>NC_136381.1:24399015-25599015 GCF_965140285.1 Lepidochelys kempii | reverse complement strand
GGCAACTTTAATTAAAATAACTAAAAATGAGTTTGCAATAAAATGGGGCAAAATGCCTATAAAAACAGATATTCAGGGCCAACAACATAAAATCCCTAAGCAACTAAACTAAAATGGAAACAAGAACGTCAGGACCCTTGCCCACAAATGTACCATGGCATATATGGAGGGACCACACATTCTGGAGTCCAGGGAGAAAGCCCAGACCTCCTGACCACTTCAGATTAGAATACAAGATTGCTAGCTGTCCAACGCCAGTGTCTAAATTGCCATGCAAGACACTGGGTCTTCGACTGTGTCATGTGACAACAGAAAACAGCGGCAGTAAGTAACTTTCTTCTAGCACTGAATAAGGAACTTCATTTGGAAAACACTGTTATCCTTAAAGTTACTCCATCTCCCATTGCTTCACATTCAACATTAGAATGTGGGCAGAAGTCAACCAGAGCCATTCATGGTCCATGAGCTAAATAAGGGCCTTAACTCCATCAAACCAAGCACAGCAGCAGGGCATGATAACATCTTGCTGGAATTCCTTAAGTACCTTGGACCAAAGGCGTAACAGTGGCTCACTGACTTCTATATATGTGTCACAGAGAGAAGAAGCTACCATGCGCTTGGTATCAAGCAAAAATTATTGCCATTCTTAAGCTGGGCAAGGACCCCCACAACGTGGCGAGTTACCACCCAATATCATTACTGTCAGTGTGCTTCAAGGTATTTGAACACTTGATCCTCGAATGAATCGCTCCAGAGTTGGACAATGTCTTGCAGGTTGAACTGGCAGGGTCCAGGAAAGGACATAACACCTCTGATCAAGTTTTGGCCTTGATCACCTTTATCAAAAATGGTTTTCAACAAAATCTAAAGACAGGAGACATATTCCTGGATTTGACCGCCGCTTATGACATGGTCTGGCCCAGAATCCTTCTGTGTAAACTCTAAGTTGCCTCACATTGCGTGGTCAAAGTAGTAGAGCATTTTGTCCAAAATAGGGAGTACACATGTGTGACCGTTGCAGTTCCTGGAAGTATCAGATTAATGGTCTTCCTCAAGGTTGTTCTTTCACCAATACTGTTCAATGTGTACATCAGTGACTTGCCAGCAACTCTCTCGTGCAAGTTTATCTACGCTGATGTCGTCTGCTGCAGCTATCAAGCTCAGTCCTTCTCAGACATTGACAAGGTCCTGAAAGATGATATGACGCTCATGACAGATTACCGTAATTAATGGCACCTGCACCGAGCTTTTCTAAGATGTTTTATAGCATATTTCATCCGCATAATGCAAGCGCAAGCCACAAGTTAAATATTTTCTTAAATGGTCAATGCCTGCAGCATGACGCAAACCCAGGTTACCTTGGCGTGACATTGGGTAGGTCATCAACATACCACAACCACTTGAGGAAGACAGCAGCCAAAGTTAGCACTTGGAACAAGTTGTTCAGAAAGCTGGCCAGCTCAGCCTGGGATGTGAGCACCTGGATGCTTAGAACATCAGCCCTTGCTCTGCTAGTGAACAGCAGAGTACTGTGCTCCTGCCGGTGTCTCTTGTCTCACTTGAGGCTAGTTGATGTAGAGCTTAACAAAGCTATGCGCATTGTTACTGGGACTTTATGTGCCATGGCTGCCAATATTAGTAACAAAGCACTTCCCTATATTCACCATGAAGGGGTCTCCATCATGCTCTTTCTTCAACCACCTGCCAGTTCCTCTGTCTTCTAGATGCCCTTTATGGTCACTTATGCCACCCCAGGACATGACGGTGGAATCTGCCTGGTGTAATAAGTGGTCAGTGATGACAGTCGTTAATCACTCTCTCATCACCAACCCAACCATTTATCCACCAGGTTTTGAGCTGTGTAGCCTTTTATTTTATTTAAAGTGAATTTAGTAATGTGTTATTACACCACTGTAGATTTGGCTCTGCAATGGCTACAGTTTCAAGCTTAACAGAGTGAAAGTCACCTCTGCTACTTGCTTCAGATTTAGAGTCTTTAGGAACACATAAAGACCAACGGTAGGAACCATGCCAGGGGTGGGCAAACTACGGCCTACAGGAAGTAGAGTCAACCAAGGGGTGGGTTTTCATCAAGGAGAAACAAACAGAACTTTCACACTGTAGCCTGGCCAGTCATGAAACTGGTTTTCAAAGCTTCTCTGATGCTCAGGGCACCCAGCTGTACTCTTCTAATCGCCCTGGTGTCTGGCTGTGCGTAATCGGCCACCAGGCGATTTGCCTCAACCTCCCACCACACCATAAACGTCTCCCCCTTACTCTCACAGATATTGTGGAGCACACAGCAAGCAGCAATAACAATGGGAATATTGGTTTTGCTGAGGTCTAACCTAGTTAGTAAACTGTGCCAGCGAGCTTTTAAACGTCCAAATGCACATTCTACCACCATTCTGCATTTGTTCAGCCTATAGTTAAACTGCTTCTTACTACTGTCCAGGGTACCTGTGTATGGCTTCATGAGCCATGGGAGCAAGGGGTAGGCTGAGTCCCCAAGGATAACTATAGGCATTTCAACATCCCCAATGGTAATTTTCTGGTAAGTTCCTTCCTGCAGCTGTTCAAACAGACCAGAGTTCCTGAAGATGCGAGCATTATGCACCTTTCCTGGCCGTCCCACATTGATGTTGGTGAAACGTCCCTTGTGATCCACCAGTGCTTGCAGCACCATTGAAAAGTACCCCTTGTGGTTTACGTACTTGCTGCCAAGGTGGTCCGATCCCAAGATAGGGATATGCGTTCCATCTATCGCCCCACCACAGTTAGGGAACCCCACTGCAGCAAAGCCATCCACCTGCACATTTCCCAGAGTCAATACCCTTGATAGCAGCAGCTCAGTGATTGCGCTGGCTGCGTGGATCACAGCAGCCCCCACAGTAGATTTACCCACTCCAAATTGATTCCCGACTGACCGGTAGCTGTCTGGTGTTGCAAGCTTCCAGAGGGCTATCGCCACTCGCTTCTCAACTGTGAGGGCTGCTCTCATCTTGGTATTCTTGAGGTTCAGGACAGGGGAAAGCAAGTCACAAAGTTCCATGAAAGTGCCCTTACACATGCAAAAGTTTTGCAGCCACTGGGAATCATCCCAGACCTGCAACACTATGCGGTCCCACCAGTCTGTGCTTGTTTCCCGGGCCCAGAATCGGTGTTCCATGGCAGGAACCTGCCCCATTACCACCATGATGTCCAAATTGCCAGGGCCCGTGCTTTGAGAGAAGTCTATGTCCATGTCCTCATCACTATCGTGATCACACTGTTGTCGCCTCCTCTCCTACTTTTGCAGGTTCTGCACATACTGCAGGATAATGTGCAAGGTGTTTGCAATTCTCACAACAGCAGCAGTGATCTAAGCGGACTCCATGCTTGCCGTGGTATGGCGTCTGCAGGAGAGCAGGGTTGCAGTGGAAGCGGTGAATGATGATGGATGCCACAAGAATAGATATTTATACAGAACGACGAGAGGATCTGCGAGGTGGATTCATGGCACCAGGACAGCAGGAAAGCAGAGTTGCAGTGGAAGCGGTGGATGACAACGACGGTTAGCAGTCCTACTGCACCGTTTGCTGACAGCAGTATGGCGTCTGCACGGAAAAAAGGCGCGAAACAATTGTCTACTGTTGCTTTCATGGAGGGAGGGGCGACTGACGACATGCACCCAAAACCACCCGCAACAATGTTTTTGCCCCATCAGGCATTGGGAGCTCAACCCAGAATTCCAATGGGCAGCGGAGACTTCAGGAACTGTGGGATAGCTACCCACAATGCAACACTCCAAAAGTCGACGCTAGCCACGGTACTG
The DNA here is from genome assembly GCF_965140285.1 of Lepidochelys kempii. Classification (NCBI taxonomy): domain Eukaryota; kingdom Metazoa; phylum Chordata; order Testudines; family Cheloniidae; genus Lepidochelys; species Lepidochelys kempii. The sequence goes on along the minus strand of NC_136381.1, from coordinate 25,595,201 downwards.
TGGACGCACTCCGCCGACTTAATGCGCTTAGTGGGGACACACACAATTGACTGTATAAAATCGCTTCCTAAAAATCGACTTCTATAAATTCAACCTAATTTCGTAGTGTAGACATACCCTAAGATACCTAATACATAATTATCCCTTCTAATTACTGATCAGTCTTATATTTCTATAATCCTACAATTTAACTCTATTAGCATACAATGATTATATATGACATAACATGATAAAACACCCAATAAATGAACAATAAACTAATTGGCTACACCTGCCAAGGCACTTGTGGTCATCCCTGAACCAGTTTCAAACAGAACAAGGCAATTGTGTGGCCAATCTCTTCACATGGGGTTTTTCTAACAACCCACAGTGTAGATGTGGTCAACTTCAGACATAATGAGTGACCGCTGACTTACTTCAGTGGCAGGCTACCAGTTCTTCACCTGGCTGATGACGATGCTATCAAATGGCTGGGCACACTGTGCATACGCTGAGAGACTGGGCAGCATCTCTTTAGATGCTTTCCCACTCCCTTCCTGCCACATATTTAAAGCAACAGTACACATACCCTAACAGATGGCCCAAGTGGCCCGATTTTATTTGAAGTTAAAAATGCAGATTGCAGAGTATGGGTTTCACTGACTCAGTCAGAAGAATTCATCAAGAAGAGCCAATGGGTTTAATAATAGACTGGAGTCAGGAGGTCTGGGTTCTGTTCCTGATTCTGCCACAGGTTTCCTGTCTGAATCTGTGTGTCACTGTCACTCAAACCCTTTGTGACTCCATTCCTTAATCTGTAGAGTGAGGATAATACTCCTTGCAATACCTATTTCAGAGGGTTTAATTCACTCTGATTTGTGAATCTCTGAGATGCAAAGTTTGAAGGTATTACAGACATGCAAAGTTACATTGTTGGTTTACTATTCTCTGTATTAAGCAGTTGCTACTTTCTTCAGCAGCTGATTGCTTGCTTTCCAGCATGCTAAACACTTCTGTTTTATATATGTAACCCTTCTGCCAGACACAGCCAGCAGCAACCAGGGCCAGGTTCAATAGCTAGGGGTTCCTTTCCATAGATACACAACAGAACCAGCTGGAGGCCCCACCCAGTGACCTGGGGAAATTATACACCACCCCAGGCACCTCTAGGCAATACTTCCCCATTTGCAAGCTGAGTGTTGAAAAGAAACTTTTAATAAAAGGAGGGAAGTAACTCGGCATTAATTTGGGAAAACACCGCAAACAGGGTTCAGAAACGTAAACCATGAACAAAAGACCCACCCCCAAGTAAGTTGGGCAGCATCCTTATTTCCCTCAGGTTCTTAAATCCAGCAACCCAAAATTCCCTTTCTCTGCACCACACTCACAGTTGCTGTCCCTGGTCAGTGCAGACCCAGAATTCAGAGGTGCACCTGCAGAAGTCACCTCCCACCCTGGGTGAAGGGAAGGAGGCACCTTTCTCACTCGACTGCTCGGGCACTCGCCCGCTGCCCCTCTCCGCCAGCTGCCCTGCCGGCTGCTTGCTCTGCTCACCGCCTCACCAGCCACTCATTCGCCAGCCGACTGTCAGTCACCTTCTGCTGCCACCTGCCTCTCTGCTATGACCTCTGCACATCAGTCTCTTAGTGATTTTCAGGTGGAAATTGTGTTTTAAAAGAAAAGCTACTCAAACAAATGTTAACACTAAGCAGGACAAGAAGATTCCTAGGCCAGTACAATGTTAAATGGCTACTTTATGAGTCAGCAACTAGTGAATGCGAGAGAGATTTTCCATAGGGCAGCAAAAACCTTGGAGACAGCTCTGTAATCCAAAGGTAGCAAGAGCAGCTTTATTCAAAGATTTTGACAATGGTCTGCATGTAGTACTGCACACAGTGTGCACCACTGAGCATATAGCAGACTCAGGAAATTCAGGCAGGGCTACGGTGGCCAGGTGTCTGGTTTTTGACTGGAAAGTGAAAAAGGGGATCTGACAGGGTATGGTCACATCTACTGAGTGGACATCCAAAGTCCAGTTACTATGGGCGGGTGGTGGTGTGGGGGAGGAGGAACCAAGTCATCACCTGCACCAGCCCCTCCTCAGCCCCTCCTACTTGCATTGGGCGACTGCAGCTCCCAGCCCCAGCTCTGCAGGCGAGTCCCTCCCAACCCACACAGGGAGGGGGGAGAGAGGGGAAAAGCAGTGAGTGATGGAGGGAGGGGGAAAGAGAAGCAAATGGGGGTGGGGCCTCAGGGAGAAGGGGCAGGGCAGGAACGGGGCCTCAGGGGAAGAGGCGGGGCAGGGGCAGATCTTCAGGGAGAAGGGGTGGGGAAAGGAAGGTTCCAGCATTCCTGCTGGAGTGTCCAGTTTTTAAATATTGTGAAGTTGGCAACCCTAGGCAGGACTCTGGGCCCTTTACCTCTGCACCACTGTCAAAGGCACCTGAGGCAGAAGGATTTACAGAAGAATGCTGACTACTGATATCCTACGTAGTGTGGTTACAGCCGTGTTAGTTCCAGGATATTAGGGAAACAAGATGGGTGAGGTAATGTCTTTTATTGGACCAATTTCTGGTGATAAGACAGACAAGACAATGGCTAAATGTTGCCCTTGTTTATTAGTGCAACCTCTGTTTTGTTTTGTTTTTAAATGGGGTTGCATAGTTGTAATTCAGGGCAAATGTTAATCCCAGCCTTGTTGCAGCAATGGTCTAAATATTTCTTCTGTAGCAAAGCCAGATGGAGAGAGAATTGTGGTTTTTTTTTCTTGAGTACTTTGAAGGAAAAATCAAATATTATTATAGATACCTTAGAGAATGATTACTTCGGCTTTTTATTGCTCCAGTTCACAATATATGAAACCAGCTCAACCATATATCTAATCATACAAAGGCAATCAAAAGCACATTACATAGAATATATGATTCAACACAGTGCAATATAATACAATTCTAACAATCCAGAAAAAAATAATTTGGATCCTCTGGCCTATCAGACTTTCCTGACCTATATGTAGCAAAGATTTGATTAGTGTTTATTTTTCGCCCAGCATTTGTTTCCCTGAGCCAGAGACAAAAACAATATTAGGTTAATGCTGGGAGGGAACAGAACTTACTTTGGTCTTTGCTTCTTTTTTCAACTGAGTACAATACAGCAAAAACAAAGTAAGCTTAGAATCAGAGGAAACATGCTATAGGATAGGAAGGACCCATGTTCCAGTAACTTTATTAGTTGAATGGTAACTAATGTGTAAGAAACTGTTGTACAATTCTTGTATACGGTATAGTGTAACAAAGTATAAATGAATGTTTTGAAAGTGCTGTTATTGTTATGCTGAAAGACCTTGTTGAAGCCAATGGGTATCACAGTCATTCTTTCAACGGAAGGAACTATCAAGTCCCTTTATGTAGTGACAATAGGTAGAGGCTGTGGGGCTACTAGCTGAGACAGGTCACTGCTAGTCCATGTGGACTCAGCAGTTTCCCTGGCTACAAACACAGGAGCTAGGACTGGGTACAGGATGTGTGTCTAGGAGGCACCAGTAAGCCAGGAGAAGGAGTTGTGAGTTTCTGCCTGAAAGGAACAGCTTCTTGGGCATAGAGTTTGCTAGAATGGCAGATTAGGGGACTTCTGAGCAAGGATACCACCTACTGGTGGTGGTTTCTATTTTGTTCAGGGAAATAAGACTTTGTGTAAGTGGGTTGTTGGTTGGTTGTTTTTTGTAAACAAACAAGATTACACCATGAATATCCCTGACTCATGTCACCAATTTTTCCACCGAAAGGAAACAACCCAGCAAGGCTTCAAATATTGGCTAACCACTAAAGGGGCAATAACATGAAAACATAGATCCAAGCAGTTATGTATTAAGTAAACTAATTCTATTGAGTACTAACATCCATCCTCATGAGTCTCTTGTAGAAATTCTTTACAAAAAAAGAAGATAAAAAACCCTGATAAATGCTTTTCCTTGAACTGAGGCATCACTTGAACAAGTATTTACTTCACACATTTGTGCCCCTAATTACCCTTGCTTGTGTTTTTTAAAAAATCTGAATAGAAACAAATGTGTAGTTTACTTTCAATAAATATGAACCTGAGACTTTATCTGATTTGTATAGTGTGAGACCTGTTTGTTATCAATTTCCAATAAAGAAATGGCGTTAAAACATAAGGAAAAAGGAAAGAGAATAGCAGTCAAATAACAAAGGAAGATAATGTGAGGGAGTATCTGAGCCAATATTAGTTTAAGGCCTGATTATACTTGGCTCCTTGGGTGAAGAACGGGGAAGGGTGCCAGGAGACCTAAGTAAGGAATGAAGTCTTTTCTCACTGGAAAGCATGTATGACCTCTGTCATAAGTACACAGTTCCCCAAACAAAACAACTTTCTGGATCCAGAGTTAAGGTTGAGGATTTCAACTTGAGAGAACTAGGGATTGCTTAATTACTATTTTAATGCCAACTGTCACTGTGCCTCAGTGGGTCACAGCTGAAAAATGCCACATTCAGGACAAACTGATGAGAAATAGGGCAGACTCACCCCAAACTGGTGATTATTCTATCATTATATTATACCAATCCAGTAACAAAAGTAAACTTCTGTCTCGCCACAATGGTTAACAAGAAGCAAAAAAATGCAGTCTCCTTAGGCATTCATAATATAAGAACATAAGAATGGCTATACTGGGTCAGACCAAAGGTCCATTCAGCCCAATATCCTGTCTACCAACAGTGGCCAATACCAGGTGCCCCAGAGGGAGTGAACCTAACAGGTAATGATCAAGTGATCTCTCTCCTGCCATCCATCTCCACCCTCTGACAAACAGAGGCTAGGGACACCATTCCTTACCCAGCCTGGCTAATAGTCATTAATGGACTTAACCTCTGTGAATTTATCCAGTTCTCTTTTAAATCTTGTTATAGTCATAGCCTTCACAACCTCCTCAGGCAAGGAGTTCCCCAGGTTGACTGTGCGCTGAGTGAAGAACTTACTTTTATTTGTTTTAAACCTGCTGCCCATTAATTTCATTTGGTGGCCCCTAGTTTTTATATTATGGGAACAAGTAAATAACTTTTTCTTATTCACTTTCTCCACACCACTCATGATTTTATAGACCTCTATCATATCCCCTTAGTCTCCTCTTTTCCAAGCTGAAAAGTCCTAGCCTCTTTAATCTCTTCTCATATGGGACCCGTTCCAAACCCCTAATCATTTTAGTTGCCCTTTTCTGGACCTTTTCTAATGCCAGTATATGTTTTTTTGAAATTAGGGGACCAGACTGTACGCAGTATTCAAGATGTGGGCATACCATGGATTTATATAAGGGCAATACCCTTTTTTAATGATTCCTAACATCCCGTTTGGTTTTTTGACTGCCGCTGCACACTGTGTGAACATCTTCAGAAAACTATCCACGATCACGCCAAGATCTTTCTCCTGATTAATTGTAGCTAAATTAGCCCCCATCATATTGTATGTATAGTTGGGGTTATTTTTTCCAATGTGCATTACTTTACATTTAGCCACATTAAATTTCATTTGCCATTTTGTTGCCCAATCACTTAGTTTTGTGAGATCTTTTTGAAGTTCTTCACAGTCTGCTTTAGTCTTAACTATCTTGAGCAATTTAGTATCATCTGCAAACTTTGCCATCTCACTGTTTACCCCTTTCTCCAGATCATTTATGAATAAGTTGAATAGGATTGGTCCTAGGACTGGCCCTTGGGGAACACCACTAGTTACCCCTCTCCATTCTGAAAATTTATCATTTATTCCTACCCTTTGTTCCCTGTCTTTTAACCAATTCTCAATCCATGAAAGGATCTTCCCTCTTGTCCCATGACAACTTAATTTACGTAAGAGCCTTTGGTGAGGGACCTTGTCAAAGGCTTTCTGGAAATCTAAGTACACTATGTCCACTGGATCCCCCTTGTCCACATGTTTGTTGACCCCCTCAGAGAACTCTAATAGATTAGTAAGACATGATCCCCCTTTACAGAAACCATGTTGACTTTTGCACAACAATTTATGTTCTTCTATGTGTCTGACAATTTTATTCTTTACTATTGTTTCAACTAATTTGCCCAGTACTGACATTAGACTTACCGGTCTGTAATTGCCAGGATCATCTCTAGAGCCTTTCTTAAATATTGGCGTTACATTAGCTATCTAATTCCAGCCCTTATTTAATATTCCAGCCCTTATTTCACCACCCAGACACTAGACTTTATGATGAGTGGTTATTGAAAACCAATTTGGTTATTGAAAACCAAAAACAAAGGGTTCTTCTGATCTCAAGAGATCAGCCATATAGCCAGGTCAATATATAACTCAGAGAGTTAATAATGGTTAATAGATCATATACATACAAGTACTTGCAAAGTCCTTATATCAGGTTTGTAGCAGTGAATGAATAAACTGCTAGCTTGTAAAGTCTCTCTGGTAACTTCCAAAAGATTTGAAGATCCTCAGTCTATTGTTCAAAATGTTCCTTTTAATTGTAAATGCAGTCCAGAGAATCAAGGCAGAAAAGAGGCAAAATGGAGATACCTCAAGGATCTTTTATACCCTTTGCCATGTGCCTGGAAATGTACTGGCTTAAACAAAGCTCACAGCCCAGGTGCATGGAAAGTTACTGGTTCAAGATGGAGTTCAGGGTCATATGAGCATATCACATGTCTTTATATGCTTTGATGACTAACAGGGGCAGCCATTACCCATATACTTGCTGAGGCATCCACAGGAAGGCTTAATGGGCAGGATGAGTAACTTCCATTGTTAGAGTGAAGTGTCCTTAATGGGCCATCAAGTTTGAAAAGTCCATTCAGAATGGGCTGGTGAGACTGGAAGTAAACACCCGTTACCCCAGGAACAAACACATTTGAGATACAGATACATAGCCAATATTCATAACTTCACAAACGGTGATGATACATGGATTTGAACAGGATAATCTTATTTAGCAAATCATAACTTTTCCATTGACACCTTACATGACATACTTTGTACAAGAGTTGCATTGTATAACAGTGGCAATATCAATTTTATAAGTGGTCATATTCAACCATACAGCATCACACCAACCTTAACTCTGTCCCACAGTGGTTCTTTCTATATGTAATATGCAGGTAGGTTGTGTGCTGGTGAGAACTGTAGGGGCTCTAATTAAAGCTGTGCTGTGTCTTCCTATAAAGGTAGAAAGCTGAAAGTCACAGTTCAGTTAGTTTCAGAGAAGACAGGTGGTAGCAGATGTGGCTGCTCCAGGAAATGCTGAACTGCAGACCACATTTGACTAAAAACCAATCGTTGATCCATGTGGTCTCTAAAAATCCTGATTTCTTCATTCAAGATACTCCTGGCAAATTATATTCTTGAAACAAGAGCAGAAGTTGCGTAATCCTATTTAATTTAAAGCCTACGCGCAGAATTTAAAACTCTATATTAAACTGACTAAACCACTAAAAGGGGAAATGAATTTTTATTTCTCCTGAAGCTATCCTTTAGGATTGAGGAAGAGTCATAAAGTTAATGGGGAAGGTGTTCCCTGTGTAATAGCAACAAAGCTATTCAGTTACACTGGCCCCACAAAGCCACCGGGTAATTTAAAATAATAGAACATCAGAAAACAGATTAGCTTGTTTCCCTGTAATTTACAGACATAAAAGGGAAGTAACATGGTAATTATAGACAAATCATAAACCTAATTTTTTTAAGTTGTTTCAGCAGATTTCTTTATTGCTATTAATGTGTCGAAAGGGAACAAGGAACATCAAGTCAAGGGTTTTGTTCAAATTTGAAACAGGCAGAAGAAAAGTTGTAGGCCAAGGGTAGCTGATGAACTATATGTAAGCAGTGTCTGCTGAATTCTTCCCCGATAGCTATCTGGGTGGGGGAGAGACTTCATGAGCAATCTGTATTTACTTGAACACACCTACTCTGCTTAGATATTCAGCAGATAGAGCGGTGTGCTGCTCACAATGATCAGCTTTGGCTGGTGTTGGGTTACAAATCATCTTAGTACTGAATGCAGGGGTAGTGAAATGCTGTTACCAATGTTGGCATTATTGTGAATAAAGGGGAGCAGAACTGTGCTTAACCTGTCCCAAATGAGGGGGTCGCCCTCAGCTGAAAGCACCTCATTAAGTCAGGGCTCAAATGCCAGAGCCCTGTGAAAAGTAGGAGAAGTGGACATGTGTCCCAGGCAGGAGGTTGCAAACCCTCTCCAAGGGTCCACTCTAGACTGGTTTAACCTCTTGTGGTACTTGCTTCCTCTCACTTTCTACCATAGCACAAAGGTGCTCAGAAACTACAATGATGAAGACCAAATAAATACCCAGGTAGATATTTACTCAGGTATTTCTTCCTCCTCATCACCACAATAATTTATTTCCCAGGGGAATCTATGTGTCATGGGCTGGGGTCTAATGGTATGGATAATTCATTTTACCACCTGGAGAGAATAACAAATATGGCCTATGATGTCCATATGCCAGGGCAGTGAGATACTTAATTGTTTGAATATATTTATGCAGTTAAATGTTACATTGCAATTATTATTGCATAAGTTGCCTTTGTTGTTAGAACTAGTCATTCAACCCAGGAGGTCAGACTAGATGATCATGATGGTCCCTTCTGGCCTTAAAGTCTATGACTTCAGCAAGACACAAAAGACCGTGCCTGCCTCATTGCAGTCAGTAAGACAGTTCATGTGCTTAAAGAGGAACATGAATTGAGAGCCATATCTGACCCTCTTTCTACAAACCAAACTGCCATTGACATCAATGGGAGCATTGTGTGTGTGTGGGGAGGAGTGTTGGTGTCACAAGGGCAGGATATGGACTTTGACTTTTAACATGTTCTTTGTTGTTTTGCCAACACCCTTCATTTCATTGCTTCTGCTTTTCTTGCAGACTTCACTGCTGAACTGGTGTCAAAACTGATGTGGAAAAAAATGAAGCAGTGTAGTGGTCATTGCATAAGCAAGAGTGTGGTTCCTTTGCCCTCACTTTAAAATATATGTGCTTAAAGAAAGGCCCCTCTTTTCTCAACTTGATAGTGGGAGAGAAACATCTGCTCCTACTGTGTCCTGCATGTACATGAAGATCTTAACAAAAAGCTTTAGTAACTGCAGTCATAGTAGTACAAAGGGGAAGTGTGCTCTTTAGGAAGCTACAATAAAATGACACTTGGAACATTAAGAAAATAACTTCCTTTTTTGAGGTATTTTGATCAATCAGTTGCATTCAAAGTTACAGTGAAGCACTATATGAAAGTTTTATATCCCTCAGTTAATAGTGATCCAGATTACTCATTGCATCAAAGTTAGTTTTTCATTTGGTGCAGTTAGTTTATAGGTCTGAGCCACTCTTACACACTGGCAGAAATGTCAACATACTGAATTGTAGCTGATGAAACTACACTGATTTAAAAAAAAAAAGTGTAAATGAGATGAGAAGCAAACTGCAGAGGCCCAGTAGCTTTAATTTGCCAAGCATGGCTTTTCTGTACATGGATAATCCAAGTCACATATGCCAGATACATTCCTTTCACGCTGGTCTAAGCTCATTCATGTCAGTAGGATCACTCCTGACTTGTATTGGTGTGAACGGGGAAACAGGCCCACTGCGTATTGGAGGTTTATACTGTTAGTCAGGATGTGTTTAACTAGCTATTCAGAGTAAGAACCTATGATATGTGGATGAACAGCTGCAGAGGAAAACCAGTGCTGTTCATTTCCGAAAGACTGGAAAAAGGCGAATGTAGTGCCCATCTTTAAAAAAGGGAAGAAGGAGGATCCTGGGAACTACAGGCCAGTCAGCCTCACCTCAGTCCCTGGAAAAATCATGGAGCAGGTCCTCAAGGAATCAGTTCTGAAGCACTTAGAGGAGAGGAAACTGATCGGGAACAGTCAGCATGGATTCACCAAGGGCAAGGCATGCCTGACTAATCTAATTGCCTTCTATGATAAGATAACTGGCTCTGTGGATGAAGGGAAAGCAGTGGATGTGTTGTTCCTTGACTTTAGCAAATCTTTTGACACTGTCTCCCACAGTATTCTTGCCAGCAAGTTAAAGAAGTATGGGCTGGATGAATGGACTATAAGGTGGATAGAAAGCTGGCTAGATTGTCGGGCTCAACGGGTAGTGATCAATGGCTCCATGTCTAGTTGGCAGCCGGTATCAAGTGGAGTGCCCCAAGGGTCGGTCCTAGGGCAGGTTTTGTTCAATATCTTCATAAATGATCTGGAGGATGGTGTGGATTGCACCCTCAGCAAGTTTGCATATGACACTAAACTGGGAGGAGAGGTAGATACGCTGGAGGGTAGGGATAGGATACAGAGGGACCTAGACAAATTGGAGGATTGGGCCAAAAGAAATCTGATGAGGTTCAACAAGAACAAGTGCAGAGTCCTGCACTTAGGACGGAAGAATCCCATGTGGAGCTACAGACTAGGGACCGAATGGCTAGGCAGCAGTTCTGCAGAAAAGGACCTAGGGGTTACAGTGGATGAGAAGCTGGATATGAGTCAACAGTGCCATTGCTGCCAAGAAGGCCAATGGCATTTTGGGATGTATAAGTAGGGGCATTGCCAGCAGATCGAGGGACGTGATCGTTCCCCTCTATTCGACACTGGTGAGGCCTCATCTGGAGTACTGTGTCCAGTTTTGGGCCCCACACTACAAGAAGGATGTGGAAAAATTGGAGAGAGTCCAGCGAAGGGCAACAAAAAAGACCCCCCACCCCACTCTCCTGCTGGTAATAGCTTATCTAAAGTGATCACTCTCCTTACAGTGTGTATGATAATCAAGTTGGGCCATTTCCAGCACAAATCCAGGTTTTCTCACCTTCCCCCCCGCCCCCCACAAACCCACTCTCATGCTGGTATTACCTACAGGAGAGTGGGGTGGGGGAGGTATTTTTTCATGCTTTGTGTGTATAGAAAGATCTTCTACACTTTTCACAGTATGCATCCGATGAAGTGAGCTGTAGCTCATGAAAGCTTATGCTCAGATAAATTGGTTAGTCTCTAAGGTGCCATAAGTACTCCTTTTCTTTTTGCAAATACAGACTAACACGGCTGTTACTCTGAAAACTACCTACACGGGTGCTTATCTCAGTTCCTCAGGTCCTGAGTGTCTCTGGATTAAGTTTAGAAGTGTGAGCAACAAGAGTGATGTAGTGGTGGGAGTCTGCTATAGACCACCGAACCAGGGGGATGAGGTGGATGAGGCTTTCTTCCGGCAGCTCGCAGAAGCTACTAGATCGCACACCCTGGTTCTCATGGGTGGCTTTAATTTTCCTGATATCTGCTGGGAGAGCAATACAGCGGTGCATAGACAATCCAGGAAGTTTTTGGAAAGCATAGGGGACAATTTCCTGGTGCAAGTGCTAGAGGAGCCAACTGGGGGGGAGCTTTTCTTGACCTGCTGCTCACAAACCGGGAAGAATTAGTAGGGGAAGCAAAAGTGGATGGGAATCTGGGAGGCAGTGACCATGAGTTGGTTGAGTTCAGGATCCTGACACAGAGAAGAAAGGTAAGCAGCAGGATATGGACCCTGGACTTCAGGAAAGCAGACTTCGACTCCCTCAGGGAACGGATGGGTAGGATCCCCGGGGGACTAACATGAAGGGGAAAGGAGTCCAGGAGAGCTGGCTGTATTTCAAGGAATCCCTGTTGAGGTTACAGGGACAAACCATCCCGATGTGTCAAAAGAATGGAAAATATGGCAGGCGACCAGCTTGGCTTAATGGTGAAATCCTAGCGGATCTTAAACATAAAAAAGAAACTTACAAGAAGTGGAAGGTTGGACATATGACCAGGGAAGAGTATAAAAATATTGCTCGGGCATGTAGGAATGAAATCAGGAGGGCCAAATCGCACCTGGAGCTGCAGCTAGCGAGAGATGTCAAGAGTAACAAGAAGGGTTTCTTCAGGTATGTTGGCAACAAGAAGAAAGTCAAGGAAAGTGTGGGCCCCTTACTGAATGAGGGAGGCAACCTAGTGACAGAGGATGTGGAAAAAGCTAATGTACTCAATGCTTTTTTTGCCTCTGTCTTCACTAACAAGGTCAGCTCCCAGACTGCTGCGCTGGGCATCACAACATGGGGAGTAGATGGCCAGCCCTCTGTGGAGAAAGAGGTGGTTAGGGATTATTTAGAAAAACTGGACGTGCACAAGTCCATGGGGCCGGACGAGTTGCATCCGAGAGTGCTAAAGGAATTGGTGGCTGTGATTGCAGAGCCATTGGCCATTATCTTTGAAAACTCGTGGCGAACGGGGGAAGTCCCGGATGACTGGAAAAAAGGCTAATGTAGTGCCAATCTTTAAAAAAGGGAAGAAGGAGGATCCTGGGAACTACAGGCCAGTCAGCCTCACCTCAGTGCCCGGAAAAATCATGGAGCAGGTCCCCAAAGAATCTATCCTGATGCACTTACATGCGAGGAAAGTGATCAGGAACAGTCAGCATGGATTCACCAAGGGAAGGTCATGCCTGACTAATCTAAGCGCCTTCTATGATGAGATTACTGGTTCTGTGGATGAAGGGAAAGCAGTGGATGTATTGTTTCTTGACTTTAGCAAAGCTTTTGACACAGTCTCCCACAGTATTCTTGTCTGCAAGTTAAAGAAGTATGGGCTGGATGAATGCACTATAAGGTGGGTAGAAAGTTGGCTAGATTGTCAGGCTCAATGGGTAGTGATTAATGGCTCCATGTCTAGTTGGCAGCCGGTGTCAAGTGGAGTGCCCCAAGGGTCGGTCCTAGGGCCGGTTTTGTTCAATATCTTCATAAATGATCTGGAGGATGGTGTGGATTGCACCCTCAGCAAGTTTGCATATGACACTAAACTGGGAGGAGAGGTAGATACGCTGGAGGGTAGGGATAGGATACAGAGGGACCTAGACAAATTAGAGGATTGGGCCAAAAGAAATCTGATGAGGTTCAATAAGGATAAGTGCCTGCACTTAGGACGGAAGAACCTAATGCACAGCTACAGACTAGGGACCGAATGGCTAGGCAGCAGTTCTGCGGAAAAGGACCTAGGGGTGACAGTGGACGAGAAGCTGGATATGAGTCAGCAGTGTGCCCTTGTTGCCAAGAAGGCCAATGGCATTTTGGGATGTATAAGTAGGGGCATAGCGAGCAGATCGAGGGATGTGATCGTCCCCCTCTATTCAACATTGGTGAGGCCTCATCATGTGTCCAGTTTTGGGCCCCACACTACAAGAAGGATGTGGATAAATTGGAGAGAGTCCAGCGAAGGGCAACAAAAATGATTAGGGGTCTGGAACACATGACTTATGAGGAGAGGCTGAGGGAACTGGGATTGTTTAGTCTGCAGAAGAGAAGAATGAGGGGGGATTTGATATCTGCTTTCAGCTACCTGAGAGGTGGTTCCAGAGAGGATGGTCCTAGACTATTCTCAGTGGTAGAAGAGGACAGGACAAAGAGTAATGGTCTCAAGTTGCAGTGGGGGAGGTTTAGGTTGGATATTAGGAAAAACTTTTTCACTAGGAGGGTGGTGAAACACTGGAATGCGTTACCTAGGGAGGTGGTAGAATCTCCTTCTTTAGAAGTTTTTAAGGTCAGGCTTGACAAAGCCCTGGCTGGGATGATTTAATTGGGGATTGCTCCTGCTTTGAGCAGGGGGTTGGACTAGATGACCTCCTGAGGTCCCTTCCAACCCTGATATTCTATGATTCTATGATTCAATGGGGGTTATGTCATGGCCCATGGGAGAAATCATAGCCCCATTGAAGTCAATGCTAAGATTCCCATTGACATCAGTGGGACCAGGATTTCACTGTGTGGGCATACAGAGAAGAGCCCCTGCTGCTGTGTTTTCATCAAGAGGATGCTGGAGTGCTGCTTGCTTGAAACATGTAAAGAGACACAAGAATGGAGAGAGAGAACAGGTTGGCCACGTTAAAGCTAGTAAATGCAGATTCATTCCCTCCAGGGAGTCTGGTTTTGCACTATGGTCCAAAACATGAGTTTTGCCATCCAAGCTGAGTGCCCCTATATAAAAATGAAGACGCTTTACATGGTGTAGTCTAGACTCTTACCTCTGGTGCACCTTCTTGTGTCAGGGTGCAGTCACCCTCTTTGCCCATCCTGATTCCACAATGATCTGCTTTTTCCATGGCCTAGCCCTCAGGCCAGGTCATCTCTCAGGCAGTTCCTCTTCTGGGGTAAACAGAAAAGTCCAAAACCAAGAAAGCCCAAAGTCTAATGGTCTCCAAGCCCATCCTTTGGTCTTTGTCTGAGATTCATAGATCTTGTCTCTTTACTCTTGATGCCTGTACTTCCCCTCATGATCCAGGGAAGTGGTAGGGGAACCCAGGCCCACTCTTTCCTCTGGGTTCTAGCCCAGGCACCCTGTTTTAGGCAGCTAAGGACTGTTCTTTCAATCCCTTGACCACTTCCCTGGGCTGCTCCTACCTTTGCCCTGTTTGTCAATGTCTTCACCAGATCTACAGGCTCTTTCATCTCCACCTTGGACTTGTAGTTCCTCACAGCTTCTTCTCAGCCAGCTACAGAGGCACGTCCTCAGAGATGCTCACAGACCCTCTGACAGCAGCTGGGAGTAGTCCCTGTGTCTCTCAACTTAAGGGCCCAATATCTCCCTCCTCCAGGCAGGAGCCTGTCTTTCAGCCCTCCGTCTAGGGCTGGGGTTGTATTTCAGGTAGTCTCTCTGCTGCTCGCTTTGGGACAAACAATATCTCCCTCCTTCAAACAGGAGTTCCCCTGCTGTCCTCTTCCATAGAGTTGGGGGTAGTGGTTTAGGTCAGCTACAAAGCCTTAACCAGTTTCATCTTCAGCTGAGCACCCTTTCCCAATTAGCCCACCCCACCCCACCAGCTTAGAGACTCAGCAGGCAGATTTCCCTACTGCCCTACTTTGTGGTGGGAGGAGGCAACATATATGCTAGTCCCTGTCTCCCAGGTCATTCCCAATTGGCTGGGTGAGAGGGGAGTGTTGCCCTCCACTCTGCAAGGCGCCAGGTCCTAGGCCCATAAAGAAGCAGTGACTGACTTTCTTCCAAAGACTACTTATTCCCAGGACCATCTCCTCTCCTCTATTACCTCTTATTTCCCAGGTCTTTATATACCCCCCCAAAAAACCCTCCCAAAACCTTAAAGGACCATGCCACATGACCAGGGGTGGGCTGACTGTGAGGCACTAATACCCTTAAGGGGCAGACTACACCATAACATATAGACTGTGGATTATTGGGAGCATCATGACAAAAATAAAAGAATTGGCACATGCCTTGAGCCCTCCCTATCCAAGGGTGTCAGTTAGCCAAGGAGCTGAGAGCCAGTGCCAGGCAAAGTTTTCACTGGTTTGGTTCACATGCAGGTTGACATGGTCTCCGCCTGCAGAAGGGTCCAATCCAATTGGAAATGCCACGAAAAGTCAGTGTGATAATCACAGGGGAAAGGAGAACTGAAAGAAGGAGGTTAATGAAAATAGGCACATGTAGTTACATCATTAGTTTCAAGAAGTGTCTTTTAAATAAACAAAAAAGTTCTCTCTGTTTCCCACCCTGCACCCGTAGCCATTGGTCCAGATCATCCCTCTCACATCTCCTATGCGTTTTGAAGGTTCCCTCCACAATCCTAAGAGCTAGGATTTTGGGGCCAGGATCTCAGCTGGTATAAGGCAGCACAGCTCCATTGAAGTCAGTGGAGCTAGACCAGTTTGCATCAGCTGAGGATCTGGCCCTGTGTGTTTATTGCAGATTTAGGAAACAAACTGCAGGCTGATGGCTTGCTTATGTATCAGAAAAACATAACAGCAATTCAGTAGTGGTCTTGCTATCTAAGGTGTTGCAACAGGCTATTCATGTCACTGGATAGGCTTGTGGAGCTGAGCAGATGGTGACCTGCAGTTTTCCAGGGAACAAACCCACTGCCAGTGATAGAAGGAGTGATGTAATGGCACCATGTGGAAAGAGCAAACTAGCAGGCAGTTCATTTGTTATAAGAACTGTCTGAAACACAGCTTAGGAGTGACTGAGAAAATGTTATTAAAAGGAACATGCAGACAGAACCAGCATGAGACTGCGACAGGCACAAAGAATTAAGCAGCACTAAATTACTTGAAGGCATCCCAATGAAACGAAAATTAATATCCCTACCAAGAGACAGTCATGCTATTAAGTTTAATTAGGCCTAAATCAGTTCTTAGGGAGACATCCTGTTTAAAGACTTCTCACATAAAAAGAGTACTGTACATTTGAAACAGGCTGGTAACAGTCACACAGACCCGTATGATTTCTCATTGAAAGTACATGTAGATCTTGGCTCTAGTTATTATTGCCTTCTGTTTTTAAGGCCTTGTCTTCACTGCTGAGTTAACTAGAGTTATAATTCAAGTCCTGTTCACATATAAAACTCCTTTAACTCATATTTGGTGGTACTTTTAACCAGTGCTTAATTTGTAATGAAAAAGGTGCCGGGGCTCAAGCAGTTTTTTTACTTTCATAACTGATGTGGCAAGCCCAGAGGTGCCTGGGCTATAGGCTCAGCCCCGGCACAAATTAAGCACTGCTTTTAACTCAAGTTGACTAGCCTGTCAGAGAGTATAGGCTACAGCTCGAGTTAGCTCAACTCATCAGCTGCTAACACAAACAATCCATAAAAAAACAACAACAAGGACTCCTTGTGGCACCTTAGAGACTAACAAATTTATTTGGGCATAAGCTTTTGTGCGCTAGAACCCACTTCATCAGATGCTTGGAGTGGAAAATACAGGAGCAGGTATAAATACATGAAAAGATGGGAGTTGCCTTACCAAGTGTGAGGTCAGTCTAATGAGACAATTCAATTAACAGTAGGATACCAAGGGAGGAAAAATAACTTTTGAAGTGGTAATGAGAGTGGCCCGTTTCAAACAAACAAAAAAAAAGGAGTAATTGTGGCACCTTAGAGACTAACCAATTTATTTGAGCATAAGCTTTCGTGAGCTACAGCTCACTTCATCGGATGCATACCGTGGAAACTGCAGCAGTCTGCTGCAGTTTCCATGGTATGCATCCGATGAAGTGAGCTGTAGCTCATGAAAGCTTATGCTCAAATAAATTGGTTAGTCTCTAAGGTGCCACAATTACTCCTTTTCTTTTTGCGAATACAGACTAACACGGCTGTTACTCTGAAACCGTTTCAAACAGTTGACAAGAAGGTGTGAGTAACACTAGGAGGAAATTAGGTTTAGGTTTTGTAATGACCCAAGCACTCCCAGTCTTTATTCACGCCTAATTTCTGCAGTGTGACCCGTGCTCACCTGAGCTAGACTAAGGCCCTGTCTACACTACGACTTCTGTCGGCAAAACTTATGTTGCTCAGAGGTGTGAAAATACACACACCCCCAAGCGGCATAAGTTTTGCCAATATAGGTGGTAGTGTGCACAGCGTTATGTTGCCAGGAGAGCTTCTCCTACCAACATAGCTACCACCACTTGTGTAGGTGGTTTTAGTATGTCAGTGAAAGAGCTCTCTCCCGTTGGCATAGAGCGGCTACATGAGCAATCTTACAGCAGCGGAGCTGCATTGGTACTGCTGTGCCACTGTAAGCTCGCTCGTGTAGACATGACCTAACTTGAGAGGAGTTCACTGCAGAGCTAACTGTAGTTATCTATGACTGAGTTAACACCAGGCCTAAGAGAAGATGCAGCAAAATGAAAAGAAAAGATAAGTACAAGTGCAGTGTGGTCTAGCGGATAGAACTCTGAACTGAGTCAGAAAATGTGGTTGTTCTTCCTGGGTTTGCCACAGACCTGCTTTGTGAACCTTGGTCAAGTGACTTCACTTCTCTGTGCCTCTATTTTTCCCTCCCACCCTTCACCATGTATATTTAGATTCCAAGCTGTTCAGGAAAGAAGCTGTTTCTCACTATTGTTTGTCAAGTACACTATACAAATATAAATAATTAAAAAAGAACGAGAGATGCTGTACAAAATGGTCTCCTCCTGAAGGTACAAGAGATGTATCCCTTCTGGGAACATAAAGTAGTAGGTTCACCTGATGACTAGACCTGTGAGGAGAAAAGTAAATCTGTCTCATGGACGATTTCAATATTTGGTCTTGTTCCAATTCAGAACGAAAACCCAAAATTCCGAAATTCCCCATGAAAGGCCAGGGAGCCTTTATGAAAAGGCCAGGAGTTCTGGGGAAGTCCAGACTGGCAGGCGAGCCACTGCGGAGCAGAACAGGTGAGCTGCCAAGAAACCATGGAGGATTCCGAAACCTGGGTTCTGTTGGAACTTAGTCACAAATGCTGCAATGAAACGTTTAGACTGGGTGGGGCAAAATTGACAAATCCCAATGAAAAAGTGTTTTGTCAGAATTTTTTCTGACCTGCTCTACTTATTAAGGGTTTCCAGACTGTTCTGTGCAGTCATATGGTCTGAATTGCTATTGAAAGAGCCTAGTTAGAGACGTGTTACCTTCACATACCTTTCTCATGGTAAGCTCAGTATGTTTCAATCTAATCAAGGCTATTCTTACCAGGGCCTGTTTATCAAAAGCATAGCTTTAGATCAAAAAGGAACCCTGGTAGACTTTCATATTCATTTTGCCTGATTACAGCATGCATTGTTTCTTAACAGAGAGTTGAGCTAAAGTTGTATATTGTCTATTTCTGTAATGTTTTCAGTATTTGTTATGATTGATTTCTTACTCATTCTAGGTCTCATATTTTTGTTTGTTTTCTGTATAGACAGATTGTCCAGGTCTAGCCTCCTAATTAGGTAGAGTCTCTGCATTTTACATATATGGACGCTCTTAATGACTGAACAACAGGCTTTCATGATGAATGATTTCATTCTTAATCTGTTTTTATCAGTATTTTATCTTAGTAAAGTATAGAATAACAAAAGAGTAGTCTAAATATATAGACAAGTGTGTTTTTAAAAGTAAATAAGGCTTTTTCTTGGAAGAGAGACTCAGTGGATAACTATAAATTTAGGGAGTGTCTAAAAAAAACCAAACCCCAAGACAAACAGAACTGTAATCCCGCATATATCCAATAAACCACAAACAGCTCCAATTTAAATATACGGAGCTGAAGTCTGATTTCAATGCAATGCCTGTTAGAACAATATTAGTATTACAGAATTATGGACTGAAAAGTTCAGAGATAACTCCAGCTGACCTGAAATTTCACATTAGTAAAAAAATGTAAAGCTTAAAATAAGACAGGTTAAATATGTCTGTCTGTCCTTGAGCAACTTTAGCTCATGTGTTAAGAAGGTAGACAGTGTTATCACAATAGCAGACACTGGGACTTCTGAGTTATGTAACAGGAAGGAAATAATATTTTTTTTGTCCAATGAAAAAAATAGAAAGATTTGCCCACCCTGATGCTAAAAATGCAGAATAATTATCAGCTGAGGCAAGTGCACTTCTGAACTAAACATAAATAAACACACTGGACACCACAATAAGTTCTTTTTTCAAATCCATTTTATTATACAAAAACAGGTGACTCTTTGGTCAAGTACAAAGTTGAAAAGCCAGTGAAAGTGATGAGAATGGAGACAGTTCTTTTTTTACTCAAGTCTCATTATGTTTTGCAGTCATCTCTTCTGTTTCTAGTTCATTGATTAAAACAGTCACAGTATGTAGATTTTTGCCCCTTGACTTTCTGGAGTCAAAAATGGGATAATTTTCAAAGGTGTCTAGATTGTAATTGGACACTTCATGGGTGTGAGCTTGAGAGGTGCCGAGTACCCACTGACTGGGTGTTAAGGACGCTCAGCTCCTCTCAGGAATTTGTCCCTAGTTATTGTCAAAATATGTATAACTGAAGAAAGATACTGTTATGAGGAATTATTCCAGTTCAGTTAAATATAGTTCTGTGATCACATCTTTTTTTTCTATTAAATCGTTTAAGACCTTCTTTATTCTGTCTTCTCTGGCTCTGTGTCCTCTGCACCTCCATAGTAAATCTTGGCCTTGAACTCCCCCCACCCCATCAGTGGTGCTGGAACAAATTTTATAGTGGGAGTGCTGAAGGTGGAAACCATGTATTTGGGGTTTTATTACTGATTCAAGCCAGGGGGTGCGGCAACACCCCCAGCACCCTTAGTTCCAGCACCTGTGCCCTCTGCTCCAAAGCCCTCCCTCTCTTTTCAGTCCTCAGCCCCAGCCCCAGGATTTGATGAAAGTCTTTATCTTCCCCCATCCCCTTCACAAAACATAGTGTTGCCAGATATTGTGAAGGACCATTCCTGCTTTTTGTTACAATAAATAGCTTCCCTGATTATCCGAGGGACAACATCAGGGCTAGTCATATTTTAAAGTGAAGTACTGTATCTGGTAAATGCACACACATCTCATGAGGCTTCTAATTACTTACTTTTAATGAGGCTGCTTGGTGAAGACAGGCAGAAGCTGCTGCTTTCTTCCTATTGCTTACTTTCTTTTTCACTGTGTCAGTAATTCTCGTCTCTGATTCCTTCCCGTCTTTTTTTCCTTCTGAGTTCTGGTTATGTCTGTGCAACTTCAAAGCAATCACTGGTCACTATGAACATTAAAGAGACATCCCAAGTTGTGCTTTGAATCCTAATGCCAACAGGCTTTGACACTTCTATACATGCAATGCACTGATAGCTGTTTAATATTACGGAGTCCTTTCACAACCAGCATAATAAACTTTTTTCTAATATGCATGAAAACATCCCATACATTCTATTATGCAGTACAGCACACCATACATACACGCTGTTTACACAGTACAACACATCATTGTGACAGTGTATAGCATTATGTTCATCACTTTTACAAAATTATTACAAACTTGGTACAGAGTATGCCTTGTGAGGTATCATTTGAAAACTCATAATCTGCTGAACATTATTGTCCTGGTAAAATATGTGTATCAACCTTGTATGTAAAGTTATATGTTTCTACTGTGTAACATGTTCCAGAGTTAGAAAGACAGGATCAAACCAGTTCTTCAGAGACAGAGACATTAGTACCTGCAGACAGGTATCAATAAAATCAAGTGGATTATCACTTAGTTAAGTGACATTCTCTGGCAGGGGGAAGGTTTGAACAAGAAATTTGCATTTCACCACAAGGATGGTTCAAACCTCACATCCACAAGGGACAGTTTGTCACTAGTTTGTCACTCAACAAGGATGTTTCTAGCACAAGAAATTTAATTATAAAGAGGGGAGAAAATTGCTTGACCTCACTCTCCTCCTTCATCTCTGCTCGTAGCATCAACAACTTTCAAAGAATGGAACTTAGGGTTGGGGAGGTTCTGGCTGGGAGGCTTTTCAGCCAGTATAGACTGCTGTAAGCTTATGGTGAGAAAAATCTTTTGCTTTTAAATTCACTTAATTTGTTAAGTTAGGCAATTAGCTTGCATTTTATCTTTTTATTTCTTTTGTAACCAATCCTGACTTTTATGCCTAATTACCTGTATCCGCTTAAAATATTTCTTTTCTTTCTGCAGTTAATAAACTTATTTTACTGTTTTATCTTAACCAGTGTGTTTGGATTAAAGTGTGTGGGCAATTCCATCTGGGATAACAAGGCTGGTGCATATCATTTTCCCTTGATGAAATGACAGACTTTATATGAGCTTGCATTGTTCAGCAGTGTATTGGACAGTAGAAGATGCACATTTCTGGGGGAAAGTCTGGGACTAGAGAGCTTGTTGGTGTTGTGCTGCAGTTCAATTCATGAGTGGCTAGCTTGTAGCACTCAATATTGTGTAACTGGGAGCAAGCCACATGCTGGAGACTGTGTGTTAACTGGCCAGGAGTGGCTGTTCCCACAGTAAAGCAGTGTAAGAGGCACCCTAGGTTGGAGAACTGGAGTGATGCAGCTATTCAATAGTCCAGATTATACCTGGGGTTATATCACAACCATACATAAATATATTGCATATCCAGCCTTATTCTCCTATACTTTATCCCACTCTTTTCACCACCATTGCCTTTCCCCGCTCCCTTCTGAATCTTTTCCCTCTTTCTCACATACCCAATATCCCCCCTCACTTTCAGCCCTCTTTTGCTCCCCAATAGGCAAAGAAACACAATACCAAAGAGGCCAATTAAAAACCATTTAAGCTGTTCTTCAAGATAAACCAGTTAAATAAGCTGCTATAAAAGAAAACAAGAGTAATTTTTTTTTCTGGAACAGCTGCCAATGAATACAAGTTAATTCTTCAGATGAGACGACACAACTTGCAAAGTTTGGATCCAGATCTGAACTTTCCCAGACTTGAGAGGATGAGGGGTGGGTCCAGGGTGTTGGTCCAGTTGGTCATAGAAAAAGGGCCATGCTATAAAGTTCAGATGCTGATCCCAACTTTCCCAAGATTCAGAAGGTGGACTAGATCTCTGCTTAAAACATTCACCTTCTAAAGCTTTTACTTTTTCCAAGACAGTTTCTCTTTAGCTCCAGTGAGGTTTCTCTCCCAAGCACAAATATGTTCTTATTCATAATTATATGAACACACACATAGGTCAGTAACCAAGAGGACCAGTGTTTAAGAAATAACTAGCTGCCCTTCCAGTCCTAGCTACGCAGTTTCTTTTCTTCAAATCTTTCCAGATTTGCCACAAAATTGACAGTTATGTATTATTTATTTGTAGCACAACAGGCGGCAGACAAAATCAGAGTCCTCATTCTGTATTGTATGGAAGGACATGGACCCTTCCCTGAAGAGCTTACATTTTAATTGAAGACAAGACACAATAGGTGTGTAGCAGGGTGGTTACCCCGCTCTGGCCCTGAAGGGGTTAAAGCAGCCCTGGAGAGGGCTGTAGGGAGGGAGAGGAGTGAGAACAGCGGGGGGAAGCTGAGTGAGTAGCTGACCACAGCTGTGGCCAGCTTAATTAGGCCCAGCTGGCCCATATAAGAGGGCAGTGGGCCAGAGTCCAGAGTGGACTCTTCCTCTAGCTGTTGAGGGAGAAGGGCTTGGTTGCTTAGATGCTAAGCAGGGTACTTAGACTGGAGTAGGGCTAGAGGAAGGCCAGAGGAGCTGGGGAGCTCCAGCCTGGAAACCTCCCAGGCTGCAGGCCTAGTCTTAAGCCAAATAGGTATTGGAGTTGCAGGGGGTAGGTGGAGGCAGCAGGCCCAAACCCCCCTTGCCTGTGATGAGTGGCAAGTATGCTGCAGTGAATGGGGCTAGATGGTGACTGGCAGTAGCCCTATACTGAGGCAAAGTGGGGATGGGAGTTGAGGGTTCCCTGGGGAGGGGAGACCCAGTGAGATTGTGGGGTACTGCAAGGGTGTAGAACCCAGAGGAAAGGGGCACTGGGGTCCAGGAGGGACTTGGCCTTCAGAGGGTGCTCTGGAGCTGGAAACAGAGCTAATTCCCAGGAACCAGCAGGAGGTGCTGTAGGGGTGAGTCCCATCCCATTACAAAGTTTGTAATACATAGGAGGGAATGTGAGTGTAACAATATGAGCACTTGCTTACAGAGACCAGTTATATGGCCAATTCAGTGCTTCCAAATTTTTTTAGAGTAGCTTTTTAAAAAACTATACAATGAGCCCTCTTTCCAAGGACACACTGTGCATTGCCAGTCATGCTGCTTGTACAGAGCACCATCCTGGGGATTTCACTGGAGCAGACTACAAATCAATTTACCTTGTATGTGTAGTTGTCTTTGTGAATGCTGAAACTGGGAAGGAAAAGAGTCAGCTTGACCACTTCCCACCCAACAAATGCAGGTGTGTTCCCTATAGTGTGTTGGTTCTTCTCTAGTTTGTCTAATTCAGCTTTAAATGGCTTAAGTGATAGTCTCCAAGGAAAATTTTGGAAGCCCTATTTCATAATCTCCATGACCTGTTTATTTCATCTGAAATTCTGAAAGCGTCCCTAAAATAATATGAAAGCAAATTGAATTATGGTGGTTTTCCAAAGGCATGGTTACAGATAACTTTTAAGAGGAAAAAAGTCTAAGATGTAGTAGAAGCCTTTTTTTAGGAGACTGACTTTTTGCAAGGTCCATTCAAGGACTTGGATACGGCTGTACATAGAGGCAGTTTGCTGTTTCCCAGGCCTTTGCTTAAACTGCTATGAGTTCTGCCTTATTATTTCTACCCCTATTCTCCAAGTACTTGTGAAGAGCTCTTTGTGTCAGTCCTGGGGGTGTGTGGGATAGTTGCTTTCAGAGGGTTTTGCGTTGGAGGCAGTATCCATGTGGTAAATCACAGACGCATGTTTTTATGTTATGTATACGTAAAGAAATAAATAACAATAAGCATGGATTTGTCAAGAATAAATCATGTCAAACCAACCTAATAGCTTTTGTTGACAGGGTCACAAGCACTGTAGATTGAGGGGGGGAAGCTGTAGATGTGGAATATCTTGCCTTTAGTAAGGCTTTTGGTATTGTCTCACATGCCCTTCTCATAAACAAACTAGGGAAATACAACCTAGATGGAGCTACTATAAAGCAGGTGCATATGTGTTTGGAAAACCATTCCCAAAGAGTACTTATCAGTCAAGCTAGGAGGACATATTGAGTGGGAGCAGTTCTGGGTCCAGTTCTGTTCAATATCTTCATCGATGATTTAGATAATGGCAGAGAGTAAACTTATAAAGTTTGTGGACAATACAAAATTGGAGGGGTTGCAAATACTTTGGGGGATAGGATTAAAATTCGAAATGGTCTGAGGTAAATAGGATGAAATGCAATAAGAATATATGCAAAGTACTCCACTTAGGAAGGAACAATCCATTGCACACATACAAAATGGGAAATGACTGCCTTGGAAGGAGTACTCTAGAAAGGGATCTGGGAGTCATAGTTGATCACAAGCTAAATATGAGTCAACAGTGTAACACTTTTTTTTTTTTTTTTGCTGCAACATTCTGGGATGTAGTAGCAGGAGTGTTGTAAGCAAGACACAAGAAGTAATTCTGCTCTACTCCATCCTGATTAGGGTTCAACTGGAGTATTGTGTTCAGTTCTGGGCAACACATTTCAGGAAAGATATGGACAAATTGGAGAAAGTCCAGAGAAGAGCAATAAAAATGATTAAAGATCTAGAAAACATGACCTATGGGAGAAGATTGGAACAAGTGAGTTTGTTTCTTCTGGAGATGAGAAGACTGAGAGGGGACATAACACTTTTCAAGTACCTAAAAGATGGAAGGAGAAAAGGGCTTAAATTGCAGCAAGGACAGTCTAGGTTGGACATTAGGAAAAACTTCCTAACTGTCAGGTGGCTAAGCAGTGGAATAAATTGCCCTGGAAGGTTGTGGAATCTCCATCTCTGGAGATTTTTTTTTTTTAAGAACATCACAGGCCACGGAACCTAATCCACTCTCTCCTGTAATAGACCCCTAACCACTGGTTGTGGAATCTCCATCACTGGAGATTTTTAAGAGCAGGTTAGACAAACATCTGTCAGAGATGGTCTAGATAATACTTAGTCCTGCCATGAATGTAGGGGACTGGACTAGATGACCTCTTGAGGTCCCTTCCAGTCCTATGATTCTATGTTACTATAATCATGCCAAATTGACTTTGCTCTTGAAGCTATGGGGTCAAAGCTGCAGTCCTTACTCTTGCAAGTAGTCTAATTAGTCTTCAGACAGAAATCAGGCAAGTAAGTCACATCTAACAGCACACCTAACAGACTGAGCCCTACAGGCAAGATAGGCAGGGAGATACCTAGTTTGAGTATCTCAAGAGGGCTTCAGTGTGAACCAAATAGCTGGCCATCAGGACTGAGGTGGCTGTGCACATACTCACATGTACGTAGTTTCCTAAGGACTCTATAAGTGGCAACTTGGTGCCTAGATACCTAACTCAGTTTTAGCACTGAGACTTAGGCACCTAAGTGTCTTAGGCCTTGCAATGCTGAGAGAAGCAAGGCCTAAATACCTTTATAAATCTAGGCCTATGTTATTACGTTAAAGGAGAACACGCAGGCTGAAAATTTTCTCCAGGCATTAATTCACATAGCAAACCAGCTTCTGAATGCCCAGCCCCAACATTCCAGGGTAGAGCCTATAGGCCTAACCACAGAGGAAGGACAGAGCCTGTTGGACGGAACATTTCCAGGTTAAGCTCAGCCAGCCAGACCCATTAACATGCATTGACCGAGGGGGAGAAATAGCGAACCTATATCACTAGGAGTAATAGCCTTGGAGGAAGTAACTGAGACCACAAACCAACTGAAGAGTTGTAAAGCATCCATCTATGATAAGATAGATGCTGAAATGTTAACAGCTGGAGAGCAAGTGATGGTGAAATACATGTGCAGGCTGTATAGAATGGTTTGGGAAAAGGACATCTCTCCTAAAGACTGGAGAAGAGGTATAATCTGTAAAAGCCCTAAAACAAGGCAAGGCTCTCCTCCTGTCTTTTTCCGCACACGCATATGAAACCCTCAGACGCTCACCTTGTAACCCCATGTGTGTTTTATTTTCAGTGTTCCCTACCACCTGTACATTGTTGTGGAGCACCTTATTTAGAACAGCATGTCATCCTCCACCCTCTCCATCAAGGATCAGAGAAGTAGGAGATCTCTCCCTCAGAGTTCTCTCGTGGGATTGACTCTGAGAGCCTGGTTCTCTCACTGTCTTTCCCCTCCACTTCCTTCCTATGCCTTTTCTACTCTGTAGGCTAATGTGTTAATTAGCTTGGTAGCTCTCTCCAGCCCATCCCCCAGCTATCGGTTAGGCACTGTTATCATTGTTGGATTTACTTCCAGGCAACCAATTGGAGGTACAGTGACCATGGTGCTGTTTCAGCTGCTGTTGCCCAGCACTCGGTCACAAGCTTATCTGCAATAAATGGAGAGGGCTGACACTCCTATCTGCACCTCCGCCTGGCCACTTAGCTCCTTCCAGGTGCTGCACCCATCTCTGGTTGTCTCTCCACCCATCATGCTCTCTCACCCTGCAGCCCCTCTAATTCCAGGAGCTACAGCTTCTTCTTTGTGACTTGGCCCTCAAGCCAGGTCACTATGGTTCTCCCCTTCTGGGGCATCAGAGTCTTTCAGGGCAAATTGACCCAGGCAGTCCATTATCCACTGCCTGGTCTGTACCACTTCACCAGATTCCTTTTACTCCAGATTCGTGCTCTAGTTAGTAGCCAAGGTCTGTTCCATCCTGGACCTTGCTGCCTTTTCCTTGAGCCATTCTGTACCTTCAGATTCTCCTCCCTTCCCTGGGTTTGCCAGCCACGCAACTCCCTCCTCCAGGAAGTAACTGTAGGCTACTTGCCTCTACAGCCCCAAACATATCTCCCTTCTACCAGGAAGTGACTATTCAGACTATTTTCCTACAGGCCCTTTCTGCTCTCAGCTCCTGGGCTTTATACAGGTCCCATCTGTTCCTGCCCAGTGGACCCTTATCTCTAATTAATCCCTGTTCCTTGGCTTCTCCTCCAGGTGCAGCCTGGAGAAGAAATTGGCCCTCCTAGCCACCTTAACACCTTCAGGTCTTGTGTGGGGTGAACACTCCATCACAAGCATAAAACAAGCTGGTATAGTGGGTCTTTGAATCAGTATGCAGAAGACCAAGACTGTGGAATAAGGGGAGAATGCTGTCAACACTGGCAGATGTGTGATTGATGGATAACGGTATGTAAGAGCTGAGGCTTATCTATCTTGGATGTACAATATCTGATAATAGGCAGCTCACTAAAGAAGTGAAGGCAAGAATCAGTAAAGCCAGTGGATTATTTTCCATTTGTCAAACTTCTGGAAGAGTAAGAAGATACATCTACACAGTAAAATAGGGTTGTACAACTCTGTTGTCTTTCCAGCACTATTGTACACTTCAGAAATGTGGCAGATGGTGGAAGTAGACAATGGGAAGCTGACTGCCCTCCATCAGTGTTGTCTGCAAGTAATCTTGGGGATTCATTGGAGAGACTGTGTAATCTGTGCAGAACTGCTGCATTGTATGGGCAACAGATGGCAGACTAATTAATTTGACAGAGATGACTACAGTGGTTTGGCCAAGTCATCAGGCTAACCCAAGGCAGAAGCACAAAGTACATCTTAGATTGGATTTCACCTGGAGAGAAGGAAAGGTGTGGAGGACAAAGAATGACCTATGGCAGAATGATTGAAAAGGATGCTGCCATCATGGAGACAATTTATGATGGAATCAAACATCTTGCTCTGGATAGACAGCAGTGGGAAAAAATGTGTTTCCTCATGCGCTACTAGACACACCAGATTGTAATTCTAAACAAAGTCTGTGGGATTGTTCATGAGTGGGAAGTTTACTGTATTACTCACACCTCTTATATGAAAGGCCATAAACCACCACTTTAAGAGACCGATTTCTAGTGTGAAAGTGCAGCTGCTACAAGCTTTAGAGTATCAGATAATTTCATATGACATCAGATAATAGTAGCCCTTTATTGTTTTTATTACACCCAGCAACATGACTCATTTCTGTCTGGAAAAATTAATGTATAACTCTGGTAAAAAGCAGAATGAGAGAGTGAATGGCTGACCTTTTTCTGTAAGGGTCATTCCACCATGGTATTGTTGACCTCCTACCTAGTTTTGTAACTTTGGAGCAGACTTGTTCTAGATCTTGTTATGAAAACCACAATGGTTTAGAATGCAATCTGACAAGCTGGTCTGAATAAGAGGTAGGATGTAGCTACACTGTTTTAAGAGCAAACAAGAAAACAAAATTGCAACTCGGGGCTTTTCTACACTTTAATTTGAAAATTAATTCAGACTAAGGTAAAGTGTGAAGCAGAACCTATTACAGAATAACTCCATGTGCAGAAAAGCCCTCAGGCAGTTCCATCTCTGACCAGGGCAGCACCTGCTCTGACAATGACTAAGAGGAAGGAGGTAGTGGTCCTCTCAATCCTTCTCCTTTACAATCCCCTTCCTTGTAGTAGGTGGTATCAGACAAGTAGTCCCTGACCTCCTCACTGCAGGCAGACTCACAATATGAACAGGTGAGTTCAGGAGCTATTGCTCCCCTGCATGCTAAGTATGGTCTGTTTATAATCTAGCCATATATAAATCCTAAGTATTTGCCAAGTCATACAGTAGATCATAATAAGAAAACATGTGCACCCAAGGCCCCATATTTACATTGCTCAGACTATTAGCAGAACAGTAAATGATGTTACTTTCTTCATAAAAGTAGACTGGTGGAGGCCTGGAAAAGTTGGCTATTTAGGAACATTAGGGGAGCTTTGCTAAAGCACCTAAATATTCCACCCATTAGCTGCTTAAGCCATGCACTGTATGTAAATCACATGCAGCGTATTATATACTTATTTAATGGAAGAAACTCCTAGAAAATATCCAGACTACACATACAGTGTAAAGTGATACTTTACGTGTTGCATCCCATTCTTCCAGAGAAACAGATCTATTCATTCCTTTCAGAAGCTTCAATAAATGTGTTGCTGATTTATAAAGAAGGGGTTTCCTGATTTTTCAAGTCACATGCAGCCCCTGTGTGAATTGGTACCATTTCATTGACTGTAGTCAATTACACCAGGGCTCAATTTGGCCATTTGTGTTTAGAATGATAAATCCAAGCCACTCTGTTTTCATATTCAAATGAACCACAACTCCAAATCTTCTGGAACTCTAGCATATTGGTATTAGCAGCTATGCTCAAGAGTATTTAACTATAGCCAAGAACATGTAATAAGTTAATTTTAAAAGCTTTTTTTCCCTCCTGGGGTACTGGGATTAATCCAGCATGTTAGTTTTTTAAAAAAAAAACAAAACAATTTCTAAGTCCCAAAAATACACAGGGAAAAAGTGATTCACTATTTACAAGAAGGATTCAGCTTAATTAGTGATATCATTTCTGCTCCTTTCATAAAGAAACTAGCCAAGCACACATTAGTCTTTTCTCTCTCCCCCCTCCCCCAGAACTCTCCACCATTGTTACCAGTGATGAAGCTACTGTAGCAAAAAGAAAAGGAGTACTTGTGGCACCTTAGAGACTAACCAATTTATTTGAGCATAAGCTTTCGTGAGCTACAGCTCACTTCATCGGATGCATGCTCAGGTGCTGACTGGAATTCTAGCCTCTGTCTTCTAATCTTGTCTACATAAGATGGTAACTCCTGGTGCCTCG
The DNA here is from genome assembly GCF_965140285.1 of Lepidochelys kempii. Lineage (NCBI taxonomy): Eukaryota > Metazoa > Chordata > Testudines > Cheloniidae > Lepidochelys > Lepidochelys kempii. Next base: position 25,565,160 of record NC_136381.1, on the reverse strand, counting down.
TTTGCATTATAACCACCATTGGTGTTGCACCAGTAGAAGGAAAAGAGCTAGTGTAGATTAAGCCATAGCACCTTATTTGTGTCTCATGCTGCTGTCAGTTAAGAACAACTCTACTGAAGTTAATAGAAAAGGAGGACTTGTGGCACCTTAGAGACTAACAAATTTATTTGAGCATAAGCTTTCGTGAGCTACAGCTCACTTCATAAATTGGTTAGTCTCTAAGGTGCCACAAGTACTCCTTTTCTTTTTGCGAATACAGACTTACACAGTTGCTGCTCTGAAAACTGAAGTTAATGGAGTTATAGCAGAGTAATACCAGTCCAAGCAAGATTAGAATCAGGCTCACATAGAAAGATTAAGTTTCAGCTTATAGTGGATGCAGCCAGAAAAGAGGAACCAAAACTAATACAGGGAAAATCTGCAGAGAGCAGACTGAAACCCTCCACCTTGGCATAACTCTTCAGGAGTTCTGAAGGCACAGTAAAGTGTCTGTCTATGATGAGTCAGAATTCCCCTTTAGAACAATCATTAACCAATTGCCTATGAATAATGAGTAGAAAGCCATGAATCTGATATCTGAATTGTAGCAACATTTCTCTACTTACTTTTCAGTGTTCTAGCCAGTGGTTCAATATGACTCCTATATAATATGTTGAATGGGTGGGTAGGTTCCCAATAATTTAGTTATGGCTTGAGTAATCCTATGCAGTACACTTACATTTAAGTTAAATTGTAGCCATTTTGTTCAGCCCCACAGTCCAAGAGCTGCAAAGACAAGAAAGCCCTCTCACCCCAAGTAAACTTTAAAAATAACATTTTAAATTAAAATTCTCATGTCTAAAACTCTAGTCATCTTTCTACAAGCAGTGACCTTTGTAACACTGAGTTCTCAGACTGCCAATGGCAGAGATATAACACTTATTTACAGCCTGCTGCACTATGGCTTATCAAGCATTTTTTCCAGACCCAAAATTATTACTCAAATCAATGAGAGTTTGGGGGTTGCAAGGAATACAGGGTAATATCCTTAAATTGTAATAAACCAATTTTTAAAAAAATATTTAAACACTACAATTACTTGTGATTGTGAAAAATATGGTTGAAGGAGGTTGGAAACTGGCTTACTCTTTGGTGCAGCTGACATCAACACTTTATGTCGTCCAACAGCAAGAAGCTTTAAAACCTCAATGGTAACTAGCTCATTTTTCAAATCCAGTTCGGATTTTATTAATGCAAGAAGGACTGCTAACTTTTTCAGAGCACTGATCTGAATGAGAGGAGGAAAAGTGTTCCTCATTGCTTAGGGGAAGAACAGAGAGAGGCCCAAAGCTACAGCTGGCTTTAGACAGCTAACTTGGCTTTAGACACAAGTTTAATCAAAATAAGACGTTCAGAGGACCTGAGTAACATGCATTCATGTGGAGACCATGCAAACATTTATATCCCAAACAAGTCTACTCTCACCCTTCCTTGCCTTTATTAACACTAACAGACCATAAAGTTCAGCTCAAACCTGCTCCCCAGTGCTGTCTGTTGCTTTCCCATGTCTGTGTACTTCTTCCTTTCTAAAAAGCCACTCTCCCATTTCTTTCTATATGGGTTGGGTAATGAGTGATCTATTTCAATGAGTAACTAGAGCCCACTTAATCCCTTCCTGGCAGGGTCAACTGTTCCTAACAGAATAGGATGTTTCAGGCAAACACTGCCTGTTAAACCTCTCGGGGATATATATTTTTTTAAATAAAACCTCACATTTAGCGCGAGGGGGAAGAGAAGATGTTCGTAAGAAGTATTTGTATGTACCCCAGATATAGTATCTCATATATGGATGCAGTAAGGTGGTGAATTCCACTAGAGGCAGAGAAATCACCCCAAGCCTCCCTTCAATTTTGACCAGAGGTTTCCTCTATCTCTGAATTAGGCCCATTGAAACTAACTTCCTTTTAAACAACAGTGAATATCTCCAGAGCCCAATATTAAATCCAAATGTTCTCACACAAAAGAGGAACATAGCTGATGAGTAAATAAGAGCAAGAGATACTCCTTTTTTATTAAATTAGACATGCTGCATATGTAGGCCGCTTTGGAAGCGTGCATTTATTTTTACACTAAACGTTTTGTTGGGAGTCAAGCAGGAAATTGCTGAATAAGTGTTTTTAGTGCTGAATACGCTTTGTCACAGCTCTAGCCTTGCGGGAGATTTGTCAGGCAACAGGACTGATATTTTCTTATCAGATTTGTTGTTGCTCCAGAAACATTGGCGCATATGTCCTATAGTAACTACACCGGGGAGTAGTATAGATTCTTTATAGAGCTGCATTTTCTTAGCTTAAGGCTTTTCCTAATTACCACTCACATAACCCAGGTATTCAGTTTGTCTGATTCTCTTTATTCTGCATACGAAGCGTGCTCCTCCAGTGCTGTGGTTTATACTGCAGGGTACAGCTTTAATCACTGTGTTATTGCAGTACTGCATTCAGCATTTGTTCGGTCTCTGCTTTAAAGGTCCAAGTATCAGCCCTGATGGAAAAAATGGGTGCAAAGGCTTGCAAATACAGGGTAGCCAATGTAGTAGCTCCGCTGCATGTGTTTCCCATGAATTTGGAGCTTTCTGGGAATCGGGGGTGTGACCATCAACAGGGCGGGGCGGGGAGAGGATAAACCATGCAGCACTCTTTGTGGCATTCTCCACTAGCAAACTCATTCTGGTGCAAATCCCTGACAGAGTTAACATTGCTCCTTGTGGTATTGATTTGTGTCTTACAGCTTCTAACTCAGTGAGGGCAGGAGGTAGCAGGTATGGCGGGGGGGGGAGGGGTCAATGATAGCACATCTACTGAGCCAGTCACACTGCCAGGGTAGGAAGGACAGGGGACAGGGAAGCTGGCATAAGGGTAGACACATTAGATGTAGATCCAGGAGTTGGGGCCAGTCTCTTCCTGCAGATCTCCTGCTTCCAGGCAGTTTTCAGGTTGTACCCACTCTCCATTTTGTGCTACCTTTAAGGCTGCCTTTGGAAGCCATGGATTTATTCAAGTAAATTTTCTCCTTCCACATGTTTGCTGCATGGAATGAGACACGTGGCCCTATGACAGGGGTGGGCAAACTACAGCCTGGGGGCCACATTCAGCCCTTCAGACGTTTTAATCTGGCCCTCGAGCTCCTGCTGGGGAGCAGGGTCCAGGGCTTGCCCTGCTCTGGTGCTCTAGCTGGGGAGCAGGGTCAGGGGCTTGCCCTGCTCCGTGTGTCCCGTGGCGCTGCACAGCTCACGGAAGCAGCAGCATTTCCCCCCTCCAGCCCCTAAGTTTAGGGACAGCCAGGGGCCTCTGCACACTGCCGCTGCCCCAAACACAACCCTTGCAGCTCCCATTGGCCCGGAACCACAGCCAATGGGAGCTGCAGACAGGGCGGTGTGTAGAGGTGTCTGGCTGCCCCCCTACATAGGAGCAGGAAGGGGACATGCCACTGCTTCCAGGAGCTGCTTGAGGGAAGTGCCGCCCGGAGCCTGCACCCCTGATCCTCTCCTGTGCCTCAATCCCCTGCCGCAGACCTGATCCCCCCTGCCCTCCAAACCCCTCGGTCCCAGCCTGGAGCACCATCCTGCACCCCCAGCCAGACCCCACTCCCTGCACCCCAGCCCGGACCCCATTCCATACCCTGAAATTCTCATTTTTGACCCTACCCCAGAGCCTGCAGTCCCAGCTGGAGCCCTCACCCCCTCCCACACCCCAACCCCCAGTTCCATGAGCATTTGTGGCCCACCATACAATATCCATACCCAGATGTGGCCCTTGGGCCAAAAAGTTTGCCCACCCCTGCCCTATGAGAAGCGTAGCTCCATGTTGTGACCCACCACTAACTGTAACCAACATTTTGTCATTTTCAATTCTCAATCTCAGTACTGAACTATTTTTTCCAAAATCCTATTATTTACTGGAGGGTGACTGATAGGAAAATATTGATCAATGTCTTCAAATTAGATCCATATTTCCTTATCTTTAGAGATACATAATCTATTTGGAAATCTTTTTAATGCCTTCTGATCCCCAAGAAAGCAGACACAGACTTATTATGTGAGCAGAATCATTTTAATGGAACAAATAATACATAACCTGAACACTCAGAACTAACTGTGCTATTCATGGATGGTCATACAGCTTATTTTTCTTTTTGAAAAGACAGCATCTCTTTGTGCACATAGAAATATTGTCTGAGAATGTTTAATTGAAGGGCGAATCTCAGTTACTGGCAGTTAGTTCTGATTTTTATTAACTGCTGTAAACAAAGGCTTTTCACTACTTCCTCAGGCAGAACTTCTACATTTAAGCATCAGTCTTCATCAGACTTCCCTCTCATTTCCCTCCCCCACCCCCTTTGTTTAGCCTGTGATACAAACTCCCTGCAGATTATGCTGTTGGATTGTGAGTTGCAAGTTTAATGCATTATGACAGGGAATCAATAATTTGTTATGAAAGCTTTCTGAAGGTACCTTGAGGGATTCTAAATGTGTGATACATTCATGATAAGCTGAAATAGTGCTTTTTTTAAAGAAAACTCTAGGTCCAACAGTGCTTCTGGGTTATGTAGCCATGTAAAATTCCAGTATCCAACTGTAACCCACATGCCTAATTGGGAGATAGATCTTGTAAAGAGCTATTGGGAGGGCAAGGGTAGAAGTGAAGGTGTCTGGGTCATTGGTACTAGGCAGCTGTTAGCACAGCACATCTAGAAGTTTCTGGAATTGGATGTGGTAGTTTTGGGTATGCTCAGTAGGTTCTTTGTAGCTGGACTCAGACTCCCCCAGCTGCACCCCTTCCGCCCGAGGCCTCGCCCCTTCGGCCCCCGCCGGAGCCCAGAGCCACCCCCGCAGCCACCGGCTCCAGCCCAAGAGCAATGGGAGGGTGGGAGGCACAGCTGCAGCCTCCCCTCCAGCCCTGGAGCACGGGAGGGTGGGCAGCGCAGCCTGAGCCAGGGCCACCGCACAGGGAGACTGGAGGCGCGCTGAGCAAGTGGGAAGCAGGGTGGGGGGACTGGGGCAGAACATGGGCAGGGCCACACCTGGCTGTTTGGGGAAGCACAGCTTCCCCCAGTCTATGCAGGGGACCAGATGTCCTGATTCTATAGGGACAGTCCCGATTTTGGGGTCTTTTTCTTATATAGGCTCCTATTACCCACACCCCCTGTCCTGATTTTTCACACTTGCTGTCTGGTCACCCAAATATGGACCTGCCGCCCATACCATGAGGGTATGTAGTCAGGTACTTTACAAAAGGCCAGTGACCTGTGTGGGCCGGGTAAAGTTGAGCCACAGGAGCAGAAAATGGAGTTTTCCTTAACTCTGAAGCAGGTTAGTGATATTATTAACCCTCCCACAGGGAAGCCCTGGCAGAGTTAATTATAGAAAGAGAAAATTGGGAGGGAAAAATAATTTTTTATTTTAATTGTGTACTTTGAATGTTGTTTGATTTTAACCAAACTATTTTATTTAAAGTGTCTCAACTAATATGATTCACCAACATTTCTTTAAATGTGATCACGAGGAAGAGTCATTTATTTTATTCTCAGTTTTGTATTTTTCTTGTAACAGAAGGTTTTTTTAATCTATACATTTAACTGAGTGGTTGGTTAATCAGTTAGCTGACTGGCCAGCAGTGATTTCAGCAGAGGAAGAGTCTTCCTGGATCCCAACTGAAGATTCCCACAAGCAAGTGGAGGGAAGATTTTGCTTTTGACTCAGCCGACTGTATAGCTTTTTGGTGATCAAAGACTCTAACTGAGACTCAGTTGAACTCAACCTAAACCTCTGGGAACTTTGAGTTTCTTTTCCATGTGTTTCTGTGGGGGCTGACCTATTTTCTTTATGTTTATGTATAACTGTGAAGATAATGTATGTGGATTATAAAATCGTGTTATGTTGTAAACATTAAGTTATTATTATTATTTGTTTCTTTGTCATAAAATTTATAAAGTTGATAATTAAATTCATCCCTTCCAGGTTCTTTTGGGACTTGAATGTGGGGTGGTTGACCCTGTGCAATCCCTGCTGAAAATCCTTAGAGGCTGAATTCTGGGTCTCCAGCTGCTTTTCTGTGGGAACTGGGAGTTTTAGGCACTGGAGAAGGGCAATGAAGTGAACTCTAGCCCACCCAAAGGTTACACAGCAACCTCCCAAAAAACTTGGAAATCAGTGCTTTGCGAAGTACTGCATGGTGAGCAATCCTCTGACGGTCCTATGAGCAACATATTCTGTATGTCAGTGTATCATTAATAAAAATGGGAGCAGCTATGCCTTTGGACAGATTGTCAAATGTATTGTCATATCAGCACTGCAAAATCTGCTACAGCATTGACCGTTGAGCTTGGCTGCTACTTTGTAAGGTCAGAAGGGAGCTCTGTGATCCTGAAGCCTGACCTCCTGTATAACACCATAAGGCCATAGAAATTCCCTGAAACAAGTCCGATTTGAACTAGAGCATCTCTTCTAGAAAAATAGCCATTGTTGAGTTAAAAATTGCCTGTGATGGAGAATCCACCATGACCCTTGGTAAATTGTCCCAGTGGTTAATTGCCCTCACTGTTAAAAATGTGTGCCTTTTTTAAAAATTAAATGCAAATTATAAACAAAGGGCTAGATTCTCTTCTGTAGTCAGGCCCCTTTGTGGTGGAGCAGAGAGGCCAGAAAATACAAGATTTTGGCATCTGAGGCTTCCCTTGTTGTCGTGGATTTCCCCAGCTGGCATAGTTGGCTATTATTTATGTGTAGAGGGCATATCAGGGTCATGGGCAGAGCACTTCTGGGCTTCACATATTCTCAACCTGCATAATGATCCCCGCTGACCACAGCCAACTGGCATAGTTTAGAGCAACCCCAGGTGTAAAAACAGTCAAGCTAATTTGTGCACCCCTCTCCCCAGCAGCTATGCCCTCTTCTCTGCTGTTTCCCGACCATCTCTGACAGCTTTTGCTACTCTTTCCCTGCAGAGGAGAGGAGCATCAAAGAGTACTGGCTAGGGTTGGCACTCCTTGTCAGCTGCAAACATGACTACTTTGTGCAATAATCCAATCACTCTGTCAGCTTGAGTGTTATTTTGCAGTGTGAATGCTCTCACTTGAGCCATGCTATCTCTAGAGCAGCGGTTCTCACATTTCAATGCACTGTTACCCCTTCTGACAACAAAAATGACTACACAACCCCACGCCACAGGGGGCCCCACAAAGCTAAGTTAGTTGGGCTTCAACTTCAGCCCTATGCAGCGGAGCTTGGGCTTCGGCAGGGAGCTGGCGTTAGACTTGCTGGGACCCAGGGCAGAAAGCCCAAGCTCGAACCCTAGCTGGGCCATATGGGCCCAAAGCCTGAGCCCCGCTGCCCTGGGCCGAAGCCACAACCCACAGTTTGAGAACCACTGCTCTAGAGGAGTTAAGTCAATGCAGTGATGACATAGCCTATGGTGTAATTTCAGCCCTTTCTGTATGAATTCTCATTTAGCTCTTCAGGGTAGAGACCTGTGGTTTCACTTTTCTGGACAGTATCATGCACACGAAAGGCACTATACAAATAATAAATCATTGTTACCATTAATTAAAATAAAGCACATTTTTGCAGCTTTGCATGTACTGGCAGTATTCTAGGCATCCAGAATGATATATGATTTCATTGCTGGTAAATGTTTGTTTGTTTATTTTCATATTGAGTGAAGTCTTTCTTCCTAGATTAAGGAGGAAAGGGAAAATATTCTCTAGAACATGCCATATTCCACAGTTTTTGACCGCACCCTGTCCTCTTCATGTATAGCATATTGCCAAAGCCCTACACACTCATCATGTGGTTGCTTTTAAATAACCTCTGGGGTACCAAAGGTCATGATGATTAAAAAAACAACCTGCTAGTACGAAAGAACTTTTTTTAAACATGAAAAAACAAATGAGAAATCCTACGCAAACTTGCCATAAATATCAGGCATGATGATGAAAGTGGAATAAACTATTTTCATGTATTTGGGGTGACCAAACAGGCCTCACTCGAGTTCTGCTTTACTTTTGTACTTGGGAGCTCTGTGACTAGACTAGACTTGTAAAATAAATAGTGTTGTTCCACCCTTTTCAATCATGAAACATAATCCTGTAGCCCCTGCTCATATGAGTAGCCTCATTTAATCTACATGGGCTACTCACATAAATAAGGGCTGAAGTATTGGTTCCATATATCTTGTTTCCATATTTATTTAGCAGCAGAGTTGCTAGTGTTTAATTAAGGTGTGGAAGGACCAATTCAAAACCTTTTCTTACAGTTATTTCTCCAAAACAGGATTTTGGGATGGAAATTTCTCATACTTGGCCTAAGGCCAAGGTTTGGTATTTTTAGAAGGTTGGAAAAAATCCATTTTGTTAGGCAATCAAGCTGCCAAAAAAAAATCTACTTATCCCATCTCTCTGTGCTAGTTTATAGCTATATTTATATAGGTAAGGCTAAGATTTTTGGGGCCATAAACAGATCGGGGGCCATAAACAAAAATTCACAGAAGCCCATGACCTGTCCCTGACTTTTACTAAAAATACCCTGAAGAGGGTGACAGAGCGTTGCTGGGGCTTGCAGGTACTCCAGCCCCGCGGCTGCTCCTGTGGCAGGGGCTGACCCAACCCCAGCTGCTGCTCTGGTGGGCTGGGGACCGCTGCTCCTGCAGCTTCACAGCTGGCCACTGGTCAGCTGTTCCGGTGGCCCTGGGGCTGGCCACTGGTCAGCTGTTCTAGCAGCTGCTGCTTCAGTAGTCTGGGGCTGATACCTTCTCCAGCCCTGCCCCAGAAGAAGTCCCGGAGGCCACAGAACCCATGACCTCCCTGACAGAATCGCAGCCTTATTCATAGATATCTAGATAGACCTAGATAGTGAGTATGTGTCGGTGATAGCCATATGATAAATTTCAAAGACAAGAAATAAGTACATTTATCATGCACTTTTGATCACCTCATTGGATCTGACTGCTCCAGCTATCTAAATTGCTGAGCAACTCTCAGAGGACATTATTTTTACATCAACCTGCATTTATTATTTGTATTACTGTAGCACATAGGAAAAAGTCATGGACCAGGACCAATTATGCTAAGCACTGTACAAACACTAAACAAAGTCAGTCCTTGCGCCAATATCTTGTTTCTACCTTCTCCCCCAGATACAGAATTTTCCTTCCACTCACCAAAATTTACCCCGTTCCAGAGGGCCAAAATTCAGGTCTGCACCAGTGATTGGTTTTCTATATCTAAAAATGTCAGTTCTTTGAAGAGCCAAGATATTGGGCCTTAATCTCATGACCTTTTTTTAGATCTAGAGAATATTGGTTAGATTTAGAGTTTTTTTGTCGCCTTGTGAGCCCTGCACAGTTGTACAGGTGGTAACTAAGGCCCAGATTATAAAAGGTATTTAGGCTCCTAATGTCCATTGATTTAAATGGACATTAGGAGCCTAAATACCTTTGAGGATCTGAGTCTAAGGCAACTGCCTTTACAAGCTGAGGGATATGAAAAACAGTCCCATCAAAAACTATTTAAATTGCTGTAAAACATTCCTGAAACCGCTTTCCTGTAACACATGGCATATGTAGAGTGCAAGAGGGTGTGGTGTGGTGTGGTAGAAAGGTTTGGCTGGCACTCTTCTGGGATGACCAGCATAGCTCACTCCTGACTTCACCACTGAGTAATGTGCCTATCCCAAGCACAGGCTGGTAAAACCTCATAGGGCATTCCTCCATTCAGAGAAGAACCACAGAACTTGACCATGCTCTCAGAAGTCTGTATAGCAGGAATTCCCAATTTGCGGGGTATGGCCATAAGTAGGTGTGTCCATCTCTGCGGCCTGTTCTAGCCAGCTCCAGTGCTGGTCACTTCCTCTAACTGTGTCTGTCTAAGGTCACTTCCTCTAACTTGGGTCTCTGACCTTTTTCATCCACTAGGTGGTGCTACCTAGTGCAGCTTCCAACAGATTCTGTGGCAAGAGGCAAGAAACTGCACCTTATAGCACTGGGGACGATGGGGATGGGGATGAGACATGTCAGGAGTAACTTCAAGCAGGAAGGGAACATCACTAGAAATGGAAGGAGGCAGAGGAGAAACAGAACCAAAGGGTAAATGTGGTGTGACTTGTCCCCAAAATGGAGGGTGAAACTAAGAACAGAAGAACAAAAAAATGGCCATACTGGGTCAGAGCACTGGTAGATTCCCACTTTTGTCCTATGACTGAAGAAGTGTTAATGGACAACTCTACCCTGAATGGTCCCTTACAATACGTGCTAACTATTTATGCTAAACAATCTGTTCCATCTTGCATTTGCTGTGAGGCTAGGAGTACCTTTCTCAGACATGAAGAGCTCTGTGGCTCAAAAGCTTGTCTCTCTCACTAACAGAAATTGGTCCAATCAAAGATATTACCTCATCTGCTTTGTCTCTCTGGACTGTAATTGCCAGGATCCCTCTAGTCTCTTTTTTTTAAATTTGGCATTACAGTGGCTATTCTCCAGTCATCTGGAACAGAGGCTGATTTAAGCGATAGGTTACATACCACAGTTAGTAGTTCTGCAATTTCATATTTGAGTTCCTTCAGAACACTTGGGTGAATACCATCTGGTCCTGGTGACTTATTACTGTTTAATTTGTCAATTTGTTCCAAAACCTCCTCTGTTGACACCTCAGTCTGAGACAGTTCCTCAGATTTGTCACCTAAAAAGAATGGCTAAGGTGTGGGAATCTCCCCCACATGCTCAGCCATGAAGACCAATGCAAAGAATTTATTTACCTTCTGTGCAACAGCCTTATCTTCCTTGTGTGCTCCTTTTGCACCTTGATTGTCCAGTGGCCCCATTGATTGTTTGGCAGATTTTCTGCTTCTGATGTACTTAAAAAAAATTGCTGTTTAGTTTTTGTGTCTTTTGCTAGTTGCTCTTCAAGTTATTTTCTGGGCTGCCTAATTATACTTTTTTACATGTCTCTCTCTGTCTTCAGTGCTGTCCCCTTGCTATTTTCTCCATTGCCCCTCCCCCATTCCTAGTGCTGTGGGTCCTCAGTTCCCACCACTGTACCTCAGTCATTGCCCCTGCCCTGTCCTCCATCTCCCATTCCTGTGTTGTTTCTCTGCTGCCTCCCACATCCCTTCTGTTGCTCCCCATTCCCCAGTGCTGCCCCTTTTGGTGTCTCATAGTGTTAACTGTCCCCTCATCCCTCTCATGGAGGATAGGCCCATCAATGGCTATTAGCCAAGATGGTCAGGGACACAACCCCATGCTTTGCGTGTCCCTGAACCGCTGACTTGCAGAAGCTGGGACTGGAAGACAGGGGATGGATCACTCAATACATTACTCTGTTCTGTTCATTCCATCTGAAGCATCTGACACCAGCCACTGTTGCAAGACAGGATACTGAGCTAGATCGACCTTTGTTCTTACCCAGTATGGACATTCTTATGACAGAGAGTGGGGAGAATGAGAGAACTGAGAAATGAGGGCACAGCAAGCAGAAGAGGAGCAGAGAATGTGGAGAAAAGGAGTGAGGTGAAATCAGGAATAAAAAATGAAAAGCAGACTGTAGTCTTTCAACTTCATGCACCATCCCCACTAAGAGAGATTTTTGCAGGGCAAATTATCCCCTTAGCTAGAATGGGACTGCACAAGTGTAACTGAGCCTAACTGGAAAGCCCTGTGACTGGCACAGATTGAGCTCAGGGACTGGCACAGATTGAGCTTACTTTGTGTTTGCCTTGAAGGTTAGAGTGGTACGGTATGTAACGTCACCCCTGCTTATAGGTCTGCTTGCATTTCCTTCTGCTTTTCTTTTCTCTCTTTGTCCTCCCACCTTGCTACTCCTTCCAACTTCCCTCACTGTCAGTTTGCACTTCATTCCTATTGCACCCTGTACGTGGAAGGCTCTCCCACTATTGCTAGTGCATCCCTTCTCTTTCCTCCTTCAAAACCTTCCTTGAAAACACAAGTTTTCCCGAGCATCCTTTCCATTTATGTTCTTGGGTCTTGTCTTTGTATGTCTTGCCTACTTTGGGCAGTATGCTCCCTGTGGAAGGCAACAGCATGTCCTAGGCATTGTCCCCTCATAATATTAAGTAGATTCCTTAGAGAATTAAGTTAAATTGATATAAACTGGGTTTAAACTGATTTAAGAATGCCCTCACATGAGTGTGCACCTGTTTAACTACATTGGTTAAATAATGCATCTTTAGTTAACAGCTGCAACTTTGTATTTAGGCAAGGAGGAGATTTTTTAAAGGCACAAATGGCAGTTAGATGCCTAGTTCCCATTGACTATTAATGAGAATTAAGTGCCTAACTGTCCTTTGTGTCTCTGAAAACCTCCCCAGGGTCATACTCTGTGTTTTGCGGCGCATTGTGTACATATTCAATGCTATTTAAATGATCATTATTATTAATATTTCATTCTGATGGAGAAGCCCAAAGGTATCCATTTTGAAGATGACTGGTGTTAATATAAAATACTTGTTTAAGAAGCAACTGAGTTTTCTGCTTGTCTATTAGTGCTTTTAGATTTACTTTGAAGATGGTTTTAATTGTATGGCCACTTGGCGCTGTAGCTGAAGTGACAATTGCTAAATTGTTTCATGGATTAAATGGATCTGGATCAGGTTACTTTAAGACAAATGTTTACGGAGAATGTGTTGGATTTCGCTTTATAATGCTGTAAATGGGATGACTGCTACACTGATTTTAATGCCTTTAACATCCAAACAAGCTTTTACACTTAGAAAAGTGTCTTGAAATGATATGTCTCTTTTTCAAATCAACTGATTCTCTTTTGTGATGGTCTTTTATTATAATTTAGTTGAAACAAGTTCTATTATAATATTCATTTTAAATCATGTACATGCTTTTAATGTGTAAGAGGAATCTTTTTTCTAAAAATTATGCACATAACCCATATTTTCAAAGTAGAGCTACACCTAATTAGATTTTAATCCATCTCATTCAGAATATCAAGGAGAATTTATTCCTGCATACTCAAACATCAACAACAAACATTTATAAACACACCTCAATTTTGAGTTCTCTAGAAGGAAATTGCTTCTGGTGCATATTTCTAAATCCATTATATATTGCAGTAGCCTCTTTCCCATTTTTTGTTTAATGTATATAAAGATTTCATCACCTCTGGTGTAATAATAATTCTCATTTGAGACTAAATGCTGCTGTCCCTTTCCTTCCCCTGGCTCACCACACCCTGAGTGAACAAGCTTTGTATACACAGTGTAGTTGTAGCTGTGTCGGTCCCAGGATATTAGAGATCCGAAGAAGAGCTCTGGGTGGCTTGCTAACCAACAGAAGTTGGTCCAATAAGCAATATTACCTCACCCACCTTGTCGCTCAGGCTTTTATAGATGGTTTAAAGGGGCACTCAGGCAAGCAACCCTCTCCAGTCCTTTCACTTGAAATAGCCCAAGCTGATTGGCTGCCACAGTTATAGCAAATGGACTTTTAATAGCACCTAGGGCCTTTGCACACTCCCTACTCACAAGGGTTAGGCCTGTGAAGCTGCATAGTTGTGGTGCCATATCTTCACCCTTCCCTTTGCATTGGCATTGTGGAATGGGGCATTCCAAGCTCATTGAGGCCAGTGCATCCTTCCTTCATGAATTCTTTATCTGTGGTTTGTTCAAAGGTTGTGAACTCTGAAAGGATTACTATGGTCCAAATTGAAATCAGGCTTCAATGGGATTATAGCTGCTTGTGTCAGATCTGTTTAAGCCTCACCATGAGCCTCATTCTCCACTGCCTCGTACCTTGAATAGTCATTGACCTCTGTGTAGTGAGTGCACAATGCTACCAGAATACTGATATCTAATCCCTTTGCATTCGTGTTGTTCAAGTATCAGTGACTACACAAGATATTGGGGCACTGGAGAAACAGGCCCTATGTCTTCAAAACAGGGAGCAAAATCTGTAGGAAAACATCTCTGTCAGATTTGTCCATTTCCGATGAGAGAAACCACATAAACAGACAAAAGATAAGCTGAAAAAATTAATTGTTTTATAAAATAAGACCCTACAATCATATCTGAACATCCAGTTTTTAAATATGATACATTCACTTTCTCACAGAATATTTAAATATTCAGGTCATTTATGGTATATTTCTCAGACTATTTGAGTTAAAAACTTTGGATAAATTAAACAACACCTACCAAAAGATACCACAACTTATACACATAAAACTAAGTAACAATTTTAAAAATATCCACAAAGTAAAGAAAGTAGGATCTCTTAGGAAATGCTACATAATTTCTGCTTAAAAATATACTTGATCATTTTAGTCTATCTTGAAAATATAGTTTGTATTTAATTTCTCTTTCTAAATTTAAGTCTCATATAATTTCCATTTAAGTTAATAAATATGTACAACAAAAACCTTTATATCAGTGAATATAAATAGTAAATACTGTATTAGGCCTGGTCCAACATTCTTTGCTCACTCAATGACTTCAGTGGTACTTTTCGATTTTAGATGCCAAAGGCTGCAGATCAGGACCTAAATGTCATCAAATGATTATAGCTTTTACAGAAGTGACTTTATAATAAAAAAAGCTCTAAGCTCTGAGAGCTTAGAGCCATTCCAGTCATACATTTCTATAAATAATCACGTACAATGTAGGGGAACAATGTTCTACGTTAATTACTGCTAACAGTAATTAAGGGGAAATAGTGGAGAATGAATGGAAAAATATCTTGAATTAGACACCTCGTTTTTTTACTGATTGGACTTGGTTCCCTATCATTTCAAAAAAGAGTTTTTGGTATAATTGGTACATTTTAAAACTGTGAAGCAACTTGACCACCTTCTTCAGACTTTGGATAGGTTTTCTGGGAAAGTGGTAAGCTTTCAAATGCTTTACCCCATGCGTTAGGGCCTTAATTGTGTCTTTATCAGTGTTTTTTATTCTCCACAGGTTAAGAAGCTTTGGAATTTGTTCCGTAGGTTTGCACAGCTTCATAGTGTGCTGAATATCTTCTTTTCTTACTTTCTTTCCTGGTAAATTCACCATCAGAATGTTGAGATGTTCAAAGGTTAGATTAGCCTGGCTAAGATGTTTTAAGACGCTGTTTTCACAGAGGTCAATACCTACAAAAAGCAAGGAGGGACATTCATATGATTCATTACTATTTTATAATGGCTTAAAACAAACTCTAAAGTCAGAAAAGGACATGTACCCACTAAATGTTTCCTAGTTTTATTTCCAAATAACCCTTTTAGTATTGCTGTTTTAACTCTCAGTCTTAGAAAGCACTTAAGCATGTGTGTAACTTTCTTCATGTAAGTAATCCCAAGTTACGCACATACTTGCTATCACACATTTATTTCTACAATTTTGTAATGCTCATCTTGACATATGTACAGTGCATGAGGCAGGGCTCTGTATCTCACATTGCACTACATGATGTTTTACTCCTGATATACAGGAAATGCCGAGACATTGTAGCTATAACTGTCACTGGTGCTTCAGTTCCAACATAGCATCAGCTCCAGCACAGACACGTTACAGTGATATAAACAGACATAGATTAAAAACAGTTTCTCAAGGACACCATTTCAAATCCATTCCTTGTAGAGCAAAAGTCATTCAAATCTGATGGTTGCTGATGGTGGCTCATGTGAAAAGGGTTTGGTAGTTTTCAGTGAAAACTGCAGCAACAAGTGTTAACATCACAAAAACTGCCACCATAAGCTCCCCTTTGACACTGATGGTGGCCGTTTCAGCAGAAAGGTGAAGGAATGAGTAGGGATCATAGAATCATAGAATCATAGAATATCAGGGTTGGAAGGGACCCCTGAAGGTCATCTAGTCCAACCCCTTGCTCGAAGCAGGACCAATTCCCAGTTAAATCATCCCAGCCAGGGGTTTGTCAAGCCTGACCTTAAAAACCTCTAAGGAAGGAGATTCTACCACCTCCCTAGGTAACGCATTCCAGTGTTTCACCACCCTCCTAGTGAAAAAGTTTTTCCTAATATCCAATCTAAACCTCCCCCACTGCAACTTGAGACCATTACTCCTCGTTCTGTCATCTGCTACCATTGAGAACAGTCCAGAGCCATCCTCTTTGGAACCCCCTTTCAGGTAGTTGAAAGCAGCTATCAAATCCCCCCTCATTCTTCTCTTCTGCAGGCTAAACAATCCCAGCTCCCTCAGCCTCTCCTCATAAGTCATGTGTTCTAGACCCCTAATCATTTTTGTTGCCCTTCGCTGGACTCTCTCCAATTTATCCACATCCTTCTTGTAGTGTGGGGCCCAAAACTGGACACAGTACTCCAGATGAGGCCTCACCAATGTTGAATAGAGGGGAACGATCACGTCCCTCGATCTGCTCGCTATGCCCCTACTTATACATCCCAAAATGCCATTGGCCTTCTTGGCAACAAGGGCACACTGCTGACTCATATCCAGCTTCTTGTCCACTGTCACCCCTAGGTCCTTTTCCACAGAACTGCTGCCTAGCCATTCGGTCCCTAGTCTGTAGCGGTGCATTGGATTCTTCCATCCTAAGTGCAGGACCCTGCACCTATCCTTATTGAACCTCATCAGATTTCTTTTGGCCCAATCCTCCAATTTGTCTAGGTCCTTCTGTATCCTATCCCTCCCCTCCAGCGTATCTACCACTCCTCCCAGTTTAGTATCATCCACAAATTTGCTGAGAGTGCAATCCACACCATCCTCCAGATCATTTATGAAGATATTGAACAAAACCGGCCCCAGGACTGACCCTTGGGGTACTCCACTTGATACCGGCTGCCAACTAGACATGGAGCCATTGATCACTACCCGTTGAGCCCGACAATCTAGCCAGCTTTCTACCCACCTTATAGTGCATTCATCCAGCCCATACTTCCTTAATTTGCTGACAAGAATACTGTGGGAGACCGTGTCAAAAGCTTTGCTAAAGTCAAGAAACAATACATCCACTGCTTTCCCTTCATCCACAGAACCAGTAATCTCATCATAAAAGGCGATTAGATTAGTCAGGCATGACCTTCCCTTGGTGAATCCATGCTGGCTGTTCCTGATCACTTTCCTCTCATGCAAGTGCTTCAGGATTGATTCTTTGAGGACCTGCTCCATGATTTTTCCAGGGACTGAGGTGAGGCTGACTGGCCTGTAGTTCCCTGGATCCTCCTTCTTCCCTTTTTTAAAGATTGGCACTACATTAGCCTTTTTCCAGTCATCCGGGACTTCCCCCGTTCGCCACGAGTTTTCAAAGATAATGGCCAATGGCTCTGCAATCACAGCCGCCGATTCCTTCAGCACTCTCGGATGCAGCTCGTCCGGCCCCATGGACTTGTGCACGTCCAGCTTTTCTAAATAGTCCCTAACCACCTCTATCTCCACAGAGGGCTGGCCATCTCTTCCCCATTTTGTGATGCCCAGCGCAGCAGTCTGGGAGCTGACCTTGTTCGTGAAGACAGCGGCAAAAAAAGCATTGAGTACATTAGCTTTTTCCACATCCTCTGTCACTAGGTTGCCTCCCTCATTCAGTAAGGGGCCCACACTTTCCTTGGCTTTCTTCTTGTTGCCAACATACCTGAAGAAACCCTTCTTGTTACTCTTGACATCTCTTGCTAGCTGCAGCTCCAGGTGCGATTTGGCCCTCCTGATATCATTCCTACATGCCCGAGCAATATTTTTATACTCTTCCCTGGTCATATGTCCAACCTTCCACTTCTTGTAAGCTTCTTTTTTATGTTTAAGATCCGCTAGGATTTCACCATTAAGCCAAGCTGGTCGCCTGCCATATTTACTATTCTTTCGACTCATCGGGATGGTTGGTCCCTGTAACCTCAACAGGGATTCCTTGAAATACAGCCAGCTCTCCTGGACTCCTTTCCCCTTCATGTTAGTCCCCCAGGGGATCTTGGCCATCCGTTCCCTGAGGGAGTCGAAGTCTGCTTTCCTGAAGTCCAGGGTCCATATCCTGCTGCTTACCTTTCTTCCCTGCGTCAGGATCCTGAACTCAACCAACTCATGGTCACTGCCTCCCAGATTCCCATCCACTTTTGCTTCCCCCACTAATTCTACCCGGTTTGTGAGCAGCAGGTCAAGAAAAGCGCCCCCCCTAGTTGGCTCCTCTAGCACTTGCACCAGGAAATTGTCCCCTACACTTTCCAAAAACTTCCTGGATTGTCTATGCACCGCTGTATTGCTCTCCCAGCAGATATCAGGAAAATTAAAGTCACCCATGAGAATCAGGGCATGCGATCTAGTAGCTTCCGTGAGCTGCCGGAAGAAAGCCTCATCTACCTCATCCCCCTGGTCCGGTGGTCTATAGCAGACTCCCACCACTACATCACTCTTGTTGCTCACACTTCTAAACTTAATCCAGAGACACTCAGGTTTTTCTACAGTTTCGTACCGGAGCTCTGAGCAGTCATACTGCTCCCTTACATACAGTGCTACTCCCCCACCTTTTCTGCCCTGCCTGTCCTTCCTGAACAGTTTATAACCATGCATGACAGTACTCCAGTCATGTGAGTTATCCCACCAAGTCTCTGTTATTCCAATCACGTCATAGTTCTTTGACATCACCAGGACCTCCAGTTCTCCCTGCTTGTTACCAAGGCTTTGTGCATTTGTATATAAGCACTTGAGATAACCTGTTGATCGCCCCTCATTCCCAGTATGAGGCAGGAGCCCTCCCCTCACAGACATACTCTTTCCAAGAAGAGAAAAGCATGTTTGCAGGGGTACGTGTGAGACTTTGAATTGCCAGTGCCCACACTATTCCTCTTCGTGGATATCTAAAGGGTATAGGTCTCTCAAGCCAGCACCTATAGTGCCTTGCTTATATCTGGGGCCCTATCAGATTCACGGTGCATTTTGGTCAATTGCACGGTCGTAGGATTTAAAAAATCATAAATGTCATGATTTCAGCTATTGAAATCTGAAATTTCACAGTGTTGTAACTGTGGGGGTCCTGACCCAAAATGGGTTAGTGGGCAGAGGGTGGGGGTTTGCAAGGTTATTGTAGGGGGATTGTGGTATTGCCAGCCTTACTTCTGCACTGCTGCTGACAGTAGCGCTGCCTTCAGAGCTGGGCGGCCAGAAGCCTGGCTTGGAAGGCAGCGTCACCACCAGCAGCAGCGCAGAAGTAAGGGTGGCCTGGTAGGGTATCGCCACCTTTACTTCTGCGCTGCTGCCTGCAGAGCTGGACCCTTGGCCAGCAGCCTCCACCCTCTGGCCGCCCAGCTCTGAAGGCAACGCAGAAGTAAGGGTGGCAATCCCGCGACCCCACTACGATAACCTTGCAACTCCCCCACAACCCATTTTTGGGTCGGGACCCCCAGTTTGAGAAATGCTGGTCTCTCCTGTGAAATCTGTAGAGTATAGGGTAAAAGCACACAAAAGACCAGATTTCACAGTCCGTGATGTGTTTTTCACAACCATGAATTTGATAGGGCCCTACTTATATCATATACTGTGAGCCTGGTTTCCCCTGATCTGTACACACCCCGCTCCCATTGACTTCTTTAGTTCTTGCTCCGGTGTAAATGAGGGCAGTATGGACCCTGAGTATCACAATATTTCCTTCTCTTATGGTCCCAAAGGGGAATTGATTTACACTCCATACATATTACTCAATAGGGTCACATAGACTGCGAGTCTGGGCAGAATTTGGTCCTTTCTGTTGAACATAAAGGGTTAAATTCTGCACACAGTTGCACCTACACAGTTCCCATTGGCATCAGTGTGAGCAGTGTGCCCACCACCCAGGGCAGAATTTGGCTCCAGGAGATTACAAAAGTGCTATTTGAAAAGTTACTTCTAAATGTGTTTGCTACGCTGTCTGAATTACCTTGAATGATCTTCTTGACCATATCCTGTTCTTTGTTTTGCTGCTTCCATAATTTCAACAGTTGGAACATCTGTTCTTGAGAACTACGTTTTTGTTTAATCCTTTCTATATTTTCTGCATTAATCTTTGTCCCAGGCAAACCGTCCGTTAGTACATTCAGCCAGTTAGGGGTGAGTTTTTCTGGAACAGCAAACCTGAAAAGTGCTTCCTCGCATAGGGTTACATCTGAAAACAAATCAGAGAGAAAAAGATAGGTTAAGTCCTGGAAGTGAAGGCTAGAAGGGGCCAGCAGATCATCTAGGCTGATTTCCTGCACATCACAGGACACACTAATCCCCACCCAGTTACTCCTGCACTGACCCCAATAACCTGGATAGACTAGAATTACAGCTTTCAGGAGAGGTTAAACTATTGTGCGCCACAAGCACATAACAAAAGGGACCAAGGTACACCAACGCCCGAGGCCCCTGCAATGATAGGGAATTGATTTGGTGAAATAAGCCAAGATGATCCCAGCAAGTGTCTGAATTCTTCTGAAATTGTTTGTCCCTAACAAAACATAGAGGGTCCAGAATTGTAAGAAAAACTATTTTAAAACCATGTTTAAAATAAGGGACTGGTCTTTAGAGCTATGAAATATATGCTTCTTACCCCTTCTATATCATCTAATCGACAGTAACTAGATTTTAAAGTTTTCCCATCACCGTAGTATCTGAGCCCCTAACAGTTTTAATAATTTTTATCATAGCCATTGCTAATCCCATTTTAATAATGCTTGTTGGGATACTTACACTACACTTTGGCATTATACATACCTATTCCGCATTTTTGAGTTGATGTGTCCGTGTTTTCATGACACACATTGTCATGAATCGCATTGCCCTTCAGTGCTATTTTATGACTTGGTGCACTGCAGTTTGTGTGTTTTTGGCAGGCTGCTTTGGATGAAGTTTCATTTGAGAAGAATCCTTCTGGACATCTCTGGCAAATGGTGTCACTCTCAGGGGTGCCTTTCGAAAAACAAAACCCACTATCTTTTATAAAAGATACATATTGTGTGTGAGTTTTTGTGCACCAGGAAAGAAAATAGCAAAAAATAAACCATGACTTCGGATTTTCATGCTTTCTCGTTCCTACTTGAACACTCACTTGGAAGATATTTGTATAATTTTGAAAACTTGTCTCTCAAATTCAGATGCTCATGCTACAAAAGTATGTTAAATAATATTTTTAAACACACTGGCTTCTCACCCTTGCATACATTTGTAAATTAGCACCAGATAACTTGACTTTATTCAAATGTTTACAAAAGGTGTCTGACCTTCAATTTTCCTCCATATACATTTTTTTCTGAGAATCAATTAAAGGGCACAAAACATTGGTCCAAATTCTGCTCCGTTACATCTGTGCAGACAATCACTAAAATAAATTACTCTGTTTGTAACTGAGTAGAATTCAGCCCATTTTTTTAAATCTGTTGCAGGCAGGTTCTTCTTTTTGTGTGTGTTCTGTACTATAATTTGAATACAGTTTACATATTGGCCTTTAAATTAAAACCATTCATCCATTGTGACTTTCCTCACTTCCTTTATATATGCATATTTGTGGAAGTTTCTCCAATAAATATTTTTAATCTCTCAAATATGAATTTCCAAAGTTATAACAAATTATGCCATTGCATAATCTAAATGAGTTTCCAAAGCCTTTAAAAGTAAGTTGTTGTTCAGTAACATGGTAAATTCAAGATTACATATTGACCCTTCTTTCTTGGATTGATTATATTATTCTATACTTGCCTAATAGCTAATAATTATGTATGATCAGGAAAAGTATATAGACAGTATTTGCCCTAACTGCTGTTATAAAGAATATTTATTGTCCCACAGTTAAAGAACTGAGACAACATGGAACATTACTGCACCACATTGACTGAAAGGGAGAAAATTAATGTATGAAACTTAAGCCAGGCAGCTACTGTGAAGAGTCTATCAAAGGAAATTTCTGGTTCAAATCAAAGCTCATACAATATATCCCCAATTCAGCAGTATATTCCTATTCAGCTAAGTATTTAAGCATGGTCTTAACTTTAAAGCACATGCTTAAGTCTCCTTGACACCAATGAGACTTAAGTATATGCCCAAAGTCAAACACATGAGTAAATGCGTCATTAAATAAGGATGCACTTAAAGACACGGTCCCTTCTGACCTTAAAGTCTATTAGTCGGTAGTCTAAACAACGAGGAGTCCTTGTGGCACCTTAGAGACTAACAAATTTATTTGGGCATAAGCTTTCGTGGTTTATAACCCACTTCATCAGATGCATGGCATGATGCATCTGATGAAGTGGGTTATAGCCCACGAGAACTTATGCCCAAATAAATTTGTTAGTCTCTAAGGCAACACAAGGACTCCTCGTTGTTTTTGCTGATACAGACTAACATGGCTACCCCTCTGAAGTCTATAGTCTATTATTCAATTCTTTGCTGGAATTGAGGACTATATTTGCATTTGAAAATGCCTCCATCTAGTGTATTTTAGGAGTACTTGCTGTAAAAGCTAAATGCACAGAGGTTTGCGTAAAAATAAGCAAATCCACCTTTGCTACAATTTTACATTTCTAAGACTTGCTTAGAAACAAAAGGATATGAATCTCTGAGTTTTCAAGTAGCCAAGAAATAAAGAGTATATTTATATATACTCAAACGCAGAACTTCTGCTTTCACTAGATAATGAGTAAAAACATGTGCAGGAGAGCAAGAGCTCTCCTTGTTCATATCTTAACTTCAAAAGTGATTCTGTGCAATTACTTAAAAGAAATTAATTTTGCAATAGCCAACCCTCTAAAAGGTAGTGACAGAATAATGCACCACAGAAGGCTACATAGAGATTTTCCTTTTTAATCTGCTAATATTACGCAATGACAGCTGCCATAAACAATATGAAAGTCCAACTGACAGAGATCTGCACATTTCAGATGATTGGGCATCAACTACCATTGCTAAGAGAATTTCTGGTGGACTTTCCCCTACCATGGATATGCTGCTTTTTCAGGTTGTTCCTTCCAAAGAGATTAGCATCTCCATATTTTGGGAGATGGAGATAGATTGTCCTCATTCCCAGAAATACTTGCAGGAGGGGACAAAGTACATGGAAACTCCAGTAGGTTGCAGAGTTTCTTCTGCATCTTCCTCTGAATGGGAAAGGAGTAGGGTGGGTGATCTGGAAACCCAGCAAAGTCCTAGGTTCTACATGGTTAAAGCAGTATGGCACCTCTGGTGCACTGCTCCTCCAGCCTCCCTCACTTAGAATTTGTGCTGCCATTGACTGTCCCCCTGGTGCCCGCTTGAGGGGAATAGCAGGTGCACAGTGAGAGCTAACACTGCTTTGATCTGCATTAACTCCCAAGTGGATTTCTCCTAGGAAGCCTGCCACATTATTGGGCACCATAGTGCAGAGAGTGGCGAAGGCTTGGTTTGGATTTGACAGGATCAGATCTCAAAGATTGTTCTTGCAAAATGGTCCAAAATGGCAGAAACGTTGCACGATCAGGTGATCTCATGTAATTTCTGTCATTTTGGGGTGAAATGTCCTGAGAATAGATGTTACTGTGTGATTTCAATTGCATCCATACCCAAACCAGAAAACAAGCCCCATGTAGTTTTGATCTGACCTAGAATCAAAGATATAATGACTGATTTAGGTCGACAGATTAAATTCCTGTTCTTCTTTGCAATTTGAAGGTACTTTTGCTTTTGGGGTTCTAATTTTGGCCCAATTCTAGTTCCTTATCAATCCTTCGAAGGAACTCATATTCTAGTTAAAATGAATTTCAAAAGTAAGAGGCATATGTTATTAAAACTACAAAATAGCAAACCTTAGTAAAGTACAAGAACTAAACAGACCAGAGAGCACCAGTGTGAGAAACAATCTGATCAGTTTACAAAATACATTAAAATAAGAAATTTCCAGTTGCCAGAATCAATTTTGTAGGACAAAGAGGCTATATATACTATAGTATAAATATAGGAACAGTCCCAGAGAAGGTGAGGTCCTTTTGTATCCAAAAGAAACAAATAATGTGCAATGAGTTCTCTTGGATGGCTGCTAAATTAACAGCGTCTAATAGTCTGACAGTAGGATCACTTCCCAGAATAAATATGCTTTGATGGTGTAGATAATATTTGGCCAGCAGGGTGACCTCTGCTTTGATTCCCTTGCCACAGAAAGATTTATAGTGCCACCAATGCATGCCTTGTAGCCTGGGTGCCAGGACTAAGATCATGGAAGAAAAATATACTTAATTTTATAGTGCTATACTTCAATGGATCTCAAAGCACTTTACAAAGATGGTTAATTGTCCTTTATCTGCAGTAACAGATATGGAAACTGAGAAGCAGAGAGGTTAAGTGATTTGCCCAAGGTTACACTGAGGCAGTGGCAACTGGGAGCAGTAGTCAGATTCCGATTCTCCAGCCTGCATCCCAGCCACTGAACCACATTGTTTCCATATCTGATTATGAGGCATATTTTTGATAGACTAAGGCCACACTCCACCCTCAGTTACACCAGTACAAACACATTGTGTTCAGTGATGTTGCATAGATGTAACTGAGAACAAAATTTGGTTCACTGTTTTTAAGTTTTCCAGCAATTACCTTGTCTTAAAAACCTGAAGATTATAAAAGTTATTGTGTTGCCAGAGTCTGTATCTCTGTTTCTTGTTTGAGGCCAACTTGCCGTTTAGTTGATGCACTCTGCTGTAGTTTGGGAACCCATCTCTCCAAAAGATTATGTGATTAGATCATTTGTCTTCTTCTGGAAGCCTAACACATTTGGCTTGGTCTTGGATTGATGACTTCAGTTTTGTTAGCCATTATTTTATTATCCTTTGATGGCTATAGTAAGCAGGCTTCCCACACAACTCAGACTTCTTTTGTGAGTCTTTCAAATCGACATCCTTATGTACTTTGTTTCAGGCCCCTTGACTCTTGCTTCTAACCTAGCTGTAAAAGCCACTACATCAAACTTCTTATCTAGCAATGCTTCTGCAATCTGCATACCAATGAATAGTGTAGCTCTAAAAGTTTCAGCTAATGCTCCTATGATATTTAATCTCTTGCCTCTTTCTGTATGAGCATGACATGGAAAGCAGTTCTGCAACTTTGGAGATTGGGGCATTACAGTTGAAAAAGACTTATTTCTGAGACATTCCTTTGTTTTCCTGTGTCTCCTTCCCTTCATTCTCTTCTCCAGGCAGTAACCAATCTCAAGTTTGTACCTGCCTCTATTCTTATTACTGCACGTTTCTATAGTACCTTCCATCCAAGGATCATGAAGTTCTTGACAAACATTAGCGTGTTAAGCCAAAGAACATATTGTGTAAGAGGTGACCATTATTACTCCAGTCTACAAATTAGGAAAATGAGCCACAGAGAGGTTGAATGATTTGCCTGAAGATCATACAGGAAACTATAGCAGAATTGGGAATACAACCTATATCTTCTGACTGCCGGTCCTGTGTCTTAATCTGCATTATTTTATCAGCTACTATCAAGATATTGGACTATTTTAATGGTATCTGGTTTAAGCACAAGAATTGCCATATGTATACATTTTGATATCAATTGGGTGACAATAAAACCTTGGATCACATTCTAGTTCAGACACTCTTGACTAAACTCCTCTGGGATGTATGTGTATTTAGGAGTATTGATTTGCTCCTAATAGCAACAATGATGTTCTGTTTAATAAAGTGCCAGAGACATGTATGTATTGCATTGAAATGCTTCAATGCTGATAAGTTTCATGTTGAAGTAATTGTTAATAGCTACATGGTAGCGATTTCCAACAAATATTGTATATTGGATAACCAGTTGTGTACCGTGAAAGAAGAACGGGATTCTTTATTTCGGGATTCTATCACAAAGACTGCTGGAGAACAACTAGGACTAAGGAGAATGAAAAAGCAACACTGGATTACAGATGATACCATCAAATTATAGGAAAAAAAGAGGTGCATTGCAGAATGGATGCACTGGAAAGTCAGAGCTGAGTCAGTGATGAGGAGAGGAAATGGGCAATACAGGAAAAGAAATGTCTTGAACAAGTAGTCACGAGGGCTTGTCAAAGTGATTGTAAGCAATGGTGGACTCATATGGCACAGTGCACTGAGGAAGCCTCTAAAAGACATGATCAGAAATGTGTCTTTGACACTTTGAAATCCTAATGGGACATCTGTTCTCACAGCTTCTTCCAGTTAAGAACAAAAATGGAGAGTTCTGTCACGATATTGATGCACAACTTAAGCATTGGCATGAGCATTATTGTGAATTAGTGAACAGATCCCCATCAAGGCATAACCTTTAACTTAATCCAAAAATGAACCCTGTAGAAAACAGGCTGGTGACATTAGAAGAAGTGATGCTTATGGTCAAACAGATAAAGCACCTGGTCTTGACAATACTTCATCAGAACAGCTAATGAGAGGAGGCCTGGATTTAGTTCATTGGCTTCAGAGTTGTCTTTAAAGTTTGGGAAACTGATCACATTCCAGAAGATTGGAAAAATGGCTGCATCACTCTTTGTTCTTTTTTTTTTTAAATCAGCTTGCTCAAATTATAGGGGAATGTTGTTGTTGTCAGTCCCAGGGAAGGTGTTTATGATCATACTACTGAACTAACTGAAATACTATCTCAACCAAAAAACCACAAGGTTTCTTTACAGTTCAACCTGCAGTCCATGCAATATACGTTCTGCAAAATCAGCAGAGTCCTGTGGCACCTTATAAACTAACAGACGTATTCACCCACGAAAGCTTATGCTCCAATACGTCTGTTAGTCTATAAGGTGCCACAGGACTCTTTGCTGCTTTTACAGATCCAGACTAACACGGCTACCCCTCTGATACTTGACGTTCTGCGAAATGTTATTGAAAATGACTAGAGTGACCAAAGGAAGTTAACATCTCATGTACAGATTTTGTAACTGCTTTTGACCCAGTGTATTGATCAGAATTATGGATACTACTATACCAGTATGGAGTGCCTGAGGACTTGTGGGCCTAGTGGAGGACCTGTACCAGTATAAATTTAGCTGTCTGAGGGTCAACGGTTATATTACAGACTGGTTTTCAGAAGAATCAGGAGTACTCCAGGGATGTGGTCTCTCATCTATATTATTTAATGTTCTAATAGACAATCTGATGACAAAGCTGCTTGAGGCCAAAGTAGAAGGTGTGAAACTTAAAGATTCATCCTTAGGGGATCTTGAGTATGTCAGTGAAATTGCCTTACTTGGAGAGACTACTGACCAACTACAGCTACTGCTGGAAGAGCTGCAACTAACTGCAGAATCTATGGGATTTAAGATCAATGGTGATAAACCAAAGCTAGGCATACCTCCTATAAAATGGAAATGAATGACCTGCTGATGTTGTATGTCGATGGCAATAGACTGAATGAGTGAATAGTTTTGTCTATTTGGGTAGCTGGTTGACCGCAGGAGGTTCAATAGCTGAAGAGGTTACACGGTGGATCATTCTTTCATCAATGGCATTTGAGCATCTTCAAAGACCTCTGTTTGGGCAGCAGGATATCTGTGTGACAACTAAGATATGAGTGTTCAATGCAGTAGTGATGACAATTGTTGTATGGAGCAGAAACATGGCGGTTAAAAACAACTAGGGAGAGGAAACTAAATAGCTTTCAGTATAAAAAATTATACTGAAATTATGGCATATTCTTAACAGCCATTGGTTTGATTTTGTCACAAACAAGGAGATACTTAGAGAATCCTGGCAAGTTGCAGTCTTGCACCAGTTGAGAACAAGATGACAGCAATGATGGAATTATATCCAATGTGCAGAAGATACACTTTTACAGAAGCTTTGTAGGTCTGAGGTCAAAGGAAGCAGAGCACAGGACTGACCACAAATGAGGTTGGAAGATGCAATTTTGAGGGATTTAGGAAGTCTAAATCCTCCCATACTGACTCACAGGAAGGTGACTTGCAAGGGACCACTGAAGAAAGAAGTCTCTTCTATGGCAACCATGGCTACATCATAGCCATGTGAATCTGCTACTGCTACTATCAGAAACAGTTTCTTTGTTTTAATAAAGGACAAATTACTTGACTGATGGATTACTAGACTGAATTGTTTAATCTAGTATGCACAGCACAGCCACATCAATCAGGGCAGATATGGACAGCACCACCAGGAATCTACAATAACTCTTTAACCCCCTGTTCTGTTGCATAAAAAGTACAAATACACCTACATTGCTGGTCACATATAAAACCCTGCTGTGTATCTACATCATCCACAACCATACAGCATACATTCACACCTTTGTTCAGGTGGAACACACAATAATACAGACTCCAAAATAATTACTCAGTGCTAGGAAGGCTGATTTTTATACCAAATCCATAAGGAGCTGAATGTTCAAACTTTGGGTCCACTTGGGCCCTCAACTCACTTCTTTTAAACATACTCACTGGGGGCCTAACTCTGCTCCGACTGAGGTCAATAATATAACTGTCACTGGCTTCAACAGGAATAGAGGTAGGCCAATGCTAACTACTTGTGAAATTCCTGTTCATTATCCTTTATTTTTCTGCTACTAGAGTTTCAAAGTTAACAGTGATACTAACTATGGCCCCAAACCTGCATGGATCCTTATACCCAGAAATCCATAGATTTTGCCTGCATGGATCTCTACACCCAAAATTCAGTGGGATTCAACAAAGGCATAGAAGTCTGTGCACACAGATACTGTTGCACAATCAGAGCCCATGAAACAATTTAAATGCCATATGGATCTATGCAGTAGCATGCAGGATATGGTGTAACTATGATTAGTCAGAATGCCAGCTTCCATTTCTTTTAGGCCACATTCAATGTTAGCACAACACTGGGCCACATCATTTGCAGGATGACAAAATATTTTGTTTCAAGACAAGAACTTAGTCTTAACAATTTATTTTGTCTAAAATGAAGAAAATGCTCCATGGAAACAACATTGCTACAGCCTTTATCCCTCCCAGACATACAGCATGTTACTAGCTTGTCTGACAAAGAAGTAGTTGGCTGGTCTTTGGATGATAATAATAATGGTTTCTCTTGCAGTTCCCATTTAGGGCATTGGTAATTAATTATTACCACGTTTTGCTCTGACTCTAGAGCTACATTGATATTGTTATAATTATGCTCTTGGTGCTGTATCAGTTAATGCTTCTGGTGTTTGTCAAGATACACAGTGGCTTGAAACAGCAGATTTCAAAATGAAAGAACAGAAATACTGTATCCCAGATAATGTTCCTTTAAAAGAGGCTATCCATCATGTTTCTCATTAGAGTGCAATTTGCTACATTTGTACTACCGTTAAGTTACATATTCAGTAGGAGCAGAGTATTCCACTGAGAAATGTTCCTTTGGCTATAGTCCAAAGCAATGTCACAATGGTAACAGGTTGCATTAGCTTTGCTGTTTATTAGTCTGTAATTTCATCTAGACAAGCTTGTTTCCTAATCTTTTAGTGCCACAAGTCTTTAATGCTTTGTACAGCTCTAATTAATTCTGTTGCATATTGAAAGCAAATACGTACCTGGTTGTACTACACCAAATCCAGGAGGACATTCTGTGTGCCTTAAACAAAATTCTAGCTCAAGGTATCTCCCTTCAATACATTCACAGATGCGGTTCTGTGTACTGTTGCATTCTTGCTTCACATACTGCAGCTCTTTGCACACTACATTGCAGTACTGGCATTCATCATTGCTGTTCCAGTCCTCTGCGTAGTACTGATCTGGACATGGTGCACATTCAGTCTTTTTTGTAGCTGTACAGTGCTGTTTTACATAGGTTCCCGGAGAGCACAGGTCACACATCAGTTGGCGAGATGTCACTGGGTCATAATGGAGGTACTTTGGGGGAGCAGTTTCTTGAATTGTCCACTTAACATAGATATCCAAGAACTAGCAAAAGGAAAATTAAATATTGTTCTCTTTAGTCCTATGAGACAGCACAGCCAAAAAAAAACCTTACAGTTCTATGTGCTTATGTATCTAATCATGTCTGTTTCTTCAAAGTCATTAAAAAAAGACGTACTACAGCAATATATGAAAATATGAACCAACTTTCCCACTTTCCAGAGGCTACATTATCACAGAAAATTTAATATTTGAAAAAAAAAACAGGCATTCCATATTACAACTATTAAAATATCCTGGAACCAACAAAGTCCAAGCTAACCCTAACCAATTAAATAGCATGATTTTACCGTGATCCCCCTCTATTTTCCCGGGTCCGTTCATTATCTATCAAAGGGACTTACCCTGTAAATCACTTAAGCAGTTCTTTGTAGGATAGAGCTCTTAGACTGTAAATGCTGTGGGAACAGGACTATGGATTTGGATTGTCTTCTCACTTACACTAGTGTAACTCCAATGGGCCCAGGAGCAGTGCTTGTTTGCACCAACTGTGGATCTGGTCCACAGATTTCAGTGGAATTGCTCCTGATTTACATTGATGTAAGTGAGAGGAGAATCAGGCCATCTGTATCGTGAACCATAGAATCATAGAATATCAGGGTTGGATGGGACCTCAGGAGATCATCTAGTCCAACCCCCAACTCAAAGCAGGAGCAATCCCCAATTTTTGCCCCAGATCCCGAATGGCCCCCTCAAGGATTGAACTCGCAACCCTGGGTTTAGCAGGCCAATGCTCAAACCACTGAGCTATCCCCCACCATCACGCACACTTATAGTGCAAAAGAAATTATAAATATATTATTGTACTGTTGAGCTATTTTAATTATGCTGTGATAGAAAAAAAAACTACTAGATTGCACTATTACCAAAAAGGTAGATCAAAATTCAAAGGACGCTCCTTTCCTATATTTATTTTTAACAATCAAATAAATGTAGCAGCATGCTTTTTGAAAGTGCCTTTCATTTAATCTAGCACTGACATTCAGCCACTCCTGCGATAAAATGTAACTGCTGTTTAATATCCAACAGCAACACTAAACAATAGTTTTAGACATGCTAAGAATGCTGCAGCTAATTGAAAGTACAGGGAGGCTTTAGGAGGGTAGAATTTAATCTCCCAAAATGGAATGCCCCAGAACATTAGGGCTAATGCTTCCTGTCATGGGATCTTAGTTTTACACCTTATCCAAAAGGCACATGCCCTATAACAACCCTAACACTATACTGGGAGCTATCTAATGAATAATCAGCTCAACTTCCTGCAGTAATTTGAGTTTTCCTTGGAGGCCTCAGGAAGTGCTAATCCGGGATGACCCTGCTCAGGTGTGAGATTGTCCCTTGGAATGTCATTATTTTGTCATCTAAATACAAATTTTGGTTTGCAGTTTCTCCAGTAACGCATCAACAAAATGTATGAGTGCACTTGTTTACTTCCATGCATGAAGTGCTATGATACATGTGATATCAGTAGGTATGGGCACGGCCCTGGGACCCAGAACTCTGCTCCAGCCCAACATTGTGCATTCTGTTCATTGCTACTCTTTTAAATATTGTTGGTTTTACAAACATTATCTGAATCAGTTCCTATGCATTACCTCTGTTTGTGGCTATTTGTGGAAAACAAGCATGTGTGTGTTACTGAGGGATTCATCTTCTGGAATGGATTATAATGAGAACTGAATATGAAGCTTTATACAAGGAGAACATTATTTATTTAAAGTATATTTGGCTGTCCATCAGTGGTGCTGGATTGATAGCTCTAGCTCCATAATTCTCTGTTGATACAAAGAACAAATGTAACACAGGCAATGGCAACACAAGCTTCTCCACACCATCCCACCGATGTGCCCTTACCCTCACCCTGAAGAACCATCTCTAGGTATAAGTGGTATCTCACATTCTATGCCCATTCAGCATTAGCCTCTGTATTGAGGCTCCATTCAAGGGAACCAGATGTGCACTCTACATAAGCAAAACTCCTTCAGGCACAAAACCAAAACGGATATCAATGGGAGATGTGGACACTTGACCATCACTTGATTATCATGCAGGTTTCCAAACAGCTATTCAATCGGGGGTGCTGAAACAATGTGTATAGTGTGTGTGTGTGGGGGGGGGGTGCTGAGAGCCATTGAACCAAACTGTCAACCCTGTATATAATGGAATCCACTTCAAGCCAGAGGGTGTGGGAGCACCCCAGTGACCCTAGTTCCAGCACCTATGTATCAGATTGTACTGACTTTTGGTCTCTGCTGCCTTGTTAGGGGTCAAAAGGCATTCTTTGCCGCCCCTGATTAATCCAGTCCTCCATTAGAAAATGTATGGAAGTGCAGCACATATGGATGGCGCATCAACTCCCCATTCAGGGAGGCTAGCCCCCTGCCCCTCCCTTCCACCTGAGGCCCCACCCCTTCCACCCAAGACTGTGACCCCACTCCATCTCTCCACTCTCACCTGCTGGGGCCAGAGGAGCCCCGGCCAGCCTGCCCAAGCCACCCCGGCCCGCCCACCTAAGCTGCCCTAAGCCCCACCTGGCCAGCCTGCCCAAGCCACCCCGGCCCACCCATCTTCCCAATCCACCCTGATCCACCTGCCTGTCTGAGTCCTGGTTGTCCAGAGGAGCACTGAGCCCTACTACAGTCTGGGGCCGTGGCGGGGAGCATTAGCCGAGGCTTGGGGAGGCTTAGCCCCATGGCAGCAGAGGCTTCATACATACATTTTAAGACCAGAAAGGGCTACGAGATCATCTCATCTGACCTCTTATATAACACAGGGCATAGAATTTCACCCAGTACCCTTTCATTGAGCTCAATAACCTATGCGTGACTAAAGCCTGTGTATCTCCCTTGGGGTTTAGAGAGCACGACTCTTTTAAAACCTAAGGCAGAGGAAGGCCTTGTTTTTCCAAAGGGAGGGGAATTAAGGTAGGGAAGCCACAGGGGAGTGTGTGTTTCTGGAGCTCCAGACAAGAGCCCCAAATCGAGCAGGCCCTCACATACAGAAGCAGCCAAGAACCAGCCTGAAGCCTGGGAGAGACAGAGCAGCTGACCAGGGATGTCCCTGCACAGGAGCCCGGAGGAACACTGTGCCAAGAAGGGATCACCTGAGAAGGCCAAACCACAGCCAGTCTCAGTATCACTGTCACCCAGCGCTGCATGGGGCTATGCATACTAGGGCTTGTGACCTTGTGTTGGGAATAAGGAAGGAAGTTATAGCTAGTTAAGTGGGGAGGTTGTTGCTCTGTGTGGGTTTGTCTGGAGCAGCAGAAGAGGGCACCAGAAGGGTTTGCTGGGGAAAGTTTACTGGTGTGGAAGATGACTCAAGACTCACTGTTGGACTGGAACTCTACCCAGGATTCCTAACCTCTGAATCTAGACTCAGTGTCTATCCTTTTATATTGTGGTACCACTGGCCTGATGGGTCCTTGTGTTAGATGTAACACTGTTTTACTGTTCCCCCATCTCTTCCTCCTGTTGTTTTTCTCCATTCATCCCTCAATAAATAAATGTTTCCCTTTCCTATATTTATTGTACTATTCCACTGTATTGTGTGTGTGTGTATGTACTCTGGGGGATTTGGAACAGGAGTTTCTGGGGTGGAAGCATAGGTATTGGAACTAGGAGTGCTGGGGTGCAGCAGCACCCCCTAGCTTGAAGTGGTTTCCATCAGATACAGGGTTTACAGTTTGGTTCAATGGTTCTCAGCACCCCCACTATACAAATTGTTCCAGCACCGTGGGGTGGAAGGGAGTTTCCCTGCTGCATTCCTACGCATGCCTTTTCTTGGCCGGAGCTGCCCACAGAACGGACTCCATGATGGTCACAGGGATGCTATAGTTACACATGTCTTCCAGAAAGGCATCCAGTCTTCATCTGAAGACATAATAAAAAGGAGAATCTAACCCTTCCCTCAGTACTTTGTTCCAATAGTTAATCACACTCACTGTTAAAAATGGGTGCTTTATTTCTAATTCGAATTTGTCTTGATGATTTACAGCTCTGTTTTTCTTAAATGTCTGGATCTGATTCACAGCTATTTAAAAAGAGGGTGTAGTACGTTTTTGAAAAATGAATGGCTTTTCACTGATGAGCCGCATACTCACCCTTGGTAAACCTCTGACTATTACTCTAGTAAGAAAAGAGGCCTGATAATCTCATAAATCGTTGCTGTTAACAGTCCAAGATTCCTTTTAGGGTTTGTTTTCCCCTTCATCAGACAGATCATTTAGCAAGAATGAAACCACCCTCCCGACTATCCTACACACTTGCCTGGGCATACACAGCACATTAGAGCAGCATTTGTCAGACTTCAGTGTGGGGTGGAGAAACTGGAATGACACTTCTAAGCCAAATGCTGTAATTTAGATGTTTATGGAGCTCTGGGAGCTTCAGATAGTACTCAGCACAGATGGGAAGCTGGCATTATGTGAAAATAATTATGCAGCTCGAATGGAAATTACAGCAGGTCCTGGGTACAGAATATCTCTACACTGTAATGCATCTGAATGCTTCCACAGAAGACAAGCCATCTCTTACTGCAGTTGTAGAACTCTAGCTCTTGCCATTCATTCTCTCTTTGTGCACTCACAGGGAACACATTTCCCAGAGTTCTCAGCACCCAGGCATTCCCCTTGTGACATGTGTGAGTAAGGAGAGCAGGATTTGGCCCCTTGTCACAAGCTGCCGATTTCCACAGAAGACCATATAGGGGAGGCCATAAAGCATGAGATTTTGTTGTAGGGGTTGGGCCAGTTTTTCAAAAGAGCTCAGCTCCCATCATCAGGGACAGATGGCAGGGGAGACAGTGAAGAAGACAGGGGCACTCACTGCATGGCAGGATCTAGTCCTAAATGATGCAACTCATTAAAAATTATAAGCAAATTCTTCCAGCCAGGTTCAGAGGGGAGTTAATATAAATATAGCGTTTGGGACCAGCGAGGTCCATTCTGGTGGGGGTAAAGAAAACAAATAGACCTGTGCATGGGTGAATCTACTCATTTGAATCTCTACCCTGGTAAGCACAGATGCCCACGTAATATTATGGTGGAGCAGCAGCCAAAATAATCTAAATGTGGATATAAAAGAGAAAGAAGAGCATTCAGCAGGCCAGGTTGTTTGTTTTAAAAAGAAAAAAATACCACAGGCACTAGGCAATATTCTTCTTCTATTCCTTGAAACACACTTTGTGCAGATGTATAAATGCAATAATCCAGACTGCCCTCATTGTCTCATCCATAAGTAGATAGTACTGTGCTATTCTGTTTTGTTAGAGGTTTTTAAGTAACATTACAGGCATAAATCAAATGTGTGTCTCAATGTCCTAGCAGATATTACACTTCGTTTCAACCCAGTGCCATGTTATTCATCCATACATTCACAGAACGTCATTCCCATGTCTCATTGCCCTACCACAGTTCTGTAGGCCCAGCAAAATGACCCCTTAAGACCAAGGCAAGGAAATATATTGTTCAGAGGAATATCTTCAACTTAAGATACAACACACTTAAGATACAACTTAAGATACAACACTTTTGGCATTCTGGTCAGGACTGTGTAAACTGAAGGCCTAATGTTAAGCTCCAGAATCCAGTTAGGTGTCTACCTGATTTTCAGAAGTGTTATAGAAGTATGTGCAGAGAGGCATTACACAGCATTATTATTATTTGTATTACCAGAGTGCCCAGGAGCCCTACTCATGAACTAGTATCCCATTGTGGCAGGTGCTGTTCAAACACACAGTCTCTGCCCCAAAGAGCTTACATTTTTCTGCGTCTGCTTCATTTTGGATCATTCCTAACTTAGGTGTGTATGACGCTTTATATAGCAGATGGCTCCCCCCACACCCAGCCCACATGGGACTAAGCCTATTCCTCATTCAGGCAAAACTCCTATTAATGTGAAAGGCCTGTGGCTAGAATAGGCTGAAAGAAAATATTAAGCACTACACCACCGCTCATAAGAAACAGGCATTTTAGAGTAAATGAAAGCACAGCCTCAGTTGCTGGGCTGGTGGCCTAAACAGAAAAAACAGTATATTGAATTAACTATATTGATGAGCCAGAACTTCAGTTGGGGCAAATGGGGCATACTTCCACCGATGTCAATGAAGCCCATTGACACTAGCTGAAGATGCAGACCGTCATCTTAACTCCAGAGATACGTTTGATATATTTGTTATCTGAAAAAACACAAAAAGTTGACAGAAACCTCTTGTCTGAATGCCTATTGGTTAATGGAAAGTAGTGACTTGAATTCATTCACACAACTTAGAGAAAAGATGGGAAATTCAATTACATTGCATATACCTGACCATTTTTGTAAAAACAGTGAAAATGTGTCCTACCCTGAGCAAAAATGTTAGAGGATTTTAGATTTTAGATGGCAGCAATACTGAAATTAAAAGGCTTTTAGGAGGATTTTTAGTAGGCGGAAACAGAGCTTCAATTAGTTTTTTTTTTAAAGTTAGACTTTGGACTTTTTACCGTTTCATGGTACTCTAAATACTAAGGGTAAAATTCTTGACTTTTAAACTACTACAAGTCTATTGGCTTCAATACAGTTTCACTGAGAGCAGAATTTGGCACTAGATCACATGAACTCATCACTACTTAACCACCAAATCCAAAACAGGCACGTTTTACTTTGAAGGAAAAAACAGTCTGTCTTGAATTTATGTAAGTGAGTCACAAACAATGGTTGAAAAAACTGTAATGAATGGATGTCCAGTTAATCCCTTACTCATAGATTCATACACTTTAAAGCCAGAATGGACCATCATGATCACCTAGTCTGACCTCCTGCACATTGCAGGCCAGAGAACCTCCCCCATCCACTCCTGTAATAGACCCTACAGGCACTGCACAAGGAGTCTACCGTAACCAGTCATGCCCCAAATCATAAACTCAACAGTTAGCCTCAACCTTTGTACATATAACGACTATCACTTTCAATCACAATTGCCATTCTATGCTACTACCAGACACAGGCTCTGAAAAACCAGTATTAAAGAAAAGAGAACGTAACAGAGAAAAAAAAAAACACTGGACTTAGTCTTTGCAAGTACTTTGTTGGATCCTTGAGAATCCTTTCAAGATTCCCCTGATTTCTATGCCCAGATTTAAAGCCCCCCTGGCCACTGCCATTCAGACCAAGCAGTGCTGGACAGGACTCTTTTCATTAGTAGTGAGGGCTCCTCATCTACCATCCAGAAGACTGATGCAAAGTGCCGCATCTCCCTTCCAGGAGCCCACAACCATGGCTGGCTCAGACCCTCATCCCACTCCCACTGAAGTCAATAGACAGACTCCAATGGACCGAGGAGTGGGAAACTAGGTCCATGAATGGGATCAATATTTACTGCACAGAAAATCAGGGTGCTATCTGAAAACAGCCAACCGTACACAGCAACTTGGGACTGATTCTGTAGGGTATTCCCTGAACTTCCCCAGCACCCTCTGAAGTTAATGATACTGAGTACCTTGTGGGACTGAGCCCTTACACCATAACTACAAACTCAGCAGTGGACAAATGTAGAGCAACAGGTGTTTTGCTACAGAGTAAGGTCGACAGAAGTTATTTGTCAGTTTGCTGGAACTTAAGGCTCAATTTAAAAAAACAAAACAAAACAAAAACACAATTCAATTCTGAAATGATACTGGGAAAAAAAATTCTTGTACACCAAAAAAAATCTCATGCCATATGCATTAGAAAAAGAACAATATCCACTCACCTAAATTGATCTCTGATGTCACATCATAGGTCCAATCCTATGAAGGTTCCTATTGGACCCTAAAGGTCCAATCTTGCTAAGAGGTGCTAAATCGCACAGAATTTAGATCTCTTCCAAGAAGATTTGGGATCGATCTTAAAGACTTTCATATAACCTTTAAATTGGTCAATGGCATGAAAAATAATGAAATAATACATGATTCTTTAGTCATAATTGATATGTCCAGAAACCCTCTAAAGTCTGTGGCTAACTTAGATGATCTTTTAAACAAAATTTCAAATAGTTCTATGTTTATGTATTGTTTGTTTAACATGTTTAATGCCTTTTAACATATTATTCAAAATTAGTTACACAAGACTAAAAAGCAATCCTTTGGCAGTGCCACTCAACACATGGGCCTAAAGCAACATTTTTTCACACACACTTTACATCAATCTGCACAGAGAAGTCAGAGGATCTGCCAAATGCAACATCAGACAGTTTTTTCCCCCTCTGAGCCTTTAGAAGAGGCTTTAGAAAGAGAAATAAAGTGATCTTATTACTTTATTTTAAACCTTGGGCATGAAAAGCAGTACACACCCTTTCCTTTTATTTTCAGATGTAAGACAAATAGCTGCTTTCTTTTCTCTGTTAAATTAAAAATGAAATACAGTAAAAATACAGCAAATACAGCAAAATCCTTCAAGCATCATTCCCTTAAATCACTTCATTGGGAGAAAGGAAAGTAGTTTTTCAGAGTATGAAAATATTATTATTTGGCTTGGCTTTGTGGTTTTGGGTAGCAGACCATAGAATAATGTTTAATGTACTGAAAGAGATAAATCTGTTTCAGTTTTGAACTCCAAGTCCATCCTGAAGCATATTTTCCTACTTGATAAATTATGATTCAATTTCACTTTGTCAAAAATGTTGCAGTGTTTGTAATGGATACAAAGTAGAATCTCAGAATTCTGCGGCTTTGCTTTTCAGGGTATTTGAATGAAGTGAAAACAGAGGGCTAAATCATGCCATCAGTTCCTAAACAGAACTCTCAATTGAAATAAATGGGAAGGTCCTGCTTAAAGTTTAGTGGCACAATACGGCCTATAGTATTGAAATACCAGAAATGACATTTGTCGTAAATATAAAGGGAAGGGTAAACACCTTTAAATCCCTCCTGGCCAGAGGAAAAACCTTTTCACCTGTAAAGGGTTAAGAAGCTAAGATAACCTCGCTGGCACCTGACCAAAATGACCAATGAGGAGACAAGATACTTTCAAAGCGGGACGGGGTGGGGGGAACAAAGAGTTCTCTCTCTGTCTGTGTGATGCTTTTGCTGGGACCAGAACAGGAATGCAGGTCAGAACTCCTGTAAAGTATTAGTAAGCAATCTAGTTAGATATGCGTTAGATTCTGTTTTGTTTAAATGGCTGATAAAATAAGTTGTGCTGAACGGAATGTATATTCCTGTTTTTCTATCTTTTTGTAACTTAAGGTTTTGCCTAGAGGGATTCTCTATGTTTTGAATCTGATTACCCTGTAAGGTATTTACCATCCTGATTTTACAGAGGTGATGCTTTTATTTTTTCTTTCATTAAAATTCTTCTTTTAAGAACTTGATTGCTTTTTCATTGTTCTTAAGATCCAAGGGTTTGGGTCTGTGTTCACCTGTGCAAATTGGTGAGGATTTTTATCACGCCTTCCCCTGGAAAGGGGATGTAGTGCTTGGGGGGATATTTTTTTGGGGGGGAGACATTTCCAAGTGGGTACTTCCCCTGTTCTTTGTGTAACACTTTGGTGGTGGCAGCTTTTAACCTAAGCTGGTAAGAATAAGCTTCGGGGGGTTTTCATGCAGGTCCCCGCATCTGTACCCTAGAGTTCAGAGTGGGGAAGGAACCTTGACATGGTGGCAGAGCGGTGGGATCAATTTGAGATTAATTTGAAATCATTTTGAGATCAATTTAAGATTTTCTGAACCAGAAGCACAGATTTTAAAAGGACATTTTTTTTTCCTTTGGGCTGCTTGGAAACAGGTTTTAAGCTGAAAGCAGTTAGAGTTTTTTTGTCTCTGCCTGGGGAGAGGAAGCATGCTGAGGCGGAGAAGGAAAAAGAGAGGAATCATGCACTGGAGATGGAGAAGGCAAAGGCTGAGCGGAATCTACTGGATAACCCTAACCATCCTTCTCCAACAATCCACAAATAGGAGCGACTATGTCCACAGTATGATGTATCCAGTGATATTGCTGAATATTTTCTCACCTTTGAGAGAATGTGCACTCTCCATAAAATTCCTGAAGCTCACAAGATGACCACATCGGTCGCAAAATTGACTCGAAGAGCTCTGGACATATTCAATAAGATGCCTATTGATGAGGCTTCTGACTATAATAAGTTCAAGGATTTGCTTTTAAAGCAATTTCAAATTACATCTGAAACGTACAGAGTAAAATTTTGAACCCTTAAGAGAGGGCTTGGACTAAGTAATGTGGCTTATCTAAACCAGATGAAGGATCTGTTAGATAAATGGGTCCAAGGAAGGGGTGTCACTAGCTTTGATGGAATGTGTGATTTGATAGCTCAGGAGCAATTCCTGAAGATGTCCAAGGAGAAAATAAAACAGTGTTTATGGGATAAGGAAATGGACTCAGCAAAAAGTCTTGCTTCTTAGGCTGATCGATACGAGCAGTCCCTGACCACCAGAGAGGCGGGGCAAGCCGGAACAAAACAGGTGGAGGTAGGAGAGAGGAACAACCCTGGTCGCAGTTGGAGCGGATACCAGAAGGGAAACCCTCAGACCACACCCTACTACTGGGGGAAGCCCAAGGCCCCAACTACACACCAAGGAACACTCCAGACACCTTATCGTCCTGCCACACCGTTCTCCAGCAACCCACCTCGCCCCAGTGATCCGTCAGCTGGACGATGTTTTAAATGTAACGAGCCAGGACATGTGAAGGCCAACTGCCCCAAGAACCCCAACAGATTACAGTTCATTGCACCGGAATCACACCAGAGGTCCTCAGGCCCAGATACGTCCCAGATACCCTCAGTGCAGAGGGAAACTGTGAGTGTGGGTGAGAAGAAGGTCACCGCGTGGAGGAACACCAGAGCACAAGTGTCGGCTATCCATACTTCCTTAGTGGACCCAAATTTAATTGACCCAGAGATTCAAGTGACAATTCAACCCTTCAAGTCCAACTCTTTCAATTTGCCTACAGCCAAGTTGCCTGTTCAGTACAAGGGCTGGTCAGGAATGTGGACTTTTGCAGTCTATGATGATTATCCCATCCCCATGCT
Source organism: Lepidochelys kempii (assembly GCF_965140285.1). Taxonomy (NCBI): domain Eukaryota; kingdom Metazoa; phylum Chordata; order Testudines; family Cheloniidae; genus Lepidochelys; species Lepidochelys kempii. Next base: position 25,524,322 of record NC_136381.1, on the reverse strand, counting down.
GCTGGGGGAAGATTGGCCAATCATGTGAAGCTAGCCAAGAGGGTGGGAATGATCACCCGCAGCCAGGCTAAACAAGCTGTCATGCCTAGCTCTGTTCCAGAAACTTCTACCAGGACCTGGTCAGAGGTGATGGAACCGGACCCCATGCCAACAACAGCAACAGCAGTAGTGAATCCAGTCCCAGAGACCCAGACAGAGCTAGCCCCAGAACCAGAACAGGCAGAACAACCATCACCAGACCCATTGCCAGCACTGAATACAGTACTTGCAACCCCAACACCAGAGGGCCCCAGCGAACTTGAACCGGCAGCAGAACCCTACACAAGAAGCTCAGCCGGAACCTGAACCCCAACATAGTGCACCAGTGGACAGCGGTTCACAGTCAACGGAAACAGCGCCATCCCCTACATCGCTTCCAGAGGGACCAAGCCTAGGTCCACAATCCAATGAGGAACTGATGTTTCCAGCATCAAGGGAACAGTTCCAGACCAAACAGGAAGCAGATGAAAGCCTCCAGAGAGCTTGGATGGTGGCACGGAGAAATCCACTGCCTCTCAGCTCTTCTAATCGATCCAGGTTTGTTGTAGAAAGAGGACTTTTATACAAGGAAACTCTGTCTGGTGGACACCATGAAGACTGGCATCCTCAGAGACAGTTGGTAGTTCCAACTAAGTACCAGGTAAAGCTCTTGAGCTGAGCCCACGATCATCCTAGTGGCCATGCTGGGGTGAACAGGACCAAAGACTGTTTTCGGAGGTCATTCCACTGGGAGGGAATGGGCAAGGATGTTTCTACCTATGTCCGGTCTTGTGAGGTGTGCCAAAAAGTGGGAAAACCCCAAGACCAGGTCAAAGGCCCTCTTCAGCCATTCCCATCATTGAGGTTCCATTTCAGCAAGTAGCTGTGGATATTCTGGGTCCTTTTCCGAAAAAGACATCCAGAGGAAAGCAGTACATACTGACTTTCATGGATTTTGCCACCCGATGGCCGGAAGCAGTAGCTCTAAGCAACACCAGGGCTAAAAGTGTGTGCCAGGCACTAGCAGACATTTTTGCCAGGGTAGGTTGGTCCTCCGACATCCTCACAGATGCAGGAACTAATTTCCTGGCAGGAACTATGGAAAGCCTTTGGGAAGGCCCTTTCATTAAAATTTCATTAAAATTCTTCTTTTAAGAACTTGATTGCTTTTTCATTGTTCTTAAGATCCAAGGGTTTGGGTCTGTGTTCACCTGTGCAAATTGGTGAGGATTTTTATCATGCCTTCCCCTGGAAAGGGGATGTAGTGCTTGGGGGGATATTTTTTGGGGGGAGACATTTCCAAGTGGGTACTTCCCCTGTTCTTTGTGTAACACTTTGGTGGTGGCAGCTTTTAACCTAAACTGGTAAGAATAAGCTTAGGGGGTCTTTCATGCAGTTCCCCACATCTGTACCCTAGAGTTCAGAGTGGGGAAGGAACCTTGACAACATTAAAAAGCCTTCACACTACTAATAGTTTAGTGAGTCAAAACAGCACATCGTGAATCGCCAAACTGGATGAGATCAATGGCCGTCTAATCCTATCATCCTGTCTTTGACAGTATGCAAAATTTTTCAGACCGGGGAATGGGATGGGAGGAGAATCCTGTCACCTGGCTAACTGAGATACTAAAAGCATGGGCCTAAACTTCCTCACTTTCCTTACTACCAAATCCTAATTACTTCAAAGACCTCATTGGGACTACTCACCTCTGAGTAAATTCAACAGAATTGACCCCATGGGAAAAATTTATTTTCCTGAACTCAGCTCATGATCACCTCATACTCTGAAGCAGGAGTCTGGACAGACCTTGTAAATTTTATCTCACGTAACTGCAGGTGCTATTCTTATTTATAGACCTATCTAGTGCTTTTCAAATCTTGCTGATGATTTTATCCACAAAATATCTTGTGGTGGTGAGTCCTAAGGTTTCATTGTACATTGTGTGAAAATTCTTGTATCCACTTTCAATTTATGTCACAGCCTTTTTTCATACACTGTACACTTCACAGGGATTACAAAATACTCCTTTCCACTGCATATTAACCTCTGTGTTAGAAACTGGAATACCTTTACCAGTGCAGACAAACAAAGAATGATTGACATCTTATTCCATCTACATCATTAAAAAATGAACATCAATTACCTCCCAACACTATCTGTGGTACCACAGGTTATCGACTGTTCTAAAAAAAAAAATCTGTGGTGTCTCAAATACTTGTATGTTTACTTATTAATAGGAACTATGTTATGTTTCCTATGGGCCTCATCCTGGATGATGCGAAGTAACCTCAACTCCGAAGACTTCAATGGAAACTAAAGGCAGTGGACATCTCAGAGGATCACATTCTAAATAGGCAATTGTTAGATCTGTACAGATATGTGGTCCTGGTTTGTGCAAAATGTTCCAGGCTTTCTTTCTTGTGGGATTGCACCCCTTGATTGTTACTTTTTGGGGGAAGGTGTTATTAATCCAAAAGCAAAATCCATCTGAAATCACCAAGTTCGACTTGTTTTGCCATGGAACACTTGCAAAATGACTGAGCTTTACATACTTTCCACCCAAAGTCATAATTGGTCATAGGTGCACTTGAACCTCAGCCCAAACTCAGCAAACCTTTTGGCAAACAAAGGCTGTGTTTCAGGTGTGCAACAGAAGCTAAAATCAAGCAGGTTTCATGTGGTTTGGGATCTCTTCATAAAGGGTTTACACAACTCCACCATTGCTTTTTTTTTTTTTTTACATAAAGGGCTTGGGCCCTTTGGAGTTACTGGGATGTTTGTCTGATTGCAGTGGGAGCAGAAGCAGTCCCAGAAAGCACTCAACAACCTAAACGCCATGTTGAATTCTTCATGTAATCTAACTGCAGCATATTTAGTACAGGTTTCAGAGTAGCAGCCGTGTTAGTCTGTATCTGCAAAAAGAAAAGGAGTACTTGTGGCACCTTAGAGACTAACCAATTTATTTGAGCATAAGCTTTCGTGAGCTACAGCTCACTTCATCGGGTGCATTCAGTGGAAAATGCAATGGGGAGATTTATATACAAAGAGAACATGAAACAATGGGTGTTACCATACACACTGTAACGACAGTGATCATGTGCCAGCAATGCCCCTCTGCCATGTACATTGGCCAAACTGGACAGTCTCTACCTAAAAGAATAAATGGACACAAATCAGACGTCAAGGATTATAACATTCAAAAACCAGTCGGAGAACACTTCAATCTCTTTGATCACTCGATAACAGACCTAAAAGTGGCAATTCTTCAACAAAAAAACTTCAGAAACAGACTCCAAGGAGAGACTGCTGAATTGGAATTAATTTGCAAACTGGATACAATTAACTTAGGCTTGAATAAAGACTGGGAGTGGATGTGTCATTACACAAAGTAAAACTATTTCCCCATGTTTATTCTCTCCCACTTTGTTCCTCAGATGTTCTTGTCAACTGCTGGAAATGGCTCACCTTGATTATCACTACAAAAGGTCCCACCCCACACCCCCCCACCCCGCTGGTAACGGCTCACCTTACCTGATCACTCTCTTTACAGTGTGTATGGTAACACCCATTGTTTCATGTTCTCTGTGTATATAAATCTCCCCACTGTATTTTCCACTGAATGCATCCGATGAAGTGAGCTGTAGCTCACGAAAGCTTATGCTCAAATAAATGTGTTAATCTCTAAGGTGCCACAAGTACTCCTTTTCTTTATATTTAGTACAGTATTCTCCACATCTGGAAAAATGCAGAAGATACCCTTAAACTGCAAACGGAACTCAACGGCTATATGACAAATTAACAAGGCCTTCCAGCTCATCAAAGGATCAGACCCTAATTGCACAAACTGAGATCTCTTAATTATTGAATTGTCCAATTTAATCTTTTAGAAAGATATCTAGCCAATACTTTTTTCCCTTAATGTGAGAGGAAGTAGGCTGGTGGTTAAAGCACAAGGCTGAGAACCTGGAGATCTGGTTTGTCTCTCTGGCTTAACCGTATACTTGCTATATTAACCCAGGCAAGTCATTTAGGGCACACATTTTCAAACTTTGTTACCTAGTTCACTTGAATGAAAGGCACATGTGTTCAGCAACTCTAACAACCAGGCACTTATTTAGATACTATACCTAAATATGAATGTAGGTGCCAACTATAGGCACCAGTATTTGAAAGATGTGGATCTTAACCTCTGTCTCAGGGCTTGTCTACATGGCAAGTTACTGCGCTACAAGCCAGGGCGTGAATCTATAGCACACCAGTTTGCCACATGCTACCTTGCCATGTGGACACAGCTACAAGTGCTGTGATAGTTTCAGAGTGTGTTTTAATGTACTGCGACTTCAAAGCATAGTGCTCTATCCACACTCAGGGACTTTCACTGCACTATAGCAGTGTTCACACAGGACATTACACAAGCCCGGTTATGAATCTACAGCACACCAGCTTGCCACTCAGTACAGTAACTCCTCACTTAAAGTCGTCCCGGTTAACTTTGTTTCGTTGTTAAGTTGCTGATCAATTAGGGAACATGCTCATTTAAAGTTGTGCAACGCTCCCTTATAATGTCGTTTGGCAGCCGCCTGCTTTGTCCACTGCTTGCAGGAAGAGCAGCCCGTTGGAGCTAGCTGGTGGGGGCTTGGAACCAGGGTGGACCGACAGCCCCCCTATCAGGTCCCCTAAGTTCCCCGTATGGCAGCCGCCTTACAGGCTATCAATTGCCAGGCAGTTCAGCTGTCCCTGCCCCCATTGCCATGTGCTGCTCCTGCCCTCTGCCTTGGAGGTGCTCCTCGGAGCCTCCCGATTGCTGTGCGGGGGGACGGGAAGGAAAGAACGGGGCTAATGTCAGGATGTCCCCCTCCCCCCTGCTCCTGCACCCCGCTTACCCCAATTCCATAGAGTAGGGGGAGGACACGACAGGGCTCAGGATGGAGGGAGCTTCCTGGCAGCAGCTGCTGTCTCAACTTGCTGATCTACTTAAAAAGGCAGTGTACTTAGAGTGGGGTCAGCATACTTAAAGGGGCAATGCGCATCTCTCTCTCTCTCACACACGGTGTGTGTCTCTGTCTCTGTCTGCCATGCTGTCTCCCCTCCCCATTCGTGCTGCCTTGTAGAGTGTGAGGCTACATTAACAACAATGGGTTAACCCTTGAGGGCTCAGCTGATTGCTAGTTCATCATTTAGCAGTAAGACATTCCCTGGGAAATATCTCACCCTCTGACTTCACCACCTCAACCAAACTTCACAATCATCATCGCTGTGTACCAGTATTAAATTGTTTGTTTAAAACTTATACTCTGTGTGTATGTGTGTGTATATATATACTATATATATATAGTCTTTTGTCTGGTGAAAAAAAATTCTCTGGAACCTAACCCCCACCTATTTACATTAATGCCTATGGGGAAACTGGATTTGCTTAACATCGTTTCACTTAAAGTCACATTTTTCAGGAACATAACTACAACGATAAGTGAGGAGTTACTGTAGCTTGCTGTGTAGACAAGCCCTCAGTTTCTTCGTCAGTGAAATGAGATATGTAGCCTACCTTACAGAGCTTTTGTTTTGTCAGTATTTACAAATTTACACCTTTACATTAAGAATTGTGGATAAAGGCTCTCTGGAAGTCTAAATTAGTATTATTCCATTTTCAGCTGTCTGAGCAGACAGACAGCTGCTCTTGGGTTTGAGAAACGGTGAACTAAATATTCTTCATAGCTAGGATTCACAATCTCTGTGAGGATGAGAATGAGGAAGTGAAGAAAAAAAATAACCAACCAACAGAACAGCTCTGGAAAGATGCATCAGATCTTCAAATCATGTATTAATCTCTAGGTAAAATTACACATCTTATAGTGACAGCAGGATTTCTGAGATAACCTAGACCTATGCCATGCAACTGTCATAGGTATGAATTCATGTCATGGATACATGAAGCCTCTACACTGAATAGAATTACTACTACTACAAACATAGTATTCTTCCAGGAAGATGACATGGTGGGCGATGTAATCTCTTTTACTGGACCAACTTCTGCTGCTGACATAGACAAGCTTTCGATCTTGCACAGAGCTCTTCTTCAGGTTTGGTCAGGAAGATGGTGAGTTAGTAGCAATCCTATTCAATGGAGAGGCTGAATCATGACCGAAGAGAAATATAAATGAGAAAGCATCAAAATTGCTACAGTAGATTAAAACAACAGCTGCCTACACATGACAGACCAGACAGGCACACCAAGAAAAGGGTGTCATATTAGAGATCCAAAATAGCAGAGAGAGAGATCAAATTTAGGAGATGAGATAAAGTGGGGGATTAGTAACAGGATACAGTAACAACTTATTGGCATTTTTTCACATTCCTTGGTGCATGAAAGTCTGTTGGTGATATCAATGCTGCTATAAAATGAAGATCAAGTTTAATTTCATTGTAAATTGTTATTTTAGAAAATGTACCAGTTTATTATATTACAGTTAACTAGGAATCTAATACATTAAAATGTTTAAATGCTATTACATTATGATGAACAGATAGAAAGGCAAGTTGGTAACAAGTTATTGCTGACATTCCACACTTAACTTCCTGTCCATTTATATAAACAAAAAAAGGCATAATAATATAAGGTAAATAAAAAGGTTTTAGTCTCACATTTCAATTTGCTGACCATAAACATAACAATTTTTGCTCTTCCTCCAGCCCCCATTAATTACTTTGGTTTGTTTTTCAAAAAACTCTTTCAGGAAATTCTACCCAAAGTAATACACATGCATTACTCATCAGTGACTGGAAATCTTCTAATTTGTTTTACATGAATATACACACACACATGCAGTTTAATGAACTTTTAGAATATGTAACTCAGTTCTAACTGTATCAGAGATTACCTGGACATTAATGTCACGATACTTGCTAAGACATTCTAGAAAAGTAACTGTATATGAATATGTAATAGTCCATTGTTATAACAACCAAGTACTGTTTAAATATTTATTACACAGTAGAAGTCTATACACATTTCAAAAATTGATTTAATGCAATTTTAACTTCCAAACAGCTAAATAGATTAAACAACATTTTAAAAGGTTTGTTCCAGTGCTGAGACCACCATAGGTATACTTAGAGCAATTTTTCAAAGATCTATCTATCTATCTATCTATCTATCTATCTATCTATCTATCTATCTATCTATCTATCTATCTATCTATCTATCTATCTTTGAAAAATTGTTCTAAGTATACCTGTGGTGGTCTCAGCACTGGAACAAACTTTTTAACCAACCACTAAAAGCAGGGGCTTAGAAGACACCTGCTGCCCCAGCAATAACATTTCCTGCAATGACATGAAGGACACTACTACTAATTCACCCTCTGTTTGTGTACACAAAGCAAAATTGAGCAGTTTAGAAAGTCAAAAGAAACATCATCTGTCTGTGCTTTTAAATACATTCTGTGGTCACACCGTTTTTCCTAAAGCAAGAATGTTCTCCCAAGACCTGAAGATACTGATCGACACTTGTGCAATAATAACGAACAGTGACTCGGAAGACTAGGCAAATATGGAGTTTTAATAAGTCATAAAAGAAACATCCCAAGCTAAAAATCCATTGCCAGCTCATATCGTTTTTGCTAGTGTAAGAGTGATGTGAGCCTGCGAAGACGGGGGAAGAGTAAGGCAGGAAAGAACATGAATGCAAAGCAAATGATGTCAATACCTTATGTAATAAAAGTATCTTCTTTTCTCCTGACGCTGGAAGCCCCCGTCCCAGTTTAAATCTTACCACAAAAGCCCACGGTGATGAAACTGGAACACGTTAACCAGAAGGAAGAGCAAACGAAAAAAAACCGAGGGGAAGAGTGGATCTGCAGCCCTCCAAAGGCTCCGATCTACCTCTGCGAAGGGACTTACCACAAGCGTGCAGCGCAGGACCGTGTTCATTGTGGTCGGCGGGAGAAACCTCAGGGAGCTGGGGACGCTAGACAGGGAGGCAGTGAAAGCTCCGGTCCCCTCGCAGCCTGCTGCTGACTCCCCCCTACATGAAAGGCACGTTGTATATATATCGCCCCTGCTGCAACAGGAAGCATTAGCTCAGCTTTGATCACTCATCCCCTGTCCAGCACCAAACGTGGATTCCCCTCCCCACCCACCCCACCCCACCCCCCGCAGCCCCAAGGAACTGTAAAACTTGGTGACTTCATGGAACCCTTTCAGGGCTCACCACAGGCTGGGGAACGCAGGAGGGAGTGTCAGGGGCTGGCCTCCGACGGGCGCTGGCTGCCGGCTGCCGGCCTGGCCCTCGCTCGAGGGAGGGGGAATCAGTCACCTTCGGACCGGGCACGAGCCAGTCAGCGGCGGCCCTGGGCTCGTCGGAGGCGGGTTTATAAAATTTCTCCCTCCGTCCAGCCTGCGGTGCAGAGACGTCTAGCGCTTTGCCTCTGCGGCTGCACCTCCGCGAAGCTGGGGAGGACGGGGTAGGGCCCGGGCTGCCCCGTGATTTGCGGCCGTGCGGGGGGTGGGTAGGAAACCAGGGGACTCCACGGATTCCCCCTCGCTCCTAATGCAGGAACAAGCCACCTCATCGCTCCCCATCCACCCTGGTTCGCTTGGCCGGGGGCCTCAGCCCTGGTTTTCCTGGGCCCTGAGGGTACCGCAGAGCTGGATGGGCCGCCTGCAGGTGTAAAGGCCTCTTCAGTCCCTAGGATGCTGGGGAGGCAGCACAGGGGGGCTTTGCAGAAAGCCGGGGGGAGTGCAGTAGTGGTGGAATTATTTCCTGGCTGTACAGGGCTTGGAACATGCAGAAGTTCCGAGCATAATGATGATTCTTTCTAGCCAGAAAGGACACAGACATTCATAATCTGAAAAAACGAAGGCTCCAGCTGTGGAACCCTTAGGCTGGCAAGCACTTGCTCACAGGAGTAGCCCCATTGACATCACTGGGGGTCAGCACTCATTCATCCTGAGCCTGGGTCTTTTCTTCACTACATTTGACTGAAATCGAAATGGATGGCAGGGTATGTGCAATGTGGGGTTTTTTGGTTTTTTTCCCTGTAGGCACCACAGGCCCCATCCTGCCTTCCTTGTGTGCCCCAAACTTTTGGAGAACTCCCAGGAGTTCCCACTTCTGGAAACCAGGGAAGTTTTGCATGTATAAGGAATGCAGGATCAGAGCCAACTGGAACTAAGAAGGTTTCCCTTAAAAAAAAAAGGCAGCAGGAAGTATATGTCTTTCCCGAAACCTGTAGATATTGTGAAAGGGGGAAAGAGTGGGGATAAATTCTTACACCAGGGAGGAGAAATCGGCAAATTTCTTTGACCTCCTTAGTTTTAAGTTTTCCCACTTAAATTGGAGATTGTGGTGAAGATTAATTATTTAATGTTGTGAAACTTATTGAGATGAAATCTTAGTCTTAAAGGTGCTTTTCTTTCAAAATTTTTCAATATACTCTAATTCTTCACTCATACTGATTGCTGAATTGCCAACCTTGTCACTTTCCTTAGAGCCTGTTTAACATGAATGGGAGTTTTGCCATTGACTTAGGGGGGAAAGGTTCAGCTCCTTAGATCCTAAATCTTTAGTATGCCCTCTGCCCCCCTCTAGCAGGATCACTTTTTCAGAAGGGTTCCAGTTTTCTCATTCTGTCCCTACATGAAATACACAAAGTCCAAAAATATTTTGGCAAGGACTAAAATCTAATAGCTTTCAAATGCTGGGAGTAGACAGTGGGCCTAAATCAAACCCATTATCCATACCCCAAACTTTGAGGGCGCCTGGGGTAGAGTCCATACCTAGATGTGGATTGACATTTCACATCTCTCTCTTTGTATTGGACCAAAACTTCATATATGGATACTCCAACTTTGGAGTGTTTGAAATAGAGATACCAATTTGGCTCTGAATTTTGCAGCTTTGCCCTATTGCTAGTTGGCCCACACAATTGTGGGGGGTTGGCAAGAACCCAGGGAGGTGAAAGCTTGCACACTGTGTGACAAAAACTCCTAAACCGGAGAGGCATTTACACTAAGTAATATAAAAGAAGTGACCACTTTAACAGAGCAAAGAAAAAGGAGGAGGAGTACTTGTGGCACCTTAGAGACTAATAAATTTATTTGAGCATAAGATTTCGTGGGCTAAAGCCTGCTTCATCAGATGCATGCAGTGGAAAATACAGTAGGAAGATATATATATATATATATATATATATCTTTAGCCCACGAAAGCTTATGGTCAGATAAATTTGTTAGTCTCTGAGGAACCACAAGTACTCTTCGTTCTTTTTGCTGATACGGACTACCATGGCTACCACTATGAAACCTGTCATCAGAGCAAAGAAAGTGTATCTGAATCCTTCTGCAACCATACAGGAACCATTTCCTAGCAAGCATTGTGCCATGATGTTATTAAATTAGAAATCAATATACTCAATTACCCCCTTCAACACCTGATATATGGTGTAAAAATCTGAGGAACTTGAACAAACGATGGTTTGTTTGTAAGTAACTGTGGGGAAACTGGAAAAAGGGGAACAGAAACAATGGCACTGAGAAGAGAGGAAATGCTTCTGTTATTTAGCTGTATAAAAGCTAATTGATGATTTATGCACCTGGAAGGTGTATTGCAACGATTCCTGTAATATTTTACTTTTAGTGGGTTTCTATTCCCTTAACACATGTATTATCATATACTTAGATCTGTATTTTAACCTACATGTTGACAAGGCACTCTGGACCAGATCCACAGCTGATGCAAGTGGGCCTAGCTCTGACTTCAGAAGAGCTACACACTGATTCACACTAGCTGAGGATCTGCCCCTAAATTTCTTCTGAAAAGCAATATTTTTTTAAATGAGCTATATTCAGCCACATGGGCCAGCTGCACCAGAGAGGGGCTTCACAGGGAAGCCAATTTTAAATCATAATTTCCTAGCAGCCTCTCCAGCACCAGCTGCCTAAGACAGGAACTCTGGGTCTGTCTACACGGTAATCAGGAGGTGGGGTTGCAGCTTATGAAGGCATACCCAAGCAAGCTTTGATCTAATGGCGGTTTGTTTGTACGTGTTAGTGGAGAAGCTAGAAAAGGGTAACAGAAACCCTAGCACTGAGAGGAGAGGACAGGATGCTGTGTACATGCTTGAGCAGCCAGCCTCTGCTACCCCCCATGCTACTACAGCTACACCGCTATTGTTACGTGAGCTAGCGTTGATCTTGTTAGAGACAAGCTATTTCGGATATGTCTACCTGTGCTTCAGTCACACCTCTTTATTGCAGTGGAGGCAGGCCTTAAATCTGGACTGCTCCCGGTCCCAACCAGCCTCCTTTAAGCCCTTCCTGGGTCAGTCCTGCCCGCTTTGGGGATTTTATCGGTTAGTTCTGAGCACCCCAGTGAAGCAAAGGCTGCAGGGGGCTTACACTGCTGAGTCCCCTCTCCTGGTAGTGGACAGGAACCCATGATGTGAGTTCACCCTATGTCCTGAAGGTGGATGAAGTTTACTGCTCCCAACTGAGAAATGCAAAGCACCAAACTCATATTTAGCTCCAGCCTATGAGATACTTACTGTTAGTATGAGAGTAACAGAACAGTGTAACTTGATTTCAGTGTAATGTTTTTTCTGCTTTATGGACCTGAATGAAAACTCACTGAAGTCAGTGGGAATTTGGGGAAGTTCTGTGGCCTGTGCTATACAGGGGGTCTGATTAAATGATCACAGTGGTCCCTTCTGGCCTTAGAATCAATGAATCTCTGAGTCTTTTCACTTACTTCAGTGAGTATCTTCCCATCTCTAACTGTCTGCCATGAATACTCAGTCTTTATGGCCCAGGTCCTCAAAAGTAATTAGGCTCCCAGTTCCTATTGACTTCAGCAGAAATGAAATCAAAGGAAGGTAGACAACTACATCCCTTTGAGGGTCTGGGCCCATCCCTATACAGAAATGACAAAGCCCATAGGAGCTAATGCAAATGTTTATGTATTATTATAGCTTAGAATACATACAGTTTATTGTTCAACACCTATCAGAGTTTTTCTAGGGATGAAAGTCTCTTGTGCCATGTAACACACTAGCACAAAGTTAAAAAAAACATTTTTAAAAAACTGTTTAGCTTAAAGGGTGGTTATGGTCTGAAAAGTGACCATATAAAAATGGCATCTTTTCCCTCAAAAGTTCTGCTCCCTCTGTGTTTTCAGAGTCAGATCTGCTGACTTTAGTGAAAAATGTTTTTACTATGTTTTTACTTCCATTAGCATTGAAAACCTAACACAGTTTTGAGTGAGGGAGCTGGATTCTCTTTGAGGTCTCTGATCCTCCCCAGAATTAATTAAGTTGCACATGCTGGACCAAAGTCTGCCTAATTTAGTGGGGACAGTGGGTTTGGCCAGAGGCAAAGCAAGGCAGCATTTTGCTGACAGAATCTCTTACAGGTGGTGGTGCACGAACCAGAAAGCTTTAACTTTTGGATCTCATGATGAGACCGTGGCTAGTAAGGGGAAAAAAATCTTTATACCTGAGCATATTTGATCTAGAAAGAATGGACCAACAATAAATACAGAATCCCACAATGCCATTTTTAGAGTCGCTTTTCAGAGCAGAACTACAAGGTCTAAACTGCAGTTAGAATGTTTTCACAACTGCCTTAGCACATTCCCACTTTGCCTTTGGGAATTAATTAAGATGTGCTTTGCAATGCATGCAATCATATTACAACGTAGCAAACCCTGTAATAAAGACTTGTCCACATGACAACCAAACTGCTTTCAGCAGTGTTTTACAAGTATCATGTTTGTGACCACATCCCATAGAAGGGTGTTTGAACACAGTTTTAAAATTATTTTTAAAAGCTAATTGCTTTTACTTTACTTTCCTTAAAACAGTTTAAAAGTTGTAGGATGAAAAGAAGCTTACACATTAAGATTTCCTCTTTCCAGAAATAAGTTTAACATATTCAGTGTGCATATAAAGAAACCAAGTAGTTCTTACAGGAAAAATGGCTGGTTTACATTAAAAAAGTAATCAATAAACAACTATGTAGGGAGCAGGAACTATGGAGAGAGCAGGAATAAGTCATTGCAAGAGTTGTATCAATACATAAAACTTCTATATTTCAGGTTAAAGAGTGAAATCTGTTTCTGTTGTATGTTTTGTTCTAGAATGGTGTGCTTCAGGTGGGATAGCAGTTTATTGGTTTAGTAGTAGTCATAGATCCAGTATCCAGTATTTGTCTTTCCATAGCTCTAATTCTCAGTATTTGTATTACCATTTTGTATGTTATGATTGTTATAAATCTATTTTTCTTCCTGTGCATCATTATAATAACTGGGTCTATAAATGGCTTTGCTCTTTAAGCCTGTCTGCTATCTGGAAAAATTCAGAAGTCCAGACCAGTGACTCGGTGCTGGTAGGTGAATGTTGTGACCTTGAGTCATCTCAGGATCTCAATGAGATATTTGTTGAGTTCAGTCAATAAACAGTGGGAAAATTCTGGCTTCAAGCACAGGACTTGCTGTTCACCAGAGATTACATTTAAAAGACACCAAGAGCTTCACCAGTAATAGATTTATTTCCAGTTAAGGAGGGAGGATCTCAAATGGATACATTGTGGAAAGCAGTCATAACAGTAGCTGCAAAAAGAGAGCAATCTGGCATTCTACCAAGCCATCAGGCTAATCCCTTAAAAATGAACAATTCTGCTAAAGTTATAATAGCTGGTGATCTGAAATGTCCCAGAAGAACTTTCAAAATGGATCATTGAAGAAATGGCATGCTGTTCATTTGGTAGAAAATGTAGTCGGGCAGGGAACACAGGTAAATATGGTTCAGATTCTGTCAGTGAAGTAGAACAATTACTCCAGCTGTAAAATTTGGTGCATCGATATCATGCCACTGTAGTGACTGTACCCCAGTATAACTGAGAACAGCAGGTCCAAGGGAGAGGTTTTGATTCAGACATATACTGAGGGAACAGAAGAGGAGTTTTTAAAATCATTAATATCATTATTGTAATCAAACTTATGCTGTAAAACAGAGAACTGGCTGTTCATATATACTGATTAAGCGGATGTATTGGTTTTAGCTCTGTAGTTTGCTACTCCTTTGGAGCAGATTTGCCTCAGTTTTTCAACTGAAGCTTTACCTCATTTCTTTTGGGAATACTAAAGGGCAGATATGTGGAGTAAACATGCGTAAAGGAAAAACTCCTCCTCCAAACTGTGCATTCAGGGAGGCAAAGATGATGCTTGCCCCATCAAGGCAGATCTTGATGTGGGATCATAGAATTTGAAGGTTGCAGTGAAGGAAATGAAGGACACAGTCACAAAAAAGTAGACTTGGTGCATAAAATGTTAGATAACAGCACGTTGTCAGCCATAGACAGTGACAGACAGACATTCTTAAAAGTTTCAGAGTGCAGAAAGTCATGTACTCCATTCTATTTAGGTTCTTACATGGCATCATCACTGCAGTATTTGATCACATTAGATTTAGAGGACACTCTGGCTACAGTAACAACTTTAACAGCTGTAATTAGAATTTTTAAAAAAAATCACTTGAAGAGAGAGTGCAAGAACTAGCAAATAAGGCAAAGGTAAGAATCTGAGAATACTGAGTATTTTGAAAAAAGAAAAGGAGTACTTGTGGCACCTTAGAGACTAACCAATTTATTTGAGCATAAGCTTTCGTGAGCTACAGCTCACTTCATCAGATGCATACCGTGTATGAGCTGTAGCTCACGAAAGCTTATGCTCAAATAAATTGGTTAGTCTCTAAGGTGCCACAAGTCCTCCTTTTCTTTTTGCGAATACAGACTAACATGGCTGCTACTCTGAAACCTGAGTATTCTGAGGAACCGGATCTGAGGAAATGACTCTTTTATTTACTCAGTGACGAGCTGATCTTTTTGGCCATGCTTTACCCCGTAAACTGATTTGTCTCGAAGTGGACAGAAGCCATCCTGCAACATGATTCAGAGAGACTGCATCCGGTCAGATAACTTTCATTTCTTGTGCAAAATCCAGTTTAGTAATAAAACCCATGTTTCTGATCAGCAGGAATTTGTCATTAACCAAATCAACATATATTCTAGTTACCGCCAATGCTCTGAAAGAGGCAGTATATTTATTTTTAAATCTGTCAAAAGTAAACAATACTGGAACTGAAACAACACAAGTTTTAGCCAGCAAGTCTTTCCAGCTAACAGGGTTTTCATTTTAATCTTTATTAATTTGCTTGTGATGCTGTAATTCAGGGCACTGGCTAAGGGCGATGGTCCTGTTAGTTCAAGATCAACTGATATAACTTTATTGTCATCTGAGTCCACTCTGTATGTTTGGGTGATAAGGAGATATTGCAAGTTTTCTCCCTCTCCCCCGGATTTCAACAGGCAGGATGGCATGCTTCATTAAAATCATTGACTCCAGGGTTTTGCATGGAAGTGTCAGCCATGTGTTCACTGTCATGTCTGGGTCTGGTTTGAATACCCCTGTTGGGTGAGCCAATGGGGTTACCAACTTTGGTTGGATGAATTCCATCACATTACATTATCTTTAATCAAAGATAAATCTTTAATTCCTGGAGACTCAAGGACAACCGTGGTGGGCTGGCAGCCCTATAAGCCAACCATCCACTCAGACATCTCAATGGAGGGACTATCCCATTCTGCTCTAGAACTGGTTTTTGTTGTGTTGTTTTTTAAAAAAAATTTTGATGGCCTTGTGGAGTATTGTGGTCTCCTATCAGTGTTGAGGAATGTCTGATTTCGCTGCCAGCCAGGAAGATAATCAATTAGACACCAGCTATTAGCAGTTATTAGAAGGGGCTGCATTTTGGTTCTTGTACCAGGAGGCCCTGTGGTTTAATAGTGATCTGTGAATGCGAAGGTAGTTGGGGCAGAGATTGGATAGGAGATAGGTGGAGTGTCACCTGGAGTTTGATCTCCCTTATGGGGGCTGAGACAAAGTAAATAACGTTACTGTCCAGACATTTCAAGGAACCAGCTGTAATAAAAATAATATATATGATGCCAAGGATCTCAAATAGGCTTCACATCATTCCTGTGAAGAAGGTAAGTAACATCATCTCTCCAGTGACTCCAGACACCACACAGCATCTCCTTTGTCTCCCACCCCAAAAATCTATTCCACACAGGCCTACTCCGTTCCTCTACCTTGCCCATTGATCTGCAGGGTATTTAATATATGTTCAAAAAGTGGATCTGCTTGATTGCATTCCCCTCTCCCAAGCTGTACATGTAGTTTTAGTTTGCCAGCTCTTTTGGACTGTTCATTAAAATGATTCACTCCAGGTGTAACCCTTCTGCCACGCCAAGTTGATAGCAGCAAGGGCCGGGTTCAGTACACAGGGGTTCCCTCTCATTAAAGCAAATGCAAAACTGGCTCGAGCTCCCACCCAGTGACCTGGGAAAATCTTACACACCCCCTGGGCGCCTCAAGGAGGCAATACTTCCCCTCTCGCAAGCGCGGCGTCTCGGTGTAGTAGAGAATCTTTAATAACATGAGGTAAACAACATCAGCATTAAATTGGGGAAACACCACAACTAGTGTTCATTAACCAAACCATGAACACCGACCCACCCCAGAAAAATTGGACCACATCCTTTCCCTCAGGCTCTTGAGTCCCAGAACCCAAACATTTCTTGAGTCCAGCAATCCACAAATCACCCAAAGTCCAAAAAAAGTCCAGCCCCGGAGTTCAAAAGTTCATCTGCAGAGTGTTACTCCCCAGTCTGGCTAAAATGTGCCTGGGTGTGGGGGAAAGAGGTAAGGGGCACCTTATGTGTCCTGAAGCTGACTGCTCCACAGGGCTCTGCTCCGCTCCACCACGACCGGCTCCGCTCTGCACAGCTCGCTGTCTCACGACCGGCTCCGCTCAGCTCGCCATCTCACGAACACACCGCTGTCTCACGACTGGCTCCGCTCAGCTCGCCGTCTCACGAACACACCGCTGTCTCACGACCGGCTCCGCTCAGCTCGCCGTCTCTCGAACACACCGCTGTCTCACGACCGGCTCCGCTCAGCTCGCCGTCTCTCGAACACACCGCTGTCTCACGACCGGCTCCGCTCAGCTCGCCGTCTCTCGAACACACCGCTGTCTCACGACCGGCTCCGCTCAGCTCGCCGTCTCTCGAACAAACCGCTGTCTCACAAACAGCTCCGCTGCACACTAGATCTTCCGGCTCCCCACTACTTGACACAGTGCTCAGTGATTTCAGCTCATAGTAGTGGGAGCCTTAGTGCTGGTGCACCATAAGGCTGAAGTGAATTCAGCACAGTACCAGTAACAAAACTCTTAATAGACCCAAAATTAGCTCTGACATTCCACAGTGGAGAGAGACAGAGGTGCAATTGGTGCTTCAGGCCCTCACAAAGGGGACCTACACCACCAGGCACTAATACCTGTCTCAAGTCTCTCTCAGTTCACAGAGTTTTGGAACCCATGTCCCTTGCCTAGTGAGTGCTACTCAGTTGATGGTGAGTCCCTCCATCATAACAAAAAGGCCAAGTACAGTTCCAAGCACAGTTCCCATAATCAGGGTACTAACAATTTATTCTTCCTGCCCCAATAACAGAGACACTGGGAATCCCACAGCAGCCAAAGTGACCATTTGGGCAGTTATGGCCTCATTCTAGGTGGGGTGGGTGGGCCTATGCAAATAAGATCAGCCCCTGAAGTTCTTTTCCACAACTTGCCACACCTCACCACCAGATGTCAGGGTGGAGCCCACCCTGTCTCTGCTTACACAGGGTTTTGCATGGACATTTGAGAACGTCTTCCTCTGTGTTAGTGGAGCTCCTAGCACACAGGGCTTTCCATAATGACCGAGGCACAATACAAGTAAGTAAATAAATATTTAACAGGTGATCACAAATGTGCTTGCACATGCTGGACCAAATTCTGCCTACAGTGTCACCTCTCGAGCCCTGTTGACTTCAGTGGGATTGCCATGGTGTAAGCCAAGACAGAACGTGGATCTTGAACACAAAATGAAGATGTGCCACATGAGACGAAGGTAGCAATAGTTATTTGAAATGCAATGCTGTGTCTGCTGCAGATAGAGTACATTTTGTGTAGTCAATGCTCCAAAGATTTGTTGGCACTTTTGCCTCTGGACACACATCAGGCATAATAAAGCTTTTGTCCTTTGGTTGGCACAGAAAATTCAGAAAGCAGAAGATGCAGGGGAAAAAATGTGGAAAGCATTTCAATCGCCTCAGGAATGTTGGTCCAGAAAAAGCTGATCGATCTACATAGTAGTAATTAATTACAAAAAAATAATTTCTTTGTTCCTGGTGACTGGACGCCTCCTTTTGTTCAGTCCATCAGTACCTTGCGAGGTTTTACCTCTCTGATTGTGCAAAGTGCAGTGGGGTGCATTTTACCATCCCTGTCAACCAGGAATAGAGCACTGGAGTCAAGATACTTGGTGTGGCTGCCAGCATGAGCAAAATAACTCTGCATCTCTGCAGTTTCTTGCAAACTACCACACTCTCATTGAGTCCCATGGATCAGGCCCTCAGAGAATGTCATCAATCGCGATGGACCAAATTAGGGAAGCAGCACACAATCCAAGTTGGGGTGCTGTGCAGTAGATTCCTCCAGGGGAACAACAAGTTAAAAGATTCTCCCTCCAGTCTGCAAAGAAGAAACAGATTTTCTTGGCAGCCACAAAGGGGAGATTTGCTGGTGAACACATGGATCTGAAGGTGAGCCTGTGATGATTTGAGTAATCTATGCACAATGTATGAATTCTCTTGGATTATTAATTCTTTGTCTAGATCAGTGGTTCCCAAACTTGTTCCGCTGCTTCTGCAGGGAAAGCCCCTGGTGGGCCGCACCAATTTGTTTACCTGCCGTATCCGCAGGTTCGGCCGATCGCGGCTTCCAGTGGCCACAGTTCGCTGCTCCAGGCCAATGGGAGCTGCTGGAAACGGCGTGGGCCGAGGGACTTACTGGCTGCCGCTTCCAGCAGCTCCCATTGGCCTGGAGCAGTGAACCGCGGCCACTGGGAGCCGCGATCATCCGAACCTGCGGACGCGTCAGGTAAACAAACTGGCCCGTCCCGTTAGGGGCTTTCCCTGCACAAATGGTGGAACAAGTTTGGGAATCACTGCTCTAGATCTATATCAAACTCCATTTTGATTGTAAGGCTCTGTTGTCTTTTTACCTCTATTTTGGGATGAAATTCCAAGGGGCAGCGGTACAGGGCTAATACTGAATAATTGACCTTGTTAGTCTTCTTGTCAAATGGAAGCAGCCTTGGATGACAAAGGTGGACAAACCAAGAAAACTGGTCCTGGCAGGTGGGCTAGTAACCAGGCAGTGGACCAGCTAGGGAGGGACTTTAAATACCTGACAAAGCTGGTCTGGGGAGGTGGGGGTGGGGCGGGGGATGTCACATGACACAGGGGGCTGAGACTTTATAAAAGGGGGATTCTCTCACCAGCCACATTACAGGGAGGGAGAAGTGGCCAGAAGCGCAAAGCAAGGCCTAAGGGTTCTGATCTAAGCCCAAACAATGCCCCAGAGTGATGAGGAAACTGAGGTAGGGAATCGTGTACAGGTGTTTTATTGTTTTGTCTGGATCAGTATCTCTGCTGTGCTATCTCATTACAGAGTAAATTGTTTCAGCATCCCTTTTGCAAAGCCCATGTGTTATGTGGTTCAACTCTCATGTGTCCCTGGAGAGGTAATCTGTAAAGCAGAGTGTGCTTAAGGTTAAAGCTCTAGGAAAGGGGGCACATAAGCAACTGGGGTGTCATGGGGGTCAACACTGGTCCTGGTGACCTACGGCAGCCTGCACTGTGAGGTCTCACCTCTGTGAAAAAGTAACAGACAAAGTCTGTGCCCGGGAACCATGCCACAGAGTGGGTCCCGCAGAAAGTGACAGTGCTGGAGCCTTCCCAGACCAACTGAAGCTTAAAAGCACACAGGTCCAGCATGTGGGACACAAACAGCAGGGGCAGTTCAGACCTCTCGGTGACAGACCCTCCAAGCTTGATCTTTCCTGAAACCTTGCTCTGCATTGTCTACTCCCCCACTGCCATGAGGGTGATTTCAGCCCTGGAAGGGGAGACCCTGGCTCCTTAACCAGCTGTACTGCTGGGAGGGTGTGGGGCAGAAGTGCCTGAGGAAAGTAAGGAAAATAGTGAGGGGGCGGGGGAAATGAATGTCTGGCATATGGAAAAGTACAAAACCGGCAGGGAAAAGCATTTTTATCTTCAAGTTTCTAAATGGAGGGTTACAAACAAGAAAGAATTTATTTAAAAACAAAAAAACAACTCTCAGCTAAAGAACTCCGTTTTTTCCACTTTAAATTGTTTGTACTGAATACACAAGGCAAGCGAAAGTAGGGCAATGGGGAAAAGCGGTCTGATTTGTTGTGAGAACTTCACTCCAAAATGTAAAGGCATTTCTCAGGAGAAAATGGCCTTTTCTCTCTCTGCTTCCTCTTCTCATATTGCTTTAAAAAGACAAAATGTCTATGAAAAATGAAGGAAATATGGAAATGTATAGGAACTACTATCCCATTTTTTGCCATGAATTCTTTTAAATAATTTTGATCTGAATCCAGAGTAGTTTGCAGAGACACAGAATACTACGTGCGGAACACCAGGCGAGAATGCAGAATGCATGCTAATGCATCAAAACAACCTCCCGGAAGCTTTGTAAGCCTGGAAAATCCTTCTGCAGCATAACTAGCCGTTCCCATAGGGCTTGCCTATATCCTCCTGGAAAAATCCCTTCAGAATTGAATAGAAAATGATTATTTTTTTTCTAAAGGCTTTTTGAACTGTTAGAATTGAATAGAGAATGACATCCTTGCTATAAAATGGTTTAAACAAACAAAGAACCCGCTACCCAATTATCACTATTTAGTAAATTCTGTCAGGTTTTTACAATAATTGCTACAGAATCCTAAGGGTTTCAATCCCTGTCAACTCTTATAGGGCTTTTCCACAATAGCAGAGTCAAGCTTACTTAAGGGTAGAGTTGCGGAGAATGTAAGCCAGGGTAGAATTTGGCCTTTTAAATGCAAAGGATTAATTCAAAGAGCACAACTATGATTAAATGAATAAAACAGAGGAAAATGACAGGCATTTTCTCCCAAGGTAAGCTGTGGAAGCCCTGTGTCACTTGAATCATTTTACACTAGTCTGCAGGTGACCTAAAAAGTCTGTTCTCCAGTTTCTAGGGCCAAACTCTGTTCTCACTTATAACCTCTGCTAGCTTAATGAACTCATTGGGGTGCCCAGGTCAGAATCAGTGCCAAAATGATCTGTATCTTAACAAAATCTAGTGCTGCTACTTAGGATTCCCATCCTGCCCCTCCTCCCCCACATACAAGGAATAACTGTATAATTTCAATCTGAACAATATTTAATTTACACTCAGGAAAATAGCAACAAGAAAGAACAAAGGTAAAGTTTCCATGAGAGTACATAGTGCATGAGTCTCTTCTCCATAGGCTCGTGCAGCTCTGAAGGCAAAGCTGCTCACAAGCAGACTTAGTATTTTCAAAGCTGGCATTCACCAGAAACAAAGACATCACAGTTCCATAGCTAAATGCAGCAAATTTACTATTTATAAACCTTACAAGCATATGGCACAGGTGGCTCTTAACCTTTCCAGACTACTGTACCCCTTTCAGGAGTCCAATTTGTCTTATGTACCCCAAGTTTCACCTCACTTAAAAAGTACTTGCTTAGAAAATCAGACATAAAAATACAAAAGAGTCACGGCACACTATTACTGACAAATTGCTTATGTGCTCATTTTTTACTATATAAATATAAAATAAATCGATTGCAATATAAATATTGTACTCACATTTCAGTGTGTAGCATATAGAGCAGTATAAACAAGTCATTGTATGAAATTTTAGTTTGTAATGACTTTGTTAGTGCTTTTCATGTAGCCTATTGTAAAACTAGGCAAATATCTAGATGAGTTGATGCATCCCCTGGAAGAGCTCGGTGTACCCCTGGGGTACATGTACCCCTGGTTGACAACCAGTGGAATAGGATATTTACAAATCTTTGTCACTCACAGGTCTTTTACTGTGCCAGGTCTTATGTGTGGCCCCATGCTTCCCAGGCTGGGAATTCTGTGGAGTAAGCTTATCAGCCTGTAAGAAGGAGGGAGAACTTTACATTGTTCCCACGATTCCCTCTGCCTGAGTGAAAATTGATGCTGACAGGCCCTGGTGTTTTGTGCATTAACTGTGACAACAAAAAGATTTATACAAACCAAAACTACTGTTTCAATTAGATAGGTTTCAGAGTAACAGCCGTGTTAGTCTGTATTCGCAAAAAGAAAAGGAGTACTTGTGCACCTGAGAGACTAACCAATTTATTTGAGCATAAGCTTTCGTGAGCTACAGCTCACTTCATCGGATGCATACTGTGGAAACTGCAGAAGATCTTTTTATATACACACAAAGCATGAAAAAATACCTCCTCCCACCCCACTCTCCTGCTGGTAATAGCTTATCTAAAGTGATCACTCTCCTTACAATGTGCATGATAATCAAGTTGGGCCATTTCCAGCACAAATTCAGGTTTTCTCACACACACCCCTTCCCCTCCCCACCCCACAAACCCACTCTCCTGCTGGTAATAGCTTATCTAAAGTGACCACTCTCCTTAGAATGTGTATGTGGTTGCTGGTGAGTATTTGCTTCAGGTTGGGGGCCTGTCTGTAGGCAAGGACTGGCCTGTCTCCCAGAAGTCACCTACTACAGGACAGGCCTAACAAAGAAAATAACAGAACGCCACTAGCCGTCACCTTCAGCCCCCAACTAAAACCCCTCCAACGCATTATTAAGGATCTACAAACTATCCTGAAGGATGACCCAACACTCTCACAAATCTTGGGAGACAGGCCAGTCCTTGCCTACAGACCTGAAGCAAATACTCACCAGCAACCACATACCGCACAACAGAACCACTAACCCAGGAACCTATCCTTGCAACAAAGCCCGTTGCCAACTGTGCCCACATATCTATTCAGGGGACACCATCACAGGGCCTAATAACATCAGCCACGCTATCAGAGGCTCGTTCACCTGCACATCCACCAATGTGATATATGCCATCATGTGCCAGCAATGCCCCTCTGCCATGTACATTGGTCAAACTGGACTGTCTCTACGTAAAAGAATAAATGGACACAAATCAGACGTCAAGAATTATAACATTCATAAACCAGTCGGAGAACACTTCAATCTCTCTGGTCACGCGATTACAGACATGAAAGTTGCGCTATTACAACAGAAAAACTTCAAATCCAGACTCCAGCGAGAAACTGTTGAATTGGAATTCATTTGCAAATTGGATACAATTAACTTAGACTTGAATAGAGACTGGGAGTGGCTAAGTCATTATGCAAGATAACCTATTTCCCCTTGTTTTTTCCTACCCCCTCCCCCCCGACGTTCTTGTTAAACCCTGGATTTGTGCTGGAAATGGCCCACCTTGATTATCATACACATTCTAAGGAGAGTGGTCACTTTAGATAAGCTATTACCAGCAGAAGAGTGAGTTTTTGGGGCGGGGGGAGCAGAAAACCTGGATTTGTGCTGGAAATGGCCCAACTTGATTATCATACACATTGTAAGGAGAGTGATCACTTTAGATAAGCTATTACCAGCAGGAGAGCGGGGTGGGAGGAGGTATTTTTTCATGCTTTGTGTGTATATAAAAAGATCTTCTACACTTTCCATTGTATGCATCCGATGAAGTGAGCTGTAACTCACGAAAGCTTATGCTCAAATAAATTGGTTAGTCTCTAAGGTGCCACAAGTACTCCTTTTCTTGTTTCAATTAGATAGTACATTTTATTTCATTGCAACGTGCTCCTTGGTTTTTTGCTCACTAAGCAGGATGACCTCCCCTCTGAATATGTCAGCCATCTGTCAAAGGAGTCAATATCCATGGGCTTCCATAGCCTGCAGAGCTCGGACGGCAGGAAACAGACACCTTGGGCTAAGCAGGCCGATGCAGTTAAACAGAGATGTTTGGTGCTCAAAGCAAGGGTTATAAAAGCTTATAAAAAAACACAAACTACATTTACGAAATTTCTAGGAAACAAATTTTCTGCGTTTAACCCTTGGATCCTGGGAAGGAGGACCAGTACTGACAACCCCAACTGTTCAAAGGTCATGAGTGAAACCCTCCAAAACCTTGAAACTGGCATAAAAATCATGAGATTTTTAAAATACATTTTTGGTTCTTTCTCTTGCACTCCGGAGTCAGAGGCATTCGGGTTCATATTTTCAGCCTTTTTCCCCATAGCTACAGACATGCCAACTCTCGCACATTTATTGTGAGAGATGCAATTTCTAAGTAAAATTAAGCCTGACTCATGATCTTGCAATAGAGCTCTCAAATATCAGGGTTGGGGTTTTTTTTTTTTGTTTTTCTTTTCAGTCTCAAGATCATGAGTGAGGCTTAATTTTACTTAGACATCACTGTCAGCTGTGGGCCGCTGGGGCTCTAGCCATCAGTCCTGGGCAGCTGCTCCCCTGCCAGCCTGGGAAGTGAGAGAGGGGACCCTACAACAGTCCCCCCAGGCCTGGGAAGGGTGAAGAACCCTAAGAGGAGCAGCAGACGTGAGGCTGGGAGGGCTGAACTATGGCCTGCAGGCTGCAGTGGGGGGATGACATGAGGAGGGTGGGGGCTGGTGGCGTGGGGGCCTGTATAGATGGTGGTCTCTGAGTAGACGGGGTGAGTGCTGGGGGGGTGAACTAAGGATGGGGGGGGGTCACTGGAGTAGGGGGGTTGACCTGATGGGGTAGTGATGATGGGGACTGGGAGAGTATACTGAGCAGGGCTGAATGAAGGGGGGTTGGGTGGGGACAGAACTGAGGGGTAACAGGATTAATGGCTGGGCAGGAACTAGGCAGATGTGGGGGTGAGAGCTCTTGAAGTAGGAGCCAAAATCACCTTATCCAGTACATGTGGGAGAGGGGGCAACACTGTCACATGCGCACACCCTGGGGATGGGCAGGGGGAGTTCAAAAATCAAGAGCTTGACGTACAAACACAGTATCATCTTTTTAAAAAAATCTCGTGATTTTTCGGGATCCGACTCACGATTTTTGATCTCTTGAAGTTGGCCATACCGTAACCATGGGGTCAGAAACTTACTTTATTTTACCAACCAAAGCTGAGATACTAAAGTTTTCACATGACCCCCAGGCTTTAAGAAAAACATGGTATTCCATGGGTGCTGGCAAAGCTGGAGGAAGATACTTGGGGCTATAATATCATAAAGTTCACATTTAACTTTCTGGACCACACTTTTATAATGGGTTTAATCTGTGCTTGTATAACCATTTACTTGCCCCAATTGAGTGGCTAGGCAGGCAGTTATCTCATTTATATGTGAAAATGCAGGATTTGCATTCTTTTTCCTGGTTTCAGAGTAACAGCCGTGTTAGTCTGTATTCGCAAAAAGAAAAGGAGTACTTGTGGCACCTTAGAGACTAACCAATTTATTTGAGCATAAGCTTTTGTGAGCTACAGCTCACTTCATCGGATGCTCAAATAAATTGGTTAGTCTCTAAGGTGCCACAAGTACTCCTATTCTTTTTCCTGTTTCCTTTTCTCCCCTTTTATGTTCTTTCTATAATGAGCTAAACACACAAGCCCTATGCACCAATTAAATTCCAACTCAGGTCTCAAAACAGGGCTTAGGTGGGGACGTAAGTGGTGCTTAGGTATTGTTTTAGTCTGCTATACAGGGGTTAGTTTCAGTCTACATAAGACCCTGATTCAGCAAAGTCTGCATGTCTAACTTTACATAAGTGAGTAAATCCATTGACTTTAATGGGACTATTCATATGCTGAAGTACCTTGCTGAATTGGGGCCTTATACCCAGATGCTGTGGCTCTCAATCTTTCCAGACTACTGTATCCCTTTCAGGAGTCTGATTTGTCATTTATACACCAGGTTTCACTCACTTAAAAACTACTTGCTTACAAAATCAGACATAAAAATACAAAAATGTCACAGAACACTATTACTGAAAAATTGCTGACTTTCTCATTTTTACCATATGATTATAAAATAAATCAGCTGGAATATAAATATTTGTTACGAATTACACCTAATTGGTCATGCACACAAACTGCTGCGAATTATACCTGACAGGTCATGCACACAAGCTGCTACAAATTATACCTGATAGGTCATGCACAGTTCGAGTCTAGGCTGAGGCACACGAACAAAAGTCCACAACTGCAGGGTTCCCAAAAATACTAAGTGTATTACGCACGAGTGTGGTGCCCCCCTGCTAATCAGGAGGGGAACCCCACATGCAGGTTATACAAAGATTATATATCTTTTAGCAAAGCATGTTGCCCTCGTGCATCGGAAACCTTAGCCAATAAACAAACCCTTTTCTTATCTACCACCTATCCCTGCTAAGTACATTCCCCGTGCTAAACCATTACTTTAACTACATTACATGGTCCTAAAGCAATACATCAGTAACTTTTCTTATCAGGATGGGAGGCCCACATCAAGGCCAGGAGGCAGGGAGTTAGGAACAGACAGAGAACAGAAACCGGGAGTTAAAACAGGCTGGAGACAAGGGGGGGGGGGGGATTTTCACAGGAATGCAGTATCTAAGAAACACTCCTCCTGGTGCATGATGTGCTTGCTTTTAGACAATGGTGGGCCCCAAACCAAAATAGAGTTACATATGCTAACTTTTCCTTAACATATTGTACGTACATTTCATATTTAGCCTGCTAACTTCCATTGAAATCAATGGAAATTAGGAGTCTAAATAACATACAGAATGTGGATGCTATTAAACATTATCACTCTTTTGGTTAAAGACATAGGAAACACAATTGACTAACATTATTAACATTTGATCCAAAAAATGGCAAATCAAAGCCTTTTTAAAGGGGGGTGGGAGCTAAACATGAACTCATGTACTACTTTATTTCTGCCAAAAGATGAAATACGCACTCACCTTAGCAACATTTACTTGCTTTTGAATATATTTTTATAGTGGAAGTTATAGGGAATTAAATAGTGCTTCACATTTTTTTCTAGTGGTAACACCACAATAAATTCCAGACTGGCAAACTTTCACCAAAAATTCAAATAGGAAATTAACAATTCTGCAGCAATAATGGTTTTGTAATAAATGCTAACGGACAATAAAACTGAGGGCTGCGGAAATCATGTCTCTTTAATAGCTGCACATATCAAAACACATATGAAAAGTTACAAGCAAATAAAAATGAAGTGTAATTGTTAGTGGATTTGTGATCAAATTGTATTTTGCTTGTGTCCTTGCATCATCTCTTCATGGGGCTCTTTTGTATTCTTCTAATGGGTGTGGGCATTTCAGGCATTTCATTCTGCCTGAATGCTGCACATTTGAGCTACCATTGGTCTGTTCCCAGGAAATTTTAATAGAACCACATTTTGTCCCTGTTATTGTATTTACAGTGGCATGTTGAAATGACTGAAAGACACATATAGGATTTTCCCGCCCCTGGAGATAATATAAGCAAACAAGCAAAATACAATTTTATCACAAGCCCATGAGAGTTGGAGTTGATTCACCACTCCAGAGGCAAAGAAAAGGTAGCTTAGTCTCCATGACCATTCAGTCTTCTTTTTCTCTGCTGAGACTGCCAGTAAAGATGCCAGTTAACACCTGTTCACTGCGAACTGGACTGACATATTCAAATTTGTAACAGTTAGGACATCAAACATCCACAAGACTAGTAGCTTTCAGTGACTAGTGACTTGGTCTGGATTTGAATCAGCAGCTTAGAGGTGAACGGCTCTATATCCCATTTCCAGTCCCATGAGGTATTGGGCCCTCCAGTGCTCCATTTTTTTAAATTAGAATTTTGCAAAAAAACCTATCTGGTAGGTATCATTAATATGAAATATTGTTTTAAGGACTTAATTTATTACTATAATAATATGCTGCACTGTGTTCAGAGTATCAGTTAACAGATTCATAGATTTTTAAGACTAGAAGGGACCATTAGATAATCTAATCTGACCTCCCGTATAATGCATGCCAAAGAATTTCACCCAATATTGAGCCCAACTTGTGTTTGATTATAGAGTATATCATCCAGAAAGGCATCCAATCTCAATTTGAAAATATGAAGAGATGGAGAATCCATTGCTTCCTTGATAGTTTGTTCAAATGGTCAGTCACCTTCAACATTAGTAACAGACATATGTTTCCTAAGTACGTACAGAGATAGGTACGATATCTTTATATTTTAAGTATACAGACAGTTTCTCTTGATGTCATTCATAATGGTCTGAAGGCCTAATGTAATACCTATTGACATCAAGGGAAAGACTCCCACTGACTTCAATGAAAATTGGATCAGAATTCGAATAGAGCTGACATATTTTTCAAAATCACTGTTGCTTATGTGATAAACCTTAGAGAAAATGCCTCTCTTACGTGCCTAAGAGAGAGTGAATGAATGACAGGTGAAATGCTGCCCTCTTATGGTTCTATAAACAAATGTGTCCTCATAACAAATTACAAAAAAGTAAAAACACCTAATCTGAGTTTTGTTTTGTTTTGTAACATTGGCTAATAGATGCTGATCCATAATACTTTGGCATGTATATGGCACCGACTGCCAGTCAACAGGTGTCATTGTCATAGCAGATGGCACCGAGGGAAGATCTCATTATTGAGCCCAAATGAGCAGCTTGCTCTGGGTGATAACACCCAGCACACAGGAAATATGTAGGGTTAATTATAGGTAGGGCCCTACCAAATTCATGGAAATTCATGAAAAATGCATCATGGCCTGTGAAATCTGGTCTTCCACTGTGAAGTCTTTTGTGTGCTTTTACCCTTTACTATGCAGATTTCATGGGGGAGACATGTGTTGCTCAAATTGGGGGTCCTGACCCATAAGGGAGTTGCAGGGAGGTCACAAGATTAATTTAGGGGGATCATGGTATTGCCACCCTTACTTCTGTGCTGCCTTCAGAGCTGAGCAGTTGGAGGGCAGCGGCTGTTGGCCGGGCACCCGGCTCTGAAGGCAGCGCCCTGCCAGCAGCAGTGCAGAAGTAAGGGTGGCGATAGCATACCATGCCGCTTTTATTTCTGCACTGCTGCCTTCAGAGCTGGGTGGCCGGAGAGAGGCGGCTGCTGACTGAGAGCCCAGCTCTGATGGCAGCAGCGCAGAAGTAAGGGTGGCAATACCACACCAGGTCGTCTTTCCTTCTGCATTGTGCACAGTGGCGGCTCTGCCTTCGTAGCTGGGCTCCCAGCCACAGCGGCCGCTCTCCAGCTGCTCAGCTCTGAAGGCAGCGCCGCCACCAGCAGCTGTGCAGAAGTTAGGGTAGCAGTATCGCAACCCCCCTACAATAACCTTCCAAACTCCCCACAACTCCTTTCCTACAATTACAACACCGTGAAATTTCAGATTTAAAGAGCTGATTTTTAAAATCCTGTGACCGTGAAATCGACCAAAATGGATCGTGAATTTGGCCTAACTAAAAGCCAATATCATTTTCAATACCGAGTGCTCCCTTTTAGCCTTTCCTTTGCCCCAAGGGTGTTCTTAAAAGTTCTGGCAGTAGTGGCTGCTTACCTCCGACCTGGAGCACATGTTACTTGCTAGTTTGAACTAGAGTAAATGGTGGATCCTCTGTAACTTGAAGTCTTTAAATGGTGATTTGAGAACTTCAGTAATTCAGCCAGAGGTTATGGGTCTATTACAGGAGTGGGTGGGTGAGGTTCTGTGGCCTGCAATGTGCAGAAGGTCAGACTAGATGATTGTGATGGTCCCTTCTGACCTTAAACTCTATGAGTCTATGACACACAGTTTACTGGCTCTTGTGCAGACCCATTTGAGGCAAGTTTATCTGAGATCACTGCTTTTTGTAAGGTTTTATAACTCAAGGGTGGATGGAGTGTGGTTGTGTGTTGATCCTATTCATAATGGATGAAATAAACCAAGTCAAAATGGTGACTTTCCACATGGGGCTGGGCTGGGACAGAGGAGGGTTACTGAGGAGGATGGAATTTATTCCCCTCCAGTTTAGGGATAAGGTCTGGGGCTGCAGTCCTCCCATGTCCATTACCACAGTTCACAGGACAAAAAAGCAATCTCTGCCCATCTGTGCCCCCTCTACATTGACTGGCAGCTTATCCCAGCATGCCTCTCTGTGCCAATTTATTCTCATCTGCAGTTTGGCAGCTCCACCAATGTCCTCTTGCTCAGTGGCATCGTAGGAGTCCCCAAGTGTGAAGAACTTGGCACAGACTCTCCACCCAGGGGTAAATTTACCCAAAGAGCAGATACTGGCTGGAAAGCTTGGCAAGTTAGATTAATTAGAGTAATTCATCAATATTTTTAGGTGGCAGCATTCCATTTTGGAAATGAAATTTTGCTTTGTTTCTGTTTGGGCTGATTAAAATCACTTTATTGGCTCTGAAATTTTGGGGGCCTGATCATGTAAATACTTACAAGCTAGTGTAGTGCTTGGTACCATTAACTTTTCTCTCTTGTTGCATGACTGACTGTATGATGAGAGGGCCAAAAACTGATTTCACAGGGTTTTTTATGGAAGGAGGGACGGGAGCTCACTGAGCAGGACTTTGAAGGGATTATTCTTGACAGTTCAATATTGTAGACCCTCTGCTGCTTTTGTATTTGATCTAATATATAGAAGCAGCAAAACATTCAGGAACATATGAAGATAGATGCTTGGCACGAAGCTGACCTAACTTGTTGGCAGAGGACCCCTGCTGCATAAGGGAATCTGCTGTTGGAGCTGATCCACTATAGCAGCTCCTACACCAGCCATCAAACCTTGGTGTGGGTATGTCCAGGGGAAAACAGACCAAGGCTGGGATGTCCCAATGCCCTAGAAACCCCTAGCTGCCTGAAGGGCTGAGGGATGTTGACAGCTGTGTGAGCAATCCTGAGCCTGCTCCAAATTATGCCAAGTTCTGGGCTGGTACAGAACCATCCATGGGCTCAGTGACTCCACTGTGCTGTCCAGCTGCACTCTTAGACACAAGTTGACAATACGGCCTTTTGTTGTCCCCGCCAACAACTGGAATTTCACATTACGAAGCATAACTTCAAAGGGAAAAACACAGCGTGGTGTTGTCCTTGGAAGAGAATTCTGCATCTAATTTTTTTAACGTAAGGAGGCACTGGGTCTATAGTACAGTGTGACCTCATAGACCCTGAGCTCACTCATGTCCCACATACTGCACAAAGTTCCTCATGAGTGAAACCATGAAAGCAACCACATCAAGATGTTTAGACCATTGAGGGCTTCCAGGAAACATTACCCACAGTTTTCTGTCACTTCCTTACTAGAAATAACCAAATTCTGCCTTGGCTAACTGCTAAAATATATGTAGCTGAAAGAAAGATTAAAATATAACTAGTCATTTTATTCCAAGGTTCGTAGATTTTAGGGTCAGAAGGGACATTAGCTCATCTAGTCTGATCTCCTCAACCATAACATTTCACCCAGTTACTGAGCCCAGTAATTTGTGTTTGACTAAAGCATATCTTCCAGAAAGGCAGCCAGTCCTGGGGTATGTCTACACTTCAGGCTGGGGGCATGATTCTGACTGAGCTAGTGCACTAAAAATGGAGTGTAGCTGCAGCAGCACAAAGAGTGAGAGGGCCTAGCCTCCCTAAGTACACACCAAGAGTCTCAGGTGGGTCGCCTAGCGCCTCCTACTGCTTGCGCTGCCACGGCTACATTATTTTTAGCACGCCAGTTATCTGAGCTAGTTATTATCTGAGCTAGTGTGAGTATGTCTCCTCGAGTTGGGAATCACACCCCCAGGTCAAAGTATAGACACACCCTTTATCTGAAGATTTGAAAAGATGGAGGATCTACCACTTAGTATGGGAGTTTGTTCCACTGGTTAGTCACCGTCAAAAATTAAAAATTTGTGCCTTATTTCTAATGTGAATTTGTCGGGCTTTAACTTCCAGACATTTGTGAGTGAGAGAGAGGCAAAAAGCAAGAAAGCCAAGTAGTAGCCTGAGAGCACAGTGTGAATCTAGAAAAAGCTAGAGAGAGCTTGAAGAAACAGCTCTTTTTGATCTTGGGTTCCTCCTGCATTCAGATTTGGACTTGGTACATTCCTTGGAAATAGGTGAGATTGTTTCAAAAGATAATACAATAATAATAAGAAGCATATATAAACAAAGACACTGCTATATGTTAGATATAAAATGTGCATAATTTAACCAACATAACCAATAGAGCTGAGAACATAAGTCACAGCATATAAGTTACCCAAAGTAATGTTGTTTAAGATGCTGTAGAAGTGCAAAGCATTACATCACATTCCATTTGAGACACCTCACTGTTCTGGAAAAATGCTTAATCAGGACGTCTCCACAGGAAGTTAAGCCCAGTGTAATTTAGTTGCTAATTAATGGGGAAGGTATATTTCTTTAGCTACCATAGTCCAACTTCATGGTCTTACTCTTACAGTGATTCTCTTTATCACAGCTGTCTCTCCCTTCTTCATTATGATTAGAATTCAGGGAACTTTTTGCAATGAATGGTGTATTCAATAAATTAGGGCACCTTTTGTTTTCATGAATGATCTGCAAACTGACTTTGATTTTCATTCACTTGTTTGTTCAGAATTATTTGATGAATGGGTTGAGAGAACATATTTCACAGCCACTATTGCTTTGAGAGTTTACTATTCATGATGGATGAAATTTTGGCCCCATTTAAGTCATTGGAAGTTTTACCATTGACTTGAGTGGGGCCAGCATTTCACCCAATGTGCTTTACACAGTGTGTGATTGGTTAGATGATATTGTTTCTGCTTCCTGATTGGATGATTCCAAAGCCCACATAGCTTTCAATGAGAGCTATGTTAATGTAACGCCGACAGACCCTGGTCATCGGCGAGCATGATCAAACTTGGGACCTCTGGAGCTTAGTGCATGAGCTAAAAGCCATATGGCTGTTAGCTAAGGCTGTAGAGCAGACTCATTAATCTCTCTCTCTCTAAGTGGTCTCCGTGCCACTAGATGGGACAGAGCACCACATTCAGGAGGTGTGTGGGTTACATACTTCCCCTAGCTGAGGAAGTGTGTCCAGAGCTTCAGAGACTTCCCAGTTGAAATCCTGGACGAGCCCCTACTTGTAATGCCGACAGACCCTGGTCGTTGGCGGGCAGGATTGAACCTGGGAGTACTGGAGCTTAGTGCATGAGCCTCTACTGCGTGAGCTAAAAGCTGTATGGCTGTTAGCTAAAGCTGTAGAGCAGGCTCATTAATGTCTCTCTCTGAGGCTATGTCTACACTACTGCGGTAAGTTGACCTAGGCTACGCAATTCCAGCTACGTGAATAATGTAGCTGGAGTCGACGTACCTTAGGTTGAGTTACCACAGGGTCTACATCACAGGGGGTTGACGGGAGAAACTCTCCCGTCGACTTACCTTACTCTTCTCGTCGGGGGTAGAGTACAGGGGTTGACTGGAGAGCGATATGCTGTCGATTTGGTGTTTCTTCACTAGACCTGCTAAACTGACTGCCGGTGGATTGATCTCAGAGTGTCGATCCTGTCTGTAGTGTAGACATAGCCTGCGTGGTCTCAGTGCCACTAGATGGGACAGAGCACCACACCTCGGAGGTGTGTGGGTTACTTTAACACCTCTGGCATAAGCAGGCAGACCTCACACAGAGGTGCACACATAATGAAGTTGCAACAGTTCCCTTTTCCACTATTTGTGGGCTCCTCCTCTGGCTCCACTACTGAGAAAGGTGCCACTGCTACCATTTCTTCCCCTTTGCTCCCTAGCAATGCAGTGGTTATGGTCTTGGACTGGGACTCAGGAGACTTGGATTCTGCCCTAAGCTTCCTGTGTAGCTTGGACAAGTGAAAGAGGTGTTAAATAAGTGTGATTCCCTCCCCCTTTTTACCCCCCCCCCCGGGAAAGTAAGTAACTTTAAATGACACTAGGGTGAGGGGCTCACTAAAGGCTTGTCTTCCCATACAGTCTTTAATGACGACTGTACTATGCCGACAGGATAGTTTCTTCCATCAGTGTAGTCAATCCACCTCTCCAAAAAGCAGTAGCTATGTCAACGGGAGAAGCAACATAGTTATACCGATATAGCTCTGTGGGGTACACCTGCCCCAGCACTGGAAACATCTTGGATGCAGGGCTCGGGGTGTTAAAAAAGGGTTCTATTAGAAGAGAAACATTTTAATATGTAGACACAATGGATTACAAAAATCTCAAATGTTTAAAAAAAGAAAGCCTCTCCAATCAAAGCACAGAGTTAAGTGGGAGGATTTTTTGTATTCAGCAAAGGAAAGAACTCATACTTCTCCCTCTTAATGGAAGCAGTGCAGAGTACTACACTCTGAAACCTGAGATGATGCTGTGGTGTCTTGGTTTTGTTTAAGACATTTTGGACAGTCCAACATTGTAGGGACTTGTTTACAAAAAAGTTTATGGTATCTGATTGCTGGAGCATTTCTTTCTCCAACAATTTGGCTGACAGACAGTGTGGTCTTTCTATTATGATCCTGTCATGCCAAAGTCAGAGGGGAGAGTCCTTGGGACAAGGGTGTTCACATGCACACACGCAGAGCCCATTATTAAATATTGGTTCCCCGCATAGATATTTATAGACCGTAAGCAAGTCACTCTTTAACCTTCTCTTTGTTAAGCTAAATAAATTGAACTCTTTGAGTCTATCACTATAAGGCAGGTTTTCTACTCTTGTAATCATTCTCATGACTCTTCTCTGAACCCTCGCCAATTTACCAACATCCTTCTTGAATCGTGGGCACCAGAACTGGACACAGTATTCCAGCAGCAGTTGCACCAGTGCCAAATCCAGAGGTAAAATAACCTCTGTACTCCTATTGAAGATTCTCATTTATGAATCCAATTGTCCCATTAGCTTTTTTGGCCACAGCATCACAGTAGGCGCTCATGTCCAGCTGATTATCCACCCCATGCCCAGCAGGGCATCTAGAGTATTCAACTTATTGCTCATTCAGGGAAAGAATGTAAAATTTATGCATTGCGTAAACTTTAGGAGACTGATTAATGTGCTTTGTTTTGCTTTCAGGTGGTTACATTTTTGGAAGGCAGGTGGTGGACTGAAGCCACAGACAGCTTCCTTTCAGTAGCTCAGTAAGCAGTGTGCCAAGCACACGCCCAGGCTTTTGATGCACTGTAGCAGTGCCCACGCAAGACGGTACGCGTGGCAGCAGGCATGCTGTAGATTCACGCCCTAGCTTGCAGTGCAGTGACTTGCTGTGTAGATATGCCCTTGGCAGCAAAGTATTTATCTGAACAGGATCCAGGTATAGTAAACATGGCATTCTTCTTTTGGGTTTCTGAACATGTATAGATGTAGTAGCTCCCTGGATCTCTAACCTACAAAGGGTAAAATGTGCCCCAGTGCAGAGGAGCCCATGCACTACTTACATCCTCATAATAGGTCTTAGGTGGGACTGAAGTGCTGCATAACCTTTTGCTGGCCTCCTGAGCACGTGTGAGTACACTCAGCCTAGGGTACACTGGGTCTCTTTGACTCCTGGCAGACATGGATTGGGTTGCTGACTACATTACAACAAATGGGAATTACAAACTACTGCAGTACAACCAACTTCCCTCCATACCCTGCTTGGAGTCTGTATTCTCCTTCTGTAGTTTGGCACTCATTCAGCCTCTTACTATCCCATCATATGATTTTTGTGAAAATAATACCAGCTCCGTTACTGGGATCCAGTGACCAAGAGTATAAATTTAAAAATCAGGCAGTTATTCCCTCTTTCATTATGGGATTTTCCCAGATTGTCTCGGCTATATTTAGTATTTATGTGTCATGAGTCACAGTGGCCACCTGTGTCCATAAACAGAATTTGTAAATAGCACTGACTGATGTGACTCAAGTATTTAAAAACATTAAAAAGTCCAGTTTTAGCATGAATTCAAATATTGTTGCCAGTTCCAAGAACCCTGTGTGTTTCCGGCTCCGGGTCTAAGGGGGTGGAATACTGGAAAAGGCATGCTTTGTCCTGACTCTCAGTTCCATCTGTGCTGGTGGGAGTCGTGCTGGCAAAAAAGATGATTATTTCATAATACGGCCAACCCCTTTTTCAGAGGACATTGCAGTCTGTTTAATGTGTAACATGTGGGTGAGGTCCTAGTGCACACACTCTGTTTTGATTAAATCTTATCTACACTCAAGTTATTCCTCTCAAGTCAGGCAGCTGCACTGTGAAATAACACTTGAGTTGCTGTGTTCACACAGATGCTGTACTCACTTGTGTGTGGTGCTCCGTCCAGGGCTGGTGCAAGGATATTTTGTGCCCTAGGCGAAACTTCCACCTTGCGCCCCCCTTCCCTCCCCTTCCCCCCAGAGCATCGCCTATTATAAACTGTTATAAATTTTCAAAAATGTCACTTACTATGAGTCACTATTTGAATTTCATCAAATGTTTGACGTAAACATTGATTAAGAGAGCAAGATGACTTTTCCTTAAAATTAAGCAATGTTGATTGTAATCAGAAATACACCCTTTTTAGTCATGTATACGTCCTTCCTTCATTCTTTCATATCAAAATCTACTACATTTTATTCTACCTTTAGAATATCCAATTATTGTTATTAATAAAATTTATAAAATTAGAATGGCGGGTACTCCGTCATACAACAACAACTGACAGTATCAATATGACAAATTTCAACAGCCTACACATGCATATTCGCACATGATAAACATACACACTCAAATACCTAACATACACACACAATGGACACAAGGTATTAGCGAAATGATGCAGCTGCCATTGCCAGAGTCTTAGATCTGAAACAACTCAACAAAAATAGTCAGCTTCAATCGACAACCTCCGAAAATTAGTAAACTTAGCATCATAAACAGCCTGTCAGAACTGGTAACGGCCGCGCGCGACGAGAAAAATGACGTCATTGCCACTTTGTACCGTAGTGAAGCAGTATGCTTGTGCCCGCAACGCAGAGCTGGCATAGGCTATAGCTGTAAGGTATGAGAGAATGACAAGTTAAAATGCAAGTTCCATGATGTTTCTCTTTTCTTTATTCATTCGTTTTCCAGCAATAGTGTAAAAAAAATTTTGGAGCACCGCTTTTTGGCACCCCCCAAATCTTGGGACCCTAGGCGGCTGCCTAGTTCGCCTAGTGGTTACACTGGCTCTGGCTATGTCTCCTGGGGGCATACCCGAGGATAGTCTGTGCTGCAGTAAGATGAGCCACTCTATGAATTCTTTCCCAGTGAACTGTGGAAAAACTTGTCTTTGCTTTCGGGGGCACGTGGGGGAAATTGTGGGAAGGTGACAAGCACACTTGAGTGGAACCAGTCTGCATTCACAGGACAGAGTGGTTACGTTAGCAGCTGACAAGGTGTGCTGCCTCAGAGATGTGTTAACTCCAGCTTAGCCTATACCCCTTGATAGCCAGCAATTCAGGTTAAAAGCAGCACCACCCTCGAGTTAAGGGGCAACATGCCAGGTATAACTCAGGTTAATTTTGCACTGAAAACAAGCTCAAAGCCACTTCTGAAACCAGGATGTAGGCTCTTAAGTCACTTAGGTACTTTAATTTTTTTTACTCTTTGCTTGAAATTTTGGTTCCACCTACCCCCTCTTGTAATCTTTGCAGAAAGTCAGCAAATAAACAACTGTCCCATATCTGCAAATGATAATGAGCATGGAACATTTATTCAGCTACATGTGTTAGGAGGATGCATTTAAGCATATGGGTCCATGTGTTAGAAGGATGTATTTGAACAACCAAAAATCATTATGGAAATAAGGTGATATACTTGTTGAGAGCATAGAGCTTCTAGTGACAATAATGGGAGTTCAGGCAAAGATTCAGGGAAGAATATGCCCCTTAATAAATTAAGCTATATGAAATTTTCCTGATAATGCCAAAACTCACATGAAACTTGTTGGGTTTTGTGGTTAGTAACAAACTCAAAACTCAGATTATGTGTATCAGAAGATCTGCTCAGACTCACAAACCTTTTGAACCCTTTCCAGTTTCAAGCAAATATGACACAGTCCGGCGGGGAGGGGGAGAGAATTGCATCAAAATTCTGTAAAATGTACCAGAACTACATGTTTTTATTATGAAGCCAGAGGACATGTGATGCTCTTGAAGAACTTTTACATTTTTTGGATTCACTTGAACGTGAAACTCAAAGCGCAAATATCAGGAGGTGCAAAACCACATACAGCAGGACCAAAAATAAATGCAAAGTAATTTGCATGAATCTCTGTGAGCCAAAACCACAAGTTTCACACAGGTCAAGTAGGGCCTGATTCTGCAAGGTGCTGAGTGCCCTCAGCTCTTAGAAGTCAATGGAACCAAGTCAAGTGGCACTCAACAAGATCAGATCCATAATGAATATCAGTAAGAGGGTGTTTCCCGTGAAATGCTTTGATTAGGAGTAGAAACCAAAACGCCTACTCGCAGACAGTGACATTAAAAAAATCCCCAAGGAACTAGCAATTTGTAACACCATAATGAATGCAATGCAGGCAGCTGAGCTAGCCAATAACATGAAGCATATTAATCTGAAATTATAGCAGCATCTAATAGCACAGCAATAGCTATGGGTCCATCAACTTTTTCATTATAAACAGCCATAAAAATCTGCTGAAGGGAGAGATTTGGTGTACAGTTTCTCAGCCTCAAAGTAGTTTTAAAAATTGCACTGAATTAATTTTTCATTTTTTAAAAAAAGTCTTTGTGGCATTAAGGAAAAAATTAAGTTCAAGTTTAGCAGAACAAGTGTTGCATGTCTTTTAAAAAAACATAACAAACTTTGCTTTTTTAAAAGAAAGTTGCAAGGCTTATTATTCCATAATGGAAACCTAGAGTCATCTTATTTCAAAAATAACTTGCCGAGCATAGAATCATTGCTCATTCCTGATGAGAGCACTTGCTGAGAGCTCCTCTTCCAGACATACGTGGCTGATAATTTGCTGGAAATGTTAAAACAATACTTTAAAATTAAAATATTTTAATGATTTGTGATTGGCCTAAGTTAAGACATGAACAGGTCTTGCCTGTTTTCTCTGCTGGATGAAGAATGAAAGTGCATGGGGTACTTTATTCGTAACCCTTACTGTGTGTGATATGTAACAAAGATCATTTGTATTGATTGGCATAGCAGAAACCTCAGATGCTTTATAGACTGTTACTATTATGATAAGGCTCACAATGGGCTGGACCTTTTCCAAACACAAAAGGTGGCATAGTCCTTATCTAAATGAGCTCGGAAGCTAACAGAATCAACATATAGGAATCACTTTATCAGCCATTAAAATGCAGCCAGACATCTCTGGGATCAAGCGGAGCCAGCCACCTCTAGAAACACAGCAGCTATTGTAACAGTGCCAGCCAGAGTACACAAATTGAGGGGAAGGAAGTAAAGAAGAAAGTACCTTAGCCAGTTAAAGCAACAAGAGGAAGTAGGTAATTATCCAGCTGTAATATGGCCAGGAACCAAGGGAGATACTCCTCTTCTTGTGAAATGTGACAGCTGATCTTTTATGATTAAGTTAAGTCTGAGAACCTCAGTGCTAGGATTTACCTGGGAGGTGCACCCCCAGCAGTCAGCAGGATATTATTTCACTACTGACTCAGTGACTGAGAATGGTCATCTTCTGAGTCATCGATACCACTTCCTGCAAACACTTAGTTTTTCCTTCCAGGATTCCCGTGCATGTCTGATACGACGCAGATTATGACATTCTAGGGATTCAAAATATATCTAACATCTTGGTCCAAATTCATCCCTGGTGGAGCGTATTTGTCTTCAGTAGATTTACAGCAGGGATGAATTTGGACTGTTTTATTTACTCTGATCCAAATAGAGCAAGCAATTGCATAGAACTAATTTTAAAATATTCTTCATTTTTGTTTGGTTCTGTTAAAGTGATGTTGGCAGTGCCACAATCATTTAAGGGACAGCCAGTGCATTATGACCTTCTCTTGCAGAGGTTTATAGTTCTGCTGTGCTTACTGTGCTAAGGTCTCAGCTCACGAGGACATTCTTTGTATCAAATTTGAGGAATTAATTGGGTCAACATTTGTTATATGGAAGGTTAAGGACATAAAGAAAAAGGAGTTAAGCCTTACACATATGCTTATATACTGGTTCTGTGGATGAAGGGAAAGCAGTGGATGTGTTGTTCCTTGACTTTAGCAAAGCTTTTGACACTGTCTCCCACAGTATTCTTGCCAGCAAGTTAAAGAAGTATGGGCTGGATGAATGGACTATAAGGTGGATAGAAAGCTGGCTAGATTGTCGGGCTCAACGGGTAGTGATCAATGGCTCCATGTCTAGTTGGCAGCCGGTATCAAGTGGAGTGCACCAAGGGTTGGTCCTGGGGCCGGTTTTGTTCAATATCTTCATAAATGACCTGGAGGATGGTGTGGATTGCACCCTCAGCAAGTTTGCAGATGACACTAAACTGGGAGGAGAGGTAGATATGCTGGTGGGTAGGGATAGGATACAGAGGGACCTAGACAAATTGGAGGATTGGGCCAAAAGAAATCGGATGAGGCTCAACAAGGACAAGTGCAGAGTCCTGCACTTAGGATGGAAGAATCCAATGCACCGCTACACACTAGGGACCGAATGGCTAGGCAGCAGTTCTACAGAAAAGGACCTAGGGTTTAAAGTGGACGAGAAGCTGAATATGAGTCAATAGTGTGCCCTTGTTGCCAAGAAGGCCAATGGCATTTTGAGATGTATAAGCAAGGGCATTGCCAGCAGGTCGAGGGACGTGATCGTTCCCCTCTACTTGACATTGGTAAGGCCTCATCTGGAGTACTGTGTCCGGTTTTGGGCCCCACACTACAAGAAAGATGTGGAAAAATTGGAAAGAGTCCAGCGGAGGGCAACAAAAATGATTAGGGGACTGGAACACATGAGTTATGAGGAGTGGCTGAGGGAACTGGGGATGTTTAGTCTATGGAAGAGAAGAATGAGGGGGGATTTGATAGCTGCTTTCAACTACCTGAAAGGGGGTTCCAAAGAAGGATGGCTCTAGACTGTTCTCAGTGGTAGCAGATGACAGAACAAGGAGTAATGGTCTCAAGTTGCAGTGAGGGAGATTTAGGTTGGATATTAGGAAAAACTTTTTCACTAGGAGGGTGGTGAAACACAGGAATGCGTTACCTAGGGAGGTGGTGGAATCTCCTTCCTTAGAAGTTTTTAAGGTCAGGCTTGACAAAGCCCTGGCTGGGATGATTTAATTGGGGAGAAGGGGGTTGGACTAGATGACCTCCTGAGGTCCCTTCCAACCCTGATATTATATGATTCTATGATTAATTTTCAGCAGTTGTTATTTCTGTTGACTTCAGTAGGATTACTCATATGCTTAAAATTAAGCAGGACCAGGCCTCAGTGGTTAATGGAAGTAGTTTCTACCTTACAAAGTCTCATACAATAATTTACATGCACATGGCATATATGCAAGGAAGCCAGGCTGATAATGGACTCAGTTGCTATCTTAAAGAACCTAATTTCTTAGGTATCACAACGTGATAGCACTTCACACTTCCACAGAACCATTTGGGTGTTGAGATGTTTCCTAGATATCATTTAAATGAGCCTCCTCCTGAGAGGTACATGTTTTTGTCGATTGGTTAAGATCAAGTATAATATTGGTTTGTGTCATGACTTGCAGAGGCGCTAAGCACCCACACCTGTTGTTCAATCTAATTATGGGAGCTGCGGGTGTGCAGCACCTCTGAAGTCAAGCTGCTAAGAGCTGATGCCAGGATTAGCTCCTGCTTTTGCAAGGGGATGCAGTTACAAGGCACAGAGATTTGGAGTAAACCCTGAAATTTTTGTCTATTGACACTTAAAGCTAGTTACTAAAGTAGTTTTTTTCAATGAGAATAATATACTGTGAGCTATATTCTTACTCATCAAAATTGTTTAAATCACCTCATCCAGTTGTTTGTATATTGATCTTTACAGTAGATGTACAGTGTTACATATTGCTTGTATCTCAAGTGATTGTAGAGATTTTGGTACCTCAGTGTATAACTGTTGGGGAGAGGACATAACTTTATAGGAGACTTCAGGATGAAACTGTCTAAGGGAGGGAGGGGAAAGCAGATATCCATTGTGGTTATTGCTGAAGTACAAAACACCTCCCCTTTAAAATTGTGGTACTAGTTTGCAATATCTTATCTATAAGGGGAAACTTGTATGAGAGAATGATGGGGAAATGGAGGGGAAGGCAATGAAGGAAAGATCTGTTGACATCTTGAATCTATTCGTCAGTGTTTACATCGCCTAATTAGATTCTTGACTGCAAATACCAAAACCCCACATCAAATATCCAAAGAAACTGCCTTAGTCCAACAGATCCAGTAAGTTGTATGCCAATGGAAAGCAAAGGGCAATATTTTTTCACAAGCAAGTGTACCGACATTGTATCATTTCATCTGGGCTGTAAGCACTGATAAACAATGGCTGTCATATTAAAAGGAGATTTTATTTTCTATCACACATCCACAAAACCACATTTTGGCATTTGTCTATTCACTGTTTGGTCCATTTTCCCACAGCAATATCCAGAGTACAACCACCCAATGGCTATTCATCCCATAAATATTTTCAACACACTATAAACTACCTATTTAGATGGTTTTAATATTTACTTCTTGAGTGGAATGGAGAGAACTTACTATGGAAAGGTCTGATCATTCAAACCCTCTCAGAATGAAACATCCATCATTTCTGTGTTCAGGGGTGCTAGAACAATTTGTAGAGTGCGAGTGCTGAGAGCCATGAAATCAATATGTAAACCCTATGTATGGTGGAAACTTCAAGCCCAGGGCTGAAGCAGCACTGCTAGTTCCAGCACCTATCATAGAATATTAGGCTTGGAAGGGACCTCAGGAGGTCATCTAATCCAACCCTCTGCTCAAAGCAGGACCAATCCCCAATTTTTGGCCCAGATCCCTAAATGGCCCCTCAAGGATTGAGCTCACAACCCTGGGTTTAGCAGGCCAATGCTCAAACCACTGAGCTATCCCTCCCCACAATGTCTGCGTCATGTTTTTAACTCACTGCGTGGATGATCTTTACAGATTTTAGTTATTATGAAAAACTGTTACATAAATGTGGCATGTGGAAAACTACTAAGAATAAAGAGCAAGTAGCAAGAGAAGTGCCAATTCCTCAAATACTGGTACAAAAAACTCTTATGGGGAAAGTGAAAATACAAGCTCTCTCTAATTAAATCCACTGAACCAATTGCCCAACCAACAATCACGTTGATATTCAGCAGGCTTGGATCAAACCCTGAGGTGATAAAATCCTCCCCTGAAACACTATCTAGTGCTCTCTCTCATGTTTGGCATGAGAAATTGGAAGTACCACAAGAATTATTAACAGAAATTCTTGGCAGATAATTTGAACAAAAAAGAAACGGATTCAAGAAAATGGCACTTTTTATGGAAAATTTGTGGACACAAAAGGCTAAATGTGTTGAATACATTATTCATTATTAATAATTAAGTCTGCTGCCATGGTAAGGCTTGCTGGGCACATTACATAAAAATGTTGAGCACAATCAGCTGTTGACCTACATTTTTTGGTTTAATACAAGTGTTAAATGGCTGGGACTCTTATTGAAAACAGTTATTCTCAACAAAAGATTGACCTGTCACTAATAGCATCATCAG
This sequence comes from Lepidochelys kempii, assembly GCF_965140285.1. Classification (NCBI taxonomy): domain Eukaryota; kingdom Metazoa; phylum Chordata; order Testudines; family Cheloniidae; genus Lepidochelys; species Lepidochelys kempii. The sequence continues at coordinate 25,480,564 of NC_136381.1, read as the reverse complement.
TATCATCGACGGGTACAGTAGATATTAAAGGAAGAGTCATAAGGACTATGGGTCAAATTTTTCCTTCAGTAATGCACACACCAGTCCCACTGATGTCAATGGAAGAGACAGGTGTGTAACCAGTGGAATAATTTGGTGTCTCTAGATATCAGGGATGCTTGTTAGTCTTGCATACTCAGACCAATTTGATCTTAAGTGTGTTTTCAACCCTTCTTTTCTTTTATCCAATCCCTGGTGCTCTAGATGGAGAGAAGAGAGCATGCAAGAGGGGGTTCTTAGGAGTGGCCCAGTAATTCACAGCAAAACACCTGAAAATTCTTCAGAGGTAGGCATAGGTGCTGGAACTAGGGGGTGCTTGAAGTGGTTTCCATCATAAGTGGTTTACAGTTCAGTTCAATGTCTCTCAGCACCCCCACTATACACATTTTTCCAGAACCCCTGGAGGTAGCTCTCCAAGAAAGGAAAGGCCATCCCAATACCCACTCAGTTATTTATCACCTAAATAAAGTGACTTTTTCTGTCCAGGAATTATCAGCTAAATAAAGTGACTATTTCTGTCTAGGAAATATCAAGAAAATCTTACTCTGTATGAGACATTAAGACAGAACAAATTGCCAGTGTGGATTCATACTTGCTGTTGACATTCTAGTTTGTGTAGGGAAGAGATAATAAAATAAGTCCAGACATGATAGCAAGAGATGTGACCAGATTAAACATTAAAGGTCCCCGTTTCCTGGGGTTTCCACAGGGCAGGTAGGAAAGTGTCTCCATGAATCCATCTTCCCCTGCATTCCATCGGAAGCAAGCTTCATTCTGCAAGAGGTGTAGCAGTGAGCAACCAGAGGCTCTGCGCGCACAGCCCAGGAAGTATTATGGCACTGGGGCTCCTCTTTTTATGGGCTATCAGCAATTTGCATAGTCTCTCCCTAAGACTGTAAACTCATCCAGGTAGGGACAGTATCTGTCCTTATCTTTTTCTCGGCTTTCTCAGTGTTGGATCTAAGAAAGCCACCATGAAGCAGTGAAAACAAAGTCCCACAGCCTGGGCCCCTCTATCATCTATTTCCCTTGCAAAGCAGAATCACAGTGGTTTCATGCCTTCCACACCCATTCAAGAGGGCAGGATTTGTTCCACTACCATGCATCACCCTGAAAATGTATTCTCTTGGGGTGAACCAAGAGAAGAAAGATCCCTCAAGCTCACCAGGGATAGGTCAAAGGCACTTGAGTGAACACAATAATCCCTAACTAATTTTGCCCCCACTTTTTTATTATTAGTAGTAGCTTAAATTTCCAAAGCACCTGTCACCATAGTATCTAAGTATGAATATTTTCTCAAGCAACATGAGGCTGACAAGAGGGACACATTTTACAGCAATATCTTGTCAGGTCTCAAAGTCAGTTTTAAACAAACACTTATAGTTGTGAATGTGAGGAGTCCAAATGCCTTTGGGCATTGTGTCAAAAAGCTTTTACTAAGAAAGTGTGAATATAAGCAGATCCAGTGAATGCAAAAAAAATTTTTATATTAACATGGTTTTTGTACACTGATCAAGAGCTGTTCAGGCAGGGGCTTGTCTCAACAATTTTGCTGGGTCTTTTAACCGCTATTGATGCTGTAGTAATCATAGAATTATAGAATAGTATGACTGGAAGGGACCTCGAAAGTTCTTCTAGTCCAATACCCTGCACACAAGGCAGGACTAAGTATTATCTAGACTATCTCTGACAGGTGTGTGTCTAACCTGCTCTTAAAAATCTCCAATAATGGAGATTCCACCACCTACCTAGGCAAGTTATTCCAGTACTTAACCACCCTGACAGTTAGGAAGTTTTTCCCTAATGTCCAACCTAAACCCCCCTTGCTGCAATTTAAGCCCATTGCTTCTTGTCCTAGCCTCAGAGGTTTAGGAGAACAATTTTTCTCCTTCCTCCTTATAACAACCTTTTAGGTACTTCAAAACTGTTATCGTGTCGTCCCCCCCCCCCCCTCAGTCTTCTCTTCTGCAGACTAAACAAAGCCAATGTTTTCAATCTTCCCTCATAGGTCATGTTTTCTAGACCTTTAATCATTTTTGTTGCTCTTCTCTGGTCTTTCTCCAATTTGGCAACGTCTTTCCTGAAATGGGGCACCCAGAATTGGACACAATACTCTAGTTGAGGTCTAATCAGCACGGAGAAGAGCAGAAGCATTACTTCTTGTGTCTTGCTTACAACATTCCTGCTAATAGAGCCCAGAATGATGTTTGCTTTTTTTGCAACAGTGTTACACTATTGACTCATATTTAGCTTGTGATCCACTATGACTCCCATATCCCTTTCTGCAGTACTCCTTCCTAGGCAGTCATCTCCCATTTTGTATGTGTGCAACTGATTGTTCCTTTGTATGTGGAGTACTTTGCATTTGTCCTTATTGAATTTCATCCTATTTACTTCAGACCATTTCTCCAGTTTTTCCAGATCATTTTGAATTTTAATCCTATCTTCCAAAGCACTTTCAGCCCCTCTCAGCTTGTTATGGTCCACAAACTTTATAAGTGTACTCTCTATGCCATCATCTAAATCATTGATGAAGATATTGAACAGAACCGGACGCAGAACTGATCCCTGCAGGACTCCACTTGTTATGCCCTTCCAGCTTGACTGTGAACCACTGATAACTACTCTCTGGAAATAGGTTTCAGAGTAACAGCCGTGTTAGTCTGTATTCGCAAAAAGAAAAGGAGTACTTGTGGCACCTTAGAGACTAACCAATTTATTTGAGCATGAGCTTTCGTGAGCTACAGCTCACTTCATCGGATGCGTACCGTGGAAATAGTTTTCCAACCAGCTATGCACCCACCTTATAGTAGCTCCTTCTAGGTTGCATTTCTCTAGTTTATTGATGAGACGGTTATGCAAGACAGGCCTTACTAAAGCCAAGATATACCACATCTACCCTTTCCTGCCTATCCACAAGGCTTGTTACCTTGTCAAAGAAAACTATGAGGTTGGTATGACATGATTTGTTCTTGACAAATCCAGGTTGACTGTTATTTATCACCTTATTATCTTATCTTATTACCCCTGGAATGTCACCTGTCTTCCATGACTTTTCAAAGATAATTGCTAATGGTTCTGATATCTCCTCCGTCAGCTCCTTGAGTATTCTAGAATGTATTTCATCAGGCCCTGGTGACTTGAAAACTTCTAACTTGTCGAAGTAATTTTAAACTTGTTCTTTCCCTATTTTAGCCTCTGATCCTATCTCATTTTTCACGAGAATTTGTTTAGATAATTGCTACTAAAACATTTTGGTGAAAACTGAAACAAAAATGTAATTTAGCACTTCTGCCATTTCCATATTTTCTGTTATTATTTCCTTCACCTCCCACAACCCCTTGAGTAATGGGCCTACCATGTCCTTGGTCTTCCTCTTGCTTCCAACGTATTTGTAGAATGTTTTCTTATTACCCTTTATGTCTCTAGTTAGTTTAATCTTGTTGTGTGCCTTGGCCTTTCTAATTTTGCCCCTACATACTTGTGTTGTTCGTTTATATTTATCCTTTGTAATTTGACGTAGTTTCCACTTTTTTCAGGATTCTTTTTTGAATTTTAGATAATTGAAGATGTCCTGGATAAGCCAGAGTAGTCTCTTCCTATACTTCCTATGCAAGCTACACAGTGGCATAGTTTGCTCTTTTGCCCTTAATAAAGTCTCTTTGAAAAACTGCAAACTCTCTTGAACTGTTTTTCCCCTTAGACTTGCTTCCCAAGTGATCTTACCGACTAGCACCCTGAGTTTGCTAAACTCTGCCTTTCTAAAGTCCATTTTCTTTATTGTGCTGTTTTCCCTCCTATCATTCCTCAGAATCATGAAGTCTATCATTTCATGATCACTTTCACCCAAACTGCCTTCCACTTTCAAATTCTCAACCAGGTCCTCCCTATTTGTCAAAATCAAATCTAGACCAGCCTCTCCCCTAGTGGCTTTCTCCACCTTCTGAAATAAAAACTTGTCTCCAATACATTCCCTGTGCTGGGCCCAAGAAGGTGGTGTAAGGAAGTCTGACCTCCCCCAAACTCCCCCTTCACTGCTGCTCTTCCAGCAGCTATCAACCTGATGCTTTGGTGGAAGCATGGGCCCAACCTTAGAACATTTGTGTTCAATTGCTACTTTGGCAGGCTGCCAACATTTTCCTGAGCAATGCAAGTGAAATGGGAAATTGTGATTTTTCAGTGTTTGTATGTCAGCAAAACCTTAGCAGAATTCATAGGATAAAGAAAAAGGCACTTCTCTAATTCAAGGCCTACTAACAACAACAGAAGGTGTTAAAGATGATCAAAAAGATCACAAGAATTTTTTGTAATGGAAGGTGTCCGGTGTGACGTTATTAATATAACCTGTGACTGTATAAATCATGGTTGCAACCACTGTTATGTATTTGCAGCAAATATTGTACAAAGGTTGTCGTGTAAGGTGTTTATGGAAAGCTTATGGTTTGCTGGTTATGATTATGCTATCTGGGTGCATGTATCATTTTTGTATTTAAAGTTATAAGTATTGGCTCCATACTGACTGTATTTCAAACTTGTGCTATACTTCTGGGTGACACCCCAGACAGTTTGGCATCAGCACTGCCTAGCCTGCTTGGTGGCCCATTAAGGACCATCAGCTATACAACTGACCCACTGAGAGCCGGCAGACACACCTTGTGACTCAGCAAGGTATGCAGGGGCATGCCTATGGACAGAACTCTAAGGTTTTTCCAGGCCATGTGATGGACAGCTTGTCTTTGTACAAAGAAAGCCGAGACCACATGACAAGAGACTATAAAAAGCTGCTGCAGCTCCTCCATCTGGTCTTCAATCCTGCTTCTTACCTCTGGAGGGACTTTGCTACAAACTGGTGCTCTAAACAAAGGACTGATGACCCACCCCAGCTGTGGATGTACTCCAGAGACTTGATTTGATCCTGCAGTTTATTCCATCACTGCTACAAGCCTGAACCAAGAACTTTGCCATTACTGTATGTCATTGATTCCATTTAACCAATTTTAGCTCGCCTCTATATTTTTCCCTTTTATGAATAAACCTTTAGATTTTAGATTCTAAAGGATTGACAAAAGCATGATTTGTGGGTAAGATCTGATTTGTATATTGACCTGGGTCTGGGCCTTGGTCCTTTGGGATCAAGAGAACCTTTTTTCTTTTACTGGGATATTGGTTTTCATTACCATTCAACCCCCTAACAAGTGGCACTGGTGGTGATACTGGGAAACTGGAGTGTCTAAGTGAATTGCTTGCGAGACTTGTGGTTAACCAGTGGGGCAAAACCAAAGTTTTCTCCATGTGGCTGGTTTGCCTTAGGGGTGGAAAACCCCCAGCCTTGGGCTGTAACTGCCCTGAGCAATTTGTCCTGAATTTACAGTCTCAGTTGTGTCCCACCATGAAAGTGCCCTTACACATGCGAAAGTTTCGCAGCCACTGGGAATCGTCCCAGACCTGCAACACTATGCGGTCCCACCAGTCTGTGCTTGTTTCCCGGGCCCAGAATCGGCGTTCCACAGCATGAACCTGCCCCATTAGCACCATGATGCCTGCATTGCCAGGGCCCCTGCTTTGAGAGAAGTCTGTGTCCATGTCCTCATCACTCTTGTCACCGCGCTGACATCGCCTACTCGCCCGGTTTTGCTTTGCCAGGTTCTGGTGCTGCATATACTGCTGGATAATGCACATGGTGTTTAATGTGCTCCTGATTGCCAAAGTGATCTGAGCGGGCTCCATGCTTGCCGTGGTATGGCGTCTGCACAGAAAAAAGGCGCGGAACGATTGTCTGCCGTTGCTCTGATGGAGGGGCGACTGACGACATGGCTTACAGGGTTGGCTTAGAGGGAATTAAAATCAACAAAGGGGGTGGCTTTACATCAAGGAGAAACAAAAACAGCTGTCACACAGAATGGCCCCCTCAAGGATTGAACTCAAACCCCTGGATTTAGCAGGCCAATGCTCAACCCACTAAGCTATCCCTCCCTCTGGCATTTCAGGCAGGACTTCATGGAGGGGGAGCGGGGAGCAAATGAGTACAAAACAAATCTGGTCTATTTCTTGTTTTGATCCACTCCATCTATCTTTTGCATCTTTGGCTGGCAGCAGATGGTGCAATAGGACTGCTAGCCATCCTCATCTCCTGCCTGCTAACCATGAGATGGTACAATAGGACTGCCTGCAGGACTAAAGAGAATGACCTGGTCGAGTCACTCCTAATTTAGTCCCTGCACCCATATCTGCCCAGGCACTCCTGACCGACCTTACCGAGGCGGTCAGGAGCACCTCAAACATGATGAGGATGATTTTCAGGCCTATTGTACCATCTGCTGCCACAAGGCAATGGGTTGCTGCTGCTGTGTAGCAATGCAGTACCGCGTCTGCCAGCACCCAGGAGACATACAGTGACAGTGAGTTGAGCGGGCTCCATGCTTGCCGTGGTATGGCGTCTGCACAGGTAACTCAGGAAAAAAGGCACAAAATGATTGTCTGCCCTTGCTTTCACGACGGGAGGGAGGGAACGGGGGCCTGACGATATGTACCCAGAACCACCTGCGACAATGTTTTAGCCCCATCAGGCACTGGGATTTCTACCCAGAATTCAAATGGGCAGCGGAGACTGTGGGATAGCTACCCACAGTGCAACACTCCGGAAGTCGACGGTTGCCTCGGTTCTGTGGACACACTCTGCTGACTACATGCACTTAGAGCATTTGTGTGGGAGGACACACAATCGACTGTATAAAATCGCTTTCTACAAAACTGACTTCTATAAATTCAACCTAATTTCGTAGTGTAGACATACCCTAAGTCTAAAACAGACTGCAAAGAGGTACAAATGGATCTCACAAAACTGGGTGACTGGACAACAAAATGGCAGAGGAAATTCAATGTTGATAAATGCAAAGTAATGCACATTGGAAAACATCATCCCAATTATACATATAAAATAATGGGGTCTAAATTAGCTATTTTCCGTCAAGAAAGAGCTCTTGGAGTCATCATGGCTAGTTCTCTGAAAACATCCATTCAATGTGCAGCGGCAGTAAAAAAAGCTAACAGAATGTTGGGAATCATTAGAAAAGGGATAGATAATATTGCTTCTATATAGATCCATAGTATGTCCACATCTTGAATACTTGAATACTGTGTGCAGATCTGGTTACTCTATCTAAAAAAAGATATATTGGAATTGGCAAAGGTTCAGAAAAGGGCAACGAAAATGATTAGGGGTATGGAACATCTCTCATATGAGGAGAGATTAATAAGACTGGGACTTTTCAGCTTGGAAAAGAGATGACTAAGGGGGGATATGATAGAGGTCTATAAAATCATGACAGGTATGGAGAAAGTAAATAAGGAAGTGTTATTTACTCCTTCTCATAACACAAGAACTAGGGGTCACAAAATGAAATTAATAGACAGCAGGTTTAAAACAAACAAAAGGAAGTATTTCTTCACACAATGCACAGTCAACCTGTGGAACTCTTTGCCAAAGGATGTTGTGAAGGCCAAGACTATAACAGGGTTTAAAAAAGAAGTAGATAAGTTCATGGAGGATAGGTCCAATCAATGGCTATTAGCCAGGATGGACAAGAATTTAAAACCATGCTCTGAAGTGTTCCTAGCTTCTGTTTGCCACAAGCAGGGAATAGGCAACAGGAAATGGATCAATTGATGATTACCTGTTCTGTTCATTCCCTCTGAGGCACCCAGCATTGACCACTGTCGAAAGACAGCATACTGGGCTAGATGGACCTTTGGTCTAACCCAATATGGCCGTTCTTATGTTCTTCCTGTTAATGCTACCATATTAGCATAAAGGTGGAATGGGGAGGTCACTTCTGGTCCAGTTAAAGTCAATAAGAGTTTTACTGTTTACTTCAGTGTGAAAAAGGTCGGGAGCCCTGATCATCTTGGATATCTGGCCTGCCTGTATGAATCAGGATATTAGATATATAGTGGAAAAGTCTGAATGTCTGCCATGAATATTCTCAGAAAAGAGATCCTTTTCCTCACCAGTTGCCACACATTCTCTCTCAATGAGCTTTGATGAGGAAACATCCTTTCAAAATAAATTATTTTTCTTACTTGGTTCGTCTTTGGGGATTGCCAGACCTAGGTCTTTCTTGACTCAACAGACCACCAGAAAGTTCAGAGAAGGGACCTTCTACATGACTCTTCTGCAAAAGATTTGGATTTTCCAAATGAGAGCTTACAGTTACATGTTTCTTCCTTTTTCAGTCAGTCAGTACTGCAAAAATAATAGCAGAGAAAGCAAGAGATTATGTTAATAGTTCCCAAATGACTAAAAAGAACACATAGATGCAGATGACAACAGATTTTCTTATGAAGCCAAGAAGAGGCGCATTTTGAATTTAGGAGAAAAACGTTTGTAACATTCCCATTTATCAAGATATATTGGAAAGTTTGTGTTCAAATAATTCTCTTTGAATTACTGGCAAAATTTATCAAGGCATCCAGCATAGAACATCTGATACAGGTTATAGGGAATTTGCCTTGTGGAATTGGCTCAGAAGTTTAAAATCCATTTAAGGAAACACATCTACACAACTATTTTTTCCTGTAAGATTAAAAAAACAAAACAAAAACAGACTGATGCTCTTCAACCATCCAAGAACATCTGTATAGTCAGCACTGACATTTTCCTTTCTGTGATAGATTTATTAGAAACCTTGCTTTTACTGACCACTTTAAAGTATAACCAAATCCATAAATATCACTCTCACTGACCAATTTTTGCTGGTCTCCAACAGGTTGCACCACATAATCAAATGCACAGGGCTGTATTCCTGCTAAGACAATGATGGAACCAGCTGTATCTGCCCCCTTGTTTGGGATGTTGCTTACATATAATGTGAGTTTTAATATTAAACACAACAGCTTCTCCTTGTGATTGCTCCCTAAGAAACTGGCTTCATGCCTATGTTTTACATAGGCCTCAAGAGCTTCTGCACTAGACTTAACTCAGATTGATGAGCCATATCAGAAGGAAAGCCCTGAAGGACAGAAAATCCTGTTGCCTGACAAAAAAGTGTAGAACAGTCTTCATGAGAAACAATTCCAGATGATTCTCAGGATCTTTATTACATGATTTGCTGTTTTTATTCAGTTTATTTCCAAAAACAAAATGAAAAATCATATCTAGGGATTAACATTTCACAAAGTGTTATACAAATATTAATTAAGCTAATGATATCTTGGTGAACTTTGTACATAATTATTATTTCTGTTAAACATATGGGGAAATTGACCCTTATTAAACTCTATAGGAATGTTCCATAGATATTAAACCAATTGGAATTTATAGAAATTGAAGTGAGTTCTATAGCTGTTAGTCTAAAAAGAAATCAAAGTTAGCTGAGAACTACTGTCTTTTAACAGTATTTTTGCACTATCCTATAGAAATCTGTAACAGGAGTATAATTTTCTATTATGTTCTATGGGATTGCCCAAAAAACCAGTGGAAAAGTTAACGTTTTCTATTAAATTCATAGATATTAAGGCCAGGTGGGACTATGCTTATTATCTAGTCTGATAATATAGTCTCCAGTTGGGACTATGGTTATTATCTAGTCTGATATATAGTCTCCTGTATAACATAGGCCATAGAACTTCCCTAAATTAATTCCTCTTTGAACTAGAGCATATGTTTTAGCAAAGGATCCAATCTCGATTTAAAAATTTCCAGCGATGGAGAATCCACTACAACCTTGGTGAGATGGTCCAATTGTTAATTACCTTCACTGTTAAAAATGTACACCTTATTTCTAATCTGTATTTGTCTAGCTTCAACTTCCAGCCACTGGATTTTGTTATATTTCTATCTCCTAGATTAAAGAGCTCTATTAATCAAATTTCTGTTGTCCATGTAGGTATTTATAAAGTACGATCACATCACTTCTGAACCTTCTCTTTGATAAATTAAATAGACTGAGCTCCTTATGTTGCTCACCACTCCTTTACTCATTTTCTTGGCTCTTCTCTGAACCTACTTCCAATTCATCCGCATTCTTCTTGAATGGACACAAACTGGACACAGTATTCAAGTAGCAGTTGCACCAGTGCCAAAAACAGAAGTTGAATAATCTCCCTACTCCTACGCAATATTCTCATGTTTATTTATCCAAACAGTTCATTACTCCTTTCAACCACAGCATTGCTTTGGGAGCTCATGTTCAGCCGGTTATCGACCATAACCCCCAAGTCCTTTTCAGAGTCACTGCTTCTCATTATAGAGAAGACCATCGTTTAAGCATGGCCAATATTCTTTGTTCCTAAATGTATTACCTTACATTTAGACGTACTAAAACTCATATTGTTTGCTTGCACCTAGTCATCAAGCAATACAGATTGCTCTGTAACAGTGACCTGTCTTCATACCACTCCCCTAGTCTTTGTCATTGCAAACTTTATCAGTGATGATTTTATGTTGTCTTCCAGGTCATTGATAAAAATGTTAAATAGAATATGGGCAAGAACCAGTCCCTACAGGACTTACCTAGAAACATGCCCATTTGATTATTAGTCTTCATTTACAATTACATTTTGAGACCTATCAGTTAGCCAGTTTTTAATCTGTTTAAATGTGTGCCACGTTGACTTGGTATTACACTAGTTTCTTATCAAAATATTGTACAGTACCAAGTCAAATACCTTCCAGGAGTGTAACTATCTTGCATCTGTGTTATTGCCTTTATCTGTCACACTTGCAATCTCATCAAAAAATGATAGCAAGTCAAAAAAATGATATCAAAGATCTCAACATCTGGATCCAACCCCTTTAACTGAGATTCCTTGACTAACAAGCAAAGATGAATCAAATAAGAACAACCAAGGTCACTGAAGACAGCCAGATACCATCTTCGCAGTCTCTTCCCATTCAAGGTAATACCAAAGACACCAATACACACAGTTGTGGAGTTGTCAAGTGCGCTATCTACTGCAGTGAACAAAATCTTTGGACCTCCAAACTATTATCCCAAGAGAAGTAGTAAGCAGAGATGGGTCACAATATGTTAGGGCAAGACATTCCCCATTACAACTCATTTTGATTTAGCTAGCAGTATAAAAATATCCTTTCTTTGAGGAAATGTGTCTGTGCAAAAATTGAACTTTTACGTTTAAAGGCAAAAAATATTTTATTCTTGTTGATAAACAACCTGTGCCATCTTTCTGTGAGCATGTGGTGTGACCAGCTTCTAATACTCTATGGGTAAATTGCCCTCTGCCTCCCTAAAGCCCCTCTACTTATTACATTGATTTATATAACACCAGCATATTCTAGCTGCTTTGCAGATAAACCTGAAGACAATACACTGGTACTGAGAAGCTCACAATCTAAGTACAGTCTAAGACCAGGATCCTGCAAAATGATCCACACAGGTAGAGCCGTGCACCTGCCTGGAAAGGTGAGCTATTACCAGCAGGAGGGGGGGGAACCTTTCGTAGTGTAACCCTTCTGCCCATCAGAGTTGGCAGCAACAAGGGCCGGGTTCAATATCTAGGGGATCCATTCCAATAACACAATGCAAACCGGCTCGAGCCCCCACCCAGTGACCTGGGACAAATATATACCACCCCCGCTGGGCGCCTCCAAGAGGCAATACTTCCCTCTCACAAGCACATAGTCTGAGTGTAGCAAAAAGCCTTTTAATAACAGAGAGAAACAATGTGGCATTATGTTGGGGAAACACCACCAACAGGATTCATAACACAACCCATGAGCAAAAAACCCACCCCAAACAAATTGGGGCATGCCCCTTTCCCTTTGGTTCTTGAGTCCGGCAACCCCAAATCACCCAAAGTCCCAAAAGTCCAATGACCCAAAAGTCTCTGTCCCTGGTCAGGGCAGCTCCAGAGTTCGAAAGTTTATCTGCGGAGCTTTACCTCCCAACCTGGGTGGAGATGGGACGGGGGTAAGAGGCACCTTACGTGATCTGAAGCTGACCGCCCCACAGCTCCATAGTGGCGCTCCGCTCCGCCAGCCGCCCCACGAACTCCTTCGCTTAGCTCCGCTCCACGGCCCACAAGCAGCTCCCGCCGTCCCACGAACTGCTCCACCAGCCTGTCCACAAGGCACTCCAGCCGTCCCGCAAACTGCTCCACAATCTATCTTCAGGCTCCCCCACTACTTAACACAACGCTCAGTGATTTCAGCTCTTAGTCAGTTCAGCTCTTTGGTGAATTCAGCTTGTAGTAGGGGAGCCTCAGTGCTGGTGCACTAGTAGCTCAAAGTGAGCTCAGCAGCCTGTAACTAGACTCCTAATAAAAATCAAAATTAGCTCTGATATTCCACAGTGGAGAGAGGAGGAAGTGCAATCAGCATGTAAGGCCCTCACCAAGGGGCCCATACCACCAAGTATTAATACTTGTCCCCAGCCTCTCTCCAGTCACAGAGTTTTAAAACCCATGACCCTTGCCTAGGGAGTGCTACTTAGTTGATGGTGAGTCCCTCCATCATAACAAAAGGCCAAGTACAGTTCCAAGCACAGTTCCCATAATCAGGGTAATAACAATTTATTCTTCCTGCCCCAATAACAGAGACACTGGGGATCCCACAGCAGCCAAAGTGACCATTTGGGCAGCTATGGCCTCATTCTAGGCGGGGTGGGTGTGCCTATGCAAATGAGATCGGCCCCTGAAGTTCTTTTCCACAACTTGCCACACCTCACCACCAGATGTCAGGGTGGAGCTCATCCTGACACTGCTTACAGTAGTGATAATCAAGGTGGGCCATTTCCAGCAGTTGACAAGAACGTCTGAGGAACAGTGTGTTGGGGGGAAGAGGAGGAGGGATAAATGGTTTATTGAAAGCAGGGAATTACTATTTGAAACAAAAAGAAAAGGAGTACTTGTGGCACCTTAGAGACTAACAAATGTATTTGAGCATAAGCTTTCGTGAGCTACAGCTCACTTAGTCGGATGCATTCAAACAAAGTTTGTTTCCAAAAAGCGTACCAAATAGGTCTATGTTCTTTGGAAACACAGAAGTTGTTCCCTATGACCCATACTATTTTCTGAAAAATTACAGTAGACTGACTCATGCAGGTTTATATTGTTCTCCATTTAAATACTGTTTTTTTGGCTAAGTGGTAGCTATTTCAGTGGTTACCTTTTGGTTTGATGGTTTGTTTTTTTATAGGGAAGAGAAAGTTTACCCAAATTATAAGCCACTGCCAGTACTGCCTGAGGGAAAATGTCATCTTGACATTGATTTCATTAGGGAATGAATCATGCAGCCATATAACTTAGCAGCACTGTCTGTCTAGATTTGTGATGTGTTTTGTTTCTGTTAATACGAAGTTTGGCACTTGAAAAAATGTGTGATGTCTGGTCTTATGTGTATTTATAGTTTATCCCATGTTTACTAACAATTCTACTCTGTGTGTCATTCATGTCTGGCATATGCATCATCAGTAGTTCCATTTCAATATAGAAACCCATAATTTCCTTTTATATTTTGTCCATATGCATCATTTTTGTGGCTGCACTTTGTCTATGATAAGGTATTATCAGAATGCATGCTTAATGACAGAAACCATAATATGTTCCATATATAGTACTTTATGGTTATTGTAAACTGGCGTTTGACACACATTTATGATTTAGATCATTAATGGCTGTTTGCATCACCGATATGACCCCTTGCATCACTTTTTAAAAAACCAGTGACACACTCCTTTACAGATTCCCTTTAGCTCAGCTAATTCAAAGAAAATCAGAAAACCAAATCTTTAATCAGGACAGATTCACATTCTAAATAGTGAATAGGATTTAAAGGCTTTCTTGTGGCCAGAATCTGCTACCTTGAATTACCACTTAGGTAGGTATTACTTTTAGGAGTAAGAGTTGTAGAATCAGGGCAGCAGTAAACTCAGCATAACATATGTTTCTAGTCTATGTTTTAATCCTTTGCAATTGACTAATAGATGGATTGTGTCTTCTCATTTATCTTTTATTTCTTTTAGATCAGTTGGTTTCTTTGTTTCCCCTCTTTGTTCTTAATTGCTTGCTTTTGTTCATCATTATATAGAGAGTGCTTGATGCTGTACAGACATATAGGAGGTCAGCATGAGTTTGCAATCTCGGTTTAGGACTCTATTCAGCCAATCACATCTCTTGCCTGTCACCCCTTAAAGTGCAGGATTCCATGACTTTCTCTGGTGCTGGGGTGGTGTAGAATGTCAAGACACACCACCCCCACACCTATGTATGAAAGAGGTCCATTCTAATGACCTCAGAAAGAGTCAGCCCAGGGTGGTACTGAGCGCATATTGACACCCACATGCAGGGATAGTCTCTCAGGAATAAATGACTCATTCCACATCCTCCGTAAAGTGAAACACATGCTTTCTGTGAATCCCTTTTGGTTTCACTCATTCACTCATAAAGAAATTGTTTTCATAGAGAAGAGACTGATTGCAGCAAAGGAGCGGGCACTAGCAGCAGTAAGCAGGATGCTAATCTAAGTCCATCTTCAGTGTTCATCTGTGCCCTAGTGAAATTGGCTTACCACTTATGTGAGTAGGCACTACTCCATCCTACCACATGGGTATTAGAATGGGTACCTAAATGATCATGTGCATACATTGACTGTGGGCAACAAGGGCAGGATTCCAAGCCCAGGAATGTGGACACAGCTGCATGTCTTGCTCATGTGGACATATTCTGTAGTTAATGAGCCATGTCAACAACACAGAGATGGATTCACTGAGCGATCAGCCAAACTGCCTCCACCGCCGTGCAAAGTGAGTTTTTTGCATCTCAGGGACCAGAATGTGTGTTGCACAAGGACTGGGGAGGAGAGATTTCATGATATTACTTTATTCATTTTGTCACATTCAAACCCTGTGAATCACCATCATTCTTGATGTGGGAAATAAGCATTTAAAAGGTACCATACCAGGTATGTGATGCAGCATTGTGTGTGCTTTTTATGGCACATACCTGTTATGCACTGTGGATGGGAACTGGTTAATATTAGAAATGGTCTGGCATTGAGAACCCAGACCCCTGGAAGAATTCAGATCTTAATCTAGCTCTGAACTATGCAGCTCATGCCAAGTTCTAGTTATTACCCAGGGCTTTAGGTCTCTCCACTGGAAACAAAGAATTAAAATATATCTAAGTTAGGATAAAAACACATTAGCATGCAGTGCTTTGGATTAGGCAATATTGGTCAGAAATGTATAATTCCTAATGTAAAGTCCTTGGAGATCTGGACCTTGAACTGAAAAAGAGTGTGGTTCATATTAATAAAACATTGTTCCAGCTGGATCTAGATAAGAAACATTTGAAGAAATTAAGATGTTGGATAAGATTTTACCTACGCTATCTCTCTCTGGCACTGATTTAATGTTATTTCTAAATACAAATTCCATTACCCATCAGCTTAGAATTCCAATGATTAAACAATGCCAAAGGGCAAAATCTGGAGATGGTTGAAATACTTCTGTGACTTATGAACATTTCTTGTATACCCAGGACTAAATATGTAAGTGCAGGCAGTAGATTAATTGTAGAGCAAAGCACCTAAATGTATGGAATGTGAAACATGAGGGGGAAATAGCTTGTAGTTTTGGTTATCCTATCCCAAGAACATATTCTGAAAACACCTGCTATTTGCTTCACACTGGTACATTCCAATGGGAAATTACTAACCAGAAGTACTTTAATGAGCCCCGGAGATAAAATTTATTTCTGTCACAGATGGCTGGACAATGTCTAGAGAGGTGTGAACTTCTCCAGAAGCAGAGAAATCACTACATACTAGTACTGAATTGTACACTTGTGTGTTATGCAAGGCGACATTATAACAAATCCATGTAATACAAAAAACAACAATGACTGTGTAAATCAGATATGCACATGAACCTGGGACTAGCACCTGGTCTTTCAGATCCAAAATCACAAGCCTCTACCACTTAAGACAAAGGAGAACTGTATCTACTAGTAAGTCCCTTAGCCTCTGTGTGCCAGACACTAGATGGCTGTATAAGACATTCATAAAACACGCACAGAGCTGTAAGGGGTTTTGTGTTACAGAGCCAATATACCCCACGCTGCACAATGATGTGACCCAAGAAGCGAAGAAGCCTTCAGCTAGGACACAGACTGTGCTAGACATGGACTATGCTAGAGTTGGAACTGTGTTAGCTAGAAGTCTATTTAAACAAATATTTTACTAGCAGGATACCAACACAGTGTTCTAGGCCACATTTTGCCAAACTGTGCTTCAGAATGCACTCTAAACCTTCAAGGTTTCTCTAGTTCCCAGTGGGTCCTGCTCCCACTTACTCGTTCCCCACCCCAACAATGCAGTGCTCTCTTCACTTCCCACCTGAGTCCCTTTGGGTTTTTTTCCCCCCTTCTTAATTTGCAGGCCAAAAATTACTGAAGCAGCTAGAATGAGTTCAGAAATTACTCTGGACCACCAGCTGCCTCCTCTCTCCTCTGCCTGCTCTACCATGCACCACTTTATAAAGTGTTTTGAGATTTGCAGATGTAAAATTCTAGAGAAGTTCTAAGAAAGCACTTCAGGGCAGGGACCCTTGTTTGGAAAGTGCCTAGCACAGTTTTGATTGGTTAAGGTATAACTAGGCAGGTATAGCTATTTACTATATAAACTGGGGTCCAAGAAGGAGACCCGCAGAAGGAACAGAATAAGAAGCAGGAAAGACCTGGAAGAAGAAGAACTCACCTCTAAGGCACAGCCTAAGATCAGAACTGCTAAGAATCCTCTGCATGACCATGACGTGCAGCAACCAGAATACAGACAAGAGTGACCTTGCCTGGCCAACAGGGAAAGTCCGCCTGCATGATCAGGATTGGTGAGCATAACATTTTGCTTGTTAATTGTTAATAAATAGAGGAAAAGTATATTACTGTGTAAGGCTCTTTTGCTGGTAAAAGGTCATGCAAACCCGTAAAGAGTATGCCCTGAGCCCTAGGAATTAGGAAAGGGACAGGTGAGTACTTAAATTAACCAGATTATGCACTGAGCCCTGGGAGCTGGTGACCCTGAGCCCTGGCAATTGGGAAAGGGTGGGTTTGTCTAAATCAAGTGGGTCACGCCTTGAGCCTTGGGAACTGGGTAAGGGTGGGTGCCCTAGTGCGTGTGTAACAGAGAATTTGTGTGGGTAACAAGTTTGGATGACATCATACACTAAATAGTGAAAAAAGATAAATAAATAACTAAGCAAGTGCGTGTGTGTTTGTGTGTGTGGGGGTGTTATGTTCCAGGCACACACACACAGACACACACGCATTAGATAAAATCATAAATTACTCTTGCTGGAAGGTTGCAATGTAACACTTCTTTATTTCTTAGAATTCAGAACAATAACACACAAGAACCCAAAACAGAAAGCACAACCCACTCCACCTGACTCTAGCCTGGCTCTCTGATCACTGACTCTGCTGGGCCCACATCCCTTGCTTCCTTACAAAGCCCTCTAGTCTGCAGGCAGGACCAGAAATAACCACTGAGCATTTAAAGTTTTAACACGATTTATAATACACCACCATGTGTTTGGTAGCAACATTTAAAACAAAGGGGGATAGGCAGAACACAACAGCCAGAATGCTGGAAGAGGGAGACAGGGACAGACTTGGCCAGAGAATCTGATGGCTAATGGTGCTCAGTACTATCACTGCAGTTCTGGAAGTGGAGCTTTCGCTGAGGAGCTTTGCTGTTGGTTTTGCCATTATTGTTCAAGGTAAACAGGACTTGTGTACAAGATGGGTGAAATTTGGCCCTATGTAGAGAGGCAGCACAAGGCTTAGGTGTTAGGATGAAATTCAGCCCTAAGCAGAGAACCAGCATAAGGTCTACGTCTTGTGCTGGCTCTCTATATAAGGCCAAATTTCACCCTCTGTCAATAACTTCTCTCCCAGCAATGAACAAACCTCCTCCAAAGTCCCAAACACTGCCTATCCTTCAGTGGAGGGGACAATAGTGTGTTAGGGTGTATGCCATACTGACTTCTTGTCAGTTCCCCCTTTCCCCCCAAGATCCTTGGTCTATCTGTGCTTTAATATATTAAAATACATGTTGTCACCCTAAACTTAGCTTTTGTGGAGAAGAAGAAAATGCTCGCTCTCCCAGGGGGATTCTCAGTTCCCATCTTTTGTGCATGATTCCCTTCCTCCCCCTGCCAATACAAGGGTGGTATCATCAAGCACTGAGAGATGATACTTGAAGATACCAGGTTAACTCCATTTAGGTTGGAAGCAGTGCATTTCCTGCTATAAATGGAGGGCTGTTTCCAACTATAAAAGTTTTGAGAGTTCTACCCTGCAATTGTTTTGTTCCTTGTATATAGTGTTTAGAGATGGGTCTCAAACCAGACCCGTGGATCTGAACTGATGGGGAAGCTCAGATTCAGGTCTGGATTCTGCATCTGGCCCCTGTGTTGACAACGTGAAATACTAGCACTCCAAACCACCTTTGGAATGGCCAAATTGCAGATCTGGATCCTAATCCTGTGACTCGGGCCCATTATTAGATTTTTGAAGGGAGAATGATATGCAAGTGAAAAAAAAAAGATATCTGAGATAGGGCTCCTCTCTCAAATGTAAACAGAGTTAAATTTGTGTCATGAAGCAGCGGGCTTAGTTTTCTAAAGGAGGCATGGTTCCCAGAAGGAATTACATAAATATTTATGAAAATGAAGCAGGAAATATTTTCCCAGGGTAGGACACTTATTCAGTGCTACTCAGGTCAGCAAGAGCTGGAGGCTATTTTGTAAGTCATTCACTGGAACTGAATCACTGCCTGCTTGTTTGCTGGGTTCTGTTCTGACATAGGAACAGGCTGCACTCTAACACAAATTATGAAACAATTGCAGCTTTTCCCTTTATATATATACCTTTATATATATATATAACAGAACTTGGAATTCCTTTTTTTTAAAACAACCCCAATGTTTGGCAGTATCTATGTGTGTTTCCATGGACAGCCATAAGGGTGACATTAGTTAATATCAGGACTTTCATGGAGTCTCATGAGAGTATTATTGTAGCCAACAGTCATTTTCAGTAACAGGAAAAACTTGAAGTGCTCTGTGGCCAACTGCTTGAACTGACAATAGGGATGAAATTAACCTAGATGTTCCTGTTAATGTGGTGTGATTCCTGGGAGGTGTGAATAAGCGTGAAGAGGGCCTGTTGCTGCATATTTTATACACCCCACTGAAGTGGGCTTTAAGTAAGAACTGACCATATATTATTTTCAGGCCACATGTTTGAAGATCTATAATAAATGTAGGCTTTGATCTTGTAAATCCTTGCACGCTGCATAACTAGGGACACAAGGCTGTGACGTCCCAGTATAAGTGTGAGCAGAGGCTAAGCGTAACTTGGATATGTTTGAACAATGCAACATAAGCAAGGCCAGAATGGATATTAGGCCATTGTCACCAAGACGGCTGGGTCACGTGTAACCTCTTGAATATCATGTTGGAAGTTATGTGAGACTATTGCAGACTATCTTAAAATCTCTATTTAATTGACTGTACAGGCAACAAGACTTGGGATGAATTCTTTTAATCAGCTGTAAAGTGCAGTTCTTTCTGGAAGCTGTTTGCCGATGCTCATAAAGCTGTTTGCTTACGTTATTCCAGTCACTGCCCGAGTCTCTGACTGGAATAACGTAGTGCAGAGCTGCTGTTTACAGACTACAGCCACATAAAGCAAATGTTATAAAATATGACATGGTGTCAGAACACAAAGGGTCAGATTTTAAATGAGAAATCAATGAGAATTAGGCACCTAAATCCCAATCTGGGCCTAAAAGCTTTAAAATACCTTCCCCCCGCCCCGTCTCTTGTGTGCCATATCATACCATTCTATTTCCCTCTATTCTTTCCTTCTCTAATCAGTTCCAAGCTTTGACAGTATTGGAATTAACTTAATATCTGGTATGGCAGGCTGGAAAGTCTTGTCCTCAGATACTGTGGTAGTATCATAGAATCATAGACTATCAGGGTTGGAAGGGACCTCAGGAGGTCATCTAGTCCAACCCCCTGCTCAAAGCAGGACCAATCCCAAATTTTTGCCCCAGATCCCTAAATGGCCCCCTCAAGGATTGAACTCACACCCCTGGGTTTAGCAGGCCAATGCTCAAACCACTGGGCCATGTAAGTACCATTGGCAGACATTTTGCCTTTGAACACCTGCAGATCCTAGTAGTTGGTCAGTACAAGTATAGGGAAGCTCCCTGAACTATTGAAGTCTTGGGCTAGAGCTGCTGCAGGTGGACCCTGAGCACTCCGATCTGAGTCTTATCTCCGGTATAGGCAGTATGTGTAAAGAGTTGAGGCCAGTATGTGGGACTGTGCTAATCAATCAAGTTGGCACTAGCATCTGGCCACCCATATGGCCACCCATATGGCCTCACCCATAACTATTCCACATTTGGGGACAATGTATACCTTCAAATCAGCGGCACTGCTATGGGTACCCTCATGGCCCCACAGTATGCCAACATTTTTATGGCTGACTTAGAACAACGCTTCCTCAGCTCTCATCCCCTAATGCCCCTACTCTACTTGTGCTATATTGATAACATCTTCATCATCTGGACCCATGGAAAAGAAGCCCTTGAGGAATTCCACCATGATTTCAACAATTTCCATCCCACCATCAACCTCAGCCTGGACCAGTCCACACAAGAGATCCACTTCCTGGACACTATGGTACTAATAAGCGATGGTCACATAAATGCCACCCTATACTGGAAACCTACTGACCGCTATTCCTACCTACATGCCTCCAGCTTTCACCCTGACCACACCACACGGTCCATTGTCTAAAGCCAAGCTCTACGATACAACCGCATTTGCTCCAACCCCTCAGACAGAGACAAACACCTACAAGATCTCTATCAAGCATTCTTACAACTACAATACCCACCTGCTGAAGTGAAGAAATAGATTGACAGAGCCAGAAGAGTACCCAGAAGTCACCTACTACAGGACAGGCCTAACAAAGAAAATAACAGAACGCCACTAGCCGTCACCTTCAGCCCCCAACTAAAACCTCTCCAACGCACTATGAAGGATCTACAACCTATCCTGAAGGACGACCCAACACTCTCACAAATCTTGGGAGACAGGCCAGTCCTGGCCTACAGACAGCCCCCCCAGTCTGAAGCAAATACTCATCAGCAACTACATACCACACAACAGAACCACTAACCCAGGAACCTATCCTTGCAACAAAGCCCGTTGCCAACTGCGCCCACATATCTATTCAGGGGACACCATCACAGGGCCTAATAGCATCAGCCACACTATCAGAGGCTCGTTCACCTGCACATCTACCAATGTGATATATGCCGCCATGTGCAAGCAATGCCCCTCTGCCATGTATATTGGTCAAACTGGACAGTCTCTATGTAAAAGAATAAATGGACACAAATCAGATGTCAAGAATTATAACATTCATAAACCAGTCGGAGAACACTTCAATCTCTCTGGTCACGCGATCACAGACATGAAAGTTGTGATATTACAACAGAAAAACTTCAAAACCAGACTCCAGCGAGAGACTGCTGAATTGGAATTCATTTGCAAATTGGATACAATTAACTTAGGCTTGAATAGAGACTGGGAGTGGCTAAGTCATTATGCAAGGTAACCTATTTCCCCTTGTTTTTTCCTACCCCTTCTCTCCCCACTGTTCCTCAGACGTTCTTGTTAAACCCTAGATTTGTGCTGGAAATGGCCCACCTTGATTATCATACACATTGTAAGGAGAGTGATCACTTTAGATAAGCTATTACCAGCAGGAGAGTGGGGTGCGGGAGAGAGAAAACCTTTTGTAGTGATAAACACCCATTTTTTCATGGTCTGTGTGTATAAAAACATCTTCAATTTTTTTTTCATGTTCTGTGTGTATAAAAACATCCTCACTGTATTTTCCACTTTATGCATCCGATGAAGTGAGCTGTAGCTCATGAAAGCTTATGCTCAAATAAATTGGTTAGTCTCTAAGGTGCCACAAGTACTCCTTCACAATGGCCAATGTACCTCATTACAGCTCAGTCACCACTGAATTCTCTGAGCAAACGTTTGCCTGCATCACTTCCCCGATCACTATTTACTGCTGAAGAATATCAGACAATTGCTGGAAGATTTCTCAGCACTGCTGAGCAGATTCTGCCATTCACATTGGTTTGCCAACATGCCTCTTTAAAGCTCTCCTCAGAACCAACTACACTAACTTCCTGCTCCTACACCATGGGTGTCTTGTGCTTAAATGGACTTTTTGCCCCCAAAATGGAAGTGAAGTGTCAGAAAAAGGGCAAGGATAAACAACACACATTTACAATTTACGAAGTGATAGGCACAGTTCACAATGCAAATCACCCACAGTCAAGTTTATTCCAGGGGCAACTCCATCCACCCACAATCCCAATTCTTATTCTTCCTGAATCCCCCTCTAGCTATGGTGTATTTGTTTTCATTCCCTCCGTCTTACTTAGACTGCATGCTCTTTGGGACAAGGATCTGTCTTCTTACATTTCTGAAAAGCAGAGTGCATGGCACAATAATAAAGAGAGAGGGAGTGTTTGTTTTGAAACAGCATGGTAACCCATGACAAGACTGGATATTGGAGGCGAAATCTTCACCCTGCCGAATCAGTGGTAATTTTCCAATGTGGCCAAGATTTCCCCACCACGTGCTTGAGATTCAAAGGTCTCCAGCCATCAAAAAAGAGTAGTGTCTTGTGTAACTGCACACTTCTGTATGGGAATACTTGCTGCGATGTTATCTGTCTGTCAAAAGCTTGTAGGGCTATAAAATTAATTTCTCTTTAAATAATGAGGAAAGCATCTGAAAAGGTATTTCTCCTCTTTAATATGTTTTCGCTTAAACAAACATGTGTGTGTAGCATAAACAAACGTGTGTGTAGCCAGCAATAAATTGCTCAGCTCTAACAAATTGGCCCCCACTTCAAGAGCAGCTCTCCCCTTATTGAGCTAAAGTCATCCAGGATGTAATGGGACAAAAGTTAGTAGAGTCCCACCAGAGATTAATATGAGCATCCATCTGCCTTTGCTCCCCACCTGCCATGATTCGTTGATGTTCTTACTATGTTTTTTATCTAATTAAGAGCTAGAGCCTGCCTTTTTTGGGTAGGGTTGCTCTGGGAAAAGGTGCACCGGGACCACACAGTAAACAGAGGCCCCAGGAAGAATTCTTGTGATTGCCAGAATTCCTCCAGGGAATCACACACTAGTTCCTCTAAACAGGGGATTTTACACCCCTTTGTCTCTGAGTTTGAGCTTCAAACCCACAAACTCAGAGCAAAACTCGGAGAACCATGTCACACAAATCAAAACCAGCACTAACTGAAAACCTCTTTTGCAGTGCAGCTGAGAAAACAAAGACTGAATGGGCATGGAGCCTGAACTACTCCATTGCCTATGGAGATCATCTCTCCTGGCTGGCAATGGGATGCATGGGGTAAAGGCGGGGTGGAGAATTTTGCACTGCTATTGCTCAAACTTTACCTCTTCTGTGGCTTCAGTGCTCAAAGTTGTCCTTCTGGATCTTGTCCAGCAACAAAGCCAGGGAGGCCACAAAGCAACCACTACAACAGTTTCGAGGCCCTAATAGCAGCCATGTCCTGTGGATTCTGGCTGGCAGATCAGCTTGGTTCACAGACCCACTGCTCACACCCATCTCTCACCCTTCCCTCTCAGTCCTCCACCATGCTGCCTGGAGCCACCAGAGAATTCTGCAGCATGGCATGCAGGAGGTGTGAAGTCCCATTCTATGACTTCTCCTTGAAGCAGAGCTGCACCATTCTATTGCTTCTGGGGGTTTTGGCAGGCTCTTGTTGGTATATGTCCCTTACCTGTTAGGACGAGCATAAATTAATTTCCTTACCTAACAACACAGTACAAGCATCTTATAATTAATTGACATTCATTTGGATAGAAAATCAAAGTCTTTCTATTCTGAATGAATGGAGTGTCGGGTTTCCCCATTATAAGTGTAAAAAGAAAAGGCTAACAAAAACAGAGAGAGCCTCATATATCCAAGACATTTCCTCTGGCCAATGCAGCTAAATATTTCACAACTAAAAGATAAATTGGAATAAACAGCTGTCACTGTTAAATAAATATTCTGGACAATGTATCATCTGTGCAGGATACAAAAAAACTAACACATCAGTGACCTCCTTTTCCCCACTTTATTTAGCTTTCTTTCAAATGTAAGCTTCCAAGTCTTTGCTCTGCCTCATTTAGTGAAACATTTATTTTAGAATCAACTTGTATTTTTCAAGACTGGAACAACGAAAGGCATTTCCTGAGGAACTGCAGGGATGAGCAGCATGAAAGGACAACAGTGGAGGACATGTGGAACTTTAGTAGTGTTCTTTATTTTTCAAGTTCAAATTTTTGGTTTCGATGCTGACAATCAACCTGCAACAGACATCTGTTCGACACACACCATTTTACCTGGACCAAAAGGTGAGGAATACCAAACTGCTAGTTAATACCAAGCTGATCAGAGTTGAAATCTGAGCCATGAAGGGATTTGTGGTGTGGGATGTGCCTCACCAGTGGGCTGGAGATGAAGGATCTGAAGAATTGCAGACCAGGCCAAATGAAATTTGTAAGGAAAGGGGAAAGAAGGGCTGCAGTGAGGAGACTTGAGAATTGTGGAATTTTTTAAAAAAGTTACTGGAACCAGCTCCTGCACTTTCATATAAAGTGTTTTCAAACTGGGGTATGCGTACCCCTGGGGGTACATAAGCTTTTGTCTGGGGTACGTTGGAACAATTCTGTAATGCCAGACAATGCATTTTATTTAGTAAGACTTGGCAATCTAATCAACGTTTAGTCTCCTTTCAATTAAAATTGCAGCCACTGTGCAACTCAGAATCAGAGATATTTTTAGTGGTGGGGCATGCTCCCCTAGGGGGTGCAAGGAATGTTTTGAGAGGGCTCTGACCAGCCCTGCATGGCAGGGCTCGGAGAGGGAGCACCACCGCCACCCCCTGACTCTCCTCAGCAGGCCACCCAGCCTGTCTGGGTTGGTGGGGGGGGATGCAACCAAAAATTGTAACGCACACAGGGGGCTCAGCTCAAAAAGTTCAAACTCAAGTTACCGCTTGCCCCCCTGAATGTTCCTCCATGCCCCCCAGAGGGACATGCCCCACAGTTTGAAAACCTCTAGAAGCTGTTACCAAATGGAAGGCAGAAATCTGTGGGGAGCACGTGACCCCATGTACCCATCCCACACATCACCTCTACCTATCTTAGAAGGGGGTACATGGTAAACTACATTATTTGAACACCACTAATATAAACTAAATGTCTTGTCCACATTGTTTCAGCTAAATCAGATCACTCCTGTTCAACGTACGTGTTCCCAGGCAGTTGATATACAAAATAATAACACCGTGACTTCCCTTAAAAGCAAGCATTAACCAAGAGACAGCTCATGGTTACGCTAGTTGTTTCTACACTTAGGGGGAGAATACCATCATGTGGTCACTGTTTATAAATGCCTACTTATAGATATAATGATCAATGGCTCCATGGCTAGTTGGCAGCCAGTATCAAGTGGAGTGCCCCAAGGGTCGGTCCTTGGGCTGGTTTTGTTCAGTATCTTCATTGATGATCTAGAGGATGGTGTGGATTGCACTCTCAGCAAGTTTGCAGATGACACTAAACTGAGAGGAGAGGTAGATACGTTGAAGGGTGGGGACAGGATACAGAGGGACCTAGACAAATTAGAGGATTAGGCCAAAAGAAATCTGATGAGGTTCAACAAGGACAAGTGCAGAGTCCTGCACTTAGGACGGAAGAATCCCATGCACCGCTACAGACTAGGGACCAAATGGCTCATCAGCAGTTCTGCAGAAAAGGACCTAGAGGTTACAGTGGACGAGAAGCTGGATATGAGTCAGCAGTGTGCCGTTGTTGCCAAGAAGGCCAATGGCATTTTGAGATGTATAAGTAGGGACATTGTCAGCAGATCGAGGGACGTGATCGTTCCCCTCTATTCGACATTGGAGAAGCCTCATCTGGAGTACTGTGTCCAGTTTTGGGCCCCACACTACAAGAAGGATGTGGAAAAACTGGAAAGCGTCCAGCAGAGGGCAACAAAAATGATTAGGGGACTGGAACACATGACTTATGAAGAGAGGCTGAGGGAACTGGGATTGTTTAGTCTGTGGAAGAGAAGAATGAGGGGGGATTTGATAGCTGCTTTCAACTACCTGAAAGGGGGTTCCAAAGAGGATGGATCTAGACTGTTCTCAATGGTAGCAGATGACAGAACGAGGAGTAATGGTCTCAAGTTGCAGTGGGGGAGGTTTAGGCTGGATATTAGGAAAAACTTTTTCACTAGGAGGGTGGTGAAACACTGGAATGCGTTAGCTAGGGAGGTGGTGGAATTTCCTTCCTTTGAAGTTTTTAAGGTCAGGCTTGACAAAGCCCTGGCTGGGATGATTTAGTTGGGGATTGGTCCTGCTTTGAGCAGGGGGTTGGACTAGATGACCTCCTGAGGTCCCTTCCAACCCTGATATTTTATGATTCTATGGTGATCACTGCAGCACATATCAGACTTGATCTAGGAGCTTCTGTTGAAGTCCATAGGGGCCTCACCGCTGACTTCCACAGGATCTCAGTCGGCTCTTTAGCATATCATTCTTTCATCTCTAAGACACTTTGCAAATATCTGAGGCCAAATTCCATGCATCAGCTTATGCAACTGAACCCATGTAACCTAACTGAAGTCAATGGAATTGCCTAGGGTGTGAATCAGCCAGGAACTTAGCCCATAAAAAAGAGATATATCTTGCAGTGGCAGTTCTAAAACATTTATTCCAGGCAATGGCTATTGAAGCTTAGACTGCTGCTTCCTTGTTAGGAATTCATTATATTTCTCCGTAGGCTACAGAATAGGGGAACAAATGCAAGTGATTTATAGTTTAAACAGAAAAGAGACTTTATCAACACAAAAACATTGCTGAAGGCTCATTTGTTTTTTTGATGGATTATTCAAATGAATGTTGCTTAAAGTACCATTTTTAATCATCACATTCATTTCTTTAAGATTGAAGCCTGATGTTTAATCTTTGCTGAGGCAGTATAAACTCAGGGAGCTACAATGAAACCAGAGGGAGTGGTACAAGTTCGTTTAGTTATTATCTGAATAATGGAAGCGTACACGCTTGGAAGAGAGAGTTTGGCTGACAATAAACTTTGCAATTCAAATATGCCTGAGTTGGCTATGTCTACACTAGAGACCTTGCAACAGCGCAGCTATACTATTGCTCATGTAGCTGGTCTACCACATAATGAAACTGCCTCCGATGAGTGGCAAGCTCTCCTGCCAACACAGTGCTGGGCTCACTCCCACTTATGCCAATATGTCGCTCAGGGGCATGGTTTTTTTAAGTTTTGCTGACATAGGTGGTAGTGTAGACATGGCTTAGTGACACCATATCATGAATAGAGCTAAGATATACGTCCAGGTCTCAGACTTGTTCCCTTGGTCTCATCCAGCAGGGACTAGGAGCACTCAGTGTAACTCAAGCCTAGCAATGAGCGAATCCAGCAATTGTGATGTTCAGTCTCTGTTGTTCTTGGCCTGAATAATGGGTTGGCATGATGACACCAGGGGAGGGGAAGAACAAAAGGAGTATATTGAGGGGATGCTTAATGCTCCTCAGAACTAGAATATTACTATTTCCAAAGGACTGAATGGCTCAAGACTAGTAATTGGACATGGAGTTCATCACCTTTAAGTCACTGCTTCAAATCTCCTGCCAAACAGGTGACAAATGACCATCTGACAGCATTCTATACTCTATGGGAGATGAATCTGTGGTCTCACTCCAGTTCCTAGTGGACAAGAGCCCATGTTAGAAAAGTCACAGATGGCTTTTACTGGCATGACAGCCTTATCTGCAGTCCAAGTGAGAATCTAAAGACTGAATGGAACAATGTCTGAACTTCCCCCTTACCTGTAGACAAGTCTCTCAAGGTCAGTGATGAGGCACATTGGCCAAAGAGGGCATGAGAAAGTTTGCAGTACTGCTGCCCACACTGTACCTGTCCTGTGACTAGAGGACTCCAGACACCAGGTATTCTAGCTGTTAACAGCACTAAATCCACCAACAAAACTTTCCTACTGTATTTCTAACTGTAGTATCTCAAATGAAGGATTCTATTGCTTTTAGCACCAACATTATTTTTCTTTAAAAATGCTGTATCTGTGGGGCAGCCTGTTTTCCAGTCTTCAGAAAATAGGCAACTCTCCAGCTTCCTAGTCAGTTTGCCCACATTTAATCCTTTTACCATCTCCTTTCCTCTTCTAGTGGCAGGCATCATAGCATAATTTATTCTGCTGAGAGAGCACACAATATGCTGGGCAATCACTTTGTAGCTGTGCCCCTCACAGGCTTTGTGCCTCTCCTGTGACATAATCTACCTTCACCGTAAGAGGCCTGTAGGTGCACTGACTGCCTCAGACCCTATGGCTCCACATTAAATTGAAGCTGTACTGGGCACTTGCATTACTTTATAGTCCATGTTTCCTACAGGAAACAGCAGTAAGAACTTACATTTTCCCATGTGCTCCGTGTGGAAACCTTTGTTCAAAAAGGGCCAGTTTTCACCCAAAAATTATTTGCTCAAAACATTGGTAACTTTTTTTACACTCATATCAAGAGATGTCAAATTAATTACTGAGGTAGCACAAGGGGATATGAGTAATGGGGTGAAAATAAATGAGGGGAAAGTTAGGCTGAATATCAGAAAAAAAGCCTTCATGACAGAGAGTTATTAGGCTCACAGGGAAATGAGGCAAAACGAGGCCTTGAAAAGTTGACTGGACAAACACTAGACAATGTACTGGAGGGAATGATTCTGCAGTAGGGATGGACTAGAGGGCCTAATAAATCTTTACCATCTTTAATTTCTATGATAAAGCCCTCGAGTTAGTATCTATTAGAAGTGTTTGTTATTAATAACTTAATAGACGTTAAAGCCTGACCTCTAGTGGTCATGAATTATATCTACAATGCATGTTTTAATGACTGACTAATTTAGTATTCCTGTTTGTTTTCTCCATCTTTCTGTTCACACACCCTTTTTTCTACTGTTAGTGCGTACAGATCTGTTATAATTTTTTAAAGCACTATATGAGCAGATGACCAACCTCTGCATGCATGCTAACACACACACCCACACATACACGAAGAAGCAGGCAAACTTCAACTGGTTTCCAGTTTCCCCTCCAATCTAAAACTCAGCTCAGGTTTGCAAAGAAGGCTACTAATCCTTTTGATGAATTTGAGCATAATATTACTGCAGTAACATAGCATAATTTACTGTGGTCCCACCTTTCTGAGAAGGTTTCATCCCTGATAAATTCTAATAGGGTTCTATACAATTTCTTCAGAATAAACCTATAGAATGTCATCAAGATTGATGACCTCTCTATAGAATCTGTAAACTCACCGATGAAATTTAACAGCAGATTATAACCTCACTACAGAATTCTGTATTTTGGGCCAAAATCTCTATAAGAATTTGAAAACTTAGGTCAACACAGTGATTAGTGATTTTGGATGCCCAACTTGGGAGACATTAAAGGGATCTGATTTTTAGAAGGGCTGAGCACACACTCTCTGAAAATTAGGTTAAGGTGCCACAACTTGTACCCCCCAAAAATTCAACATTGCTAGCCAATTTTGAAAATTTAGGCTACTATTCAGGATTAAAAATTAGAAGACAAGGGCCAATTCCTGGATTCAGTTGATGCCCTGAAGGGGGAAGACTACCCTAACTACACACATAGTAGGCAACTTAAGAGGAAAAACTGGACCTTGCGTACAGTCCCAGACAGAAGCAATGGAAACACTGCTGTCTCTCACTTGGTTTCACTGAAGACATCAGCCCAAAGCAAAGCCCAATGGATGCAAACCCATACAAAAAGAAGCCAGGATAAAATTTGCACAAACCTCTAATTAAACAACCCAAGTTTCATCCAGTTTGAGCAATGAGCCTCTGAACTGGACATTGTGATCAGTACTGTTATTAGTGGAATGTGGTTTCTAGATTGATGTGGTTGTTTATGCATCATCAGTAAAAATTACACAGAAAAAAAAATGTTTCATGAGCACAGTGTACGGAGCGGTTCCTTAAGCACATGTTACAGCCAGTGTGCACCAGGTCACTTTATTACCCTTCTGACATCTCTGTCTGATGAGATAAAGTCACTGACATTTCCCAGACAGCATCTGTATTAATCAAGTCTAAACTACTAGGACACATTGAGCCAAAAAAATTCCACAGAAACCTTCTGGGATCGCTTCTGCTGCTTCTTTCTTTCTTTCTTTCTTTCTTTCTTTCTTTCTTTCTTTCTTTCTTTCTTTCTTTCTTTCTTTCTTTCTTTCTTTCACAATAGCCTGTTCTCTCACACCCCACACCATCACCAAGGGATGTTTAGGGAACTTTAAGCCTCCCTTAGTTTTTACAATTGTGACCTCTCTTGGTTGCCTTGTGTCCGATGGTTCCTTCAGTGTTCCCTTCCCTTTTGTACTTTCCTTGGCAGTCTCACAAGTTTCCATCCTTGGCCTCTTCCTTTTTTCCCTGCACATCCTCTCAGAGTGATACCATCCTTTCATACAGCTTTAGTTACTATCTCTGAACTGAGGCCTCATAAATCTTGCTCCCCATTTCTGGGATGTCTCACTCTATCCAGTCCCATATCTCAGTCTGGATGTCACACCATCAACTTAAACCTAACCTGGCCAAAAGTGAACTCCTGGTCTTTCTTTGAAACCCTCCTCTCATTTCCCCTCATTCTCTGTCACTGTTAAATGCATCATGATACCAGGGGTAATCTTGGTCTCCTTCCTTTCCCATGCCTCTCGCATCCAAATCCTATCACTTCTTCCTCAAAAACCTGACCTTTTCTTTCTGTCCAGACCGTTACAATTCTCACCGAGGCCCTTATACTCTCCCATCTTGATGGTTATAAGCTTTTCTCTGTATCTTCTGACCCCCCATAGTGCCCTCCTCTAATCCACATAAAATTAGGCCACTAAAATCAAATTTTATGCCAATCTGATTACATCAACTCCTCTTTGAACCCTCTACTAGTTCCCCTTTTCCAGCATATCAGGTGCAAGTTTCTTCTCCTTGCCTTCATGACCCTACTTCTACTACTTACCCAACTTTGTCTCTTATTACCTCGGTAGGACAGCGGCAGGCCTGGTTTCTGACAGAGACTGAGATTTTCCAGAAGCAGATTTGTGTAAACACAATTACTTAGGATGACATGGGAAGTAGTACTAGAGAACACCATAAACCGCACTGTTGGCTGCTTTTACTGTACAGAAACACAACGATATAGATCTGCCTAGGTTTTCATATTTCTAAAGCATCTTGTCACCTGGTATCTGGGCAAAAACGAACTAATGTCAATGTTTTAATGTGTCAAATCATGTTTAAATAATACATCACATTTATCTAGAGCTTTTCATCCGAGGATCTCTAAACACTTTACAAAGTTAACATTTATCAGCATTGTACACCCAGGGTAGCTAGGGCAGTAAGGGCCAAATTCAGAACTTGATGACTACCCCACTGCAAATGAGACCAGAATCTGGCCAGGAGAATTAACCAAGATCAAATAGTGATTCAGGGTAAAATCAGAAATAGAACCTAGATCTTTTGAGTTAAAGTGTATGTCTACACTCCTGGGTCTCTGGGACCTGGGCTTGTGGACTTAGTGTTTCCAAACCCATGCTTGAGCATCCACCCTGCATTGTAAACATAGGTTTGCAGTTACTGGACCTTGGTCTCACATCTGTGCTAATGCATCTATACTGCACTAAGCAGACCTTTGGACTCAGGTCTGTGGCTTGCACTATGCCCACACTGCAAAATGACAGGGCTTGGTCCTGAGTCACAGAGGGACATGAGCTCTGACCCAGCCCCCTGGCAAGATCCTAGGACCCAGGTCCTGAGTGCTTGATGACCTGACTCAGACTATTTGTCTGTGGACACAAGAGGGGGTTGGGCTAAAACCTGAGTCAGAGCCTGGAGTTCATGTGCAATACCCCTAGTCTCAGTCTATAAGCACTGGGGGCCTGATTTTTCAAAAGTGCACTGCACAGCTGCTATTGACTTCTTTTGGAGGTGGAGGTGCTCAGTATTTCTGAAGACCTGGCCCTAGACCATGCCAGCTCCCTAAGGTCTCAGTCCAAGTCCTATAAAGTCCATGGGAGTCTTTCCAGGAACTTCAAAGGGAGTTGGATTAGGGCCAGGATGAGAATCTGGACTGGAATGAAATCTGAAGGATACAGGGAGTTTCCCTCTAGCAATATATATAATATATATTTTAATGTTTTCCTTTAATTATTCTGACAAATGTTGCTTGTAAACTCTCTGACATGGGTCAGTGCTTCAAAGTAACATTTACTGTGGTCTCCGGTACTGCTGTCCATCTCTCAGCCTTACTTCCTGAGCTTACACAATTCTCTTTCTGGAAAATCTCAAACTCTGTCAGAAACCAGACCTGCCAGTGTTCACTTTTCCTGCTGAATATATAAATGACCTTACCACATCCCATAGGCTGTTCTAACCCGTGTTCCCTGTCAGCGCCTCATATGTTTGAGCTAAAAAACCCTATAATTTCAGAAGTTACTTTCATCCAATTTCGTACGTATTTGGAATCTTGAGAGCTCTCTTTCTTTCTGCTGTACTCTGCATGTAGTATATGTGCATTCTTTTAACAGAATATCTACCTGAGCGAGGTGATATATATAAACTCAGAACATGAAGGGCTGGATTCTCTTATCACTTACACTGGTTTTACATCAGTGTAACAACATTAGTTTGACTCCCCATGCAGACCAATGTAAATCATGAGTCTGTGGAGTAACATTATGAGGGCAGTGACAGGAGAATTAGGCCAAGAGTTACACCTGTGTAAAACACATGTAAATAAGAAGAGAATTGGGCCCAATGTGTAAATGTTTTTTCTGTTATTTACCAAAATATCCCACCCAGAGGCCCAGGTTCTCAGCATAGCTCTGTTAAAGTCAACACTAGCCAAGGATCTGGCCTATCAATCCTCATGGAAATCAGGAGTAAAGCTGGTCAGAAATTTTTGTTTGGAAAATACCAATTTGTTGAAACAGGTTTCTCCAGGTGGAACCAAAGAGCCAGAGACGGGAATAGCCCAGTTAGGGTCTCACTTGGCATGTGGGAGACCTAGCACCTGATTTGGAGCCAGATCTTCATCCTGAGTCTCCCTCATTGCTGGTAAGTCCCCATCCACAGGACTATTGAGGCAATCTCTCCTGTGGGAGCTGTGCCATTGTATAGCTAATTAAATATGCGGGGGGAGGGGCGAGAGCAAAAGTGATCACCTACACTGTAGCCCAAGGGCTCGGACACTCATCTATGCTGTGGGGAAACCCAGGTTCCAGTCTCTACAGCCCCATGGGATGTAATCATGTATTCAAAATGAACAGCTCCAATCTGAGAAAAACAGATGGTATAGCCTGATGGGTTAGCTTGCCTGGGATGAAAGCAGGGACTTGAAGTGAGTTATTGGCTATTCAAGAAATGGAGCGGGTGTTTCTCTCTTTTTTGTGCAACGGGTTTTTTTGGTGGGGGGAAGGGGTGTTCTCACCTCTTCAAACACATTTCCTGCTGTGTCCATTTCATCCTGATGTAGAACAAACAAAACTTTCAGAAACTTTGAAATTCTTTGCAAACTAGGATGATTGTTTTCCAGCCAGTCCTAATCAGCAGTAACTCTACTGAAGTCAATGGGTATACACTAGGAGTTCTTTAAACTCTGAATGGGTATAACTGGGCTTCTATCTACTAACTGGGAATGGGATAGGAGTGAGAGAAGAACAATAAAATGATATTTTTTTCTCTTTAACTGTTGTTTTCTATATTGGCAGTGCCCCTTTAAATTGCACAAAGGTTCTACTGATTGGTAATGCTCAAGCCACTTTCTTGGGACTGTTTTGTTTTTTACCTCATTCCTTGTCAGTTACAAGAAGAGGTGATGTGATGGTTGTTAAAGGTCTCTAAGTGCTTTTTTGTAGCTTTTGCTCTCCTGGTTCACACAAATGCAAGAAAGCTGAGCAACTTCCTGTTCAGTATGTTCATTTTAATAGCTTTGTATTTTAAATTAGTGACACATGGCAAGTGGATCAATTTGGTGGAATACCAAAAGGGTACAGAAGACATAACTGTGCTTCAGTTTGATGCACTGAAGTGCCAACACATAGGGGTAGAAGAAAGTCACCTCTGGGCAACTGTAGTTTAAGGAGACAATTGGTTAATTGTGATAAAACTGAACCTACTACACAGCCACCTTTGCCTCCACCCCTGAATACCACCAAGAGCAGCTCAGAATGTAGGCCTTAGCCTGTAAGCTCCTCGGGGCAAAGACTCAGTCTTCTTTTTCTGTAAAGCAACATGTACTGTACAAAGAAAAGCAGTGGGATGTTAAAGCGGCAAAGAGTCCTGTGGCACCTTATAGACTAACAGAAGTATTGGAGCATGAGCTTTCGTGGGTGAATACCCACTTCGTCGGATGCATGTCATAGGATGTTCTGATCTCAATCCAGAGTTGTGATTCAAGCCCCTCTCTGATGTGAACATAAATATCATTTGTAATGTACAGGCTGAAAGAAGGTAAGGGGATAAAAAGACGCAGGTGGCCTGTACATATTAAATCACAAGAGATGATGAGGGACTTGCTCATTTAAAGAAATGCATCCATCCTAGTCCTTCCAACACAGTAACAAACCACAAGAGGGCAGCATCACTTAAGACTTCACATTTCAAAAGGAAACCGCCACAAGTACTCCTGTTCTTTTTGCAAATACTTTCAAAAGAGGAGCAGGGGGAAGCAGGGGACTTAAATTCGTAACTCTGCTAGATACTAAAAACCATGGACTGAACAGAGACACTGGATTTATGGCTTAGTACAACAATCTGTAACCCACTAAGCCCCTTGTTTTGGCCTATGACTGCAGAGCCACTCTCCATTGAATGGTCCCTTACAACATGTGTTAACTACTTATTATGCTAAACAAGTTTGACCTTGCATTTTGTTGTGACGCTGGGAGTTCCTTTCCCAGACCTGAAGAAGAGCTCTGTGTGGCTCAAAAACTTGTTTCTCTCTCCAACAGAAGTTAGTCCAGTAAAAGATAGTACCTCACTCTGCTTGTCCTTACTTCCTCGTCCAGGCTTTCCTTGCTTCACAACAGCCCATCTACGAGTTAATTAACAGGGGGAATGGTATGGAAAGTAATCAGAATTAATATTCAACCGTTATAATCTCAAAGCTCTTTACAAAGGCAGGCAAGTAGCATTTCCCCATTTTCTAGAGAGGGAAACTGAGGCACAGTTTAGTGAACTGGCTCACCTCTAATCATACAATGAGTTGCTGGCAACTCTCAGTCAAGTGCCTCACACAAGATCACAGTTAAACCATTGACAGCCCAGAACTCTGAATGCATGCTGCTCATTAGGTACTCTGATACAGAAGGAACCATTGCAGCTTTTATCACTCTTTGGGAGGACTAGGGGAAAGTACCTGACAATGACACACATTCTACGGAGCAGTGACCATCTTTTATTATGCGTGCACAGTGGCTAGTGCAGTGGGGCCGTGATGCTTGACTGATGGCCCCTAGACACTGCCATAATACAAATAATGCCAACATTCCCACTAACTCCAGGGCTGGACCCAAAGGCTGATCTGGATCTCTAAAGGGCCTAGCTTCCCAACCTGTATCTGTATTGGCTTTATGAAGCACCTTTGCAGAATCACTGCAGAGATCTTCAAGATAAAGGTTCTTCAATGGTCCCTTATTTGCTAATTGAAAGCCATGGAATTTCTGTATTTGTTTTGTGACAATCAGTTTTAAAAATCCAAAACAATGTTTATGTAAGTGAGCATAATCCCCATCCAGCATATGCATGGCAGGCTCTTGTGCAAAGCCACCTTTAGGAGTGAGTTGAGGTTTGTCTTCATTCTGCTACCTAAGCAATTAATTAACTTAAACAAATCCATGGGCACGGACTGTACTTACTGACTGCACTCACTGACAGTTTAGCACGTTCCTCAGCCATATTTCCTCCCAGGCTGTTTATCCCCAGGAGTTCTCGTCCCTCCCTCTAGCAGATGTTCTCGCTTTAATCTCAGCTTGACACTCAACCTTTATTTTCCTTATTTTGAGCTAATGAGCGCTGGTCCGGCTGCTGGCATAAATCACCAGAGTCCCAAAGCTTGACATGAATCCTGTCAAAGCTGGTCTCAATTGCATATCACTAGTTTATTCACAGAACCAAATCTAAAAACCTGCCTCATATAAAGAAAGTGCAAACTTCATTTCTCTTTTGGCACCATCAGGTATAGTTCAGAAACAAATGATATGAGATCAGAGCAGGGCCCAACTTCCCAGCTTATTTCCCACATTTTCATTTGGCTCACTTGCTGGTTGTATTATTGACCTCCCTATCACTGACAAGGCAGACTCCATTTTTCTCTATTTGCTGCGATATGTAGCTGTGTACATCAGAGGAGAAGTTTTTGGTTGTTGTTTTAGTTTGGGGTTATTGGTTTTTTTGCTGCTCCAGACTGAGCCTCAGGAGATCTGGGTTCAAGGCCTACTTCTGCCCCAGACTTTTTGTGTGACCTTGAGCAATTCAATTATCCGGTGCCTCTGGTTTCCATCTGTAAAGTGAGATTATTTCTGCCACCATTTGTCTGCCTTGTCTACTAAGAGTGTAAATGCTTTCCTGCAAGTCTGTCTCTTACTACTGTATGTAAAGCACCATGTGTGCAATGGAGCTGTCATAAATATAAAGGGAAGGGTAAACACCTTTAAATTCCTCCTGGCCAGAGGAAAAACCCTTTCACCTGTAAAGGGTTAAGAAGCTAAGATAACCTCGCTGGCACCTGACCAAAATGACCAATGAGAAGACAAGATACTTTCAAAGCTGCGGGGGAGGGGAGAAACAAAGGTTCTCTCTGTCTGTGTGATGCTTTTGCCAGGACCAGAGCAGGAATGCAAGTCAGAACTCCTGTAAAAACTCAGTAAGCAATCTAGTTAGATATGCTTTAGATTCTGTTTCGTTTAAATGGCTGATAAAATAAGCTGTGCTGAATGGAATGTATATTCCTGTTTTTGTGTCTTTTTGTAACTTAAGATTTTGCCTAGAGGGATTCTCTGTGTTTCGAATCTGATTACCCTGTAAGGTATTTACCATCCTGATTTTACAGAGGTGATTCTTTTACTTTTTCTTTAATTAAAATTCTTCTTTTAAGAACCTGATTGCTTTTCATTGTCCTTAAGATCCAAGGGTTTGGGTCTGTGTTCACCTATGCAAATTAGTGAGGATTTTTATCAAGCCTTCCCCAGGAAAGGGGGTGTAGTGCTTGGGGGGATTTTTTTGGGGGGAGACATTTCCAAGTGGTCACTTCCCCTGTTATTATTGTTAGACACTTTGGTGGTTGCAGCGTTTAACCTAAGCTGGTAAGAATAAGCTTAGGGGATCTTTCATGCAGGTCCCCACATCTGTACCCTAGAGTTCAGAGTTGGGAAGGAACGTTGACAGGGACCCTGGTCTTACTTGGGGTATCTATGTGCTACGGAAGTAAAGTTCAAGGAACTTACTGCTATGGACTTTCCCTGCAGACAAATTTCAGAGGCATGTGTGGGAGTATTTGCAAAACACAAATTTTATATTCAGACACACATACAGCACCTGCTGAGGGTTGATGGGTTGACTTACTGGGATCTACAGTTTGCTTTATTCCAATTTCTACAGCTATCAATCTATCTACCTGAAGGTCTTATCCTGCTGTCCATCACAACAGTATCTGAATGCCTTCCAGATAAAATCAATAGAAACAGCAAAGGCCCTAGTGCACTGTGGTATTTCTACCTTTTTGGAGTCACAGCTCTGCTTGGGATAGGCCTTTATTTTGTTTTTTGGGTGGGGAGGGTTTTGAGGCAGAAGGGAATGTGAATGTCATTGTTATGGTGGGAAGGTTTTTTCAAAGCAGAACGTATTGCAGCATTTCCAGAAGCCGGTCAGACACTGGCTGGACCTGCTCTCCTCTGAAGTTTGTCCCATATATATCCACTGTACCTTCAGAATGACAACTAAAGAAGCCAGTAGCATCAGACAGTCAATTTTACTTTTGGAGAAACACATGGTAATGTTTATTGGACTGTGTGAGCTGGAGTATGATGTTTTATTTTATGCTTTTTAAGGGGATGACGGTGAAAAAGGAGATCAAGGGGAGGTTGGAAAACATGGAAAAGTAGGCCCCAAAGGACCAAGAGGTACGTGTGGTAGTTTTGACAGTATTAATATAAGGATATTAATATAAATAAAACAGAACAATATGCCAATTGCTAGTAATGATAATGCTTAATACCTTGGACTGATGCTGTACCAAGAGATCTCAGAATATTTTCTAAACATGAATTGATTAAGGCTAACAACATGCCAGAATTACTATTAATATGGGTATTACTATTACTGTGTTATACCATAAGAAAGTCACAACTCATGATTGACTGAAAACAGTTGTGTGACAGGCCAATAAGTTTCTATTGCTGACTTCCTTCTATTGCGGCAGTTCATCGTGACTGACGCGTGTGGAAGATTGTTAGCCGATCAGATCACATATGCACATCTTGGCCTCAGGGCTAGTTCATCAAAAGTAACCTGGGCCCTAATTTAATCTCCTCTTCAGAATGTGAACGAGAGGAAAAACTGCAACATGTCTGAAATGTATGGCTATGATGGAGGGATTTCCATTTAGCTCTGATTAGGAACATTCAAAGCCACATGTAACAATACATAGCCTGACTTCATATTTCAACATACATCAAGGTTTTATTGTCCCTTGAGTCAAATACCGCCTTGGGTGAAATCTAGGCTAAGAGTTGCCTCTAGGTCAATAAATCTTGACATTTATCTCAACAGAAGCCAATATCTGTGGAATTTTCAAATTTACAGATGAGCACTGATGCATAGAGGCCCATATCTCAATAGTATTTAGGCTGCTCCCATCCATTGAAATCAATGGAAGGTAGGAGCCTAAATATCTGTAAGGATCTGGGCCAGAGAGACTAGGTGAATTACCTACGGTCAAACAGCAAGTCGCTGTCTCAACTGGGACTAGAGCCAAGGACTCTCAGCACTCTGCTGTATTAGACATACCCCCTCCTTGGATAATGAACAGTACAACAGCATTCAGAGGCAGAGATAAGTACTGCTAATTACAGATTTAGAGTAAAGCTTATTTGGGTGTCCCATCTCATACTTTAACCAGCTGTTTTTGCAATACTGATGCATACACATGTTCATTCTCCCATCTGGCAATGGGCTAAGTATTTCAGGGTGCTAATCCATAGCATTGTTTTACATTTTATAGCTAGAATATTTTTAAAAATTTTATTTACTAGCTGTTATAATGAATAGATCCTCTAATTCTGTATATACATGGGCTACATAGGACCATGCATGCCATTGCTTCAAATCATAAAATAGTGACTGGAGCAGAGCAGAAGGAAAGGGATCAGTTAACAAGTGTGTTTATTAAATGTTTTTGTGGCATTAAAGTCATATGTGCAGATGCAGAGCCCAGAAAACTAGGAGCTCATAATTTAGCCAGCCAATTTGCAACATAAAACAATGGCAAGTATAAAGGTGCGTATTACCATCGGAAAAATCCTGTAGTGACATTCAGCGAAAACACTGGGCCACATTTGGCAATCCTGACTTTTATCACAAGTAAGGACTTCAGAATTTGGTCCGGTAAAAGAAGTAAAAAAAAATACTTGACAGGGGTTCTCAAACTTCACTGCACTGTGATCCCCTTCTGACAAAAATTACTACATGACCTTAGGAGTGGGGACCGAAGCCTGAGCCCACCAGAGGCCTGTCACCCCAGGCAGGGGGGCCAAAGCCGAAGCCCGAGGACTTCAGCCCCAGGCAGGGGGTCAGTAGCCTGAGCCTTGCTGCCCAGGGCTGAAGCCCTTGGGCTTTGGCCCCAGGCACTGGGGCTCAAGCTTCAGCTTTGGTCCCGGGCCCCAGCAAGTCTAATACCATCCCTGGTGACCCCATTAAAACAGCGTCATGACACACTTTGGGGTCCCGACCCATAGTTTGAGAATCACTGAGCTATTGGCTATGGATTAGCTCTGTAGCATAATTAATATACGAATAACTAAAATGGCTTTTAATCTGTATTTTCAATATAAAAGATGCCTCTGGGTATGTCAATTGAGAGTTTTAATATAACAGTTCTGAAATGTCATGCTGTTTAGTCCATGGTACAGGAGGTCAGAACCATCCATTAGTAGTTGTCCTAATACCTCCAGACACAGGCCTTGCAGTGCTGAGCAGACAAATCCCTAAATACATTTAAAATTCTGGGCCAGGGAGACTGAGCAGGAGGGGGAAAGATAGAAGATCCTCTGCATAAAATCAATGGGAATCTTGTTTAAATCTTTTTTTTCCAGCATGAAAGTTACATTTCTGATGCCTGCTAAGAACTTGTCAATTACAGAGACTGACAAGGATAGAGAGCTTAATTTTTGGCCAGCACATTGCGGGACCTCCAAAGCTAACGGCATGAGCTGCTATGTCACAGACTCATATTCCCTGTGGATCGGCCCAGAAGAGGCCCGGTAACACACATTGCTTGATTGCACTTGCACACCTTCAAAAAGTAACAAATCATCTAAAGAGTTAAACAGTGTCCTCTGGATGGGTTGAACCATTCATCTTCTTTTCATTGCTTTCCTTTTCAGGAAACAAAGGAGCAGTGGGGGATAGTGGGGATCAGGGAATGATTGGGAAAATTGGCCCAATTGGTGGCAAAGGTAATTTATTGTTTCATGTTACTTTTTTTTTTTTTTGTAAAGGTACATATTCAATTATGACATGATTTGTATGTTTTTAAGAATTACAGCTATTAGGTAAAAATAATTCAGCTTCAAATAATGTCTGGTTTATTTTCCCCAAATATATTTACATAAGCAAATTGGGGATCATGATACAGTCTGGTGTGTGTATGTTCTAGCTAAACTAAGAAAGCTGATCTCTTTTAGATTACAAAATAAAAAGCACAGGCTAAAATCCTGGCTTCAATATGGCAAAACTCCCATTGACTGCAATGAGGCCAGGATTTTACCTCCTTGCTTTCAAAGCCAAGGATCATGAGTCAATATTCTGCTGCTTATTATTCATGCCTAAAGTCTGGAGCTAACTAACCACGTTGGGGTGCAATGGGCAAGCTCCTTGCAGGAGACCTAAATTTGGCAGTGATTTTAGGACTCATGTTCTGACAGCAATTCCTTAGTCTGAGAGCCTGTCCCCTGTATATCAAGGTAGAATATAACTACACCTGTCTGACCTGTCAGAAGAGGCCCTCAGTTTTCCTAGTTGCTTCAGTAGAAATCTAGTTGTGGAAGACTGTTATTTCAGTCACACACATCTACAAACTATACACAAACAATTATAAGTTACTGTATAAATACATCAATAAACATGTGCCCTCTTTATTTGTATTGTTTGGTTTAACTTCCACTTAGGCAGGAGGAAAAGGAACAACACTTTTATTACAGCGGAATGGAAATTTGATACAGCTACACGACTGCCTGATGTGCTGTGTGGTTTAATTTTTACTACGGCTTGTAACA
This sequence comes from Lepidochelys kempii, assembly GCF_965140285.1. Lineage (NCBI taxonomy): Eukaryota > Metazoa > Chordata > Testudines > Cheloniidae > Lepidochelys > Lepidochelys kempii. Next base: position 25,438,771 of record NC_136381.1, on the reverse strand, counting down.
ACCAAACATAAAATGCAACGCCTGTGTACTCAGCTTTATATTAGTGTGTGATTCCTGGGCACTAGCACTGTTTGTGTTCGTTTTTAAGACAAAAGAACACCGAAACATTTGTTTAAATAATCTGAAAGAACTATATGGACTTTGCAAGGCAAATAAGAAAAAAAGCCAAGTCTAACTTTTGGCTTTGCATTACTGAGTCTCAACCTACAGCCTTTTTGAACATCAATTCCTATTGGCTTCAATGGGAGACATGGCTGAATAAAGAGAGCTGCACAAAGAGAATAGAGAGCTGCTTTAGACCTCTGCTGGGGACTCTCCTGACACAGGGGAAATACCCAGTTGGTGTAAAGCTACAGTATGCTCCCAAGAGTAGGAGTAGGCAGGAGATGGGTAGCGGAAGGAGTGGTCCCTAGCTGACTGATGTAGACCACGTAATTGAGAACAGTTGGCCCTTAGGCTCCTAGACAAAATTAAGGAAGCAGAAAAGTGGCTTAGATCTCCTCTGTCCCATTGACTTCAGTGGAATTACTCCAGATTTATACAGCATTTGCAGAATTTGACCCCAGGGACAGATTTTCAAAGATACGTAGATATTTAAGGATGCAAGTAGGCACCTAGTGGATTTTCAAAAGCACCTAAACATGTAAGGTGCCTAATTCCCACTGATTTCAATAACTTGCTAAGATGCTTTTGAAAATCCCACTAGGTGCCTACTTGCATCCTTAAATATCTACATATCTTTGAAAATCTGACCCCAACTTTTTAACTCAGTCCAGCTGTTTGTCTAGCATAGTGACTGTTACATTTATACCGCCTCTGATGGTCGAGAAAGAATTATACCATCTGTTTGGAAGAAAATGAGGAAACAAACAATAAAAAATGTGGTTCTGTTTCCAGAAGCAAAGGCCATTCAAGACAGATGGAAGAAATTGCTGCTGGTATTAGGGTTCAGTTTATTGCTTTAGGTGTTCCAGGTGTTTCCTGTCACAAAACTGAGGTTATACACAGACCAAGAGATGAATGTATTTTATTGTGCTAACTTACCATATATCTATGATGGGGGCAGACAGTGGGAAAGAATTTTTGGCATCTCAGGTTAAAAATAGAAAAGGTCATTCTGAAAATGGGGGAACTGGCTCTGATGCCAAAGTATCCCATTCTTTATTATCAACATTTGTCAAGAATTTGTCCACAGCAAGTGATTCTTTAATACGGCTCCTTATGCCATTACAAACAACAGCGAAGATCTTCAAAACAGTGACTGGTGTTTTTGCGTGCCTCCGTTTCTAAGTGACTAATCTGAGATACTTTAAAGGGGCCTGATTTTAATGAACATCCACCCTCTGCAAATTAAGCCCCTTTAAGGTGCATCAAATAAGGCACCCGAGAATTGTGGTACCCCAAATCACGAGTCATTTTTTGAAAATGTTGGCCAATGTCTATTATTGATTTTCATGAGATAAGAAGGCAGTAGTGTTGTTATGTATTTACACTGATGTAATTTTGGGTTTCTACATGGCAAATTACTGTGAGAATCTACAGAACACTGGAAGTCCTTGAGTGCAGCTTAGTGTACTAGGCTTTCAAGTGGTAATAATCAGTCATACCCGGGACTTTCACAGCTGTGTCCACACAGGGATGTTGATGTACAGCAAGCTGGTGCACTGCCAGTTTGCATCCTGGCTTGCCTAAGAGCACTAACTGCCCATAGAATTTAGCTTTTACTAGTGTGACAAAGTTCCTGCGCTACCTTGGTGGGTCTTGTGCTTATTGGCGGATTTGCTCACCTTGGAGCTTCATGGCAGCCCTCAGCTTGGCCGTTTTTCTGAATTCACAGTCCTGGTCGACTCCTCCTGTGTCTGACCAGGAGTTGGGAGGATTTGGGGGGAACCCAGGCCCGCCCTCTACTCCGGGTTCCAGCCCAGGGCCCTGTGGAATGCAGCTGTCTAGAGTGCCTCCTGGAACAGTGACAGCTACAACTCCCTGGGCTACTTCCCCATGGCCTCCTCCCAACACCTTCTTTATCCTCACCATAGGACCTTCCCCGAGGTGTCTGATAATGCTTGTACACCTCAGTCCTCCAACAGTCTGCGTTCTCACTCTCAGCTCCTAGTGCCTCTTGCTCCCAGCTCCTCACATGCACACCACAAACTGAAGTGAGCTCCTTTTTAAAACCCAGGTGCCCTGATTAGCCTGCCTTAATTGATTCTAGCAGCTTCTTGATTGGCTGCAGTTGTTCTAATCAGTCTGTCTTAATTGTCTCCAGAAGGTTCCTGATTATTCTGGAACCTTCCCTGTTACCTTACTCAGGGAAAAGGGACCTACTTAGCCTGGGGCTAATATATCTGCCTTCTATTACTCTCCTGTAGCCATCTGGCCCGACCCTGTCACACTAGATATATTAATATTCTTCAGTATATGAACAGAAAATCCAAACCCATTCATGGTTTAACGCTATAGAGTATTAGGTGCTTTAATGAAATTTTCCAGAATTTCCATCTCTCTGTACAAAAGGGAGTCAGTTATATTTAATTAAAATGTGTGTAAGCTCCTGATGTCTTCCAAAAAAATACAACTATATGAAGGAAAAGAAATAATGTAAAAATACATGGTGTGTAGAATTCTACAAGATAGAATTAATATTAAGCAGGGTTTGAGCTCTGAACTAAAGGTGCTATTTAATCTACCAGAGAGCACTGAAATGAATTTTAAATAAAGTCAGGCAGTTTTGTGATTCAAATAATTATTAGTGACTTTGAAATAAAGCTGCTCACTCATCTTTTTGTATTAGTACATCCACTTAGATATGGATCATTTGAATGATTTTCAAAATATGAGAAACACAATCAAAATAAAAAATATCACATTTCTGTGATAAAATAAATCATAATAAAAAATATCACATTCTGAAATGAAATGAGGTCCCCTACCTACCTCAGCTAGAGAGCCGTTTGCCAGCTGTGTGCATTGCTTAATGCATCCATGGAAATTCACTGGGTTTTGTCAAGCCAGCCTTATCCTGTATCTTAATTTTACATGATGTAATTCAATGCAGTATGGTCTCAGTCCTGCAAGATGCTGAGAGAATTCTCACTGACTTGCTGAGGGCTTTCAGCATCTCATGATCCAGCTATATAAAGGACATTGTGCAGCTCCCCCTTAAATTGAGTGGGTACCAGGCACCAGCCACCCACAAGAAGCCTGAGCTATCAATTAGTCAGCTAGTAAAGTGTTCTCCTTCTTTTCATTCACCAGAATTAATCATAGATTGTTTGATTTGGCACATCTGCTAGAACAGCACATCAGTGTGCTTCTGCCAAATGCACACTGCTAATACATTACTAAATAAATTTCCAACGTGTTTTTCAAACATGTTCTCCTGAGACATGTGAACATATTTTTTTTCTTCATTCAGGTGACAAAGGAGTCAAAGGTTTATCTGGGGTGTCTGGAGGGAAGGGAAAAGCAGGTACTGTATGTTGGTTATCACTACATTTCCTGCATTGTGTCTTTCTACTAAGGGTGGTTGAACTTGCTGGGGTCCTGGGGTTTCCTGACATTTTGTAAGTTTGGGGTTTCACAGCAAAAATTGAGATCCATGAAATGTTTTTCATCCTTAATTTAAACCTGTTTCTTTATCAAGATTTTTTTTAAAACAAAATATGGATTTCTAACTAAATGGCAGCTTAGGCTGTGCAAACCATAAAGATCCTTGTGAGAAATTAACTGCATCCCTCGTCTTCCTGGGAGTAGCAGAAGAATGAAATAAAATACACAGCACCCCAGAGGTCATATATTATCAGGCCCAAACACAACCCAAACTTCAATGGTTTCAAGTTGTGATGGTCGTTAATTATTTCTACTGCACCATAAGTGCACAAGACAGTTTATTGACATAATCCCCACCTCCAAAAAGTTTCCAGTTTAAGGGCTCCATGCTCTTTTCTATGTCCCTGGTAGAGAAGAGTCTACGCTTGAAAAGGGGGAGTGTTCCATGTCTGTGGCATGTTCATCCCTTTCTCTGACCTCATAGAAGTTCCCCACCCCAACTCTCTGGAGCAAGAGTAGGGGGAGCTAGGAAGCCAGCTGGGGGTGAAACCTCCTACATCTGGGATGGGCCTCCCCTACCCCAGGAAAGAACTGTTCTTTTTCAAGATCAGAGATATCTAAGTGGGTGAGAAAAATCTAAACCAAAACATCAATGAAAAGTTACAATCCCGTGTTAAGGAGGCAAAGTCCAGCTCCCAGTTAGGTCAATCAGAGTGTTATCATCCATGGGTGCAGCACTGGGGATAAAGAGATGCTAGCTTGTCACAAGTCAGCAGTAAGTCTTCTAGAAGGTCTGACAGCAGTATCATGGCAGATCAGGCAATACCATGCATCCCCGCCCGCCCTTCCCAGCTGGTGAATCAGGTGTTTTCTGTGTTGTACCAGGCACAGTCTGTGACTGTGGGAGATACCGCAAAGTTGTTGGACAACTGGATATTAATGTTGCTCGACTCAAGACATCCATGAAATTTGTCAAAAATGGTAAACTTCATTATCATTTATTTTACAGTTCCCACCTTTTAATTCATTATTATTATTGTTATATTAAGGTATTGCCTAGAGGCCATGGCCCCCTTATGCTAGCCACTGTGGAAATGTATATAAAGAGACAGTCCCTGCCTCAAAGAGCTTCCTATCTAAGTGTAAGATTATAAGCAACAGGGGGATACAAACAAAGAGGTAAAGGGTGCCCCAGGGACCAAGGAGATGATAGGTACTACCATGAGTGTCACTGGGCACAGCACACCCACTGCCCAACCTTTGTCAAGTCTGTAGTAGGCATCACAGCAGAGAAGAGCTAAGGTGGGATTTGAAGGAGGACAATGGGGTGACTTTGTAGATATTTACTAGGAGCTGCGCCCAAGCTTGAGGGGTGGTCAGGGAGAAAGCACAAAGTTGCTTGTTGGAAAATGTTAAAAATATAATTAAAAGCCTTCAGCTCCGATTCTCCACTGCCTGCCACCTGGGCTAGTCACTTCCACATGTGCAGCAATCAGGGTGATAGCACTTTATAGTCACTTTGACTACCCTGACTATACAAGGAACAAGTGTGTGCCAGTCTGCTCCATGGTGTACAAGGGAAAAGGAGGACATGAGAAACCGCCTGCCCCTTCTACCCTTGCACAGTAGCTGGGTGCAATTGGAGTCCCAGTGCTCACTCTTTCCTAGTGCACCTGGGGTGCCAGACACCCGAAAGGGGGTAAGCATGGATAACGAGGAAGCATGCTTGTGGTCAGAGTTGCCCAAGCATGCAGCTGGGGAATGTGCTGTACTCCCTGAAGAGACAGAAGAGCGGCTACTCTGCCCCAGCACACCTGGGAGCTCTGGGTAGGATTCCACACTATGCACAGTGCAGGGCAGTGCTTGTATGACATGACTGAACCCTCAGAGGCCTGATTATTAGAGATGCTGAGCACCTTCAGCACCCTTTGTAGTCCATGGATATTGTGGAGACACAGCAGCTATGAAAATTGGGCCAAATTCAAAGGCTTAGCTTTAGTCACCCAGAACATTGGCCTCCACTTACACTGAGAGGGCCCTAATGCTGTTAGCATTCTCGCTTTTGCTTTCTGGAGCACTATATTAAGTCACAAGTGAAGCGAATGTGATGATCTCCTCTAACTGCCCAGGCTTGTTTGTCCATCTGGCAGGACATGATCTGAGAACCACTGCTGCAGAGAGGCCCAGAACTGAAATGCCAAGGGAGATGCCGGGCATTCAGGACTGAGGAGCACTATGCCTTGCCCTCACTTGTATAAGAAGCATGCCATCCTCATTAATATCATTCCCTGTTCAAGCCTTCATCATTGTCACCAGAAACTCAGTTGTGGGAAACCCATTTCCCCATTTTATGGGCTATTTCCATTGTTGTTCTGTTTAAGGAGAGGCTCGTGTACATTTTGAGAGACCGTTAATAGGATGTTTGTTTTTCTTTCTAAAGTAATAGCAGGAATCAGGGAAACAGATGAGAAATTCTATTACATTGTCCAAGAAGAAAAGAGCTACAAGGAGGCCATGACCCACTGCAGGATCAGAGGGGGGATGCTGGCAATGCCGAAGGATGAGGCAACCAATGCACTGATTGCCGACTACATCTCCAAGAGCGGCCTCTTCCGCGTGTTCATTGGGGTGAATGATATGGAAAAGGAAGGGCAGTTCATGTATGTGGACAACACCCCACTGCAGAATTACAGCAACTGGAAGGAAGGGGAGCCGAAGGATGTGTCTGTGCATGAGGACTGTGTGGAAATGCTCAGCACGGGAGAGTGGAATGATTCAGAGTGCCATTTGGCTATCTACTTTGTTTGTGAATTCAAGAAGAGAAAATAAAATGCCAGAGTGCTTGCCAGGCAGCTTCTGGACATGGAATAATTCCTCCTGATTTATCCATTAGAGCTGACGCCCTGGGCAGGGCTAAGAGAGATAGGGCCTGATGCTGCACTCACATACACTGGTGTAAAGCAGGAGTAACTATGTTTACGTCAGTGGCGTTACACTGGTGCACGTGGAGTCAGAATCAGGCCTGCAGAGGGCTTCCTAGCTTCCCAACTCATGGGGAATCTCAGTGATTTGTGGTTTAAAGTTCTTGGGCTAAATTTAGAACCAGCATGAGTGAGTCTGACTCCACTGATGGAACAACAGTATGTGAATAATGGGGAAAGTAACTGGTTGAACAGCTTATTGAAATGTTGCACAAACTCCACCGAGGGAGAGAGTGTGGCTTTTAGCCACACCAGCACTGCACTGGGGGTGGTGCACAACCACAATGCTCCACAGGCAGCACCAGGTGGTAGGCTGCACCAGGGAGGCACAATATTTTCTGCAGCTCCCTGGTTGTGTTCGAGAGTGGAGGCGTACTGTGCAATGTCCCTTTAAGAGCTGCCCAAACCCTCTTCTACTGCCCCTGTGGTGCCTGGATGGATATATTGGCTGGTATGGAGCATCACTCCACCTGCTCCCCACTTCTCCCTGCCCAGTTGTTCTGAGATAGTGGTTACCAGGCCTGGGACTCCAGGGGGTGCTGGACCACTGCAATGTTCAGCCTTTTTCTTTCTCCAGGGGTTGGCTGGCTGTGGGTTTTGTTGGTTTGGTCTTTGGGTTGGGTTTTTTTAATTCAGCCACTTGGGGGATGGGAGGTGAGCACCAAAAATGTTTTCTGGTCAGCTACCTGGCTAGGGCTGCTCCTGCTTGCATGAGCAAGTGGTCAGCAATGAAAGCGAAGGCTTTGCTATCCGATCCCAGCTATTTATTATTCTACTTGGGCATTTATCGAAGAGGCCAGATTTTGATACCCTTGCTGGTGCTTCCTCCCTGAGTACTCCTGGCGAAGTCATTGGGGATGCTCCAGGCTATTTCTGTAGGAAATAATCCAAGATCATTTGGATATCAAACTTGATTTTAACCCAGATTTTAAAGGTGTTTAGGATATAACATTTTAAAAAGTGATTTAGGCCCTTAGGAGTCTAAGCTATGTCTACACTACCACAGTAAGTTGACCTACGCTACGCAACTCCAGTTATGTGAATAACGTAGCTGGAGTTGACATACCTTAGGTTGAGTTACCACGGGGTTTACACCATGGGGGGTCGACGGGAAAAACTCTCCAGTCAATTTACCTTACTCTTCTCATCAGGGGTAGAGTATGGGGTCGACTGGAGAGCAATCTGCTGTCCATCTGGCATGTCTTCACTAGACCTGCTAAATCGACCACTGCACTGCTGTAGCACTTTAGTGAAGTGCTCTGCTGAGAGGGCTTCTCCCACTGGCGTAGGTAATCCATCTCCCCAAGGGATGGTAGCTAAGTGGAGGGGAGAATTCTCCTGTTGACCTAGTCCTAGCCTATACTGGGGATTAGGTCAGTTTAACTGCGTCTCTTGGAGGGGGTGTGTGGATTTTTCACACCCTGAGAGACATAGTTATACCCAAGTAAATTCCTAGTGTAGTCCAGGCCTCAGTATCATTGAAAGTCAGTGGGACTTAGGATGTTAGGTCACTTTAGAAAATGGAACTTAGCCATCTAAGTCATTTAGGCCTTGCAACACGGATCAGAGCAACATCTAAATAGCTTTAGAAATCTGAGCCTTTGACTTACGGCCAAGCCCTGAGCTGGGGGTGGGTCATATGAAGTGGAGGAAAGAAAGAGAAAAAGAAATGATTTGTTTCAGGGTCAAAGCATGATGTGTGGGAGACCTGACTTGGTTTACAGCAATTCCATTTGAGTTCCTTATTCAAATACATGACCAAATCAAAACAATGGTAAGACATCTGAACAACTGCTCTTTGGCTAGCGATGAGTTAAAGTAATCCAGGAGCATGCTTAGAGCTTGGGGAGAAAAGCACTAAGACAGCCTTCAGTTGCATGGCCAAGGATACGAAAAAGAGAAGTGAGCCAAGAACTAATTTGTGGGTATCTTCTATTCTCAAAGAGTGCAATGTCATTTGCTAGTATTGGCTGATTACACTGAAATCATTGTCAAATACACCTCTTTCCTCCTGTTCCAAGGCAGTAACATTTGTGTAATCTTTTCCTTTATAGAAAAAAAGAATTAAATGTAAAAATATCCTACTTGTGCATTCATACAACGTTACGGTTAAGATTTGGTCACTAACTTTTTATTAAAGATAACCAAAATTTAGGGCAATACAATTATTTTATTAATGTATTAAAAGAAAGGTTGACAAGACAAAAAGTAGGTGAAAACGATGGAGTTGAGACTCAGAGTAGTTTAGTTACAGTACAGTGGGAACACCTAAAATGTTCGTTCTGCTCCTAGAGATACTCACGATTTCACAGCTATTCCCTATTTTGGGAAATAGATGTTTAGGACAACCACTAGAACTGGAAATGTTGCGAGAACCGGAGTGAACTCTTAAGTGCACCTACTGTAGATTTTTACATACACTGTCTATAATGTGTATACAGTAAAACTTATACCCATGATTTTTTTATTAAAATCGTTTTAGCCTGTTTGGCCCATCTTTCCTCAAACAGTTCAGCCATTAATCTCAGACAGGCACTAAATCGTTCCATTTCCCCTAATTCTTTTATTCTGTTTGACCACATGTTGCCAGTTGGTATTTGATTTTGCAGCTACGGTGATGGAATACATTTCTTGGCCAAAGTCAAAAGACTTCTAAACAGGTATCTGAATTTGTTTAATTTCAAATAAGATCTTAAAGGTACACAAGTCAGAAAACACAGCCATTATAACAACCACATGACATGTACTAAGACAACTAACAACACTATGTTTAGTAATAAAAATAGCACCTATGCTATGAGGGAAGTAGAAAAGTTGTATTTGCTTTGGAAAGCACTGGTCTGGCTTTTCTGTGCTTACATTTTGCATTTAATTCATATTTAGTGTGATCAAGAATGTTGTGAAAGAAGGAATAAGCAGGATCAAAAAAAAGGTATAATGTTTGTTGCTTTCTGTTTGCACGGGAAGTGAGAATAACATCTTGTAAAGGTATTTTGAACTCTTCCTGTTTAATCTGCACATACCGTGTGCCTGACTCTGCAGTCATCCCACCCCACCCTCTTCAGAGTTTCTCCATGCTGATATTTCAACATACTGAGACAACATTTCACTCTAATTTTTATTAGAAGGGTGGGGCTGGTAATGTGTATTGTACTGGCTGGTATGGTCCTGTCTTACAGACAACAGTGGCAACCCAGGAGAATAGTAAAGCAAACTAAAGAGAAACCACAAGGAGGATTTGGTGGGGTGAGAGGAGCGTGCATATTCTTAGGCTCTGATTCAGCAAAGCACTTGTACAGTGCCCAACTGTAAGTGTGTGTTAAAGTCCCTTTGAAGTCATGTGTGTAAGTGTTTTGCTGAACAGATGGATTTAAGCATGTGCTTAAAACAGTCCAGTGCTATTTATTCTTTTGGTCTTATTATTTCAAGTGTAGAATGATCAAATACTATTTAAAGTAGACAACAATTAAATAAATGTATCCTTTAAGGTTTTGGAAGTCATGAATCCTGTTGCGACTATTTCCTTTCACTACGCAATCGAAACCTATTTTATCTTATCTACAATTCACCAGTGAGCTGTCCTTTATTGGCTCACCTATTTCCCAGCTTTATGAAACCTTTACAACAATGTTATTACTTTTAGTTACTTACATAGCACCAGAGGACAGCACACTAGAGCTTTACAACACATGCAAGTACTATGGGAGCACTGCACTTCACCAAGCTGCTTACCATCCAGATCGGATAAATATAAACCAAACAACTAAAAGGATAAAGCGTGAGGCGGAGAGCAGACTGAGTCATGGCTGATCAACAATGGAGGATTAAGCAAAAAGCTGTGAGTCTTAAGGAGGATTGTGGAGTTGGAAGAAGCTCAGCACATAGTCATACATGGAACAACTTCCCTCTTCTATCGAGTCAACTTCAAGGTCTCGCTCCTTATCCTGAAATCACTCAATAACCTTGACCCAGCATAGAAAGAAGATGGCCAAAAGCTCTGCGCTTAAGACAGACAACTCAGACAGCTCAGCTCCTCTGGTACAATGGAACTTTCTACACTAAGGGTAAAGCTTATCTGGACAGGAGACCGCTTTCCTAGGGAACAGTTCAGGACTGTGAACTTAGCTCCCAGAGGAATGAAAGACCACCACAGACCTCACCATTTTCTACTTCAAGTGGAAAGGGCAGTTTTTTGACTTGCCTTCTTCAGTATCAACAGAGCAGTATGAACATTTAATAAACAAAAAATAAAAACAATACCCCACCTAAATGAAACATTTCATTGAACACAATTATCCCCCTGGGGAGATCTGAGAGAGAGACACAATGAAACACAGGTGACTGCTGTTAGTCATATCACTTAATGCATCACTCAAAGGCAATCAAATATTAGGCATTGTGGGTGGTATAAGAATAGAATAGAATAAGAAAATGTGAAAAAAGCCTGGAGTTAAGAGTGGGGGGAAAGGGAATTAAGGAAGGGAAACTAAGCAGAGCCCAATAATTTGTTTCATTTATGCATAATTTGTGTTTGGCTAAAGCATATCTTCCAGAAAGGCAGCTAGTTTTGATCTGAAAACATCAAAAGGTGGAGAATCCACTACATTCCTTGGTAGTTTGGTCCAGTGGCTAATCACCCTCACTGTCACAAAACTTGTGCCTGAGTTAGAGTTCAGCCATTCCTACTTGTTCTGCTTTTCTCCACTAAATTAAGAGACCACCGCTACCCAGTATGTCTCCCACTTGAATCAGGTTATCTCGCAATCTTCTTTTTGATAAAATAAATAGATTGAGCTCTTTAATGAGACAAGGTGGATGAGGTAATATCTTTTATTGGGCCAACTTCTGTTGGTGGAAGATACAAGCTTTCAGATTTAAAAATTTTATTAAAGCTAATGTTAAAAAAATTATATAATACACAGGTTGGGAAAAGAGTGTCTGTACATCTGGGTGTAGTGCTTAGATTATCCACAAATACAAAGTTTGTTTTTAAAAGTGATATGATACATAGAGTACATAATCAGCAATAATCCAAATTGAGGTGAATAGATTTAACAGTACAGTTTAGATATTAGAATCTGAATACTTGGGTACATCACTCATGAAAGACAGAGATTTGGTTGTGGAAAGCAAAATATATCAATGAGTGGAGATTGTCCCTCAGTAATTGACAATTAGGTTGGTTGTCCATTTAGAAAATGCAATCCATGAGGAAAATATGTGTTACTGTGTAGCTGCAAGCCCCATTTGAGAGTTTGGCAGATGCGACAACGCCATCCAAGATCACCTGGCCAAAGCTGTCCCACCACCCATGGGGAAGGTTGCCGTAAATGCCGCCATCCCCGGAACCGACAGACAACTGCGACCGGACATCATCATCACCAATGAGGACCGGAAGAAGATCACCATGGTGGATGTGGCAGTGCCATTCAAGAACAGGACCCCGGCCTTTCACAATGCCCGAGCTCGACAGGTAGAGAAATATGCCCCTCTGGCCAAAACCTTTTGAGCTAAAAGTTATCAGGTCCAGACACACACACACGGATTGTCGGAGCCTTAGGCGCATGGGATCCCAGTAATGAGTGACTGCTGAGAGAATGCGGAATTGGTCAACGCTATGCTTGGCTGATGAAGCAACTCATGGTGTCAGATGCCATCAGGTGGTCGAGGGATATCTACATAGAACACATCACTGGACACTGGCAATACCAGGAGGGATGAGCTACAGTGCTGATCAGAAGTGCAGTCAGGAAAGTAACAAATACACAGAGCTCTGCTTTGGGTCCGCAAAAAGGTACTCAGAGTATTAAAGCAACATACAAAGTGGAACAAATTGTTTAGGAGAAGTAGTTAGCACATATTCTTAGAGACCATTCAAGGTGAAGTGGCCCTTTAACATCCCTGCAGTCTTAGGACAAAAATGGGAGTTAGTGGGTTACAAATTGTAATAAGCCATAAATCCAGTGCCTCTATTAAGACCATGATTTTTAGTGTCTAGCAAAGTTATGAATGTAAGTTCCCAGGCTCATCTTTTGAAGGTGTTGTGCAAGTTTCCTTTGAGGATGAGGACTGAGAGATCAGATATGGAGTAATTGTTTCGTGAAAAGTGTCCTCCCACATATGATATGGGCTTTTTTTTGTCTTATATCATGTTCCTGTGAGAATTCATTCACAAGTGTAATGATTGTATTGTTTCACCCACATAGTTATTAGTGGGGCAGTTAGTGCACAGGATGAGGTACACCACATGTTGTGATGGCTATGTGTAGGACCTAAAGATCTTGAAAGGTGTATTGTGTGGGTATTTATTATTGTAGCAATGGGGATATATCTGCAAGTTTTGCATCTGTTATTTTGGCAGGATCTGGCGTTGCTTTGAGTTGGTGGATCCTGGTCTCTGGGGAGCTTGCTTCTGATGATGAGCTTGGCTGGGTTGTTTGAAGGCCAGAAGAGAGGGATTGGGAAAGAATTTTTTCAGGGTGTGGTCCACTGAGCTCTTTAAGCTCAGTGTAAGGCATTTTCTCCAGACCTTGAATCATTTTTTTTTCTCTTTTCTGCACCTTCGCCAATTTTCAACATCCTTGTTAAAATGTTGACACCAGAACTTGATGCAGTATCCCAGTATCCGTATCACCAATGCCATACAGAGAGGTAAAATCACCTCCCTACTTCTACTTATTACGCCCCATTTATACATCCAAGGATGCCATTAGCCCTTTTGGTCACAGCTCTGCACTAGGAGTTTATGTTCAGATGCTTGTCCACTATGACCCCTCATGCCTTTTCAGAATCATAGAATATCAGGGTTGGAGGGACCTCAGGAGGTCATCTAGTCCAACCCCCTGCTCAAAGCAGGACCAATCCCCAATTAAATCATCCCAGCCAGGGCTTTGTCAAGCCTAACCTTAAAAATATCTAAGGAAGGAGATTCCACCACCTCCCTAGGTAACGCATTCTAGTGTTTCACTATCCTCCTAGTGAAAAAGTTTTTCCTAATATCCAACCTAAACCTCCCCCACTGCAACTTGAGACCATTACTCCTTGTTCTGTCATCTGCTACCAATGATAACAGTCGAGATCCATCCTCTTTGGAACCCCCTTTCAGGTAGTTGAAAGCAGCTATCCAATCCCCCCTCATTCTTCTCTTCTGCAGACTAAACAATCTCAGTTCCCTCAGCCTCTCCTCATAACTCATATGTTCCAGTCCCCTAACCATTTTTCTTGCCCTCCGCTGGATGTTTTCCAATTTTTCCACATCCTTCTTGTAGTGTGGGGCCCAAAACTGGACACAGTACTCCAGATGAGGCCTCACCAATGTCGAATAGAGGGGAACGATCACGTCCCTCGATCTGCTGGCAGTGCCCCTACTTATACATCCCAAAATGCCATTGGCCTTCTTGGCAACAAGGGCACACTGTTGACTCATATCCAGCTTCTCGTCCACTGTCACCCCTAGGTCCTTTTCCGCAGAACTGCTGCCTAGCCATTCGGTCCCTAGTCTGTAGCTGTGCATTGGGTTCTTCCGTCCTAAGTGCAGGACCCTGCACTTATCCTTATTGAACCTCATCAGATTTCTTTTGGCCCAATCCTCCAATTTGTCTAGGTCTTCCTGTATCCTATCCCTCCCCTCCAGCGTATCTACCTCTCCTCCCAGTTTAGTGTCATATGCAAACTTGCTGAGGGTGCAATCCACACCATCCTCCAGATCATTTATGAAGATATTGAACAAAACCGGCCCCAGAACCAACCCTTGGGGCACTCCACTTGAAACCGGCTGCCAACTAGACATGGAACCATTGATCACTACCCGTTAAGCCCGACAATCTAGCCAACTTTCTATCCACCTTATAGTCCATTCATCCAGCCCATACTTCTTTAACTTGCTGGCTACTGTGGGAGATCATGTCAAAAGCTTTGCTAAAGTCAAGGAACAACACGTCCACCGCTTTCCCCTCATCCACAGAGCCAGTTATCTCGTCATAGAAGGCAATTAGATTAGTCGGGCATGACTTGCCCTTGGTGAATCCATGCTGACTGTTCCTGATCACTTTCCTCTTGTCTAAGTGCTTCAGAATTGATTCCTTGAGGACCTGCTCCATGATTTTTCCAGGGAGTGAGGTGAGGCTGACTGGCCTGTAGTTCCCAGGATCCTCCTTCTTCCCTTTTTAAAAGATGGGCACTACACTAGCCTTTATCCAGTCATCTAGGACTTCCCCTGATCGCTATGAGTTTTCAATGATAATGGCCAATGGCTCTGCAATCACATCCGCCAACTCCTTTAGTACTCTCGGATGCAGCGCATCCGGCCCCATGGACTTGTGCTCGTCCAGCGTTTCTAAATAGTCCTGAACAACCTCTTTCTCCACAGAGGGCTGATCACCTCCTCCCCATGCTGTGCTGCCCAGCGCAGCAGTCTGGGAGCTGACCTTGTTCGTGAAGACAGAGGCAAAAAAAGCATTGAGTACATTAGCTTTTTCCACATCCTCTGTCACTAGGTTGCCTCCCTCATTCAGTAAGGGGCCCACACTTTCCTTGACTTTCTTCTTGTTGCTAACATACCTAAAGAAACCCTTCTTGTTACTCTTAACATCTCTTGCTAGCTGCAACTCCAGGTCTGATTTGGCCTTCCTGATTTCACTCTTGCATCCCCGAGCAATTTTTTTATACTCTTCCCTGGTCATTTGTCCCATCTTCCACTTCTTGTAGGCTTCTTTTTTGTGTTCAAGATCAGCAAGGATTTCACTGTGAAGCCAAGCTGGTTGCCTGCCATATTTACTATTCTTTCTACACATCGGGATGGTTTGTCCCTGTAACCTCAATAAGGATTCTTTGAAAGATAGCCAGCTCTTCTGGACTCCTCTGAAACCTTTCCCCCTCATGTTATTCTCCCAGGGGATCCTGCCCATCAGTTCCTGGAGGGAGTTAAAGTCTGCTTTTCTGAAGTCTAGGGTCCGTATTCTGCTGCTCTCCTTTCTTCCCTGTGTCAGGATCCTGAACACAACCATCTCATGGTCACTGCCTCCCAGGTTCCCATCCACTTTAGCTTCCCCTACTAATTCTTCCCGGTTTGTGAGCAGCAGGTCAAGAAGAGCTCTGCCCCTAGTTGGTTCCTCCAGCACTTGCACCAGGAAATTGTCCCCTACCCTTTCCAAAAACTTCCTGGATTGTCTGTGCACCGCTGTATTGCTCTCCCAGCAGATATCAGGGTGATTGAAGTTTCCCATGAGAACCAGGCCTGCGATCTAGTAACTTCCGTGAGTTCCAGGATACAATCCCCCATCCTGTAGGTATGGCCTACATTCCTTTTACCTACAAGCACAACTTTGCATTTGGATTGCCTGGGTGAAGGTTACCAAAAACGATCCAGATCATGCTGTATGACTGCTCTTCCAATCCTTGTGTCATCCTCAAATTTTATCAGCAAGACTTCCAGATCATTGATGAAAATTTTAAATACATCAGGCTGAGTTCCAATCCTAGCTGTGCCCCAGAAGGGACACCCCCATTCAATGATTTCTGACTGAAAATTACATTTTGAGATCTGTGAGTTAGCCAGTTCTTAATTAATTGAAAATATGTTCTATTGATATTGTATAGTACTAATTTTTAAATCAGAATGTTGTACTAAGTTAAACACCTTACAAAAATCTACTTCTATGCAGTTACCTTTATCAACCAAACTTGTAATCTCCCAAAAGAATGAAATCAAGTTTGTTTCTCTTGACCTGTTTTTCATAAAGCCATGTTGACTGGCATTAATTATGTTCCTATCCTTTATTACTTGAATCCCGTATTAGCTTTTCCAATATTTTGCCCAGGATTGATGTCAGGCTAACCAGCCTACAGGTTGCCTGGGTCATCACTTTTGCCCTTTTTGAATATTGGTACAACTTTAACATTCTTCCAGTCTTCTGGGATTTCCATGGTATTCCATATTTATTAAAAGTCAGCATCAGCAGGACAGAAAATCTCCTCAGCCAAATCTTCGGATTCTTGGGTGCAAGTTATCTGGGCCTACTGATTTTGAAATATTTATGCCTAGCAGATGATGTCCTACATCCTTCACTGTGACTAATAGACTAGAAAGTGCTTCATCCTCATGTGATAAGAGTACATCATCTTGCTTCTTTCCAAAAACAGAATATTTATTTATTGAACACTTCTGCTTTTTCTGCATCATGATTCACAATTTTACCATCTCCATCTAGCAATGGTCTTATACCATTATTAAATTTAATTTGTTCTTGATATACTTTAAAAATCTCTCATTAGCTTTGGCCTGCCAGCTATGAATGATTTTTCTTTGATGTTTTTACCTTCCCTTATCAATTTTCTGCACTTCATAACTTTCGATTTATATCAGTTGCTATCCACCTTTTCCCCTTTGTTATATATTATTTTTTTAAGTTTCTAATTGTTGCCTTCACTTCACCACTGAACCAGAATGGGTTTTTAGCCAGAGCTTTCCTCTTTCTTGATTGTGGAAGCTCGGCTTTTTGGCCATCTAATAAACTCTTCTTAAAGAACTCTCAATTTTCATTCACATTTTTCTCTCTAAATTTTTCCTCCCAATCAATTACATTAAATTACATTCACAAAAACTTCAGCTTTGGGAAGTTAATCTTTTTGAAGCACTAAGTATATTTATATTACTTGTTGGAAATGTCTTCTGTTTGCCCATATTAAATGTAATCAGATCATGATTACTGGTCCCTAAGCAACCACCGGCTGCCAGTCCAGTGGTTAATTCATCAGTCTTGCTTGGGTTTCTATGGAGCGCCATGAACACCCATTGTACAAATAATAGATCAATTATAAGAGTAACTGTCATAAATATAAAGGGAAGGGTAAACCCCTTTGAAATCCCTCCTGGCCAGGGGAAAGCTCCTCTCACCTGTAAAGGGTTAAGAAGCTAAAGGTAACCTCGCTGGCACCTGACCAAAATGACCAATGAGGAGACATGATACTTTCAAAAGCTGGGAGGAGGGAGAGAAACAAAGGGTCTGTGTCTGTCTATATGCTGGTCTTTACCGGGGATAGACCAGGAATGGAGCCTTAGAACTTTTAGTAAGTAATCTAGCTAGGTATGTGTTAGATTATGATTTCTTTAAATGGCTGAGAAAAGAATTGTGCTGAATAGAATAACTATTTCTGTCTATGTATCTTTTTTGTAACTTAAGGTTTTGCCTAGAGGGGTTCTCTATGTTTTTGAATCTAATTACCCTGTAAGATATCTACCATCCTGATTTTACAGGGGGGATTTCTTTATTTCTATTTACTTCTATTTTTTATTAAAAGTCTTCTTGTAAAAAACTGAATGCTTTTTCATTGTTCTCAGATCCAAAGGTTTGGGTCTGTGGTCACCTATGCAAATTGGTGAGGCTTTTTATCCAACATTTCCCAGGAAAGGGGGGGTGCAAGTGTTGGGAGGATTGTTCATTGTTCTTAAGATCCAAGGGTCTGGGTCTGTAGTCACCTAGGCAAATTGGTGAGGCTTTTTACCAAACCTTGTCCAGGAAGTGGGGTGCAGGGTTTTGGGAAGTATTTTGGGGGGAAAGACGCGTCCAAACAGCTCTTCCCCAGTAACCAGTACTAGTTTGGTGGTGGTAGCGGCCAGTCCAAGGACAACGGGTGTAATATTTTGTACCTTGGGGAAGTTTTGACCTAAGCTGGTAAAGATAAGCTTAGGAGGTTTTTTCATGCAGGTCCCCACATCTGTACCCTAGAGTTCAGAGTAGGGGAGGAACCTTGACAGTAACCATGGACAATCGGCGGGGGAGGTGAAGGGGGGAGGGAAGCGGGGGCAGGAGCGCCATTTGGCCTGGGCCTCAAGCTCAAAGGGGGCCTCACATTTAGACACTTGTTAATTTTTTGGCATTTGATACGTTACACAATTTGTTTTTAAGCGCATCCCTATCAGACCAAAATGTGACACACTTTCTCAGCTTAGAGCTTCAAATTTAAGCAAATAAGAGATGTGATTTGGTAAAAGACATAATTTTTTTGTTAACTGATACAGATTTTGTCATATTAAAGAGTTTAAAATGTTCATAAATATTAATAAAAATATATCTATTCTGAAGGCACAAGATTAGACTGTGATGAACGTGTCCTCTCAGATCAACTGATTATATAAACAAACCACTATTAGTGGCTGGTGCTGGATCAAGTGTGTGTTGAAAGGAAGAGAATTGTTACATTTTAGTGTCTTTATAGTTTTACGTCTAGTTGAATAAGGAATTATTTATGTGTGAGAATTCCTCATTATTCTCTTCATATGGTAGCTAAAAGAGGTGACGGGTTGGTTGGTTGAGCCCTAGCTTGGTAGCTTGGCCATCATCATCGGCTTTCATAGTCTATAGGCCCAGATTCAAGGTGAAAATTTGTGAGGACAATCTTATACAGTTAGTTTCGTGAGGACACATGTTTGAAATTTTTGGACATTATCCCTCTCTCTGTATCCATGTCTGTGTTTACTATATATATATATATATGTCATCCCTTTGACTTCAGCTTAGCCTGTTATATTATACCTTGTGTGCTTGAGTTTTGATTCAGTGATAAGGATAATAACCTGTCTGACTTAATTAGTTCTTTTTTAGTGTTCTTTTTTGTGTTCTTAATTAGTATTCCTTCATTTTAAGTCTTTTCAGCATTTGTGTACCATTCAGCATTTGTGTACATGTTTACAGTAGAAGACTTGAAGTGTAGATGAGATACTTATTTACAGCAGAATATTTCAAGTGTGGATAGGCTACATATTGATCAGATAGATCACTATGAAGAGGAGATTTGAAGGTGGTCAGGCAAGAGATGGCAAAAACAACTGAGCGAAGCAGCAGCTAAGAGCTCAAAGCCAATAACTTCATTTCTCAAGCCACTGGAAAACACATCTTCCCCAAAAAACAACGCTACAGACTCCGCAAATGCAACAGCTGATATTTCAATGCCAATACCTGAATATGAGGACATTAGTCAAGAAGGAGATATGCCAACAGTAACAGATGCAGCAGAAGATCCTGTGTACGATCAAGAAACTCAACAGCAACAGGAAGATGTAGAACTTACGTAACAAGAGCAATTCATGAGTACTACAGGTTTAATTGTGACTGACACTGGAATTATTGACAAGAGCAATACTGCCCAAATGCAATTTTTTTTTCAAATTAGTTGTTTTGAAATTCCAAGTAACATTCCACAAGATGCTGATAATCATGCTTTCCCTATTCATCTGCTGACAAAAACTCTTCCAAATGGTGAGACCTGCACAAGAGACTGGTTATGCTGGAGTACGGAAAAACAATCTCTGTACTGTGAACGCTGCGTCATTGAACAAAAGTGCTTCAAATGCATCAGTTCTCTCTGATCAATCAGGATGGAGCATCAACAGAGGTTGGAGGAAGTTGAAAGACTGAGTACCATCACATGAGAGTTCAATGTCAAACAAAGAAAACTATGTTGCATGGAAATCAGCCAATAGGGCAGCATCAGCTGAAAGTTCAGTTGAGAATTTACTCTTGACTGAACTCTCTCCAGAAACTAATAACTGGAAAAAACTTCTTGAGTGCATCCTGAATGTCATCCTTTTTCTTTCTGAGCGGGGATTGGCTTTCTTTGGTTCCAGTCAACGTATTAGTGATTGTGCAAATGGAAACTTTCTAAGCATAGTTGAGCTCCTCAGCAAATATGACCCACTTTTATCAGAGCAGGTTAAATGTGTTCGAGAATCGCAAGAGATTCAAAAGTGCATGCAAGTCCATTATCTCTCCACATGCATACAAAATGAGTTTATTGAGCTATGTGGGTCATTCGTACAAACAACAATTCTTGATGAGATTCGAAATGCCAAGTATTTTTAATCATTGTTGATGCAACTCCAGATTGTTCTCACAAGGAACAGATTACTATGGTTATTCGATATGTTAAGATTGTAGACAGCTCAAAATTTTCAATTGAAGAAAGGTTTGTTTTGTTTGATAATTTCACGAGAAAAACTGGAAAAGAAATTGCTGCTCGAGTACTAGCAATTCTACTAGGTTTTAAGTTAGATTTTCAAGTCTGCATTGCATTGCCTATGACAATGGATCTAATATGGCTGGGAAGTACAAAGGTATACAAGCAGTTCTGCTTGAGCATAATTCAAACTATATTTTCTCCAGCTATGGAAACCACACACTAAACCAGGGGTTGGCAATCTTTGGCATGCAGCCCGACAGGGAAAGCCGCTGGTGGGCCGGGCCGGTTTGTTTACTTGCAGCATCTGCAGGTTCGGCCAATCGCAGCTTCCACTGGCCACGGTTCACCATCCCAGGCCAATGGGGGCTGCGGGAAGGGCGGCTAGCACATCCCTCAGCCCGCGCCACTTCCCGCAGCACCTTGGCCTGGGACAGCGAACCACAGCCAATGGGAGCTGCTATCAGCCAAACTTGCAGACGCTGCAGGTAAACAAACCGGCCCAGCCCACCAGTGGCTTTCCCTGGCAGGCTGCACGCCAAAGGTTGCCGATCCCTGCACTAAACAGTGTAGGTGCTGACTGTGCTGAATCACGCAAGGAGGCAATTACTTACTTTGGAACTGTTCAGCAAATGTACAATCTCTTCAGTAGCAATCCACAAAGGTGGGAGATTCTGAAGCAATATCTTCCTGTTTCATTGTATGGGACATCCAAAACTAGATGGTCTGCACAGATTGATGGTGTTCAACCAGTTGTACAGAATCTGAATTCAGTGAGAAAGGCTTTAAATGTGCTTGAGTCTCTCAGTCTCACTGCACAGGCTCGAACTGAACTTCAGTCTATTCAGAAGCACATAGAATCATAGAATCATAGAATATCAGGGTTGGAAGGGACCCCAGAAGGTCATCTAGTCCAACCCCCTGCTCAAAGCAGGACCAATTCCCAGTTAAATCATCCCAGCCAGGGCTTTGTCAAGCCTGACCTTAAAAACCTCTAAGGAAGGAGATTCTACCACCTCCCTAGGTAACGCATTCCAGTGTTTCACCACCCTCTTAGTGAAAAAGTTTTTCCTAATATCCAATCTAAACCTCCCCCACTGCAACTTGAGACCATTACTCCTCGTTCTGTCATCTGCTACCATTGAGAACAGTCTAGAGCCATCCTCTTTGGAACCCCCTTTCAGGTAGTTGAAAGCAGCTATCAAATCCCCCCTCATTCTTCTCTTCTGCAGGCTAAACAATCCCAGCTCCCTCAGCCTCTCCTCATAACTCATGTGTTCCAGTCCCCTAATCATTTTTGTTGCCCTTCGCTGGACTCTCTCCAATTTAGCCACATCCTTCTTGAAGTGTGGGGCCCAAAACTGGACACAGTACTCCAGATGAGGCCTCACCAATGTCGAATAGAGGGGAACGATCACGTCCCTCGATCTGCTCGCTATGCCCCTACTTATACATCCCAAAATGCCATTGGCCTTCTTGGCAACAAGGGCACACTGCTGACTCATATCCAGCTTCTCGTCCACTGTCACCCCTAGGTCCTTTTCTGCAGAACTGCTGCCTAGCCATTCGGTCCCTAGTCTGTAGCTGTGCATTGGGTTCTTCCGTCCTAAGTGCAGGACCCTGCACTTATCCTTATTGAACCTCATCAGATTCCTTTTGGCCCAATCTTCCAATTGGTCTAGGTCCTTCTGTATCCTATCCCTCCCCTCCAGCGTATCTACCACTCCTCCCAGTTTAGTATCATCCGCAAATTTGCTGAGAGTGCAATCCACACCATCCTCCAGATCATTTATGAAGATATTGAATAAAACCGGCCCCAGGACCGACCCTTGGGGCACTCCACTTGATACCGGCTGCCAACTAGACATGGAGCCATTGATCACTACCCGTTGAGCCCGACAATTTAGCCAGCTTTCTACCCACCTTATAGTGCATTCATCCAGCCCATACTTCCTTAACTTGCTGACAAGAATACTATGGGAGACCGTGTCAAAAGCTTTGCTAAAGTCAAGAAACAATACATCCACTGCTTTCCCTTCATCCACAGAACCAGTAATCTCATCATAAAAGGCGATTAGATTAGTCAGGCATGACCTTCCCTTGGTGAATCCATGCTGGCTGTTCCTGATCACTTTCCTCTCATGCAAGTGCTTCAGGATTGATTCTTTGAGGACCTGCTCCATGATTTTTCCAGGGACTGAGGTGAGGCTGACTGGCCTGTAGTTCCCAGGATCTTCCTTCTTCCCTTTTTTAAAGATTGGCACTACATTAGCCTTTTTCCAGTCATCCGGGACTTCCCCGGTTCGCCACGAGTTTTCAAAGATAATGGCCAGTGGCTCTGCAATCACAGCCGCCAATTCCTTCAGCACTCTCGGATGCAACTCGTCCGGCCCCAGGGACTTGTGCACGTCCAGCTTTTCTAAATAGTCCCTAACCGCCTCTATCTCCACAGAGGGCTGGCCATCTCTTCCGCATTTTGTGATGCCCAGCGCAGCAGTCTGGGAGCTGACCTTGTTAGTGAAAACAGAGGCAAAAAAAGCATTGAGTACATTAGCTTTTTCCACATCCTCTGTCACTAGGTTGCCTCCCTCATTCAGTAAGGGGCCCACACATTCCTTGGCTTTCTTCTTGTTGCCAACATACCTGAAGAAACCCTTCTTGTTACTCTTGACATCTCTGGCTAGCTGCAGCTCCAGGTGCGATTTGGCCCTCCTGATAACATTCCTACATGCCCGAGCAATATTTTTATACTCTTCCCTGGTCATATGTCCAACCTTCCACTTCTTGTAAGCTTCTTTTTTATGTTTAAGATCCGCTAGGATTTCACCATTAAGCCAAGTTGGTCGCCTGCCATATTTACTATTCTTTCGACTCATCGGGATGGTTTGTCCCTGTAACCTCAACAGGGATTCCTTGAAATACAGCCAGCTCTCCTGGACTCCTTTCCCCTTCAAGTTAGTCCCCCAGGGGATCCTGGCCATCCGTTCCCTGAGGGAGTCGAAGTCTGCTTTCCTGAAGTCCAGGGTCCGTATCCTGCTGCTTACCTTTGTTCCCTGCGTCAGGATCCTGAACTCAACCAACTCATGGTCACTGCCTCCCAGATTCCCATCCACTTTTGCTTCCCCCACTAATTCTACCCGGTTTGTGAGCAGCAGGTCAAGAAAAGCACCCCCCCTAGTTGGCTCCTCTAGCACTTGCGCCAGGAAATTGTCCCCTACGCTTTCCAAAAACTTCCTGGATTGTCTATGCACCGCTGTATTGCTCTCCCAGCAGATATCAGGAAAATTAAAGTCACCCATGAGAATCAGGGCATGCGATCTAGTAGCTTCCGTGAGCTGCCGGAAGAAAGCCTCATCCACCTCATCCCCCTGGTCCGGTGGTCTATAGCAGACTCCCACCACTACATCATTCTTGTTGCACACACTTCTAAACTTAATCCAGAGACACTCAGGTTTTTCTGCAGTTTCGTACCGGAGCTCTGAGCAGTCATACTGCTCCCTTACATACAGTGCTACTCCCCCACCTTTTCTGCCCTGCCTGTCCTTCCTGAACAGTTTATAACCATCCATGACAGTACTCCAGTCATATGAGTTATCCCACCAAGTCTCTGTTATTCCGATCACGTCATAGTTCCTTGACATCACCAGGACCTCCAGTTCTCCCTGCTTGTTTCCAAGGCTTTGTGCATTTGTATATAAGCACTTGAGATAACCTGTTGATCGCCCCTCATTGCCAGTATGAGGCAGGAGCCCTCCCCTCACAAACATTCCTGCCTGTGCTTCCTCCCGGTATCCCGCTTTCCCACTTACCTCAGGGCTTTGGTCTCCTTCCCCCGGTCCAAATTTAAATGAATTCTGATGTCATCTTTGTGCATGAAGCTACTTACAATGGGGTGATGTTGAGAGGGATAACATTGAAAGTCTTCTAAATGACATTCAACAGATTCGTGAACAACGGGATGCGATCCTGACTGAGTCCAAATTAGTAGCACAGAATATTGGCATTTTATCTGAGTTATCCACCAATTGCAACTTACCTACTGAATCCGATGCCAAGTAGCATTATAGAGTCAATGTCTTCCTTGTCATCATTGAGTCTATTCAATCAGGTCTTACACGTCAATTTGAGTCAGTGAGACTAATTTGTACCCTTTTGGGGTTTCTTTGGCAGTTCAACAGACTGAGTAATGAAGATCTACTTTCTGCAGCTGAACAATTTCAACAACAGTACAACAAAGAAATCTCAAAAGATCTCAGTGACAGGGTCATCTTCCTCAAACAAATATATTCCACGAACTTTCAATTGGATTGCAAGCCAAAGGAATTGCATCGAGAAATACTCAAACTTGGACTCTCTGGGGTGTTTCCTAATATCACAATTGCATTGCATATTTTTGTCAGTTTGCCTGCGCTAGTGGCTTCAGGTGAATGCACCTTCAACGTGTTGAAGCAAGTAAAGAGCTATCATAGTTCAACTATGGGACAAGAATGGGCTCGCCATTTGAATGGGCTCGCCATGCTTAATATCAACTGTGACATTGCACGAAAGCTACATTTTCCCTCAATAATTAGTGTATTTGCACAGAAAAAGGCTAGAAAAGCATTTGTTAAATAAAAAAATATTCAAATTATGTCTCACTCTTTTTCTGGTGCCTTGTTTTCATGCGTCATCATTTTTTATTTTTATTATAGCTAGGGGCCTCGAAAGCTGGAAGTGGCCCGGGCCTCTCTGGACCTCTGAGAGGGCCTGAGAATAACACTAAAAATATTAGTGTACCAGGGAACAGGATAATTTTTTTAATGGTATCCTCTATTTTTCTGAGCCAGACACATTGCTATGCCCCTCATTAGATCATCTTAAGACTCACTTGGAATGTCTGGTTCTGTGGCCAGAGCAATAGCAGTATGCACTGCCATGAACATAATTCAATCTTGATCCTGCCCCATTTCACATTCCAGGATAGTAGAGATGAGAGCAATGGTGAGGCTTCTTTTAGCTTGGGGATAAAGAAATAAGGTGGGTGGACAGGGGGCTTTCATTCATGCTTTATTGAGTTCAGTTTATTCTTGTTCTTTTTGTTGACCGCCATAGCTCAATTCGCCTGCGATGCAGTATCCAATGTTCAGTGAATTCCCACTTTTTACATAGTTTTCCAGACTGGGTTATCTGAGTCACAATGATTTCCTCTTGCCTAAGGTCAGGCAGTAAATTTAGCCCAAGGTTAAAATTTAGGTTTCTTTTGCCTCTCATGAATTGGCTGGGCCAAATGGCTTTATGCTAGGTTATATAAATAACCATATTCAATTCTTTTCAGGTGGAGGATGTGACTATTTGGAGAAGGATATGAGAGCACTCAAGTAATTGCCTTTAGCAATTTACACAATAGAAACATTACTTGCAGGGCAAGCAAACAAACCTATTAAATAACGGCAATACAAGATGACTTTTTTGCTATCGTTCAATTTATGGGCCGAATTTTTAGCACATTAGTCTCCCCCCATCGATTTTGTACCCAAAATAATTTGTGGGTGAAACTACAGCTATCTAAATGCATTAGTAGGTGAGCACAGGAATTATTAGACGTCTAAATGACAACCATAATTATTTTCAGGAACACAATGGAGGCCATTGTATAAAAATGTTGCCTTATATATTTATATATAAATTCAGGCTACCCTGTTCATGAGTATTTATTTAAGGTCCAGTCCTGAGCCCCTTCCTCATGAAGGGCTCCAGTGAAGAGTGAAATTTTGCTCTGGATCACACCTGTGGGGGGGGGTGTGTGTGAAAATTTCATATTAGCCTATGGAAAAAGATGGAAAACATCAATTGTTTCCTATCTTCAGAACCTTCTACAAAGAATTCTAAGGAGAGCCACGCTTAGGTGGCTTAGGCTACACGTGCATGAAAGCATCATTATCAGTACCTGACATGAAAGCATGTCCAGGAAGAGAGGAACAGAAGAGATGAATGGGGAGACTAAAAGGACAGGAAAAGTACAGTGTGAATAAGGCTTTCCAAAAAGGAACTTAACACTTATTGCATTCAAGATACTTAAAATACATTAAATATTTTCCTATTTTTTTCCATGTAAGCAAGTGATGTGGTTGCTGTTGGTTTGTTATGGATTGTATCTAGAAGGGGAAATGGCCCATGAAATCTTGAATGCATGTGGGGAAGTGTTGTTAAGACAATCTCTCTGTTAAGATGAGATCCATTATAAAAAAAAGGTCAGAGAAGCCACAGTCTTTTCCTCTCCAACAATTCCTTACATACTATATGTTTCAGAGTAACAGCCGTGTTAGTCTGTATTCGCAAAAAGAAAAGGAGTAAGGTGCCACAAGTACTCCTTTACATACTATATGTGGTTTTTACTTCCCTGTACCAGGAGACAGACTAACAAGAATCCAGACTAACTGGTTTAGGTTTTGTGAAAGGAACAAGAAAAAAAAAATCAAACCTGTTTGCTTTCTTTTGAATTAACATGTACCTGATCAAATGCCTCCACTTACAAACTTCTCAATGACTGAGGAAATCAGCAGAGAGAGAGAAAAACCATTGTGTAAGGAGCTGGGATTGGCTTTGAGCTTTATAACCTTATAGCAGTGATGCTTTAGATAGGCTTGAGGAAGCATTTTCATAGCAAATTCCTGTTTTCAGTTGTTTATAAATATTTCGGTAAACTGAATTCTGAGCTGAAGCTTCTGGGGCATTTTCTCCCAAGTTGAATCCCTTATACAGGGTGGAATAATCACTGGTTTGCCATAACATATTGTCATCATTTTGCCATTTTTGAGTTATTTAATAGTGAGATAATGGTGTTTTTCATACTTTATATAACTTTCAGAGACTGTCTGCATTTGGAAAAGTCAAAAATAGCATTTTGTTACCATCTGAAGCTTGCCGTGTACTTAAGGCCTATTTTTCAGAGCCTCTGAACACCTGACATTCCCTCTGAAAATTAAGCTATAATCACAGAAGTGTACACTGGAAGGGACCTTGAGAGATCATTGGGAGAGAGAGCCCTCCTGTCAAGGCAGGATGTTTGTCAAACCTGTTCTTAAAAACCTCCAGTGACAGAGATTCCACAGCCTCCCTAGGCAATTTGCTCCAGTGCTTAAATACCCATCAGGAAGTTTTTCCTAACCTCCTTTGCTGCAATTTAAGATCATTGCTTCTTGTCCTATCCTTAGAGGTTAACGAGGACAATTTTTCACCCTCCTCCTTGTAACTTTTTAAGTACTTGAAAAATGTTATGGTTAGGGTTGCCAACTTCCCAATTTCTTAAAACTGGACACTATAACCCCCTCACCCCCTTGCTCGCTTGTTCCCTCTGCCCCACCCCCACTCGCTTGCTCCCCCCTCCTTCCAAAACTCACCTGGCCCCTGCAGAGCTGGCCTAGGAGCTGAAGCAGAGCCTGCATAGAGATGCAGGTAGGAGTCAGCCCTGACTGAGAAGGGGCTGGCGCAGATTGATGAGCTGGTGCCCCCAGTACCCATGCGCTGGGTCAGGCTGGCGTTTGGAGGCAGCGATCATGGGGGGCAGAGAATGGGAGTGTTGTCAGTCTGTCTAGCTGGGCGAGCTGGGCCGGGCTAGGGAAAATGGCCTTCCTTACCAACGCTGTGCGTGCAAGCTGGAGGCCAGGCTCTGCAATGCCCTGAGATTTAAGGGCGCTGGTCCCGCACCCTCCTGGGCTGGGCCGAACTCATCCGAGTGGTACGGGAAGGAAGGTGAAGCAGGAGCTGGTGCTGCAAAGTCACCTCTTCCCTGGGGAGAAGCATCCGACCCACATGGGATCCCTGTCTCAGGTTGTGGCCTCCCTCCCTCCCTCCCACCCCCCGCCCCCTGCCCATTCCGGCGCCCCTGTGGGCAGTAATTGTATATGTCTCCTTTAGACTGGACTTTCCGGTTGAAAACCGGACACCTGGCAACCCTAGTTATTGTTTCCCTCCTCAGTCTTCTCTTCTCCAGACTAAACAAATGGGGTATATTCAGGTACTGGGGTATAAAGGCCCTTTAAGAATAGAGGAGGCCAGAACACCCAGTTCCAGGAAGCTGGAATGAACAAAGGCCCAGGAAATGGAACAGTCCTGGGGAATAAGTAGTTGGATTGGAGAAAAACCAGGGCACTGCCCCTTTAAAGGCATGGGACTAGGAGCCCTAGGGTCAGGTGGGACAGAGCTACCCTCTCTTCCAGCCAATCAAGAAGAGCTCTCTAGAGGGGCAGTATGTAGCCAGGCTTCTCCCTCAGAAGAACAGAGGTGTAGCTGGTAGGAAAAGGAAGCTAGAGCCAGAAGGCTGAGTGCCAGATAGAAAAGCCTAGGAGTAGTGACTGTAAAGAACAGATGTTGGCAGAGGAAGAGCTCTGTGAGGGTGGCAGAAAAGCCAGAGATAAGTGTGAACTGTTGGGTTGCAATGCTGAACTTTATGTCTGAGCCATTAAGAACTATGTGGGACTGTTTGCAGTCATTAAACCAGCCGCAAGTGAAGGATTGTTCTACTCATGAGAGACTGTATAGTACTCAGAAGGAGCCCTGAAGATGGAGAACAGAGGAAGGGTGCTGCAGAGGGACTGAGCACTTCCTTGTGGCCAGAGGTAAGTGGCAACCCTGTATTACTCTTTAATCAGATGTTTGAAAAGGTTTGCATTAGAAATAAAAGTCCGTGGGCTGTATGTGACGTTCCACTCACAGCCCATTCCTACAAGGGTGTGAGCACACAGAGGGAGCTCATCAGTTCAGAAGACATGGATACAACTTGCAGGATCAGATCCTAAATTTTCAGCTATCTTCCAAGTTGTAGTACTTGTGCATGAGTCTATCCGGAGTCTTACACAATGAACCCAATTTTATGCTGTTTTACATTCTATGTGACTCTGCTGAGATCACTGGGGATTGCCCCAGGACGTAAATCACTGGCCCAATGGAATCAGTTCCAAGTGTTAATTCCACTGTATGATTGCATCCATGCAACAATATTCAAACAATCCCTCTGGGTGGGCATCTTATGACTTTCAAACTGAAATAAATCCTATTTATTTTCTTTTTAATCTTTTCATTTTATAAAAACAAAGCATTCAGAGCAAAAATTATATTAAATGCATGAAAGTAACCACACACACACACACACACACACGTAACATGATGTTTCATTTAATTATGTTTGTCACTATAATTATTATTTACCATCCTACAAAAAGATAGATAATCAGATAATGCCTGATTATACATACTTGTTATCCATTTAAACTTAGCAATTTTTATATATAGACTCATTTCTTAACACAAAGCTATTTAATGGCTATTTTAAAACCTTGAAGACCATCTGTGGATTGGCATACCTGTAACTTTCCCCTTCTTGCTTTTTCCTTCCTGGACTCATTCATCACATTAAATTGAGCAATCTCATTATGCTGCTTGATTACTCTTTGTCTTCTATTGGATTTTTAACTAGGTCCCTGCTGAATTAAACAAATAGTCTAAAAAAAGTAAACAAATTACAATAAAAATATAATGACTTCATATTAATAGACTGTTCATGAGAACATTAGATACATGTTTCTGCCTACTGATAAAATCCAGAAGTAAATACATTTTGATTAGACTAATCAGTATGTGACTGGTGGCAAAATAATCATAGAAATCAAAGACTGAGAGGGATGTTAGTAGGTCATCTAATCCAGTCCCTGCACTGAGGCAGTATTATCTAGAGTCCATCCCTGACAGGTGTTTGTTTAACTTGTTCTTTAAAAACCCCAAAGAAAGGGATTCCACAACCTCCATAAGTAATTTGTTCCAGTGCTTAACTTTCTGGACAGTTAGGCAGGTTTTACTAATGTCTAACCTAAATCTGCTTTGCTGCAATTTCAGCCCATTGCTCCTTGTCCTCTCCACAATGGTTAACAAGAACAATTTAGCATCCTCCTCGTAACAACCTTTTAGGTACTTGAAGACTGTTATCATGTCTTCCCCTCAATCTTCTTTTCTCCAAACTAAACAAACCCAATTTTTAAAATCTTTCCTCGTAGGTCATGTTTTCTAGACCTTTAATCATTTTTGTTGCTCTCCTCTGGACTTTCTCCAATTTGTCCACATCTTTCCCAAAGTGTGGAGCCCAGAATTGGGCACAGTACTCCTCCAGTTGAGGCCTTATCAGTGCAGAGTAGAGTGGAAGAATTACCACTCCTGCTAATGAATCCCAGAATGATGTTCGCCTTTTTTGCAACTGTATTACATTGTTGACTGACATTTAGTTTGTGATCCACTATAACCCCCCAAGATCCTTTTCTGCAGTATTCCTTCCTAGGGTTCCCATTTTGTATTTGTGCAGTTAATTGTTCCTTCCAAAGTGTAGTACTCTGCATTTGTCCTTATTGATTTCATCCTATGTATTTCAAACCATTTCTCCAGTTTGTCAGTTCTAATCCTGTCCTCCTACAAGGACTGGAAAGCTACCTTAAAAACCTAGCTGATGATCACCTTACAGTGTGTATGGTAACACCCATTGTTTCATGTTCTCTGTGTATATAAATCTCCCCACTGTATTTTCCCACTGAATGCATCCGATGAAGTGAGCTTTAGCTCACGAAAGCTTATGCTCAAATAAATTAGTTATTCTCTAAGGTGCCACAAGTACTCCTTTTCTTTTTGCGAATACAGACTAACACGGTTGCTACTCTGAAACTTGATGTAAGAGGAATCCCTGGATGATGTAGCACTAGCATAGCCATAGCTCCTGGCATAGGAAGCCTGTCAGAGGGAAGGGGACATGGCCAGATTGCAACTGCTCTCCAGTGATCCCTGGCTGGTTTATAACAGCCCTGTGGCTGCTTTCAGTTGTTCTGGGAACTGAACTGGCCAGCCCCAGAACCAGTGGAACACAAAAGGTGGTGTATGGCTTTTACGCCACCCCTCTCTATAGGTCCTGTGCCAAGCACAGTTCAGCTGGATCAGGCCCATGAACTTCAACAGAAGTACTCTGTTTTATTCAGGTTTCAGAGGGGTAGCCGTGTTAGTCTGTATCCGCAAAAAACCGAGGCGTCCTTGTGGCACCTTAGAGACGAACACATTTATTTGGGCATAAGCTTTCGTGGGCTATAACCCACTTCATCAGATGCATGGAGTGAAAAATACAGTAGGCAGGTATAAATATACAGCCCATGAAAAGTTGGGAGTTGCCTTACCAAATGGGGGGGGATCAGTGCTAACGAGGCCAATTCAATCAAAGTCGATGTGGCCCATTCCCAATAGTTGACAAGAAGGGGTGAATATCAACATAGGAAAAATATTTTGTAGTGCTAACGAGGCCAATTCAATCAGGGTGGATTGAGAACTGTTGGGAATGGGCCACTTCCACCCTAATTGAATTGGCCTCGTTAGCACTGACCCCCCACTTGGTAAGGCAACTCCCAACTTTTCATGGGCTGTATATTTATACCTGCCTACTGTATTTTTCACTCCATGCATCTGATAAAGTGGGTTATAGCCCACGAAAGCTTATGCCCAAATAAATTTGTTAGTCTCTAAGGTGCCACAAGGACTCCTCGTTGTTTCTGTTTTATTCAGACAGTGCAAGGAGGTTAGAATGAAACCAAGTGCCCGGCCAGATGTGTATTAAAATAAAACTAGCATCATTGCCCCTTAGAAAAATCTCAATAACCTGGTATTTGTACCCTGTAATCCATGATGTCTGCTAATCTAAACATGATATTTGTGTACTGTCACCATTGGGTTGGCATTTAATTTACAATCCATGCAATAGTCAAGAAACCAGATCTTTAATGACAGGTTTCATGTGTAAACAGACTCCAATGAGAGACTGCTGAATTGGAATTAATTTGCAAACTGGATACAATTAACTTAGGCTTGAATAGAGACTGGCAGTGGATGGGTCTTTACACAAAGTAAAACTATTTCCCCATGTTTATCCCCCCCCCCCAACCCCCCACTGTTCCTCAGATGTTCTTGTCAACTGCTGGCAATGGCCCACCTTGATTATCACTACAAAAGGTTCCCCCCCCCACTCTCCTGCTGGTAATAGCTCACCTTAAATGATCACTCTGGTTACAGTGTGTATGGTAACACCCATTGTTTCATGTACTCTATGTATATAAATCTCCCCACTGTATTTTCCACTGAATACATCCGATGAAGTGAGCTGTAGCTCACGAAAGCTTATGCTCAAATAAATTCGTTAGTCTCTAAGGTGCCACAAGTACTCCAGATCTTTAATATCATTTATGCCTTTTAGATCATTCACAGTTTGAATGCATGTTTCCGACCAGATTTCATTTTGTGTTAACTGGCATAGTTCCATTGTAGTCAATGAAGCTGTGCCAACGTATACCAGCTGGGGAACTAGATCTTCATGTTCAGTTCAGTGACAACAATGGTAACTGAGAGAATAACTTAAAAATCTGAAACAGGATTTGTTGTGTTTACACGGTACATTGGCTTTCTACCTATATCTGTTTTCCACTATGAAACTATTCAATTTTACAGTAGGCTAAAGGGACTGCTAGAAAACCTTCCTGACTCATGTTATTCTGAGAAGAAAATATGGTCCATAGTGTACCTCTGTAAAGGGTTCTCTCAAATATCTAATAGAAATAGCAAATAAAGATGAGTGCCAATTAGAAAGCCTTCTTCAGGATAAGGCTATGCAAAAGACACAGAGCTTGCTTCTGATTTCACACCAGTTTACACTGATTTAACTTCCCTGACTTCAGTGGAGCTACTCTGATTTTATACTGGTGTGACATCAGGATCATGCCCACAGTTATTAGACACATGCTAAATAAATGTAAGTTTAAAAAAACAGGTTTTTTTTGCTGTGGTCTTGTATTTCTATGTTGACAAAAATAATAATTGGATTAAGACAGACAATGAAAAATTCTGGAAAGCTAAAAATGTGAAAGGCTTTTTTTTGTGATCTTTCTGCAGAAAATGAAAGTAACCAGGAAAGAGAAGTGGATCCTAAGAGTGGCAGAATGACTCACTGAACTATGATCTGTTTGTTTTAATCAAGCTATGTGCATAGAGGTCTAACTGTGGGTAAATATGGCCAGTGTCTGACCCATAGCTATGGCCACACAGGTGCCTACTTTTGCTTTAGTGTCTGTTTTGTTTTTTAATTATTTACTTGCCCAATCCATGATGGCCTTACTTTCTAGACGTTGCAACGTAATACACAAGAGATTAGAATAGCTGTACGCACATTTCGGAGGTGCTGGGAGGTTTAAAGAACATGTGTAAAGTGTTTGGAACATGAAGTGGGATATATAAATGTTGCTATTATTACTGCCTGTGATTACTGTTAAAAGTGTTTTTAAAAAATCTTCAAAGCTGCAATTCCAGCATCATCACAGTATATCCAACTATCAGGAAATACAGTGCAGATTCACTGAGCGTATAAGATGTGCTGTCCTATCTCACGACTGTCACGTTCACCAATGAGATAACACGGCACTACTTTCGACCCCATCATTAAAAGTACTGCTATGGTTTGCAGTTAGAGCTGTGATATTTTGTGGCAAGCACCTCACTGGAGTGGGAGCTTTATGACTTTTAGGTTATGACATGACATATCTTAGGTGTTTTGGCCAGCCACTGAAATTGCTAGGCAGTTGTCTGCGAGGGCCCCACAACTAGGATGCCAAACAGTGCCAGATAAAGAGCAAACAGCTTACGACGGTAAAATGACGGACAATGGGAAAAAATCCAGCAGCAGACACACCACATGCTTTTTTCGGGGAGCTGGACAGGATTTTACATAAACTACATGACTGCCCATCCCTGGCAGCTGATGGATCATTTTGATCACCTTCTCCCTCCCCAGCCTCCCCACCAAACTCAAGATTTACCAGTAAGACTCCCTGGGGGATGAGCATGAGCAGGTTAGTGAAGAGATCTCCCCAGAGAGCCAGGATTTATTCGGGACTCAGGACGCCGATTCCATCCAGGATGAAGATGAACCCAATTCCTGCCCTGCAGCAAGCAAACCCAACTCCCAGGCAGTTATCCAGACCAGGACTGAGAAGGCTGATCCTATGGAGAGAACCTCAG
Source organism: Lepidochelys kempii (assembly GCF_965140285.1). Taxonomy (NCBI): domain Eukaryota; kingdom Metazoa; phylum Chordata; order Testudines; family Cheloniidae; genus Lepidochelys; species Lepidochelys kempii. Next base: position 25,404,224 of record NC_136381.1, on the reverse strand, counting down.
GATGTAAATTATTACAAAAATAGTAAAAAATTAACTATTTAAATTTTAATTTATTATTACATAACAACATAAGAATAGTCATACTGGGTCCCACCAAAGGTCCATCCAGCCCAGTATCCTGTCTGGCAACAGCGGCCAATGCCAAGTGCCCCAGAGGGAGTGAACCTAACAGGTAATGATCAAGTGATCGCTCTCCTGCCATCCATCTCCACCCTCTGACAAACAGATGCTAGGGACACCATTCCTTACCCATCCTGGCTGAGAGCCATTAATGGGCTTAACCTCTATAAATTTATCTAGTTCTTTTTTAAACTCTGTTATAGTCTTAGCCTTCACAACCTCCTCAGGCAAGGAGTTCCACTGGTTGACTGTGCACTGTGTGAAGAACTTCCTTTTATTTGTTTTAAACCTGCTGCCCATTAATTTCATTTGGTGGCCCCTAGTTCTTATATTATGAGAACAAGTAAATAGCTTTTCCTTATTCACTTTCTCCACACCACTCATGATTTTATAGACCTCTATCATATCCCCCCTTAGTCTCCTCTTTTCCAAGCTGAAAAGTCCTAGCCTCTTTAATCTCTCCTCATATGGGACCTGTTCCAAACCCCTAATCATTTTAGTTGCCCTTCTCTGAACCTTTTCTAATGTCAGTATATCTTTTTTGAGATGAAGAGCCGTATCTGTATGCAGTATTCAAGATGTGGGCATACCATGGATTTATATAAGGGCAATAAGATATTCTCCATCTTATTCTCTATCCCTTTTTAAATTATTCCTAACATCCTATTTGCTTTTTTGACTGCCGCTGCACACTGTGTGGTCGTCTTCAGAGAACTATCCACGATGACTCCAAGATCTCTTTCCTGATTAGTTGTAGCTAAATTAGCCCCCATCATATTGTATGTATAGTTGGGGTTATTTTTTCCAATGTGCATTACATTTATCCACATTAAATTTCATTTGCCATTTTGTTGCCCAATCACTTAATTTTGTGAGATCTTTTTGAAGTTCTTCATAGTCTGCTTTGGTCTTAACTATCTTGAGCAGTTTAGTATCATCTGCAAACTTTGCCACCTCACTGTTTACCCCTTTCTCCAGATCATTTATGAATAAGTTGAATAGGACTGGTCCTAAGACTGACCCTTGGCGAATACTACTAGTTACCCCTCTCCATTCTGAAAATTTACCATTTATTCCTACCCTTTGTTCCCTGTCTTTTAACCAGTTCTCAATCCATGAAAGGATCTTCCCTCTTATCCCACGACAACTTAATTTACATAAGAGCCTTTGGTGAGGGACCTAGTCAAAGGCTTTCTGGAAATCTAAGTACACTATGTCTACTGGATCCCTCTTGTCCACATGTTTGTTGACCCCTTCAAAGAACTCTAATAGATTAGTAAGACACGATTTCCCTTTACAGAAACCATGTTGACTTTTGCCCAACAATTTATGTTGTTCTGACAATTTTATTCTTTACTATTGTTTCAATTAATTTGCCCAGTACTGACATTAGACTTACCGGTCTGTAATTGCCAGAATCACCTCTAGAGCCCTTTTTAAATATTATTATACTATGCTACACTGCCATGCTAACTTCTGTTCTGGGTGCCTCTGGTCATAACTGTTGTAGGCCAGATGTGGGCTAGAAGCCTTTCCAAGTCTGAGGTCCCCTCCTCCCAACAGCCCATACTGTCCATTCAGCTCCCATACCTTTACTCAGCTGCAGTAGTTGCCATTTTGGAATCAGCCTCTATTTCACGCTAAAGCCATGAATACTTACTGTTTTCAAGCCCAGGCCATGAAAGGCGCACGCCCATATACACATTTTCCTTTCCCTTTCCCCTTCCCTCAGCTAACCTGCCAGGTGAAGGCGACCATCACTCGCAAAAAACCCAACTCTTGTCACCTCCGAAAAGCGGGCTGGCAGCATGGCGCAACAGCACCCTCTACCCCACCCCCTCCCAAGACAGATTCAAATGAGGAAAACATTCTTTTGCATGAAATGCAAAGGTTTATTGACATGAAGAAGAGCTCTGATTAAGCTTGAAAGCTTGCCTCTCTCTCACCAGCAGAAGTTGGTCTAGTAAAAGATATTATCTCACCTTCCTTGTCTCTCTAAGATCCTGGGACCAACACAGTGACAACAACATGGCATACAAAGGGTTTCTGAGACAGAGGTTCCAGGGAAAGAAATTTGGTTAGTGCTCTCGCTCTATAGGAAGTAAAAGCTTACAAAGCTACAAAGAGTACAGCTCCCCTGTAACATGCATCCTTACAGACTGGTAATAGTGAATGCTTCGGGCAACCATTGCGGAACCCTCTCTATTTTTCTCTGAATTTTCAGCATGTCCGTAGGGGAGATAAAGTAAAATCTAAGGCTGAGAAATTGTTCAATATTTGTTCTGAGATTGTGAAGAATAGCTGCATGGTCATCCCCGTCCCTGGGATAATTCATAACTCCTTTCCCCTCCCGCAGAACTTCTAGCAAGACCATCTTCTTGGTGAATAACTTCACAGCGTATCTCGCTGGTCTGCCCCTTGCCTTTCTTGAGTAGGCTATTATCTGCTCCTAGACACCAGGCTCAGTGTGATGTCATCCAGAGTCAGGACAGCCTAAAGGGATTGGAGAGGGGATTACTAGCCACCTGACCCCAAGATTAATCATCCTGCTAACCCTTCCAACACCATGTAAGCACCTCCAAGGGATAGAAAAATTGCAAAGCCAGACTGGAAACATAATTCCTACCCCCAGCCTCCAAGGCACAATGGCAAAGCCACAGAACATAAACTGCACAGACAAAAATCCCAGTGCACACAACACCATTACCATTTCTGACGTTCCCCAAGACTGGGAATAATCTCAGAGAGATAAATGTAAATGTAAAAAAATATATATATATACTATCGCAGCCTCCCTAGACTATGAACAGTTACACTTCTTATATTCCCCACAGTTATGTTTTATATTCCCCACAGTTATGGCACCTGCCCTCGGTAGACCTTTATAAATGGAGCTTTTACCAATGGCTGAGCAACTGGCAAACTTGAGGGTGAGAAAATGGAAGACTCCTGATGACATGTTGATGGACATTATTACAGAGTCCCCCCAAAAACCTGGAAAATGCGGAGAGGTGGAGACAGTATCTGAGGACTGAGAAGGAACCTGACAAGGAGCTTTCTAGGGAGATCACTGCAGGGGCAATGGATAGCATAGCAGTCTGCCAGGGCCAGCGTTGCCAGGGCCAAATACAGGAAGGTAAAAGACAGGGAGATGCAGACAACTCCTGAATGAACTACAAAGCCAGAATGCCCTGTTGCAGCACATGATACTCTTAGGGCAGCAGCAGGCAATGAAGCACAGTACTGCAAACCAGCTCCCAGCCATGTTATGCTGCCCCTTTAACACAGGCTGCAATACAGGCTGCAGGAACAACTCCTGCCCATTGTACTCCCACAGCACAGCTCCCCAGAGGCCATTCCCCTCCCAGACCCCAGCTCAGGGCACTGAGAACTATGGTGCCTGGGAGGGACCCCAGCTCTTTTGAGCCCTCTACTGCTCCTGGTACCTTTGAACCACCAGAAGAGGCAGAGCCAATATGTATTCTTGCCTGTGATGTTAAGCCCTTGTGCCCCTTGCATCGTGCCCTTCCCTGCACTGTCATACTTTACTGTTTTGTTTTGTATCCCCCTTTGGAGTCTGCCAGCTCCTGGAACACTGAACTGAGTCTCTGGGGTCGTAACCTCCGGACTACAGCAACTATGGCTCCAGAGCCTCCCAACACCCTTTCCCAGCCTGCTTAGGGTCTGGGGCAGAGACAGAATAGACTGGAAACTCCTGCAGAAGCCAATGGGGAGCTTGGGATGGAGTGATTTATATATGTAGTTTGCTGGGCTAGTGATGTGCCCGGCCTGCTGAGCCCTTCAGTGCGAGGAGACAAGTTGCCTCAAAAGACAAAGGGACTAGTTTTTGTTTCATTTTGGGGCTGTTTGAGTTTGGAGCTGAGAGAGGAGCAGCACAGTCTGGGGAGCCTTTACTCAATTCCCACCCCTAACACAAAGGGGGACTTTGAACTACTGGGGGAGTTAGTATGTGATTTGAGCGTGCCGGCCCTGTGGAGACCAGCAATCAGAGAGACACAGAACCAGCCCAGTGCCTGCCAGCTACAGCCCACTCAGACATCCATTGGACTCCTGGCTCACTGGTCTGAAGAGGACCCTACCCCACCCAGAGGCAAAGACAATATAAGGGAACCTCTTTCATTTTGTTTAAGCCTGCCAACATTCACAGCCCTAGAGCACTCATCACAGGACTTATCCCCAGCATCCCACCTGCCTAGAGATGTTCTAGGGAGGGAGCTGGGGGTCCCTGTACAGTGGTTAATGCAGGGAGTTGGGAAATTTGTTATATTGTTGATGTTTTTGTATTTTTGTTCATCTTACTCCTTCCCTTCCCTAGAGCTTTGGTTTCCTGACCTCAGTAAAGTCCCGTGTTATATTTTAGTTTTTGAGTATGGTATTTCATTTGTTGGGGCTTGTAGGAATGTATTTTGTTGTTTAGCATACTGGGTTTATTTCTTGGGAACAGAGTGGTCATTCTCCAAGAAACAGCACCCTTTGTGTTCTAACCACAGAGAAGTCACCTGGGGTGGAGGCACCAGGTGCCAAAATAAAGATCCTAGGACTGACCCATGTGAGGAGAGGGCAGAAGCCACTCCGACTAGCAAGCACCAGGGAGCAGGCTTGAGCCATGCCTCTGGGGAGGGGCTACAGTTTCACAGCTGGTTAAACGAAAGCATTCTTTGTAGAGTTAGAGATAATTGCTTTTTAATATATTGTTTCATACTTAAAAGCTGTTTTCATTTTCGTTTCAGTTGATGGTTCATTTTTGTTTGTTATATAATTGTTTAATAATAAAAACCTTTAAAATTTAATTCATAAGGAGTTGATACCAGTTCTTTCTCTTTGGCCAAGCAGCCTGTGAACGGCTTCATTAGTCAGGGAAGCAGAGGATAAGCTGGATCTCCCAGGATCACCAGAGCAATGTCCACACTATTAATGTCCATAGTGTTCCCAGGGGCAATCAGTCCATTAACTTAAATGGAGCGGAGTTCAAAAATATTCTAGAATCCTACCCCTTCCAGACCACCCAACATTTATATCCATAAACCTGCCATTGTGGTCGACAAGCCCTTGAAACCCCATTGGCATACCCTTTTCTGTTTATGGATTCTGAGCCCTGATGGCAGGAATGGGGTGAATAATAGGCATATAGGTTGCTTCAATTTCCCCAGTACAGTTTGGAAAATCCCATGCTTACAAAGCCGTCAATAACCTCCTGAACCTCCTCCTCCAAACTTATAAACTGGTGCAACGGTAGGCTTTCCATGGCATCACACACTTGCAAGACAATGGCCCCAACAGTTGATCTCCCCATGCCAAACTGGTTTGCTGCTGACCGGTAGCGTTTGGGGTGGCCAGCTTCCAGACATCATTGTGACATGTTTCAGGAGTAACAGCCGTGTTAGTCTGTATTCGCAAAAAGAAAAGGAGTACTTGTGGCACCTTAGAGACTAACCAATTTATTTGAGCATAAGCTTTCGTGAGCTACAGCTCACTTCATCGGATGCATACTGTGGAAAGTGTAGAAGATCTTTTTATATACACACAAAGCATGAAAAAATACCTCCTCCCACCCCACTCTCCTGCTGGTAATAGCTTATCTAAAGTGATCACTCTCCTTACAATGTGTATGATAATCAAGTTGGGCCATTTCCATCATACACATTGTAAGGAGAGTGATCACTTTAGATAAGCTATTACCAGCAGGAGAGTGGGGTGGGAGGAGGTATTTTTTCATGCTTTGTGTGTATATAAAAAGATCTTCTGCAGTTTCCACAGTATGCATCCGATGAAGTGAGCTGTAGCTCACGAAAGCTTATGCTCAAATAAATTGGTTAGTCTCTAAGGTGCCACAAGTACTCCTTTTCTCATTGTGACATGCTTCTTCAAAGGTATGAGGCACCACATGTTGGTCTATCACATTTTGGGAAAAATGCAGCAGACAGAAGCTCAAATATTTCAACTCTACATACATTCAGTGCACATATCAGTAAATAACTAGTCAAAGACAAAAGGACATACTACATAGTTATATTGGGAATCTAGATAACTGATGATTAATTAATTCAAATGTTGATGCTTATTACATCTTCTAGATAATATATTTAGCATCGTCTAACATATGTTCCAAAAGAACTTAAATTAAATAAGCAGAAAAATGGAAAATTCAAAGGATTCTCTCTTTGTTGACAGCAATATATGGGATAATTTTAAAGCAATTAACCTACTTTTAAAAACCAAAGTCTCATTCTATCAATGCCATCACAACACTAACCATTGCCACTGTGATGTAGAGACAATCATGGGTATGAATTTGTGTTTCATGCTCACACTCCTTATGAATAATTTTGTCATCTTAAAAACTACAGCAATTAATTTTTGACTTCAATGACAATCTGGGGCTTTACACCATGCTGAAATATAAGATATAAGGACAGAGAGGGCAATAGCTATCTAGTAGTTTAGAGCTTGTTTGCATAATTTTTTTAAAATAATGGTTGAAGAGCTAGACCTTGCTAAGTACTGTTATCAATACACTCCTGTCATCTTGTTGACTCTGCAGCCAGCCAGATGAAATAGCAGCATCAGTTCATCTCAATAAGATGCCAAGAGGTGGTTGTTTACATGAAGACACTAGTAACCAAGACGTCCAACATAAACATCTGCCTAAGTCACTGAAACTAAATTTTCAATTTTCAATTATTTTATGGCACTAAACTACTAAAGAATTCAACAGACTTTTAAGCAGGAATCAAGACGCATCAAACTCTGTGTGTATGTAAATTATCACAAGCAATAATGTAATACTACATGGCCAAACTGAGATGTTTCAAGATAAATTCCCTATTTCCATTTAAACACGTAGGATGAGGTAGATGAGGCTTTCTTCCGGCAGCTCACGGAAGCTACTAGATCGCATGCCCTGATTCTCATGGGTGACTTTAATTTTCCTGATATCTGCTGGGAGAGCAATACAGCAGTGCATAGACAATCCAGGAAGTTTTTGGAAAGCGTAGGGGACAATTTCCTGGCGCAAGTGCTAGAGGAGCCAACTAGGGGGGGCGCTTTTCTTGACCTGCTGCTCACAAACCGGGTAGAATTAGTGGGGGAAGCAAAAGTGGACGGGAATCTGGGAGGCAGTGACCATGAGTTGGTTGAGTTCAGGATCCTGACGCAGGGAAGAAAGGTAAGCAGCAGGATACGGACCCTGGACTTCAGGAAAGCAGACTTCGACTCCCTCAGGGAACGGATGGCTAGGATCCCTTGGGGGACTAACTTGAAGGGGAAAGGAGTCCAGGAGAGCTGGCTGTATTTCAAGGAATCCCTGTTGAGGTTACAGGGACAAACCATCCCGATGAGTCGAAAGAATAGTAAATATGGCAGGCGACCAGCTTGGCTTAATGGTGAAATCCTAGAGGATCTTAAACATAAAAAAGAAGCTTACAAGAAGTGGAAGGTTGGACATATGACCAGGGAAGAGTATAAAAATATTGCTCGGGCATGTAGGAATGATATCAGGAGGGCCAAATTGCACCTGGAGCTGCAGCTAGCCAGAGATGTCAAGAGTAACAAGAAGGGTTTCTTCAGGTATGTTGGCAACAAGAAGAAAGCCAAGGAATGTGTAGGCCCCTTACTGAATGAGGGAGGCAACCTAGTGACAGAGGATGTGGAAAAAGCTAATGTACTCAATGCTTTTTTTGCCTCTGTCTTCACGAACAAGGTCAGCTCCCAGACTGCTGCGCTGGGCAGCACAAAATGGGGAAGAGATGGCCAGCCCTCTGTGGAGATAGAGGCGGTTAGGGACTATTTAGAAAAGCTGGACGTGCACAAGTCCATGGGGCCGGACGAGTTGCATCCGAGAGTGCTGAAGGAATTGGCGGCTGTGATTGCAGAGCCATTGGCCATTATCTTTGAAAACTCGTGGTGAACCGGGAAAGTCCCGGATGACTGGAAAAAGGCTAATGTAGTGCCAATCTTTAAAAAAGGGAAGAAGGAGGATCCTGGGAACTACAGGCCAGTCAGCCTCACCTCAGTCCCTGGAAAAATCATGGAGCAGGTCCTCAAAGAATCAATCCTGAAGCACTTGCATGAGAGGAAAGTGATCAGGAACAGCCAGCATGGATTCACCAAGGGAAGGTCATGCCTGACTAATCTAATCGCCTTTTATGATGAGATTACTGGTTCTGTGGATGAAGGGAAAGCAGTGGATGTATTGTTTCTTGACTTTAGCAAAGCTTTTGACACGGTCTCCCACGGTATTCTTGTCAGCAAGTTAAGGAAGTATGGGCTAGATGAATGCACTATAAGGTGGGTAGAAAGCTGGCTAGATTGTCGGGCTCAACGGGTAGTGATCAATGGCTCCATGTCTAGTTGGCAGCCGGTATCAAGTGGAGTGCCCCAAGGGTCGGTCCTGGGGCCGGTTTTGTTCAATATCTTCATAAATGATCTGGAGGATGGTGTGGATTGCACTCTCAGCAAATTTGCAGATGATACTAAACTGGGAGGAGTGGTAGATACGCTGGAGGGGAGGGATAGGATACAGAAGGACCTAGACAAATTGGAGGATTGGGCCAAAAGAAATCTGATGAGGTTCAATAAAGATGAGTGCAGGGTCCTGCACTTAGGACGGAAGAACCCAATGCACAGCTACAGACTAGGGACCGAATGGCTCGGCAGCAGTTCTGCGGAAAAGGACCTAGGGGTGACAGTGGACGAGAAGCTGGATATGAGTCAGCAGTGTGCCCTTGTTGCCAAGAAGGCCAATGGCATTTTGGGATGTATAAGTAGGGGCATAGCGAGCAGATCGAGGGACGTGATCGTTCCACTCTATTCGACATTGGTGAGGCCTCATCTGGAGTACTGTGTCCAGTTTTGGGCCCCACACTTCAAGAAGGATGTGGCTAAATTGGAGAGAGTCCAGCGAAGGGCAACAAAAATGATTAGGGGACTGGAACACATGAGTTATGAGGAGAGGCTGAGGGAGCTGGGATTGTTTAGCCTGCAGAAGAGAAGAATGAGGGGGGATTTGATAGCTGCTTTCAACTACCTGAAAGGGGGTTCCAAAGAGGATGGCTCTAGACTGTTCTCAATGGTAGCAGATGACAGAACGAGGAGTAATGGTCTCAAGTTGCAGTGGGGGAGGTTTAGATTGGATATTAGGAAAAACTTTTTCACTAAGAGGGTGGTGAAACACTGGAATGCGTTACCTAGGGAGGTGGTAGAATCTCCTTCCTTAGAGGTTTTTAAGGTCAGGCTTGACAAAGCCCTGGCTGGGATGATTTAACTGGGAATTGGTTCTGCTTTGAGCAGGGGGTTGGACTAGATGACCTTCTGGGGTCCCTTCCAACCCTGATATTCTATGATTCTATGATTTAAGGCTAAATCCTGCCCTAACTCTGATTTGGGCTCAGTCACATCCTCTGCATGTGCATCCAAAGGCAAAATTTGGGCATCACTATAGAAAGCAACTCTGATTTCAGAAGAGCTTTGCTTATTACGACCGTGGCGTAAAGGAATGTGCAGGTTGAAACTAATGGTATATTTATTTAGAACAAATGAAAGGAAAAATGACATCACAACACATAATCAGCCTGTAGAATTTGCTGCTGCTGAAGGTCAACGGCGAATTCTGTGGCTCAGTAATAAAAGAACTGGATAATTTTATGACCAAATCATTAACTTTTCTACTTATACAGGATAAGATAACGATAATTAAATCACATGGTTCACAGCATACGCTGATCAGGAAGAAATCCACCCACGCATACTTCTCCCCATGGATAGCATTGCTCAAGTGACATAATCCATTGGATTATGGCATTCTAGTAAACCAATGATTCACCAGGATTTAAGTTTCAAATAAAAATTATAGCCAAAGAATGAACATTATGATAGTAACAGAGAGAAAATAAAACCTGACACAAAATAGTAATTTAAAAATCAGTTTCAGAAGTGTCACAAACTGTGTATGCCCCAATTCTGAGGTACCTAAATTCAATGGGACTTCTGGGTCTCTCTGTGACAGGGTGGGATATTCTGTACCAGGCTGTGGACTCAATTTTGTGTGGCTTAATGACCCATCTAAACTTGTCTAAGGCATCTTATCATATAACACTGCAGACGGTGCCTGCTCAGGAAAGCTGCTCAATTACTCACTGAAGGATGATCTGGTCTACAGGACACAGTTAGGTTGATGTAAGCTGCCTTGAATCAACCTAGTTGTGGAAGCGTCTTCGCTTACATTTGGCTCTGGCTGATGTGACTCTTTATGCCAATTTAGTAACACCATCTCCCCGAGTGGCATAGAGTCATGGTCGATGTAATTAGGTCGATGCAGAATCACTGTAGAAACTGCACTGCCTACGTCAATTTTACTGGCTTTCAGAGCTGTCCCACAATGCCACATGCTGACACTACAATTGATACAAGTGCTCCTGGTGAGGATGTGTACCACCGACACAAGGAACCAGGTGTGCACACACACAAGTTATTTCATAACTGCAGTGGCTGTAGGTCAACAAAATTTTGTAGTGTAGACATGGCCTGAGAAACCATCAATAGAGCAATTGATGGCCATTGGCTCCAATTCTCTTTCTACTCCCTATCCCATGGAATGATGGACTTTCTGTACTGGAACCCACGGGTTGGGGAAGGGTCTGGAACATCCCAGAGGAAAACGTGGCAAAGAGAGAGAGAGAGAGAGAGAGAGAGATTATTTAAAAGGAGGTGCAACTCTGCAAGGGACTGATCATCACCATTGGAAGTAGGGCATCCAGGAGAAAAAAGGACCGGGGGACTCTGTCCAGCCTGAAATGCTGACAACCCTCCAACTCCTAGTGAAAAAATTAAGAAAGGGGGCATTTCAGGACTTTTTTTTTATTTGTCAAAGATCTAGAACTCTTGAGTGCTTTTAAGAATTAAGGGACTGTGGCTAACCTGTCCCTGAAGGGGTTAAACTAGAAGGGCAGAGGACCCACAGCCTATGTGAGACACTTGAGGGTCTGTATGAAAGTAACTAGAGGGCTCAAGAGGTCTAAGGCACTGGTTTGGGGCTCTAGGGCTGCTAAACTGTGGAGTGTCATGTCTCAATGAAGGGCTCAGACAAGCGATCTGAGCTTGGGAATGTGCCCTGTAGACCCCGAATTAGAAACAGTGACGAGCCTCAGGCCAGATCCAGCTGGTTTAGAACAATGGTTCTTGACCAGGGGCACACATACCCAATAGGGATGCAGAGGTCTTCCATAGGGTACATCTACTCATCAAGATATTTGCCTAGTTTTATAACAGCCTCCAAAAACCACTAGCAAAGTCAATACAAAATGAAATTTCATACAATGACTTGTTTATACTGCTCCATATACTATACACCGAAATGAAAGTACAATATTTCTCTTCAAATTGATTTATTTTATAATTATATGTAAAAATGAGAATGTAAGCAATTTTTCAGTAGTAGCATACTGTGGCACTTCTGTATTTTTACGTCTGCTTTTGTAAGCAAGTAGCTTTTAAGTGAAATGTAACTTCAGGGTACACAAGACAAATCAGACTCCTGAAAGGGGTACATTATTGTGGAAAGATTGAAAGCCACTGGTTTAAAACCATGTGGGACCCAGTGGCTGAGCCCTCTTACAACAGACTTATGTCCGTACAGAAGGGTAATGGGGCAGGTTGTAATACTTAGCACTTCTGAAAATCAAACACAAGGTACCTCACCACAGTCACCCAAAAATTGAGGCATAATCAGTGAATCATGTAGCCTGAGGAAGCAGAGCAGCTACCGTGGCATGAATCCTTTAATCTGAAAAAGTAATTCTGTTAAAGAAAAAAAAAAAAAAAGCAGCTGAGAATGGCCCACAGATTTGGGATGAAGTTTATTTCATTTTATTCCGATCTATATTCTGAGTGGGGCAATCCCCCAGCTATCTCTACAGAGTACCTATCCATCCTAATCTCAAAATCCTGAACCGGAACAGCAAACAAGAAAAAATGTTTTAGGATTATTTTATATCTTTTAAATAAAAGATAAATGAACTGAGATAATAAAGTTTATTATAAGTGGCATGATGAATGCGTTTCCAGATGTATTTCTGGCTATAAGTTTGGTCTTTCATTAACAACATTTTCCCCTACTGGAACGTAAATGATAGTCTTTTGTCCTATTACCCTTTTCTAAACTTGGATGTTACTAAAGTATATATGCAATTTCTTATTGTACTTTGAATGGAAAACTGCATATTATAAACAAATCTGCCTTTAATGTTGAAGTCTCATCATTTCTTCATAAACCTTGTGCTACTTGATGTTTTTCTTAAAACGCCAACTCCTGGAGTCAAGTGACTGCATTATAACCTGTTTTGGCTGGTTGATTTTTTAAAGGTAGATTTCTAAGCCTTTGTGGTTGCAGAGATAAAGCTTGAAACTGTGAACCCTAAAGTTTCTATAATGAGAAGGTAAATAAAAAGAATTCCAAATTATTTTTAAAATCTCATGATTAAACCAGTCTCATGATTTTGGTGATCTGACTGCAGGAGGGGTCTGGCCCTGGGTTCAGATTGCAAAACCCCCGGGAACTGGAGGAGTAGGGGCCTGCAGCAAGGGCTCTGGCCCTGAGTGCAGTTTGGGGACACCCCAGGGGGCTACAGGCGGGGAGGGGGGTTGTCTCTAGCTAACTGCGACAGGGGATTGAAGGGGGAAGGTGTCTGCCCCTGAGTTGGGATCACCCCCAGGGGTTGGAGGGCGCGCGCGCGTGTGTGTGTGTGTGTGTGTGTCCCTGAGCTGGGAACACCCCGGGGGCCGAGTCTGGGCTCGTCGCCAGAAGAAAGGGGGCCGTGGCTGCCTGAAGCCCCCGGGCCAGGCAGCGTCGCTGGCGGCGTCCTCGCGAACCGGGCCTGCCGCTTCCAGGCGGGGCGGGCGGCGCGTGAAGCAGCCCCCGGGCTGGGGACTGGGCGGCGCCCGGCGCAGGGGCCGTCTCCGTGCTTGAGTGTTGCACCCACGCTTCCTGCACCTGCTCTGGGCGTAGCCTCCCCGCAACCTGCGACCGCGTCAGGGCCAGCAGAGCTCGGCTCTCTCGGCGGCAGCATGTCGGCCAGTGGGGGCTCCATGCCGCCGCCCCCCAACCCCGCCGCCTACTTCCCCGCGCCCAGGATCACGCTGCCCGTCGGCTTGGACATCCTGCGCACCTACTCGGGAGTCTTCATCTGCCTGGAGATTGTGAGTGACCCGGGCCGAGCGCTGCTCGGGGAGGGCAGTGCTGCTGGGCACGGGCTCCCCTCTCCCCCCTTCCTTCAGCCCCGGTCCCCTCTTCTCTTCCCCCCATCGCCGCACTCTTCAGCCGCGGTCTCCTCTCCGGTCCCCTCTTCTCCCCCCCCCCCCTTAGTGCTGCACTCCCCGCCGCTCCCACTCGCTCCTGCCTTGAATACCAGCTCCTCCTCCCCCAGCAAAACCCCGAACAAATCTTTCCTCCTCCGCGGCCCAGCACTTGTTGCGCCGAGCCCCCAGCGCCTCGCCGCCGCTGGGTTGCGATGTGAAGTGCCCCGAGCAGCAGGGCCAGTGTCGTGCATACCGAACCGGGGGCGGGCGGTGCACACCTGCCCGCCCCCCCTGTGCCGGAGCCCAGGCTGCTGCGAACAGGCGGCACCGCCGCCCTGCCACCGGCCCCCCACGCTGCTCACCTGCCATTTTGTAGGTAGTCAAGGTGCAGCAGCCGGAGCGGGTGGTGGCAGCATCGTGAGGTTCTGCTCCAGGAGCAGGAAACCGGAGAGCAAGAGCGGACTCCGCATTCCCCTGCCAGGCGCTGTCCCCCAAAGGAGGCTGCGGGAGAACTGGAGCGTTGGACTTTATGCAAGGGGCGGGCGGAAGGACAGTCAGCGGGGGGAATGAATGTGTGTGAGGTGGGGGCACCACCATTTTGCTTAATCCCGTTTTCCCACCTCAGAGCTTCCCCAGAAGGGGGATCCTGTGCAACATACCACTGTGCTGAAGTAACACCGGAGGCGTTTGTTCTCCTGATTTCCACTCAGAGCTGTGTTTTTGGCTCCTGTTCCGTTTGATTTACGGGGCAGCAGGCCACAGAACATTGTGTATGTATTTTACACTGTTTTATTTTAATCAAGACAATCTTGATCCTCCACACGTTTAGATCAGATTCAGAAGTCCAAGGAAGTAAACCTGTAGAGTGTGCTTGTTTTTAGGATCCCTCAAACTCTAGCATGCATGCTTAACCTTACTGGCATGACCAGTCCCCTTGACTTCAATGGGACTACTCATGTAGGACAAGGGTAAGAGTTTGCAGGAGCAGCATCATGATTACTAACAGATTAGGTTTCAGAGTAACAGCCGTGTTAGTCTGTATTCGCAAAAAGAAAAGGAGTACTTGTGGCACCTTAAAGAGTAACCAATTTATTTGAGCATAAGCTTTCGTGAGCTACAGCTCACTTCATCAGATGCATACTGTGGAAACTGCAGAAGACATTATATACACAGAGACCATGAAACAATACCTCCTCCCACCCCTCTCTCCTGCTGGTAATAGCTTAAGTGAGCTGTAGCTCACAAAAGCTTATGCTCAAATAAATTGGTTAGTCTCTAAGGTGCCACAAGTCCTCCTTTTCTTTTTACTAACAGATTAGAGGTGAAATGCTGGCCTCATTGAAGTTAATGGCAAACTCCCACTGATTTCAATCACTCCAGGATTTCACCCGGAATGTCTTTCTTCTTACAGTCACAGATTTGAATACTGACCTGGGCTCCAATCTTTCAAATGGATCCCTATAGGGCCTGCCTTCCCCTCCACATGCAGCCCTGACTTTTTCCACAATGGCCTCCACACTGGTCCACGGATCTGCTGGTGTGGCTCCAGTGTCAGGACTGGAGCCCAGATCGGCAGTGACCAAAAATGAACTGCTTGATGGATTTGCTAGCTTATGTAACAGGTGCTGACGTTCTCAGTTTAGTCTTGGTGTTTCTCTGATATTGAGCCTGCTCAGGATCACAGTGGATGTTTAAATGAGTAACCTTGCTGCCAGGCTCAGCCGTGGGATGTTACAGAAAAGCTTGTGCTCTTACAATGCATTACATGTCTGTTCTCTGAATAATGTTCTGAGTCTCCAGTGCTATAAAGATGGAGAAAACCTGCTTCCTCACAACAACTAAAACCTGAAGAGAAACCCTTGAAAGTAACTTGAAGGTTGATGACACTAATCCATGGGAATGCTGAATGCATGCTGCTAGTGCATTTTTACATCATCAGCCTCATTTTATCCACATATGGTTGCATTTTATACTTACTCCAACTCCAGGCAATTTCTTCTGAAAATTGAGTCTGGGGTCCTAGGTTCAAAAGAAACTGGGCAGGCATTATTTTGAAGTTGTACTTCTTGCAGTGTGAAAATTTTATCTCCAAATCTATACTCTGAATTCTGGGAGGGTTGAACTGGAAATGGTAACTCAATATAAATTTGAGCAGTGCTCAGTTAATAGATGAGTTCTATTTCAATCAAGTTAAGGCTTCCTGTATTAAAGGAACACATTTCAGGAAGCAAGTATCACTCTTATAGAGATCTGTGTTTATGGTTGAAGTCATTCATTGAGAAGATCAGTGTGCTGCAACTTAAATTTGTAGGAATAAATTCTGCTCCTAATTATATAGCTCTTAATGTGAAAAGAACTTGGCTAATATACTTCATTTATCCGATTTTCATGACTCAGCAGCCCACCATAGTTATGCTAGTCTTTTATATTTTACTTTTGCTTGTTGCTTTTTACTCTTTTGGGTCTAAACCATAAATTTGGTTTATACATTTATAATTATCTCATATCTGTATCCGCTGGGAGCTAACAAAACTATATATGGCTATAAGATTTAGATTTCAATCTCATTTACATCCTTGGTATGCCAGTTGCAACAGATACAGATTTATTTATTTATATTTTAGGATAAATGCATTTTGATAATGTTTTCACTTGTCCTGTATTTCCTTCAAAATCAGATTTCAGGTGAAACTTCAGAAGCACTTACGTGATTTAAGAGCCTAAATCCCATTTTCAAAAAGGCTTTACAAGCTTGTGTCTTACTGATTCTCAATTACTTAGCCTTCTGAGTAGCTAAGTCACTTTTCAAAAGGGGATTTTTTGAAAATTTTACCCCAGTACCAAAAAATTGCACCTGAAAGCTTTAAAAAATAAATAAATAAACGGTTAGTTCAAGTCCAGGGGGGCTGGACAAGATTCAGCTTTAAGCCTTCGTTCTCATCATGGATTTGGTTTTTCCTGCAGCTGTTTGGAGCCCTTGTCTGGATTTTGGTAGCTGCCTCTCGAGTTCCGCTGCCTCTACTGCAGGGATGGGTGATGTTTGTGTCGGTGACGGCTTGTTTTCTGTCCATCCTCTTCCTGGGCGTGTTCCTTTTTAGTTATACACACAGAGTGGCTGTGGACTGGAACCAGATGGTGAGTTTTTTTTCCCTTGGGGGTCATGATTGGATGAGAAAAACAAATTGATCTTACTCTTCGTAAGACTCTTGAGGTCTGATCCAAAGCCCATTCAAGTTAATGAAGAAACTCTAATTCATTTTGATGAGCTTTGGATCAGGTCCTTAAATATTATGCCAGGGTAGGTGCCTGGCCTTCACATCATGAATGGCCAAAGCATGGCCTGCAGCACAAACATAGCTCAGAGTTCTTCAGAGACTCTTGTCTGCCCTTTCCTTTTAATTTGATAGTGCAGCCTGTGGAACTACAGGTCCCAGCATGCAGTGCTCAGTGTTCATTCAATCAGATGGCAAGATTCTGCTCATGTTAGGATGAAGCTTTACATGCTGAAACCAGTAGTCCTTACAAGCTGTACCTCCATATTTTAAAAAAATAGACAGCTGTAATCCGATCCATTTTATGCAAGTTACGTGTCTATCTCAAACTATTGGAAAGTTACCAAGTGCATTCCTCAATGACTTATAGTTTGCGCTTTCCTGTGTTATTACTTAAAAAATGTGTTCCTGTGAGGTGTATGCTAAGAATGGGGAGTTTCTAACAGCCTAAAAGTGGTGAAATGCAATACTGTATCATTCTATTTTATTGTATTGTGAGGCTTTTTGAGTGAGCAATAACAAGCAGAGAAAATATACAAAGAATCAGACCTTAGAATCATAAAATATCAGGGTTGGAAGGGACCTCAGGAGGTCCTCTAGTCCAACCCTCTGCTCAAAGCAGGACCAATTCCCAGCTAAATCATCCCAGCCAGGGCTTTGATAAGCCTAACCTGAAAAACCTCAAAGAAAGGAGATTCCACCACCTCCCCAGGTAACGCATTCCAGTGCTTCACCACCCTCCTAGTGAAAAGGTTTTTCCTAATATCCAACCTTAGCCTCCCCCACTGCAACTTTAGACCATTACTCCTTGTTCTATCGTTTGCTACCACTGAGAACAGTCTAGAGCCATCCTCTTTGGAACTCCCTTTCAGGTAGCTGAAAGCAGCTATTAAATCCCCCCTCACTCTCTTGGAGACTAAACAATCCCGGTTCCCTCAGCCTCTCCTCATAAGTCATGTGTTCCAGTCCCCTAATCATTTTTGCTGCCGTCCGCTGGACGCTTTCCAGTTTTTCCACATCCTTCTTGTAGTGTGGGGCCTAAAACTGGACACAGTACTCCAGTTGAGGCCTCACCAATGTCGAATAGAGGGGAACAATCACATCCCTTGATCTGCTGACAGTGCCCCCACTTATACAGCCCAAAATGCCGTTAACCTTCTTGGCAACAAGGGCACACTGTTGACTCATATCCAGCTTCTCATCCCCTGTAACCCCTAGGTCCTTTTCTGCAGAACTGCTGCCGAGCCATTCAGTCCCTAGTCTGTAGCAGTGCATGGGATTCTTCCATCCTAAGTACAGGACTCTGCACTTGTCCTTGTTGAACCTCATCAGATTTCTTTTGGCCCAATCCTCTAATTTGTCTAGGTCCCTCTGTATCCTGTCCCTACCCTCCAGCATATCTACCAGTCCTCCCAGTTTAGTGTCATCTGAAAACTAGCTGAAGGTGCACTCCACACCATCGTCCAGATCATTAATGAAGATAATGAACAAAACTGGCCCCAGGACCCACCCTTGGGGCACTCTGCTTGATACCGGCTGCCAACTAGACATGGAGCCATTGATCACTACCCGTTGAGCCCGACGATCTAGCCAGCTTTCTGTCCATCTTATAGTCCATTCATCCAGTCGATACTTCTTTAACTTGCTGGCAAGAATACTGTGGGAGACAGTATCAAAAGCTTTGCTAAAGTCAAGGAATAAAACGTCCACTGCTTTCTCCTCATCCACAGAGCCAGTTATCTTGTCATAGAAGGCAATTAGATTAGTCAGGCATGAATCCATGCTGACTGTTCCTGATCACTTTCCTGTCCTCTAAGTGCTTCAGAATTGATTCCTTGAGGACCTGCTTCATGATTTTTCCAGGGACTGAGGTGAGGCTGACTGGCCTGTAGTTCCCTGGATCCTCCTCCTTCCCCTTTTTAAAGATGGGCACTACATTCGCCTTTTTCCAGTCGTCCGGGACCTCCTCCGATCGCCATGAGTTTCCAAAGATAATGGCTAATGGCTCTGCAATCACATCCACCAACTCCTTTAGCACCCACGGATGCAGCGCATCCGGCCCCATGGACTTGTGTTCGTCCAACTTTTCTAAATAGTTCTGAACCACTTCTGTCTCCGAGAGGGCTGGTCACTTCCTCCCCACGCTGTGCTGCCCAGTGCAGTAGTCTGGGAGCTGACCTTGTTCGTGAAGACAGAGGCAAAAAAAGCATTGAATACATTAGCTTTTTCCACATCCTCTGTCACTAGCAATCTTTATGGTATTAAATGCAGTTATGCCTAATTGCTCACCACCTTTGTTAAATAACCTTTCTTCTGTGTCGCTCATTTTTATTACTGGCAATCATACTGCTTTTAGCCAGATTTGTATGTTTCAGTATAAACATCCGTGGTTGTGCATCCCTTGATATCCAAGTAACTGTGGTGAGAGTCCCTAGATCTGTGCAAATCTTGAATCAAAGGTCATAGAACTTCATAAATTTGGTGTTTGAAAGATTAAACTTGTGTAATGAGCAGTGCTACTCTGGATTCTGTCCAAACAGACTTTAGCACTGTAGCACCAGTGTTTCACTGTACATACAAACAAAGTACAACTTCAACTCTTAAATGGAATTAAACCACAAATCAGGTTAAGCTAGTTAATGACTTTTTAATGCTTTATTCACAAAATAAAAGTCATGATCCAGGAATTGTGAGCTAGATGTTGGGGAAATGGAGGGAATTTCACAGAGGGTTGTTAGTGTTGTTCAGTGGCAGTCACATCAGTTAGTATGCAGGAAAGCACATAAAGCATGTGCATTACTTTTAAGCAAGTGAATAGTGTCATTGGTTTCAGTGAAACCAATCACAGACAAAGTTCTGCACATAATTAAATGCTTTGCTGGACTGGAGCCATAGTGCTTTTTTGAATGTTCAAAGTACTACACAAACATTCATCCTATAACTCTCCTTGTGAGTGTGCATTATACAGTATTGATTTTGCCCTATCAAATGCTTGTTGTTGGCTATTTTTATTTCTGGTAGGATAGGGAATTTTGACACCACTCTGTGATAAAGAGAGTGCCCCTTATGTGAGCAAAATGGCAATGGGTGCACAACACCTGTGGAAGTCATGCCTATGACGTTTGCCTGTGATTTTGTTAAAAATTCCCCGTGACTAATAGGTCAAAGAAATGGAATATGAACCTTTTATACCTAGTTCACTGGCTCAAAATCCAGTCCAGATCACTAATTACCGAAAGATGATTACCATTTGGCCACAATTCAGCATAGTACCTGCTGGCTAAATTTATATGTCCTTTAGTATGCTGGACCTAGATTTTTTTCAGCAAGATACCATGACGTCTACATTGAAATCTACTGCAAATGGCAAATTCTGTGGTGACTTAAAAAAAAAAACCTAGTTTTTTCAACCTGGTTACATAAACTCATTTTTTTATTTTTAAATTAAAAGAGAGTCTACCATGTTGCTGTTTGTTGTAACACTTAAATTGGAAAATGTTTAAAGAAAAAGATTTTTTTATTATTTCTTATGCTGCAGAAACTAAACTTTGGCATGGAATTCAGAATGGCTAATTAAGGCTAGTGGTTTGATAAGGCCAAAAATGGGAAAAGTCCTGGCACATTATTTTAATATTATTGTTTGTAATGGAAAATTATAAGAAGAGTCTAGTATCTTTTATTTTAAAATAAAAATAGTTTAAAACCATTTTTAAACCCTCCAAACTTAACTCTCCTGGATGCAAATTAGTAGCACTTTTAGGGTAAGGTTCTGCCAACCTTTACACTGAACAGTCCTTACTTCCTACATTGCCCCTATTCAATCTAGTGTGATTACTCATGGGAGTAAGACACTAACTCAGCATGAGTAAGGAAGTTGTGTTGCTCCGAGTGGTTCTTAAACTTTTGTACTGGTGACCCCTTTCACATAGCAAGCCTTTGAGTGCGACTCCCCCTTATAAATTAAAAACACTTTTTTATATATTGAACACCATTATAAATGCTGGAGGCATAGCTGGGTTTGGGGTGGAGTCTGACAGCTCGTGACCCCCCCCCCCCATGTAATAACCCTGTGACCCCCTGAAGGGTCCCGACCCCCAGTTTGAGATCCCCTGCTCCAGGGCCAGTGCAAGGATGTTTAGCACCCTAGGCAAAACTTCCACCTTGTGCCTGCCTACCCCCGGCCCTGCAGCAGCTCTGCGGCCTCCACCCTGAGGCGCCCCCCCGCGGCAGCTCCCCCCTGCCCCCTCTCTCCCTCCCTCCCCTCGGCCCGTGGAGCCGCGTGCAGCAACTCCCCACCCCAGCTCACCTCTGCTTCGCCTCCTTCCCGAGCACGCTGCCGCTTCTCCCACCTCCCAGGCTTGCAGCGCCAATCAGCTGTTTGGCGTGCAAGCCTGGGATGGAGAGAAGCAGAGTGGGGCGGCGTGCTCAGGGGAGGAGGCAGAGCAGAGGTGAGCTGGGGCGGGGAGCGGTTCTGCTGGCGGTTGCTGCTGGCGGCCCTCCCCATGCCCCCCTGCCACAGCTCACCTCCGCTCCACCGCCTCCCCAGAACGCGTGTCTAGGTTCCTTCCCCACTCTGAACTGTAGGGTACAGATGTGGGGACCTTCATGAAAAAAGTAAGTTTAGGAGGTTACCAGCTTAGGTTAAAACTTCCCCAAGGTACAAACTATTTTACCTTTTGTCCTTGGACTTTCGCTGCCACACCAAACGTCTAACCGGTATATTACTAGGAAAGAGTCTATTTGGAAACGTCTTTCCCCCCAAAATCCTCCCAAACGTTAGACCCCCTTTCTTGGAGAAGGTTTGATAAAAATCCTCATCAATTTGCATAGGTGACCACAGACCCAACCGCTTGGATCTTAAGAACAATGGAAAAGCAATCAGTTTCTTAAAAGAAGAATTTTAATAGAAGAAAAAGTAAAAAGAATCACCTCTGTAAAATCAGGATGGTAAATACCTTAGAGGGTAATTAGATTGAAAACATGAGAATCCCTCTAGGCAAAACCTTAAGTTACAAAAAGACACAAAAACAGGAATATCCATTCCATTCAGCACAGCTTATTTTCTCAGCCATTTAAAGAAATCAGAATCTAACGCATATCTAGCTAGATTACTTACTAAATTCTAAGACTCCATTCCTGTTCTGTCCCCGGCAAAAGCATCACACAGACCGAGAGAGAGGCTTTTTTTCTCCCTCCCCCCAGCTTTTGAAAGTATCTTGTCTCCTCATTGGTCATTTTGGTCAGATGCCAGCGAGGTTATCCTAGCTTCTTAACCCTTTGCAGTTGAAAGGGTTTTTCCTCTGGCCAAGAGGGGTTTTAAAGGTGTTTACCCTTCCCTTTATATTTATGACAGCGCGCTTTTGGCCGCCCCCAACCGCTTGGCACCCTAGGCGACCGCCTAGTTCGCCTAGTGGTTGCACCGGCCCTTCCCTGCTCTATACTGAACCAGATGTTAGTGCAAAGACCATAGACTTTATTCTCTACTGCCCTACATATTGTGTAGCCATTTACATCTGCACAAACTAGGTGTAAGCTACCATTCCCTTCTGATCTGGTGGTATTTTACACACACTTTGCACAAGACTTAAGTGATTATGCAGAGTGTAAAGCAGTGGAGTATTGGGCACCATGCTTTTTTATTTAAAAACCCGAACAGTAAACAGTTAGGTTTTGGATCACAGACGTCATGTCCCAGATAGAACCTTACTGTTGATACATATCTTCACTGTAACTATTGCCAGGGAAGTTAGAGTGTTTGGCATCTGGATGGAGGAAAATGACAGGTTCTCTTTTGAAAATATCTCTTCTGTGTACTACTACAGAGGGGTAGTCATGTTTGTCTGTATCCACAAAAACAATGAGGAGTCCGGTGGCACCTTAAAGATAACAGATTTATTTGGGCATCATGGAATAGGGATTATACATTCTAATTCTATAGTATGAGACAATATATTCATGTAATGTTTAAGAAAAGTTTTGTAAATGAGTTCCAATAGTTCATGGATTAGGGACCCAATCTTATGGGGTTCCAGAGGCTTCTGTATAGATTATTTAGGTTAATCTTTCTATCTACCCAATCGGACTCAGTGCTCAGTCTAGAAGATACCATGAGAGATGCTTAGTTTTGCTGTTCTCAAACTGTGGATCTGTGTCTCCAGAGATAACATGCTTGTTAACAGCAAAAACGGTTTTAAATAAATAATATATAGAGGTGAGAAATAACAGACCTGAACCTTATTGTCCCTCTGCAAATTTGTGTACACAGAGTCAATCCCTTACCTCTCTCTAAAAGTGGAAAGTTTCAAAAAGTTCAATGACTAGAAGATTGTTGGACGCGGAATAGATTTGGACAGGAAGGAGTCTGGAGATAAATGTGAGAAGGGAGGGATAGGCAGTAGAAACAAAAGTGAGACTGTTTGAGCAGCATATTCCAGAAGTCTTGAGGTCTTTCTGAGTGTAGCCTTCATTGATTTGAGATCTACCAATACCATTCGCTCACTAGAAGGGAAAACTTATAATGGCAGCAGGCCGTAAAAGAGACCCAGTTTGGGAATATTTTAATGAAGTTCCTCTCTCCGTGGGTAAGACAGGCACGCGTGCAAAATGCAAACAGTGCCACAAAGAAATACAAAGCCTGGTTGCCCAAATGAAACAACATCATGAGAAGTGTTCCTTCTCAGGAGGAAGCTGCATTGAAGATGACGAAAGGAACATGTCTGAACATGCAGGATCTTCAGGTTGGTAAATATTTTTATTTCATACTTCTTTCTTAAGGACTGCCTGTACTTCCTTCTGGACTGTTCTTGAATTCTCATGTTTGAGCAAAAAATATAGTTGTTACTCTATGGTACTATCATTTTAGATGCAGTTCTGATAAAAAATAAATAGCTGAAATAGGCAGATCTTCCCTTTACAATTTCACCTTTAAAGTAGTACCAGGTGTCAGTGAATGCAGTGAGTAATACTAAATGAGCAGTATGGTAATAATAATTAAATAACTGCATTGACTTATTTTGTTTAGGAGAATCCATCTTCAACATAAAGGATTCTGAAGACTATCCACCTTCAAGATCACCATCATTTTCTATAGTTTCAGAGTTATCTGCCAATGATCGTGTTTCAGTCACATCATGTATGTCACATAGCCATGGTAGCAAAAACAATAAATAAATAAAAATCTCCATCATCCAGAAACAACCATATATAAGTTTGTGATAAGAACCAGCAGATTACAAAAAGAGGTAATTGATGAAAAAATTGCTCTGTTTGTTTATGCAACAGACTCTCCTTTCCGTACAATTGAGAACCCACGCTTCATTAACATGGTTCAGTCATTAAGACCAGGATACAGTCCACCCAACAGAGCAGATGTCATAGGCAAATTGTGGATAAAGTGTATGAAAGAGAAATTGAGCAGTGTGTGAATGGTCTAGAGGGTAAAATTGTTAACCTGAGTCTTAATGGGTGGAGCAATGTGCACAATGGTTCTGTTGTATGTGCTTTTGTGACAACAGAAGAAGGGAATGTCTTCCTTACAGAAACAATTGATACATCAGGAAATGCTCACACAGCAGAATACTTACAAGAAGTAGCGGAAAAAGCTATAACAAACTGTGGAAAAA
This sequence comes from Lepidochelys kempii, assembly GCF_965140285.1. Classification (NCBI taxonomy): domain Eukaryota; kingdom Metazoa; phylum Chordata; order Testudines; family Cheloniidae; genus Lepidochelys; species Lepidochelys kempii. Next base: position 25,379,899 of record NC_136381.1, on the reverse strand, counting down.
AAATTCAGATGTCTAGTACGCAGCTTGGCCACAGACAATGCTGCAAATGTGTCCAAGATGAGAAGAAATTATTTAGAAGAAAGTGAAGAGAGTTCCCAAGCTAATAGCATACGGTTGCAGTGCTCATTTGATGCACCTCCTGGCCAAAGACTTCAGTGTTCCAGAAATAAAACCTAATGATGTTGAAATTGCAAAATACTTCTGTAACAACCACTTTGCAGCAGCTGCTCTGAAAAAAGTGGGAGGAACCAAGCTAACCCTCCCACAAGACGTGTGATGGAACTCAGTAGTGGACTGTTTTGAGCACTGAATCAAGAACTGGCCTAATCTGATGACAGTTTATGAACAAAATCGTGAAAAAATAGATGGCACTGTCACAGCCAAAGTTCTCAACATTGGGCTTAAGAGAAATGCTGAACACATGCTGAGTACCCTGAAGCCTATTTCCGTAGCCTTGAACAAAATGCAGGGAAATAGCTGTTTATTGCTGACGCTGTTGAAATTTGGAAGGAACTGAGTAAGATCTTAAAAGGAAAATATGCAATGACAGAGTTAAATTACAAGCATTTAAAAAAATGAATGAGACAAGCACTATGTTCAGCTCATTTTCTTGCAAATATTCTCAATACTTGGTACCAGGGTCAAACCTTAACTGCTGAAGAAGAGCTGGCTATGACATGGACATCCAGCAATCATCCCTCCATAATGCCAACTATAATAAACTTCAGAGCTAAGGGTGAACCGTTCGAGAAATATATGTTTGCTGATGATGTTTTAAAGAAAGTCACAGCAGTGAACTGGAGGACATCACTTAAACACTTGGATTCAGAGACTGTTGAACCGATAATCTCACTTTTAACAGCAGTAGCTTCTTCTGCCGGTATAGAAAGAATATTTTCTTCCTTTGGACTAATTCATTCCAAACTGAGAAATCGTTTGGGACCTGAAAAAGCAGGAAAGCTTGTTTTTCTTTTCCAGATTATGAACAAACAGGAAAATGAAGGTGAAGGTGACTGAGTTAGCTGCAGAAGCCAATATTTTAAGTTTCTCATGTTGACCTTGCTGACACAGTCAATTTAATTTTTGTTGTTGGTTTTTTAAATATTTCATTTAACTATTTTAGTTAAAAATCTTAACAAAAACAAACCTGATTTTAAAAAACTTGAATGTTTAACTAAATTTCAAAAAGTCATATGCTTGTTTTGTTAAAATATTATATATTTGATGTTGAAGAAAAAAATCCAGAATACAGAACATTGTTGTTTTAGTTAAATAAAACAATTTAAATGTCTGTCTGGTGATGTTCTCCTCCTAATACAGCATGGCAAGAAAATCCTCCAAATATTAATGATTAACCTGTTGAACTGGAGATAGTTCACCTCCCACTGACTTCATAAATACCTGCTTCAGTTACCTTTGGTAAATGAAATAACTAAACAATCATTCATTTTCTGATACAGCTGTAAAACTAGTCTGAAAAGTTTTCAAAATAAATCACTTAAAAATGTATAGTGTGTACCTTCTAAAAATGAAACCTACATTGATCTCTGAATTGTGAAGAATATGTATTAAGGTTATAACAAGCAAAAAGAATGCACTTTTATGTAGAAATTCATGATTAAATTGAGTCTTCCTGACCAGTGATTTAAATCAATGCGATTTAAATCAAATCCACCCTGATTCTGTACACTGTGTTTTACAGAATAGAAACAGAAATATTTTAGGGAGGTTTTAAAAGCTTTATTGTATTCCCTCAGCTTGGAAAGTCAGACTCTTAGTGACTGGAGCTGAAATGTACAGGACTCAGGAGAGAGAAATTAAAACTAACACTTAATACACCTCTTTAAATGAATGTAAATAGCAAATGTTTGTATACACAAATGTGCACAATATAGTGTGCATGAGAGAAGAGTAATAGGATATGCTTTGTGTTTTACTCTAAATATGGTATGCATCATACTACTTTTAAATAGTGGTTCTTGTTGCTTTTTTAGTAACAAAGTTGCTGGGTTATTATAGCCGTTATTGCAAATGTGACTTAAAACATGGCAACATAATTGCTGACGTAGATCACTTAAGAGGTCAAGCTATACAGTATTTATTTTAAAGGTGTGGGTTTTGTTGTTTTTGTTTTTAATATTCTACAGTAACATAACTGAGTAGTATCACCTTGTGTACTTTTTTAGGATATAAAGATTAAAAAGTTTCTTACTATGATGTGTTGCATTGTGATATGGCTGCACTCTGATGACATTAATTTTAGGTGAATGATCTGAAAGTCTTCTATATGGCACCTCTAAGCTTGCTTTTTGTTTGCATTTTGTTTGCACTGAAACTTAGAGATTGGTTAAGAAGAATGCACATATCCAATCAGTTACAACATAGCCTAATTCTGTCACTTTCTTTTCAGGATTTTCTTTTCCATGCGGCTACTTTTGTCTTTTATTTTGGAGCCTTTTTATTGCAAGCAGCAACAACATCTCTGCATAATTATCGATGTCCATCAAATGCCACCGTGTTGCTAAGCGATCAAGACTATAACATAAGCATAGCAGCCTCAGTAAGTATTTCATAGATATACATCAAGAGATGGAAGTCTGTTTTAACCCTTTTTAGCTACCCAACCAATCTAATGGCTAACTGGAATGTAAACTTTTCGGGGAAGGGACTGTCTGTTTTTGTGTGTTACACAGCACCGAATATTCACATATTGATAATTTAATTTTTTTTATTTCTCTCCCGCCCCAATAAGTTGTTACTGTGTGGTAGGTATTTGCTGCACTACAGAATAGTGTTCTTTATATATGATCATAAGGGAACATTTAGAGTGAGGCATACTAGTCGGTGGAAGTGAAGGCTCAATTATTAGGTGTTTTCCTTTGCATTTGAACAATGCTGCCTTTTCCATAGATGTGTGCCAATGGGTTTAGCACAAGGGATTGGAAGTACTGTTCTTAGTTTTTACGCCTTCTAACAGTGTCTTGTTTAGATCATAGGATCATATACATTTATTTAAGCTTATTAAAAACCTCTATAGGTGTCCATCACAAAAATTAAAATACACAAGACAAAAATGATAAAGGATGCTCAACCCACCTAGACATAACTATTTACCAGCTGATATGAAGATAAAACAAATAAATTGTTCCAGTGCTCAGCCCATCCTCTCTGAAAGACAAAAAAAATTACGGAGCTTTGCAGCTTGACAGATGCAGGCTGCAGTGGGTCTTGATGTGAAGAATTAGTTTCAAAGTCTAGGAAGCTCATTGAGATTCCTCTACAAGCAGCATCCTCCCAGTTATAACAAGGCAGCTCCAGCTGATCCTAGCTGTGGCAGTATGGCCTGGGAATAGAGATTAACCATGTCCCAAATCGGTCAGGTCTGTTTAATAGGTCAGCTTCCTGAATTCTACCCAGTAACTTATGAGGAGCCAGTGTAGCTCCTAGAGCACTGCTGTAATGCTTGTGTGATGCAAAGTTCCACCTAGTATGCAGAATTCCTGCCTTTCTCATAGTTCTGCTGAGCTGTAGTGGGTTGGGGGGTATTGTGAAGCTCCCCATTGGGCTGTTCCGGCTGTACGTGGGGAAGAAGCTCCAGTCTCTAGGCCCCACACAGTGCTGATGGGATGTGGGGAAGAAGAGCCAAACAGAAGAGCTCTGATCCCTAGCTCCTTCACAGCTGTTCCCCAAGTATGTCTGAAAATAATTATCATCTTGTCACATGTTCATTTTTGCTGCCATTAACCAAGAAAATGTTAAAGACTGCATAGAGAAAACAGAAAAATTAAAGTCTTGCTAAATAGCTGCTGTCAAGACAATGACCTTCCAGCTGTTTAGATGAAGGCATGTGTGTAGGTTCTTTTTAAAAAAGTAATAGTCCCAGCGATTATTAGCATCTGTTTTCCAAACATTCATTATCTCACTCAAAGCATGTTTAGTATGGGTAGGATGTAATAATCTAAGTGACTCCCAGGAGAGAGAGGGAGAGGCAGGTCTCCATCATTCTGACCTGGAACACATCAGAAAGTGTTTCAATTTAATAAATAAATCCCTCCTAGTTTCCATCCTCCCTAGTTCTTCACAAATGCATTCATAGAACCATCTAGTATAATTTCTAGGATGAACACAAACATAGATTTCACCTTACGATTCCTCCAGCAAAACAACTTGCGATTAAGCTAGCACACATCTTACAGAAAGACATCCATCCGGTCCTTATTTAAAGACCATAAGTGCTAGAAACTTTACAACATCCCTTGGTAACCTATTCCAGTGGCTGATTATCTTTAGTGATCAAAAAAAAAAAAAAAGTGCCCATTTCCACAAGTAAATAATAAATGTTGATACCATATTGTTTTAGTGGTAGCTTTCTCCTCAGTTTATGTTTGCTGGAGTCAGATGCATTAATTTGGAGACGAATGAAATTAAATACTAGTAGAAACAAAAGCCAAATGACTGTGTTCATCCTTGATAATGAGAAGAAACTTGATTACAAGGTATAAAAATAAGTATTTAAGAGGGTTGCACCAGGACCTAGGTAAAAGACCTACTTTAGTTACAAAGTAGCAAAGTGATGTCAGGATTTGATGCTTTTGACAAAATGTTGTCAAAGCAATAGCACATAGGTTCTCAACCTGAGGATCATGATAGGGTCTCAGGGGGTCACAACCAATCTTCATCATGGCTTTCTGGCTAACTGGGGGGGGGGATTCTGAAGCTTCCTTGTAAAATGTGGTTGTGGGAAAAGTTGAAGAGCAGTAATAGAAATCTCATATGTGATTCATCTCGCTTTCTTCTGCAGATTTTTGCCTTTGCAACAACCATTTGTTATGGTTGTAGCACAGCCCTTGCTTTAAGAAGATGGAAACTATAGCACCTGAAGAGGTTAATGGTTCAGCATTCTAGTTTAGTTTGTGTAATTGTGTATAAGATCAAATTAAATGCCACTTGTCTTTCAAACTGTAACGGAATTCCAAAAGGTTTTTATGTATAAACTCTATTTTAAAAATGTTAAAAATGCAGATAAGCTCATATCAGAATTACTTTAACTGAAATAATCTGTGATTGTTTTTTACTTTTATTATATGCTAATTAGAAGCATTATTCTACTATCTATATTGTATTATACAGTTTAGTGAGAAATAGATGCATCATTAGCAGAAAACTGAATTTTGGTGCTAAACAATTAGGAGGGAGGAAGTGGAAGGTAAACAAATGTTATATGCAAAGGTAGCTAAAAGCTACAAGTTGCAATGCTTATGGTTAATTATTATTAAAAGCCCCACTCCTGCAATAAGCTCCAAGTAGGCAGAATCCTGGGTCTCTGCACATATTCAAGCATCTGCCACACAGTGCTCCTTGCAGGGTGAGGGCCTAGCTTGACTTTTGTGAGATTGCCTTAATATTTTTAAAAGCAAAACTTAAAGAAAAACTATTTTAGTTTCCTTCCAGTATAATCTTGTGAAATACTTTACAGCCATTTCTGGCAGTGATGGTCTGATCTTTTCTATAATTGTGTTGTATTCCCTAGTAAATACAAATTGTTTAGTACTATTGTTCTGTAGTTTCCTATATTCACAGATTTAGTTCTGTCAAGTCTATTTATATTGCAAAATGTAAACAGTGCATTTGTGTTGTGTATATCTGTGGTATGTTTTGGTTTAAAACAAAGTATTTGCACTGTTTCACCTTGTTGTGGGTACAGTTTTTACTTCATGTGCTGCATTTGTGTTGTTTACTGTATGAGTCAATGTTGTTTGAATGGAGTATTACAGAATGTTGAATTCTCTCTGATCTAAATTTTTGCAGTGGTTTATTTGTTGCATCCTAAAGTCCCAATCTTGCAAAGGAATCTTTACATGGGAAGATCCTTATGCCTCTGCAGAGTCTTGCTGAAGTCAGTGGGACACCATTGGAGCATAAGGATCCACCCAGGAAGATGCTTTTGCACGAATGCGGAAGTCTGATCAAGTTTGCTTTGAATGTCCCAGTTATGTAATGAAATACATGAGGTACAAATGCACCAAACTCAACTTAACAAATGAGTTATACCGTATCACTTCCCTCCCCCATTATCACTATTTAGCAGATTTTTTAAAAAAATTAATATCTTTAGTTCTTGCAAAAGTGCCAAATTGTTAACCTCAGAGACCGAAGACCCCTTGTCATCAATAGAAAAGCAACAATGTAAGCTTCCTTACAATGCCCTCCTTGCATTTGTTCTGTAGAGATCACTTGCAAGTGGACAGGGCAGTACACGTTCTTGTCTACTCAGGCCTGGTCTAGACCTAGAACTTAGATTCGTCTAGCTACATCACCCAGGGCTGTAAATTCACTCCCTCTGGAGTATAGTTAGGTCGACCTAACCCCCACTGTAGACTCAGCTAAGTCAAAAGAAGAATTCTTCTGTCAAACTAGCTGCCACCTCTTGAAGAGGTGAATTACCTACATTAATGGAAAACCCTCTTCCATCAATATAGGAAGTATCTATGTCATAGGCGGACTGTGTGCCAAATCCAGATCACCAGATGCTTTTGAACAGATCGCAAAGTATTTGTATTTACTTATTATCATTATTGTTGTTATTTTTTATTATTTTCTCTGGAATCTGGACCTTGACTATACCTTGACCAAGAAATTTGGACCTTGATAAAAAAAATTGACTTCCTCTGGTCTACACTATAGCTTCAGCACTGTAGCTGTGCCATTGTAATACAGACATGGCCTCAGTCTCAGCATGCCAACAATGGTGCCAGTTGCAGTGAAGACACCTGAGGATCTCTGCTGGGAGCCTAATTCATTTCACATGTGCAACTAAATCACTGTCAGTAGTGGCCTGGGCCAATTTCATATCAATTAACTGGAAATGAATGGCACCTTCTCAATGCCCTGAGTCATTTAACTCTCCAGAACTATTGTAATAAGTTGATTTGATACATTTCATTTTTTGAAAATGTCTATCTTCCTCCCTCTTTGCACTGGCTGAATCTTCAACTCTTTACTCTCATCTAACCTGTATTGTGATTTTAAATTTTGTCTCATGCAATATGGCACAAAACAAAACACTGGATTTCATATTGTATAAAATATCTTTACACTGGTGTGTACACACGTAAGGGATTTCTCCCCATGATATAACAGTGACTTACACTCAGCTGCATTAAATACTTTATTCCTGTGTATTTGATACTGTGGTTACTGACAGATTTTCATCAGTTGAATATTGGTACAAAGAATAGAAATCTCAGATATTTGATTAAATTGATGCTAGATTTATTAAAAGAATAAGAATTCTTGAGAGGGTACTTGCACAAAATTCACACTTGTAACCGTATAATGTGGAACAGAGAATAAAATGGTGAAACAGTGAGCCTTGGATTGTATGAAAGATGACAGTGACTCTAGGGGGAGAGGACAGTGAAGATATACATGGTGATGGTGGGAAAGAACCACACTTGACAGATGCTAGTCAGGTCCCTTAATGCACCAGTGGAAGGTTCTCATACCACCGCAATGTGTGGGGTATTAGAACCTGTTTAGCATAGTGAGAAATGGCTAAACTCTTCCCTCCTGCTCTAAGAGTCAAAGACAGGCAAAGGACACAGTTGGAGAGGAAAGTTAACCTCCTATACTCTTGAAACAAGAGTGGTTTGCTTAGGTAAAAATAGAGGCATATTTCCTGTCCGCGACCATCACCTTTTCTTTTGCAATGAAAGATGTTCTGTTAGACTCTGATGCAGGTACAAGTAAACAAACAATAAAATAGAATATAAGGAGGCAGTAACACAATAAAGAAACAGTAAGCGGTTTATTACTCATAGTTGAACTTGGAATTGCAGAGGTGGTTTGGAAACAGGGCTCAGCGTGATGTGGGAGTCTGTATCCAAACATGGGGGGGGGCAAGTAAAATGCAGTCCTGATGTTCATTACGCATGATGATTATAGACTGTAAGTGAGTGTCAATATAAAATAATGAATAAGACAAAAAGACATTTTGTATTTTAAAAATACATGCGTTTGCACACACACACATAACCCCTAAAGCTCATGCCTCTGAGTACGCCTCTCCAGGGAATGGAGCAGTAGAGAAAAGCTGGGAGGAAAGATAAGGAGTTAAGTTTTGGATACATGAGTTTAAGCTGAAGTGAGATATCCAGGAAGATATGCCCAACCCCAGAAACAGTGTTTGCTATTAAGAAGTGAAGTTACAATTCTGTATTATCTTTTACACATTATTGTTCAATGAAGAAAAAGCGACTACATTCTAGAAAGTTAAGACTTTGTTAAAGCCTATTCATCAGATGAAGTAGCTAAAATCACTTCCAGCTCAACCTATGAGGAAGGACATGAGTCACAAATATATTATTGAATAGTTATTCAGTTTAGACTTCTATATTGGTCTTGATGGTTCCAGTAGGACTTATTTATTGTAAAAACGTTCATTTCTAAGTAATGCTGCAAAAGTATTTTTTTAATCTTGAACCTAAAAATCTCTTCTCTTAGTCATTTTCTAAGAAAATGAATTTATTAATGTACAAGGCTGTTTAAAGTTTATCAATAAAAATATGGCTGTGTTTGCTCTCATCCTTACAAATACATATTTTAACAAATCAGTTATGCCTCCAAAGATGAGGTGTGTCTGTTACAGCAGGAAACAAAATTACACCTCTCAGAATATGGCCATTTTCTTGTTTTTGCATCTGACATCATGCTCAAACCTCCACTAGCATTAAGGAAAGTTCTTCAACATTTGGAGGTTGTCTCCTCTATTAGTATTTTATATAGAACTATACATGTGCAATGCTGTTTTACACACAAGCACTTGCTATCCTGGAAGATGCCTCAAATGACATGTCCAATAATCCTGAGACATTGCTTAAAGCATCTGACTCATCAGAACTTTCCTGGAGACTTGGGAAATATGAATTCCTTGCATTTGGGAGGTGAGATCTCAGGGCCATGATCTGGTTACATGTTCTTAATGAGCTTATATAAAAGTGAAGAGATTTGATTATATACTGGGATAGACCCTCTTGCAAAGCTTGATGGGTAGATGAGCAATGAAGTGTAGTGGATGCACTGAAACGCTGGTTTCCTCCACTCCAACTCGATTGAGTCCTGATGTTCAGAAATGGTCAAAGGGCATGGTGGGGTGACTTCTCTGGTGATTTTCCTCTTCTTTGGCACTGTCACCAATCCCCACGGGATCAGTTCCCCAATAAGGTCCATCCAAATCCTTCTGACCTCTCTCCCGCTTGTGTAACTCAGGTATAACTCCACTGAAGAAAGTGATGTTCTGTCATGGTAAAACTGCTGTAACTGGCAGGAGAATCAGAGCCACTCCTGAAAAGCTATGTTCTTCATAATGACTGCACTGCAACATTTAAAGGAAAGCGAAACAAAAGTCAGTGCTGGGGAATCTCACTGCCAACGTCTCCCTTTTGCTTCAGAAAGCACATGGAAACTCATGCATACATTCCACTTCCTCAAATTATGACATTTGCATTACCATGCCTGTCAAGTGTTTAAGTCTGAGCCTAAATGACAGTAACATGTTCCTGAGCTTAGTCTCATCTCTACTGGCTTTTACAGCTGGGCTAAAAAAAAAAAAAGGCTTAAATATGCTTCAAACTCACTTTTAACCCCATTTGGTTCCATGGTTGATCTATACACCATGTGTTGGGGTTTTGAATATCATCTTAATACTAATCATTCCCTTTAATGCTGACTGGTCAAAATGTGTTAGATCCCCATTTGCCCCCTTTAGCATGATTTGAAAACTTGATTGTGGTGAACCCTCTGGATTTTGTTTAGTTAGCAATGAGCCAAGAATGCTTAATAGATTAGCAGAGAAGGTGAGTGAGATATCTTTTATTACACCAACTTCTGTTAGGGAGAGAGACAAGTTCTGTGAAAGTTTGAAAGCTTGTGTCTCTCACCAACAGAAGCTGATCCATAAAATATATTACCTCAGCCACCTTCTCTCTCTAATATCCTGGGACCAACATGACTACAACTACAGTGCCTATATATAACAGCTTGAGGGGCAAGCTGGGAAGAGTAAGTGCTATTGGCTGTTTTTCTTTTATCTTACAAAGAGACACAGAATTTCAAAGTGACTTCATATAAATGTTGATTTAAAAAGTTCAGATGTTTTACAGTGTCTTTTGTGTGACTCGTCATGGTGTCACATCTCTTACTTAGTAAAAGTGAGGATAAAGATAGTGGTAACAAAACAAAAAAAAATGCAGCAACATGGTTGCTACACTCCAGAACACTATTTACTTTTCTGTTAACAGTGGTCCAGGCAGCCATTATCACCACAACTTGTTCGAGCACCTCTAATTTCTACAGAGCTAAGTCAACAGATACTTTACCAACTGGCTTCCACTTTGAAGTATTGTTCTATCCTGGTGCTACTCTTTCTGTATATTTAAATATGGTATCATAATCCTATAATGACAGACCTCATTGCTGTCCCTTTATATCCTTTTACTACACAAGGGATTAACACCATTCCTCTAAAAATTATCTGCAAATTATAACACTCAGCTTTCTGACCCAAGCAAGCCAGAAAAGGGAAGGGGAGGAGGGGAGAATGGTGAATTTAGGTCAAAAAACACGAATGGAAACTATTTTACTTTTCAAAAATGTTGCAGAATCTACATGACTGTTTTCCTCCAGTGGGCTAAGTCTCTCTTCATTTATTTATCTAGGGTACTTTTGACCCTCCCACTACTATAACAGCAAGCACCTCAGTCTTCACAACACCGCTGTGTAGTAGGCCAGCGTTATTATTGCCATTCTACAGAAGACTAACTGATGCCCAGCAACTCACACAAAGTCACACAGGCGCAAGGAATTGAACTGCTCTGGTGGTGGAGCAAGGAATTGAACTCAGGTGTCCTGTGGCCCAAGTTAGCTAGTGTCTTAACTACTGCATTATCCTTCCACTTAGGGCTTGGCTACACTGGCAAGTTTTGTTGATGAAACTAATGTTGCCAAGGAAAAAATAGACAAAAGCAAGGTCGCCAAAGTGTGTCTACATTTGCTCCCTCTGTCGACAGATCGTGTCCACGTTTGGGGCACCTTTGTCGACAGCAAGAGCAATGCACTGTGAGTGTGTATCCCACAGTGCCTGGTGACACCATCCATCGCTAGGTGTTTTGTGACTGTGGAAACGGAGCGCAGTGCATCCTGGGATGTGCAAAATGTACCGTCATGTACCACTTTGTGTCCCACCCCTCCAATGCTTTCTGGCTTCCTTTCGTGCTGTTTTTCCAACTGTTATTCTTTGGTAGCAGGGGCGGCAGGTTTGTAGAAATTTTGGTGGTGCCCAGAACACACCCCCCCCCGCAGACTCCCCACACACACCTGCCTAAGGCTCTGGGAGGGAGTTTAGAATTCAGGCGATTGAGGTACACGAGGGGGTGGGGATGGAGGCTCTGAGAGGGAGTTTGGGTGCAGAAGGGGTGAGAGGTCAGGCTCTGGGAGGGAGTCTGGGTGCAGGGGGTGTGAGGGGTCGGGCTCTGGGTGGGAGTTTGGTGGGGGACGGGGTCTGGCGTGCAGGCTCTGGGATGGAGTTTGGGTGCAGGCTCTGGGATGGAGCAGGGGATTGGGGTGCAGAAGGAGTGCAGGGTGCAGGCTCTGGAAGGGAATTTGGGTGCAGAAGGGGTGAGAGGTCAGGCTCTGGGAGGCAGTTTGGGTGGAGGAGGAGGTCTGGAGTTCAGGCTCTGGGAACAAGTTTGGGTGCTGGGTGCAGGCTCTGGACAGGGGGCAGGGGTGCAGGAGGGGTGGGTGTGCAGACTCTGGGAGGGAGTTTGGGACAAAAGTAGGTGCAGGGGAGGGGTGGGAGTGCAAGAGAGAGTTGGGGAGAGGTGCAGGATGGGGGTACGGGGGGGGTAGGGGTGCAGGCTCTGGGAGGGAGTTTGGGGGTAAGAGGGGGTGGGGGTGCAGGAGGAAGTTTGGGGGCTGAAGGGTGTGTTTCTGGAGGGGGTGTGGGTGCAGGCTCTGGAAGTGGATGGGGGAGGGTTGATGCTTACCTGGGGCACCCCCTCTGGCAGTGGCTGCTAGGCAGGGCAGGTGGGAGGCAGGTCTCCTCACACTGCTGTCTCCAGGCACCGCCCCTGCAGCTTCCCATTGGTCGCAGGGGCATTTGGGGCGGGGGCAGCGCGCAGCGGCACAACCCCCTAACACGTAGCTGCTCAGCCCTGCTCTGCTGCTGGGTGGCAGCGGAAGCCCAAGGGCTGTTTTAAATTGCCTGGGGGCGGCCGGTGGAAGCACGGGAAGGGGGAAACTTTGCTGGAGCCGGGCCCCTGGGATAGGAATATTCCTCGTGCCCGGGCACCACGGGCCCATAGACCTCGCCGCCCGTGTTTGGTAGTGCGTGCCAGCATCTGCAGTCAGAGAGGATGGATCCCGTACTTCTCTCCTATGCACTGTCAGCTGTCGTGAGCACATCGCGCATGGCAGCACAGTTACTCGCAGAGTTACTCGCCAGGTTAACAGAGGATGAATCGCAGGCACCCAAGTGTGATATAGACAGCAGCAACGTAGTGCTTTGTGCGGTCACAGAGCATTGGCATACGGTAGACCATCGCTTTTGGGCTAGGGAAACAAGCACTGATTGGTGGGATCGCATTGTCATGCAGGTGTGGGATGATGACCAGTGGGTACAGAACTTTAGAATGCGCAAAGCAACCTTCATGGAGCTATGTGCTGAGTTGTCCGCCCGACCTGTGGTGCAAGGACCCCAGAATGAGAGCTGCCCTTTTGGTAGAAAAGTGTGTTGCAATCGCTGTGTGGAAGCTGGCGAATCCAGACTGCTACCGGTCAATTGCAAATCAATTTGGAGTAGGAAAGTCCACTGTTGGGGCTGTAGTACTCCAAGTGTGCGGGGCAATAAATCACATCCTACTGCATAGGATCGTGATTCTGGGAAATGTGCATGACATAGTGGAGGGCTTTGCAGAGATGCGTTTCCCTAAGTGTGGCGGGGTGATTGGTGGCACACACATTCCAATTGTAGCACCAGACCACCTTGCCTCTGAATACATCAGTTGGAAGGGATACTTCTCCACGGTGTTGCAGGTGCTTGTGGATCACCAGGGGTATTTCACGGACATCAGTGCAGGCTGGTCCGGAAAGGTGCATGACACACATCTTCAGGAACAGTGGCCTGTACAGAAAGCTGCAGGCGGGGACTTTCTTTCCAGACCACAAGTTCACAGTGGGGGATGTGGAAATGCCCATAGTAATCCTCGGAAACCCAGTTTACCCCTTACAGCCCTGGCTCATGAAACCTTTCACAGGGCACCTGGACAGCAGCAAGGAGCATTTTCACAACAGGCTGAGCAGGTGCTGCATGGTAGTCAAATATGCCTTTGGCCGTTTGAAAGCTCGCTGGAGGTGTCTCAAGGGCAGGCTAGACCTTACTAAGGATAATATTCCCGTGGTCATAGCCACGTCCTGCACTTTGCATAATCTGTGTGATATCTAAGGGTGAAATGTTCGCTCAGGTGTGGAGCACTGCAGCAGAGCGCTTGGCTGCACAGTTTGAACCGCCAGATGCTAGGGCTGTCATAGGAGCCCAGGGGGCTGCTATTAACATCAGAAGGGCTTTGAGGAACCACTTTGACAATGAGGGGCAGTAACACATGTCTGCTTTGGAGTTGCTTCCCTGGTGCATCCATGTACAATTGTGGGGCCCAAGATCCATGCAACACAATGCTTTAGAAGCCTGTTCCCAAGCGTGAATTGATTGCTATATGCTTTTGTAGAACACAGAATAAAAACACTGTACCATTAAATACCTTAGCCTTTATTTGTTGTTAAAAAGGGTAAAACCTCACAATTGTGTGCAGCTCCAGCGATCATTGTGCAAGCTGTGAGAGAGGGTGGAGTGATGGGGAGGCTCAGGAGGGCTGCAAAGTGAAAAGGAATGTCTGGGCATGGGGGTGGGGGGTGGGGGGGTTGGCAAAGAATTGTGCATCTGCATGGGCTGCAGTGGAAGTCGATAACGGATCTGCTCAGTCTGCAGCTGTATCAAAGACTTGAGCATCTCGGGCTGATCTTCCATAACTTTTATCATCAGCTCTGTCACTTGCCTAGCAAAAAGCAGCACTCTCCTTTCTGCCCTGCCTTTCAGCTTCCCAGCACTCTTTCTGTTCCCTGGTCTGTCTCTCATCACACTGCAGTACCTCCCAGAACATGTCTTCTTTGCTGCGCCTAGGGCTTTTTCTTATCTGCTGAAGCTGGTCTGCGGGGGTGCGTGGTGTGTTCTTCCAGGTCTGTGCTGAACAGAAGAGGGATTGTTTCAATCACTTGCTGGAATGTAACTTTTTAGTAAAAAAGGCCTTTGCTAGTAGAAATCACTTTCTCTCTGAGAGACTCTAGGCAGGCGCACCACTCCGCGAGCACCTCAATCATAGAATATCAGGGTTGGAAGGGACCTCAGGAGGTCATCTAGTCCAACCCCTTGCTCAAAGCAGGGCCAATCCCCAATTTTTGCCCCAGATACCTAAATGGCCCCCTCAAGGATTGAACTCACAACCCTGGGTTTAGCAGGCTAATGCTCAAACCACTGAGCTATCCCACCCCTCTAATCATGGTGAGTGTCGGGAGCCAGGGGAAGGTGGTTGTGCATACAGACAAAAAGGTCACGGCTTGCAGGACAGCTTTGCAGGGAACTCATTCTAAAATTATCCCACACTTTTTCACAGGTGGCCAACCTGCTGGCTTGCTGAGGGTGACCAGAGAAACCAGGGCACAGCTGCTGAATGCTTGCGGCTTTCACCCCGGTCTATATGCAGCTCATCTGTGTGCTGCTTTGGTCCCAGTTCCAGTGATTGCTAAATGCATGGTACAATTTCCTACAATGGGGGAACTAACAAGGCTGCAATCCCTTGGAATCTGCTGCGGAGGATTAACAAGTACCTCTTGGAAACTTTCCAGAGCCTCTCTCTGGAGGATTCCCTGCAGGTCTCGATGTCCATTGACATCCTGCTTGGCCATGCGCATCAGCTACACAGGGCAATGTCCAGCTGACAGAAAACACTACCTGCCTCCCACTTTTTGATTCCCTACACAAGCCACAGCAACTTACTTGGCATTTCATCTGGTTCCTGCTCCCCGTTGAGCACTTCTGGAGTGGAGAAAAGTTCCTGGCTGCCTGATGCACCTGGCGACCCCACTGGGAGCACCACATCCTCTTCTAGCTTGACTTCTTCATCCAGTATTTCAGCCTGTGGGTTACCCTCTCTTTCTGGTGCCTGTGACGTATCCATGGGGCAATCGGTGATGGAGGTGGGGTCACCACCGAGGATAGAATTCAGCTCCTTCTAGAAGCAGCAGGTCTTAGGTGCACCTGATGGTTCCCCTCTCGCACCCTATGGTACGCCTGCCTCAGCTCCTTTATCTTCGCTCTGCTTTGCTGCCTGTCCCGATCACAGCCCTGTTCACACAAGCCTCGAGAAATGTGCCCATATGTGTCCTGATTCCTACAGGTCACTCACAACTGCGGCTGAACAGACCCCTCTCCCCATATACAGATCAGATCCAATAACTCAGCGATGGTCCAAGTGGGAGTGCCTTTGGTGTGATAGCCAGCCACGCTGACCTGGGAAGCTCCTCTGGGAAGCCAGCAAGCAGGAAATGAGATTTAAAATTCCCGGGGCTTGCAAGGTGGAGGGGCGGGTTGGCTGCAGAGTTCAAACTGCTGACCAGAGCAGCAGCATGGGAATTGTGGGATACATTCTGGAGGCCAATAACATTTTTTTAAAAAGCACTGTGGTGTCTACACTGCATGTTTGTCAACAATAAGCGGGGGGGAGACAAAAGTCTCTCGAGGGGGGTGGAAG
Organism: Lepidochelys kempii; assembly: GCF_965140285.1. Lineage (NCBI taxonomy): Eukaryota > Metazoa > Chordata > Testudines > Cheloniidae > Lepidochelys > Lepidochelys kempii. The sequence continues at coordinate 25,364,042 of NC_136381.1, read as the reverse complement.
ATTTTTGTCACCAAAACTCGGCAGGTTTTTTCTAAAAGTCACATTGAGTGTGTATGCTATTGCTGTTTTGTCTCCAAAAGCCAGTTTTTGGCGACAAAACTTGCCAGTGTAGACAAGCCCTTAGCATGTCTCAGCTTTCCTCAATCTCTAGCAATGCTGCTTTTCCTTAGCCATAGCAAGATTGCTGCTGACAGTAAATCCAGCCAGGCTATGAGGTGGAGCATCAGTTTATGAAGGATTATGAATCAGAGGGAGACTCAAGTTGCAAAATTGAAATTCACACATCAAACAATCCAGTTTAAGGATGTTCAGATCCAGGGGTTGGCTCAGTCCATTATAAACATAGGGACCAGATCCAGATTTGGGTCCAAAATCCAAAGATTCTACCAAAGTTCAAAAGAGTCACTGAAAGGGGGAGGTAGATGAGAGGACCAGAATCAAACAGGTTTGATAAACTGCAAGCAACCTCTGTAAGAATCTTACTGTCTGCACTGGTTCTTTGTGATTCATTCTCAGTGCAGCGAGCGCCCTGTCAGGGCATAGCCTCTTTCAGTTCAGTTTAACAGAAACCTGATGCAGTCTCAGACAAGAACCTTGTCAAACTCCCTTTTCAAGGAACTAAAGCAGTTGGCTCAGGTTAGCAGTAGGCACACTTTAATTCCTTCCTTGCTGCACAGTAATTGCAACTGCTGATCTTGAAGGAACTGTGTGAGTATTTGTCTGATCCGGTCACAATTCATTAATGTTCTCAGCAAACTATGGCCTGCAGTGAAATGCATGTGGGCCAATCCATGTCAAAGGGTCTCCCTCGGGGCTCAGGGGTCCTTCTGCCCACATCTTATTGCAGGATCAAGCCCTACATGTTGTGCCTTTTCTGCTGCCCATTTGTTTTTTTTAACAGAGCTGACTTTTTTAGATAGCTGATAACATGAGGAGAAAATTCTGTCTGCCCTGCGCTCAAATGGTTGGGCTGTACATTACTTTGCTATGGATATTGTTTTAGGTCAGTGATACTCAGACATCAGTGGTACAGGAGCCAAACTAGAGATCAACATTACCCAAAAGAGCCACGGTAGTGTGAATTCATTGTTTCATTTACTATTTACATATATTATTCTCATAGCAAAATGACTGACCAAATATTCTACAGTTGGTTAATAACATAGTAAAAGCATCCTGATTGATTAATAATTAAAATCACACAGTGTTTTAATAGCATGTGATGCAAAGAGCCACAGGAGACACATTAAAAGGCCACTTGGAAGCCTCAGTCTGAGTATGACTGTTTTAGGTTCAGTAAGCTTTATGAGCAAAGTTAATGAGGTGAGATGCTTTTATAAATCCTTTGCAATGGTTTTGTCTGTATGAAGGTAACACCTATGGTGCTCTCTCTCACTGGAATTACTTTTTGAAGTGGAAAAGGCAATTGAGCATTAATGGCATTTTGGTTCTTGTAGAAACCAATATTTTCCATGAGACTGTATGGTGTGGATGTGGTATCATGGGAGTGGCACGCCTCATGGAAATCACAGATGTGCATAAGCTGGTTCCACCAAAGTAACATACACTGGGAAACAGTTTAAATGGGGGACTTTTACAGATTTGGAAAACAGGATCAGGGCCTTCATACTTGGTCCAAAGGAAAACAGAGGCCTTAGACTAAGGGCCAATTTCTCAGGAGGAGTAAGTTAGTTGATTTACAGCAGCTGAAAATGTGCCCCTTAGTTTCTTTTCTTTTTTTTCCTTTTTTTTTTAAAGACCAAGTATGAGCTAGCTGCAGATAGATTTCACTCATGTACTTGGGGCCAAATTTTGCTCTTAGTTACATAAATGCAGCTTCAATTGACTTCCAACTAACTTCAGTGGGAATTTCATTAATGATAGTGAGGACAGAATTTGCCCTCGACATTTCCACTACATAAAGCAGCCTTTTGAAGCAAGCAGTGATAATTTAATCCTGGTATCTTTCTTAAATCCCCCGGTTCTGAAGTCAGGTCATTACATCAGAATCTCAGCAGTCTTTAAAAACAGTTTCAAGCCCTCATGGCTGTGGACAAATGTATGAAAATATGAAGGCTCAAAGACCAGATGGCAAATAAAAACAACCAACTTTGATTATTTTTTAAATCACATGATTTAAAGCTCATGATTCGGGGGGGGGGGGGGACCTGGCTCATAAGCGCTGAATGCTTGGAGTTGGCAACACTGAAAAGTGCCATGAGAAGAAGAGTCATTGCAAGCTGCTGAACCTAAACTTAACTGAGCTACAAAGAGTGACTCCTTCTAGGACTCTGATATGGAACTAGGTTCTTCTTCTCAGTGGTGCAATGACAATGAGGCAAGTGGTAGTCGCAACAGGGCCCATGAGATTAAAGGGGCCCAACTCCCTGGAACTGGGGGGTGGCTGGGATGGGGGAGTCCCTTTGTGTGGAGCGCCCCTGGACTTGAGCAACTGCAAAGGACACAAGGAGAAGGGATGTGTGTGGGGGATTGCATCGTCGGAGGTTGTGAAGGGCTGGAGGGGCGTGGAGACAGGAGACACACACCCTCCCCCTCAAAGATGGAGAGCAAGGCAAAAAAATAGGCGGCTTTGCATGGAGTGGAGAGAACTGGGGAGGGTTAGGAAAGGGAGAGCTGTGGGGAGGGGAGGTGGAACAGAACTGGGTGGAGCTGGGGGGCTGGATGACCGGGATCAGAACTGTTGAGGGTGGGGGAAGGGGTTGGAACAGAGTTTGGAGCATCAGGAGCAGAGCTCAGGGGCATGGGAGAGTTTGAAGTGGAGTTGTAGGGAACGAAGGATCAGGGAAGTGATGGTGAGGAGGGGAGCTAAAAGGGTCTCAGAGGGGTGATTTGAGTGGGGATGAGGAAGCTGAGGACTGACTGAAAGAAGCTGGATGGGGGTTGAGGGAGAGTGAGGGTTGGGCTGGATCAGAACTGGAGGGGAGTTAGTGGGGGATAAGAATCCGGGGGGGGGGGGGCTGTGAAAGAGTTGGAGGGAAGCCAGGCAGGCATTAGCTAGACTTGACTGAGGATATCGAGAAACTAGACAGACCTGGGTGAGAAACTAGGCAGGATCTGGGGATCTGGATGGGGGCTGTAGAGAAGCTGGAGGGGGCCAATTTTGGTATCAGGAAGGGGCCCCTAATATCTTCTTGCACAAGGGCCCTCTGGGGCCTTGTTATGCTACTGGATCTTCTGAAGGTGACTGGCACACATCAGACTCCAGAGCAATCAACTAAATGATTCTAAATTAAGGTACTTTGAGGCCGTAGTAGGAATTAGGTCTATCAAGTGATTAAAAAAAATAATCGCAATTAATCACGTGATTAATTGCAATGTTAAACAATAATAGAATGCCATTTATTTAAAGTGTTTTGGGATGTTTTCTATATTTTCAAATATATTGATTTCAATTACAACACAGAATACAAAGTGTACAGTGCTCACTATATATATTTATTTTTTATTACAAATATTTGAAATGGAAAAAACAAAAGAAATAGTATTTTTCTATTTCCCCATTGCAAATACTGTAGTGCAATCTCTTTATCATGAAAGTGTAACTTACAAATATAGATTTTTTTTGTTACATAACTGGACTCATAAAGAACATAAGAATGGCCATACTGGGTCAGACCAAAGGCCCATCCAGCCCAGTATCCTGTCTGCCAACAGTGGCCAATGCCAGATGCCCCAGAGGGTGTGAACCTAACAGGTAATGATCAAGTGATCTCTCTCCTGCCATCCATCCCCACCCTTTGACAAACAGAGACTAGGGACACTATTCCTTACCCATCGTGGCTGAGAACCATTAATAGACTTAACTTCCATGAATGTATCTAGTTCTCTTTTAAACCCTGTTATAGTCCTAGCCTTCACAACCTCCTCAGGCAAGGAGTTCCACAGGTTGACTGTGTTCTGTGTGAAGAAGAACTTCCTTTTATTTGTTTTAAACCTGCTGCCCATTAATTTCATTTGGTGGCCCCTAGTTCTTATATTATGGGAACAAGTAAATAACTTTTCCTTATTCACTTTCTCCACCCCACTCATGATTTTATAGACCTCTGTCATATCCCCCCTTAGTCTCCTCTTTTCCAAGCTGAAAAGTCCTAGCCTTTTTAATCTCTCCTCATATGGAACCCATTCCAAACCCCTAATCATTTTAGTTGCCCTTCTCTGAACCTTTTCTAATGTCAGTATATCTTTTCTGAGATTAGGAGACCACATCTGTATGCAGTATTCAAGATGTGGGCGTACCATGGATTTTTATAAGGGCAATAAGATATTCTCCGTCCTATTCTCTATCCCTTTTTAAATTATTCCTAACATCCTGTTTGCTTTTTTTGACTGCCGCTGCACACTGTATGGTCGTCTTCAGAGAACTATCCATGATGACTCCAAGATCTCTTTCCTGATTAGTTGTAGCTAAATTAGCCCCCATCATATTGTATGTAAAATTGGGGTTATTTTTTCCAATGTGCATTACTTTACATTTATCCACATTAAATTTCATTTGCCATTTTGTTGCCCAATCACTTAGTTTTGTGAGATCTTTTTGAAGTTCTTCACAGTCTGCTTTGGTCTTAACTATCTTGAGCAGTTTAGTATTGTCTGCAAACTTTGCCACCTTACTGTTTACCCCTTTCTCCAGATCACTCAAAAAATAAACAAACAATGTAAAACTTTAGAGCCTACACGTCTACTCAGTCCTACTTCAGCCAATCACTCAAACAAGTTTGTTACAATTTGCTGGAGATAATGCTGCCCACTTCTTGTTTACAACATCACCTGAAAGAGAGAACAGGCGCTCACACGGCATTGTTGTAGCCAGCGTCGCAAGATAGTTACGTGCCAGATGCACTAAAGATTCATATGTCCCTTCATGCTTCAACCACCATTCCAGGGGACATGCGTCCATGCTGATGACGGGTTCTGCTCAATAATGCTCCAAAGCAGAGCAGACCAACGCATGTTCATTTTCATCATCTGAGTCAGATGCCACCAGCATTTTTATTTTTTGGTGGTTCAGGTTCTGTAGTTTCCACATACGAGTGTTGCTCTTTTAAGAATCCTAAAAGCATGCTCCACACCTCGTCCCTCTCAGATTTTGGAAGGCACTTCAGATTCTTAACCTTGAGTCGAGTGCTGTAGCTATGTTTAGAAATCTCACATTGGTACCTTCTTTGTGTTTTGTCAAATCTGTTGTGAAAGTGTTCTTAAAACAAAGATTTGCTGGGTCATCAGCTGAGACTGTTATAACATGAAATATATGGCAGAATGCAGGTAAAGCAGAACAGGAGATATACAATTCTCTCCCACGGAATTCAGTCACAAATTTAATTAATGCATTTTTTTTAAACGAGCATCATCAGGATGGAAGCATGTCCTCTGGAACGGTGGCTGAAGCATGAAGGGGCATACAAATGTTTAGCATATCGGACATGTAAATACCTTGCAACGCTGGCTACAAAAGTGCCATGCGAATGCCAGTTCTCACTTTCAGGTGACATTGTACATAATAAGCAGGCAGTAGTATCTCCCATAAACGTAAACAAACTTGGCTGAACAAGACTGTAGGACTGAGTGGACTTGTAGGCTCTAAAGTTTTACATTGTTTTGTTTTTGAGTGCAGTTATGTAAAAAAAAATCTGTATTTGTAAGTTACACTTTCACGATAAAGAGATTGCACTACAGTACTTGTGAGGTGAATTGAAAAATACTATTTCTTTTGTTTATCATTTTTACACTGCAAATATTTAAATAAAAAATATATGTGAGCACTGTACACTTTCTATTCTGTGTTGTAATAGAAATCAATATATTTGATAATGTAGAAAAACATCCAAAATATTTAATAAATTTCAATTGTTATTCTATTGTTTAATAGTGCGATTAATCACAATTAATTTTTTGAGTTAATCACATGAGTTAACTGCAATTAATCGACAGCCCTAGTAGGTATAGGAACTGGACCAACCCAGATATTTTCTCCAGAAACAGCTATCTGCATAGGTCCCAGAAATCTAACTGTAATGCATGTTGGTATAAAATGTATACAAGAATATTGTGAAATCTACCATACTTTTAGATTTATAGAAGTCTTCCATATATGACATTATTTTTAAAAATAGACAAGATACAGTATTGACCAGTGTAAATCCCACATATTCTCCCTCTGGTTAAATTTAGCCACACACCACCACCTCCTCTGGCAAAAGCCTGAGAAAATATTTCACAATTACACCTTGCCTCTAATGTCAATGGATTCAGTCTTTGTTAGATCTGGAAAAGCCAAATATCCTCCATTCAAATCTAGGGGCTGTTACCAGAAGTGCCCTAGCTGATCAGCTGTTGCTACATTATTTGGTTTGGTTCTTTCTTGACTGCCTAAGAATACCTTCTTTGTATACTGCTGCAATACATAGGGGTGTAACTATCATTGTAGCAGATCAAGCACTCACCGGTGCAGCACCTCCTGCTGGTTGCCTTGGGAAATAGCTCTTTCAGACCCAGAGCACCCCCTGCTGGCCAGTGTCTCACCTGCCTCAGGACCCGGTGTCCCTCCCAGACCCCGGTGCCCTTTACCTCAGGGTTCTTCCCCAGCAGTACCCCCTCACTATGTGTCTCCCCTCCCAGGGGAATCCCCAAACCTATATATCCATCTTGCCTCAGTGGCCAGTCATCATCTAGCCCCCTCTCACTGGGGCAAACTGCAGTCTGTAATGGCCACTCATCACTCGCAAAGGGTTTGGACCAGCTGCCTTTCCCTGCAGCTCCAGTACCTCCCTAGGCTTTTACCAAGGCCTCAGCCTGGGGAGTTGCCAGGCTAGAGCTCCCTAGCTCCTCTTGCCCTTCCCCAGCCCCGCTCTACCTCAGGTACCCTGTGGTCCCAGGCAGCTAGGCCCTTCTCCCTCCAAGGCTGGAGAGAGACTGACCCAGCTCCTCCCTTAGCCCTTTTATCAGGGCAGCTGTGGCTGCTTCCCCAATTAGCCTACCCTTTCTTCCAGGAGTGGGGTGACTGCCCCACTACACATATACAGTGAAAGCTAGCAGTGATTTATGTTGCTATATAATTGTATGGGTTTAGAATACCACATTCTGGACTGTGACGGGCATAAATGGATTTCTCATTAATAGACTAGTACTTTTCACTAGGGAAAAAAGTGTGTTTTGATTCACACTGTAACGGCATCAGTAAAAAGAGTGAATTTACCAACTTCCCCTCCACCTTCCTAATTTTTTTTTAATTCCAAAAAATTGGAAAAAAGTAGTGTGACAGTTTGTACAATTGAGACAAGGTAGGTGAGGTAATATCTTTTAGAAGTTGATCCAATAAAAGATATTACCTCACCCACGTTGTCGCTCTAATATCCTGGGACCAACATGGCTACAACACAGCAAAGTATATAATTGAAAAAGTGCAGAGCAGATCAATTAAGATCAGTAGGTGGCGATCTAACCATACATAACATTTCACTGCCTGCAATTATGTAGATGTATGGAATTTTTTTATGTCATACTTCTTGATTTACTTGCTGTTATTTCTAACTAACCAGAGCTTCCAGTCAATCACAGTACTCATTTTAACAACAACTAATCTATTACAGATTTTTTTAGTAAGTTACAGGGTTCTCATTTCAGACTTTTGTCCGAGATACAGCATAACATCAGTGTAATACATGATATTATTTCCAATTTGCATTGCAGTATTATCAGGACCACCCTGTACAAATATAGGAAGATACAGGTCTTTGGGATAAGAACTTACAACCTATTGAAGGTGGATATCCTTCACTCATGTACAAATAGTCTCAATGGACTTGATTCTCCTCTCACTTACACCTGCCCAAGTCATGTGTAATCCCTTGAAGTCAGTGCGGTTGCACCAATTTAAATCCAGAGTGAGTGAGTAGAAAATCAGGCCTTATTTATTTATCTATTCGACATTGGTGAGGCCTCATCTGGAGTACTGTGTCCAGTTTTGGGCCCCACACTTCAAGAAGGATGTGGATAAATTGGAGAGAGTCCAGCGAAGGGCAACAAAAATGATTAGGGGACTGGAACACATGACTTATGAGGAGAGGCTGAGGGAGCTGGGATTGTTTAGCCTGCAGAAGAGAAGAATGAGGGGGGATTTGATAGCTGCTTTCAACTACCTGAAAGGGGGTTCCAAAGAGGATGGCTCTAGACTGTTCTCAATGGTAGCAGATGACAGAACGAGGAGTAATGGTCTCAAGTTGCAGTGGGGGAGGTTTAGATTGGATATTAGGAAAAACTTTTTCACTAAGAGGGTGGTGAAACACTGGAATGCGTTACCTAGGGAGGTGGTAGAATCTCCTTCCTTAGAGGTTTTTAAGGTCAGGCTTGACAAAGCCCTGGCTGGGATGATTTAACTAGGAATTGGTCCTGCTTCGAGCAGGGGGTTGGACTAGATGACCTTCTGGGGTCCCTTCCAACCCTGATATTCTATGATTCTATGATTCTATTTGTTTGCGATTTTTTTGTTCTATCCTACTGTTATAAATTAGGACCTTGAAAGTGGAGTGAAGATTTCAGCTAAATGAGTTCACTCACACTATTTCAGCAAACTTGTGGCTTTTTCCAAACAATGAAGATCCTAAATTTGATCGTTGTTTGCTATAGACTGACCTACACACTTTGTTGTTATATCACCAAGATGATGAGTACATTCCTCAAATTTTTCCTCCCCTGCAGAATTTTTTAAAACAAATTTAGCCAAATTCATTATTTTCAGGTTGTGCAGAAACTGTATTTCCCAGCCTAAACAAAGCATACACCTTCTTGAGTTGATAAGTCTGAATAACAGCTCTGGCTGTTGGTTCTGCAAACAGCAGTGAAAAAACAGGTAAAATCAGATCATATTTCTATACACAATTTTGGGGACATTAAATGGCTACACTACAAGTTGTCCTGGTCAGTCAATAAAGTTCAGTCTTATCCATTAGTTCCTTCAGTGATTTTCTTTGCCTTCACTTCTGATTTTCCCCAAACAAATTTATCTGCAGTAACAAAGCCTGAAAGTAATGAAATATAAGGCTACTGAATACAAGTACGAGCTGTGAAGTTCCCAGATGGAGATTTGAGCTTTGCGTGAATTTACCTTAGTTGTCAACTAACTGTGAAAAAAGGAAATGTGTAATCTACACGGATATCTTCTGGCACTATCTCTGTTTATTTTCAGACAAGATATTGCACCATACTGAACTGCTCTGCAATCAAAATGATCTCAAACTGCAATCAAAATGATCCAGAATGCACATCATAATATACAGTCACTTGTACCAGAGAGCAATGTGTGAAAAAATAACTGTGGAAAAAGCTATATATTTGATTTCATTTGAAAAAGCTATGTTAATAGGACCTAATTAAGGTTGCAAAGTCAAGCACTCAAAAGTTAGGAAATGCTTGATTTAAGGTTGCTTGTACAACCTTATGACACAGTCTTAATTACATTATCATAGGCTATTTTTTCAACAGTCACCCTTCCTCATTCACCTCCCTGCATGGATGGTGTTCTGGGAGTGAATCAGGGCTGTGTAGTGAAGGAGGCTGTTGTCTGTAGGACTACGCTCACTGGTACAGAAATTTCAAGATGTTCAGAGAATGACACACACTGGACAGTAGGAAGCAAGAGTATGGTCTTGTGGTTAATGTAGCTCAATACTACCCAACGAAACTGGTTTCTATCCTTGACTTTGATACAGAGTTAAGAACATAAGAATGGTCAGACCAAAGGTCCAGGTAGCCCAGTATTCTATCTTCCGACAGTGGCCAATGCCAGGTACCCCAGGGGAAATTAACAGAACAGGTAACCATCAAATGATCCATCCCCTGTCACCCATTCACAGCTTCTGGCAAACAGAGGCTAGGGACACCATCTCTGTCCATCCTAGCTAATAGCCATTGATGGACCTATCCTCCATGAACGTATCTAGTTCTTTTTTGAACCGTGTTATAGTCTTGGCCAGAGTTTCTAGGTCAGGGGTGGCCAACCTGAGCCTGAGAAAAAACCAGAATTTACCAATATACATTGCCAAAGAGCCACAGTAATATGTCAGCAGCCTCCACATCAGCTCTCCCGCCCTGCTCCCACCTACCAGCAGCCCTGCCAATCAGAGCCTCCCCATCAGCTGTTTCGTGGCCTGCAGGAGGGTCTGGGGGAAAGGGAGGAGGAGCGAGGGCATGGCAGGCTCAGGGGAGGGAGCGGGAAGGGGTGGAGTGGGGGCAGGGCCTGTGGCAGAGCCAGGGGTTGAGCAATGAGCACCCCCCGGCACGCTGGAAAGTTGATGCCTGTAGCTCCAGCCCCGGAGTCGGTGCCTATACAAGGAGCCGCATATTAACTTCTGAAGAGCCGCATGTGGCTCCGGAGACACAGGTTGGCCATCGCTGTTCTAGGTTTTGCCAGGTAAGTCACTTAAACCAAATTTTTCACAGATGGTTAATTAACTGCATCTTCTTCACTTTCTGTGTGCTCCACTTGAGACACGTAAGGCTGTTTTTTTAGGAATTTGTACGCTATTTAGATAAAAGTCAGGTATACATCCCCAATAATTGTTGCAAACCTTGCCTCAGCCCACTCCTTTTGATGCTGCTACCAATAACAAATATCACTTCCATCACGTCAGAGATGCAACCAATTCACCATCATTCAGATATTTAATTCACTATAAAAAAGCCTTTAGGCAGGTCATTTTAAGAATTGACATTGTCCAAAAGCTGGTTTATTAGACAAGTGATATATACTCAGACACTGAAAAGCAACTACAAGCCAAATGCTACCTGTTGATTTCCAGTTGTATACATTTTAAAAGCTTCTGTGTCATAACAGGCTAAAATGGGGAAAGAACAAGTTAAAAATTACTTGGACAAATTAGATGTCTTCAAGTCACCAGGGCCTGATTAAATGCATCCTAGAATACTCACGGAGCTGACTGAGAATCTATCTGAGCCATTAGTGATTATCTTTGAAAAGTCATGGAAGAAGGGAGAGATTCCAGAACACTGGAAAAGGGAAAATTTAGTGCCAATCTATAAAAAGGGAAATAAGGACAACCCAGGGAATTACAGACGAGTCAGCTTAACTTGTGTACCTGGAAAGATAATGGAGCAAATAATTAAGCAATCAATTTGCAAACATGTAGAAGATAATAAGGTGATAAGTAACAGTCAGCATGGTTTGTCAAAAGCAAATTGTGTTAAAGCAACCTGATAGCTTTCTTTGACAAGGTAACAAGTCTTGTGGATGGGGGGGAAGGGGTAGACGTGGTATATCTTGATTTTAGTAAACCTTTCGATACTGTCTCACATGACCTTCTCATAATCAAACTTGGGAAATGCAACCTAGATGGAGCTACTATGAGATGGGTGAAAAACTGGTTGGAAAACCATTCCCAGAGAGTAGTTATCAGGTTCACAGTCATGCTGGAAGGGCATAATGAGTGGGATCCCACAGGGATCAGTTCTGGGTCCAGTTCTGTTCAATATCTTCATCAATGATTTAGACAATGGCATACAGAGTACATTTATAAAGTTTGTGGATGATACCAAGCTGGGAGGGGGTGGCAAGTGCTTTGGAGAATAGGATTAAAATTCAAAATGATCTGGACAAACTGGAGAAATGGTCTGAAGTTAATGGGATGAAATTCAATAAGGACAAATACAAAGTACTCCATTAAGGAAGGAACAATCAGTTGCTCACATACAAAATGGGAAATGACTGCGTAGGAAGGAGTACTGCGGAAAGAGATCTGGGGGTCATAGTGGCCCACAAGCTAAATGTGAGTCAACAGGGTAACACTGTTGCAAAAAAAGCAAACATATTTCTGGGATGTATTAGCAGGAGTGTTGTAAGCAAGACACAAGAAGTAATTCTGCTCTACTCCGTGCTGATTAGGCCCTAACTGGAGTATTGTGTCCAGTTCTGGGTGCCACATTTCAGGAAGAATGTGGATGTGGATAAGGTGAATAGAAAGCTGGATAGATTGTCGGGCTCAACAGGTAGTGATCAACAGCTCAATATCTAGTTGGCAGCCGGTATCAAGCGGAGTGCCCCAGGGGTCTGTCCTGGGGCCAGTTTTGTTCAACATCTTTATTAATGATCTGGATGATGGGATGAATTGCACCCTCAGCAAGTTCACGGATGACACTAAGCTGGGGGGAGAGGTAGATATGCTGGAGGTTAGGGATAGCGTCCAGAGTGACCTAGACAAATTGGAGGGTTGGACCAAAAGAAATCTGATGAGGTTCAACAAGGACAAGTGCAGAGTCCTGCACTTAGGAAGGAAGAATCCCATGCACTGCTACAGGCTGGGGGCTGACTGGCTAAGCAGCAGTTCTGCAGAGAAGGACCTGGGATTACAATGGATGAGAAGCTGGATATGAGTCAGCAGTGTACCCTTGTTGCCAAGATGGCCAATGGCATATTGGGCTGTATTAGTAGGAGCATTGACAGTAGATCGAGGGAAGTGATTATTCCCCTCCATTTGGCACTGGTGAGGCCACACTGGGAGTATTGCATCCAGTTTTGGTCCCCCCACTACAGAAAGGATGTGGACAAATTGGAGAGAGTCCAGCGGAGGGCAACAAAAATGATTAGGGGGTTGGGGCACGACTTATGAGGAGAGGCTGAAGGAACTGAGTTTATTTAGTCTGCAGAAGAGAAGAGTGAGGGGGGATTTGATAGCAGCCTTCAACTACCTGAAGGGAGGTTCCAAAGAGGATTGAGCTCGGCTGTTCTCAGTAGTGGCAGATGACAGAACAAGAAACAATGGTCTCAAGTTGTAGCGGAGAGGTCTAGGTTGGATATTAGGAAACACTATTTCACTAGGAGGGTGGTGAAGTACTGGAATGGGTTACCTAGGGAGGTGGTGGAATCTCCATCCTTGGAGGTTTCTAAGGTCCAGCTTGACAAAGCCCTGGCTGGGATGATTTAGTTGATGTTGGTCCTGCTTTGAGCATGGGGTTGGACTTATGAACTCCTGAGGTCTCTTACAACCCTAATCTTCTATGATTGGAAGATTTCTTCCAATCTTCAAATTGGAGAGAATCCAGAGAAGAGCGACAAAAATTATTAAAGCTCTAGAAAACATGACCTATGAGGGAAGATTGAAAAAATTGGGTTTGTCTTTAATCTGGAAAAGAGAAGACTGAGAGGGGACATGATGACAGTTTTCAAATATGTAAAAGTTTGTTACAAGGAGGAGGAAGAAAAATTGTTTTTCTTAACCTCTGAGGATAGGACAAGAAGCAATGGGCTTAAATTGCTGCAAGGGAGATTTAGGTTGGACATTAGGAAAACTTCCTGTCAGGGTAGTTAAGGACTGGAATAAATTGCCTAGGGAGGTTGTAGAATCTCCATCATTGCAGACTTTTAAGAGCAGGTTAGACAAACACCTGTCAGGAATGGTCTACACCAATGGTTCCCAAACTTGTTCTGCCGCTTGTGCAGGGAAAGCCCCTTGGCGGGCCAGGCCGGTTTGTTTACCTGCCGCATCCGCAGGTTCGGCCAATCGCGGCTCCCAGTGGCTGTGGTTCGCTGCTCCAGGCCAATGGGAGCTGCTGGAAGCAGCACAGGCTGAGGGACGTACTGGCCGCCGCTTCCAGCAGCCCCCATTGGCCTGGAGCAGCGAACCGCGGCCACTGGGAGCCGCGATCGGCCAAACCTGCGGATGCGGCAGGTAAACAAACCGGCCTGGCCCGCCAAGGGGCTTTCCCTGCACAAGCAGCAGAACAAATTTGGGAACCACTGGTCTAGATAATATAGTCCTACCATGAGTGCAGGGGACTGGACTAGATGACCACTCAAGGTCCCTTCCAGTTCTGTGATTCTATAACCTTGAAAGACTCTAGGGAAAAGAAGGTGGCAGTTAATAACATATCCTGGCCAGGATGTTCAATTAACATAAACCTAGTCCAGCAACCTATCCCATTTAGGTTAGTTCTACTTGCTTGGCCCCAGTTTGACTGAGAGTTTCATAAGCCTGAGGTATCAGTGGCACAACAAAGAGGCTGTGTTTTCTGGAAAATGAAATCAAGATGATTTATTGAATTAGAATCATAGAATCATAGAATATCAGGGTTGGAAGGGACCCCAGAAGGTCATCTAGTCCAACCCCCTGCTCAAAGCAGGACCAATTCCCAGTTAAATCATCCCAGCCAGGGCTTTGTCAAGCCTGACCTTAAAAACCTCTAAGGAAGGAGATTCTACAACCTCCCTAGGAATTGCTCAATGTGCCCTCTCCTCATCCTCCGCCACTCTCAAGGAGGCATGCCTTAACTTTGGCAGATCCACAAAAAGAAAACATGTTCAAAACACAAAGGATAAAACAAAGGATAAAACAAAACAAGCATGTGCAAGAAGTGAGAACATGCCATCCCCTAGGCAATAAAAAGTGAAAAATCTAAGAAAAGACATAACAAGTACTAACCAGCAAGGAAAAGAATGAAGCAACTGCTAGTTCCAAAATGGCCACTTTAGGGCTCTGCTCAGTTGGCTCTGCCAAATTGAAAGGACCAGCTGCAGACTAGCATCCTGGGAAAAAAGTTCTTATAACAGGGAAAACCTGCAATGAAGAGAATTAGAGGGAATTAAGATGTCCTTAGTAAAGGTATTGTGCTTATTATTGCCATTAGGTTCACCAATGTCTGATTGCAGAAAATCGAGCACCCTTGCCCTGCCCCCTACCCTGCCCATTCCCTCATGCCCTGCCCCTTCTCTGAGGCCCTAGCCCCAGCTCAATACACCTCCCCACTTTCCTTCGTTGCTCACTCTCCCCCACCCTTGCTCACTCGCTCATTTTCACCGGGCTGGGGCAGGGGGTTGGGGTGCAGAAGGGGGTGGGGGTTCTGGCTGAAGGTGTGGGCTCCAGGGTGGAGCCGGGGATGAGGTGTTTGGGGTGCAGGAAAGGGCTCCAGGCTGGGGCCAAGGACTTCAGTGTGTGGAACTCTTAACTGAGTCAGTTCCAGTCTACACCTATAGGACCCCTCATCCCAGTTCAAATCTTCTTGCCCAGTCATGCCCAGTCTTCCCAGCTTCCAGTCTGGTTCCTTCCCTCATCTGCTGCCTCTTCCAACCTTTGTCCTCCGCATTTGAGTCAGGCAGCTTCCCCCTCCAAGCTGATGGTGTGCCAGAAACACTGAGATCACAGGACAGTCACTCTTCTAGTTCGCAGGTCCAGTGCCTGATGCCACAACCACCTGCAAGCAGATGGGTGGAGCAAATGCAGGGAAAGTCATACTCAGCCTCTGAATCCCCAGGCTTGAGCTGTCAGTACAGATGGAATCCTCTGAGAATTCAGCTGCCAAACTCTAACAAGTCTCTACTGAGCATGTGCAAACTCAGATTTTTCAAAGGGTTATAAATTGGCCAAATTTGGACAGCTTTTCTCAGAAAAGGCAAAATCTACATGCCTGACACAAAGGCCAGCCCTGTTCAAATTTCAAGCCCTTCCTCTAAAGCATGAAGACATTAGAACTTCTCAATAAAATGGCCGTAAGGGGGTTTTTTTAACATGGGCAAAACAATTAATTTTTCCCTTATCTCCTCCTCAGAAATGACTTAATCATTTTTTCTGAAATGTTCCAAAATTATTCTGCCTAAGGCAGACAACCAACATGGGAAATTCCAGTCTGAATGGTTAAAGTTGGCAGCGTTTCACAAACAACTGAAAGGCTCTTCTCCTGGAAAGTGTTGGGCAACCCTAACAACAGGAAGGGCTACCAGCACCCCACCTATAACAACATCTTTAAATCTTTGAATTTTTGAATGGCTTTTCAGACACCAAAGCAATAATTGCTTGAATGGGCAAAATCTAGGTGGGCCCCAGATTCTAAGCTGTAGAAACACCACTGAAAATCATGCTTTTAACAGTAATGTATACATACCAGTAAGGACAAATGCTGTCCTCAGTTAATGTCTTAATGGTGTTCCACTGATGTGGGGGATGGATTTGACTCTGAGACTGTATGACTGGTAGAAGTGTCAGCTATTGCTTTAGAATTCCTACTATCCACTGTAAAGGGAGGCTCAAAAGAGGGATGAAATGAGCACTCAGTCCAAAACGAGTTGTTGAGAACAAATTAATCAAGGAACCAAAGGACATGAAGAGAAGAAATTATTTAATTGCTTGTACACAATTGCTAGGAGCCTGAGTAACAAATAAGAGGAACTGGAATTGCTCGTTTATGAGCATAAATTAGATCTAGTGGGTATTACATAACCTGGCGGGGTGTGTGATGGGGATACAAACCCTGCACCAGCATGGAAGGGGTTAAGGATCTGCTTTGGGCTAGAGTGGCCTCACCCCTCCATACCTGCAAATCATGCCAGGACTGCAGGAGGAGTTAAATGGAGGGCTGGGATGGGATGGGAAGGAAGCAGATGGGATGGGATGGGAAGGAAGCAGGTAGTTGAGCTCTCCAGCTCCCAGAGAGGTGTCTGACAGCCAGCAGAGCCTTTGCCCTGGCAGAAAGGACAGTGCAGATCCGCTGAACTAAGAAGAAAGAGACTGAGACTTATACTAAAGGCTCAGTGGACTCTGGGGTGGACTGTGATACTGCCAAGGCCCTCTGCAGTAAGAGAGGGTAATATCCTCACTGAAGCGACCTACTGGTTTTCTTTCATTCTTTCCCTTTACACTTTTATTTAACCTCATTTGTTGATGTGGACTGTTTTGTTTGTTTCTCCAGGGACCCTGAGAGGGAAAGAAATGGTCAGAAGGTTTCGGCCATGCTTGCACTTGACGTGTAGCTCCTAAAAGGGACCCTCTGCCAAGGACAGCTTTGGGACGGGATTGTTTGCATGACTAGAGTGTTAAAATCAATGGTTATAACCTATTTAGGAAGGATCAAGTTGGCAAAAGAAAAGCAGGAGGGAGACTTTATGTAAAAAATGGCATTACTTGTTTCCCAGTCACTGATAACTCAGAAGAAAATGATTGTGAATGCTTATGGATCAATGTCCTAACAGATGACGCACAAGAAGGGGCATTAGTTGGTGTCTGCTACAGACTACCAGATCACACTAGGGAGCAGGATGACTGGCTCCTTAAGTATCTATCTAACTATAATATAGGAAAAACAGCTGTGTGGTCATGGAGGACTTTCTTCAATTTGATGTCTCTTGCTGCCAATATTAAAATATCCTTGGAATTTCTGAATATGATAGATGACAATTATATATATACTTGGTGCTTTAAAGGGCCAGTTTCACAAAGCTGAAAACAATTATGAGTCAAATCACCTGGGAGGAAGAATTTAAAAAGAAAAATGTGAATGATAACTGGGAATTGTTAAATAATGTTTTACTAGATTCCACAAACCCACTATTGAGAAAGAAGGCTGTTCTGGCTAAAAAAAAACAAAAAAAACAAACAAACTTGGCTTAGAGGGAAAGTAAAGGAGCAGGTATAATTTAAAAGAAAATGGAAGAAATTAATATTAGTCAGAAGTTAGGGACTGTAGAAAATTGATAAGGGAAGCAAAGGAACACAAGAGTCCTCAAAGAGTCTCAGAGCCTGCACTCCAGCCCAAGCCCAAATGTCTGCACCACAATTTTGTAGCCCTCCAACCCCACGAGCCTGAGTCAGCTGACCTGGGCCAGTCATTGCCATGCCATGGGTCTTTTATCACAGTGTAGATTTACCCTAAGGTTCTGATGCTCTGTTCCATTGATTTCAGTGGGAGTTCAGTGCATAACAAACTTGTAGGATCAGGCCCTCAAAGTATGGTCAGATTCAGACAAGTGACTGAAAATGGCATCCTTACTACCAAATTTATTGTCTCTCAATGATTTCCCACTCAAGTGTGCTCAATTTAAAAGTAAAAGATGGGGCCTGGCTCTCCATGGCGTTGCTCTTTGTGTACTTGTTTGCACCTCTGTAAAGGTAGCACATTACAATGGTACCATTTTACATCCCCTTTGTACAGGTGTAAATGGGTACATAAAGTGTAAGGCCATGAAGGATCATGCCCATGGTTCTTCTGTTTGACTGCAAGTTCAGAAAACTCAGTCTAGCATCTGAAAGTCAAGCTAGGTTTGTTTGGGTTTTTTCCTTTTTCCACATCAAGACTACCACTGATATGTTCTGTTGGCCAAATTCTATCCTCAGATATGCCTAGGCACCTCACTGATTTCAATAGGGTGCACAGGATTAACTGATTGGCTTATCGTAGGAACCTAGGTTATGATTTTCAGTATTAACTAGTGATTTTGGGTGCATCACTTTAAACGGAAACATCTTAAAGGGTTCTCAATTTCAATAAGTGCTGAGCATCCTCTTCCCTACTCCCACCAAGGAAGCTAGGGTTCTTTACAGTATCTCAAGTTGGGCACTGATTATGCACAGGACAGGGGTGCTGAAACAATTTATACAGGGGGGTGCTGA
Organism: Lepidochelys kempii; assembly: GCF_965140285.1. Lineage (NCBI taxonomy): Eukaryota > Metazoa > Chordata > Testudines > Cheloniidae > Lepidochelys > Lepidochelys kempii. The sequence continues at coordinate 25,345,638 of NC_136381.1, read as the reverse complement.
GAGCCATTGAACCAAACTGTAAATCCTGTACACAATGGAAACCACTTCAAGCCGGGGCGTGCAGCAGCACCCCTAGTTCCAGCACCTATGGCACAAGAAAAATAGATTCTGGTTCATTCTCTCTTTAACTATGTAGTCTGTACAGGGCTAACAGGAGCAAAAAGCAGGAAAAGCTTATTTTGTCAGCATCAGCACATACAATTCTGAATGTACACAGAGAAGAGATCTCATGGGTAAGAAAACACCACCGTTACACAATCACTTTCAAAGTAGAGCTACACTTTTACCTCTGGTTTCAGAGTAACAGCCGTGTTAGTCTGTATTCGCAAAAAGAAAAGGAGTACTTGTGGCACCTTAGAGACTAACAAATTTATTTGAGCATAAGCTTTCGTGAGCTACAGCTCACTTCATCGGATGCATTCATGAAGTGAGCTGTAGCTCACGAAAGCTTATGCTCCAATAAATTTGTTAGTCTCTAAGGCGCCACAAGTACTCCTTTTCTTTTTACTTTTACCTCTCTGTGTCTCCGTTTCTTCGAATTGAAACAATACTTACCTACCTCACTGTGGATTTTCAGACTAAATATTTTAATAGATGTAAAATGCTGTCAGCTTCTTGGATTGCTATAGAAATACAAAGCAGTATTATTACGAATGAAAAGCACACATGCTTTTTATGCAAAATAAAGACAGATTACATTCCCACTGTTTCTATTGTGCAGGGTGAACCAAGATCTGTCCTGATGATGTGGTCTCAGGTGGGTCCAGTTCGGTTGGCTATTTAAGAGGTTCTCGCCCTGACTACTCCTCCCAGGGCCAAAATGCTGATGCACATCCTGCTCTGGACTGCTGGACCTGCACTACATTCAGTTGCTGGAGTGAGCTGGCAATTGTCAGAAGGGCAGAGTGTTCTGAAGCAACACATCCAGTGAAGTAAAAAAAAAAATGGAATTAAAATATTTCCTATCGTTAGAATTTGAAAAATATTGACTGTTCCAAAGGTTAGAACATTATAGTGTGCTCTCTGTGACTTGCTCCACAGCTCTGTCCAAGTTTTCCCTTTGATGTTTTGCCCACAGTATAATAAACTTCACCAAAGAAAAGAAAAACAGCTCGTCCCCTTGAGAGCAAAGAACAAAGTGAGTGGAAACATGAATTGAAACTGTAGCCTGGTTTCTGCAGCAGCAGAGTTTCTCACATCAAATGTCATAAACGGATACCACAGACAAAAACAAAACAAGAGAAAGTTGCATCAGACTGTTGGCCTACTCGGTTTGGTACTTGGATTCTTCAGACCTGGTGGGAAATGACATATGTGACCTGCTCTTCTGATTTACTAGTAGCCCCAGAATTGGATAGAAGACTGTTTCTTCATAGTTATGTATCTTAGGTGTTTTTCTGTTCCGGCTTCAGCTCCCAGAAGTATAGGCTTAAAAGTTCTGGTCAGAGGACTCTTCTTACAAAAAATGACCGCTTTAGAGCCCATTGACATGAATGGCAAAATTCCCAATGGCTCTTAAAGAAGAGAGCAGCAGCCTTCTGTCTAGCCATCCTGGTCATTCGCTACATCCGTTTCTGTTTGTGGATTTTTTCCTCTCTGTGGTAATTTCTGTCTGAGTTATTTCATAAAGGGGCTTCTTTGTGATATGTCTTCTAATATTGTTGTGGGATCATGGATTTAAGCTAAGTGCCAATTGCTTAAAGAAGTTCAACACTGATAATTTCCAAGAGGAAAAGAAAAGGAGTTGGATGGACACACTCACCTCTTACATCACTCTGCCTGACCGTTATTGCCCTGTGCTTGTGGGAGTCTGTGAGACTTGTAATAATAAAAAGGCTGCAGTCGATCCTCTCAATGTTGCACTTGTGCAAATCCTTTCTACTGTTGAACAGGAAGCATTAAACATATAAGACAAGCTGTACTGCTTCAGCAGTATTATACACTACCACTGGGCAGTGTTACATTTTGGGCATAATTTTCAAAAGCACCTAAGTCCCATTGACTTATCAAGGGATGTAGGATCCTAAGTCACTTAGGCACTTTTGACCATTTGGCCTGTCATTTTTGACATAATAGATTTGGTCCATTAATATCAAGATGTTAGGGTAGAGACCAAAGTCACATTTCTGCCAGGGATCAGGCATTTGTCCACTACACAGCTGCAGTGACAGTTGCACCACCTGGCATGGTGGATAAATGATGCAATCTTCTACTGTCTTGTGACACTTGTGAGGCACCTGACTACCACTTGCCCTTAGCATGAGGAAGCCTCGTCTGTACTGGCTGGGGGTCAGCTCCCTGATGCTCCCAGCCACAGGCAGTACAAGTGCTCCCCTCTCAGCCCATGTGGGCTGTGCTGTCCCTCATGCAAGTTAGCTTTAGGTGCAGTACAACCCCCAAGTCCTCTGAGCATCCCTTGCGGGGTCCACCCCTTATCCACTGGACACTCACTGAATACCAGACCCACTCTTTCCAAAGGAACAGTGCACCGCAGCTTACCTGTTACACCTTAGAACACAGCTCCACTTAACGCACAGATTTATATGATAGCAAACAGGACCATTGGAAACAAAGGGTTACATATCAAATAAAATCATAACACACATTCTAGAGCCTAAACTCAACTCACAAGATTCTCTCTTGTTTAATAAGGTACTGCTTACCCCAAGGTCCTTTTAGCATTTGTCAGCCAGGCTTCATTAATGATCTGGAGGATGGCATGGACTGCACCCTCAGCAAGTTTGCAGATGACACTAAACTGGGAGGAGTGATAGATACGCTGGAGGGTAGGGATAGGACCCAGAAGGACCTAGACAAATTAGAGGATTGGGCCAAAAGAAATCTGATGAGGTTCAACAAGGACAAGTGCAGAGTCCTGCACTTAGGATAGAAGAATCCCATGTGGAGCTACATACTAGGGACAGAATGGCTAGGCGGCAGTTCTGCAAAAAAGGACATAGGGGTTACAGTGGACGAGGAGCTGGATATGAGTCAACAGTGTGCCCTTGTTGCCAAAAGGGCTAAAGGCATTTTGAGATGTATAAGTAGGGGCATTGCCAGCAGATTGAGGGACGTGATCATTCCCCTCTATTCGACATTGGTGAGGCCTCATCTGGAGTACTGTGTCCAGTTTTGGGCCCCACACTACAAGAAGGATGTGGAAAAATTGGAAAGTGTCCAGCGGAGGGCAAAAAAAATTACTAGGAGACTGGAACACATGACTTATGAGGAGAGGCTGAGGGAACTGGGGATGTTTAGTCTGCGGAACAGAAGAATGAGGGGGGATTTGATAGCTGCTTTCAACTACCTGAAAGGGAGTTCCAAAGAGGATGGATCTAGACTGTTCTCAGTGGTAGCAGATGACAGAACAAAGAGTAATGGTCTCAAGTTGCAGTGGGGGAGGCTTAGATTGGATATTAGGAAAAACTTTTTCACTAGGAGGGTGGTGAAGCACTGGAATGTGTTACCTGGGGAGGTGGTGGAATCTCCTTCCTTTGAGGTTTTAAGGTCAGGCTTGACAAAACCCCAGCCGGGATGATTTAGTTGGGAATTGGTCCTGCTTTGAGCAGGGGGTTGGGCTAGATGACCTCCTGAGGTCCCTTCCAACCCTGATATTCTATGATTCTATGAACATCTTATGAAAAAAAACCCTCTGTGCTTTTCTCTCTCAAGATGTTGCCCCTAATTCAGGGTGGAATTCACTCTTTAACAGGGCCCTAGGCACTATTTAAGCCATTAATAACTTCATAGGGGTACAGGGCCCTGTACTTGCTCCCTCTTCTGGGTTGAATTTCACCCTGTCATGGATGGGCTGGCCCTCTGAGGCAAGCTGGGCTCAGCCTTGCCCCTGACTTAGCAGCTGTTCCTTAGCCTCGCTGATGAGCTAGCAACTTAAGGGCTAATTAGTGATCCCATCTGTGTGTAATGGGGCTTAATGAGAAACTAACCCCAGGCGTGGTGGTGAAACAGGGGGATCACGATATAAATAGAGCTGGGAATCCCTCCAGGGTATGAGCTTGAGGTAGTCAGGTTGAGTCATTTGCAGGGTAGTGCCCTGTAGAGGGGAAGCGATGAGCTAAGGCCTAAAAGGATAAGGGAATAAAAGAGAAGCCCCAGAGGGGTGGAGGGCCAGTTTATGTGGTATTTGTACTCCTAGTGGGGAAAAGCCTGGGGAGTTAGTGCTTTGACAAGAGTGAGCAAAGCCAAGAAGCCCAGGAAAGATGAGGATCATCTGGGACTTTGAGCCCCCTCGAGGGGGAGCAAACTCATTGACTTGCCTGGAGGACAGAGTCACAGAAAAACTCTGAGAGGGAATTGGGAGAAGACACAGGCTGGGACTGGCCATTGTAGCTAAGGAAGTGGCCAGCTGGGGCTAAGAGAAATGAAGTCCTCTGCAATGCCACATACGGGCACGTGGCTGCCTTAGCTACCCCCATTGTACATCTGTTTTGCCTACATGCACTGTGTGATAAGGGCCTAATTTCCTCCTCCCTGGATCCATAATCTATTGTAACAGAATTACAGCACTGGATGGGTCTGCGCTTGTGGCACATCCGCAGAGAGCCCCTGGAGGGTGTGGCTACTGTGGGACACATGTGGGACAGGAAAGAGCCCTGGCTTGGCAGGAACTGTGCGAGGAAGTTGAAAAGAGTGTGTTTCTTACCTGGGCGACAGAAAAAAAAATTTTTTTTTGTACCAGCAGCAGGAGGGCAGCTGCTTCTATCCTCTCTTCCAGTAATAAATTACTGTGCTCATGCCAGGGGCTCTGCCTACGTGTGCTAACCCACCAATCAGTAGGTTACAAAGTCATATAGCAATAGCAAGGGGAGTGTTTCCTCTTATAGCCTTATAAGCTCATCCATGGGGTTCAAGCCATGTTGGTGGGCAGGAGCAGAGCTGGGGGTATAGGTTCTCTGCAGCTTCATTTCCCTCCCCATCCCCTCACAGGTCTGGTCCTTTTATGGATAATTCAGTATTGACCCTAACACTGGTCCTTATTCAAGGAAAAACTTGCACTGTAGGGAGGTTTTCTTCATGTTTTTCCAATATTTTAATAGGGAGAAATCAGAGCTGCAGAACCAGATTATTAGTACATGCTGGCTGCTTTTCACCACTCCGGTAGTGCAAAGCTGTTATAAGGCCAGTTAAAGCTCTGTTTACACACAAAAAAGAAGAAAAATCAGGGGCAAACTCTGAATGGATATCCTCACATAATCCCCCCTCCTGTCACACTGGGGGGGATTATGTGAGGATATCCATTCAGAGTTTGCCCCTGATTTTTCTTTTTTTCTCTCTGCTGGAGAAGGGTTGGGTGGGTGAATGGGCAGGCTTCCCTGTGGAGTATGTCATTGGGCCAGCCAACATATCTATCAGGTTCCCTGGGGATCAGTACAGATCAGAGGGAGGCCAGGCACCCACAGAGAGCCCACACACTTTGTGATGGCTTTGAGCCACCATTCCCTGGCAGCACTAATGAACCAGAATGCCAGAAACCTAGTGTCATCTGTCTGGTAAAAGGCCTTTAGTTATTGCCTGGTCAGTGTGACCAGTAAACTTTGTAAGCCGCTAGGGATAAAGATTAAAGCTAGAACAGAGCCCCAGCTTTCCAGTGGTGCAGAGCAATTTATTTGTATTCAGTGAACTTAAATGAGATCAGACCTTAAAAAGCACATATTCCCATTACTGTGTTACTTCCTCACAACATGTTGTAAAGCTTATGCTTAAATCAATTTGTTAGTCTCTAAGGTGCAACAAGTACTCCTGTTCTTTCTGCTTGTAGTGGCTTTTGTTTCAAGGGGTAGCATCTGTGGTGTATACTAGCTAAAAGCTTGGTATTCCAGCTTTCAAATGGCCTCATCATCCCCATTTATGGATGGGTAAATTGAAACACAGAGTTTAAATGGCTTATGGAGTCAGTGGCAGGAATAAAAGAACCCAGGCATCCAGTTTCCCCATTACCTGCACTAACTATGAGACAACACTTCCTTCATTACAAAATTTCGTTGTCTGGCATGAAATGCATTGATTTGAGCTCTATTTAAATTACATTTAATATCCTGTGCATCTGGAATGACCAGAGGATGTTTGAATCCTTGATGCTCAAGTACATTATGTCCCAATACAAACAATAGAATCTACTAGGAGCGGGGGAATCCTGGTGCCCAGTACCCCGGCTCTGCTATCAGGGTGTGAAATTTCAACCACCAAAGTGTGTACAGACATAAATTGTACACCACTGTCAAATAATTTTTCTACAAGCTCCATGCTGAGCACAGATGTTGGGGTTTGAACTAACAGGTCTGCATCCAAGTCAAAACAAAACAGAGTGCTGATTCCAGTGTTATCCTGTTCCTACAAGGATTGTGATGAAAACACCTTGAATGTGTCAGTACCTTACTATTAGGCATAGGTGTTACATCTGACAAGCCCTGAGATTTGTATTGGCCCTAAACTAGCACATCAAAATAGGGTTACTAGAACTGAATCAGTTCTGTAGAGAATATTAACCCAAACCTCAATGTTTCAAAAAATTTGCCAGACACCTCTGACACCCAGCTGTTGCTTTTAGTCTATTTCTCTGTTATGACTTATGTTGAATTGTCAGAGGGCACAGAACAAAGAGGAAGATACTGTCTTTGCCCCCAAGGTCTTTACTGTCTTCTGTATACAGAGAAACCATGCAGTGTAGGCACAAAGCTCGGAATGACCATGGTGCTCTTATCTCAAAGTGGTGCACGCAGAATTTCATTTACATACTTTGTCATCTGAAATAGCAACACCATTTTCTGGCCAAATCCTGGCCCAATGATGTCCTCCAGCACTGAGCTGGACAGAACTCCCCAACCAAGCCTAGTTCCACAGCCCCCTCAGAATCAGCTGTATAGCAGCTGTGCAATTACCAAATTCTTTCCTCTGCCCAAGGCTGACAAAATCTAGGGCTCCGTCCCGCAGGTCCTTGAAGATGATGCTCAGGCTCTGAACCTGAATGTAGGATGGGGACGGGGCAGGTCTCTGTGTGATAGGGAGTGAGGACCCTAAAGAGACATTGTAATCCTTATGAAACCCTAATGGTGCTGCCAGCTGAGAAGATAGACCATATCCATTAGGGTGAAGTTCCTCTCCATGTGGCGACATAAGCCATATAAGCTCCCACCCACTAGGGTGTCTTGCATAGTTATTTGCCTCTATGGCCTCTGCATGGGGAAAGGGACGGGAAGGAAATGACTGGGAGCTGAAGAGGGATGCTTGAGGGTAGAAAGTCTCATCTGCATTAGCTCACTCCCTCTGGTGACTTTATCAGTCATGTAAGTGAAGCAGATATGGAGTCCCTCTACATTCCCTCTGCACCAGCCTCAATGTCCTTAAGATAGGTTGGGCCAGTGTGGAGATGGTATTCATTAATGTAAAGGGCTAACACACTCCTGCTTCCTGCCTAAACGAGGGTCAGGACAGGCCCTATGTAAAGAACAACATATGACAGAGAGAGCAGTTATGAAATAACTTCTTGCCTCTGATATATAATGGGGTACAAGGCTTGAAAGCCAAGTGTCTTCACACTATAGCCAATACTGCAATTATATTGCAGCTGATATCTCTGGAGTTTGTTATTCCACTAAGGACTTGTCTACACTTTGTTTGCAACAAGCTGGGGTGTAAATCTACCCTTCACTTACCTGCGTCACGCTGAGTGTCTACCCTGCTTTGAAATGGGACCAGATCAAAGTACACTACGACACTTCTAGTGATCAGCAGCAGGGTCCACGTGGACAGTTTTCATAGAATCATAGAATATCAGGGTTGGAAGGGACCCCAGAAGGTCATCTAGTCCAACCCCCTGCTCGAAGCACGACCAATTCCCAGTTAAATCATCCCAGCCAGAGCTTTGTCAAGCCTGACCTTAAAAACCTCTAAGGAAGGAGATTCCACCACCTCCCTAGGTAACGCATTCCAGTGTTTCACCATCCTCTTAGTGAAAAAGTTTTTCCTAATATCCAATCTAAACCTCCCCCACTGCAACTTGAGACCATTAGTCCTCGTTCTGTCATCTGCTACCATTGAGAACAGTTTAGAGCCATCCTCTTTGGAACCCCCTTTTAGGTAGTTGAAAGCAGCTATCAAATCCCCCCTCATTCTTCTCTTCTGCAGGCTAAACAATCCCAGCTCCCTCAGCCTCTCCTCATAAGTCATGTGTTCCAGTCCCCTAATCATTTTTGTTGCCCTTCGCTGGACTCTCTCCAATTTATCCACATCCTTCTTGAAGTGTGGGGCCCAAAACTGGACACAGTACTCCAGATGAGGCCTCACCAATGTCGAATAGAGGGGAACGATCACGTCCCTCGATCTGTTCGCTATGCCCCTACTTATACATCCCAAAATGCCATTGGCCTTCTTGGCAACAAGGGCACACTGCTGACTCATATCCAGCTTCTCGTCCACTGTCACCCCTAGGTCCTTTTCCGCAGAACTGCTGCCTAGCCATTCGGTCCCTAGTCTGTAGCTGTGCATTGGGTTCTTCCGTCCTAAGTGCAGGACCCTGCACTTATCCTTATTGAACCTCATCAGATTTCTTTTGGCCCAATCCTCCAATTTGTCCAGTTTTACACCCCTCTTGCCATGAACTAAAAGTTCATATAGACAAGCCCTTAGAGAATGCCCTTGTTGTATTTTAGATGGAAGAAGAGAATTTGAGGAAGTAGGTCCAAGGTGGATGGTTTCTCCCTCAGTCCTGCTTATTGTCCCTCTGTTGCCTCTTTGCCCTGTCTAGTTAGCTAATATTTGAGGCCTTACAGGATTGTTTCTATTCGGATGAGAAATCCGAATCAGGTATATTCTCGATGTAATCTTGTGTATTTACAGAAAATGTACACAAACGCCTGTTTCACTGAACACAATAGAAATAAACAGCAGGCAGTTTTCCAAGTTGGCACCTCCAGTGAGCTCTATACCCAGAACTTTAGTCCCTCTGTTTCCTTTCATAGTCTCACTCACAATTCCATCTCCTGGCTTTCTGCCACCAACATACACACACCTAACTCCTGCATCATGTCAGCAAGAGACCCCATTAATCTACCCAAGCTAGCTCAGCCCTGTCCTGTGGCTTATTGCCTTGGGAAATCTCCATCATCGTCAGCAGCTGTTTTTATTATATAGAGGGGATTGGTTGCTCCTTCTGCTGAGCCTGAAAGAGAGAGTGTGTCAGACCCACTGGCTTTAATAAGATCTGTGATTGTCTTTGGATCTAAGACCCACCAGCTGACAGCCATTAGCACCTTTCAGTATAATAGCTCTATGCTTAGTAGCTTCCAGGACCAAGTCATTCAAATCTTGACACTTTTGAAAACCTCGACCTTGATGCTAAACTAAACTAAAGCCAACTCAAAATGATAAAACTCCCATTCAATAATGTAATGGATCCACCACTGAACAAGCTTGCCAGATAATAACTGGAAAAGTAGTAAACCTAAATGAGACTTACTGTCAGACAGTATTAGCCACATTCATTAACCCACATTCATTAACCCAGTATTAGCCACATTCATTCATCTGCTCCAGTAACTATGCAAAACGGTGAGCCTTACAGACCATTGTGGGCTGCTCAGGGCTGGAAGAACAACCTTTTTCTATTTAATCTTGCCTAAAACACGATTGGCTGAAACTAGAAAAGAACAGTAGGTTTCAAAAGCATGACCTAGCAGTGCTACATTCCTTATAGCCAGACAGGTGGAAAACAGAGAGGCCCTTTGTTTGAGGAGGAGGAACAGGCACGTCTGGAAGGTGGCAATCAGGGGGAAGAGTGGTCATTGATGGAGCCTACTGGGAGTAGAAGAGAAAGCAGAATCATAGACTATCAGGGTTGCAAGGGACCTCAGGAGGTCATCTAGTCCAACCCCCTGCTCAAAACAGGACCGATCCCAACTAAATCATCCCAGCTGGGGCTTTGTCAAGCCTGACCTTAAAAACCTCAAAGGAAGGAGATTCCACCACCTCCCTAGGTAACGCATTCCAGTGTTTCACCACCCTCCTAGTGAAAAGGTTTTTCCTAATATCCAACCTAAACATCCCCCACTGCAACTTGAGACCATTACGCCTCGTTCTGTCATCTGCTACCACTGAGAACAGTCTAGATCCATCCTCTTTGGAACTCCCTTTCAGGTAGTTGAAAGCAGCTATCAAATCCCTCCTCATTCTTCTCTTCCACAGACTAAACAACCCCAGTTCCTTCAGCCTCTCCTCATAACTCGTGTGTTCCAGTCCCCTAATCATTTTTGTTGCCCTCCGCTCAACGCTTTCCGGTTTTTCCACATCCTTCTTGTTGTGTAGGGCCCAAAACTAGACACAGTACTCCAGATGAGGCCTCACCAATGTCGAATAGAGAGGAACGATCATGTCCCTCGATCTGCTGGCAATGCCCCTACTTATACATCCCAAAATGCCATTGGCCTTCTTGGCAACAAGGGCACACTGTTGACTCATATACAGCTTCTCGTCCACTGTAACCCCTAGGTCCTTTTCTGCAGAAATCACTACAAACTGGTTTGGGAAAGATGAGACTGTAAGACTGGTGAGTTTTTATGGGTAGGGTTTGGAGGCTTTTGAAGAGAGCGTAAAACCCTATGAAGTTCTGAGTTGTTCTGTAGACACAGAGACCATTATGGACATGTCACCTGGGCTAACAGTTTTGGCTCAAAGGTGATGATTGCTGCCATTTCCTGAAAACAGAGGGATTCTGACAAGACAGGCAGCTTTTCTAAACCACAGGCCAAGTGAAAGGTCTTTTGAGCTATGTCCTCGTTAATATTCCATTACAGTAACAAATCTTCTATCCCATTTACCAATACTTGTGGTAGGCATGTGCACATTTAATTACTGTTGCTTTGATTACTTTTTCTCTATTTTTCCTGTAATAAATCTGCTTTTAATTTAAACACCCTGTGGGGTTGGTGAAGACAAGGACTGCTGGATATTCCTAGTGACAAGAATTTATCTTCCAACCTCAAGGTAGGGAAATATAAGAGACATAGCCCAGATTCAGGTCTCAAGTTATAGCAGGGGAACTACAGGTCACATCTCCAGCTGATGCTCTGAGGGACTGGGCCCAGGCAAGTACAAAGGTAGGGTAATACCTACAAACTCCCCCCCCCCCGCCCATCCCCCAGCTTTGGTGCTGGTTTACATTATTGTAAGTTGTGTGAGTGTGTATAATATATAATTAATTATGGATGTATATCCAAACAAATCTACCTAATACATTGAAAGGCCTGTTTCTATGATGACCCACTTCTTGTGCAACCCGACCACCTACAAATTAGTGGAATTAGAACAGATTTTGACCATAAGTGTTTGTTTTGGTTTGTAAAACAGCTTGGGCTAAGTTCAGAGGTGGCATAAGTTGTGGAATAAATTACATAACAATAAGTCAACGCACATTCTTTAAGTTCTTCCTGTCCTGTTTCTTATACCCTCTTACACCACCCCAGCAGTTGCTTTTCTGTCTCAAACCCATACTTCCAGTTTATGCAGTAAATTACACCAGTTTATCCTGGTTCAGGACAATTTACTCATGTGTAATTGCACGTCATTGTATGTGAAATTGTATGACCATGTTCGACTGTGACTGTTGAACAGATTCTCAGTGTTGAATGAAAAGAGCATGAACCAACAAGTTCTTTCATAGCTCAGGACATTTTCTGAATTCAAAATATATATGCAGAAGCAGGCCTCTCTCAAGCAGGAATCCATGTGTGGTATTCCCTGCTACAGGTTTTCCACCAGCATATCCCACGTGTTGCTTTAGGACCCATTGCAAGTCCCATTTATTTCAGCTGTCTCATCTTTGATATATTGATTTTTTGCAGGGGAGCAGGGGATGGAGGCCCTCCATTTGTTTTCCCATCCACAAACTTGTTAATTTATCCTTTTGGGGGGAGGAGGTAGGTAGCAAGGTGGCTGGTGTTGATGTTACTTGGCTGGGAATTGGATTTGACAAGTTGGCTTTTCATTTGTTTTAAACATTTAATATTTGCTCTTTACTATAAAGCGTTCAAATGCCTCATGTTGAGTGCCCTAAACATGGATTAAATTAATACATACAAATATTGGGCCAAATACTCTGTGGGCATAATTCCACTCCATACATAACTTCAGTAGGGCTATGACAAAAGAGATTTTTATGCCACTATCTTAACATAGGGCCTGAACAAAAATCCACTGAAGACAACAGCAGTCTTTCCATTGACTATAGAGAGCTTTGGATCAAGTACATAGTGCATACAGTGTATCATTGTCACATAAATAACTCATGGAACGTTCTCATAAACCTTGCTTTGTGGAGAGTGTACTGCAAGTTTTACATACAAAAAGGATCATGCTAGTGTTAGAACTGACCTGGCTAAGAATAAAAGTAATGATTAAGAAGCCATACCTTGTACCTGCTCCAATACTGCATTCTGCATCAAAGGCCAAAATCGGAAGGAATGTAGGGAGTTCACTATTACTTTTTCTAAGAAAATGCATTTTTTATTAAAAGCAGAAGGTGAGTTAATGGCACCTTCCTCTTAAAAACAGCTTAAATTTTAGCATAAATAGTAGAAATTTATGTACTGTGACCAGGGTATGTCTAGCGCCTCTCCCACCTTTTTTAATGTCCATAAATAAAAAGTTCAAGGTCAATTAATCATAACTGATGAATATTCTGCTTTCTGATTGCTTCCGTTTCACAGGGACTTCAAGTTTCCATTGTATTTTCCTATGTATTTCCACATTCCAGTAAGATATATTTTATCTGAATTAAATCTAACCTTATTTATTTGGGAAAAACAGAAAATCCACAGAATAATTGAGTATCTGATTGTTTTTAAACATTGATTTTTCTTTAAAATAGCTAACACATCCTATTATTTTTTCCATTTTGAAAGAATAAGGGTATCAGAGTTTCTGAAGTTTCTGTAAAGGCTAGATCAGTGTGAGTTCCACAGACAAGGGCCTTGTAGATTGAGCCAGAGAGCTTATTAATAAAAGACATTTTGGTGGAAGCTTGAGCCTGGATCTGACTGGACAGATCCCTGCTGCCATGCATGGCTCCATTGACTTCAACGGGACTCCAAACAGGTCCCAATGTCTGCCTGCACATAAAAGAGCGTGGGATGAGAGCCTTGATTGTCCGCAGGTTTAACTTTGGCCCCAGCTCTAGAGAAGTAACTATTGATCAAACAATGCATCTAAAACAGTGAAAGTTTGGCAAATGAATCTTGGCCCTTCAGAAACTTTGAAAACTGTAGCATCAACCATTGTGAAATAGGACTAAAAATAGGATGTATCTCGTTCAAGGGAGTCCAGCTCATGAAAAATGAAGAAAGAAAACCACATACTAATTTTTCTGGGGAACGTTGTTTTCTTTTCAAATTAAACACTTTCTACCCTACATAGAACGTGAGCCATTGTTGACCGCAAATACAATATACCTTACTAAAATATGGAAACAGGTGAAAATGTGGGAGTTCTCTGCACAAAGCCCTTGCAGGATTGGGCCATAATAAATGAAGAGCTGAACTTTTCCATGACAATTTTCTAAAAACTCCTGCAGTCCCCCATAGCAAGCCCTTTATCAGTCATTTGTTTGAAACGTTTGTTGTTATTTTGGTACTGGCTCAAATAAATGCCTCTGCTCAGTCTTATCATTTTATTCAAACTTTGCAAAGGACTGTTCATTAATCATCTTTCCTCACCTACTGTTTATTCATCTCTTCACTGGCCATGTAACTCAGATACACAGCGGGCAGTACACAAATTCCAAACTACACACCATGGGCTTGATTCACCCACTCTGCCATGGGTGCAGAGAGAGAAGAATTACACCAAGCTGTATTTGACAGAATGAGGAGTAACGGTCTCAAGTTGCAGTGGGGGAGATTTAGGTTGGATATTAGGAAAAACTTTTTCACTAGGAGGGTGGTGAAACACTGGAATGCGTTACCTAGGGAGGTGGTGGAATCTCCTTCCTTTGAAGTTTTTAAGGTCAGGCTTGACAAAGCCCTGGCTGGGATAATTTAGTTGGGGATTGGTCCTGCTTTGAGCAGAGGGTGGACTAGATGACCTCCTGAGGTCCCTTCCAACCCTGATATTCTATGATTTGCCCACTCCATGATGATACAGCCCTGAGGCAGGACAAATGGTATTCATACCACCGACTATTCCTGGGTTCTGACAGAGAATGGTCTTGATTAATGGTCAGGTCTGCAAAAGAGACCCACTAGGGAAAAACTGCCATAGGGATGTGCTTGATCAGTGCATCACTCAGGTTCCCTGGCCACAATTCTTCTGGCAGAGGAGAGGGGAGAAAGGAATTGATATGGGATCTGCTCATAAATTAATAAATAAATCAGCAGATGCATTTTTATTGGGGGGGGGAAGTAACTTGAAAAGTGACATGACAGTGGCATGCTGTTAATATTTTAACAACAGAATTCTCATGAACTTAATCTACCTTCGACTGCTCCAAGGGAATGTGGACTTGTAGGAAGGGCTTCTGAAAGATTAGGAGATCTATTCATTTTTACATTGAATCCAAACATTTTCTCATTATTGTCACCAAAAAAGAGGTGGCATTAACTGGCAAACACTAACATGCAAGGCACTTCATAGATTCATAAATCCTAAAGCCAGAAGGGACCATTGTGATCATCTACTCTAATCTCCTGTGTAACACAGGCCATAGAACTTCCCCCAAAATAATTTCTAGAGCAGATCTATCAGAAAAACATCTCATCGTGATTAAACAATAGTCAGTGATGGAGAATCCACCATGACCCTTGGTGAATTGTTCCAATGGCTAATTACCCTCGCTCAAAAATGTAGGCCTTATTTCCAGTCTGAATTTGTCTAGCTTCAACTTCCAGCTATGGAATGTCTGATGTGGGTCTCACTCAATCTCTCCTTTACAGGGTGGATAAATAATGAAAGAGTCATTGGAGCGGGGGCATTGGACCCTGAGTCTCCCACATCTGGGGTCAGTGAGCACAGGCTTCAGAGTCATTCTCATGACTGTGCCCACTCTCTCTCTCTCTCTCTGGCCCAGATGACTCTTCAAGTATTTATCCAGAGTGCAACAGCTTCAGCAAGAGAGATTGAGGGAGTACACACATCAGACTATCGCATAGCCCAATGGTTAGAGCACTCACCTCAGATCCCTGTTCAAATCTCTTCTCCCTCTCAGGGCAGTCTTGAACTGGTTGTCTACCATATCCTAGTGGAGTACCCTAATCATTGGGCTAAAAGTTATGAGGGAGGGCCACCCCCCCACACACTTCTTGCTAAAATAGCTCAGCCTCACCATGCCTACCTCCTTTTGTGCATCCAGAGCTAAGTGCCCAAATCGCTTTTGAAAATCAGACGTAGCAACCCAAGTCACAAAAGTGTTTTTGAAAGTGTACCCTTGAGTTCCTTAGTTGTTCTCTGCTTTTCACATCCCTGCCCTTATACCAAATTAAACCCTCTATTATGACCTGGGTATCCTGAATTCAGAAACAGCTTTGAATAATTTATTTGACAGAAGCATGTCACCTATTATTCCAGTGTGAACTGTATGACACTCAGGTGTAAACACGTGGCAGGAAGACATAGGCACTGACTCCGTGGGTGCTCAGCACTCACCGGCAGCCCCCCCCATCAGCTCCTCCTCCTCCCCCCTGCACTTCCTGTTGCTGTTGATCAGCTGTTCAGTGGCATGCAGGAGGTGCTAGGGGGTAGGAACGATGGGGTACTCATGGGGAGGGGGTGGGAAAAGGTGGGATGGGGGCAAAGTGGGGGCTGGAAGAGGCAGGGCAGGGGTGGGGCTTTGGGGGAAAGGATGAAGTGTGGGTGGGGCCTGGGCACAGCAGGGGTTGAGCACCCCCTGGCACATTAGCAAATCGGCACCTCTGCAGGAAGAGGTACTCAGATAATGGCCATTTAAATACCTAGATAGATTCATAGATTTAAAAGGCCGAAAGGGACCATTATGATCATCTAGTCTGACTTCCTACACAGTACAGGCCATAGAATTTCTCCAAGAGGTTCCTGCATCAAGCCCATAACTTTTGGTTGAGCTAGAGTATGTCTTTTAGACTCTTGGATCTCTAGATCACTAGTTAAAATTCTGCAAGTTTTCCTCCTATTGAGTAGTGCTTACTCATTCTTGAGTTCAGTGGGACTACTCAAGTGAGTAACTGCTACTCAGTGTGAGAAAGGGTTGAAGGACAAGGTCCTGGGTGAGTTGGTGATAAATTTGTGTGCACAGGAGTGTTCACAGTCTTCTGTCTATATTAAAATGTCTGTTTTTCACTGATAAACTGACATGAAGCAGTTGTTACATAAACTACATCCATGAAAATGATAGTACAAACTATGGGGTGGGAATGAGATAGTGGTGTCTCAAGTCAGATCTAAAAGGCTCAGTTCAGTCCTGGATCAGGTCAGAAGTTAAATGGACTTGGTAATGTGTTCTCAATTACTAGCTAATGGACACTAAAATATATCCTCATCTTTGCTGTCTCCATCATGGAAGTGTACAAAAATTTTCAGATCTGGAGTCATACCTGGATCTAATTTCAGAGGCTTCTTCAGTGCTACTCCAGCTCTTGTTATCCCACTCCAGTTCTTCTTTAAGGATGAATTTCACCCCTATGCAGGGGGGCACCAGCCCCAGCACAAAATCTATGTACCTGTTAAATCCCGTGGATTTAAGACAGTACTTAAATGGTATGTAAACCTTGTACTGACCCTTTGCAAAGGAGTGAATTACATCATAGTACACCTGCTCTTTAGTTCTCTGGGTAATTCCCAATCTCTTTAAACATTCCCCACCGCCCTGGGCCCTCACTCATATTCCTGGGGTTATTCCTTCAGTTCTCTATGATGGCTTTTTACTCCTCCTGGTGCTTTCCTGTTCTCTGTAGTGCTGCCCTAGCCCTCGCTTCTTTCCCTGTCATCTCAGCTGCTCCAAGAGAAGAAGGAAAAATTATTATCCATGACATGCAGTTTAATTCTTTTATCATTCATTTCCTTTCACACATTTTACCTGGTATTTTGAGAAATGAGTCTACTGTGTGCACACACACACAGTTTGATTCAGATCTGATGAGCTCCATCTCCTTTTCCCCTATTAGGAAAAAATATGGGCTAGAGCTGGAGTTATGGTGTTAAGAATGTGACTTGTATAAGACAAAAATAGCTCTGTCAGTTACAATTCAAGCCATTAAGATCTAGCATTATTGCGGTCTGTAGGTAAATTCCATAATGAACATTTTTAATTAATTTGGATATGCAGTTGGACACAAATTTACCCATACCTATTTTTATGGACCGGGATATTGATCTTGGCAAGGCAATAAATTCCAGTAATATCTGTCCTCAGAATAAAGCCAAGACAATTCCAGCCCATTTCTTCTTCGTCTTTAAAACATTTTGCCAAAACCATCATTTTGTTGGCTGCATAATTCTGATTTATATTCAACAAGAGTAGTAAAAAGCTTTTATAGAGGAGATGGCCAGAGTGACATTTGCCTATAAATCACAGTGATTTTTACTGCCACAAGATTCTGGTGCTCAGCTTCAAATTCCACTGTGTTGTAAACTGTGTGGACCCAACTGCATTCTTTGTGAATGAGAAAGATGTTTCCTTTTTCACAATGAGCAACTCCACATTCCAATCACTCTCCAACAGATAATAATATCCAAAGAAAAGGAGAAGTTTTCCAAGCTGATATAGCAGCCATGGGAAAACAGGTTCAGTGTGGATGCCACTCTGTACCACATAATTCTTTGCATAAATATACACTATGCAGGCACGGTGAATGCTCGACAGGAACCTCACCTTCTGGTGTTTCCTACAAGATTACAGTTACTTGGTGTGGATTCCCCTTTGGCAACAGATAGAATGAATAGCTTGAAAATGGGATGCGTCAGAATAGAATTATAATCAGGGCGACATTATTATTTGAGGCAATTTCGTTCAGCTATTACGCTGGAATCCAGAACCATAACATATGCCTAAGCCTTCCAGTACTTTCATCTGTTGTTAAGAATTGGGAAATACCTGTATTCGCCTCACAGCACCCAAGAAAAATGGAAAAAAACACTGACGAGTGTTGTAATTAAAATCCTAACCTGTTTTGGAGCTAGCAAATTACAAAACATTAGGCATTTATTTCCTAACTAGGGCTGACATTTCTATTTTCTACTCCCTTCACCCTTCTGGGTTGAGAACTTGCATCACTAAACTCAGATGTGTTGTGGATGGAGGAGGATCAATATGCAGATCTGGATCTAGATTAGGTTAAGGTGAAGTCCCAGCCACAAGGCCAAACCATGGTTCAGGATCTGGTTCAGCAATGCCAAAAATCTCACAAATTGATGCCTTGCAGTTGCAGCCACATCTGAAGCAGACCTAGAAAGCAACCTTGTTAAAGTACCAACTGGAGTCAGTGGATTCAGACCGCTGTCATGTGACCTTTCTTTCTTGGTGACATACATGTGAGCTGACTCCTGGTTACAAAGGTTAATGCCCTTGGGGCCACAAAATAACATCAATCTCCAGCCAATTCATAAGAGGTCATCACTAGCCTTGTGACACTTGTTTTTCTTAAGGCTTCAGATTCTGGAATCGTGATTACAAGAGAATCACAGCTTTAATTGTTTTAAAAAGTAACTTTCTAGCCCTCACGATTGCAGTGAAAGTCTTGAAAGCTTGAACCCTAAGGACTCATGCAGGGCTGGCCCACAACATTTTGGCACCTGAGGCAGGGAGTTCAAATAATGCCCCCATACCCCCTCACTTGGGCCAAAACTTTGAAAGGTCTCAATTCTGCCTTCTTCCTGTTCTACTCCTCTCATGGTACTGCTCTGCTGCCTACCCCAATAAAGGAGAATTAACAACTTAAAATGCCTTGTTTAAAAATTTTAAGTAACACTTAACTTTCAAACGTCTGAACAGCAAATGTAACTTTTCTTGTCTGCATAGTAAACACCGGCATTTTTATCTGTTTGAATAATCAAAGTGGTGCTTTCCATGCCATCCTGGTTGCAAAGATTTGAACTGCTTCCTGAAGGTCCACAGTCTGGGCCAGCTCATGCTCTATTGAGATGGTTGCAAGGCTGACCAGCTTCTCCTGTGTCATTGTGGAGCGTAGATGTGTTTTGATTAACTTCAGCTTGGAGAAGCTGCGTTCTCCACTGACAACTGTTACAGGAAGTGTTAGAAGTATGCAAAGAGCAACAAAAGCATTTGGAAAGAGGGTGGTCATCTTATTTGCACACATATATTCCAGAACAGCCTTTGGAGTTTATCCTGCTGAAATGTATCTTGAAAGGCCTTTCAGTTCCTCTCCTAAATCACTCGCATCAATATTGTGCATGTCATCATGTGACAACACTGTCTCTAGTGCCCTGCATTGCTGGTATAGGTCTTCTTCAGGTATAGTAAGGAGTTTTGGAATATCATACAACATCCCAGATATACTGCTGTGTTCCTTGAGCTGCATGAAACGTTCTTCAACTGACTGTATTGCACAATCTAGCACCTGGTTAAAGAATTCAACTTTGAATTGTTGTTTGGGGTCTCTTATGGGATTATCCCATGCCTCGTAATCAAAATGTCTTCTTCTTCGGTGACTCTTGTATTCTTGAATGGATGGGAAAATAGCTTCAGTGTGAAATTCTTCTGCCAACTTCTGTGCACTCTTCAGAACATTTTGAAATCCCTCATCTGACCGGTAAGACTGTAGGTATGACTTTGCTTTGTCCAGTTGTTCCATTGCTCCAGATATATCAAGGTCAACACCTTGGAGTCTCTTGCTTACAACATTTATTTCAAACTGTATGTCATGCCACAACACTAAGCCACACAGAAATTTGAAGTTATGTATGTTTCTAGTGATTCCATTTCCCTCTGCCACTGTTCTCCCACGAACAGTTCCTGTCATAGCATTGTCTTCCATAATGGCAATTATGGCATCATCTATCTTCCCAATTTGATGTTTGATAGGCTTTATCACCTCCACTTGACTTCCCCATCGTGTGGCACTCAGTGGTTTCAGTGTCAGAGAGGATGTTCCCAGATGTTGCTTCAAAATTTGCTATCGATGAGTTGATGCAGAGAAAAATACATAGATGCTTTGAATTACATTAAAAAGTTCAGCAGCCTCTCTAGAGGCTGATGCTGCATCACTGACCACCAAGTTCAATGAATGAGAACTGCATGGGACAAAAAAAGCTTGAGGGTTTAACTCTTGGATCTGTGTCTGCACTCCTCTGTTCTCTCTTCTCATGTTGACACCATTACCATAGCCCTGACCTCTCATGTCAGCTATCGCAGTTCCTGTATCTTCCAGCTTTTTAAGAAGCACATTTGTCATACCAGCTCCTGTAGTATCATCAATGTCAATAAATACTAGAAAATGCTCTCTGACGGTCACCACTGCAGGGACATTTTCACTAGGTTCTGTTGTTGTGACAAAACACACCATTAAAGTAATTTGTTCCGTATGGCTGATGTCAGGTGTGCAGTCCAGAATAACAGAGTAATATCTTGCTGACTTCAGATCTGCCACAATCTTCTGCTTGACTTTTGTTGCCAGTAGCTGTATGATCTCATTTTGAATTGTTTTTCCAAGGTAGTGGTATGTGTGTACATTTCTTGGGTGGTGACTCTTCTTAGATGCTCCTGGAGTACAGCATCAAACTCAGCCATCAGCTCCACAATTTTAAAGAAGTTTCCATTGTTTGGCACATACAGCTGATCTGAAGTGCCACGCAGTGCTAGGTTTTGGGTAGCAAGCATTCTCACAATGGCAACAAGCCTTTTCAGAACATTTTGCCAGTAAAGAGACTCTGATGCAAACTTCTCTTGATGCTGATCATCCATGGTGGCCTTTAACCTAGTTTCATCTAAAGCTCTTTCCACCTATTTAATGGTCTCTGGTGATTCGCTGTCTTCTCATGGCATGCCAGATTTCTAGCCAGATTTTTCCAGTCCTTTGTTCCTGTAGAACCCAATGTGGCTGGAACATTAGACTGGAAGAGTTTGCAACAAAAACATTATGCAGCAGTCTGGGTTTTTGAGTACTTAAGCCATGGCCTCTCCACTTTGTCACCACTGGGGATTTAACGCCAGTAATGTGTTGGATGGAAACTTCTATTTTCATTGTCTTTGGGGAACATGAAGTTTTTCCCTTGCTGTGGCCCATTCAGTACAAGGAAGTCCCTCAGGCTACTGCTCAAGTAGGTCCATAGTCCTGGATCTCTAGACTTAAGGAACTAAACTCAGCAGCAGCTGTTTCTTGCGCCTCCACCACACTCTTCTCTGATCTACACTTTTCTTCAGGAATGTGCATGGTTACATCCATTTGAGATGGCGATATGGATGCTGTAGTAGCCGCCAGGTCACCTGCACTCTGACTAACTGGAAAATCAGGCATCTTCTCACCACTCACATCGTCACTGAGGCCGGAAAGCTCACCGTGAACATTTGTGTCTATGTATCTCAGGAGAGCTCCTTCCTGCTTAGATAGAAAACCTTCCTTTGCTTTCTTTCTTTTTCTGAATGCTGCCCCAGAGGGGCATTTTCTTCTTTCACTCATGACTGCTGTTCTGGGCCAGCGATAGTGGCTCTCAACACTCAGTTGAAGGGGACAAATAAGCAGGCTGGTAGCAGGGCCTGAGTGACGGAAGATATCAGCGTCTTAAGGGCCTAACTGGCTTCTACTACTTCAGTTGACTGCCTGTTCTCCTCAAGTGGGTTCAGAGAAGCAGCAGGAAACAGGAAGCTCCCTGAGAAGCTGGTGTTAATCAGTCCAGGCTCCTGGTTGGTGCTAGAAAGGTACATAATAGGCTCCTCCTCCTCCTCCTTTCTCTCCCTGCAGCTCCTGCTGTTTTCTGTTATTCCCTCTCCCCTTTTCTCCTGCCAACCTGTTCTGTCTCTTGTGCCCTCCTTCCTTCAGCACAGCACTCCACCATCTCTGTGCATCTAGAGCAGAGAGACTACGTATGCACCAGCAGCAGACACAATTTTCTACACTCTGGGTCCTAGTGGCACCCACCTCTGCCCTTCCCCCCACAGTCTGGCACTTAAGGCGGCTGCCTCAGTTGGCCTCATGGTAAGGCCAGCCCTGGACTCATGCACCAAAGGACAAATAAAAATAAATCAGACTGTGCTATTTTTTAAAATGTCATGGTATGGGAAGGAGGAGCTTGATTCATGACTTTTGAACACAAGGGGATGGCCATACTGAGTCTCCTATCAGGACTCCTGTATGTTACATCTCTGTCACAAAAGAAAACTTCCCCATTGTAAAACTGCCTATACTACACAACCTATACAATATCAGCGGAGGGCAGTAATTCTCTGCAGCATGACTACATGAAAAAGCACAGTACACTTGTGTAACCCTTCTGCCCGTCAGAGTTGGCAGCAACAAGGGCCGGGTTCAATATCTAGGGGTTCCATTCCAATAACACAATGCAAACCGGCTCGAGCCCCCACCCAGTGACCTGGGACCAATATATACCACCCCCGCTGGGCGCCTCCAAGAGGCAATACTTCCCCTCTCGCAAGCACATAGTCTGAGTGTAGCAAAAGTCTTTTAATAACAGAGAGAAACAATGTGGCATTATGTTGGGGAAACACCACCAACAGGATTCATAACACAACCCATGAGCAAAAACAACCCCACCCCAGGCAAATTGGGGCATGCCCTTTTCCCTTTGGTTCTTGAGTCCAGCAACCCCAAATCACCCAAAGTCCCAAAAGTCCAATGCCCCAAAAGTCTCTGTCCCTGGTCAGGGCAGCCCCAGAGTTCGAAAGTTTATCGGCGGAGCTTTACCTCCCAATCTGGGTGGAAATGGGACAGGGGTAAGAGGCACCTTACGTGATCTGAAGCTGACCGCCCCATAGCTCCATAGCGGCGCTCCGCTCCGCCAGCCGCCCCACGAACTCCTTCGCTCAGCTGCGCTCCGCTCCGCCAGCCGCCCCACGAACTCCTTCACTCAGCTGCGCTCCGCTCCGCCAGCCGCCCCATGAACTCCTTCACTCAGCTCCACGGCCCACAAGCAGCTCCTGCCATCCACACACTGCTCCGCGTCGAACTGCTTCACCAGCCGTCCCGCAAATTGCTCCACAATATATCTTCAGGCTCCCCCACTACTTAACACAACACTCAGTGATTTCAGCTCTTAGGTGAATTCAGCTTATAGTAGGGGAGCCCCAGTGCTGGTGCACTGTCAGCCCAAAGTGAGCTCAGCAGCCTATAACTAGACTTCTAATGAAATCAAAATTAGCTCTGATATTCCACAGTGGAGAGAGGAGGAAGTGCAATCAGCATGTAAGGCCCTCACCAAGGGGCCCATGCCACCAAGTATTAATACTTGTCCCCAGCCTCTCTCCATTCACACAGTTTTGGAACCCATGACCCTTGCCTAGCGAGTGCTACTTAGTTGATGGTGAATCCCTCCATCATAACAAAAGGCCACGTACAGTTCCAAGCACAGTTCCCATAATCAGGGTAATAGCAATTTATTCTTCCTGCCCCAATAACAGAGACACTGGGGATCCCACAGCAGCCAAAGTGACCATTTGGGCAGCTATGGTCTCATTCTAGGCGTGGTGGGTGTGCCTATGCAAATGAGATCGGCCCCTGAAGTTCTTTTCCACAACTTGCCACACCTCACCACCAGATGTCAGGGTGGAGCTCATCCTGACACTGCTTACACTTGCTTTCATTAGTTCAATGCTACACCTGCAGTGAACTGTGTGTGCAGTAACCAAATTACAAAGCTGTATAAATAGCACTCCATCATTCAGCTTCAACAGCCAGCCTCAAAAGGAAAAAAATCCACATTGTGTTAACAATAGGGGACCATCAGAATGTTCAGAATTCAGTCTGGATAAGCATCCAAAAGTTTAGAGCGATCTCTGACCTGTCCAAACCTAGGGAATCATTCTATTTCCACACAGTCCTCTTCCCTAATGGCTGAAATTTGATGGCCTGTGCAATGTGGGAGGCCAGACCAGATTATCATAATGGCCCCTTTGGGGGCCATAATGGCCTTTAAAAAAATCTGCGGGTTACACCATGATCCCTTACTCATATTCAGTAACTCCTTACACATAGAGTAATCCACTGAAGTCAGTTGGACTAAATGTGGTATACAGTGCTGTTCAGTGAAAGTAAGGGGCTCTCAGTCTAGTTCTATGAATATACCAAAAGCTGTGCAAGAGCCTGTCTCCTCACAGGCTTTGGGTGATAGCCTGGTCACCCTGAAATCACTGGCAAAACTCCCATGGACTTGGAAGAGGCCAGGATTTCACCCTTCATCTCCCCTTTCTGACATTGCCATCTTGAGGGGAGGAGCAATGGTCTGTCATACCCACTGTGACTTTGATGGCTGGCAAACCTGCTCCCTGCTCTGATGCATGTTGGGGGTATATCTCCTCCCTCTCACGCAGGCCAGTGAAAACAAATCAGAATGGTTTCTGCTGATCCTCCTAAGTGCATGCAGCAGTACTTAGCCATCAGGGAGCCTGAAGAAATATAGCGTGATTTCACCAATGCAATGAAATCCAATAAATTCAGCAGAAAAGTTCACCACCACCACCAAAAACCCTTTTAAAAAAAACTTGTACTGAAATTTCCCCTGATATCCAGATAGTGAGATACAAAATTGTGCCACAACGTCATTGAAATGTTCAAATTTTGGAAGCACAGTACTCTGAAAATGGGGCAGATCTGGCTGGTGTTACCATTTGCTAACAGTGCTATTGTTAATGGAGCTTGGCAAATAACTGATTTTTTAGTTTGGCGTCAGTTCTGAAAAAATCAGAAAAAAAATTGGTTTGGTCAAACTGAATCTGAATTTCTGGTGACTTGAAGAAATCCATTTGGGGTCTGTCCAGAGCAGGGATGCAAACATGGATCTCGCTCATCCCAGGTGAGTGCTCTAACCACTAAGTGAAGATTTTGGGGGGAGGGGCGTGAGGCGGGGGGACAGTCGCAGCACCCCCATCACCTCAACTCCACTGACCAGTTTGTGAATGGCCTAACGATACATGTCAAAAATAGCTTCAGAGTAACTGACACTGCATTTTTTTAACAAATAAACTATTTGTCCAAAAAAAATTTGTCCAATTTTAATTGTTAAAGTTACTTTCACTGCTTTCTATTCTGCCATCCTCAGAGAGTTCGGATGAAACATTTCCTGCTCAAGCCAATTTTCTTTGTTTTCTCTCCCTCTGTAAATTTAGTGCTAGTGAAAGATATCAGATTGGACCAGCCTTGCACATTGAATTCTGATTTTTATCTGCAGAATAAATAGGTTTAGCAGAATCTGGTTATTATTTCAATAGACAAAATCAGAGTTTATTTTTAATTTTTGTGAATTTAAAGTTCTGCAGTTATGCAAAAATTTTGGGGAGTCAGATAATTATTTAATGACAACAGACACTGAGAATCGAAAATTAAAGCTTTGTACCCATTAAAACACAAATTGTCAACATCATATATCAAAATATGCAATATGTATATATCCTTAAATCAAACTCTAATAAGTTTTTATGCAGCAGTTTTCTTACTTTGCCTATCAGTAAATTTTGATTATTATTGATGGAAATATTCTTTTGGCAGTTTGTGTGCACAGTGAGATTGACATTTATCAATATTTACAGAAAAAATCTAACCTCCCAAGCCTAAGAATAAGTCCCTTTATTTTCCCTCTCAAAGTAAGCTTCCCCTCCCTGCCCAGCCAATCAAGCTTTGTTAATGCTCCATTTCCCTTTTCTAATGTTAGCTATTCCAGAGCAGAAGGTTGGAGGATGAAGATAGGTCTGATCCTGACAAAGATGCTGTGGTTTTCGTTAAAGTTCATGAGGAGCAGGGTCCTGTTCAAGGTGGATAATGGAGAAACAGGGAACCAAAAAAAGTCATAGAAAGTCAAGAAAGGGTGCCTTCTACAGTCAGACAAAGCAAGCTGTAAGGAGCTTGAACATAGAATAGAGAGAGCCATCTGTTCATGTCAAGCTGGTGTGCCCAGTGAAATACATAGGCAAAGATCTGGCAACCAAAGACTGTTTCTCTGCCAGGTTCTTTTCAGTGCTTTTTGGGGGTATTGTAGGCACATAATCAAGCCAAATAAATTTGGG
This sequence comes from Lepidochelys kempii, assembly GCF_965140285.1. NCBI lineage: Eukaryota > Metazoa > Chordata > Testudines > Cheloniidae > Lepidochelys > Lepidochelys kempii. The sequence continues at coordinate 25,319,474 of NC_136381.1, read as the reverse complement.
CAAGACTATGGGCATTGTGGTATGTCCATGTTTTTACTTTCAAAGGGAGCGTGCCAACTGAGTGCCCAGGTACCATGGTGATGGTTGCTTTAGAAATGTATGTAGTGATAACAATGAAATAATAAAGTAATTGTAAAAGAACATAAGTGTCTAAGTGTGTTTTCACGGAATCCGCCCCCCCCCCCCATACATGGGTAATGGCTCTCATCCCTTAATATCTGTGCTAAGCATCCGAAGGTAACCACAATATACCTGAATTAAGGGTCTGGGGTCAGACACTCAGATTGGTCAGTGGTTTGGCTGAATGAATGGAAAACCAGGTGTGGCAGTTTGTGGTACCATTACAGAAAGGCATCCATATGGCTTTGAGTTACCATGTAGCTGTGAAAAATTTCCAGTCAGAATTATCCAGTCTGGTTATCTAATTGGGGATGAGAGGTAAAAGGACATCATGGGCATAGACCAAGAATTCATAATTGTTCAAGGCTTCTTTACTACCCTCTATACACATCTGGAGTCTGATATGCACCATGGGAGGTTCAATAGAAGCAGTGGGAGAGGAACTTGTCTGATGCCAGGATCGGAATGCAGCTCATAGACTGAGCCTATTTCTTAGGTATTGAAATATATTGTCAATATCCATTTATCACCTTTTCCCCTGAAAGAGAAATTTAAAAGGGTAGGTAAATAGTTAGAGACTTGATGCTTCAAAAACCTAGCCCTAGGGACAAAGTCCATTCTTTATGTCCAGTTGATTCCTTGTCCTTGCTCCTGAAACTGTCAATGTGTGCCATTTATTATGGTGATATTTTTGTAATGGACAAGAGCATGAGAACTGGACAACCATCTTTCTATGTCATTAGTGTGAACAGTCATTGCACATAATCATTTCAGAGTCAGAACCATAGTCATGACTAGCCTGGGATGGATTTAAACTTGTGATTTGAGCAGCAATGAGTTTACCATTCTCCACTGAGTGATGCAGTCTCCACATCCAATTACAATTTTACATGCACAGTATTAAACATTCCTCACTTTGTCAGAAAGCACATGAAAGAAATTCTGTCACTAATTTTAAAAAGATGAATGCACAAAGTTCTGATTACAAAATGGGACATCCTGATGCCAAAAAATGCACCCAAAGTATTATGCTCCTCTGAATAATATTTCCTCACAATTCAGGCCCCTGTTTCGATGTTATTGAAACAGCAAAAAGAGAAATATTTGCAAGCTGTTTTGATTTTCTTGAACAAGCCATTAAGCAACAATAAAAAGAGCCTGTTATATTTGATGTGCCATAATGGAATGAGTTTGTCTCTCTCTCCAAACTAGTAGAGGTATTCTGCAAGTCAGAATCTCAAGAAAAAATGTTATATCCAGAGCCAGAAAAAAGTCTTGCAGAAATGTATAAATAATCTTTATGCTTCATCTTAGCTCAAAATTTATTCCTTTTTTTTCTTTTTTTTTTCAATCCTTTAATCGATTTTTGAAATAAAAACAGGGGAGCGAAACGTAAACTAACATACATTAATCACATGCCTAGCAAAATTTGTTGCATTTACTTTTTTTTTATGTCTTGCACAGACTGTCAAAAAAAGAATCTCTAAGGAAAAAGTGTAACTTGCCTTTAAGCATATTATGAGCACGATTCTGCAAGGTGCTGAGCCACTCCACATCCCTTTGAACTTCAGTGAGAGTTGAGGTCATTCAGCACATTGGAAGAGATGCCCCGAGTGACCTTATGCTGCACATATCTTGTTCTCCCTCTGTTTATGGATTATGAATTTCTGGAGGCTATATATTAAAAAACTGATTTACAAATACAAAAACCAGGGCCCAGTTGTGCAAACTTCTGATGCAAACCTGTTAAACATTGATTTTTCCATTTACTTACTATATTTTCCCTAAACAATATATTAGAATGAATTAAATGTATGCCTAGGTCAAATTTCTGGCCACTGTTAAACACCAGTGCAAGGTGTGTATGTATATAACTGTGTGCAGAAGCTTTAATCATATATAACCTGTCCTCACTGCAGTTTATATGCTGATCTTGGGGTTCTATAATCAGTGTGGCAAGAAATTGTTTTTGGGTAGCCAGCTATGCAACCTTTAACAGGATGCCCCTCCAAAGAACCCAGTTTCAAAAAATATTTCTCAGGAAAAATTATCTCCTGCCCACATTAGTCAGGGAAATCTGCTAGAGCTGTATTAGCAACGGCCATGCTTTAAAACATACTTGTTGCAAGGACAGCTGTCAGCTGGGCAAGGCCATAGAATTATCTTGTATCTAAATCAGAAAAGAAAACCATATCAGTCTTTAAGCCTTCAAATAAAGCTAGACAGCAAATTCCAGCTGAGATATCAAGCTTAAGATGCCGAGGCTACATTTGTTTCAACAAATAATATTATTAGTTAGTTAATTAGTGGGCGGGCGGGAAATGCTGTGGTGTACTCAGAATTGGAGAAACATAGAAGAAGTGCAGAGTCCTGCACTTAGGATGGAATAATCCCATCCACTGCTACAGGCTGGGGACTGACTGGCTAAGCAGCAGTTCTGCAGAAAAGGACCTGGGGATTACAGTGGACAAGAAGCTGGATATGAGTCAACAGTGTGCCCTCGTTGCCAAGAAGGCTAACGGCATATTGGGCTGCATTAGTAGGAGCATTGCCAACCGATCAAGGGAAGTGATTATTCCCTTCTATTTGGCACCGGTGAGGCCACATCTGGAGTACTGCATCCAGTTTTGGTCCCCTCACTACAGAAAGAATGTGGGCAAATTGGAAACAGTCCAGCGGAGGGCAACAGAAAATTATTAGGGGGCTGGGGCACATGACTTATGAGGAGAGGCTGAAGGAACTGAGCTTATTTAGTCAGCAGAAGAGAAGAGCAAGGGGGGATTTGATAGCAGCCTTTAACTACCTGAAGGAGGGTTCCAAAGAAGACGGAGCTAGGCTGTTCTCAGTGGCAGCAGATGACAGAACAAGGAGCAATTGTCTCAAGTTGCAGTGTGGGAGGTCTAGGTTTGATATTAGGAAAAACTATTTCACTAGGAGGGTGGTGAAGCACTGGAATGGGTTACCTAGGGAATGGTGGAATCTCTATCCTTGGAGGTTTTTAAGGCCCAACTTGACAAAGCCCTGGCTGGGATGATTTAGTTGATGTTGGTCCTGCTTTGAGCATGGGGTTGGATTAGTTGACCTTCTGAGGTCTCTTCCAACCCTAGTGTTCTAGGATTGTAAGATGATCCCTCTCCAGCAGTTAGGGACCTAAGAGAATGATCCTGAGAGGTGGTGGCCAAAAAGTCACATTGAGTTTAGGGTACTGAGAACCTTTCAGCTTCTTGGTCTATCATTTGATGATATTTTTCCAGTGAAAAGACTCACCTTGACTTCAGCCAACATTGGATCTGGCCCATCAGATGCAGGATGAAGTTGTGTGATGGCCATAATCTTAGCTGGCACTAGCTATTGAATTGGGAACCGCAAAAGCTAAAATGCATGTGTCACGCTAGCTTGAGCTAGAGCAGCAGTTCTCAAACTTCATTGCACCATGACCCCCTTCTGACAACAAAAATTACTAAATCATCCCAGGATGGGGAACCAAATCCTGAGTCCGCCTGAGCCCTGGGTGAAGGCATGCCAAAGCTGAAGCCCAAGGGCTTCAGCCCGAGGCAGGGGGGCTTGTGGCCTGTAACTAGGCAGTTTGGCCCAGGCTCAGGCCCTGTCAAGTGTAACACCAGCCCTGGTGACTTCATTAAAATGGGGTCACGACCCACTTTGGCATCCCGATCCACAGTTTGAGAAATGTTGAGCTAGAAGGTCAGGCTTTCTAGCTAACTGCTATAACAAACTCATATCTTTTGTGGAGCAAGCACAGACAGGGACAAAACACAGGCTGAAACAATGCAGATATCTGTGGGCTCTCATCAGTGAAGGGCTTCTTAAATAAATAAATGACATAAACCAAGAATGATAAGCACAATCTTTAGCTCTTTTCTTTTTCTGCACTTCTCAGTGTGGTGATGTTACATAATATCCCTTCGTTTGTAAGCTGCCTTACGATTTAAGGTGCTAGATAAATAATAATCTAGTCTTTATTTTTATTAATCCCCCATTTTATGTTTTCATAGCCCTGCATCATTTCATTTATATGGGTCATTTAAGAATTCATCGTAATGAGGGGGACATCCTCTCAAAATATGCATCTTCTGCGGTTAGGCATTTGACCTGGAAGTTAAGACAGGAAAAATTATGACTGAAAATAAGGGGCTAATTTTTAAAAGTGAGGGCATATTAACCCTTGGAACAGTTTGCCTCTGGTTGTGATGGCTGCTTCATCATGGGCAACTTTTAAATCAAGATTGGGTGTTTTTTCCTAAATGAGCTGCTCTAAGAACTATAGTGGGGAAGTTCTATGGTCTGTGTTATACAGGAGGTCAGATTAGATGACCACAGTGGTCCCTTCTAGTCTTGGAATCTACAACCCTGTCTGATGCTGAGCAATGCCACTTGTCACTGAAGTCAATGGGAGTTAAAGGCACTCAGCATGATAAAGGGGTCTATAATAAAGAAGGTATAGAGCCATAAAACTTACTTTTCCCACCTTTCACTGTACTATAAAATGTCCTGCTTTCTCATTCTGCAGCCCCACCATTTATTAAGGGCTCCAGCGGCTACAGGGATTAACCCTTCTTTTCTTCAGCTATCAATGTCCAGAAATCAGCACAGCTGGTACAGAGAAGGAAAATCTATGTTGCACTTGTCAGAAACCAGAGTCAGTGCTATAGCTGCAGACTGGAGCTTTACTTCGCTATCTACACTTGAGGTTTGCATGAGTGCAACTACACTGGTTGCTGGTCACTGATGAGTGAATCCCAAATGTAGTCAATGAGGTGGCCAATCACAATGGTCATGACAACAGGAATCTCTACCCAGACACAATGGCTACAGCTAGAGTAGGTGGCAGCCAGTTCCAATGCTCAAACGTGCGTGCAGGAGCCTTCCAGCCCTACCTCCCTCTGCCAGGGCAGCCAATCCTGCTGGCTCCTGGCGGGGTGGAGCTGCAAGAGCAGGGAGCACATGCCTCTGGGCTGGGGACGACTCACAGAAACAAAGTTTCTCCCTGTCCTGCAGGAAAGACCTTGATTGCAAGTGGCATTTGGAGGTCAGAGCCCAGTGGGCAGACAGCTCCTTTAGGAAACCCTAACTGGATTTGGGCCTGGCCTCCAAACTCTGCTATGGTCAGGGCCTTTCCTGTCACATTCCCTGCAGTTTCCTGAGCTTCCCCCTTCTCTGTAGATGTGCCTCTCTAGTAATCAGGGTTGGTTGGCCCCAACTCTTACTGGGCAAGTCACCCTGTTATAGGCAGGGACTGTCTTTTATTCAAGGTTTGTCGTGCCTAGCACAAAGGGGTCCTAGACACTAACGTAACACAGATAAATAATTTTATATCCAGCAAGGAAGAAAATGACTTCTGTGAAAGGCTTTCTGGGTTACAAAATTAGCTTTGAGTTTAAAAGCACTATGTGATGGAGTCTCCGATTTGACCATGAACGCTGCTTGTTTTGGTACAGGAAGACGGTAAGCAAAGTTAACAGTGTACCTTAAATTGTGTAAATAATTGAGAGAAAACTTGCTTTACATTTTTATAGAACAGTTTGTCTCTGTTTCTCTCCATGCCTCCTTTCCCTTCTCTTTCATTTCCTGCTCTCCATTCTTTGGTTCCATTTTATACAGTTTTTCCTCTTTCCTTGGCAAAGCAAAAAGGCTTGTGACCTAGAGAATTTATAACATACTTCTGTAGCCATGGATTTCACATACACAGCCTGGCGTCTGTACTGTACGTCAGCTGAAAGGCTACACCAAAGCTAATATTTCTGTAAATTGTTAGGAACTAATAGAACTTTATAATCCTTTATAATTGCCTGGCATTTGTACTGAAGAATGAAAGGATGTCAGTTGGCATGACATGCTAACTGCATTTGCCAGTCCTTTTGACGAGTCCATAAGCTGCTGCATAGATTCAAGAGGAGAAGAATAGAATGAAGGGAATGGATGACAGACAGCCGCTGCTCTTCTAATAATTCTGCTTGCTCTCTCTTGCGCTGTCTGTTACTTTTCCTTTTTTTTTTTTCCTTCTTAGTTTATCTTAGATCCAAAATCAAGTTTTGTATTGGTGGTAAATAAATTGAATGAAGGAGGATTATTTTAATTTAATAAATAAATTGTTTTGTTATTTATTTACAGGGGGGCTAGAACAATTTGTATAGTGGGGGTGCTGAGAGCCGTGGAACCAAACTACTGTAAACCCTGTAGGATGGAAACCATTTCAAGCCAGGGGTTGTGTCAGTACCCCCCAGCAGCCCTATACTTATTTACCCAGGTTTTCAGTCTGCTTTACCATATAAAGGAATTGAGTTTCTAAAATCCAAGTACGCTGTGTTTAGAGAACGTTGAAGCCGCTATACAGTCAGTTGTAATACAGCTAAAGTACAAGCCCATCACCAGGACACTTCTTCACATGCTGAAGTCTGAGGCTACACTGTACCTGCACCTCTGTAGTGCTTCCGCATAGACACTCACTAGAGCGATGGGAGGGGTTCTCCCATCTAGAGACCAGACAGCAGGTGTGAAAACACGGGACGGGGTGGGAAGAAATAGTTGTCTATATAAGACAAAACCCCCTATAAAATCGGGACATCTGCTCACCCTATTCCCATCACTGTAGTTAATCCACCTCTCGAGAGGCAGTCAGTGGGTCAATGAAAGAATTCTTCCATTGACCTAGTGCTGTCTACACCAGGGGTTATGTCAGCTTAACTACATTGCTCGGTGATATGGATTTTTCACATCTCTGAGTAACGTAGCTGGGTTGACCTAACTTTTTAGTGTAGACCTGGTCTAAGTATCAGTGACTGGTATAGCATGTTCTCTACCTCAGATTAACAAGATCTCTTTCATTTTGGCTAGCCACTTCTCCATACGTTGTGAACTGCCAAAATGCTTTTTGTTTTGCATGAAGTTTGTCCTTTTCATGCTACTGGACCCAATTCCAATGTGCTGAGTGCCTTTAATTCACTGACATCAGTAGGAGCATAGGACACTCAGCATCTTCCATCATTGGGTCTTAAATTCCAGACTCCCATAATAGTCAGCAAAATCATTTTTATGTGTATGCTCTGCTGCCTACAGCAGCACTCTGATGCTATTTCAGGCAAACTGGGCATGCAATGGACAGAACTAGCAAGTTAGTAATGAAGGACCCAATTCTCCATTCCTGAATCTTGTGCAGTAATTTACGCCTGTACAAAGGTGTGCACAGAGTAGGTGTGTAACCCTCCTGCCAGGTGGAGCCAGCAGCAACCAGGGCCGGGTTCAATATCTAGGGTTCCTTTCCACTGATACAACACAGAACCGGCTCAAGCTCCCACCCAATAACCTGGGAAATTTACACGACACCCCAGGTGCCTCTGAGAGGCAATACTTGCCCACTCGCAAGCACAGAGTCTGAGTGTAGAAAAGAAACTTTTAATTAAAGGAGGGAAGTAACTTGGCATTAATTTGGGAAAACACCACAAACAGGGTTCATAAACATAAACCATGAGTAAAAGACCCACCCCCAAGTAGGCTGGGCAGTGTCCTTTTCCCCTAAGGTTCTTAAATCCAGCAACCCAAAAGTCCCTTTCATGTGCCCAATCCTTCTCTGTACCCCACTCACAGTTGCTGTCCTTGGTCAGTGCAGACCCAGAGTTCACGGGTGCATCTGCAGAATTCACCTCCCACCGTGGGGGGGATAAAGAGATACCTTACTCACTACGCTGCTCAGGCACTCGCTTGCCACCCCTCCTTGTCAGCCACCCTGCTGACTGCTCACTGGCTGCTCCTGCCGCACCTCTCCACCAGCCATCCTACTGGCTGCTCATCATGCCTCTTTGGCACACCAGCCACTCGTTCACCAGCTGACTGTCAGTCACCTTCCACTGCCAGCAAGAGGCTTCTAATGAGGCCTGTTTACCTCTATTCTTTGAACAATGGGGATGAAAAGGTTAAACCAGTCTAAAGAGGACCCTTGAGAGTGCGTACAGACTCCTAGCTAGGGATATGTATCCCCACCTCTCTTATTTTCACAGGGCTCTTACATTCGAGCCCCTAGCTTAAAGAGGTTCTTTCAACTAAGGATGGCTCCCTCATTTGGGACAGGTTAAGCACAGTCCTGCTTTCCTGTATTCCTACAATAATTACAACACTGGTACCATATTTCACTACCCCTGCATTCAGTAGTAAGGTAATTTGTACCCAACACCAGCCAAAATTGATCACATTGACACTGCTGAATCTGTTGAACATGTAAGCAGAGCAGGAGCAAACTGTATTTACATAAACACACCCAGAGTCTCTTCCCCTCCCAGCTAGCTGTCAGGGAAGCATTCATTCAGACCCTGCTTACATCCATAAAACACAATCAGATTAAAGTGGTACCCACTTTGCACAGATGTAAATGGCTACACAAAGTACAAGACAGTGAAGAACCAGGCTCCGCAGTTTGTGCTGTGAAGTTTTCAATTACCATTAATACATTCTGTGTTAGAAAGTGAATTTTTATAGTCATGAAAGGCCCTAGAGAGTGCCAGGAAAAATTATTTTTATCTCTGGTATCCAGCATAAAAGGAGCATCATATTCCTTCAAAATGTATTTTGCCTTTCAATTTTTAACACAAAATCCTTATATACTCTAATCCAGGGGTGGCAGAGGTTGCAGGTGTTGCCATTTCTATCCCCCAGCCTCTCACAGACAGACACATACACATGTTACTGGAATGAGCATTCCTTTCTCACATGGCTTAGCCCTAAGCAAAGAAATTCTAGAGTTTCCCCTGGATTCCCTACTGGCCTATTCATCCCTTTACAGTCCAGTATTTTCCTACAGTACTTACTCCTCTTGGGTGTCTCAGGTTTCATTCTTTGGCAGACAGAAAAGGATAAGTGACTTCTTCAGAGATCATAAACCTTATAGTATTTCCCAAACTGTTGAAAGCTGAGACCCACCCCAGTCAGGAAAAATGAAAACAATCAAGCTCCCCTCTTGAGCTCCACGTGTGTAGCTGAAGACCTATGCAAAATGAGCCAAGAGTAGATCATGTAGCTCTTCATAATATGAAACTTTCTCTTCTTTTCTCATGGACTTTAATGAGCAATAAAATGTTTCACAATATAGACATTTAAGGTATCATTGGTATCTGAGTTATCACGTATTAAAATGAGCAAGGCAATTCACACCTCAGAGCTATTGTGTCAGGCTCTCTGCAAAGTCAGTCAGATGTTGCTGCATCAGTTACAGTTTCATGTTTTCAAAGTTTTCTTCACATATGTTAAAAGTTATAGACTTATTTAAGAAAGCTGAGACTCTGGAATTCAGAGGCCTGTCTGTGCCCCCAGCTAGTACTTCCCACACCCACAAGCAATACATCCCATACTTTGGGAAACACTGGCCTACAACATCATTTCCTTAAACCATTGTAAAGATGGGCATGGTGATGAACAGACATTATCGATGATTGTACCATTTTACTTTCAAAGAGTAAGATGTGATGGTTGCAGTAACTGTTAATTCCGTTACTGGGTCTTGCCCTTCAAGGTTTCTTGGAAAGAGGGTAGATACATTTTTCCTCATAGTTTTGACGATGGGCCCCAGTTCTCTCCTGTTGTTTGTATTTCCCTCTTCAGGCCAAAGACTGAGCCTGCTTGTGACTCTGAACCTTTCTTTCACAACTACTTCCACACAAAATATTCTACTGAACCAAGGTCCCTATTTGGGAAAGCCTCCCTTTTCAAGAAAGCATGTAAGCATGTACTTACATCAATGGAAATTAAGCATATGTTAAAAGGTAAGAATGTGCTTAAGTGTTTTCCTGAATCAGGGCCTGAGAACATTGCTCAAGGAATATGTCTTCCTGCAAAGTGAGTAACAGAGTTTAAGCTTTGAGCAGGAAGGATCGACCTTTGCAATATCCACAGCCACCTTGGCAACCTACATACTAATTTACATAACTGTATTTGTATAAAAAACAAAGCTACAGAAACTAAAACTTCTACTTGGACTTGCATCTTTCATAATAGATGAATAAATATTACTTAGTGGCTGCCTGCATCAACAATAAAGCCCTGCACCTGATCATCTCTGGCTCACTTTGTAGTTCCAAGGAATAACAACAGATAATTTTATATGACTGGTAGATACTATGACCTTTAATAAAAAGTTATAAAACAAGCCAAACAAACAAACCAAAGACCCCATTCACCATTGGAAAGATAAAGCAGCCTGTTAGAATTATTAGTCTCCATGAGCCAGGGGCATGGAATAGCTGGGCATGTGCAATTGCATGCATCTATCAGTGTGCACCTTACTTATGCACACACTAATGCATATGCACAGTTACATGTCTGTAACTTTGAAAATCTGGCCTGGCAGGATTCTGGGCAGGGCTGGCCCTAGACTAAATGGCACCCCAGGCAAGGAGCATCTTCAGTTCCCCCTCCCTTTCCATTTGTTAAACTTTTGAATACCTTATTTTTATTGCATTTGTAGCCCATTTCACTACTTTGATGCACAATTTGCATGCATGATATCCCTATCATATAAGACAATACATTTGCACACTAGGATCTGTAAATCTGTAGTTATTCATGTCATATATAAGCAAATAAAAAATTAATTTCCTCTAAGTTTATAGAAACTTTTTAATTTCAAGACTAAGTGAAATGTACTAACATCAAGAAATTGACCTGTGCACCAACATTAGGTGGACCAGTGTTACATAGTGTTACAGTAGGTGATAGCCTTAGAATATTAACCCTAGTCCTTTAGTTCAAAAGGTCTATGCTGTTCTGTTTCAGATAATTTCCCATCAGATTTGCCCCTTGCTGCAAACTAGATTGCAATTGAGCTTTTCACTTCCTATACTTAGCTCCTGAAGGCTTCTTCGGCGACATCTTCTATTTTCTACAGGTGAAAACACACAGTTTTTGGGAGAGCAAAGGTCTATGTTCCACAGTCTTAGAAAGTCATCAAACATTACGTTTTAAGCATGGCAAAAGAAGGAACGGTATTTATTTTATATTGTTGCTTAGATAGACATTCAATAGATATCTCTGGTGTCTCATTAAATATGTCCTTTATTAGTCGCTGTTTACACTCTTCAAGTCTTAAAACACAAGTACACTTTCACAATTACACAATAAAATAAGGTTCACAATATCGCAGTGAGGCTCTCACCTCACTTCAGTTCTTTCTTATATCTCACTGACTGGTGGCTCCCTGCCCCTTATATACCCACGATGGCATGGCTGACAACATTCTGGGAGGTTCAAAGAAAATGTAGTTTTCAGAAAGTCTGGAAGGTTCCATGAAATTCTACAAAGGTTCAGAACATTCTAGGAGGTTAGTGAAAAATGAATCCACATACGGAATACCTGAAACATGTTACTTCAGATGTTCTTCTTTCCCTTTTGTTGCTAACAACAAAAGCAGCTTCCCAAGCCCGGTGCCCCGCAAGCCCGGCACCCCCAGGCAGTCACCTGGGTCGCCTGCCCCTAAATCAGACCAGGGTCACACTCACTTTAGACTTTTGCTCTGCGCTTGGCTTCATAGACCTTAGAGAAGGTCAGTTGTATTTGTGTTTGACCCTTAAAGGAGTAGGATATTCTTTACATTCACTTTCTTGTTTTACAATGAAGCCTTTCATAGAAATGTCTCCTTTGCTTCTCTGGATGGCCTGAAATCCATTCCAGACATAATCAAGGGATCTTCATAAGGCTGATAAATGCCTTACCATTGGATTAGCCTTTATGTAGGCTCTTCTAATACAAAGTAACTCTTGGAAAAGTCTGATCAGGTTGCGATCTAATTAGACTCTCCTTACTGTATATAGGACCTGCGCCTGCTCATTGGGAGTCTTTCTGTCAACTTCATTGATTTAACTGGATTTGAAATCAGATTAATAAAAAATTGTATCTTCTATTGAAATGCAGCTACCTCTGGGGTGGAAGATGATAGTTGCGCAGCATTAACATGAGCTGTAGAAAAACAGTTGAGGACAAGTATTTAAGAAAACATACTATATTCAATGAGGCTTTGGGTAGGCAGGTTGTAGCTTCTTACAATGGCATCTGGCCAGGAGACTGGGACTAGGATTCTTGAGTGCCAGAGTGGTCAGGAGCATTGTTTTCCATTTCTTCCACAAAAGCTGCATGTCCAGCAACACTCTGCTGGGACATTGACTCCAAACTGAATATGTCTCAAACAAAAGTGCTTCCTACTAAAACATCCACCGTACTCCCAACAGCGCACTGTTTTCTTCATAGTCCAAGCACCAACCAATCTTGACGCTGCGTATCTTGTAAAATATTACAACAGCACACTACTTTATGGATGCAGACAACATATAATTGCTTTTCCAGTGCTAAATATATGCACCCCTCTCTGAGGTTGTTCATTAATAAAGATAAACAGAGAACCCTATAATCAGTGTGTATCTGCCGCTAACTCACCCTGTCTCTCCGTGCTCTCTTTATATAACTCTCCCTGCTTCTACCCTGTATTAAGGCAAAGTGCTGGTAGTTCATTAAACGAGAGGGTGGGGGAGGAGGTGGGAAAGGAGGCAAGATAAAGCACTCGCTCAGAGAAGGAAGAAGGCTAATTTGCTGTTACAGATTAGGGGAGCCTATACTGGATAAATAAACTTCCATGAGTAGAATGTGCTTGTCAGTATTGCTTTATTATTCCAACTGAAAGTGAATGATAGAAAATATGACCAGCGTTATCTTATAGCAGCAGAAAAATGTCTAGCTGCATAGATTTTAAGGCTAGAAAGGAACCATTATATCCATCTAGTCTGACCTTCTGTACAACACAGGCCATAGAATATCACCACATGGTTCCTCCATCAAACCCATAATATGTGACTGAGCCAGAGCAGGACTTTTGGAAAGACGTCCACATGCATTGGAGACAGGTGCCTAACAGAAAATCTTTCTTCTGCAGTAATGTGGAGTTAAGGGACATGGCGAAGAAGAAGACCTCTAGTTGGGCTAGGACTAAAGGTAGAGCCAAGCAGCCAGGGCCCAGGACTGGCAATCAGAAGAGCTGCCGTTTTCTATTCCTGGCTTTGTGACCATGAGCAAGTCTCTTCACTTCTGTGTGCCTCTGTTTCCCCAACTATAAAACAGAGCTATTCAAGGTTTCATTTATTATCCCATTTTACAGGGTGGGAGACTAAGACACAGTTGGGGCCTGTCTACACTACTGGACTGTAGTGAATTTGTAAGCTGCTGAGCCCCACGTGTTGTTCCGAGCCTATGGATAACACAGCTCCTAAGCATCTGTTTATTCTTTGCTTAGGCCCTATGTAACAGCAGGCCGGATGGCCTTTTCCCGAGCAGGTACTTGGTACTAGGGATCTGAAAAGGCTCTCAAGAACTAATTTTTTAAAAATAATTGTTATCAATGAACTGGAAGAAAATGTAAAATCACTGCTAATAAAATTTGTGGGTGACAAAATACTGGCAGAGTGATTAATAATGATGACGACAGGGCAGTCATACAGAGTGATCTGGATCACTTGGTACACTGGACCCATTCAAACAAAACCAGGTTTAACAAAGCCAAATGAAAGGTCATCTACCTAGCAACAAAGCATGCAGGCCACACCTACGGAATGGAGACCTGTATCCAGGAAAGCAGTGACTCTGACAAGGATGGGTCACACTGGGTAAGCTGCTCAACATGAGCTCCCAATGCGATGCTGTGGTGAACAGGGCTGCAGCCCGCATTAGACATATGACGAGAGTAATGAGTAGAGTAGGGAGGTGATACAGCATCAGTGAGACTGATATTGGAGTACTGCATCCAGTTTTGGTGTCCACATTTCAAAAAGATGTTGACAAAGTGGAGATGGGGCAGCGAAGAGCCATAAAATGTTTTGAGGGCTGGAGAAAAATGCCTTCTTGTGAGCTATTGAAAGAGCTCAATCTGTTTAGCTTATAAAAAAGAAGGTCAAGTGGTGACTTCATTGAAGTGCCTTCATGGAGACAAAATATCGGGTATATAAAGGGCTCTTTAATCTCACTGAGAAAGGCATAACAAGCCCTAGTGGCTGGAAGGTGAAAACAGACATTTCTAATATGAATTTAAGGCACAAATATTTAACAGTAAAGATGAATCACCATTGGAACACACTACTAAGGGAAGTAGTGGATTCTCCATCTCTTGATGCCTTCTAATGAAGACTAGATGCCTTTCTGGTATGTGCTTTGGTCAAAAACTAGCTATTGTGATATACAGGATGCCTGTGATTGGCAGGAGGTCAGATTAGATGCCCTAATGGTCCCTTCTAGCCTAAAGTCTACTAATTTATGAAAAAAGAAAAGGAGTACTTGTGGCACCTTAGAGACTAACCAATTTATTTGAGCATAAGCATCCGATGAAGTGAGCTGTAGCTCACGAAAGCTTATGCTCAAATAAATTGGTTAGTCTCTAAAGTGCCACAAGTACTCCTTTTTTTTTTTTTTGCGAATACAGACTAACACGACTGTTACTCTGAAACCTAATTTATGAAAAACTGACTGTGGCATAGGGAGCAGCCCCTGATGCTTTACTGTGTAGCTGGCTTGATCTCTGACTCAACAGTTGAGTGGGGTAAGCTAGGGGAAGCAACTCAAACATCCAAAGAAGCAGGGGCAGGACATCAGCCTTGCAGGGGAGGGGTGGGTGTGTCAGTGACATCACAAAGACTCATTGCAGGACCTCAGCCTATTCAGCAAAGGTGGTGGGGAGGCAGTGACCTCACAGAGAGACCTTGACATCAGCCAAACAGGACAGAGGTGCAGGGCAGGGGCAACCACAGAGACCCCTGTGGCTTTGCTGCAGCAAGTCTCCTTCTCGGGGTCTCTCCTTGAGGACTGAGAGAGAATCACATGAGTATAAGAAGGAACCTCTTCGGAGTTTTCTCCTTTCCTACTACTGATTTTGTAATCCTTGTTTAGAAGGTAAGAGCCTCAGAGAGGTTTGGAAACTGTTCAGTATGATCCACCAGGTGCCGGCTGAATTCTAAGCATAGAAATTAAGGTGGCAGAATTTGATTTCCTACCTAGGACTATATCTCTTAGAATCACTGGAGGCATTGAGGTTTCTCCTTTTTCCTCTTTCCCTCCCTCCTTTCTCTTCTTCTCTTGCTTCTTTTTTCCCTTTACCCTGCTTCCTTCCCTCCACCAAGAGGTTTGTGTTGCGGGGTGATAGCTTCTCTCATAGGCCCTCACAAAGTGGTGGGGCTGGAATAGTGGTCTGAGAGTGATCCCCTTTGGTGGTGACCTGGGCCATCCTTTGGGACCCCCTCATTCTCCCACTTCTAAGAGGCTCAATGCTGATTGGCCAAGCAGAGGGCTATTAACAGGGAGGACTCAGGTCCTTTTATTCTCTTTTAAGACCAAGCAAATAAGTCATAATCAATCATGTATTTGATTAATCTTGCTGCTTCTCTCCAATAATTGTCTCCGTGCAGTTCATGATTCTCTCTAATGTTCTAGTTCTTCTAAAATACTTGCTGAATAATGATTATGAACAGCTGTTGGTCTGTACCCCATTTGAGAGCACTTTATTCTGATCAGTCAGTGTATCCAAAGGGGCAGGTGAGGTGCAGGACATCAGCCTTGCAGGGGAATGGCGGTAGGGCAGTGACATCACAAAGGCCTGTTTCAGTACCTCAGCCTATTGGGCAAAGGTGGTGGGGAGGGAGTGACCTCACAGAAATACCCTGATATGAGCCAGACAGGACACATGTGCATGGTAGGGGCAACCTCAGAGACCCCCATGGCTTTGTTGCAGCAAGTCTCCTCCTGAGGACTGGCTTTGGGACATCTGGTGAGACCCCTCAGCCTCCCACCTCTCAGAGTCTCAATGCTGATTGGCCAGGCAGGAGGCTATTAACAGGGAGGAGAAGTTTCCACAGTTTCCTTAACTGTGACCCATGGCTCTCCCTTCCTTGGCAGGTTCTGCACAAAGTCTTGGAAAACCTCCTGGATGCCATGCTGGGGAACCCTTTGGCAGAGTCCCCAGACACAGACAGGCTCCAGTACATCTTGGAGGTGGGCATGATGAGGAGGGGTAGGGGGCAATTCTACCTTAGAGCTGGGGAGGACTGGAAAGGACAGACTGGATGATCCATTTTCCAATCTGTCCTCCTAGCCTGCACCACAGTGGGCCATCCTTGGTCAGGGCAGTCAGTGTAATGCTATGTTGGGCCCTTCCTCCTTCAGGGACAGGGGAAGGAGTTTTGACTTCAAGCCATGGCTCTGCCTGGTTCTGTTGAGCAGTAACCACAGGGCCTCTGGATGGCTTGGGGAGTGAGAGCCTCAAACCCCTCCCCACCCACATTCGATCCAGCAGATGGTCCTCAGGGAAGAGTCACAGGTTTCTTCCTAGAGAACCAGGAGGATCCCCAGGGATTCAGCCCTTCTCTCCTATGGGCACTGAAATTCTAGGTGGGGATTGTCCTCACCGTCATTCCCTTCATCCAATCAGGATTTTAGAGCCAGGGAGAAGCCAGGAGTCTGTTTCCATCCTGACGAGGTGTTCATGAATCAGGAGTTCAGAGAGGTTGGGATCAGCCTCGACACTAAACATTTTCCCAGTCTAGAGAGACAAAGATAAGTTGTGACCTGCAGGATACACACATCGTCCTGGGTGCAACAATCACCTTTTAAAGCTCCATGATCAATTAATCAGATATTCCACCTTGAGCACATCTCTCAGCACCCTGGGGGTGGGAAGGGACTCATTTACACAGCATGTGAACTTGCCTGTTGATCCTGAGCTGCTTCCTTCCCCCACAGCATGTCAACTTCTGTATCACGTTCAGAGTGTCCATGGATAGAACCAGGGCCATAAGGAGCAGCACAACCCTGCTCTGATTCACCATCACCCTCCTTGAAATTGACGTAAGTGACCTCTGACCCCAGCTTCCTGACTCCAGGCTTAGGTGAGCTGCGTCTGACAGGCTGTAGGATCTGCTTCTGCAGGGGCGGTAGGTTGGGAGAGTTCCACTTGGGGACACAGAATCAAAACAGGGAATGAGATGAAGAACTTAACTGAAGCCTTTTTCCTGGTTCAGTGGTGACTCTGGGCCTTTAAGGGGACCATGGTCCATACCTTGCTCCAGCCAGGTTCGTGCCTGGTCTTGGGTCCCTTCTTGTCATCCTGGAGCAGCTAGGGTTGCAAGTCCTCACGGAGGGCCCTGCCCACATCCCTTTGGTCCAGGCTCCCTTGGGGACAGAAGGAATTAAGCCCCCAGGCTCCCTTGGGGGCAGAAGGAACTAAGGGTCTAGCTCTAGCTCCTCTCCCCCAGTGTCTCCTGCAGAGGGATTCAGGTGGGAGAGACTCCTGGCTCAGGGGAGACTGTGAGCTGATGATAAAATGCTGATGGAGTCCCCTCTCCTCTCCCTTCCATTAGAACTCAGCACAGTTCCGCAAGATAGGGAACCTCGTGGCTCAGCTGGGAATGTACATCAGTGACCCAGCCAAGGACATCAGTCAGCACATCTGTACATCAGTGACCTAGTCAAGGATATCAGCCAGCAGGCCAGGGAGGGTATTTACTGGCTCTACCAACTGCTGCTGCACCAGAGAGGTAAGGAAACCTAGCTGGGCAATGGGACCCAATAGAAGAGTGACACTGACAGTGTTCTACCAATAAAATAAAAACCAGCAGGATCTTATTAAAGGGGAAAAGGCAAAATGCCACATTTATTGTGAATACGGAAAGAATCTTAGTAAGCAGTTAGTTATAGCTATAACATTCCATTCAATCTCATATTTATTCACACATTCATTCATACACACACACAGGTTCTGCAAGGTTGTTATCATAGTTACCAGCCTTAGAGTTGCTCATGCCAAGCCCCTGGCCAGGTGGCCTGGACATGAGGAGGGAGCAGGGCCTTATCAGATGCATGTCTGATGCTCCTGGAAGTTGGTTTGCAGAATCAGACCCCAAAGTTCTCACTTTCCAGAGTCCATTTTTATAGGAATTTCTTCCTATGTCAGTCTATGGGAATTGCTTCATCATGCTGTTGCTGAATCAATCAGCAGATGGCACCGTGCTGCCAGATGTTATCTTGTTCTTTGGTTCTCCCATTCTTGAGGCTGTTGGGTGGATTCCATTCTGCCCTCCGGGGGTCCTCTGGTTATTTCCACTTGACGCCTTCTTCAGCCGATGGACACTGCATTCTTAGGCTGGCACCTCCCTGATCATTCAGTTATTATCCACACCAAGCATCCATCCACATACATCCTTTATCTCTATTTTAACCACAATTGTTAACAAAGCGAGATGAATACAACAAAAGGGCGGGGAGTCTCTGGGTGCTGTTTCTGTTGTTACAGAGTATTGCTTTGAGTCTCTCTCTGTGTGACTGGTTGTTGTTACAAAGAATTGCTTTGAGAACAGACTCTGTCTCAGAATGTACTAACACAATTAGCAGCTTGCAAGTTTCACACATAGAGGGAGAGAAACAGTACCAAAAACCAAGAGACCTCTTGCTAAGTAATGCCCTGGAATTTAAACTATGGGGAATCAAACTCATTTGTGATTTTAATACAGAACTTCTTTAATATGATCCAACAACAGAAGCTGGGCAATGGGACCCCTGAAGAAATGAGCCTCCTCCCATCTGAGACTGACCCCAGTTGGGTAATGGGATGCCCTGGCCAAATCTGCCAGCTCTTCTGAGATTGACCAAAACTGGATACGCCTGTCTCTCTCCTTCTCCTCCTACCCAATTTAGGATCAAATCTCCTCCCCAAGCACCCAGGATACTCCACCCACTAGAGGGAGCCCTGCTATTCTGTTGGACCAGAGGTGCAGTGAGGGTTCCTCCCGCTGTCTAGCCCCAATGGGAATGGAACAATACAGGCACTGAAACCGGAAAGAGAAATCGGACAAAGAGAAGCTGCCAAGGAACAGCTGTCATGGGGAAACTGGGAATGGAGGTAGGAGCTCGCTGTACAATGTGGGGGGTGGGGGTTGGCACTGGAGGTCACTAGAGAGGAAGACAAGAGTCCATCCCAGGGTTCCAGTTACCATAAATCCCTCCTGATTCCTGGGGGCACCCAAGTCTCTAACAAGTTCTTGTTCTCTTGAGGCAGGAGGACGTCACAGCCAAGATGATGTGTCAGCTCTACACCATCCGTTCCTTTTGCCAAATCCCTGAGGCACTGCATGGGCTGCACCTCTTAGAACACCTGTAATGGGGTGTATAACCCCACAGTGGGCCAGGAGGAATTAGAGAGCAGTCCTGGGCTTCTGTGATCCCGCCCCACCACAGCTGCAAGAATCTGCTCAAGCTGGAGGAGAAGTTTAAAAAGGAGCCTGTCATGGGGTATATGCACCCTCATGCTAGCCCAGCAACCAACAGGCACTGCCAGCCACGGAAAAAAGGGCTGGGAGCAGAAAGGCAGGGAAGCTAAAGCGGAGTGAGGAGGCAGGACAAAGTAAATCCTGTCAGCAGACTGCTAGAGAGCCGCCCAGGGACATCACCCCAGAAAGGGGTGAACAGGTCAACAGATTTAAGAGCCTACAGAGGCCTGAGGGAAGGTAGGAAGGAGCTCAGGGCACTGTCAGAGTCAGCAAACCCTATTCTCCTTTTCTAGCCTGAGAGCCCTGAGCTGGAACCCAGTGGGGGTGGGGGGGGCAGGCCTGGGTTCCCCTACTAATCCCCTGATGGACCTGGGAACAGAGAGGAAGTCCTTTGCACTGACACCTCACCACACAAAGCCAGACAGCTGAGAACAGCAGAGAACAAGAGACTTACCTCAGTAGATCCTGAATAAGGGTGCAGCAGGAGTCTGGGATGCAGGAGAGATTCTGCTAGCAGCAGCTATCCCAGGCCTGAGAGGAGGGGCGAGCCTTTCCCTAAGACTAGAACCCTTTGATCTAACTTCTGGAGGATCATGCGTGATGCATTTGACTGCCCACTGGAGAGGGAATGCCCAGGCTGCTGTACTAACCACACATTTCATGGAGGGATCATAGACTCTTTTTCCCCCCTTGGAGAGGAAGAGAGGGTAGAGACATTATAAGCCCTGAGCCAAACGTGTGCCACTCACAGGCAACCAGAGGTGAGTTGAAGACTCTTTCTTTTGTGGAGATGTTGGACTGTATACATTTTGTTGGACTCTGTTAACCTGGAACTCAACTGGTGAACAGGCTGGAGGGCCAAGGCCTCATATCCCCATCACTAGGGCCCTACCAAATTCACGGTCCATTTTGGTCAGTTTCACAGTCATAGGAATTTTTAAAATCATAAATTTCATGATTTCAGCATTTAAATCTGAAATTTCATGGTGTTGTAATTCTACGGGTCCTGACCCAAAAAGGAGTTGGGGAGGGGATGACAAGGTTATTGTAGGGGGTGTTGCGGTACTGCTACCCTTTCTTCTGCACTGCTGCTAGCAGCAGCGCTGCCTTCAGAGCTGGACAGCTGAAGAGCAGCAACTGCTGGCTGGGAGCCCAGCTCTGAAGGCAGATCCGCCGCCAGCAGCAGCACAGAAATAAAGATGGCGTGGTATGATATTGCCACCCTTACTTCTGCACTGCTGCCTGCAGAGCTGGGCCCTCAGTCAGCAGCCGCCACTCTCCGGCCACCCAGCTCTGAAGCCAACAGCACAGAAGGGTGGCATGGTATGGTATTGCCACCCTTACCTCTGCACTGCTGCTGGCAGGGCGCTTCCTTCACAGCTGGGTGCCAAGTCAACAGCCACCGCTCTCTGGCCACCCAGCTCTGACGACAGCGCAGAAGTAAGGGTGGCAATACCATGACCCCTCTAAAATAACCTTGCAACCCCCCTGCAACTCCCTTTTGGGTCAGGACCCCCAATTTAAGAAATGCTGGTCTCCCCGGTGAAATCTGTATAGCATAGGGTGAAAGCACACAAAAGACCAGATTTCATGGGGGGAGACCAGATTTCACAGTCCATGATCCATTTTTCATGGCTGTGAATTTGGTAGGGCCCTACCCATCACTGAGCCCAGTTGATCCCATGCCTTCTATTATCCCCATTCGAGCTACTATATGGGAGGCAGCCCCACAGGATCCTAGATCTCCTCCACAAGACATGGGAGGAGCCAGACCCAAGAACAACCAAAGTGGTACAATACATGTTCTGTTTGAGGGAAAACTTGGAGACACTGCAGGATTTCTTGAGAGAGAACATTCTGAAATCTCAGTAGAACCAGGAATGGACCTACAATAATGGGGCCAGGATGTGAAAATTTAAGCCCAGTGCTAGTGTTTGTTGTTGCTGCCAATCTTGAAGTCAAAACTCCTGGCCAAGTGGCAAGGATCATTCAAGGTTGTAAAAAGGGCAAGGGCAGTTGATATCAAATCCGCCATCCAGAGAAGAGAAAAGAGACACAGGTGAACTTGCTGAAGGCTTGGAAGGACCAAGAGGGCCTCCTCATATTGCCTTTTCCACCAGCACCAGAGCTCGGCCCACAAGCGCCCTTAATCCATGATTCTGGCTTCAACAGAAAGAGCAAATACAATGGCTAATTGGAGACCTCCCCTTAGTCTTCTTAGAACAAACCTACCTAGCCTACCATCAGGTGGATATGAACACGAGGAAAAAGGTCCCTGAGAATCTACAACTCCTTAGGCGGAAGTTGTGGGAAACGGTCTGCCAGAAACTATTGGCCCTGTTGGACTTCAGAGTCATTGGGGAATATCCTAGTACAGCCTTTCTCAAACTGGGGGTCCCAACCCAAAAGGGGGGGTGTCGCAAGGCTAGTGTAGGGAGGGCCAGGAGTAGGGTCACCCTATGTCAGGGTTTTCCCAGACATGACCTCTTTTTTCATTCTCCAATCTCCCTCCGGGCAGATTTAGGAAATATAAAAAAATGTCTATGACTTTCCTTTGCCTTCAAAGCTGGGCATCAGGAGAGCATCAACCTATGGCTGGGCAGCCAGCTCGGATGGTAGTGCCACCACCAGCAGACGTGTAGAAACAAGGGGGGCATGGTATGGTATCACCACCACCCTTCCTTCTGCGCTGCTTCCAAGCTGGGCGGCCAGAGAGCTGCAGCCACTGGTCGGGCCCTCAGCTCAGATGGCAGCACTGCTGCTAGCAACAGGGCAGAAGGTAGGGTAGGTAGCATGGTGTGGTATAGCCACCCTTCCTTCTTCTCCACTTCTGAGCAGAGTGGCCACAGAGCAGTGGCTGCTGCCCGAGTGCTCATCTGCCAACAGAAGCACAGAAGGAAGGGTGGCAAGGGACAGTATTGCCACCCTTCCTGCTGCACCGCCCTCCAAGCTAGGTGGCCAGAGAGTAGTGGCCACTGACCAGGTGCCCAGCTGGGACGGCCGTGCCGCTGCCAGGAGCGGCACAGAAGGAAGGGTGTCATGGTATGGTATTGCCACCCTTCCTTCTGAGCCGCTGCTGGTGGCAGTACCGCCTTCCAAGCTGGGTGGCAGAGAGCAGCTGCTGCTCTCCAGCTGCCCAGCTCTGAAGGTAAGGAAAGATCATGGACATTTTTTCAGATTTCCAAAATCTGCCCCGAGGGAGATCGGAGAACCAAAAAAGAAGTCGTGTACAGGAAAACCCTATTCACAAGCCCCATACATTTCGCACAACTTCCATGAAAGTGGTCATAGATTCTCAGGAAAGTTTTTCACATTTCAAATATCTGCCCGGATGGAGATCGGAAGACCGAAAAAAAGAGGCCATGTCCAGGAAAACCAAGATGTATGGTATCCCATCAAAACATCAGCCCCCATCACATTAAGTGTCCAGCTATTTGTTTGTACATAGTTGTGTATAAAGCCACAATCCTTGGACAATTATGATTATTGCCACAATTGAAAAGGCTTCCAGCTCCTCAAACTGTATCCTGTTGTCTATTTTTTATTTCAGAAAATATGTGTAAGCAGGGTGTGAATGGATGCTTCCCTGACAGCTAGTTGGGAGAGGAAGAGACTATGGGTGTGTTTATGTAAATAGTTTTCTCCTGCTCTGATTAGACATTCATCATTTATAGCTGTGTCAAAGGATCAACTTTGGCTGGTGTTGGGTACAAATGACTTTAGTACTGAATGCAGGGGTAGTGAAATATGGTTACCAAGGTTGTAATTATTGTAGGAATACAGGAGAGCAGGACTGTGGTTAACCTGTCCCAAATAAGGGGGGCACCCTCAATTGAAAGAACCTCATTAAGCAGGGGATTGAATGTCAGAGTTCTGTGAAAGTAAGTGGGGATGGTGGGGATGTGCAGAAATTCTGGTTTGGAGGCTGTGTATCCTCCCCCTGATTGGCTTAACCTATTCTTCTCCACTGTTTAAAGAATAGATCTAAATAGGCTTTATTAGGAGCCTCTTTTATTATTTTAATTGCTCAGTCAGAGCTGAAACCAGTTGCGGTAGGACTGTTAAGAACTAAACTTGTTAAGAACAAAAAAATCAGTTGTGGTGGGACTGTGTTTCTACCCAGCCTACAAAAGAGCTGAAAATCACTGAGAGACTGGTGTGTAGAGGTCACAGCAGAAGGTGACTGACAGTCAGCTAGCAAATGAGTGGCCAGCAGGGCAGCAGCAAAAAGGCATGATGAGTAGCCAGCAGGGCAGTGGTGCAGAGGCACAACGAGAGCTGTGAGCAGGTGGCTGGTGAGCACCCAGTGGAGTGAGTAAGATGCCTCTTTACTCCCTGGCAGGGGGAGGTGAACTCTGGGTCTGCACTGAGCAAGGACAGCAACTGTGAGTGGGGTCGGGCATGTGAAAGGGACTTTTGGGTTGCTGGACTTAAGAACCTGAGGGGAAAAGGACACTGCCCAGCCTACTTGTGGGTGGGTCTTTTACTCACAGTTTATGTTTATAAACCCTGTTTGTGGTGTTTCCCCAAATTAATGCCAAGTTACTTCCCTCCTTTTATTAAATGTTTATTTTCTACACTCAGATTCTGTGCTTGCGAGTGGGCAAGTATTGCCTCTCAGAGGCACTCAGGGGTGGTGTGTAATTTTCCCAGGTTATTGGGTGGGGGCTCGACCTGGTTCTGTGGTGTATCAATGGAAAGGAACCCGTAGATATTGAACCGAGCCCTGGTTGCTGCTGGCTCCACCTGGCAGAAGGGTTACATAAGTTTCTTAAATGTCAATGTATTTATTCGTGAAGGCTGTTGCTTTACACTTTTTGAGAGGCTTCAGAGTCTTTGACTGCAGGGACAATGGTTACATGCTTCATTTAGTGCTCCTATAAGTCTGCAGTAATTTACTATCACTTTCTTGTGGTGTGTGTGTGGGGGGGAGGGAGGAGTTCATCACAGCCTGAAATATTTTCATTGGGGGGCTTTGCCAGGGTGTGCATACCATGCACTGGACAAGAGAGGGTTAATCCCATGCTATGGGCGGCGGAAATCCCACCCCTCAGACCGTGCTGGGCATGCTCCAACTGCTGCCTCAGTATAAAAGGGAGCAGCCCAGCTCATTCCAGGTGGAATGCAGGAGGGGAAGGACCTTTGGCAAAGAGCCATCACAGCCATTGCCTGTAGGACCCGGAGATCCTGAGAGTCAGACTGGAGGTCTATGGCCAATGGAGCCCCAAGGAATCATCCCTTCTGATGAGCCCCGAGACCCTGATACCCCAGGACTGCAGCTTCTGGAAGCAGGGTAGGAAGTAACCCAGGGAGAGTGCACGAGTGGTAATGTCCCATCCAAGTGAGGTCAGTGTGTTTCAGTGGGATTCCCTGCTGACTCCATGGTGGACCATTCCGCCACTGTTAGGGCCCTGGGTGGGCCAGGGCCCCCATAACCAGACTGTCACACTCCCACCCGCCAGTGGTGGCTCCCTGGGTACTGGCTGCTAGGCTGCACTGTCCTTTATCTGTGGGCTGTTATATGGACTCAGGCCGCTAGGTTGCGCTGCCCTGAGTACAAGGGCCACTGCAAGTGACTCGGCTGCTAGGCTGTGCTGCCCCGAACATAGGAGCTGTTGTAATTTACTCTGGCCCCTAGGCAGAACTGCCCTGTGTCTGTGGGCAGTTATATGGACTCTGGCCGCTAGGCCGCACTACCCTGAATGCAAGGGTCTCTGTAATTGATTCTGGCCATTGGGCTAAACTATGCTGACCCTAAGGGCAGCCATATTGTCTCTGGCATCTGGGCCGTGCTGCTTTCAGCCTAAAGACTGTCAGACTGTAACCGCAGTGGTACCACAACCCCACCATGCCCCAAGTGAGGATGGGGCGTGTATACCACACAACACGGGCCCTGAAAAATAAGTTTGAGATCCCCTGCCTTAGACACTGCTTTAGTTGAATTCAATAAAGAAAATACATTGGCTTTGTGACAGAATGTCACCACCAGGTGCAGTCTGGGAGCTATGGGAAACACTCTAAGACACACAGTTGAGTTGGCCCTATTTTCACATGGCTTGGTTGGAGAGACAACCAGCCTCACCAGGCCCTGTTATCACCCAACACAACAGTATATGGCGCCACTCATCCAAACTGAGCTACATGAGTTCAAACAGCAGACACCAGTCAATTTCCCAGCTCCCCGGGCACACATCCCACATTGAAGTATAAACCCAAAATTATACCATTTTGCACTGCACAGGGATTTGTACAGTGTAAGTAGTACATAAATAGTTTGTTCTTCCCTTGATGTGGGAAAGATATTCAACAAGCCTGTGTTAACCAAGCTGAGACTTTTCCCCAGACATTTCACTCAAAGGCACACTGGTTTAGATAAAGCAAAAATACAAGGTTTTTTAACTACAAAAAGATAGATTTTAAGTTGTTATAAATGATAGTAAACAGATCAAAGCCGATTACCTAGTAAATAAACAAAACCACGAACTAAGCCTAAAATACTAGAAAGATTGGATATGAATTAGCAATTTCTCACCCTGGCTGATGATACAAGCAGTCCACCAGGTTTCCATACACAGGCTAGAAATCCTTTTAATCTGGGACCAGCTCTTCCCCCTCTGTTCAGTCTTTGTTTCTCAGATGTTTCCAGGAGTGTTCTTGTGTGGGGAATGAGGCTCCTAGACAAGGCAACACCTCACCTTATATAGCTTTTCTATATGGCGGTAGCCCTTTGTTCCAAAGTTAGTTCCCGGCCCAGTTTGTGGAAAAATACAGGTACCAAAATGGAGGTCAGTGTCATGTGGTCCAGTCACATGCCCCTTGCTGAGTCACAGCAGCCATTACTCATGGGCTGGCTGAAAGGTTCACCAGAAGGTTTAGCTCTTTCATGTCCCATTGTCTTTGCTGATGGGCCATCAGCACTTTCTAGCTTCTTCATTGTTGTACCTGAAAGGCTAGCTGTGGGTGTTTTCCAGAGTAAGCACATTTGAAATACAGATACATAGTCAATATTCATAACTTCAGATACAAAAATGATACATGCATACAACTAGGATAATCAAATTCAGCAAATCATAACTTTTCCATAGACACCTGACAAGACACATCTTATAAAAAAATGCATCATAATTATACAACTATGAAGAATATGAGGTGCAGTATCACAGGCTTTGTCAAAGTTATTGGCCCAATGATTTACTAAGACAAAGTACATATGAAACCAAATTAATGGTTGTATTAATTACTTTGCTGGACACAGTGCTGCTTGGTAAATTTTCAACAATACCTGGAGTGGTGTCTTTGCTCTTCCAGTAACAGAGGCTGGGTATTCCCAGCAATAATAACGGGGAATTGGGAGAGGGTTCAGAATCCACAGATGAGTACTTCTCCTCTGGTATTGTACACAGTCTGATTAGAATCATTTTCTTTGCAGCTATGTAGCAAAACCCTGCTTGAGTAAAAAAATTTCCTGTTACCTAGATGAGCAATAACTTTGGCATAATCAACCTTATAGTGCCCAGTTTTGCTCCCATTAAAGTCAAAGGTGAAACTTCCAATACAACCCGTGTGTGTGCATGCAGATAGATCTAATGAAGAGTCATCAATGAGTGAGGGTGTTTCCAATGGACTCCTGCAGGGATTGGTTCTTGACCCAATGCTATTTAATGTTTTTCAATATGGAAGAAAATATAAAATAATTACCGACAAAATATGCAGATGACACAAAGATTGGCGGGGTGGTAAATAACAATGAGAACAGATCACAGATGCGGTGTGATCTGATTCACTTGGCAAACTACGCCAATCAAAACACATCTTTTAATGCAACCAAATGTATAGACACAGATACCTATGTATATACTCATGAGAAATCAGTTTGGCTTATAAAAGCTTCATAGTGTGTAAATTATGCATGTCTGAAGCATAAATCGTTGATTGCTGTCATGCTGTTTTGTAAGTATAGCTTGAAATAGAACTGTCCTTATGCATTTTCAAATTAATAAACAGAGAATAAAGAATAGCAACTGCCTGCACAGCTCATTATACTACAGCCCCATGCTACCTGGCACTGGGGCCAGTTTTGACGCAACGAACAGTTTTGGAATAAAGCTAGCATCAAATTTTTGGCCATAGTCCTCAGCAACATCCTGTGCTCATTACTTAGGGGGGAGGAAGCATCACACTTCCTTTTTTCCAAACCATTGTCTGGAAGTTCAATGGTTCTGATGGAGTGGTCTTTAGTCACTGGGGCCTAAATCCTCAAAGGCATTGAGGCACCTAAGTCCCATTGAAATTAAAGGAGTTAGGCACTTAAATATCTTTGAGGACCTGCCTATGTGGATCCCAGTCAGAATCAGGATTCCTTTCTGCCTCAATTTATAAAATTTAAGATGATCTAGTGGTCCGAATACTCGACGGAGCATGAGGAGTCCTTGAGTTCTAATCCTTCCTCTGAAATTAACTTCTTCTGTGGCCTTTAGCAACTCATGGACTCTGTTCCTTGGTTTCCCCCAGATGGAAAAGTCAGACAATTGTGTTTCATTCCTAATAGTGTGAGGATTAATTCATTAATAACCCTTAATTACTTTGAAATCCATGAACAGAAGCCAAAGCATTCAAATGAAGCCAAAGGTGTAACAAAGTGACAAGTCAATGTGGAATGGTTGCTGTTAGGAAAAAAATTAAAATACCAATATAAACTTTTAAAGGCGTATCAAAAAATTATTGTATGACTTTTATTACTATTGATTTGCATCTCAGTAGCATCTATAAATGCCAACAAAGATAGCGCCTAGCACAATTGGACCTTGGTATGTACACACAGTAGCAGACAGTTGCCACCTTAAGGTGCTTAAATAATCTAAATAGACAAAAAGTGGAAAGGTAAACAGAGGGCAGAAGTGACTCACTCAAGGTCATACAGCAGGTCCGTGTCAGAGCTGGGAATATCACCCACTTCTCCTGAGTGCTTGGCCATGGCTTTACCCAGTAGACCATGCTGCTTTTCTAGTCATAGCTTTTTGCTTGTAATGAAATTAATCTGATTCCTAAATTTCACAACAAGAAAAGAGTTGACATGCTAAACTAGTCCCAGGCAGGCTCCCTTACTCATCTGTAGTACATTGTTCCTGTGTGTTTTCACTGGTATTTGCCTCCATAATTGAAATAACTCTCTGGAGAAGTTACTCCAGGTGCTGAGAGCTTTATGATTAATTTCAGTGGCAGCTTAGCCTCAGTTGTGTACAGTGGCAAGGAAGGGCTTCTATACGTTTTCCCCTCCCTCCCGACTCATCCATTGCTTCTGTGGAATCTGCTCATGCAACCAGCAAGGAAACTCTGGGTAACTGAGTTCCCAACGTACCTGTGGCAGAAAATTCATCAGTGCAGTCTATAATATACTGTTGGTTTTTTTTAAATACAGTAAATATCTGCCAGAGGCCTGCTGGGCATACTGAATCCTGAGATAGGTAAGGAAAACACAGATCAGATGAGAGCTGGGACAGAGT
Source organism: Lepidochelys kempii (assembly GCF_965140285.1). Classification (NCBI taxonomy): domain Eukaryota; kingdom Metazoa; phylum Chordata; order Testudines; family Cheloniidae; genus Lepidochelys; species Lepidochelys kempii. The sequence continues at coordinate 25,290,562 of NC_136381.1, read as the reverse complement.
GATGTAGAACAGCCTGCTGAACATGCCTGGTGGGTTGTGTGATGGGGTATCTGCCCCACACTGGCAAGTGAGGGGGTTAAGAGGGGGTCTAGGGAGGCTGCTGGGGGAAGTGACCAGTAGGAGGAGGGCTGTGAGAAGCAGCCAATCTAGACCCAGCATGCCCATATAAGAAGTGCCCCGAAATCTGGCCCTGATTCTGGGGGGGGTGTATTTTGGTACCTTGATGTTAAAAAGTGCCTCATCCTCAACCTGGGTAAAGGACTGTCACAATCTCAGATGCTGGGAATGTACAGCTCTCAGTCTCGGGAGGCCAGGAAAAGAATAAGGTAATTACATAAATTCTTGATAGCCTGAACTTTGTAAACTACATTAAAAATAATCCCTCATCAAATTAAAGTTTCAGTTCATGAATTGAAACTCATTTTAATCTATATATGGTGAAGAAATTCAAAGTGATTCCTGGTGACCTTAGTAGTATTCTTGTGTTAACAGTTTTCATGTTGCTTTCATTTCTAATTAATCTTCATTCATAGCATAATTTTCATTAGCTGTTGTAGTGATTTTTAAATAGTTTTCATTTTGTTTGATCATATCCTCTACTACAAGATTAAATTGTATCCTAGGGAGTTAAATTGTCTTGGTATAAGGATGACTCTAGACTTGAGGTTTGGGATCACCCAAGATGTGGTAAATTACAAAATCCTTCATTTACCTGTGCTAATCTGCAGAAATCCAGGGTCACGCAAGTAGGAGTTAAAAGTGTGGGAGGTCCAAACAGCCAATGTGGGAGGTCCAAACAGGCAATCAGGACCAGTTGCCTATCAACCAGAGAGGAAAAAGGGCTGGAATGGCTGGTGGAGAGAGTTCTGGTGTGCAGCATAGTGTAAGATGGTTGATCAATGCTGGCACTTTATTTTAAATTGTTTCATATCCTGGGGTAGGGGGAAGAACTTTTTTATTTTGGAACTGCTGTTACACCTTGAAAAGGAATTACTTACATTTTTTGGATAAGGTTTGTACCTGGGAAAGGCAGGTTTTTGTATATGCTGGGGAGGGGCACTGGGCCCAATAACAGCAAAGCTGTTTTAAAACTCTTGTTTGCTGCTTGCTACACTAACCTGTGAGGGCCTGTGGCAATTTTTAAAAAATGGTTAAAACGTATATTGAGCACCCATAAAAACAGCTAACTTCTCAAGTTTTAAATAGTTAAACATTTTATTTTACTTTCCCTTTTTCTCCTTCCCTGTAGCTTTATAGTCTTTTATAGGGGAAACTCCTTTGCTTAACAATCTTTGGATGGCATTAAATAGCCATGTGAAATGTTCTTATTGAGGGGTGAGGGTGGAATTGACTATTAATAGCATTGGGTTGTTGTTACTGATGTCTCTTTTTTAAGACTTAGAGGGGGAGAGAAAATGCATCTTCTGCGTATCTCTCTTATACAGAACCTCTCTTACAACTTAGTGCTGAAAAAATTACAGGGAAAGCATGGCATCTGATTAGACACTCTTAATGTTTTGGCAAACTTCTTTTAGTCCAACTGCTAGCATTGTTTATAAATTGTCTTTCTGGCCGCAGTCCTGAAAAAAGTGGCTTTGTCTTGGCTAGCTAATCCAGAAGGCAAGAGAAAGCTAGGAAAGAAAAGAAACATGACAGGGAAGGGGAAATGACAAATTAGGTAGGTGGTGACTGCAGAAACCTCAAGTTCACACTCAAGCTGTAACTCCGTGTAGCTCGTGGTACCATCTAGTTCCCTATCCTTGCCTGGTCTGGCCAGAACACTGTTCAGCATTAAGAGAACAAAGGGCCAAAGCCGTAATGGTAGATTTGTGAGTCCTGGGAGATAAAGGAGAGGCTGACATCCATGATGGTATGGTTTGCGCCCTCTCCTGCAAGCTGGGTCATTCAGCAACCTAGCTGTTACCAAGTACCTTCCAGAAGAATGTGGCAACGTGGTCCCAATCAAAACACACATCTGGTGATTCCAATTATAGCAACATCCTTCTGTGCTGATCACTATTTTGGCTGGTTGCTATAGCAATCTTATAACAACCTAAAGAAACTTGTTGGTTCTTTAAGCTTAAAGACTTCCAATCTTCACCAGTCTGTCTTCCATTTTTGTTTATTTTCAAATGATGTTGTTTAACAGTCTGAGTTAGATTCTGTTACTTATTACCTGCTTCAGACAATTGTGCATACAGGCTTTCTGCACAACAGGGTCTGCCCGGGACCTGGGGCGGTTACCTTCAGATATTCATGGCACAGCTCTTGATGAATAAAATAAATTAAGAGTAGTTACTCCTGATTACACTTGGCCTGAATTTGGCACCCTAAATTCTCAAATAATTTCCCATTACAGAGCACAAGAGCTATGTCTATAAAATATTCCCACGGCTTGATGCTCAGGGTTCTGCACACATTTCACAGTCATGCACATACAATAGGCATACAGAGGACTGTGTCTTTTCAAGACATCACAGGGGCTCTTCGTTAAGCAGTGTGAGGGTGAAGGAGTTTGAGTAGAGTTTCCATTAAAACAAACTACTGCTGTAAATATACCTGCTTGCATATGCTGAATGAACTCTGACTGAAATTGGGAAACTGTATAGCTAGCTGGTGACTTACACTCCCTCTCCTGTTGGTGCATATTCAGTGTTATTTATATTGATGAAGCACACGTAATACTTAGAGCGGGATGAAAAACAGAATTTCACCAAAAAATTGTCAAACTTTCAAAAGTCTCCCCACCCCCTCTAGTTATTACACCTATTCTAATAGAATAGTAGCACCTTGAGGTCTTGTGAAGGGTCAAAGGCCCAATCTTGGGGCTGACAGTCCAAGACTTTGGGAAAAACTTCTGCAAGATATAAGAACTAGCATAAAGCTCATCACTTTCTCCCAGGGGCACTTGCAGTTTGCCTGAAGGGAGGAAGAAAGAACAGTATGTGTCACATGCTGGTCATGTTGCTGAATGCACTATGGGAAAGTGCTTAGATACCATGGTGATGGGAGTAGTATATCAGCTAAAACAGAACAGAAAACAGACAGGAGTCCAGATTCCCAACAGAAAATGCTGAGCCCAGATAAGCAACAAAGTAACTTTCATTTGATAAATGGATAAACATTAGGCTTCTCACAGATCTCCTGGGGCCTTCCCAGGCTCGTCCAAGGAGCACTGCTGTTGCCAACTCTCATGATTTTGTCGTAAGTCTCATACTAATTGTTTTGCTTAAAGCCCCAGCTCCTGGAGTCAAGTGGATATGTGATGATTTCAGCCTTCATTCTTAAAGAAAAAGTAACTTCTAGCTTTGGTGGCTAGAAAGAAAACTTCAAAATGTGACCCCCCAACCCCAGTGCACCCTCATGGCTCAAAAAGGAGAAGGCAAATAAAAAACACTGACTCTATTTTTTTACATAATCTCATTATTTTAAAACCAATCATGAGTTTTTTGGTAATCCTGACTCATGATTTTTGAGCATTTGGGGTTGGCAATACTGTGGGCTAAAAATGCCACCTAATATTAACTCCTGCACTGATGCTCTCAATGCTACTGCAGCAAATAGTCCAGGCTCAGGGAAACAATAGCGCTGATCCTCTCAAACGACCCACCCATTAACCTTTTGGCCTAATCTTAGCAAATTGCTTACTCCTTATTGAGAACTCTAGAAGCACCCAAGTATGGAGGTACTGTGTGCACACACAAAGTGCAAAAAGGTGAGGATGCTGCTGGAGGGACTTCTATGCTTTTGCCACGATCTTCCCGCCTCCACCTGCTTCATGCCTCAGCTCTGCACTTGCCAGGGCAATTAGCATTTTTTCTTTCCTTTTGCTTCCTGAAACTGGTGGCTGGGAAATTATTCCCTTCAACAACAGACTGACTTCTGACAGGGCTGAGCCCCGGCCACAGGCAGGTAATCCCTACATCCGGGGTCTGGCTAGCAGGCACCTACTTCCAGGCTTTCTGTTAAAGAGCTGGATTATCTGGGCATTTGGCAGCTCCAGAGCATTAACCCCTAGACAGGCGGCAGAGTGCAGTTACAGTGTCCAGGGAAAAAGAAAAGGAGTACTTGTGGCACCTTAGAGACTAACCAATTTATCTGAGCATAAGCTTTCCTGAGCTACAGCTCACTTCATCGGATGCATGAAGAGCAGGGAGAACACCAGTCTCCCTTCCTCCTTCCTGCACCCCTGTCCCATCCCTACCCGTCCTGCTCAGGCAGCCCATTCCCAGCGCCCCAGGCGGCAGCTCCCACCACGCTCCCCGCACCCGCCTAGCTCCCGCGCGCCACGCCCCGCCACGCGCTGGAACGGAGAGGGCCCGAGTCTGGTGCGCCTGCGATTGGTTCCCTCGCCGCGCCCCGCCCCCGGGCTACCCAATGGGAGGACGGGGTTTCAGAGGCGCTCTATATAACCGGCTCCGAAGGGCGGCACGCAGGGAGGTGAGCGGAGAGGGACTCGCAGCAGGATGAGGCTGACGCGGGACTGCGACCGGAGGCGGCGCCTGCTGATGCTGCTTCTGCTGCTGTGCAAGGCAAGGCAAGGCAAGGGCGGGGCGTGCGGGGGTCGGAGCTGCGGCGGGCCGGGGAGGGGGCCGTAGGGAGCCCGCTGACTTGGTCCCCTGTCTGCCCCGCAGGTGAGTGCCCAGCCGCCGCCGTGCCCCGCGCAGTGCGGCGGCCGCCAGTGCCGGGCAGCGCCGCCCCGCTGCGCCCCGGGAGTGCCCGCCGTGCTGGACGGCTGCGCCTGCTGCCTGGTGTGCGCCCGGCAGCGCGGGGAGAGCTGCTCCGAGCGGCAGCCCTGCGACCAGGGCAGCGGCCTCTACTGCGCCCGCAGCGCCGGGGCCGCGCGGGGCATCTGCATGGGTAAGTGCGGCGGCGGAGCCTGAGACCGGGTCCGGGGCCCGCCTGAGAGCATCGCGGCTGGTCCCGGTGCCGGGCTGGGCAGTGCTCAGCCGGGATGCTTCGGGGCTGGGAGGAGGAGCGAGGGACGTCAGCGCCTTGGGGTACCCCATGGGGGCAGAGCCTGTCACGCTTCTCAGCCCCCCACGCACAGATCGGGGGGCTAGAGGTGGGCGTGGCTGCCCCTAACCGGGAGTACCTCACAGGGCGAAAAGCCATGGGGATGCTCAGGCACCAAGGAAATCTGTTGGCTTGCTCCTGAGCTACGAAAATGTCGCTCCCTTCCTCCACCCCCATGTATCTCTTTCTGCGATTTACATTCCTGTTTGCTAACCATATGCGCTACCATGGCACTGCCTACTTTAGATCGCCGCTTGGATACCTCTTCCTCAGGGCTTTCTCTTCCTGGCATCACCTCGGGCTTTCACCAGCAAAGCCCTGGGGTAGCAGGTGTGGCAGACAAAGCTGAGCTCCTAAAGTGTAAATGAGGAGAAATCTTTCCCCTCAGAACTGCAGCATCTCGTACCATCAATGTGTTCTGCTATAATAATGTTGTCATTCTTTCAATGAAGTGGAGCAAATAGCGGCTGCCTGTCTGTAGTCTTGGTTTTACATGTAACTCCTGCACTTTTCCCTCTTTATACCAGTGCTTGAAGGAGACAACTGTGTGTTCGATGGGGTTATTTATCAGAGTGGGGAGACATTCCAGCCCAGCTGTAAATACCAGTGTGCCTGCAGAGATGGTCAGATTGGCTGTGTGCCCCGCTGTAACCTTGACCTACTGCTCCCTGGTCCTGATTGCCCTTTCCCAAGGAAAACTGAAGTCCCAGGAGAGTGCTGTGAGAAGTGGACTTGTGACCCTAAAGAGGAAGTGACTTTGGGCAGTTTTGCTATGGCTGGTGAGCTATTCAGACTAGCTATTGCAGTCAAATTAACTCTGTAATGATTGTGTATTGGAAATGCCCACTTGGTTATCAAAACTAGACCTCCACTTCCAGTTCTTCTATAAGAAATGCATATAGAACATTCATTAAAGCCATCCAAAGTCACTAGTGACTATACAGAAAATAGGAATGAAAGTGGAATTGGAAAAGGCACTGAAAACACCCCCAAAGGAAACAAATGCATAGCCATTTTTAACTGTAATTAGCCTCTTAAAACAAAACCAGGGCCTGATCCTGCAAACACTACCTACCAGGAACAGCAGTGCCCAATCACTAGTCCCATAAGCACTACACCTGGTAGCGTGTGCAGAGGTGAGGCCGCCCTGAGAAATGATTTTATTATGATAGTGCCTAAGGGCCAACCAAGAGGGAACCCTCCCTGTGCAAAGAGTAGCAAATGGCCCCTGCCCTGACAAGCTTGCTATCTAAATAGACATGGCAGAAAGAGGGTGGGGGAAAGAGTAGAACACAAGCATAGTGAACGGTGGGATGGTGGCAAACATGTGAGTTCTGATTCTTTTGGGGTGGGGGGTTAGTTAGGAAGTGATATCCTGAAAGGAAGGGGGATGTAGAGTAGCTGTGGAGTGAAGCTAAGGTGTAGAGACTGGGAGGGAAAGGGCTGGTGCAAACAACCGTTCAGCAGAGGGTAGAGAGAGTCTGGTCAAACCTCTAGAAAGGTCTCCGAGAACCGAAGGTCTCTGCTTTGACCGTATCCACTCCTACGTGCAGGAGACTTTGGATGGCTTTCTCTCTACAGTCTTCTCCCAAGGGCACAGGGAGGGGGAACCAACCACCTGAGGGCTTGTCTACACTTACATTTTATAGCGCTCTAACTTGCTGGCTCAGGGGTGTGAAAAATCACCCCCCTGAGCGCAGCCAGTCCGAGCGCTTTAAAGCGCTTGTGTAGACAGGCTCCGAGCACTGGGAGCTGATCCCCACGTGGAGATGGATTACCAGGAACGCTGGGAGAGCTCTCTCCTGCGTGACCATGCTCGCACGTCAAAGTGCTGCTGCGGGAGCATTCCCGCGGCAGCGCTTGTAAGTTTCCAGTGTAGCCATGTCAACAGTCCTACTGCTCCCAGATCTGCAGTCTTGCTGGTTTCTCTACAAGACTAAGTAACATCAGATACTACAGAAATCACCTTGTCTATACTAGATGCTCTTCCTAAAACTTCCGTCCAGTGGTAACAATGGTGGAAGATGTGGTATAGACATGGTACTTAAAATGGCACCAGCTTCCAGCACCTGTGTATGTTCAAGCTCCCATAGCTACAGCTGTTAACAACAGGCAACATTAGGGGAAACTACTAGTGCAGATACAGTCAGTCAGTGGATCTGAAAGAATCGTCCCATTCCAAATGTTCTCATTCCTCTTGTTGTCACTTGGCCTGGCAGGGAAACTAGGGAAGTCTTCAGCTCAGTTCTCCAGGAACCCGAGGAGCCTTTTTAGAAAAAACAAGTATTAGTTGCTGCTTTAAAAAAAAAAAAAAAAAATACAGCTATGTAACATCGCCCCCCAACCACCACCACCTTTTCTGTAATGATGAATGTTTTTTTTCCTTTTTAAAACTGTAGTTAACCTCATCAGTTCTTTGTAAGGTAAACCTGTAAATCTAGTGGTAAAAGGTAGGAATTGGGGCCACTGCATACTGCTTTTCAGTGTGGCCTTGATCCAGTCACTTAACACTGCTGAACATCAGCTCACACATTTGAAAAAGGAAACAATATTTACTGGTTCTTGCCTGGCAGGAATATTGAGCTCTAGTAACAGTTTAGAACATGCTCTGAAATATCTGAAAGGTACTGCATGATGTAAATACAAAATATTGCCACCCTCATCCTACTATTCCTCATCATTTGCTTTTTGTTGATGACAGATTGACTCCTGGACATTGTCAGTATTGGTCCTGGCCTCTTTCTCCCCCTCTCCCCTGCCATTTTGCAACTGGAGATATCACTTACAACATCTCCAGTTTTTTGGAGCCTTACTTTGCAAGAGGATAGTGGAATAGCTTCTAGCAAGAGTTGTAGCAATGATGTAGCCCGTAGGTTCCCCTGGGAACCAAGCCAAGCCCTAGCTCAGGAAATGGGTGTTCCAAGGTCACTTGGACTCACTCTGGTTCTCTCCTATGATAAAAAAAAGTTCCCTTTACCAGCTAACCATAAAACTGGTAATACTTGTTTTATAGCTTAACACATGGTAGTACAGTGTCATAACAATCATCAGTCTTTGTAAGTACTTTGACTGACATCACTCTTAATAATTGACAAGTTGGCTTTATTCCCATAGCCATAAAATCATCTTACTTTCACTGCTGTTTACTACAGTTCAATAAGATGTAAAGATTTTGAAATTATATTTCATACCTAAATTTTTGGTGACTAATCTGACAAAGAATAAAAAGATAAAACCTCTTGTAAAACATAGTCATTCACACATGACTTGCAGATCGGCAATAAAATCCTCATCACAACTAGCAGTGATGGGAAAGTTGTCAGACTGGGCATGGAGACTGAATGACTCTCCCCTCCAGTTTAGGTTGGGATGCATGGAAAGGGCTAGTGTACCTACATTTCTGTACTCCTGACTGCACTAAGCAGTACCCATTTTGTTGATAAACAGGACTTCAGTCTCCAGGGCTGTCAAGTGAGCACCTTTCAAACACCTAAATAACAAATCTCTAGTACTAAAAAGCACTCCAGTAATCTGCTTTAAAGTTGTTAAATCCTATTTCAAAGTCCTAAGTTTAGAGAATTTATTTTTGTCTGATTGTTCACTATTAATGAACTAGGTGGTGTTCAAATGGACTCTTACAGGAATCCATTATTTTTATTGTAATGGAGTATTTGGGGTTTTTTATTTATAGTGTATAGAAAAGAATCGACTCTTGGAATTGATGTCGTCTCTGACTCAAGTTCCAACTGTATTGAGCAGACGACAGAATGGAGTTCATGTTCCAAAAGCTGTGGAATGGGCTTTTCCACACGCATTACAAACAGGAATCCTCAGTGTGAGATGGTGAAGCAGACACGACTCTGCATGGTGCGACCTTGTGAGAGCGAACAGCTGATTGATAAGGTATGATCCCATGCACTTGCTAGAGTGAGTTCTTTGTTGCCCTAACGCCTCCATCTTTTCAAATACAAAATATAATGCTGGCGTTTCAAGTGCATTAAACAGACCCACAAACAAGCAACAGTTTTGCTTTTTCCAATGCATTATAGAAGTTTTATTTGTAGGGAGGTGCTGTCAGTTAACTATGTTTTGGCATCTGTATGTTTCATAGGATTTATTATAATTAATAACCTTTTTAGTCTCTAAACTTCCTGGTGCAACTTTACTGACTTCAGAGGTGTTACACAAAGGTTTAATTTGGCCAAGGGTTTTGGATTTTTTTCTTAGTACACTTAATTGTCAACAATGTGCCTTACCACAGAATAAGTAGAGGTTGCTTACTAGAGACTTGTGCAATACATGAATTAAGGGGCCTGGGTCAAATTTCACATGGGTGAGAATAGTAATTCTGGCCAATTAGGGGGCCCTAGAAAAATGGGCACCCCTGCTCCGCCTGCCCAGAGCTCCCGCTGGGCAAGTGGGTCAAGCCGCTGGGCAAGTGGGTCAAGCCCCTGTGCCCCAACCCCACTCCCCAGCAGGAGTGGGTGGGTGGGACTACAGGTGGAAGGGGTGGGGATGGGCCCCCATTTGCTCTGGCCCAGGGCCCCACAAAACCCTAATCTGCCTCTGATAGTAATAAATGTCCATTGAAGTAACTGGAGTCTGACCGCTATAGCACTAGCGAAGAGACAAGAAACAGGTCCAAGGTTTCCAAACCCCATGGTAAACCTGCATGTTTCTAACTTTCTTCTGTTTTTCAGTCAGTTGTTAGTATACTGAACTGCCTGTATGACCCTTCATCTTTTTCTTAGAAGGGGAAAAAGTGTGTCCGAACAAAGAAGTCACTGAAAGCTGTTCACTTTGAGTACAAGAACTGCACTAGTATACAGACATATAAACCCCGCTATTGTGGGCTCTGCACTGATGGACGATGCTGCACACCACACAACACCAAGACAATCCAGGTTGAATTCCAGTGTCCCCAGAGCAAAATCCTCAAAAAGCCAATGATGCTGATCACTACCTGTGTTTGTCATAACAACTGTCCCCAGGACAATGTTTTCTTCCAGCTGTTAGAGCCAATGTTCAGTGGCGTAAAAATATAAAACACTTAAATCAGGTTACTTTTTAAAAAACTTAATGTTTGAACAGTTTATATAAAACTTACATGCATCTGATCATGGGTTAATATATCCAGTCTTTCTAAACTCATCATTTCTTCCTGTAGTCAAATAACTCATGCTATACTTCAGGGAAGGAAAAATATATTTCACGAACAAAGAAAGTTCAGTGTTGTGGAATATAGTTTCATCTGTAATGTAAAAATGAGTAAGCAAATGGTCAATTTCTCTTCTTCTTGGGAAATTTTGCCATTGACCTCACTAGCAACAGGATCAGTGCCCTTTATCATGCATTGATTAAAAAAATCCTCTTCCTGTTACTTTATGTAAAACTTCCATGTTCTTGTCCTCTCTAATTGCATAATGTACTAGCTCTTTTTCTACATAAGTTCATTATACTGAGAATCAGGGGCCACATGTGACCCCAAGAATGCTAGAGGAGAGGTATAAGACACAAGGCAGACCAGAGAAACTTCACTAATCTCCAGATATTTAATGGCTTCATAAGGAGCCAAATCCAAATCCTGTTGAAGTTGACCATCTAACAATACCTAGTTCTTACAGCAATCTTCAAAGGAGGATTGGTATTCTTATCAGTTTACAGATGGGGAAACTGAGGCACAGGGTAGTGAAGTGACTTGCCCAAGGTCACTTAGTGCTCAAGCCAGGAATATGACCATGTCTAAATCACTAGCCATTAGGCAACACTGCCTTCCAAGTATTATTACAATGTTAGTCTACAAAAGTAAAAGGTTTGTAAATTACTTTAAAGTATTGTTACTCTTTCTATAAAATGGAACACTATATATGTAAATAGAAACTGTATATATTGTAATGCATCTGTAAATGTCTAAGCATTGAGTAAATAAAACTGAGCTTAAACTTTTTCTTAGTTACTTTTGTTACTACCAAACTTCCAAAAAAGGAAAAAGCTAAAAGTTGTAGTTAAAATCAGACCCCATTCTTGTGAGGTGCTTGGTACACCTCTAAATCTTAAGTCTCTATTGTCAGTCAGTGAGGTGATACAAATTCTTCATCTGTTCTAAGAACCAGTAAGGGGGTAGGTTTAGAATGTACATACCTGACAGATCCACCTTTCTGAGCAGTTAACTGACATTGGGAAGGGACTGTGTAGCAAAGAAGTGATGGGTTAGATATACTGTGTCATATGGGTTTGGGTGGCTTTTCTTAATCTGTGACTATTGTCTAAAGTTAATTGCCAGCACTTACTGTGGCACACAGTTGTAAGATGCTACAGTTTTCTCCTATAATTAGGAAATAACTCTTCCACTAGGGAAGTGTTGCCTTATAATAGCAGCCACTGTATAAATAGACTGCAATGGTAATTACCTATTAAAGAAACATGGTGTGGTATTGCCTATGGAAACAAAACATAGACCAGGACCCCACAGTGCAGAGTATTGTACAAACATCCCCCAAGGAATTTACAATAGCAGGACTGCATCAATATGCATTTGCATTATTTTGTATACATTGTGTTGCATTTGGTCTTAAGTCAGGCAAGCTTTACAATGTGGAGGATATAAACTCCATATCAAAGCACTGTACCATGTTCAGCCACTCAATTGGCTAAACAGCCCCATCATTATGGGACTACTTCAAGGAGTAAAGCTAACCATCTGCATAGATGCCTTCATTTTATAAAGATCTAGAATCAGTTTGAAACTTTCTCATTCAGGTCACCTTGAGGACCTTGTTGCAGGACCCCATCTTCATTTAACTGAAACCAGGGGCATTTGCAAAAGAAAAGGAGTACTTGTGGCACCTTAGAGACTAACCAATTTATTTGAGCATAAGCTTTCGTGGGCTACAGCTCACTTCATCAGATGCATACTGTGGAAAGTGTAGAAGATCTTTTTATACACACAAAGCATGGAAAAAATACCTCCCCCCACCCCACTCTCCTGCTGGTAATAGCTTATCTAAAGTGATCACAATATCATACACATTGTAAGGAGAATCAAGTTGGGCCATTTCCAGCACAAATCCAGGTTTTCTCACCCCCCCCCCCCAAGAGTATGCATTTAGCATTATGCAAGTTAACAAATTTCTTAAACTTCCTGCAAATTATTAATTTTATCTGTTAATTTGCAGCAGACAAGCCACGTACTAGGTAGCAAAATAGTGTAGTTGCCCAGGTGTGTTTTAACAAGTTAGCTTGTGTAAATTTGATTTTAAACTTTAATTCTAAGAGGGAAGATACTTGCAATCCCCCATAACCCAAGCCAGACCCCAGGTGTACAGTATCAGTTACAAAGTTCACAAGGTACATACATAAGCAGGATAGATCCAGCTTGGAGTGTGGGAGTTTTTAAAGCATCAGTGGATAAATGGGCTCAGGTATGCCACCCATGGTGTAGAGAATAAGTACATGGGTGAGCTGCATCCCTCAGTCCATCAGAGAAGGAAGTGGGTTATTTCCCTGGTCGGTGTTCTCGGTTACTGAACCTGGTACTGGCAGTGTCCTGTGATGTATTCCGTGTAGATGTCTCTGGACCACCTGATGGTGTTAGGTACCATGAGCTGTCTCATGAGCCAGGCACAGTGTCAACTGACTCTGTATGCTCTCAATACCGGCTCATTGTGAGGGTCTCATGTGCCCAGGGCTCCCATGACCAGGGCGTGGATCTGGATCTTGTAGCCCTGGTCTCTCAGGGTGTCAGCCAGCACGGGGTACTTCAACACCTTAGTACAGGTAATCCTGATCCAGTGGTGTAATTTTTGAGCAGGGAGGTGTTAGAGGGCTTGTTCCTTCACCATCTTACTTCCCTGGTGGTCCTTGCATGAACAGAGAGCAACAATGTGTGAAGGTGCAAACAATTCAATGTTTATTGGGGTGAACTTCCAGCAAGCAATGATTCCAATTTCCTTCCTTAATGTCCCCTTTCCCAGCTGTGACACCACAGAGCCTTGCCTATGTCCCTGTTTCCACTCCCCCCCCTTAGCAAAACATGATTCTAATTTTTCCACTCCCATTCCCTTTTCCCATTCCCCCCTTACTTCCTGATTGACTGCAGACTATATAGTAAACCTTGAGTTCTGCTTAGCTACATCTTAACCAATCATTTTACTGAAATTTAACTAATCAATCCTAACACGTAACATGATTATTTAACCAATTATATCCCACCACCTTAATTGATTTACACCCAACAAAATTAATTATACAGCAGACAAACAATCACAGAACCAGACAGAGACCATGCAAATAAACAATAGAGAAATGGAGTCTACAGTGATAGAACAACAAAGAAATGAGGATTTCACACCCCTGCTATTGATAAGTGAGTTCTTGCCAGACAGGATGCTATCAAACTAAGTTTTCTTTAGATCTTCTAGGCTCTCCCCTTTCTTTTGAGGTGATAGGAATATAATCCTGTCCTGATTATGCCTAACAGCACCTTATTTTAATGTGACTAGTCTGGAATGTAAGGGTGTGACCATACACTTCCCAGCTCATGGCTGCCTCTTCTGCTAAGAACAGGGCCTCAGATTGTCACAGTGAGAAAAGGCCCTATACAGTCAGACAGTGATTTTGATTCTTTCTTTTATACCTCTATAACTAGCAGAAACATAGACATAAATTCTTAAAGTATAGGTCTTTACAGACAGGCCAGAATATCTATATCCTAACAGGAGGTTTCTATGAAAACTCCTTCACTTGATTTCTTCAGTTTAACAGAAAGTTTCTTCCCTCCTCTCATTTCTGAATAAAATTTATTTTATTTGGACATTGTGTTTAGGTGTGTGTTTGGTTTTTTTCTCTTGTGGCATCATTCCTCCCTGAATTTGCTTTCTCTTCACTCTTCATTAATTTGTTCCTTCTAACAAATACTTCCTTGTGGTTTGAGCCTATTCTGCCAGATCTTGCAAGCAAAGCATGGGACACTTAGGTGCTCCAGGAATGAAAGTTGGCATTGTTTATTCTGAATCTGTCTGCACGGGGAGGGGGGGAAGGGGAGGAGTGTACCAATTTAGCTACACAGAAATTGATTTAGTTAAACCAGTGCAATGTGTGTTTGTGGAGACAAGTCCTAAAGGCCAAATCCTCATTACCTGATTTCTTGGAGCTACCCAAACAATCAAATTAAATTATTCAGATGTAACCCTTCTGCCCGTCAGAGTTGGCAGCAACAAGGGCCGGGTTCAGTATCTAGGGGTTCCATTCCAATAACACAATGCAAAACCAGCTCGAACCCCCACCCAGTGACCTGGGACAAATATATACCATCCCCGCTGGGCGTCTCCAAGAGGCAATACTTTCCCTCTCACAAGCAGGGTCTGAGTGTAGCAAAAAGCCTTTTAATAACAGAGAGAAACAATGTGGCATTATGTTGGGGAAACACCACCAACAGGATTCATAACACAACCCATGAGCAAAAAACCCACCCCAAGCAAATTGGGGCGTGTCCTTTCCCTTTGGTTCTTGAGTCCAGCAACCCAAAGTCCCAAAAGTCCAACAATGCAAAAGTCTCTGTCCCTGGTCACGGCAGCCCCAGAGTTCAAAAGTTTATCTGCAGAGTTTTACCTCCCAACCTGGGTGGAGATGGGGGAGGGGGTTAAGGGGCACCTTACGTGGTCCAAAGCTGATTGCCCCTCCTCTCCATGGGGCTCCACTCTGCCAGCCGCCCCCATAAGCTGCTCCAGGTATCCGACAAACTGCTCTGCTCTGCCAGCCGTCCCGCAAACTGCTCCACAATATATCTTCAGGCTCCCCCACTACTTAACACAACACTCAGTGATTTCAGCTCTTAGTAAGTTTAGTTCTTTTGTGATTTCAGCTTGTAGTAGGGGAGCCTCAGTCCTGGCGCACCATTAGCCCAAAGTGAATTTAGCTCAGCAACCTGTAACTAGACTCCTAATGGAATCAAAAGTAGTTCTGATATTCCACAGTAGAGAGAGAGGAGGAAGTGCAATTAACATGTAAGGTCCATACCACCAAGTATTAATACCTGTCCCCAGCCTCTCTTCCTTCACTGGGTTTTGGAACCCATGACCCTTGCCTAGCGAGTGCTGCTTAGGTGATGGTGAGTCCCTCCATCATAGCAAAAGGCCAAGTACAGTTCCACTGTCCTTGATTCACATAATCAGGATAATAACAGTTTATTCCTGCCCCAATAACAGAGAAACTGGGGCTCCTACAGCAGCCAAAGTGACCATCTAGGCAGGGTGGGTGTGCCTATGCAAATGAGATCAGCCCCCGAAGTTCTTTTCCACAACCCACCATGACTCGTCACCAGATGTCAGGGTAGAGCTCATCCTGACTCTGCTTACACAAATACATAAGGTGGGACAACATCCAGCAATCAGAAACTCATTTTTAAACCTCCCACGATTCACAGGTTATCAGCTCTGGGCCTCATTCAGTGTACTATACTATATTTACACCACTATAACTCCACTGGTGTGAAATTGGAGTAACACAGTGGTGATTCAGGCCAATGGAATTCTGGGTGCCCCCTCCTCCACTGCCTCACCAGAGCTGCCATATTTGAATTTCGGTACTTAACTCTTCATAGTTGCTGCCCCTATATCTAATTGCCTGCCTAATTACAAACTTCTAAAATTGGTTGCTTTTACCATTAAAAATGGTAATAGGAAGGCTATGGTGCAGCAGGACACATGTGATGTTAATAGAGCAACAGGCTATCTGACTTGGTATGTTACATAAAACAACACATTAAACAAAGGGACCATCTCATCCAGGGGATTTCAGTGGAGCAGCAGGAGCGTGCACTGTTTCTCCACTAATCTTGTGCCTGACCTGCTAAGATGGCCTGATGTTGTGGCCATGTGTTGTCTAAAGATACATTGTATAGAATAGAAGCAGGCTGCCTCGAACTGACCAGTAACCTCATCCTCTCCAACCACAGGAGTGCCCAAATGCTAACGCCGTAATGGAAATCTTATACTGGGCACGCACGTTTCCTCAATAGTGGGAGCTTGTCACCATACTTCTGTGTCCTAACCCATCAAATGCTGCAGTCTCAACCAAGGTGGCAGTGCAGATTTCAGGCCAGCACCCAGAAAATGTGGGTGGTGACAGCCTAACTCCAGCTGCCTGAGCCACAAAGAGATAAGGTGGGTGAGATAATGGTCTTTTATTGGACCAGCTTCTGTTGGTGAAAGAGACAAGCTTTTGAGCTACACAGAGCTCTTGAAGAAAAAGGTCTCAACCACCTTGTCTCTCTAATATTCTGGGACCAACACAGCTACAATTGCACTGATCCACAGGGGACACTTTTAAGCAATTCTTTCCGTGTTGATTTAGGAAGTGAGAAAAAAAAAATCCTAGTTTTGCCCTAAAATCACCAAAACAGGGATGCCCTCATACACTGCCATTATCAAACTGTCCATATTTTCAATGAGAGCAAACATCCAACTAGACTATGTTTTTTCTTCTCCAGTACATTCTCAGTGGAATACAAACACACTACTCTCTCTTCCTCATTCTTTTCCAATCACTTACATCTATCCCATGTGCTTGTAAGGAAGTACCATAGCTACATCTGGACCCTGAGAGAGGACTCTTGGAGACAAAGCTCTAACTGCTCTATGTATGGTGGGGTGTTTACACCACAAATGCCATGAGATTGTTAGTATGGGCCTGAGAAGCCAATTAACCAGTTTGAGTGTACCTGGAGGGTGGACCGGGCCTACTTAGCGATAAACTCCAGTTGGAGAGGGAGCTGGGTTTTTTTTTTCCCATAAAGAGCTGGGTGAGCCCAACTGCGGAGACCTAGAGGAGAGGAGGTGGAGAGTTCCATCTCTAGGAAGTTGCCTGAAAGAAGGCTAAGCAGGACAGGCAAGCCCACAAGCTTCTCCGGGGTGATCGGGAAACTTGACTGGAGCCAGAGGTCCTGTTGCCGCATAGACTTTAACGCCAAAAGGGCTCATCATGATCATCTAGTCTGACCTCCTGCACATTACAGGCCATAGAACCTCATCCACCCACTCCTGTAATAGACCCAGAACATCTGGCTGACTTACTGAAATCCTCAAATCATGATTTAAAGACTTCAAGTTACAGAGAAGCCACCATTTACATTAGTTTAAGCCTGCAAGTGACCCATGCTCCAAGCTGCAGAGGAAAGCCAAAAGCCCCCAGGGTATTCTGCCAATCTGCCCCAGGGGAAAATTCCTTCCCGATCCAATATAGCACTCAGGTAGACCTTTGAACATTTCAGCAAGACCCAGCAGCCAAACACCAGGGAAGGAATTCTCTGTAGTAACTCAAAGCCCTCCCCAGCTAGTATCCCACTTTTTTTGCTGCCCCCCACTTTGAAAATATTTCAGGCTGTGATGGACTCCTCTCTCCTCCCCCAAAAAAGTGATAGCAAGTTACTGTACATACTTATAGGGGCATTAAATGAAGCATGTAATCATTATCCCTGCAGTCAAAGGCTCTGAAGCCTCTCAAAAAGTGCAAAGCAACAGCCTGCAGGAATAAATAGGTGGACATTTAAGAAACATGTTTTCTGGGGGGAAAAAAAGACAACAGGATACAGTTTGGGGAGCTGGAAGCCTTTTTCAGTGATTGTGGCAATAATCATAAGATTGTCCAAGGATTGTGGCTTTATACTCAACTCTATACAAACAAGTATCTGGACACTTAAAGTGAGGAGTGCTGATATTTTGATAGGGTACCATACTTCTGAGTTTTCCTGGACATGAGGTCTTTTTTGGTCCTCGGATCTCCCTCCGGGTGGATATTTGAAGTATGAAAAGATTAACCATTCATCTGGGTTTTCCTGGGCCCACTTCTTTAGTCCTCCGATCTCCATCCTGGAAGATTTTGGAAATATAAAAAAAAGTCCGTGCTTTTTCCTTGCCTTCAGAACTAAGCCACTATAGAGTAGCTACTCTCTGCTGCCCAGTTCAAAAGGCAGTGCCGCGGCCAGCAGTGGCACAGAAGGAAGGGTAGTAATACTGTACCATGCCACCCTTCCTTCTGCGCTGCTGTTGGCGGTGGCGTTGGCATCCAAGCTGGGTGCCTGACTAGTGGCTGCTGCTCTCCTGCTGCCCAGCTTTGAAGGCAAAGGTAAGTCATAAACATTTTTTCATATTTCCAAACTCTGCACAGAGGGAGATCAGAGGACCAAAAAAGAGGTCATCTCCAGGAATACCTGGACGTATGGTGACCTTACCTGCGACCCCCCCTACACTATTTTGTGACACCCTTTTGGGTTGGGATCCCCAGTTTGAGAAAGGCTGCACTAGGGGATCATTCCCACAGGTCCCATTGGCCGGGAACGGTGAACTGCAGCCACTGGGAGCTGCAAGCAGCTGTACCTGCGGACGCTCAGGTAAACAAAGCGTCTCTCAGCCCGCCAGGGGCTTACCCTGAGCAAGCTGTGAACCAAGCCTGGGAACCCCTAGCCTAAAGGGTTAGATTCCCAAGGACTTTTTTACCCAGGTTGGTATCCACTTGATGGTAGGCTAGGTGGGTTTGTCTTAAAAACACCAAAGGGAAGTCTTCAATTAGCCATTGTATTTGCTGTTTCTGTTCAGTCCAGAATAATGGATTAAGGGCACTTTTTGGCTGAGCTCAGGTTCTGGTGAAAAAGGACCTCTTGGTCCTTTCAAGCCTTCATAGGTTCATGTGGTACACCTATGTCTCTTTTCTCTTCCCTGAATGGCGGATTTCATAATAAACTGCACTTGCTCTTTTTACAACCTTGAAAGTTCCTTGCCACTTGGCCAGGAGTTTGACTTCAAGGTTGGCAGCAACAACAAACCCTAGCACTGGGCTTAAATGTTCACATCCTGGCCCCATTATTCTAGGCCCATTCCTGGTTCTACTGAGATTTCAGCAGGTTCTCCTTCAAGAAACCCTGACGTGTCTCCAAGTTTCCCCTGAAACAGAACACGTATTGTACCATGTTGGTTGTTCCTGGGTCTGGCTCCTCCCATGCCTTGTGGAGGACAGCTATGATCCTGTAGAGCTGCCTCCCGTAGCTCAAAAGGGGATAATAGGAGACATGGGATCAACCAGGCTCAGTGATGGGGATCTGAGGCCTTGGTCCTCTGGCCGGTTCACCAATTAAGTTCTGGGTTAATAGAGAGTCCAACAAAATGTATACAGTCCAACGTCCCCACAAAAGAAAGGGTCTTCTACTCACCTTTCATTGCCTGTGAGTGGCACACCTTTGGCTCACTGTTTATAATGTCTCTACCCTCTCCTGCTCTCCAAGAGAGGGAAAAGGGGTCTATGTCCCATCCACAAAATGGGTGGTCAGTACTGGAGTCTGAGCCCTCCCTCTCCACTGGGCATATGGTCAAATGTGTCTCCCATGATCCTCCAGAAGTTAGATCAAAGGGTTCTAGTCTTAGGGAAAGGCTTGCCCCTCCTCTCAGGCCTGGGGTAGCTGCTGCTAGCAGAATCTCTCCTGCAGCCCAGACTCCTGCTGCACCATTATATACGATCTTCTGAGGTAAGTCTCTCATTCTCTGCTGTCACTCCCTCTTCTGAGCTGTCTGGCTCTGTGAGGTGGTGCATCAGTGCAAAGGTGCCTGTTCTATCCAATGAGGTGGCGTGTGTGGCTCCAGCTTACTCAGCTCAGCAGAGTTGTCAGTCCACTCCTGGTGTCTAGTAATCTAGACATCCTCTATGTTCTCAGGTCCATCACGGGGGTTGGTAGGACAACCCAGGCCTGCTCCCTCCACCAGGCTCCAGACCTGGGTCCTCAAGCTAGACAAGGAGAATAGGGTTTGCCGACTCTGACAGTGCCCGGAGCTCCTTCCTACCTTCCCTCAGGCCTCTGTAGGCTCTTCAATCTGTTGGCCTGTTCACCCCTTTCTGGGGTGATGTCCCTGGGCAGCTCTCTAGCACTCTGCTGACAGGATTTACTTTGTCCTGTCTGCTCACTCCTCTTTAGCTTCCCTGCCCTTCTGCTCCCAGCCCTTTTATCCTTCCAGCTGCTGTTAGCCTGTCAGTCAGCCATGGCTGGCAGTGTCTGTATTAACCCGTTGGTTGCTGGGCTAGCGCGGGGCTACATACACCCCATGACAGGCTCCTTTTTAAACATCTCCTCCAGCTTGAGCAGGTTCTGCAGGTGTGGTGCGGAGGATCACAGCAGCCCAGTGACTAATTCCTCCTGGCCCAGTGTGGGATTCTCTTTGGCTATCCCTCAATGCAGGGATGATGTCTGCCAAGAGGGTTCATTGGTGAGTTTTTAAGTGGCTGAGGAGCCCAATTTGTGTCCTGCAGATTTTCCCACAGAAGTGACAGGTGTAATATTGGAGGAGACATAGTTGCTGGCTGGAGTGTTATGCCCTTTCTTTCCTCCTTTGTCACTTCTCTGTCTCATGAAAACACCTGTTCTCCTCAAAGTGAGCTGTGGCTTGGTGTATGGCAGAGATGGGCAAACGAGACCTTCTAATCTGGGCCTTGTGCTCCCACCAGGAAGCGGGGTCAGAGGTTTGCCGCGCGGCTCCCGGAAGCAGCAGTATGTCCCCCCTCCAGCTCCTACACGTAGGGGCAGCCAGGGGGCTCTCTGCACACTGCCCCCACCCCAAGCCCCACCATCTGCAGCTCCCATTGGCTGGGAACCGCAGCGGATGGGAGCTGCAGGTGCAGTGCCTGCGGACGGGGCAGTGTCACATGGTGGGCGCCATGCCTCCAGGTAGAAGCCAGAGTGGGGACATGCCGCTACTTCTGGTAGCTGCTTGAGGTAAGCGCCACCTGAAGCGTGGACCCCTGAGCCGCCCCCCCTCCCCCGTGCCCCAACCCCCTGCCCCAGCCCTGATTCCCCTTCCGCCCTCCAAACACCTCGGTCCCAGCCCAGAGCACTCTCCTTCACCCCAAACCCCTCAACCCCAGCCCCACCCCAGAGCCCACACCCCCAGAGCCAACTCCCTGCCTCAGCCCAGAGCCCCCTTCTGCCCTCTGAACCCCTCAGTCCCAGCCTGGAGCACCCTCTTGCACTTGAAACCCTCATCTCCAGCCCCACCCCAGAGCCCACACCCCCAGCCAGAGCCCTCACACACATACACCCCGCACCCCTGCCCCAGCCCGGAGCCCCCTCCCACACCCTGAACTCCTCATTTTTGGCCACACCCCAGAGCCCGCACCCCCAGCCAGAACCCTCAACCCCTCCTGCACCTGAACCCCCAATTTCGTGAGCATTCATGGCCTGCCATACAATTTTTATACCCAGATGTGGCCTTCAGGCCAAAAATTTTGCCCACCCTGGTGTATGGTGTGGCGCTACTGTGTTCCTATGGGTTCGGAGGACAGATTGGAAAATGGATCTTCCAGCCTCTCCTTTCCAGTCCTCCCCAGTGCTTTGGTAAAATTGTCCCCCGCCCCTCCTCATTGTGCTCACCTCCAATATGTATTGGAGCCTGTCTGTGCCAGGGGTCAAAGTTAGGGAAACTGCGGAAACTTCTCCTTCCTGTCAATAGCCCCCTGCTTGGCCAATCAGCATTGAGACTCTGAGAGGTGGGAGGCTGAGGGGTCCCATAGATTGGTCCAGGTCATCACCAAAGGGGATCACTCTCAGAGCAGTATTCCAGCCCCACCTCTTTGTGAGAGCCTCCTACAGTGAGAGAACCCCTCCCCCCGCAACACAAACCTCCTTAGTGGAGGGAGGAAAGCAGTAAAAGGGTGAAAAAAGAAGCAGAGAAGAAGAGAAAGGAGGGAGGAAAGGGGAAACCTAAAAGGACAAACCCTAATGTCCCTAGTGATTCTACGGGAGAAAGTCCTAGATAGGAAATCAAATCAAATCCTGCCATCTTAACCAAGTGGATGTTCATTTTCTAGCAAAATCAGTAGCGTGAAAGGAGAAAACGCCAAAGAGGGTTCATCCTCATGCACATGAATCCTAATTCTCTCTCAGTCCTCAGGCAGAGACCTTGAGGAGGAGACTTACTGCAGCAAAGCCATGGGGGTCTCTGAGGTTGCCCCTGCCCTGCACCTCTGTCCTGCCTGGCTGATGTCAGGGTCTCTCTGTTAGGTCACCACCTCCCCCCCCCCGACCTTTGCCCAATAGGCTAAGGTCCTAACACAGGCCTTTGTGATGTCACTGCCAACCCCACTTCTCCCCTGCAAGGCTGATGTCCTGCCCCTTTGGATACACTGACTGATCAAAATAAAGTGCTCTCAAATGAGCTACCAACCAACAGTTGTTCATAGCCATTATTCAGCTAGTATGTTAGAAGAACTAAAACATTAGAGAAAATCATGAACTGCTCAGAGACAATTATTGGAAAGAAGCAGCAAGATCAAATACATGATAGGCTATGACTTATTTGCTTGGTCTTAAAAGAGAACCAAAGGACCTGAGTCCTCCTTGTCAATAGCCCCCTGGTTGGCCAATCAGCATTGAGCCTCTTAGAGGTGGGAGGCTGAGGGATCTCTCCAGATGTCCCAAAGGATGGCCCAGGTCACCACCGGAGGGGATCACTCTCAGAGCACTATTCCAGCCCCACCTCTTTGTGAGGGCCTCCCCGACACAAACCTGCTCTGTGAAGGGAGGGAAGCAAGAAAAAGGGGGGAAAGAAGCAAGAGAAAGGAGGGAGGGAAAGAGGAAAAAGGAAAACTAAAAGGACAAACCCCAATGTCCCCAGTGATTCTAAGGCAGTGGTTCTCAACTGGGGGCACATGTACCCCTGGGCATATGCAGAGCGGGTGCATCAACTCATCTTGATATTTGCCTAGTTTTATGACAGGCTACATAAAAAGGACTAGCGAAATCAGTACAAACTAAAATTTTATATGGACAATGACTTGTTTATACTGCTCTATGTACTATACACTATGCATCTGATGAAGTGAGCTGTAGCTCACGAAAGCTTATGCTCAAATAAATTCGTTAGTCTCTAAGGTGCCACAAGTACTCCTTTTCTTTTTGCGTATACACTGAAATGTAAGTACAATATTTATATACCGGTTGATTTATTTTAAAATTATATCTTAAAAATTAGAAAGTAACCAATTTTTCATTAATAGTGTGGTCTAAAACTTTTGTATTTTATGTCTGGTTTTGTAAGCAAGTTGTTTTAAAGTGAAGTGTAACTTCAGGGTATGCAAGACAAATCAAACTCCTGAAAGGGGTACAGTAGTCTGGAAAGGTTGATAGCCACTGCTCTACCAGCACTGCACTTCATTAACTAAATCAAGGTGTTAGTCTCTAAGGTGCCACAAGTAATCCTCCTGGTTTTTACAAGAACTAATTTCCCCTTGCTAAATACTCACACCTTCTTGTCAACTGTTTGAAATGGGCCATCTTGTTTGCATTGGCCTCATTAACACTACAAAAGTGATTTCCACTCCTTCTTGTCAACTGTTCAGAATTGCCTACTTCCAACTTAAATTGAATTGGCTCGTTAGCACTGGCCCCCCACTTGGTAAGGCAACTCCCATCTTTTCATATGTTGTGTATTTATTCCTCCCTACTGTATGTTCCACTCCATGCATCTGACGAAGTGGGCTTTAGCCCATGAAAGCTTATGCCCAAATAAATTTGTTAGTCTCGAAGGTGCCACAAGGACTCCTCATTGTTTTTGCTGATACAGAATAACAAGGCCACCACTCTGAAACTTCATTATATGGATTTTAATAGACTGGCCAGATTGTATAGCAAACTATAGAGAAGAGAGACATCTAGTGGTAATAAATGAATTTATGTGGAAATTACAATTTACTTAGTGTGGGTCTGATCCTGGAAGTAAAGGGTGCTCAACATCTGGCAGGATTAGGCCTATAGACAATTTGATTGATAGTAAGTTCATCTTCATATGTTGGAATGGCATTACCAAGGCTGTTAGGGCAAAAGATGCCCTGACAGCTGTCTTATTCTTTAAGTATTTCAAATTATTATTAACGTGATGGTAGCACCAGGAGGCCCCATTGTGGTAGGTGTTTTAGATACACAGTGAGAGACAGTCCCTGCCCCCAGAGAGGCTTAAAATCTAAAAAGACAAGACAGGTAAAGAATGGGAGAAAGGAAGGATTTTTCCCTGTCACACAGACAGGCTGACAGTCAGGAAGTGTACTCAGGCCTCTTGAGACACAATTTAGGGCCATCCTTCTTGTCTTATCTTTCATTTTATCCTCCATCCTTTTCTTCAAATGATTCCTGCTCCAAAGGGAAGTGGAACAATATTCTCTCTTTACGTAGCACCATAGAGGTGTCAGGCGCTTTATAGACACATCAAACCACAAGATCCTTGGATCAGAGAAGTTTACAGTCTTAATCACAAAGAAAACAAACTATGATGGAAGATTTCAGAGTAACAGCCGTGTTAGTCTGTATTTGCAAAAAGAAAAGGAGTGCTTGTGGCACCTTAGAGACTAACCAATTTATTTGAGCATAAGCTTTCGTGAGCTACAGCTCACTTCATCGGATGCAGTGAAGTGATAAAGTGAGCTGTAGCTCACGAAAGCTTATGCTCAAATAAACTGGTTAGTCTCTAAGGTGCCACAAGTAATCCTATGATAGAAGAGGATGTGGAGGAGGCAACAAAGAACAAGAGGGAAAGGAGAACTGCTCTTGGAAGCACTAGCCATGGGTTAGCAATATCTCAGTTGCAAAATTTTCTCTTTCCTACAAGCATGCTGTAAATGTTTTGTTAAGTATTTTAAGATTTTATATAGCACCAATCACTCTGGTATCTAAGCAATGCAGTCAACAGGGCCAATTATGGCCCTTATATGCCCATACAGAGATTTTGAGCTGCAGTGAAGCCCAAAGACAGGCTAAGAAAAGCTGCCATAAATTAGCTCTCAGAGCTGCTGTAACTTACATTGGGGGCTGTCTGGTCCTTACCCCAGTCTGATATCTTGACAGCACAAAGATGGCCTAAAACCACCTTTGTCCCCTACCTTAAGCTGTATCTTCTGAGTTGCATCTCTCAGGAGCTATAATATAGAATTTGTTCCAATATACATAAAACATTGGGTGGCTGCAAGTGGATTTCCTCATTGTGCTTGCGGGAAGCAAGATGAAAAGAGGGTTCTATTAAGATTTATTGTTGTGTGTTTTGCTCCTTACACAGCAACAATAATATGAATAAATCACATGGGCACAGTTGAGTCCCAAATAACTATGTTTATTAACTATATACATACATGCAAGGCCTAGCTACATACTAGAACTGGGCAAATTATGTCCCCTGGAAATTCTGGTTTGTGACATTTGTTTTTGTCCTGAATTGAAATGAAAAGTTGAAATATCAAAAGCTCTCATGGAATGAAATATTCTAGAAAATTTTGATCAAAATGACTCATTTAACTTTCAACATTCGTGTTTCAGTTTGTGGAACCAAATCAAAATGTTTTGTTTTGAGTAGTATCAACATGCACTTTAATGTTTCTGTGCTGCCATGGTGCCTCATGGGCATTATAGGTTGGAAGCCCAATGTCCTGGCCAGGCTACATCTTATGGGACTCCCATGATGCACATAGTGTCTTGGTCAGAGGAAGACCACAGTGCATCATGGAAGATGTAGTATGGCCAAGGAGCCCAGCCCATGGAGGAGAATGGAAGCATGAGGTACACAAACTACAACTCTCATGAGGCACCATGATGCTTTAGGCAGATGCAGTTTAATGTCAGACTGACTCAAATCAAAAGGTTTTCCAACCCAGAATGAAATATTTCAGCAGAAAATTTCAATTTTGCAGAAACTGCATTTTTCTGTCACAAATCATTTCAACAGAAAGTTCTCAAGCAGGTCTACAACTCAAACACTGCTGCTGCTTCTAAAACATAAAACACAGTGAGCGCCACTAGAGGGCTAACAAACTAATTAAAGGGATGCTTCCCTATTCCTATAGATGACAAGAATTTAAATAAATACAGTATATAAAAATACAGACCCCTGTCCAGTAGAAGATATTACCTCATCCATCTTGTCTCTCTAATATCCTAGGACCAACACAGCTACAACAACACTCCAAACAACTCAGAATAAACAGAGCCAAATACATACTTTCCTACATGACCACATCCTCCAGGGAATGACTGTAATATCTGGTTGCCTTACATACACTAATGCAAGAGTCCTGTCCCATTTGATAATAAACTACCTTACCGCATGTACGTTTTCAGCTTGTGCAGGAGAAATCTTATTTTGTACATCTCATTCGGGATGTTTTGGAGAAGACTAATCACTTCCCACTTGTGCTAAACACTAGTCAGATAATTTGACTAATCGTTTCCATGCAGGTTGTCTTGAGAATTAAGTCACCTGTTTCAGAACAAAAAGCCGTAAAACTCTAAGGCTCAACCAAAGATTAATACCACACTTAAACAAAAGCAGAATGGTTTAAAAAAAAACCCAACACCCTAGTCAGTTATTTCTATAGGTTTTTGGAACAACTATTGGCTTTATCTCTATTACATTTTATAAGCCTTTTGCATATGATATTATCTACATTTTTAACTTCTGTGTTTATATTCATCACATTTTAAAGGGAGAAAATTAGGATTCTTTTAAATAAATATTGATTGATTTAAGAAGTTTAAACAGGTTTACAATTAGAATTTTTAATTATTTAATTGTAATTAGTATATTCATGACACTTAAACAGAAAGGAACTGAAAAATTAAATGGAGAGGAATTATTTGTTCTTGGACAATAAGTGGGATTCTCCAACTGTCTAAGACATCTCATGTGGCTGCCAATAGTGTGGTATCTGAGCACCTCACAGGTCTAAATTTAGTTATCCTCCCAACACCTCTGTGAAGGAGGAAAGTGCTATTTTCCCCATTTTACAGAACTGAGGCACAGGCAGTGGGTCCAAACAGAGCCCAAGGTCGCTCAGGAAGCCCAGGCAGGGAACTGAATACAGATCTACCAAAGCCCAGCCTACACCCTAGCTATTGGATCATCCCGCTGTTCATCCTCAAGCCTTGTCTACACTGGTGGTGGGATGTAGGGTACGTGTAACTACACGCTACAGTTAACAGCAAGCTGCATCCCCATTGTGGTGTGTGTAGCTGCACATGGCAGTGAAAGGCTTTGGCAGTGGCGAGGCTGCAGATGTACAGTTTTGTAGGGTATATACCCTAAGGTTCTGGTGTGTCTTTACTCTGCTCACCTAAGCAGTCTTTACACTACTATTTACACCCATACTAGGGGGCATGCAGCATAGGTACTCTACATACCACCCTCAGTGTAGGGGTAACCTAGGAGTCCATCTCGGATTAAGATATTACAATGCTTTTGGCCAAAGCCCATAAGTGGGAGTTTGAGGACAGGGATTCTAGTTCCAGCTTTGATACCAATTTGTTCTGAGAGACTGTTCCCAATCTATAAAATGGAGATTACCATATTTCCCTGCCTTAAAAGGAGGATTTTAGGCTAATAAATTTATCACTTTGAAGTCCTCAGCCCACAAATGTTATAGAGGTATAAAGTAGTACCATTAACCTCAGTCCCTTAACATATTTGAATGTAAAGATGTTTTCACAATTTACCACAAGAGGGAGCCAACTGAAAATGTATCAGAAAATAAATTTAAAATTTCCTTTGCTTTTTGGGAAAAGCAAACCTGGGCCACATACTAAAGGAGGTTAGTATAGTCTGTCCTCATGAGTTTAGTAGGAAATATTAACCTTTTCACAGCTTTTCATTCTTATTGGTGCCCTTTTCTTGAGGAAGATTTTTCAAAGTCCTAATAAATGCACATTGTATAGCTGTATAATAAACTCTGAAATCAGGCAAGAAAAGGAGATCAGATATGTGAAACCATGCACCAGCTTGTATACCACACATTGTGGAATGACAACAATAGTCTACCCTACATATAAATCAAATGGCAAATGCACCTCCATACTTACCTGCAAACAGCTCAAAGAATAATACACTGATCCATATTGTTTGCTTGTGCTGTATACTGAATCCAAAACGTGTACATACAGTCAAAACCAGAGCTACACTCTCTAAAATGATGTGCTATTCCAGAACCAAAATTCTCTGTTTCCCAGACCAGTTACAATTATCAAGTGACTACAATTTACCTATTTGACATAATTTACAAAGCCCAACAATGTGAAAACAAAGAACTCAACAATAGCTAAGGACATCATAAATCAAAAAAACACTGCCTACATAACTCAGTCGGAGCCTGCACAGACAAGGCAGACAAAGGCTAATCTATACTGCACACTTCTTTTGGCGTTGTGTAGCATACATTCTCAGGTAGTCCCCCAGCACGGGATTAATAGAAGTGTAGATGGTGAAGCTTGGCTTGGCTAGTAGAATACAGACATGCCTGAAGGGTGTGAATACGTACCCAAGTACATACCCTACGTAGCTGTGTACTGGCCTCCCTGTCTACACTGCTAGTTTTAGCTGTGTAGTGTCACGCTGCCTCCCAGCTGCTGGAGCCCTTCCCCGCTGCAGGAAAAGACTCTGGCAGAAGGGAATGGCTCTGGCAGCAAGGAGGCAGCTGGGAAAGGATCTGCTAGCTCCTCACTGCTAAAGGTTTTCCCCAAGGCAGGTAAGACTCCAGCAGGAGAGAGAGGCTCTGCCAGCTCCCTGCTGCTAGAGCCTTTCCCTGCCAGAGAGGGAGACTCCTGCATCAGTAGGGCTAGATTTACACCTTAGGCACCCCTAGGCACAGCATCTTCAGCCAGGGCCATCACTAGTCATTTTGGTGCCCTACGCAGCCCATCTGTGGGGGGGCTGTGAGGGGCCCGAGGCCTCCGTGGGGGGGAGGGGCTGGCCCCAGGCTCCACAGGAGGGCGGGGGGAAACCATCCCCGGCCCCAGCCAGCTCCGCTCTGCTCCCCTGGCTCCCAGCTTTGGGGGACAGGGGGGAACCAGCCCCCAGTACTCGCCGATGGCACGGTTGGGAGCCAGGGGAGCGAAGCAGGCTGGGGCCGGGTTGCTTCACTTAACACTTACCCTGGTCAGCAGGGAATGACTCTGGCAGGGTGTGGCAGGCAGGAAAGTCTGAGCCTTTCCTCACCCAGTGAAAGGCTTCAGCAATGGGGACCCATGGAAGCTTTTCCCCACTGCCTCCCCCCGGCAGAGCCTTTCATTGATATGCATAGCTACATGCTGCAGTGCAGACGCCGCCTGCTTTTCAGTGCGGTGTGTAGCTACATATACCCTACAGGCTGCTGAAACTGGTGTGCAGTGTAGACACAGCCAAAGGGTGGGAAGGGAAACAGAGGCACAGAGTGTTGAGTAACTTGCCCAAAGTCATACGGCAGGTCAATGGCAGAGCCAGAACAGAATCTAGATCTCCCAAGTCCCAGTCCAGTGCCCTAGCCACTAAATCATACCATTTTTTAGTCTGCACTTGATGAGCACTTAGACTCATATTTGGTTACTTCAGTGACAAAAATAAGCATTTGTGGCCCTACATACAGTACCTGAAATTTTAGCAAGCACCAAAGCAGTTAAGGGACAAAATACCAAAGCAATTGAACTAGCTTTTGGGAAGTCATAATTAGGGACACATAAAAACCAGACATTTCCCCTCTGTAAGACACAAACCCGCAAAACACTGTCATTCAATGGCAAGGCCACATAACAGGCCACCTTTGAAAGCCCTAATGAATAACTTCTAAAGAGCCCTTCATAAGAAGAATAATCTTAAATAGCCACAAGATACTAGCCAAGAGCTTAATAAAATACACAAGCCCCACATGCAAAAAAACAGACAAAACAAACAGAAACCGAGAGCAACTCCAACCATAACAAGATGGGCCTCGTAAAGGGGAATTAACAGCAAAACTCTCAATAACATGCCTATGGGTGGCCAAAGGTCTGCTCCCTCCCCATCTTACAGAGCACATAGAAACCAAATTAAGCTGTGTTGCCACGTCAGAGCACACTGACTGGGAGTCAGGAAGTCTGGGCTCTGCACCAAGCCCTGCCACAGACTTGCTGTGTAGCACTGGGCTAATCACTCAGTCTTTCTTCGCTTCAGTCTCCCCTTTGTAAAAATGAGGAGAACACGGCATTTACTTAGCTCACAGTGGTGCTGCAAACTCTTAAATGCCATTCCTGCTTGTTAGACACCTAGTTGGTAGAACAGGGTGGAAGGCACTAGAGAAGTGCGAACCACTGGTTTTATCTAGATTTTTCCATAACATTATTTTCTTGCTTGATAGGGGTTCTTGAAAATGAATGACTTTCCAGAAAAGCTCCACTCAGGGGTCAGTGAATTACATTACTGCACATGACAAATATTGCAGTGTTCAATGTGTGTGGGAAGCAGCATGCGAGCAGGGTCCCAATGTTTGCATTTTCCACTTAATACTCTGTGGCCATGAGTTGTTACAGCAGCAGTGGGCCGCACAAGGAAAGAACAGCCCGAGGTGCCACCAGGAATCAGAACCACATCACATGGCAACCGAGAACTAGAGCAACTATATCCTTTGTAATTTGTGACTATTAGAAAGGTAACTTAACAACAGTGACACCCTACTTATTCACTAACCAATTTATTTGAGCATAAGCTTTAAAGCTTATGCTCAAATAAATTGGTCAGTCTCTAAGGTGCCACAAGTACTCCTTTTCTTTTTGTGAATACAGACTAACACGGCTGTTACTCTGAAACCTACTTATTCAATAAAGGCAACACCAAACAATGCACACTTATGCCCTTGTGATCAGTGCAATTTACAGATGGTGTCTACTGACCTAGAGTAAACCCAATTTCACAGAAAACAAATCTTGGCAGAAATTCAATGTTGATAAATGCAAAGTAAAGCACATTGGAAAACATAATCCTAACTATACATACAAAATGATGACAGGTTTCAGAGTAGCAGCCGTGTTAGTCTGTATCCGCAAAAAGAAAAGGAGTACTTGTGGCACCTTAGAGACTAACCAATTTATTTGAGCATAAGCTTTCGTGAGCTACAGCTCACCCGATGAAGTGAGCTGTAGCTCACAAAAGCTTATGCTCAAATAAATACAAAATGATGGGGTCTAAATTGGCTGTTACCACTCAAGAAAGAGATCTTGGAGTCATCTTGGATAGTTCTCCGAAAACATCCACTCAGTGTGCAGTGGCAGTCAAAAAAACAAACAGAATGTTGGGAATCATTAAGAAAGGGATAGATAAAAATACAGAAAATATCATATTACCTCTATATAAATCCATGGTACGCCCACATCTTGAATACTGCATGCAGATGTGGTTGCCCCATCTCAAAAAAGATATATTGGAATTAGAAAATGTTCAGAAAAGGGCAACAAAAATGATTAGGGGTATGGAACGGCTGCCTTATGAGGAGAGATAAATAAGTACTGGGACTTTTCAGCTTGGAAAAGACACAACTTAGGGGATATGATAGAGGTCTATAAAATCATGACTGCTGTGGAGAAAGTAAATAGGAAAGTGTTATTTACTCCTCCTCATAACACAAGAACTAGGGGGTCACCAAATGAAATTAATAGGCAGCAGGTTTAAAACAAATGTAAGTATTTTTTCACACAATGCACAGTCAACCTGTGCAACTCCTTGCCGGAGGATGTTGTAAAGGCCAAGACTATAACAGGATTCAAAAAAGAACTAGATAAGTTCATGGAGGATAGGGCCATCAATGGCTATTAGCCAGGATGGACAGGGATGGTGTTCCTAGCCTCTATTTGCCAAAAGCTGGGAATGGGCAACAGGAGATGGATCACGTGGTGATTACCTGTTCTGTTCATTCCCTCTGGGGCACCTGGCATTGGCCA
The DNA here is from genome assembly GCF_965140285.1 of Lepidochelys kempii. Lineage (NCBI taxonomy): Eukaryota > Metazoa > Chordata > Testudines > Cheloniidae > Lepidochelys > Lepidochelys kempii. Next base: position 25,258,815 of record NC_136381.1, on the reverse strand, counting down.
CTGTCAGAAGTCAGGCTACAGACTAGATGGACCTTGGTCTGACCCAGTATGGCTGTTCTTATGTTCTTACCATTAGTGTAGATGTGTTAATGTCACTTGGAAAGTACTAGCCCATTTGAAGCAATAGCTTCATGTATTTCCAGAATGAAGATTCCACATCCAAACCAGTTTCTGATCCAGGCGTACATAACCTAAAAAAGAACGTTCAGGTAACTTGGAGGGAAGGAAGTATTCTGAACAGTAGTAAAGATATGCAGAAGGGGTGCAGAGACCTTGGGCTAAGGATTTGCTTGGGGAACAGGCTCCACACATGCCCAAGGATCTGATTCTGACCGAATTTTACTCCAGAGTAGACTAGGAGTAATTCCAGTGAAGTCAACGGAGCTTCCCTAGTGTAGGGGAGATCAGAGATTCAGACCCTAAATATCTCCATTACACACAAAAAACTACATTAAAAAGACTATTACTAAGGTAGCAAAGTCAAGCCAGAATTAAGATTGCTCGTCTAACCTGGTCCCTCTCCTTGTGCTGTCCCTCAGCCAATTCCACACTTGGTCCAAGGGCTACTTTCATCTCCTTGATCACATTAGGGAGGAGCAGGACTGACACAGCACTGCTAAATGGGACTGGGAAACTCAGGCCTGATCTACTACTAGGAAATTAGATCAGTATAACTATGTCATTCAAAAGGTGTGAAAAATCCCCCCTCCCCCCAAGTGACACAATTAAACCAACCGAACTCCTGGTGTAGACAACGCTAGGTTGACAGGAGAATGCTGTCAGGGGAACCTAGCTATTGCCTCTCAGGGAAAAGGCCTCCCATCGGCTTCACTAAAGCTCTACAGCTGAGCCACTGCTTCATTTTAAGTGTAGACAAACCCTCACTTGCATGACTCTTCCCCTCGTCCCCAACACTTCACCAGTGCAGATTCCTTCCCAGTTCCCACATGTAGACCAGACTGGCCACCCCTGGGTCTGTCGTCCCAATGTGCATCCAGTTCATGCAGCTTTGCAGCTTCTGTTTCCCTTAAGGATGCACAAACTAGGTCTAGGATTCATCCCTATAAAAAATGACATTAAAAGAAATTAAATCAATTAACAATCCAAAAAAGCAGACCCACTCCCCGGAAGGTTTTAGTGAATCCAAAAAACATGCACCATTAAAGGCTGAAGATCAGTTATAAAAATAGAGTGTGGTCTTATAGACAGGCAGTGTAATCCAATGGTTCGAGCATGGTGCTGTGACTTGGGAGAATTCTGTTCTATTCTTGCCTCTGCCATGTGACATTGGTTAGGTCTCTGCACCTCAGTCACCTCCACCACCCTTTGTCTGTCTTGCCTGTTTTGGATGTAAGCTCTTCAAGAAAGGGACTGTACCTTCCCTTGAGTAAATATTATGCCTGGCATAACGGGGCTTTTATCTCATTTGAGGCTGCTAAATGCTACTGTAATACAGATAAAAAGCTCACTTACACTTATATTTTGACCTTTAAAAATGAAATTGAGATAGAAATAAAAGAACAAGCAAGAAGGGTTAAGTCAAGAGTAGGAGGCTGGGAAAATAGAAGTGAGGGGTATATATTTACTTAGAAGGACATATTTGGCTCAATAACAGTTAGGAAGGGATCTCAAACACCATAAAATATTCATTATCTTTTGTTCTGTATCCTTTTTCATATGGGACACTTGCTGTAAGTGCCAGGTTCAGCAGAGAAACAGATGGTGGCGAATTGCCTTTCCAGCCTCAGGATTTCTCTTTCTTGTGTGCCATGAAAAGGCCTAATTTCATTTTATTTTATGTTTTTAGAACTTGGATAAGTTTATGTATGTCCAAATAAACAAACTGGGGGTTTCATGTCCCAGTGCACTTTAAAATACTGTATTCTATTCTGAAAAAAAGAGAGTCCTCTCCCCTCGTCCCCCAAATTCATAAATCACAAGACGGAGCAGACATGGGAGATCATCTGCAGCACAAATTGGAGCCTTAAGGCCTAATTTATAAAGCCTCTCTGCTGTTCAGTATGGGCTCCTCAATCAGTTGATTCCAAATTCACGAGTACTGCCCTATAGAAGTGCAGTCTGTATCCTAGTCCTTGTCACTGTATATTAAGTTCTTTCCCCACCCCGCTCACTGTTTTGCATTGTTCTTTGAAGTTCTGTGATGCCTTAAAAGTTCCAGGTCAAAGGGCTCGTCTAATCAGAGAGTTAGTGGGTAGCAAACGGGGGTGAAAATCTACAGCACTCTAGTATGCTGCCCACTAACTAGCCATGTGGACCGTGCTACTATACACTAAAAGGTTTCAGAGTAACAGCCATGTTAGTCTGTATTCGCAAAAAGAAAAGGAGTACTTGTGGCACCTTAGAGACTAACCAATCTATTTGAGCATAAGCTTTCCTGAGCTACAGCTCACTTCATCGGATGCATTTTCCACTGAATGCATCCAATGAAGTGAGCTGTAGCTCACGAAAGCTCATGCTCAAATAGATTGGTTACTCTCTAAGGTGCCACAAGTACTCCTTTTCTTTATACACTAAAAGTCGCCCAGTCTGCTTTGACCTACTGCTATTTAAAAACTGCAGTACACAAAGCACATGGCGGCAGGTGTGACACAGCCAGTTGGTACACACAGCAGGCTAAAATACTGTAGATTCACAACCTGTCTTGCCTCACATTCGCTCTACATAGACAAGCCCTAAAAGTCAATTGTATAGACATGGAACTTTTTCATAGACAAGGCTATGTTAGCATTATAATGGCAGCAAGGAGAACAAAACTCTGATCTCTTTAAATAAAAGCAGGGTTTAAAAATTAACTTATTTTAAGCTATATCAGTGGGCCTTCATTTTGGCTCAATCTTACAGCATTTAACAGACAGTGAAATGTAATTGTCATGTAATTGAAATTAGCAAGGAGCCCAAAACTTAGATTATAGTTCTGAACATTTCTGAACTGAGGAGAAGTTTGGAACTGGATTCAGTTCCAAATTTTGTGGTTTGGGCCATTTCTAGCAAAAGTCGTGTCAGATGATGCATATAAAATAAGCACCGACCTGGAATTCTGCCTGAAAGATTAATAACTTTTGGATAATACATACTTGAAAGTCTTTGAACAAACTTCCTAGAGCTGTATATCTTATACTGGCATTGTAAGCTCTTCAGAGCAAGAACCAGGTCTTTCTTATATGTTTGTGTACTGCCTATCATGATGGGGCTTGTGCTTCTAGCATCACTGCAATAGAGAGAATAAATAATATAGTTAATTATAAATAAACTAATAATAAAAATCAAATCTGATAAACGTTTTCACTCAAATACATGGAAAAACTCCGGTAATGGAGGAAAGGGGAATGTGTGGCACACTTTAGATGAGTCAAGGGTTACTGAAACTATCATGCTAGTTTTTTATCCAGAGTTTTAGGAATTTGGAAGATACAAAGCAATCCTAGAACACCTTGATCAATCAGTCCATCAGCCCTCCCAGAGAGAGCACCAATCACAACACATTATTCATGTTGTTCTAGCCAGTCCTTCAGCCACCAGCTGGACAGACTGCCAGTGGCACCGGACACCCAATCGGCATAGCGCACTGCAGTCCAGAACTCCTGAGTGATTTGCCAGCCTCAGCCTCCCAAGTAGCTGGGATTACAGGCACGCACCACCATGCCCAAGCAAGCCTAGATACTTTAACAAAAATATTTTGATTTCACCAACACCTATCCATCAGCTAACCAATGTAAATTCTAGTTTGGGCCAGTTTAAAGCTCGCCATGGTTCTGCACACAAAGATACTGTCCAGACCATACAAATGAAGAGTTACTACACTTCTAGAAGCCTGCTCCGATCTGCTGTCTGAAATAACATAATGGTCACGGCACATCACTCTTCTGGAACATCAGGAGAGTCTGACGTCAAGGTACGCGTAGTGCTTCTGGGCCTTTAATCAGAGAGCTGCTGGAATGCAGAGCTCTTCTGCTCATTTGATGATTGTTTACCTCATGACACAAGTCTGGGCTCTGTGTCATATCTGTCCTACAACTAACTAATGCAATGCATCCTCATATGGATTTCCACATAAGAATGTGGTTCCGAAGGACTGGACCACTCCCAGGCACTCTGTTATGGTACCCAGGAGAATTTATTCCTAGAAAAAGCTGTAGAAGAGGACAAAAATGCTCTTCTCATATGATGCACCCTATCTTTGGGTTTTATACTGCCAATCACTGTAATTTCAAAGCGCCTTGCATGTAAAAATCAATAGCAATAGTTAAGGCCCTAGTGAGCTTCATGGAGTCTCTGACTCTTCTCCCATTCTGAGGTAAACATACACTTTGGAATACATTTTTTTGGTCTGTGCTGTTGGTTGATTTGTTTATTAAAGGGTTTTTTATTGTTTGTTTTGTTTTTAACCTTTAACCCAAGTTTATACAAAACAAATGCACTTTAACATTCATACTCTTTAGCCTGCCTTACCCAAGAAGTCCTCCTCTTTAAGATAATTTCCCTAGCATAGTATTTACCTTAACTATACTCAAGAGAACAATTCAGTTTCCCAAAGACAACAGAGTTAATCTTACTTCTTTAGTCTTGACCCTTTTCAATCTAATTTCCCTCTTTCCTATGCTGCAGTAATTGTCACTCCAGCACGGGCTCTGAGAGAGCCCTGACTCAGATCACCTTTGTTGCACCACCTCATCCCCTACTCTCTAGTCTTGCAGGCCTGTCCAGTTACCATTTCATAAAGATGGATAGAGAAAATATTCTCCTCTAAGCTCCCTTCAGCTTGTGTTAGGAGCTCTCCTTTTGATTACCCTCTTTACAAGCTGAAAAGACAGGCCCCTAACCCCTGAGTAGTATTTGCTATTATTCTGTTATATTTTTATTTTTTAAATTCACAGGTAGAGGGAATTGTGGTAACTCAAGTAAAGCAACATGCTAAATACATTGGCTGTCCAGAAAAATGACGCTGTGGTTACAACTTTCAGTAAATCTCAGAACAAAACAGAACAGGCCCAGCAAAATCCACATTTAGTAAAAAGGGTCATATTGAAAATAAGGCAAATATTAATTGTGCTTTAGACTGGTTTCCACCATTCCAATTATATCCTTATTCTTAAGACACCAGCAGCCTTTGATGGAAGCATGTGGGGTATGTCTACACTGCAGCAGGAAGGTGAGATTCCTAGCACAGTTAGGCAGCCTTGCACTCAGGCTGTTTGAACAAGTGCACTACAAAATAGCAGTATGGACGTTGCGCATGGGCAGTGATTCATGCTACCTACCCACACTCACACCCAGGGGATTGGGTAGACTTGGACTTGGGTGACTAGCTTGAGCTGTGCCAGGGCATAACATCCACACTGCTATTTTTAACATTCTAGCTTGAGCACTACTAGTGTGAGTCTGCCTACCCATGCAAGGAATCACACCTCCCAGCTGCAGTGTAGACATACCTGTTACCCTGAGAGCCCCCAGTGCCCACTGGCAGAGGGCCCACTGTACAGTAACTTGTTTCAGGCCTACCACATTCACTGTCCCCAACACACTTTTGTCATAATATGTATCCAAAAAGTATCTTATAAGGTATTGTATGTAAACTGGTGATTTGCTGGTCAGGAATAGGTGTGATGTATGTGTGAGCTGCATATAAAGGGTTATGTATGAATACAGGAAATATGTTCTTTACGTGTATTTGGGAGGCAGAGCATAAATCAAGCCTGCCCTAGACAAAGGAATGTGTATTTACCTGTCTGCCTGGCTTGATTGCAGGCAGAGGACAATGAAAGTATATTTACATATAAGGTAAACAAAGCCATCAAGCTAACAAGTGATGGAGGAAACAGCTTAGTGAGCTCACCGGGGGACAGATCTACATTCCCCAGGAAGTCTTCCTGGATCCAGAGGCAAAGACAATGGGCTTTGGGAAATATAAGGGGAGCAAAAAGACATTCTAGTTATCCATCACTGGGGACGAAGGAAGGGCTTAGAATCATAGGAAAAAAATCATAGACTCTCAGGGTTGGAAGGGACCTCAGAAGGTCATCTAGTCCCTCTGCTCAAAGCAGGACCAATCCCCAATTTTTTCCCCAGATCCCTAAATGGCCCCCTCAAGGATTGAGCTCACAACTTTGGGTTTAGCAGGGCAATGCTCAAATCACTGAGCTATCCCTCCCCGCCCAGATTCTGTAAGTGAGAAAACTGTTTAGGCAAAGATAGAGCTTGCTAGAATTAAGTTAAGTTTTAGGCACTAGAAAGTATGTTATTTTTGTTTTGTTTGTAATCATCCCGGTCTCTTTTTCTCTTGCTTAGTATCACTTAAATCTCTGGTTTTTATTAACAAATTTGTTCTTAGTTTTACAATACTATCTTAGTTCATATTGAAGTAAATAGGGAATCATCTGCTAACCTAACAGGCTGGTGTGTGCACTGTCTCTTTATAGGCAGCAAACTTAATTTCTGTGAGTGTCACAGCAAGATGGACTGGACACTGCAAAGAGACATCTTTGGGGAACTCGGATTCACTGATTGTTACCCTGAAGGCAAGGTTTAGATTGGTAGAGGCTCTAAGCGTTTGCTGGTGAGGTGGACAGACTGGCGTGGCAGGGAGCTGGCACACAGTTTAAGCCCTAGCAAAGCACTCCCTTGCTGAGGCAGAGCAGTAACACAGTGGCTTACAGTTTTGGGTGTTCTCAGGAAAGCATCACAATACCCATGGATTAATGATGGGAGAGAAGGAATGTTGCACAGTGGTTAAAGCCTGGGACTGATAGTCAGTATCCTGAGTTATATTTCCAGGCCTGCTAATGAACCTGTGTGTGATGGTTGCTTAACTTCTCCGTGCCTTAATTTCCCCATCAAAGTGATAATTACCTACCTCTCAGTGGACTTGTAAAGCTAAATAAACATTTTAGGCTGAAATTTTCAAAGGAGCCTAAGCGAGCATCTTCTTTGAAAGTGTCAACCTCAAATGAAAGACACTGTACAAATGTTAATATTATGTCAGCGAACTAGAAGAGAGATCCTGGCAACAAAGTCAAAAAACAAACAAACAAAAAACACTGATTAAATTTGCCAAGGAGAAATGCACTGTTGACACCTAGCAGTACAAATAACATGTTTATGTACACAGCAGTGTCTTATCTCACTGCACTGCTTTTCCCTGATTCCAAACAAACTGGACTGCAGGGTAGTGCCCAGAATGGCAATGTAGTGCTAACGGATGTCTGTATCACAGCATTCTATCCTGTGAGGCATGACAGGGGTTAAATATATCCAGTGTAAAATCTGATGGTGGCTATTTAAGTGATCTCAGTGCACTGACATATTTAGGGGACTCCCTTAACATGCAATGAGAATAACACCCCCTCACTTATTTTAGGGCACGATAGGTCTGTGTTATTGACCAAGTGACTCAAGACCTTGGATGTGCCAGATAAACCAAGAATAGCAAATGAACAAATGTTTCTTACAAAGACATTACAAATAGCTAACCATACAAGTACAGAGCTCTCCGTACCACAATGGAGCTTTTCATGTGGGATTGTGATTCCAGCTCCTGATTGTCTTGCTCATACCTCCCATACAGTGTATTTTCCTTCAACATGTCTTGGGACTTGTTTACATATGAGCTTTCTGCTATGGCCAGTAACTAAAATTAAGACACAATTATATCTTGTAGCGCAGTGAGGAAATGCTGGGGGGTTAGTAGTAAATTTCACAATCAGTGATTCTCCTAGTTCTAATAAAATACTTCCACTGGGCTTCTTCATTTTGCCTGCTACTTTAACTAGTTATGGCTCTGAGCTGCTTCTCCAAAGTTCAGGGCTGTTGTGGATCCATGGTTTTGGCTCAGGTCCATTTCTCCTGCTAACACAAAAAGGGTGGAGCAGTGCAACCCAGAGATCTTTATCCACCAATAACTATGTTGAGTGGTGTCCTCTTCATTTCTTTTACACCTTTTGGAATCACTTGAATTCTCAGATTATGCTTTCAGTCTATCCACCTATTAAAAGATATGAGTCTTTGTATAACAGATAATTTTTTAAACCTGCTGTAATATACTTAACGGGTGCATGCGCACCCACATACAAACACTGAGTACCCTGGAAGCAGAACTCCTCAACTAAGTGTCATCTGTCCTTTACTGCCAGCAGATTCTCCTTCAACTTCAGTGGATCCTTTGGAGCTGGATAATCTAAGGTTTAGCCCACTGCCATTGTGAAGTTGTAAATAAGCATGGTGTGCAGCATAGTTACAACTATGAAGTGCCTAAGTGTCCATGCATTTATTACAATATGATCAGTGCAAGTAGACACATAGAAAGAACTGGAAGCGATTAAAAGGGATGAATGAACCTGTTCAGATAATGCAAAAACCACTCATCTCTGTCCTTAATACGCGTAGCCCAAAAGGAACGTATTTAAGGGTTAAACAATAAATACATTTTATATGACATTTAATTTTCACATTGTTTGACACTTCCTGAGTTGGGCTTAGTAGTGCTTTTCTTTGAGTATTTCTTTCCCTTTTGGAAGTGATAACTCTTTTACCAACATGCACATGGAACAATTAAGTGACTTGCCCAAGGGTCATGCAGTGAATCAGTGGCATAGCCAGAAACAGAATTTACAAGTCCACGTCCTTTCCTCCACACACCAGGCTCTACTCCTTGTACGTGTAGTATACTCTCTCACATATACCCACAGAGAAGAGGGAGCATAAAAAAGGAAAGAGAAAAATATCTGGAAAAAAAGATTACAGAAAGGAAGACATTGCATATCACTTACTAAAAGTCATTGGTTAAAGACAGACTACAGAAATTGTCCCCAGCCAAGTGCATGGAGACAAATTCATCCCTTATGCAGCTCCAATAGAGTCAATAAATTGAGTTCCTTGAGGGATGGTCTTGACCCACTAAATCCGATCCATTTTTGTCTGGTTTTAATGGAATCTTGCCTTATTATGGTCTATTTCTGTCCTATTTTGAGCATTACAACATTTCTGAAAGGACACTAGGGGAGAGGGAAGAGAGCTAGTAAGTATTCACATGAGACGGAGGAGTCATAGAAGTTTATTTTTTATACAAACTAATCCTCCCTGAGTTATGTAAACTTCCTTGACTTACACAAACACTCTGAAAGGCAAAGGTTTTCTGTCCTCAGTGAACTACTGACGTTAACACTTGTCTTTGCCCATACTGCCTGCTAACACTGTTACATGCTGCTCTCATACCATTAGTACAGGATCTCGTTCTCCATGATGGAGAAATGAATTTAAGGAAAGGTGACTAGTGAATAAACACATGGAAGGGCTGCACTTTTACAAGGTGAGAAATTGGGCTAAATTGAACCTTGTCCTGAAAAATTAATAGGATGGTCACCTAGGACTGTGACAGAATACACCCCTGTATTCACATCCAACACACTATTATAATAATCTATGCATAAGGTATGCCTTGTAAGGAAGGCATCATTTGAAAACTCAAAATTAGCTGGTCAGTATTGTCCTGTTAAAATATATATGGCAACATTGTATGTGAAGTTATAAGATTTCCCTGCATGATGTTATTAACACATGTTCCAAACCCCACAGCCCTGCCCGAGCAGAAGTTGGAAAACAGGTCTGTCCTAAACAAAGAAATGTGTGCTTGCCCGGCAAGTATCTCATGGCATCCGGGCTCCGCAGGCAAGGGCCGGATCCGGAGTGCTGCACCAACCAGTGCCTGGCTCTTTTGGACGAGAGACAAGAGCGCATCGGGGCACAGCTTGGACCTGTACCGAGCACCCAGTCATGCAGAGGCAGCCCTGCTTGGGGAGCAGGGCAGGGAGGGCTGCCAGGCAGCCAGCCAATGCCCCAGCTCCTACAGCATGGAGAGCCAGCGGCCTGAGCAGCTGCCACCAGTTTCAGATCCAGCGGCTCCTGGCAGGAGGTGACAGTTTTCAAACTGTGAGGTGCATTTTCCCTCTGTGCTAATTGGAAGGCAGAAATCTGAGGGAGGGGCACACGTGAACCCCCGCCGTGCACCGCTTGCTTGCCCCGGTCACTAAAATAACTAGTAATGGCTCTGAACATAAAGTTCTGTCTCCTACTGTCTCTCTCTTCCTGTTAATTTCTTTCTGAAGTTCTGACAATCCTTCATTTGCATTCAGCTCAGACTGGTGATAGGAAGCCCATTGTGAACAAGACAATGCTCAGTAAACAAACAGCTGGATAAACATCTCTCATCTGATAGAAAACGCTGGAAGACGAGGGGCTCTGCCCAGCGCTGGGGTAGACCAGCATTTGGGGAGGCCGGCAGCTCTGCCTTGTCCAGTGTTCAGGAAGGCCAGCAGCTCAGCCCGACTCTGGGTGCGGGGGCTGTCAGGGGTAAGGGGGGCCGGCCACTCATCCTGGTGCTCAGGGTGGCCCGCACCAGTGGCTCCGCCTGATGTGGCTGGGGTGGGCGGGCTGGGGCTCCTCCAGTCTCGGGGCCCCTCAGAGTCAGGGCTTCTCCTTTTACAGGGTGGGAGTGGGGTTTCAAGGCTCTGAGATATGGGGGGGGGGGGAGAAGGGGCGGGCCCAGCAGGCTAGCCTCCCCAAAGTGCACGTACATCCCTATTTATTTGAACTCTTGGATATACCTATATGTTGAATTGTTCAAAAATTAAAGCTAAGCTTTAATTCCATATTGTTCGTGAAATGTGCATTTTCTTCTACTTAGTATAACTTGAAGCATGATTTGAGAAAAGAAAAAGGAGTACTTGTGGCACCTTAGAGACTAACCAATTTATTTGAGCATGAGCTTTCGTGAGCTACAGCTCACATTGATGAAGTGAGCTGTAGCTCACGAAAGCTCATGCTCAAATAAATTGGTTAGTCTCTAAGGTGCCACAAGTACTCCTTTTCTTTTTGCAAAGACAGACTAACACGGCTGTTACTCTGAAACCTGTCATGATTTGAGAAAATATCTCTCGAGCTGTAGATACAGATAGGAAGCAATTGATACGGTTGTTTTCATCTTCTCTGCCATGTACATTATCAGTGGACACCTATGTAATTAGTCTTTTCATGTTATGAAGCGGTGTTCCAATGTATTTAATGGGCTTATCTGAACTCTCAGTATTAATGCATTGAAATATCATATGCGTGCAAGTTAAGGCCTCTATAGCATAATCACAGAATGCTTGGAGTTTCTACTGCTGAAATATGAATTATTGAAATATGAACATATGCTGATTTTACCAGAGAACTGATTCTTACACAGTTTTGCTGCATCTATTTGCACACAAGAGATCACAAAATGGGCTTTCAGTGCTAGTAGCAATGGTCCCTGGAATGCATCTTCCTTAATTCTGGTATCTAATGGCAACTTCTGGGGAAGAGGAAGGCGAACTGGTCAGAAAATGAGAATGTTTCAAAAATACTTATGTGAAAAATGTATTCCTTTTTCCCCTATCACAATATTTCAATTTATTTTTTTATCATATTGCCTCAGAGGTGGAGAGAGTGGAGGTGGGGGCACAAGTGAGTGGGACACCACATGCTTCCCTCCATACATTTTTAGGAAAAAATCATTTTGGGATAATCAGAATATTCCATTTCAATAAAATCCAAATGTTTCATTCTGATTTTGCCTTTGTTTTATAATGTAAAATATAAACATTAGATAAGAGTCCAGGATTGCCCTGAAAAAAAAAAGAAAAAGAAAAAGAAAAAAAAAAGAAAGCCCTGGCTGGGATGATTTAACTGGGAATTGGTCCTGCTTTGAGCAGGGGGTTGGACTAGATGACCTTCTGGGGTCCCTTCCAACCCTGATATTCTATGATTGTCACCGTCTGTCACTCCAAAGCCTATAAAGGCTCTTGAGTCAGTATAAAGCAGTGGTGAGCAACCTGCAGCCCATCAGGGTAATCGGCTGGCAGACCATGAGACAGTTTGTTCACACAGGGACATGCTGCCTGCCACTTCCCGCAGCTCCCGAAGGAACCCAAAAACTTCACACGTGTATACACACAGCACAACTGAAAGAGCGGTCTCTGGAGACAAGGGTGGGAACTAGGTAAGGCATGGCATAGGAGGTTGGCAAGGGAAAATGTTGGCCAAAAGCATTGGGGCAAATGCCTACCCTTATGAAAAATGACAACTGTCAACAAACAATGTAATTTTCAAACAGCAGCAACCTTTGGTCAATCCCTGCTAGAGTTGTATGCAATCCAGTGACTTAGGGCTGGTTTATGCTGGGGATGTAAATCACAGTTAATGGAAGCTTTGCCCATCTACACTAGGGGTTTGCACTGGTGGCTGGGTAACAAAGGCTGAAACTAGATAAAATCCACAGCGTAGACAAGAGCTTAGATGTGAAATTTGCTAGTTCCGTAGGCCATCCAAACCCCTTTTTGTTATTAACTTTATGATTCCACTTGGCTTATCTCACCCATCCATTGAGCAGCTACCAATTCTAGATGTACTTCAACAAATATTGAAGGCTTTCAAGTTAGCATTCTCTAATTTTTATTTCTATAACCTTATTTATCTTGCCTACATACTAACCTATAATCTCTCACATTCTCTCGCACACACAAACGCACGTGCACACACACACAGCTCCCAGTCTTCTGCTGTTTGTGATTTCAGACAGTTTTATTTATTGGAACAGGTTCAATGTGTTTCAGATAAACTATTTCAGCATATATATATATATATATATAATTAGAGCTAGCCAAGCCTAGCAAACCGAGCTGGGTGAAAATTTCTGGAGGTAACTTGTTTTCTTTGATGAACTATGATTTTGTTTGTTTGTTTGGTGACTGAAACAAAAGCACCAACAAACCAAAAAGGTCCAGCCATAAAGGAAGTTGAAGATTTGATGCTTGGCTGTTTTAGGTGTTTGTGTATTATCTCTGTAGGGGAAAACATTCAAATAGTTAAAGATATTTTACTCAAACTTTCTAAATCTCATTTAAATCTTGGGCTGAGACCAAGTATAAAAAATGTCAGCTTCAAAGGAGAATTTACCCAGGAAGTTGTGAGTCAGAACAAGAGTTATAAAAAAGGTTGGCAAGCAACTGTTACTACAATGAACTCTACTAAACAATGCTTATAAAGTCCAAATTCAGCATTGCAACGTAGGATAAATGGCTTTAGCAGCAGTGCTTCTATGGACATTGTGGACTTCTTACACCAGCAAACTGAAACTTTCATTGTAGGTTTTGAAAAAAAAAAATATCTAATCCCCAGGGATTACTAACGATTGTTAAACAAAGCAAAGCTAGTGCTTTTTGGAAGAAACAAACAGCAGTGCTTGAGATTTGTTGTGGTGACTCAAGCACTGATACTGATCAATGACATCCTCGAGGAGGAAAAATTAGAGTGCAAAATTACACACACCATTCAGTTTAGATTAACAGAACCCTATGCAAAAAGAAGAGAATATGCTTATGATGTTTTAAAAAGCTCTTTTATACACTTGCTGAGTTGGTTGTAAGGAGACCCACCTGATCTGGCTACTTTGGTGATTCAGCAAAGTAGCTCCACACCCTCTCACAAAATCCTTGAGCCTGATAACTGATGTATCAAACTATAATTGCTATGTGTGTGAAGTTATAAATAACTTTTGCTTAATTATAATCCATTTTTAGGTTGTGCTCTATAGACTGCTACAAATTTTCAAGGAGAGTTAAGTTTGAAGGCATGGTAGCTATCTGTTAGTTAGCTAGGGGGGAACCAAAAGACATAAGTCAAAATTTCAAATCAGTGAAATATTTAAAATGACCTATAACAAAACCAGTTTCACTAATTTTCTTCAAACTGCGCAGAAACATTTTCCTTGGCTTTCAGAATAAAATTAAGCAAGCTTCAGGTCATTCTGAAATTACAGGGTTTCACTGACCACTGCTCCACAGTCTACAATATCAAACATCCCTTATCAGTTGCTAAAATGCTCTGTTTTATCAGAATGGGAAGATAATATTTATGAAAAGCCCTTTAGCTGATGTTCAATTTGCGACTAGTTTCAGAGTAACAGCCGTGTTAGTCTGTATTCGCAAAAAGAAAAGGAGTACTTGTGGCACCTTAGAGATTAACCAATTTATTTGAGCATAAGCTTTCGTGAGCTACAGCTCAGTTCATCGGATGCATACTTTCCACAGTATGCATGCGTTGAAGTGAGCTGTAGCTCACGAAAGCTTATGCTCAAATATATTGGTTAGTCTCTAAGGTGCCACAAGTACTCCTTTTCAATTTGGGACTAATCATTCCATATTCACTGCTATTTTTCAGACCCGCTCACAAGTCCATAATTATTATTCCATTTCCTTCTGTACATTTTTCTTTTTCTTTTGTACTTTCAATAAATACAAAGCTCTACCACCAGACAATTAGACAAGAACAAAAAACCAAACAAAACATGCAGCATGGTACAAGGCCAAACCCACAAACACACAATTACTTTTCCAGCATGCAGAAATTATGTACAGAAACACAAAAGACAAATAATGTATGTATATTGTGTAGCTGACAGAAATAAAACCTATTTATAAAGATCAAAGGTTGTTTTCAACGGTATATTACTATTTCTGGAAAACCAATCTACATTATTTTTAGTACAGGTTAGGAACTGTGAGCAATGATTGAATTATTTGCCAAGAACATGGTTAGACAGAGAGACTTGGAAAACTGGAAACTGTGATTTCTTTCCAAAGGAAAAGTATATCATAGTCACAGCTGGCATCACTATATGGAGGACTTTGGGCTTCTAATACATTTTATGAGAAATAACACGTTTTAATATAGAGCAGCCTATTATTATCAGGTTAACAGGAGTTATTCTTTAATAGAGATTATCCAGGTCTATCTGAAATTTTAAGACACTGAGTTGCCTCTGAAATCCTAAAATTATTCTGAAAAATATTTATACTACAGCCTGTAAAACAGAATGCGCACACATTTTGAGGATACCTGCCTAATTATATCAATAGCCACCTCTGAACTGGGTGAAACTTTTTAGTGAATAGCCCAAAAATGCAGTTTTGGTCAGCCCAAAACTATTTTCTCAAATCTGATGCAAAGTCACTGAAAAGTTTCCACCAAAACCCTTTTTTTAATTAATTTTTTGGGCGGGGGAGGGAGGGTGTCATTCCTAAACCAGCTACTGGAGGAAGCAATGGTGCCCCCCCCCCCCCAATGTACAGCACAGAGCTGAACTTCAGTTTCCCACACTGCAGTTCAAATCCCTGCTCTACAGGAGGTAGAGGGGGAGGCCGGCGAACTGAACTCAGGTGCCTCACATCAAATCGGAGTACCCTAACCACTGGGCTATGGGATATCCTACCTGAAGTCTCTCAGTCTCTTCTGTTGAAACTGTTCCACTTTATATAAAATATTTGAATAGTCATTAGGCTTTGAAAGAGAAAGCAAAGAACAACTCTCCTCTCTAGACAGGTGGTTAAAGCATTTCACTGGCACAGAGGTGACTAGTTCACATATGTGCTCCAATGTCTATTTAAATTACTTATCTGCAGCGTAACATGATTATTACATTGATGGGTTTACTAGATTTGGACAGATTACATAACCAGGACGAACCCAACTCTTGCTGCTTTTGGGGCCCAAGGTAAGACCAATCTTGCTGTTCCCTCAATTCTATGGTTTCTCAATGACCTGGCAATGTTTCTCTGAAAAAGAAAGGACAAGCAGAGGGTCAAGGTTTAAGGGTGCAGTGTAAAACAAGGGGTGGAGGGAAAGAAAAGATTATAGTCCTTTCAAAAAAGAAATATTGCTTTTCATATTGGTGCCTAGGTATGCATAGGTAGATAAGATAATACAAAGAGAGGTATAACTCAAATGCCTAATACACAGCTAGGAGAAAAAGATTTTTCACTTAAAGATCCCCTAGTTTAACCCCTTCCACTAAGTGATATAAAAGCTCTTACTCAAGTTCTTTTGATCCACATCTCTAGAAAAATTCAGGAAAACAAGTATTGATATTTTAAAAGATGAAAAGCAAGCAGAAAATAGATGTTGGGACAAAAGGGGTTGGTTAGGTTTGAGCCAGGGGTTATAATTGGGAGTAACTGGATGAAAATGAGCAAAGGAAAATTTTGGGTGTATGGCAGGAAAAAAAATTCCTGACAATGAAATCTTTTAGGATGTGGAATGAGATTGCCAATGGGAATGGTGAAGCCCACCACTTGTTTCCTTTAAAATTAAGAAAATACTGTAAGGAATGTTAGCTGAGGAAGGGACAAGAATGACCTAATTAGTATATTCCATCAATAATTTCTGGTACTATGAAATAGACTGAAACTGTACGATGCCAAACTCACTTCTCTTTCCTGTGCTTTGTTGTGGTCTTCCAGAATAATACTTTATATTCCAAATATATGCAAAAAAACAACCTGGTCTATAGCTGCTATAAGTATAAAACATAGCATATATCTTTTCTTTTGCATCATTTGTTGACCACTGTTGAGTCAACAAAATGCTCTGAATCTGCTTGAAGGAAAGTATCTTTCATCCTTCACTGAAAAGGTCTATTGCTATAGCAGGTGGCAGCCAAAGGTGGCACTAGTTACTGATTAACTGGACTATAAGGTGGATAGAAAGCTGGCTAGATTGTCGGGCTCAACGGGTAGTGATCAATGGCTCCATGTCTAGTTGGAAGCTGGTATCAAGTGGAGTGCCCCAAGGGTCAGTCCTGGGGCTGGTTTTGTTCAATATCTTCATTAATGATCTGGAGGATGGTGTGGATTGCACCCTCAGCAAGTTTGCAGATGACACTAAACTGGGAGGAGAGGTAGGTACGCTGGAGGGTAGGGATAGGATACAGAGGGCCCTAGACAAATTGGAGGATTGGGCCAAAAGAAATCTGATGAGCTTCAACAAGGACAAGTGCAGAGTCCTGCACTTAGGACGGAAGAATCCCATGCACCGCTACAGACTAGGGACCGAATGGCTTGGCACCAGTTCTGCAGAAAAGGACCTAGGGGTTACAGTGGACGAGAAGCTGGATATGAGTCAACAGTGTGCCCTTGTTGCCAAGAAGGCCAATGGCATTTTGAGATAAGTAGGGGCATAGCGAGCAGATCGAGGGACGTGATCATTCCCCTCTATTCGACATTGGTGAGGCCTCATCTGGAGTACTGTGTCCAGTTTTGGGCCCCACACTACAAGAAGGATGTGGAAAAATTGGAAAGAGTCCAGCGGAGGGCAACAAAAATGATTAGGGGACTGGAACATATGAGTTATGAGGAGAGGCTGAGGGAACTGGGGATGTTTAGTCTACAGAAGAGAAGAATGGGGGGGGGATTTGATAGCTGCTTTCAACTACCTGAAAGGGGGTTCCAAAGAGGATGGCTCTAGACTGTTCTCAGTAATAGCAGATGACAGAACAAGGAGTAATGGTCTCAAGTTGCAGTGGGGGAGATTTAGGTTGGATATTAGGAAAAACTTTTTCACTAGGAGGGTGGTGAAACACTGGAATGCGTTACATGGGGAGGTGGTGGAATCTCCTTCCTTTGAGGTTTTAAGGTCAGGCTTGACAAAGCCCTGACTGGGATGATTTAATTGGGGATCGGTCCTGCTTTGAGCAGGGGGTTGGACTTTATGACCTCCTGAGGTCCCTTTCAACCCTGATATTCTATGATGGTAGCAACAGTGGCATCTCTATGGTCAAATATTCAAACTGATGACGTTAGGTGCCTAAATCCGTATGTAGCAAAGCACTTAAATACATTCTTAAATGCAAACACATTCTCAAGTCCCATTTAAGTCAGTAGCAATTAAACATGGTCCTAAAGTTAAGCATAAGCTTAAGTTAACTGTGATTTATCAATAGCCCTAACTCATGCAATTAACTCAAAAAAATTAATTGCAATTAAAAAAATTAATCCCGATTCATTGCAGTTTAAAGTTGCACTGTTAAACAATAGACTACCAATTGAAATGTATTAAATATTTTTGGATTTTTTTCCTACATTTTCAAATACTGTATATTGATTTCAATTATAACACAAAATACAAAGTTTAAAGTGCTCATTTTATATTTTATTGCAAATATTTGCACCGTAAAAAAACAAAACACAGTATTTTTTCAGTTCACCTCATACAAGTACTGTAGTGTAATCGCTATCATAAAAGCGCAACTTACAAATGTAGATTTTTTTTGTTACGTGACTGCACTCAAAAACAAAACAAAGTCCACTCAGTCCTACTTCTTGTTCAGCCAATCACTCAGACAAACAAGTTTGTTTACATTTTCCGGAGATAATGCTGCCCGCTTCTTATTTTCAATGTCATCTGAAAGGGAGATCAGACGTTCACATGGCACTTTTGTAGCTGGCATTGCAAGGCATTTACATGCCACATCTGCTAAAAAAAATTAATTTGCCCCTTCATGCTTTGACCACCATTCCAGAGGACATGCTTCCATGCTGATGATGCTTGTTAATTTTTTTTTTAAAGTGTTAATTATATTTGTGACTGAACCCCTTAGGGGAGAGTTGTATGTCTCCTGCTCAGTGTTTTACCTGCATCCCACCATACATTTCATGTTATAGAAGTCTCGGATGATGACCCAGCATGTTGTTCTTTTTAAGAACACCTTCACTGCAGATTTGACAAAATGCAAAGAAGGTACCAGTGTGAGATTCCTAAAGATAGCTACAACATTTGACCCAAGATTTAAGAATCTGAAGTGCCTTCCAAAATCTGATAGGGATAGGGTGTGGAGCATGCTTTCATAAGTCTTAAAAGAGCAACACTCAGATGTGGAAACTACAGAACCTGAACCACCAAAAAAGAAAATCAACCTTCTACTGGTGGCATCTGACTCAGATGATGAAAATAAACATGCGCTGGTCTGCACTGATTTGGATCATTATTGAGCAGAACCGATGCATGTCCTCTGGAATGGTTGTTGAAGCTTGAAGGGACATATGAATCTTTAACTTATTGGCACATAAATATCCTGCGACGCCGGCTACAATAGTGCCATGAGAATGCCTGTTCTCACTTTCAGGTGACATTGTAAATAAGAAGCGGGCAGCATTAACTCCTGCAAATGTAAGCAAACTTGTTTGTCTGAGTGACTGGCTGAACAAGAAGTAGGACTGAGTGGACTTGTAGGCTCTAAAGTTTTACATTGTTTTGTTTTTAAATGCCTTTTTTTGTACATAATTCTCCATTTGTAAGTTCAAATTTCATGATAAAGAGATTGCACTGCAGTACTTGTATTCAGTGAATTGAAAAATACTATATTTTTACAATGCAAATATTTATAATAAAAAATAAATATAAAGTGAGCACTGTACACTTTCTGTTCTGTGTTGTAATTGAAATCAATATATTTGAAAATGTGGAAAACATCCAAAAATGTGTATAAATAGTATTCTATTTTCTTTAACAGCACGATTAATCTCATGATTAAAAAAATTAATCACAATTAATCACTTGACAGCCCTAGCTTAAATGCTTTGCCTACTAGTGGACTGCTGCACTGGGGCCTAGATTTTCAGAGTTGCTAAGCAACAAACAAATCTCCTTGAAGTCAGTGAGAGCTGCATGTGTTCAGCACCCAAGTTTTAAAGTTATGACCTTATTGTAGACAAGGTGCTGTTTTTTTCACCATTGTGTTGTCTAGAGCTCCTCTGGGCACTTAGGTGACACGATGGTAAGAAAAGTAGACTGCCTTAGGAAAGAATTTACCCTGACATATTTGGGGATGGAGTAGCTGCTAGAGGGATGTAATTTTTTTTTTTTATTCCCGCTTTATTTGCTGTTTTTTTTTTTAATAGAATGGGAAATACAGGCTAATGTATGACACCTTTCTTTATAACTAGATTTATGGAAAGGTGCCCAGAGCATAAAACAGGCCTATTCATAAATCCAAATACATAACAAATACAGAAATAAAAAGCTTCAATTGTTTTCTGGGAATAAATTTGCAAAATTTTCTTTTTGTGATTTGAATCAATTTGCAAATGTTTTTAGGGTGAAATTCACACCAGGGCCAGGCAAGACCTACCTTCCTGCATATCACCTAGGGAACAAACAAGGCTCTACCATCCCTGTCTAGCCTGGACTGCTCTTTCCAAGAGCTAGGCAACATTTAATTGACATTCAAACTTATTTTGAGAGCTTAAGTGGTACCTAGCTCTCGTACTTACCCTCTGCAGAGCAAACATACATTTATATTGCGGTAACACCTCAAGATCACAGCCAAGTTCGAACCCATTGCGCTAGGTGCTGTACAGTCATATAATACAGCCCCTGAATAACTCACAAAATATTCAAGCAGGATTGCACATAGCCACAGAGTCCTAAGGTGCTTTCAAAAGTTAAAGGGGCAGGAGCACCCCAGCCAGCTCCATGAAAAGAAGACTGCATTGAGTGAGGTGGAAAGGTGCAGAAATGGTGAAAGATGGCTAGACAACCCCCAGACTATAAGATGACAAAATGGGAAAGGAAAGCTATAGTTAGGAGAAGAAAATCAGATGGGGTCATCTCCAAACCTTCACAAAAACTGCCAAAACATGTGGCTCTTTTTCTGGGCTGATTGAACCTCTCCTTAATTAATAGTATATGGGTAGATTTAAAACTAGATTAAAACTCCAGCTCTGCTGCTCTTGTGCACTCAAATCTCCCACTGACTTCAGTCAGTTTAGGTTGGGTTTTCTCTACACGTTTAGGCTAGACACAGGACTTGGGGTAACAGCTACAGGAATAAAGAAAAGGAGTACTTGTGGCACCTTAGAGACTAACCAATTTATTTGAGCATGAGCTTTCGTGAGCTACAGCAACATCTGATGAAGTGAGCTGTAGCTCACGAAAGCTCATGCTCAAATAAATTGGTTAGTCTCTAAGGTGCCACAAGTACTCCTTTTCTTTTTGCGAATACAGACTAACACGGCTGTTCCTCTGAAACCAGCTACAGGAATGTTTAATAATTATTTTGTCCACAGGAGGGCTCCCATGTTTCATGAATGCACCTAGAAATCCATTGAAAATAGTGAGAATAATTTATGGCAAAGGAAAGACTAGGGTGATAGAGTTGAAACAAAGTGCATCCTTTAGTTCAGGCTGAAGTCTCCATGCAGCCAAGAAGTTACATAAATTGGAAACATTATATATAAACACTTTTTCTTCTTCAACAAAACACCAAGAAAGAAAAGAACAAAGGTTTCCCTGGTTTCAGAGTAACAGCCATGTTAGTCTGTATTCGCAAAAAGAAAAGGAGTACTTGTGGCACCTTAGAGACTAACCAATTTATTTGAGCCTAAGCTTTCGTGAGCTACAGCTCACTTATGTCTCCATAAAAGGGGCACCTACTGAAATGTGTGATGTTAGCTTGTATGTTCTCCTGGGGGACCACCACTTCTTGACACACGCCCTCAGAGGACGTAAGAGCTCCATAGGCTTTTTGTTAGCTCATTCTCCAGGGGTGAATTTTAGATGTCCAACTCAGCTCCCATTGAAGTCAATGGAAAGACTCCCCCAGCCTCAATGAAAGTTGCATTGGGTCCAAGTTTCAGTATTTGAGAGGAAGGCTGGCTTCCCCTATCAATTCCAGTCCTGTATAAATAGAAGTGATCATGCTCTTTTTCTTACTTGGCTTTGAGTCACAGGGGAGGCAATACTCAATTTATTCTATTGAGGAGTTATGTTAAATCTGTATTTACCCAAGAGTTTGTATTAACCTGGTCTAACAGGTCAAGGCCTGCACTGAGAATTTCCATTTCATACTATAGATCATTGACCTAATAGACTTGATGACTTTAAGTGGTTCCAGGCAGACACCACCCACATGAAGTAGATTTAAACATCTTACAGACTCTTATGAAATTTTTCATTTACAAAAACTGGTCCTGTGTTCCTGGGGTGGAAATCAAAATTGTGTCTTTTTTTTTAAATGTCTTAATAAATTACAATTTACAAAAAGTAGTTTGTTGGAAGGCACCAAAAACCAGATTAGAGTTCATGAGTAACACTCTGAGAAAAGCTAGCATTAGATTCAGTATTTGCACAAAGAAAAGGAGGACTTGTGGCACCTTAGAGACTAAAATTTATTTGAGCATAAGCTTTCGTGAGCTTATGCTCAAATAAATTTGTTAGTCTCTAAGGTGCCACAAGTCCTCCTTTTCTTTGTGCGAATACTGACTAACATGGCTGCTACTCTGAAACCAGTATTTGCACAGTATCATTCTAAAACAAGCCAAAACAGACAACTTCTAAATTTTAAAAAGGTCTTAAAGCCACGAGGTACAGGAGAGCCCTGAAACTTGATTTTTGGTAGTATTATTTTGTTATTCCTTTGTAGCTATTCCTGGGTCGATCATCATAGAGCACTTCACAGCTATCAGTGATTTAAACCCCACAACACCCCCGTGAGTTAGCTCAGTATTATCCTCCCCATTTCTACACACGGAGAAACAAAGGCACAGAGCTATTTACTTGACATGCGCAAGGTCACCTAGGAAGACTGAGTTAGAGTGGAGAAAAGAACCAAGATCTCCTAAGTCCCAGTCCTGTGCCCTAATTATAAGGTCATAGTTCTGAGAGGTTGAAGGGCAGGACTTTTAATGGAAATTGAGGCAGATTCTCATTTGAGGTGGGTCAATAGGCATAGTTATTCACTGTTGGGAGTTTTACGCTACCCAGTGTAAATGCTGAAGTATATTACAATTTTAATTTGGGTTATCTTTCACACACATGGCTTCCCCACACACTTTGTAAAGTTTGATTACAGCTGAGCCACAATAGTGACATTACACTGTAGTTAAGGTTGGAACTAGCTGTCTCTTACAGGACCAATGGGAACTCCTTCCTGTCTCCCCACCCTCTTCAGTTGAAACCTTTCCAGAAAGCTGTTTCCTACCTAAATTTCATATGTAATTCTCTAACAAGGCTGTTACTCTGAAATCTGGTTAGTCTGTATTCGCAAAAAGAAAAGGAGTACTTGTGGCACCTTAGAGACTAACCAATTTATTTGAGCATGAGCTTTCGTGAGCTACAGCTCACTTCATCGGATGCATACCGTGGAAACTGCAGCAGACTTTATATACACACAGGGAATATGAAACAATACCTCCTCCCACCCCACTGTCCTGCTGGTAATAGCTTATCTAAAGTGATCATCAAGTTGGGCCATTTCCAGCACAAATGGAAATGCTGGAAGTGCTGGAAATGGCCCAACTTGATGATCACTTTAGATAAGCTATTACCAGCAGGACAGTGGGGTGGGAGGAGGTATTGTTTCATATTCCCTGTGTGTATATAAAGTCTGCTGCAGTTTCCACGGTATGCATCCGATGAAGTGAGCTGTAGCTCACGAAAGCTCATGCTCAAATAAATTGGTTAGTCTCTAAGGTGCCACAAGTACTCCTTTTCTCTAACCAGAGAAGAGGGCTTTTTTGGTATGGAAAGTCTGAGGTTAACCAGATCAGATGTCAAGGGTTTGACAGCTGAGAGCTCTCTCACCTTGCTGACATCATCTCTCAGAGCATGGTCTATGGTAGACAGTCTACTCCAAGAATTTGGTTTGGAGGATCTTATTGTTACATTGCCCTCAGTAACTACTGTACGATCATCCTCTCTAAACCAGTGCAATACAACTGTTTGTTATAGGACACTGAACCCTTGACTTCTCCATCAGAGCTTACAGTCTCAGGGCCAAATTCCGCTCTCACTTACTCCCATGTAATTGTGGTGTAACCCCATGTAACCCAGTGGAGTTATTCCTGATACATTACTGCAAGGAGTACCAGGATCAGGCCCTTAGACGGTGAACCCTGTTTTACTGTTTATGGTCATCTATATTTTTATTTTTAAACCCATGTCGAGTTCTTTAGAGTACAACCATATCCTTAAAAATATAAACAGAGAGCTCACTGGAGTGAAAAATGCTCATTAAGATGTTTCCTAAGAAGTCATGGACCTCTCTCGCTGGCTGCCCAAATGCCTCTCTCATATTTCTGCAGCTGACGCAAACCCCATCTCCCCCTAGCTGCCATCTTACAATGAGCTAGAGTCTAATGTACTTCCTCCACCCTGCACAGAAGTATTAAGAACCTCTACTGAATATATGGCTCTGTTCCTTCCTCACTCCAGAAACAGGCTTGATTTGCCCCTTTACCTCATTAATGCCACACAAAATAGCAAAGAGGCCAGGCTACCACATTGAAACATGCAGTGGCATGAAAGGAGCATGCATTGCATTGTCATTTATTGTTGATACAGTGAAAAGCTCCAGTAATTGGTGCAGTCTTTACAACACACCAATGAAGCCCATTATATGGGCAAAAGAAGGGACAGAGCTAAGGCTGCTTGCAAAATCTTAACTCTCAGTTTCCTGACTTTTACACTTGTCTTTACAGCTACATGTTTCTCATCACTTTTACACATTTAAAACCTTAGGGGTTCTCAGGACAAATTATTTGGTGGCCTCAGAGTGCGGCCACCAACTCTTGCTGGTGGCAGCTCTCTCACTTTTTCCTAAAACACTTTATTAGCTTTAGGAAAAACAAAAATATGCACATATACATGTCCAAATCATAGTAATTTATTGCTAGCTAGTAAGTCTGTTGTGAAAAGCGATATTTACAAACATACAGGTATCACATTTCACAGCAGACTTACTCAGCTGTGGTAAGCCTGGGGACAAATTAAGCCCCAGGATGGGGGTGGCGGGGGTCAGGGGAGGCAGTGGATAGCTGGGGGAGGTAGCAAGGAGCCAGAACCTGAAGCCCTGTAGCCAGGGCCCAGGGACGGAGCGCAAAGCTGCATGGGTGGACTCTGAGGCTGGAGCCTGAAGCCCCACAGCCAGAGCCTCCTGGCATGGCAGGGCCCCACCATCCCTGGGAAGGCAGAGAACTCACTGGCTGCCTGGTCCTCCCACATTGTGCCCCAGATGTCTCCAGAGCGGGGCAGGGCAACCAGGAGCAACAGGAAGCGGGGGGCACTGTTTTGCCCCCCATCACAGCCCAGGAGGCTGTGGCCACAAGAAGAGCCTCTGGTGGCTGCATGTGGCCATGGTGTCCGCATTTGAGAAACGCTATGAGTAGGCCAATTGTTAACCCTAATTTCACTTTTCAAATGTGGGTAGTTTCTAGACAAAATATGTTCTCCCCTGGAAAAAAATTTAAAGTTTTTTTTGTAAACCTGAGTTTCTCTTTCTCCCCTAAGTGGCCATGATCCTGGCTGCATAGCCCTGTCCTAGGAGTCAGATCTCTTTGGTAGAAAGTGGGGGCTAGCAATCTATCAGGGGAGGGCTCAAGCAGGCTAAGGTGGAAGGGGCGGGACCTGGGGCTAGTCTTCCCGAATGTGGGGGTTCACACACCGCCCGTGTCTCTCCTCTCCCTTTCATTCCAATTTTCTCCCCTCCACCTACCCTGTCAATCAAATCAGTCAGAACTAGATTCTCTCTCTTGTGCAGCAAACAGAACTGTTCATTAAATTTTACAGCTGTCCCAAAAACATAAGAATGGCCATATTGGATCAGACCAAAGCTTCATCTAGCCCAGTAGCCTGTCTTCCAACAGTGACCAATGCCAGGCACTGAAGAGGGAATGAACAGAACAGGTCACCATCAAGTGATCCATTCCCTGTCGCC
Source organism: Lepidochelys kempii (assembly GCF_965140285.1). Lineage (NCBI taxonomy): Eukaryota > Metazoa > Chordata > Testudines > Cheloniidae > Lepidochelys > Lepidochelys kempii. The sequence continues at coordinate 25,233,236 of NC_136381.1, read as the reverse complement.
CATTCCCAGCTTCTGACAAACCGTTCCAAGGTAAATTCTCATGAAGAACATTCCCCATTTTGGTCAACGCTTCCAACATTCTCTAGCAAGTTCCATGTGCAGGGTCAATCAATTACATCTTGAAAATTGACTATTAATATTAGTCCGATTTCTTCACCTGCTAAATTCCCTATGGCGAAATGTGCACAACAAATCCCAATGGCCTTTTGGCCAGCAGATTCAGAAAACAACGATAATGATGTTATGCTTCAAAATAACTAGGGCTGTCAATTAATCACAGTTAACGCCTGGGATTAAACTGAAAAAAAATTAATGTGGTAATTTTAATGCATTAATCACATACCTCTGGGCAGGGAGGGAGGCATCGGCGGTGGGGGGCAGGGCGGGGCAGGGGAGGTGCGCTGAAGCCTCAAAAGGGGAGAGCGGCTGAAGCCCCCAGCCCCGCACCCCAACTGGGGCTGAAGTCTGGAGCCCCTAGCCCCAAGCCTATATTTGAAAATCTGGAAAACCACCAGAATTTTTAAATAAATGGTATTCTACTATGTAACAGTGCAATTAAAACGGCGATTAATTTTTTTAATCTCACAATTAACCACGATTAATTTTTTTAAATCGCTTGACAGCCCTAAAAATAACTAATGCATGCACTACATTATGCAAGAGGAAAACTTTAAAAAGAGACTGTTCTTTGTGCACTGAGATTCAGTAAAATATTTAAACCGTTTACATCTCATTGGTTAAAACTTTTGACTTGTAAATGCAAAGAAACAAGTGGTTTTGTTTACCGCAGTTTACTGTGGTGGTGCTGCTTTTTATGTCAATATACATTTGGTAAATGTTAGCTTGTACTCTGTAGTGATGAGCTGTTTGCAGTAACCTTGGGAATACTGTCCTTATCTTGTATTTACACAACAAGTGCAAAGAAGAAACTAGATTAGGTTTTTTCCAGTGTTTAAAATACCTTTTCTCCTGTCTTGAATGAGGGCTGAACTTTACACACACCAAACACATATGGCCCCACTTTGAAGCTGCCAAGTTAATAGATCATCATCCATTTGCTGGAAGCTTTATTCTCACAATATATACTTTTCTTATCAGCACATATTCCATACATCAGAATGGGTGCATTAGCTGCATGGCATTCCATCCAGGGACAGACCAAAGTAAAATCCATGGATCTCGGCTAGGCTGGAGGCTACAGATTCACAGAGTTTGCATATAAAGATACCCAGAGGACCCCCACCACTACAAAATGCTGGCATCCAAACTGGAGCCTGGAGAGAGCATTGGCAGGGAGCAAGGATTGCCACTAACGCTTTGATTTGTTGTTTGGTTGGATTGGATACGGGCCCTACTGAGGCTTAATCCAGCACTAATTTACTGTACTCAATGTACTAAGCTTTTGCCTCTGGAATCCTGCATTTCAATTTAAGTCACATGAGGAATCTATTTTCCACTCTCAGCTTTCCACTTTGTAGAATTATACTACAGGATTTTCTCCACCTTGGCAACTCTGCCCTGGAGAGGTTTAGGATTGTGATGATCTGGGCATGAAAACAGGAGAGTGGTATTCTAGCCTCCTGCATAGAGCTATTCACAGCTCACTGCTGCTGTGTTGAATGCACAACCGTGAACAAATGACAGCCTCTTTGTGCCTCAGTTTCCCCATATGTACAACAGAGAATAGCTACCTTGCAGGAATAGGGTGAAAATTAATTCATGACTGTAAAAGCAACACAAGACCCCTAGATGAAATACGCTTTTCTAAGTGAAAACATTACCAGACTTTTGTAGATCAGAGGTACTTTAGCAGATGCAGTACCTGCCACAAACTACTTCTAGGTGCATTAAAATTCTCTAGTAGTCGCCCAAAATGTAGGAAAATGTGCAGCAGCTCAACTCTCTAGGAATGGGTACAATAGACGGGGTCTATGCAAAGTTCTTCAAGAAAGAGAAAGGGGGTTTCCCATTCAGTCTTGGAGTTGTGAGCAATATATCCAGGACCAAAGTAGCATCCTCCAACAGAGAATGGTCCACCTGAGCTGGGTGGTTTCTTCAGAGAAGATGGCAGTGCTTTCTTAAAAAGGTGAATTCAAAGCTAATTTAAAATTTAACAGTTCAAAGTGACATAATACAGGTGCACACCAACACCACAAATCCAGCTGTTCTAAACCAAGATCACTCACGAGTCAGGCCTTCCTCCCCTTTCCTTACAGTACAGATCCTGCCAACTCCTGAATTCAAGAGTCTGTGCTTATCCTGAAACAGCTGATGGCTGCAGGATATGAAATCAAGTGCTTTTTGAAGGATTTTACATGTCAAAAGCTGCATTCCATCTAAAGATACGCTGGCCCATTCCTTTGTAAATACATCATTGAGAGGTTGGGGACTATAAGGGGCTTGTTCTGTAATTGCCTGCAGCCATACAAGGAGGTTGATCTTGCAAACATTTATGCATGCAACTTCACTCTTGGGAATAGACCCATTATATGGTGTGGAGCTACTGATAACATTTCAATAGTCCCTTTCTCCCATATGGAGCCCAAAGCACTTTAGAATCTGCATATAATAGAGGTTTCAGAGTAACAGCCGTGTTAGTCTGTATTTGCAAAAAGAAAAGGAGTACTTGTGGCACCTTAGAGACTAACCAATTTATTTGAGCATAAGCTTTTGTGAGCTACTGTGAGCTGTAGCTCACGAAAGCTTATGCTCAAATAAATAGGTTAGTCTCTAAGGTGCCATAAGTACTCCTTTTTTCATATAATATAGGAAACTGTTCTCCCATTACTGAAATATGGGCAACACTGGGGTGAAATGCAGGACCAGTTTAGCAGTTTCCCAGGAAAATACTGACTGAAAATTTCACCGGGGGGTGGGGGGGATCAGAACATGTCATTTCATTAAGATAAAATGTTTTGTACTAACTTTACCACTTTGATTTATATTATACGAGTCCAACTGAAATGACTCAAAATTTTAAAGTCAAAGCAAAACAGTTTAACTTAACGAAGCAACACATTTTGACCATCCCAAACTGAAATCTCAGAATTTTCATTTTGCAGGAAATTTTGGCTTTGGCATGGAAAAATATGAGAATTTCTTGCAGAACTGACCAGCTCTACCACCACACAGGACATTTTATGCACCTGGATGGCAAACTCAGTGTTCATTTTCCTGATAGTGACCACTCTGTACACAACAAAAGCCATGGTAGTATCAGAAGTTTGGAAGTAACAACTTTGCATTTGTGGTGGAAAGGGAAGCGCAAGACACACAAGGTATTTTATGCATGTTTTCAAAATGGCCCAAAGGGAGTGGAAAGCAGGAGGGCTTTCCACTGGGTAGTAATAAATTGGCTGCTTTTCTTAAAAGAAGCAATAGGGAAATTAAAAGTTAGCTTTAAAATGTTTAGTCTTCCTCCAGCAGGATTCTGTTACCTTAGAGAGTTCTGTACTAAAAGTCTTATATTCACATAGCACAGTTCTCAAACTTTTGTACTGGTGACCCCTTTCACTTAGCAAGCCTGAGTGCAACCCCCCTTATTAATTAAAACCACTTAAATATATTTAACACCATTATAAATGCTGGATGCAAAGCGGGGTTTGGGGTGGAGGCTGACAACTCGCATGTAATAACCCCCGCATGTAATAACCTCCTGACCCCCTGAGGGGTCCCGACTCCCAGTTTGAGAACCCCTGACATAGAACCTTTCATCACAAAAGGAGTATTTTATATTCAGAAGTCACCACACCCATTACTCAAATGCAGCCAACATTTAACAGTTATACAACAGTTTAGGCAAGGTGTGAATATCCTTTCCTGCTGTCGACACAATGGAAGCTAAAGCACTGCATACTTTGACAATATGAAATGAGTTAAATTTCACATTTCTCTACACACTGATCTTTAAGCCACCATTGTTCAATGAAATTAAAATACAAGAGCAGGGACGCAGACAGTCATTTCTTTAACCGGTGCCTAAAGCAGAGTGTTTTTTAAGAGATCTAATACTCCATGGTTATATCTCAGTGTATTTTTCATTTGGAGGAAATGGAGAGAGATTAAGTCATTAAAAATTGACCTGAAGATCAAAACACACAGTACTGGTGGTCTTAGATTCAGTTTATATGAGTTCACAGGGACATTTTAACTGGAAACAGTTTTCAATCTAAAGGAAATACCCTTTGTAGGATGTGTAAGAAATTAAAGTTTGTGGTGGCAGAAAGCCCTGCCTGCAGCCTACAGAAAAATAAAATACTTCCAATGTTACCAGACAACCACAAGAGACAACTTTTATGTTGCAAGACTAGAACATTTCTCAAACAAAGCTATGTGAACTTATTTCTGTTCAATCATTAGAACTTCATCTGAAAGTCTCTCCTATTAAAATGCTAATGTTGTGTTCATTGATAAATTAAGCGGACTTTGGCATTTGTATTAGAATACCAAACCTGACTGTTGGATTATTCAAAAGTACTGAAAGTATTATCTTCATTTTAAAAAAAATAAATAAATGGAAATATTAACCGTAGGTTGTTTGAAAAAGAACAGTTTTGGTTTATCCCCACACTTGTATCCCAAGGTGCAGATTGCTACAATGAGGTCATAAAAAACCGGATTACCACCAAGAGAAATATGGCAAACCTCCATCGAGCCTGAAGTCCCACTCTGCCCTGAAGAACAACTTTCTAAGAACGGCAGCATAAGGTTCAGTCTGCATTGTTTATCATTAATCTCCAGATCAACTTTGCTCAAGCCACCCCCTTGTGGGCATGGCTACACTTGCAGACGTAGAGTGCTGTGAGTTAAACCCGCCTTCGGAGAGCGCAGTAGGGAAAGCGCTGCGGTCTGTCCACACTACCAGCTGCAAACGCACTGGCGTGGCCACATTTGCAGCGGCTTTGGGAGCGGTGCATTGTGGGCAGCTATCCCACAGAGCTCCTCTTCCCGTTCTGGCACTGTGGCTTGTGAGAAGGGGGCAGGGAGTGCGGGGCATTCTGGGTCCTGTCCCAACGCCTCATGCTGCATCGGTTTGCATCCCAGCATTCCCTTCACTTTTGTCCACATTTGGCGCCATCTTTCAACATTTTTTGTACTGTGTGCTCTGTCTTCTCTTTCGGTCTGCGGGAATGGAGCCCAGACTGCTGAGGAATATGCTGACGAGTCTCGCCAGCGCATCACGTTTGGCAGTCAAGTTATTCCTTAAGATCCAAAGTGACAGTGAGGACTCAGACGATGATATGGACTCGAGTAACGCAAACAACATGAGTTTGCTCGTGGCGTACACGGACATGCTCACCACCGTGGAAAGCCACTTCTGGGCTCGGGAAACAAGCACTGAGTGGTGGGATCACAGCGTCATGCAAGTCTGGGATGACTAGCAGTGGCTGCAGAACTTTCGGATGAGAAAAGCCACTTTCATGGGACTGTGTGAGGAGCTCGCCCCCAACCTGTGGTGCAAGGACACGAGATTAAGAGCTGCCCTGAGGGTGGAGAAGTGGGTGGCTATTGCAATCTGGAAGCTGGCAACTCCAGACAGCTACTGATTGGTCGCTAACCAGTTTGGAGTGGGGAAGTGGACCGTTGGAATCATGCTGATGCAAGTTTGCAGGGCCATTAATAGCATCCCGCTCAGAAGAATTGTGACTCCGGATAACGTGCATGACATTGTGGATGGCTTTGCACAAATGGGATTCCCTAACTGCAGAGGGGCGATAGATGGCACACATATTCCAATTCTGGCACCAGCCCACCTAGCCTCCAAGTATGTTAACTGGAAGAGGTATTTCTCTATGGGTCACCAGGTGCTTGTGGATCACCGTGGGTGTTTCATTGACATTAACGCAGGCTGGGCCAGAAAGGTACATGACACATGCATCTTTCGGAACGCTGGCCTGTTCAGAAAGCTGCAAGTCGGGACTTTTTTCCCCAGACCAGACCACCACCGTAGGGGAAGTCGAAATGCCCATTGTGATCCTTGGAAACCCCGCTTACCCTCTGGTGCCGTGGCTCATGAAACCCTACACAGGGAGCCTTGACAGCAGCAAGGAGCAGTTCAACAACAGGCTGAGCCGGTGCAGAATGACTGTGGAGTGCACTTTTGGACGTTCAAAGGGTTGCTGGCACTCTCTGTATGGGAAGCTGGACCTGGCTGATAACAGCATCCCCACAGTTATATCCGTGTGCTGTACCCTCCATAACATTTGTGAAGGGAAGGGTGAAAAATTCACTCAGGCATGGAACTCAGAAGTTCAACACCTGGAGGTTGAATTTGAACAGCCAGAGACCAGGGCTATTAGAGGGATGCCTTGAGGGAGCAATTTGAAGCTGAAAGCCAACAGTAATGTCTGGTGTGGTGCCCTGCACGGGAGTGAAGTGTGGTAGGAATCTGTGTTCGCTACGTATGATACACGGACTTGCAGGGCCTGTTGCTTTCCTGGGCTACGGTTATGCTATAAGAATGTTTTCAAAGCCAATAAATAAATTTATTGAAAAGAAACAACACAATTGCTTGGGAAACACAAAGGGCAAGGGGATGGGGTGGGGAACAGTACAATCACAGATTTGCGTATGTCCTGTCTGGAGTGCAGTGCAATGAGTGCTGCACTTCAGGATGGCTATACTGCATGGCGATGGGGGTTGAGTGCAGTGGGTAAGGGTTGTAGTTTTCAGGGCTGGGTGGTGAAGCTACAGGTGTTGGAGGCAGCTGGTGGCGGTAAGAACCCGGATGTTGGGGAAAGTGGGTTGGAGGTGACATGGGGGCACAAGAGTTTTGGGACAAGGGCTGCAGCAGGGGGCGGGCATGGTAGTGCTCTGCCTGCATGGCTACGAGCGCCTGGATCGAGTCCGCTTGGTGCTCCATGATTCTTATCAGCCGATCCGTGCTTTGCTGCCGGAGCACCGCGCTTTTGTGCCGGCGCTCCTCATTCCGCTGACGGATCCTCCTTTCGCTGTCCTGCCACTCCTGCACTTTTTGATTTTCATTAGCTGAATGCTCCATTACTTCATGCAGCACGTCCGCTTTGCTTTTACGTGGCCTCTCCCTGATTCTTTGCAGCCTCTTGGCCGTTGATAACCCAAACGGCTGAGATCTCAAGGTTGCATCTGTAAAGGCAAAATACAACACTTAACAGCGGCAGCATTGTTCACACCAGACAGAGCAATGACTCCGCCATAATCAAGGGAGAGCACAGTCTACACAATAGCATAATTTGCCCGTCCCAAAGCGAGCGCACATAATCCACGGGAGCCCCAAATGGTGAGTCAGCACAGGGTCAAGCGTGACTGATTGTTTCATGGCTGTACTGTCCTCTGGGTTTCTGTGCCTTGGGGAGAGCCAACAGCAGGAGGGGGCCCCATACTGAACACTGTCCCCACATATTCCACAGGAGTTCGTCCTAGAAATTATCTCACTGCTGAGGGTGACCAGGGAAGCAAAGGAGGGTCTTCTACTGCAATGCGGCTTCTGCCCTGGTCCATATGCAGCTTGCCTGTGTGCAGCAATGGTCCCCCCGCCCCTCACGGCACAGTGGCGCGGACAAGTTCGCCTTACTGGGATGAGGACAAAAGTGGCTCTCCCGAAAAGCCTACGCAAGCGCATTGCCCAAGTTCTGGATGAGGCCTTTGAAGAGATCACTGAGGCCAATTACCACGATGTGAGAGCGCACATCAACACCCTATTCCGCATCTAGGCATGCATGCAGCCCCAACCCTCCTCGGCCCAAGAGCCAGCACCAAATAACTTTCTTCCCAAAATAAAAGCCCCTTACCGGGAACCTCCTCTGGTGTTTGTCCTTCCCCAAGCACCGGCCACCACGACTGGCTACCTTCCTCCTGGCTTGAGAACAGCTCCTGGCTGCATGCATCTAGGGATTCCGGGGTGTCTTCCTCTGCCGGAGCACCCTCGCTCCCGCTTTGCTGCTGCTGCTCCTCCTTCTGCCTTGTTGAGCTGGGCTCTGAAGTGTCCATGGTGGTACTTGGAGTGGAGGTGGGGTTGCCCCCAAGTATCCCATCCAGCTCTTTGTAAAAATGGCAGGTAGCGGGGGCAGCACCGGAGCAGCTGTTTGCCTCTCAGGCTTTGCGGTAGGCATTCTGCAGCTCCTTCACTTTAACCCTGCACTGCAGAGCATCCTGGTCATGGCCCCTTTCCAGCATGGCCCTTGAGATCTGCCAGAAGATATCGTAATTCCTGCAGCTGGAATGCAGCTGGGACTGGACAGATTCCTCCCCCCAAACACTGATGAGGTCCAGCACCTTGCCATTGCTCCATACTAGGGATCACCTGGCACGTGGAGGCATGGTCACCTGGAAAGATTCACTGAGAGCATTCCACGCCTGGCTGAGCAAACAGAAAGGGGATTTTCAAAATTCCCAGAGAATTTAAAGGGCGGGTCTGACAGTTGGTCACCTGAGGGCAGGGCAGTAGAGTTCAAAGTGATGACCAGAGTGGCTAGAACAAGCATTGTCGGACACTTCTGGAGGCCAATCAGAGCACACTAACAGACCAGGACGTCCACACTGGCACCGTGGCACTCAAGTGGGAGCGCATCAAACGTTATTCCACTTGCCGAGGTGTGGTACCAGGAACGCTCTAGCCACAGAGTCAGAAATGCTTACTGGCCAGTATCGATTGCCTGGCCTACTACATATTCTGTCCTATGCACGTAGGCCTGGTCTACACTGGCAGGGGACAGGGGTGGGGTTTAAATTACGCAACTTCAGCTACGTTATTCATGTAGCTGAAGTCGACGTACTTAGATCTACTTACCATGGAGTCTTCACAGTGGTAGGTTGACTGCTGATGCTCCCCCGTCGACTCCACCTATTCTTCTTGCTCCAGTGGATTACTGGAGTCAATGGGAGAGCGCTCGGCAGTAAAGACACAATAAATCGACCCCCGCTGGATCGATTGCTCTGGAGGGAAGTGTAAACATGCCCTTAGAATCAGAAAGGGGCCCTAGATTCATAGTAACTTCAGACAGCAGAACCACACTTGCAAGCATGACAAATTGGCTCAAGCTCTGTCAGTAAGAAAGCCTAAAGCATTCAGCTTCCAGTGACTCAAATATCCTCTGAAAGGAAAGCAAAGACAGACATTAAAAAACTGAATGTGTGGTTTATTATATTTAAGATTCTTTTTGTCTAAAGGGTTTAAATACTTCTGTCACATAGTTAATAGTAAATTAATGTAATTTTACATGTTCAGTATTTTGATATACAGTACAGGACTACAAACGTGGCAAAGGAGCACTGGAAAATTAATATTTCCTCAATGCAAGTATCGATTCTACAGCACCACTTAAACACTGTGACTAAGAATGCAAGCTGCAGTATTACAAGCACCCTAAAAACCCCATACCTACATTAAACATTAGAGAAACAAAACAACTGACACAAGGGCTTAATATTTAAGATTTGATACAGGATTAAAATACTAATATTTTTAATGTCCCGGTTTCAAATTAATAAATATAAAAACAATATAAAAATATACACCAGTTGATAGAAGGATGCACTGAGTAAAATCAGAAAGTTAAATTTCGCTTTCAAATGTATGCAGGTATGTCTTTAGGGAGAGAATTTCTGTGTAGCTTCGGCTGGTCTTTCGGAAGAAGTCCAAGCTCGTAATTTGTTCAATGTCACGCACTCGTGCGGTGTGCATCTTCAGGAGATCTTCAACCCACTTGGATTCGTCCTCTGAGCTCTGAAATGAAAACAACTGGATTTAGTTTTAGCGCAGAATCTGTCCTACCTTTGAAAGTTACCTTTCCTAATTAGTTAGCTCCAATCAGACACATGATCTTCACATGCTCTTCCATTCAAAGTCAATTCATGGTAAATAAAGAATGCATGGAGGTATAGTTTTGGGTCAGGTCTTAATTTTAGGATTTGGATTCAAACGTTGCCAAACTTCAAAAAGAGTTGAAGTTACCTGAGAATGGCCCAATACATCAGGAGTCTTGCAAGAATAGTTGTAGATCTCCTGGTGGGACCAAATGATGGTGCTATTGGAAAATCTGTTGCTCACTCAATATTTCTGCCATTTTGTATCAAAATCTCACAAAAAGCAGCTTGCAACTTTGGCATAATATTATGTAAACGAGTTCTAGCCCTAGTTAGGCTTTAAACCTTTATCTCAAACTTTAGCCACAGCCTCATTCTGACCTGACCAGCATGTCCTTGCCTCATCTAATCACAATGCCTCACTACTATTTTAATCTTCCATAGATCCTCACTGTAAGAAGAATAGTGACAGCCATTCAGCAGCATCATCCTTGCACGTGACTAGCCCAACTTGCCCAAGACCAAGTTCTACACAAAAGTTTTTAGCTTCTGGTTTTGGTCCTGAGACTAATCTCTTCCTCATTAACTTGACAAAGTCCCCAAGTAAAAACAAACCTATGCCATTAAAAACTAATGTCTACTCTCCCCAGGAAACAGAGTTAGACGTGACCAAAAAAAAAAAAAATATCACAGATGCAATAGGTGAGGTTTGTGGGTCACTCTGTGAGAGCCAGTAAGTGAGGGAAGTGATTGTTTGCACAGCGTGGGAGTAAAGCACTCAATAATAAGTTAGAGTGTGATCTAAAGTACATCTCTGTGACCCAGTGCCAGTCTGTTTTGATCGGCTATATTTCTCAGAGACAAAACTATATCACCTTTAGCTCTATATGCCAATAGGAAACTAGCCAAAACAAGAAGTCTGCAAGACAAATCAAGATTTAGGGCCTTGGGGGACGGGGTGGAGTGGGGGCAGGGCCTGGGACAGAGCCAGGGGTCAAGCATCCCCTGGCACTTTGGAAAGTCAGCGCCTGTGTCTGCCTCTCAGTTTCTCCATTGGTGAAATGGAAATTCTACTACTGTATTATACATGGCTGCTGTGAGATTTAATTCATTACATTTTTGCAAGTCCCATCTAGAACCCAGGAACACAGAGATGTGAAAAAAGGAACGAGCAATGAAAAAAAGCGCTATTTTTTAAATCTCAGAAAAAAGTTTTGTAGAGGTTAAGGATAGTTCTTTTACCCCACACAGTTCACCCATCCCTACAGACGTGGAGGTTAGACACAGCCAGACACTCATTTGAATCAGATGGAATACCATGGTGCAAGAACAGAGCTGATATGGTGATCTCAGGATCAGCGCCATTTTGTCCAATTACATTTTTCTCTAGTTTATCAAGTGTTTTTTGGCCACGTGAAGATGGCAAATAGTCATAATTTACATAATGTTGTGCATGCACACAACTGTAAATATACACAGCACTGTAAGCATAGGGAGTGAATGGTGCACAGCAGATATCAAGGCTGATGAATTTATACTTTAAAGGCGTATGAAGATATATAAAATAAACTCAGCATCGTAAGTTTATACCTACTCCAAAAAGCGCACAGCATTTAAATATTGATAAGACACATTCCCATCCCAAAAAGTTTACAGTCTAAAAATAAAGCAATAAGTTCAAGAGAGAGAACACGGGAATTAGTGATAGGGAGAAGACTGCTCAGAGATTTGGGGTTTCAAGGAAGGAATTGAAGGAGTAGAGAAAAGGTGCTTGATGGATAACAGGAGGAACAGTGTTCCAGGCGTATTGTGGGTAGACTTGGAAAGTTTACTCCTACTTGTAGCTGGACCAGGAGCTCTGGCTTTGTGCACCAAGACAACATAAACACAACATGGCTCTGTGGATGAGGGGAAACCAGTGGACAAGATATACCTTGACTTTAGCAAAGCTTTTGATTTGGTCTCCTACAGTATTCTTGCCAGAAAGTTAAAAAAGTATGGATTGACTGAATGGACTATAAGGTGGATAGAAAGCGGTCTAGATCGTTGGGCTCAACGGGTAGTGATCAATGGCTCGATGTCTAGTTGGCAGCCGGTATCAAGTAGAGGGCCCCAGGGGTCGGTCCTGGGTCCGGTTTTGTTCAACATCTTCATTAATGATCTGGATGGTGGGATGGATTGCACTCTCAGCAAGTTCACGGATGACACTAAACTGGGGTGGGGGGGAAGAGGTGTATATGCTGGAGGGTAGGGACAGGTTCCAAAGTGACCTAGACAAATTGGAGGATTGGGCCAAAAGAAATCTGATGAGGTTCAACAAGGACAAGTGCAGAGTCCTGCATTTAGGACGGAAGAATCCCATGTACTGCCACAGGCTGGGGACCAACTGGCTAAGTGGCAGTTCTGCTGAAAAGGACCTGGGGATTATGGTGGACGAGAAGCTGGATATGAGTCAGCAGTTTGCCCTTGTTACCAAGAAGACTAACGGCATATTGGGCTGCATTAGTAGGAACGTTGCCAGCAGACTGAGGACAGTAATTATTCCCCTCTATCTGGCACCGTTGGGGCCACATCTGGAGTACTGCATACAGTTTTGGGTCCCGCACTACTGAAAGGATGTGGACAAATTGGCAGAGTCCAGCGGAAGGCAACAAAAATTATTACGGGGCTGGGGCACGTGACTTATGAGGAGAGGCTGAAGGAACTGAGCTTATTTAGTCTGCAGAAGAGTGAGGGGGGATTTGATAGCAGCCTTCAACTACCTGAAGGGGGGGTTCCAAAGAGGATGGAGCTCGGCTGTTCTCAGTGGTGGCAGACGACAGAACAAAAAGTAATGGTCTCAAGTTGCAGTGGGAGAGGTCTAGATTGGATATTAGGAAACACTATTTCACAAGGAGGGTGGTGAAGCACTGGAATGGGTTACCTAGGGAGGTGGCGGAAACTCCATCTTAGAAGTTTTTAAGGCCCGGCTTGACAAAGCCTTGGCTAGGATGATTTGGTGAGGTTGGTCCTGCTTTGAGCAGGGGGTTGGACTAGATGACTTCCTGAGGTCTCTTCCAACCCTAGTCTTCTATGATTCTATAAACATTCTGATTCAGGAAACAGACTCCTGACAACCTATAGAGAATAGCCCACGAGGAAAGATTTCTCAGAGACAGAGGAAGTTCAGGCAGAAGTCCAAAAACAGTTGTCTAGGTTACTTGCAGGTCACACAGAATGCAGTATTCCATTGCTTTGTTTTATGCACTCGCTCACCTGATGTTTGGAGCATGTATAAACATTCAGACGTTAAAATTTAAAAGCCCTATATGAACTGGGTCCATTGTACTTTACCAAACTTCTGCAACTATGAACAGTCTTACCACAGATCTAAAAGAGCAAGAGTCTTTTGGCCCCAAGAAAATGCAGGAACAGAACAGGTAGAGCACCTCTTTGCTTCTGCAATCCCAGATAAACACAAAACCCCCAAATGGTGTTCTATTTTTAAGTTGTATGAGGCATCTAGAGCGCCATGGCAGGCAGACACTGTAAAGATTCAGCTCTAGCTGCATCTCACAATGGATTCCCCCCCACCCACCACCACGAAAACATTCAGTTGTCTGCCACCACGTAACACATTCTGGCCTGTATATTGAACTTTTCCTGCTGCACAGCTCCAAGGTGACCTCATTAGGAGTTCTGCCATGTATTATGACCCTAGAAGTTATTTGCTCTGCTGCAAAATCATTGCATCTCCATACTCCATGTAACCATTTTCACATGTTTAAACACAAAACATATTTTAGGGGTTATTTTTTCTTAAAGATAGTGAGCGGTAATAGTTCCGCACCTTCTTTTGTTATGTCATGGGGGAGGATCAATATAGCCCAATGATTAGCATAGGGGTCTCAGACTAGAAGCAGGAATCCTGAGTTCTGTTCCAGCTCTGCCACCAATTCCGTGTTTGACTACAGGCAAGACATTCTGGTTTAAGTTCTCAAAAGTGTTCAATAATCATTTTTTTTTTAAAAAGTCACTGAATGGGATTTTACCCATGGCTATGTCTATACATACTAGTTATGGAAACTAATGTAGCAGAGCCTATTTGAACTTACATTACAGCTCTCATCATTGTCAGGCCGGTGCGGAAGTATGTATGAAAGGACGGATAGTGGCCCATCGCATTTATCAGCAGGCTGAGTGAAATCTAAACAGCTAGTTATGATACTGTAGTAATGAGTTGGAACTGGAACTGAACTGCCTTCCACATACCTAGGAAGAAAATGCAAACAAACATTTAGCAAAATCTGCCAGATGAACTCCTAAATAAGATATTCCTTGTGAAGTGCTATTTGTACGTAGTGTTGTCAGAGTACTCATATCCACCTTCACAGACAGGTGTCCTCTTCAGTTAGAATGTGAGTAAATGTAGGTATAGAGGTCACTAGGAGGCTCCAAGTTGAAACATTCTAAAATTAATTCCTACTTGTTGCCCACCAACCCTATTTAAAGGGCTTCATTACAGACCAGAAACCAAGCAAAGAACATTGGGGTCCAGAGTCTGGATTCTTGCATCAGCCAGGAGAATTCATTCAGCATACAGGAAATCTTCAAGTCAGCATAGCAGCTCTACGTCCATTTCCCCTTCTTTTCTCAGGCCCTGGGATGACGGGTGTGGCTAGAATGCCTCTGCACTCTGGAATGGACCCCAAATGGTTGTTCCTGGAATGGCCCCACTGGAGTTGTCAGCCATTGATAAGTTATTCATACATTTTATTGCCAGAAGTGGTTGTGACATGGCCCACAGAGAGGTTTCATCTCTGCCATTCAATCAATTTAGAGCTATTGTTTCTGGCTATCTGCAGACTCAGGAAAGCAGACAGGCTACACATTTACAAGATTTTCTTTGCAACCTTGAGGGCTCTACAAACTTTTTTAAAATGAATGCTGAGATTCTAGTGTAATAACATGACTCCAGGAGCTGGGGCTTTAGACATGGGCCTATAATGGCTATGTCTTACTCTACCCCTGCTTCTACATAACAGACCATAAAATTTCACTCATTAATTCCCATATGAATTCCAATGGTATCTGACTGAATTAGATTATCCCTCTTAGAAAAATATCCAAGTCTTTAGGTTGCTCTAATTTACAGTGGGAACTGGAGTGGTCCACAGAAGGTCCCAAAAACCTAAGGTCTACAAAGATGGCAAAACAGCCCACTTTAACTTTCTCTCTTTCTTCACCCTAAACTATAGTAAGTGCAGCTCAGACTGTGGCTCTAGAAGCTTTCTTGATGTAGTCACCATCATAAAATGAACTAAGTAGTTAGTTACTGTATAGTTAAAGCACCACAGATATGACAAGCAGATGTAAAGATTCTAGAATATACCTTCTGATGTGGTATTTCAAGATTATTGGTAGGAAAGCATTGTTCAACATGAATTAACAAAAGACTTGAGTATTTAAATCCATAGCCCTATTGTCCTTAGCACTGCATTGCAAGCTATGTAAGCAGAATGTGCCCCACACTTACAAGTAAAAGTATTGGAAAATACTGCAGTTAGTGAGGTTCCCATCAAAGGAAGGATGAATGAACACTACAAGGTCAAGGTAGGGAATTCTCTGGTGATCGGTAGTTCCATTGTTGTTCTCTAGAACGGAACAAATTGCTTTTTTTATCCCCACCCATAAGGGCATTTAGTCCTGAGAATACTTCCTTTAACAAGATATGCGAGAGTCAAGAAACTTATGCTTACCAGATCATAAACTAACCAGCAGTTTTATTGACTTCAAAGAACTTGATTCTTGGCTTTACAAGTTAGCACCTTGTACCTCGAGCCCAAATACCAGCTAATTGGGAAATACTGTATTTTTAGATAGTCATTAAGAACAGTTAATGCATTTAAATATAAACTCTTACTGTTTTATCTTTTCTGGTGTGTCATGTAAACCATCATAGTCATAATCGAAGATTGGTCCACTTATGACATTTACTCCATTTCGTTCAGTTGCATACCTCTTCACCAAAACCCTTTGAAAATAATTCCATACCTCTGTGCAAAGACACAAGATTACCTTTAGTGACCAAAACAATGCTTAGATAGGAGTTTCTAGATATGCTTTATGTGCAAGGATAAAAATCCAAACAGTTCATTCATATTATGCATGCAGCTATCCGAGGCATTATTGTAGTATCATAGAATCATAGGACTGGAAGAGACCTTGAGAGGTCATATAGTCCTGTCCCCTGCACATGTGGCAGAACCAAGTATTATTTAGATCAGGGGTAGTCAATAGGTGGACTGGAGCCAAATCCAAACCACCAGATGCTTTTAAATGGACCCCAAAATCTTTTTATTTACTTCGTATCATCATTATCGTTAGTTTATTATTATTTTCTCAGAAGTCTGGACCTTGACTATACCTTGACCAAAAAATTTGGACTTTGACCACCCTTCCTGCAGTTTAAGCCATTGCTTCTTGTTCTATCCTCAGAGGTTAAGGAGAACAATTTCCCCCCCTCCTACTTGTGACATTTTATGTACTTGAAAACTGTTATGTCCCCTCTCAATCTTCTCTTCTCCAGACTAAACAAACCCATTTTTTCCAATCTTCCCTCATAGGTCATGTTTTCTAGACCTTTAATCATTTTTTTCCCCTCTTCTCTGGACTTTCTCCAATTTGTCCACATCTTTCCTGAAATGCCCAGAACTGGATGCAATACTTTAGTTGAGGCCTAATCAGTGTGGAGTAGAGTGGAAGAATTACGTCTCATGTCTTACTTACAACATTCCTGCTAATACATCCCAGAATGAAGTTTGCTTTTTTTGCAATGGTGTTACACTGTTCACACATATTTAGCTTGTGATCCACTATGACCCCCAGATCCCTTTCCGCAGTACTCCTTCCTCGGCAGTCACTTCCCATTTTGTATGTGTGCAACTGAGTTTTTCCTTCCTTTGTGGAGTATTTTGCATTTGTCCCTATTGAATTTCATCCTATTTACTTCAGACCATTTCTCCAGTTTGTGCAAATCATTTTGAATTTTAATCCTTATTCTCCCAAGCACTTGGAGCCCCTCCCAGCTTGGTATCGTCTGCAGACTCTATAAGTGTATTCCTTATGTCATTATCTAAATCATTGATGAAAATATTGAACAGAACCAGACCCAGAACTGATCCCTGCAGGACCCCACTTGATATGCCCCGCTTCCCGCTTGACTGTGAACCACCAATAACTATTCTCTTGGAACAGTTTTCCAACCAGTTATGCACCCACCTTATAGTAGCTCCATCTAGGTTTCATTTCCCTAGTTTGTTTATCAGAAAGTCATGCAAGACAGTTTTAGAAGTCTTACTACAGATTTATTGTAGCTTCACTGAGGCTTTGTCTACACCACACAGCTTTTAGCTACATGGCTGGGTCACCACAGCCATGCCACTAAAAGTCATGCTGGGTAGCTGCTGGTTGTCAGCTCTCCTGCTGACAAAAAACTTCCACCCCCAACGAGCGGCATTTGTGTTGTTGGCAGGAAAGCGCTCCTGCCGACAATGCGTTCTTTACACTGGCACTTGTCGTGGCAAAACTTTTATCTCTTGGGGTCGGGGGCGGATTAACACCTCTGAAAGATGAAAATTTTTGTTGTTCAATTGCCAGTGTAGACATAGCCTCAGTTTCGCTAGATCAGTGATACTCAGACTGAGGCTCGCGAGCTGCAAGTGGATATTTAATGTGTCTCCTGCAGCTCTTTGCAGCACATGATATTACAACACTGTGTGATTTAACTAGTAACCAATCTAAGTTATTAACCAATCAGGCTGCTTTCACCATGTTGTTAACCAACTGTTGATAAAAACAACGCGGTGGCTCTTTTGGGTAACGCTGATCACTAATTTGGCTCCCGAACCACTGAGTCTGAGTATCACTGCTCTAGATGAAGCCTACTAGATTTCTCTGTGCTTTATTAATCTTTTTCTAATGAGTGATAAAGGAAATGCACAGTATCATTCTAAGGCTGACATTGCAAAAGATCTTCTACAGAGAGCTTGCTGTTTCTTCTCTAGCAGTAGAACTGAGTATTCACATACACACTTTCAATGTCCTTGGCTCTTCATAAGCACAAAGTCTCAGTGCTGCTATGATTAATTGAATAGCAAAACCTCTAATCTCTAAAGAAGGTCAAATCTAAAACAGCATGAAAAGCACATTCCTTTCAGTGAGATTCCCTCAGATATTAATTGTCTAATTTCTGGAACTAGGTGGACTCTGCAATGACTTAGTTATATTGTAACATATTATGGAACAGCTGTGTCTTCTGAAGGATGTAGATAGATTGTCATATCGGACAAGATATCAATACACTTCCTCCTTTAACCTATAAGCATCTTCATTTATAAAAGATGGGACACGCACAGAGCTCCTCAAACATCCTCCACTTTCCCATTACACATTTTAAAATCCTCTGTATGGGGACCTTCTCCCTCTGTACCGCACGTGCATACTTCAAATACTACAGAAATCATGACTACCATCAACCCCTCCACTGGCGAACCCTGTGAGTTGTTGGGGACTCCAACACCAAGTTAAAATAAAAAAAGACCACCACAATATGAGCAATTTATGGTTGTTTGGTCCTATGATTATGTTCCTGGAAATAGCATTTTTATAAATCATGACTTCAGAGTGAGTAATCAGTAATGATTTTCCACTGTTTGGTCAGGTAACTCATTCTGCCACCTTTGCTCAAGCTCCTTATGTAGATCACCACTTGTTTCTACCCACAGGCTTGCTAAATCCCTCCTTTGGTTTGAAAACCATCCCAGAGTTTTGAGGTTTAGCCAAACCTCTCTGGTCTAGAATTTGGATTGGAAATCTCACAAGAGCTGCTTCTTGAGCCTCTTCCAAGACTTTCTGCTTCCAGCCAAGCCAGAAATGCCACCAGAATAGTCTGATAGTTTGCTGCCTCCCACCAAAACTAGGAAGCAAAGCGGCACACAAACAAAAGAAAAGTTAATGGGTTTCAGTTAGATTTAGGTCAGTTCACTTTTTGTTTAGATGCATTTAGCCCCATCTGTGATAAATCCATTTGGTCCACCTGTATTCCTATACATGTATTCAGAGAAGCCAGGTGAAAGTTATTCACTAAACCTCTAAATCAGTTCATTCCATAGTTCAGCAGCAAAACCATTTTTGAAAGATATCTATACCACTTAGCTAAGTGGTGTGTGGAATCAGCTGTAACCCACAAGAGTGTTATACTTACTTTTGAAGGCAGGATACATTGGAATGATATTTGTTATTAGAAAGGCATCATATTTAGCTTCTGCAGAGGAACTTAGTTCTGAAAGTCATAGAACAAGAGGTGTTAACATGAAAGTTCCTAGTGAAAATCTCAGAGACTCAAGAAAAATAAATTAAACAATTGCAGGCAGTAATCAAAAGAAAGATGATCTTCTAAATGAGACTCTGGATTAAATTAAAACAAAATTTCTTATTACTTTGCATGACAGATGGACTCAGAACAGAGGGGTTTTGTCCATGTTTCAATCTTCCACCAGCTAAATTTGTTTCTATTTTTGTACATTCTCATGTGGTGTGATAATTGTGCTGTATTGTTTTGCAACTTTTTTTTTTTTTTTTTTTTTTAAAAGGCTCACACTTCAAGGCGGAATAGAGTCTGTTCAGAAAAATCAAGAAATGATCCATCTCCCTACTGCCTTTAGTTCTGTTACATACATACTCCTTTTAAAAACCATTTCAACCCTTCCTTTAATAAGTCAGAGGGGAGGAAGTCATCCCCCAAGGCTGCAACCGTCTGCTCAGACATTAATTCCAAATGGCATAGCCATCCATTCCCCAGAGACTGAAGAGGTGGAAAGCAAGTCAGCCAGCAGAGCCTAAGATAATCATTTGTACAATATGCATGAAAAATTCTTGATCTCTCTTTACAGACAGAGAAATCCATTCTCATTAAGTTTTCAGACTAAACAATTTTGGTTGTGACATGTAGTAATAGTTTGTTAAAGATTATGACAAAGAAATTCAGACACTAGGTGTGTTTCTCTAGGATTTTGAATTGAATACTGCTGGCCAGATGCTCTGCTGGTGTATATTGGCATAGGTACATTGACTTAAAGAGGAGTGAAGCCAAATTTTGCCAGCTGAGGCTCTCTGCCTTCATCATTACTGCATACACAATAAATACCAGGTTTCAAACTATTCAACCAGTATTTGATGGCACAAAATGGCTCTTTTGTGATCATCTTATTTCATATCCATGGATTTTAAGTCCAGAAGGGATCACTGATCTATGGCCTGGGTTAGGCATAAGATCAGCTTATAGAATTCCAGCCTGTAATTTCTACATCAAGCTCAGTTTCTAAGAAATGCTGTAGCTTATATAAAAGTAAGACATCCAGACTTGACTTGAAGATTGAAAAAGATGGAAAAATCTACCATATTGGTAAGCTGTTCTAATGGTTAATTACTCTCATTGTTAAATATTTATATCTTATTTCCAGTTTTGAATTGGTCAAGTTTCAAATTTAACTTTCAATCACTGAGGTCTTGTTTTGTCTTTGTTTGCTAGACAAAAGAGCACTTCTCTATTTCCAGATATCTTCTTCCCATGCAAGTAGTTCTGGACTGATCAAATCACCTCTTATCCTTCTTTTTGATAATAAAGAGATTGATTGACAGCTGAATGGATATTTGAGTTACTGAACTTTTCAGAAGCAGAGAGAGAACTGAAATTCATACAGTAGTCAAAATCATGTACAATTAAAATGGAGTTACATTTAGCTGATAACAGTTCCATTGGGTTACTACGATCTCTCCACAAGAAATAATTGTTAATACTGAGGCTATCAAATATCTGTTCTGTGACACCTAAAACCCCTCAACCCCTACAGATCTTGTGCCTTCTTTTTCCTAGGAAAAAGTTTCCCTAACTGATAAGAAGAAGCTCAAAAATCTCTATGGAACCAAAAGTAACTGCATACAGAATATCTCCTTTATATTCTACAGACATCCTATTTAAACTTACGAGGAGGAAAAAGAAATCCATAAGTCATTTGTTTATCTGCTCTGTAGGCTGAACAGCTCTGACTGTTTCCTGGAGAAATGCGCAGATCAAGCCTCACGCAGTTAGAGAGATGCTCAGGGACACCAGATACCTCTGCCTGCATTGAAAGGCATACATGGAATCAACTGTAAATATCATTCCAGGAAAAGTAGTCAGAAACAAGAGAGTGTGACTTGTTTAGGCCTAACATCAATAAAGAACGTTATGTGAAGCATAATGATTTCAAATAGTCAACAGGTAAGATGAAGGATCCTCTAGAATATAAAATATATCCATCAACCTTTATAGTAAAAACCTGTTCCATGAGACAGTCTACTTCAGCAATCTATTAGTAGGAATTCCCATTGGAAACAACTTGATAAACTAGAGGATTAAACTAGACATTCTGTTGCAGAAAAACAAATCCTGGGTTAAGTGTTGGGGTTTTTTTTAAACTAATAAGCAAAGCAGCATATGGTCCTTAAAATTCCATTTTTCATGGAGAGTGGAAGTGCTCTTTATAATGGAAATCTATGTTATTCCAAGTAGGAAATTCCCTGAAGGAAAGGGAATTTTAAGACTCCAGGAAAACAGGTAGTAGTAATCTTGTATGTCATTTTTCAAAAACAAAGATAAATCTGACCTGTTTTGAAATCGTGTATGATGTCCAGAGAGGCATCAGGAATGTTTCACTGTAACCACTTTCAAAGTCTTGGTGATGTAAGATATTGTATTTGGTACGATAAAGTACTGCAGGACGTCCGTACAGGAGGTGTTTCTCTAGAAATTGAAAGAAGTTACATTAACTTATATGTAACACCTAAGAAGAAAAAACCCAGCCAGAATCAATGTGTCCAACACATGTCCATTTAAAAGGCAAATCCCCTGTGTAGCACCCAGTCTAAATAACTGAGCTGACTGCTACAGAAATACAGTAGTTTAGACTTAAAAGGATAAAAAGAGAAATTCTTCCCATCTCATCCCATCCATCCCCCAAACACAGAACAGCAGAACTGCTCAGATTCAGAATAGCCGTGGGGTGAGTGCCTCAGCAGAGGAACTACCAGACCTGCAGCTCCATTCTGGTCTGCTCACATGCAAGTAGCCTCCAAGAAGCTGGTCTCCCCTGTGTAGAAAACCATGCCCCCTCTAAACAGCAGTGGTGAAACTTGACAAGAATGTCAATTTTAGCCAGCAGCTATGAGTCCAGGGAGCCTATTTCTTTTTGGAAACAACCTGTGCCAGTGTTTCTGAAGTGATTTTTTAAAGAAGAGGGAAGTGGATTTGCAGTTTGAGAGAAATGCATCCGATGAAGTGAGCTGTAGCTCACGAAAGCTTATGCTCAAATAAATTGGTTAGTCTCTAAGGTGCCACAAGTACTCCTTTTCTTTTTGAGGATACAGACAACTTAAATCTGATGACTGAAATTGACACAGGTGCTACAGTAGCTAAATTTCTGAAGACATGTACAAGAATAAATGTATTCATAGTTTACTAAGAAAAACTGATAAAATGTTGAAAAAAGTTATAATCAAAACAAGATCAAGGTTTCAGGATGCCTGCAAGTACAGTGGTACTTGTTTGCTGTTACCATTAATTGGTACAAAATGAAGTATTCCTTCAGTAATTAGCAGAAATTGGTTTAAGACAAAGTTGTAGTAGCATGCCTCCCATGCTCTATTGTTAGATTCCATAGTGAAAAGAAAAATTTAATTCTGTTTTTGATGTGGACATTGGTTTAGTGATAGGTATAACAGCAGAATTATAGGTAGTTAAAAATGCCAGACCAAAATTTCATCAGGTGCTTTATGATGATAACCTGTAGAAAAGCAATTAAACTTGCAGAAGCAAGGAATAATTTTACCCGTTTGTATTACTAGAATTAAGGAAACGGAAACATCTATGAAAGCTACACACACACACACACACACACACACACCCAAAAAAATCACCGTAAATGCCTGACTAGAAGTAGCTCAGGATCCAATTCCAAAAAACTACAAGATTTGCTAAAGTAGCAGGGAGAATTTACGAAGTTTGGTCCAGCTCAAGCTAACACACACACGGCTAATGGAATTTAGCAAGATTCTAAAAGGAAATTGGACATTTATATTGATAAGAATATTCAGAGCTATTATAGGTTAATGTTAAAACAAGTTTTGGCAAGGAATACAAAACAACAGGCTTCAAATTGAGCCAATCTATATTAAGGATTAGGATGCCATTATCCTACATCTGTCTAACATGGAGTTTCTTGCATCTTCTTCTGACCACTATCAGAAACAGAATGCTGGACTAATGGACTTTAGGTCTGATTTAGGAACTGCCAGACTATGCTTCTAAAATCTACACAGACACTACAAGTGCATGAGTTTACTGTATTTTATAAATTCCCATTAGCTACATAGGGCCAGATTCTCTCACCCTCCTTCACACTGACTAGTACCTTACTCCTCAAGAATCCCCACTTAAACATTTGTAAGCGTGACGCCTTGATCCAGCAAAGCACGTGCTTAAGTTTAAACATGCAAATAGGCCCATGGGATCCTTATATAAGGTCAGGGTTTATGTTAGCAAACTTGGTACAGAGGGAGGTTGCAATGGCAAAGAGTAGCCGCAGTCTCCTTCCCAGAGGAACAGAACAGTCCAAAGGGTGGATGTGACCAAGGATGCATTGGGCAGGTAAAGCTGCCTTGTCCTGGTAGAAATGCTAAGGGAAAAATCAGATGGCAGCCACCCACTTTGCCCCTGCACCATCAAGAGTGAATCTAGCCCACAGGCTTACATCTTAGGTAAACTCATGTGCTATTTGGTAGAGTTGTACGAAAAGTTGGTTTACTGTCCAATGTAGTGTAATTAAACCAAAATATTATTTTTCCATTAAAGCACCAATACAAATATAAAGAAAAACATTCATATATTTAGTTTGAATGTTGATTTTAAATTTAGTAAACAGTCACTGAAAATGAAGAAAAATAAATGTTTTATTAACCACCATGTCCTTACCTTCTGTTCCTCTGACATGAAATCGCTTATTGAGTTCGTCCAACTTGTTCTTTATAAAAAAAAATTTAAATGAAAAAAAGATTAGCAGCTGAACCGTAAGAGCATTCTCTGACAGCTCATGTTAATTATTTATTTAGCAAAGTAATACTAACACTCTAACACCCTGACTGTGAAGGACACATTACACTAAACATTCCAAAGGGTATGAAAGATCCTTAACGGCAAGAAGGATCAAAGGGATACTTAAACATTAGAGCCTTCTCTTAAAGTGAGAAGATGCAATATATCCCTAAGCTGCAGTACAAGACAATTATCCTTAATGACACCAGTATGAATAAATCCATGAGTCTACCTTGTCATCGCATGTACAGCCCAAATCAAATTCAGATGCAGAAAATGCAGCTACAGGATAGAGCGGCCTTGCAACTTCATCTGGCATGGTCGGTTTATATGCATTGTTCCTCAGCAAGTGATTTAAACTTCCATGGGTTCCATTGTTAGGAGCAGGCTTTAATCCAAGCAGATCTGACAAGACATCAAACACAGAACCAGGGTTCTAAAACTGTAAAGGTACTCCAGTGTATACATCAGTACACAGTGCCCATTTCCTACATGGCTAGAAACAAGACACCAACTACTTTACACCCATGAAGTAGAGAGAGTTACTTTTAACTTAACCAAAGAACAATACTAAGCCTTGGTCCACATCAGAGAAGCCTGCTTTGCTATTAGTGTTGAAAATTCCCATGATAGGAACAATAAGGTTTAGTCTCGTAGCTAGGTGGAGAAACTACTACTACACCACATTACCACCACCGTAACTCCTAGGGTACGTTTACACGGGGGGCAGGGAAAACACCTGCAGCAGCGAGTCTCGGAGCCCAGGTCAACGGGGCCCACACTAAGGGGCTAAGAACACTCACCTGGGGAGGTGGGAGGGGTCAGAGCCCAAGCAGGAAAAGCTACATTGCTATATTTAGCCCTATAGCGCCAGCCCTGCAAGCGGATCCGAGCTCTGAGACGTGCTGCCGTTGGGTATTGCAGGTTGCATAGTAGATGTACCCCCAGAGGCTCCAATCAGGATCAATGCCTCAGAGGGCAAACCTGCAGCATACTTGGTTAAAACCGGATGGTGCTATCAGTCTTAAAATACTGTGATGCAGCAAGGCCAGAGGGCAACAGGAGGGTGACAGAGGAGATATGCAAGCCCCAGGATGATGAGAGCCTTATTCCCTGTAGAGGGAAGAGAGGTTGCTATAGATTCATTAGAGCACCTGAAGCCAATTAGCGCACCTGATAAAACCCCCCTGCCTCAATCAGACAGTTGAAGCAGAGTGGTTTGGTGTTGGAGCAGAGAGCAGTGTGGAGGGAAGCAGAGGAGAGTTTGGAGAAGTGCTGTGGCAGGCCAGAAGACCAAGACCCTAGGTAAAGGGAGACAAGCTTGTGCAGAGCAGAGGGACTCCACAGACAAGGGGTTGGGAGAAATCTGGCCCAAGCAGAGAGGGAGGGCAGGAAGCCCCACAAGCTGAAGGGCTGGAGAGGGAAGTAGCCCAGGGGAAGGAATTGCTAATTCAAGTGGCTTGCCGCTATCCCGAGGGCTGCTGGGCTGGGACCCGGAGTAGAGGGCAGGCGGGCCCAGGTCCCTCCCTCTCCACTCCTTCTCTGGGATACTAGTGGGACAGTTAATACTCCAATTCAGGGGTGAGAAACGGCGCCCTGAACTCCCCCCACCCAAGAAGAGAAAATGCGGGACTCATCATAGGAGTGCCAGCAATTTGCCACAGTACTAAAAATCAAACTGATATAGAGCATTTAACAACCCCAGGAAAACTTTTTTTTTTTAAATCTTTCATCCAGAATTTCCTGGTACTGTACAAACATTAAACAAGCCACATAATACCACTGACAGACAGGAAAGTTCAATACTGCACACATTTGGAGAAGAGCGAACAGACACAATGTTATTGTGATTTGCACAAAGGCACATGGTGTTAATGATGGTAGTTCTGTTCCAGTGTGATCTTTAGACTGGTTCAGATCTGAAAGGAAGCATGGTCTACTGGTTAAAGCAGGAGACAAAGTAAAAAATTATCTTGGGTCATTTCCACCTCTGCTATTGACTTCTGAGACCTCAAGACCAATTACTTAAGGGAGACACATTAGCCTCCCCATCTATAAATGGGAATAATTATATATTAACACAGGTGTGTTTCATGTTTATAAATGAATATGTGCATATCATAAAAATTATATTCATGCATGGCCATATCTAGCTTCTCTACTTCATTGCTGCAGTAAGAGTTCTGAAAACAAATATCACCAACAAAAGGCACAGTAGTGGCAAAATAATGTCTGAGCTGCCACACATGAGATGCGGGGGCAGAAGCTCTCTCTGGACACAAGTCTCGCTCCCAGGGCTAATAGAGAATGGACAGACTAGATTGTAGCCCTCTATATTTGATATCCGAGGAGCTGCCAGCAGAAATATACGTGAATGCACTTTACTGGCCAACTGTTGGAGACGAACAAAGATAGGCCTCTGTGCAGTCTGTCCTTCCATCCAAAGGGCAAGTGACAGTGCAGTGCTAGGGGAGAAGGTAGTGGCCCAGAACACAAGCATAAACTGTGCCTACACCAACCTCTGAAAACTTTGTTGGCAAAAGTAGTTTAGAAATGGAGTAGCTTACCACACATAATGTTGTAAAGTTCAATATTTTCAAATGGAGGTACTTTGGTCTTGTGTTTGAATGAGGGACCATAGCCTACAAAGACAGTCTTCAAAGAAGAGAGAAACATGGTAAAAGAATAAGTTTGCTTTAACTCTTAAAAAAAATTTCCAAGACTTCAAGTTTCTCCCTCCAACACACACACACACCCAATTACCCTCCCAAAAAGGATTAGTTTGCTGCTTATACCTGCATACTATTGATCTTGTTGTCATATCCATGATCACCATGGAAGAAGCATTTTCCTGATAGTTTCTTATAAACATCCATGGATTTCCTACATTGAAATGTAAAATCATAAGAATTATTGCTGACCTGACAATGTGGTTTCAGAAGATTAAAATTTAGGCTGCGATTTTCAAAAGGAGTTGCAGGGAGGTAGAGCTTAACTCCCTTTGAATGTCATGGGGATTTGGGCACCTAACTTCTACAGGTTCCTTTGAAAATTCCAGTCTTAAAAACACAAAAACAGCGACGTCGTCTCTCAATTATACAGAAACTTTGCCCTAAACGATCCTAGAGCAGTTCACAACCCTACACCAGAGTGAATGCGCCACTCTGATGCACCAGCAGCACGCACTACTTGGGACAAGAAGTGAATACCATACCCAAATGAAACTCTAGGGGGAAGTTAGGTAGGCAGTTCTCCAAAGGGGCAAAAGGGGTTATAATTTTGAAATGTATTAAAATCTTAAATGGGAGTTCATTTCTCTCTTTCCCAGTGATGCTCCATCAGCATTAAATATATTCTACCAAGGAAGCGATGGATTTGGACAAGCACATGGGTCCTGCCATTACTCTCAAAGTCTTAAAACTGAATTTTGCTCAGTATTTTAATAGATGTATTGTGACATCAGTTCTTTTCAGAAATCCCCATTGACAACTATAAGCGTTTCTGCTTAAACGGATGGCGCAATACAACTTAATGCTATGCCATTATTTAAGAGATTGAAAAACTTGAGACATTACCTGCCTGAGATGTACTTGAAAAGACACCAATGCATATGGAATAACTAGCACCATCTATTGTGAGCCTTTGGATAACTTGCCATTCCCAGGTAGAAGCCCTTCCCCACTGGGGACTCCCATAGATTGAAGCTGTTTAGGATCATGTTGCCCTAAATCAGTAGCATTCTAACAGATGCTTCTTAGAAAGTCAGAAAGCACCTTTGTAATAAATTACAATGCTATTGAGTCCTTTTCACCTTCTTGCCTACCACAAGATGAAAGAGTAAAGGAGAAACAGACCTGGAGAGAAAATGGGAGAAACTCAGAAGGAACAGAAACATACAAAGAAAATAAGTGGTAATCAGAAATATAATGACTAGCTTTGTTACACACTAAGGTTTATCAGCATCATCACAGGGGCTGCCTAGCAGTCCAGTGGGCTGCCATCCTAAAAGTCAGTTTGTACACCCGTTAGAGGATATTCTCTCAGAGATTTGGCTTTTGTCCTCAAAACTGGAAGTGACGTAATCAGACCTGTAACTATTACAGAAAGAGTCTTTTCCTGGCCATGACTATAACATGAATTACAGTTACATTAACAGAAGAGGGGATGCACTCATTAAAAAGGTAGCTCTTAAGAGCAGTAGCAAATAATGCTGCCAAAAGGAAGTTTGAACTGAGATAGAAGGGGAAAAAATCTTGAGTAAAATATTCCTTTTACCTCTCCTCCCCATCCTATATCTAGAGCTGTTTCGGAATCTTGCAACTATTTTTGGCGGGGGGGGGGGGGGGGGGGGGGCGGGGGAGGAATGTCAGAATATGATGATTGGTATAAACCAAAAATTTTTGTGCGAACATACCAGTTTTGACAAACAACTTTTGTTGGGAAAGGTTTCACAGGTCAAAATCAGAGAGACACATTGACCGCAGAATAGCCAAGAGCCTAGTGGTTATGGCACTCAACTGGGACGTGGAAGACCCTGGTTCAAGTCCCTAGTCTGAATTATAAAAAACCTGGTAAGGAGGTCATGGGTTCATCCTAATGTGGAATAAGAAAAATTCTATACTCCAAGTTTCACAGAACACGAAAACTGCTTCCTGTCTAATTATGTTGGATCATATTAAAGAAGTTCTGCATTAAAATCACAAATGAGTTTGATTCCCCATAGTTTAAATTTTAGGGTATTACTAATTAAGAGGTCTCTTGGTTTTTGGTACTGTTTCTCTCCCTCTACGTGTGAAACTTGCAAGCTGCTAATTGTGTTAGTACATTCTAAGACAGAGTCTGTTCTCAAAGCAATTCTTTGTAACAACAACTACTCACAGAGAGAGAGACTCAAAGCAATATTCTGTAACAACAGAAACAGCACCCAGAGACTCCCTGCCCTTTTGTTGTATTCATCTCGCTTCGTTAACAATTGTGATTAAAATAGAGATAAAGGATGTATGTGGATGGATGCTTGGTGTGGATAATAACTGAATGATCAGGGAGCTGCCAGCCTAAGAATGCAGTGTCCATCGGCTGAAGAAGGCGTCAAGTGGAAATAATCAGAGGATCCCCAGAGGGCAGACTGGAATCCACCCAACAGCCTCAAGAATGGGAGAACCAAAGAACAAGATAACATCTGGCAGCACGGAGCCGTCAGGAATGTGCCATCTGCTAATTGATTCAGCAACAGCATGATGAAGCAATTCCCATAGACTGGCATAGGAAGAAATTCCTATAAAAATGGACTCTGGAAAGTGAGAACTTTGGGGTCTGATTCTGCAAACCAACTTCCAGAAGCATCAGATGAGCATCTGACGAGGCCCTGCTCCCTCCTCATGTCCAGGCCACCTGGCCAGTGGCTTGGCATGAGCAACTCTAAGGCTGGTAACTATGATAAACAACCTTGCAGAACCTGTGTGTGTGTGTTTGTATGAATGAATGTGTGAATAAATATGAGATTGAATGGAATGTTATAGCTATAACTAACTGCTTACTATGATTCTTTCTGTATTCACAATAAATGTGATATTTTGCCTTTTCCCCTTTAATAAGGTCCTGCTGGTTTTTATTTTATTGGTATAAAAGCTCTACATGTATCAATAAAAACTGTTAAGATGGTAGGTTTAAAACCAGAATTTAATTCTTTGAAATTTGAGAACCATCATCAGAAATTGTAGAAAGAACACTTGTGACCTTGCCTACTGGAGTTACATCCACTCTGAAAAAGCAGTTGGAATTTCCCATTCAATGATTTAGTAGAAAGATCTTTGCATAAATACAGGAAGATAAGCACAAGTGTCAAAGACACTTATTAGACAGTCACGGTGGGTATCCTGGGACAGACACAGCCGCAACTATACTGCAAGCAAAGACACTTATGACACACTGTTTGACTGGCAGCAACATAGTCAAAAGAGCACTACCAATTCTTAAAGACCCTCACAAGAGGTGGCAAGAATATAAATCTGTCCTGTTCTCTACCAAAAATACACTGACTCAGCTTTATGAATAAAGGACTGGCTGTACTCGATTGAATATATCATTTTATCAACAGATCAAAAGGAAAAAACAAGATATTTTAAACACAAAAGGATGTTAACACTAGAAAAAGATTCCTCCTTTTCTATTGTCTTTAAAAGCAAAGTAATGGTATAAACTGCCTGCCTCTCTAAATAGGATTAATTTTTTGCCTGGCTAATTGCTAAATATCTTAAGAATATTCAAAACTGCCAGTAACTAAGCTAGAGAAGGCAGAAGAGACCAAAAAAGCACCGCACTCCACACACACACTACAATTTACCTTGCCACATGCCATCTTCTGTCCACCAATAAGTGAATATCCTCAATTCTTCTGTTGTAAGCATAGTGCAAACGCTTGGGAAGGTGTTGTTTCAAATAAGGTTTAAAGTGCTGGTCTGGCTTTCTACACTGAAACACAATTGTAAGAAGCTATGTTGTTTCAAGTCATCATCACTAGTGTGGCTTCAACCATAAGATCTGCTTGATTTCAGGAGTTCAAGGTTATGTATAGTAGACATATATCCCAGATCTTGCACAACACACTACAGGACCATATTTGTATAAATAGTGCACTGATACACTTCCCTACAGACAAGTGAGTTTTGAATTATGTTCTATGCACATCTGACATCTTTGTTCTCGCTACAGAGTGTTCTTCAAAGCAGTTTGCGAAACTCCACCACATTTTCCTCAGTGATATGCAAAAGGGTTCATATCTGACCAAAGCTTAATTTCAGAAGACTCCTGAATAGATAGCCTTTCCAGAAATATATGTAAAGCAGTTTGGCTTCTACATTTGATAAATCAGTATATATTTAATGGGAATTTCATAAAAACAAGGTTAAGGTTAAGGAATATCAAATGGATTTTTTCTGCATCTTCCAAGTACTACTAAAATGTTTACTCATAAAAAGGTTACTTTCCATTTCTGAAGGAAGGAATAAATCGGCTCAATTCAGGGACTCAAGACCATCAGGAAGATTCTGGCTGTGTACTACCCAAAAGGGTTATAAAAGCTACTACAGCAGCAAACAGGGGATCTCATGACAAACATTAATCCCTACACATGAAGGGCCTTATTTACCACTCTATCTTCAGCCTAATGCTGGTTTTCTGACTAAAGAGTGAGCACAAAATGATGAATAAAGCCCCAAATTAACATGTGAAATGAACAATATACTGTAGACAGATATAATATGCCAGTG
Organism: Lepidochelys kempii; assembly: GCF_965140285.1. Classification (NCBI taxonomy): domain Eukaryota; kingdom Metazoa; phylum Chordata; order Testudines; family Cheloniidae; genus Lepidochelys; species Lepidochelys kempii. The sequence continues at coordinate 25,202,015 of NC_136381.1, read as the reverse complement.
CTAAATACTCACTGTGAGGTTGGCAACAATTACTTTAGGGTCATCTGTTAAAAGAGAGACACAAAGACATAAAACAGTCATCTGTTTATTGGAGTTACAAAGTAAGCACTCTTTTCAGGAGTCCAGGCTCCTTTTAAAAAGCTATCCTCTCTTAGCAAAAATGTGTTAGATAATGTGCAATATAGTACACCTTTAATGTGTTTTTCCTTAATTACCCAAATTTTTTATAGCAGCATTAATCAGTGTTTTACACTTTGGACCTGAAACTAAATACTCATAGAAAAAAATTTTAAACTAACATCTTGAAAAGCATCTATCTAATCTAACAAGTAGGTAGTCATATCTGAGAATTTGCAAAAAGCTTTCTGTAAGAGTATTTAAGTGCAAGAATAAGCATCTTTATAAGCAATAATTAATAAGAAAGCTGTGGTTCTTTTGGCTGCTTTAGCATTACACACAGCTGAATAAGTGACTAAATGAAGTAACTGAAAAAACATTCTGGGCAAGCCGTGGGACTTTACTCTATGCAAGCTGCACTACCACTTGGACAACCCACATTAAATTCTCAGTCTCACTTCTTACAGGGCCAGCTAACAGAATTTCTCAGCCCCTGGAGTAGAAAACAGAGTTGGAAGAAAATGAAGTACCTTGTCTCTCAACCATATTATTTTGGCTGCTTAAGGCATGATATTGATTGGCTTTGAAATGAGTCACATTCAGTCTCAGGTACAATTCACAGACACATACATTTCAAAGATGTAAGAATGAAGGTAGTGTTAAGGCATGAAATAGTGGAGGAGGGAGAAAGTAGTTAGGTAATTTGCCATTTAATGTTCTGTTCCAAATCCCGAGAATGCGTCTATTTATTTTGTGTTTGAATTGTCCATTTATAAGCAATTACAAACATTCGGGGAGAAGAGGATAGAAAGAGACCCATAGAGGAGATGAATGAATGCAAATGGAGGTGAAAAACAAAACAAAACCCAGAGGCACTGTGCCAGGGATTAGAGAGGACAACTTCTCTTTGGAAGTTCTGACCATGCCCCAATCAAAGGAAAAGAACTTGCTTAACATCAGGGAAACTGAAAGAATGATTTTTCCCATGCTATTTCACTTCTCTTTGCATAAGAGTAAAATATAGTGCATCTAATTATCTGTAGAACTTTAATATGGTAGTGCCTGATCCTACTCTGACTGAAAACTGCAGCAAAATTCACTGGAGTTAACAAAAAGGACAATGGAGGCTTTTTTAAAAGTTCTCAGTGGAAGATACACAAATATATTCACTCATCTAGGAGATAATAGGCATTGGAAGATCTTTTAAAAAAATTATAACTGGAAGTTTACTAATAGTTTTGGTAGACTCTGCAAAGAAAGAATTTAGTCTTTATGATAGCCCACCAAAATCACAACATAGTACATTCAAAAATAAAATGGTGAAATACTTTTAGCCTATGACGTGAATAAATTCATTGTTATGCTCTGAAAAACTTAAGATACACATCAGTGAAACACTGGTATTTGAAAACAGATCTTTACCCATGTCCCTTAGACAAACATCAGAATACATCTGTTCCTAGTTAAACCTTTAATCTAGGTATGGATTTTAACACGTACCCATTGTCTCTGATGTCCTTTTGTATTTTGTGATCTTGAAATATCTCAATCTGGTCTTTGCACAACCAGATACATCTTCAAGCAAATTTTCCCCAGACTGTTTCAAATGGTCTCATGTAGGGCTAACTTAGAACTCCAAGCAACTTCTTAAAAGCATGTTGCAAAAAACCCAGATTTTTCATATACTATCACTGAGCCCCATTTGCTCAAATTCACACTTCACCGTTTTCTCTTACCCACACTCTGCCTTAGCTGTACATGGCTGCCAAATATCTAAATATCTATCAGTTTTTTGGCCACAAAAATGGGAAAATGAATGGATTCATAATTAAGACTACCACTTGACCAGTCAATAGGCCCTAGTCAGTAGGCTATATTTAATAATTTTTTTTTTTAAAAACAACATTCTCACTTAGCATCCAATTCTGCAAGGTGATGAACTCCTTCAAGTCTCACTATCATTGATAATGGGACAACTTGTCTGGATGTGGTGTTCTACCTGAGTTAGAGTTGCAGAATCTTGGCCTCAGTATAGTATTTACGATACTTGTAAAATCAACTTACATTTCAGATTATTATTAGATCGAGGGCGAATGCGTCCTAAAGACCCAGGCACCAATACGATATCTTCTACATTAGTCAGATAGTTACTCAAAAATTCAGTTCTTTCACAAGTGGTGTCCTCCATTCCTGTGGAAGGGAAATAAGCCTCCTTTAGAAAAGCACTGTATCTTGAAACAAGCTTATTTCCTAAAACAGAGGAATCAATCTCTGGCTTCAGAGCAACGGTTCAAAAACAAATATTCCTTCTTCATATACCCATCCTATTCCTCTCTTCCTAGCAGGTAACCTACCTCAAGTTTATGGAAAGACTACACTGTCACGAATTAGTCATCAAGAGTGGTCACTGGAACTATTCCACCTGCCAAGGAACTGTCAGACACATGGACACCTTTGTTTGTTTTCAGCTTTCACCAACATCAAGTTCTTTTAGCTAATGTCTTCTCGATGGCAGCACTGATAATCACCAACATTAGATATTGTTTAATAACAGAATTATGGCTGGTGCTTGCACCTATGTGCACAACAGAAATGCCAGTGTCAGAGCAGCAATGCCAATCACTACATCCAGGGAGCGTACACTTGTTATACATCCTGTTTTAACTCCCAGAAGCACTAAGATCAGCTCCTAGTTTCAAAGTTATTTTTAAAATACAATTTAAAGAGAGGAGACAAACACACAAAGGTATTGTATCTTGGTGGTGTATTCTAAACCAACTGTAGGTAGAGTGAACAAAGTTGTTACCATCAGAGTTATTTTGTGGCCAATGAGAAGTGTATTGGTGGTCTCAATCTAATTCGTAGTGAGTAAAACTCAGAAGCCTGTAGACAAGGAGTAACTATGTTTGCAAAATAAACTCTCCCCAGAACCCCAGCAGTCATCCCCTCCACATCAGGGAGGAGACATAACTGGTAGAGAAACCTGTAGCACAGTGCTGTACCTGTTTTGTGGACAGAGAGTGAACTTTACTGTCCAGGCCTGTTAATCTGGCACTTCACTCACACACAAAAATCTTATCTGAATAGCATGGTATCCCATAGCAAATCATGACTCATTTAGTGTACTATTACTCTAATTAAAGACCTTTAGTAACCTCTCTGAAATGTTATGCCAAGAACAGTTCTACCTCAAAAACATACCCAAATTTGATCTCAATTTTCCTTCTTTCGCCTATAGTATTTTCACTGGAGTTTCTCTCTTTACTAGGAATTCTTACAGTGAAGTTTTCCCTAATTTCCAGGTGACAGAGACCTTTCAAGTCATGATTTTCCATTTTTTTTATCATTCTGCCCATTTTTGCCACTTATTCTCTCCCCGATCCAATATCTCTTGTGGGCATTTCTCCTTCCTCCATAACTCTTCAAAGCTGGGCCCAGTCCCTCATAACTATCCCAACTTTGTTCCTCTGTATGTGACCAGCTGCACTCCTAATTGCCATGGAAACTTACTGTTCCAAAATTCTACTCCTACAGTCATTAAAAAGGGGATGAGGCTTCTACACCATTTCTTTTCCAGTTAACCTACTTTTAATAAATAAAAACAAAACGAGAGACATGGGGACAGACTGCAGCTGTTCACACTTGCTAGGGAGCAGGTAGGAGATATTGTACATTATTTGTGTGTTACACCCCAAAATACAAACAGGCTTAATTCTGAATGAATGTGCAAATAGTTAACCAAATAGTTAAAATAAGAAGGAATTCCTCCACAAGGTAATCATCAGGCAAATTAAAAGTTGGGCTTACATTGTCAGTGTCCTGTGAATAAATATTTTTCCTTTTAAAAAGAATTTTTAAAAATAGGATGTTCATTTAGGCTCCGATCCAGTAAAGTATTTGTGGTGTGTATAACTTTAAGCACAGTGAAGCTCTGGAAATTGCTCAATCATCAGTTTCTATCCATATTTACATACTAAGAAAGGACAAGTAAGAGTTTTTACCATGGTCTCCAACAAAGATAACATTGACACATCGATGTAGTTTCAGCTGCTTCAGTCCATCCATTAATTGTCCTAAAGTCTTGTCAATATCCCTTAGGGGATTTATCATCTATACAAAGTTTGCAGAAAGAAAGGAAGTTAATCACCATTGCAATGCTCTCTCTTTCACTATAGGTGGAGCTTCCTCAGCAAAATTCTTGTAGGTTAACTTTCCAGATCAAAAGGCAGATCCTTGGCTGAGTAGTTATCACCCTGACCTAATCGTCATCTCCTTTCCTATGAGCTTGATTTGATTTCCTCGAGGGAAAGATACAAAAAAAGTCTTCTATTGGGATGTTGTTGGATGACTGCAAGAAATCATTGATCCTATTCCTACCCCTCCAACAGAACCCCTAAACATATGGTAAATGCAAAGATTTACTAAATTAGAAAAATGCATATGATTGGGGGAGATGCGGGGGGAGAGAACTCATTTAAATGCTGTTCTTCCAATGGACTTTAGCTTTTCAGTTTTTCCGAACACCAACTACGTAGTCGTGGTACATAGCTTCAATCTCAGTGTTCATATGAAAATCCCAAGCCATTGCGAAGGGTGCTCCAGGAGGTATCTGGTGCTAGAATGGCTGCCCTTAGCCTTCCATTATAAGTAGCAGGAAGAAAAGGCAGCTTCAGCTGAATATCCAAGGTCTCTAAAGGATCAAGTGACAATTCTGGCAAGATTTTGAAAAAGGATGCCCAGAGCTAAAATGGTATAAATATATTATTTTTTATTTTATAAAAAGGCAAAATTATGACAACATGCAGACAAGTTACAATTCTGAGCAGGAACAGAAGCGAATGCACTTTTTTCTTTTTTATTAGAAGATAAATACTTGGAATTTCCATACATTTTAGATAAAGGACAGTTTATTAAAAAGAGAGAGACAGACAACATTTCTGTTTGTCACAATATGCTCAATTTCTCATATGTGCATATTTAACTGGATCAGTTAAAACATTTGGAACAAAAAAACAATTCTCCTATAGGAAAACAGAATTTTGTCAAAATCTTGACTCGGAAAGGTAGATTTCAACCGTTTCCCAAGGGAAATTTCTGCTTACAAAAGTCAACCTGACCCTAATCTAAATGTTTTGCAAGCTCCCCTTCTGCCCAAACTGTCACCCACCTTGTGGAGTTGTAGATTCTGAAAATAATCAAGGTAAGACAGGAAATTACAACTCATACAAGGCACAATGGCGACTCTGCCACAGGGAGAAACAGCTGTGAATCACAGGAGATAGAATCCAGCTGGGGAGCAGGAAGAACCCAGAACTACAATTCCCATGAGACATTGTAGCAGCTCAGGCAGAGAGAAAAGATTCGGAAACTAAAAGCTCCTATTCAGGAAAATATGAACATTTAGTTTCAGTCAAAAATGATGAAACATTCTGAATGAACATTTTACAGAACTTTTCGTTCCATGAAAAATTGCACTATTTTGACTTTTTGTCCCAAACTGCGACAAAAGCCCACTGTTAAAAATCTCAGATTTTCCCCATGGATTGGAAAGTCCGTTTTTCAGTCAGCTCTAATTGTATCTCATGCATCACATAAGGAAATTAAGACTTTTCTTTCAGCCTCTAAATGGTAACTCTGCAGTTAGGAAAGCTGGGAACTGCAAATCCTCCTGGATTTCACATGAGGATTTTCTTGTGCAACAGGTTTATGCTGTTCTTAAAATAGAGCAATAGTATTTCCATATGTGATAAGGAACCACAAATCACAGTACTTTTCTAAAGTTCTATATCCACCAAATTTCAGCTGGGGATTTGCAAAGATGTTTTTGATACCATGAAAACAAACTAATTGAGTTTTAAACAAAAATAAAACAAAGCAAAACACACCACCCTTCTCTTCTCCCCCTCACACACACACACCCACCACAAAAAAACCCCACACTATTTCACATGATCAGAGCCAGAGAACCTCAATTTAGCTCCTTCACCCCCATTATTCTCACTGGGTTCTCATTTAAAAAGTTCTGTTTATTTCTGAAATGGAGTAAGGTCGATACTGAATGTCATTAATACGTTTACGTGAGGATACTCTACGTGGATGTGGGACTGCCCTGAGACCCATGTTCTTGTCCAGATGTAACCTCCAAGGAGTTATCAGTGAAATAATAAGTCTCATGTGTACCTTTGCTCAGATCACATGCTGATCTCCACTACCTCAGATCTTTGTCAAGTTGTATGGAAAGCTTTATTTTCCAAGACAGGTGTGGATATCTGAGATGCCACCGAAAGAAACAACTGACATTATTATAAGAGGATCAAGTATGAAACTGAGAAATGCAGACCAGTGTTACTAGATAGGTTTTAGCATGAGTTTTCCTTCTGAAGAAGAACTATTGTAACCTGATGCTGACGTATGAAGAGAAGAAAGGATTTAACTCCTAGTCTTGTGGTGCATCCCATTGCGGTCAATGGGCATAAACAAATACTGGCACTAAAGGGTTAATTTGCACTGGATGTGGATGATAATTTGTGCTAGAATAATCTGAGATTTTTGAAGGTTTAGTGAGAAATCCACAACTGGGTTTCCATGGAGATTTGCATGGATGGAAAAGCTTTGGATGAAATATTCATCCAGAGAAGAGAAGCCCCCCGGGTGGGTGGGGGGGGTGAGAGAAAGGGAGATGGATACATGTACTCTCACTATTAGCCCACCTAGAACATATTTTATGCCAAAAACAGTAGGACCTTGAATTAGCAAACTACTCTGAAAGGGGAACTCCTGTATAGTTTGTTTCATTCATGTAAACAGATAATCAGCCTTCCTCTTGAGTAGACTATCAATGCTCAAGGTATCGTGCGAAATGGCAGTTTTACTCTTGATGACTGATTCCTCCTCCCCCCCCCCCGCCCATTCCAGGAGGAGTCTCAGAATGCCTGATTAATTTCAGAACTATATTTTTTTTTTAAATCAAGAATTGAAAGCTACTGGGAAGAGTTTCTATTGCTCTTCTTTGAAAATACACTGTCAAGATTTTTGCTTGGATCCCACAGGAGATATTTTTAGGCCCCATGAACTGGGTTACAATTACTTTAAAATCCCTGAATGGAAGGGATGCTGAAGTGATCCACAGCCCTTCCCAAGTTGTCAATTAGTGGCAGGTGGAGAGATTTCATTTATTAAGGATCATCTTTCTCCTCTCTCTAAATCTTTTCCTGGGGAAGCAACCTCCAACTTTGACCTTTTTGAAGACAGAGACTTAAGTACCATCATAAGGCATTATCGCCAGACCCAAAATCATGGGTTCAAAAAAATCATGATTTACATGCCCTTCCTCCCGTCTCACCTCCCCCCAAAAGTCTCAAGATTTTTTAGCCAATGAGATATTTGTGTGTGCGCCATCTGGCTTTTGACCCTTCAGATTACACTCAGGTCAATTTTCAACTTTTCTCCAGTGCCATGAAGACTAGAAACTTGGTTTTATTTGAAAAGAAAAAAAAAAGAGAAAAGAAAAGAAAAAGAAAAAGATTCTCACATAATCACTTGATACCAGGAAATGGGGCTTAAAGAAGGACACCCAATGTTGTGAGACTCATGATGAAGTCTTATGGCTTGGTGTCGCTGATAAGATCTTCCCAGAGATTTGTTTCATGCTCCCTTCGTTTGATGGATTTTTAAAAGGTCCTAAAGAGGCTTTCCCTACAGTGAACAGAGTATAAAATAGGAAGAACATAGTTCCCAAAAGACTCAATATATCCTGGCTGCTTTGCCAGCAGTGATCTTTCAGTACAGTTATAGAAAGTCTGTCTCGGAATTCCCAAACTGAAATATGGAAGGGAGTCCAAGTTGCAAAAATTAAGCTACATAAGAGCCTCAAACTGACACTTCTGTCACAAAGTTTTGGAACACAGGTAAACTTACTTTGTTCCGACGGGATTCCGCAGAATACTGATCCACTCTATGTACTTTTCTTCTTTTCTTTGGAGATGCAACTCGTCTTTCCTGTCTCCTCTTAGGAGTAATTTTTCTCTTAGGTCTCTTAGGCGGAGTAAGAGGTGAGCCATAACTACTCTCCTGTACTGGCGGAGAGAGATGTCTGGACTCAGAGAAATCCTGACTCAGCTAGCATCAGATACTACAGTGACCTGCATCATCAAATTGAGGAGCATGAAGATCAATGCTTCTTCAATAATATAGGAGTTAGAAAGGGACAATTTAGAGGTCTCTCTACAGAGGAACTCACTAAATTGTACTTGAAAGTGGGATAGCAGTTACTCAAGCAACTAACATAAGAGCAAATGAAATTGGTATTTCAGGAGACGGTCAATCAGGCCAATTTTTATGAATACGTACTGTAGTGTTATGAGTATTTCTCTCCAAGTGTAATTCAATTCACAAAATATACAAATAAATACACAAAATATGTAACAGTATCAGCTTCACATTTCTAGTGGTGTAATTTTTTTTTTTTTGCAAATTCTTGTGTTTGGGGAATCTTAATGAAACATGGAACATTTGACTTGCCGGTTACCACTTCTGCTGGAAGCATCTGTGCACTACAAAGCCACCACACTGACAATCTTGGAAAAAGAGTGCAGGGTTGAACCAACATGGAGACTGCACCTTCTGAATAATCTAATAATTTGTTAAGGGCAGTGAGAGAGAAAATGGCATTGTTGCTGACTGCCCTGTACTAGTTGTATGGATAAATTGAGGACATCAGTCTCCAGAGCTGTCAATATGGCACCTTTTGTGAGCAATACATTATCTATTAAAATAAGTCACTTGAAATGGGTTTATTCGTTTTTGTGTATGAATGATACAGAAGAAGGGACTGGAAGGGCCCAGTGTTCCTTTTTCCAATAAGCCCCACTTTAAAGATACGCAGGGTTGCCAAGCACAGCTCTCAATTTTGGCCTGTTCTGCACCTGAGAGGTGCTAAGCACCAACACCTTCCATTAATTTTCATGGGAGTTGTGGATTCTCAGCACCGCTTAGGACCATCTGTGAACAGTGTGAGAGGACACCTACAGGGAGATAATACAGCTAAGTCAGCAGGTAGGAGAAAATGGAACCTGCTATATGGGCTTGAGGAAAGTCAGTGATTTATAATCATATTTACTTCTGTCTACTTAGCCAGTTTCTCTGTTGTTCAGTCACAGAGCTGTATGAATGGAGGGGAAAGAAAAAACAAACAAACAAAAAAGTGTTACCATCTGCCATGCTGTTTCATTGCTTCCAAGGCAAGCAGCTGGAAAGGAGATTCTAGTCCAGTCTCATTCGTCTCTCTCCAGAAAGGCATTTTAATAAAGCAGCACCAGAGTTTTCTTTTTAAAATGTTTCAAGCTTTGTGCAATCCTGATGAGAGGAGCAGCAGGGAAAGGAAGGATTCTCATTTTACACTGTCCCTGAATAAACTCAGCCAGAGCTTGACAGTGCCAGACACACACTGGCCAGTGCAAGAAACCTAGATATTTTGAACACTTAGAAGAGCTGTCTCAAGACAGCATGTTAGAGGAGCAGCAGGAACAGAGTTTAGGCATGACAGGTTTTGATCTATTTAGAGCACTTACAGCAGTATGTATATTTATATACTTTTTAAATATATTTTTTTTCTTTCAAAGTTAGCCAGAAATAAAAGCCAAGTTCTTGTTAACCAGCCAAACCTTAGCCTCACTTGAAAAGATTCAGAATAGGGTTATTTCTCTTTTGGGGAGTAAGGGGCCCCTCAGGAAGGAGATGAACAAATCCATCCCCCCTTTCTAGACATAACAAAAGGTGGGAACTAGCCAGCCAAAGCTCTGCCTCTCGACCCAGAAGGACAACCCATCAGTGTCACTGCAGAAGCACAGAAGGGAAAAGAAAAAACAGAATTGCGGAAATAACCAAGGGCAGGCACACATTTTAAATTTCCCATCAATACATTCCGAAAATAAAGTGAAGCTTTATAACCATCTTCCTAGTTCAAAAGAGCTGTTTGTGAAGGTCTCATTAAAAACAACGTTACACTGAAACACCTAATAAATAAAACATACTGCAAGTTATTGTAGTCAACTTATTGGGCGAAATCCTGGTTCTGTTGGCTTCAATCAGTGGAACCAAAATTTCACCCATAAATTTTGAGTACTTCTCCTTTTTATTCCTAAATTTTAATGTACTGTGCCCTCAATGTATAGAGCATTGAGCACTTCCTGCAAGGTTTGAGCATCAACTGAAGTCCCTGGGAGTTAAAAATGAGCAGCACCAGGCAGGATCAAGTCTTTTTAAAATAAAAGACATCATAATTTTATAGCTAGTGAGTTAGTAAATTATGCTAAACATCCACTCGACATTGCAAGAGGTGTGTTGAATTCCCCACCCCCTCTCTCCATCTAGAGAAGTCAGCAGTGAAGCTGCTCCTGAACTTAGGGAGTATGAGGCAAGAAGAGTTTAATATAAGGAGATTTTCACTTAAAAAAAAAACAACACACCTCTTAAATATACTACACAATTTTCAAGAGCTTGCTTACAAGCTCCAGTGTGTTGCTCAGCTGCCACAGAGGAATAACTGGTCATAACCATTCCAAGTGTCTAAGTGCTGCCAGTCCTGTACAAAGAAAAATGATGTCCAGCTCCCATTACTAAGGAAGCAGCTTAGAGAGGTCCCACTGAGGGCTTCCTTCCCAGATGATTTATGAGATGTTCATAGCTCCCAGAAACTGGGGGGGGGGGGGGAGGCCGGAGGGGAAAGAGCATCAAGATAAACATAATACTTTCTAGCTCCTCCCTCCTGAAATCATGACCCTAGCAAGTCTTAGACAGCTGCACGTTTGTTTTTAAATCCACATTTACAAAATCATGTCTTCTTTGTAAATTTGGGAACAGAAATATGTTCATCCATTAAACAGCCTGTTCTCCATTCAATGAAAGTCAATTTGGTGTGAAGTTATTTAAAGCAGGGTGATTTAAGAGAGGTTTTTTCGTTAGTCGTATAATTCCAGGCTAGACTTTAGATAGCTATCCAGAAGAATTCTAAGATTATTTTTTTCCCATTTTCTAAAAAGACCCAATTAATGTCCTACATTGCATAGAGTAAGGGTTAGCTAGAAACTTGACCTCTGGGAAACATCTTAATCCCACAAGGTACTGAAAATCTCAACTCCCAGTGACTGAGCTAAGCACCTCATAGCATTAGACCCCAAGAGAACTTGTCCAAAGAGCCTATTTAGAGCTCATATTTGAAGAACATATGCAATTTCATCCTCAAATTTCACTTTACCTCAGTGAAAAGATACGAGAAAGTGTCTCTGTTCTGTAGAAAGCTACACTCTAAAGTTACTGTTTTCTTTTAGTTTGATGCACTATATTCAGTCCTATATTGTGTGTAATTACATAATTTGTTATAGGCAAAGGTACTATAAAACATCAATGGCAGTTCACCTGTATAAGAACCAGGCTTGAATTATTTCAGAACCTGCCAAGACTTAGTCCTAGTATTTCAAATAGCATAGCTACGTCACTTGACTGGAGGTCAGACTCCCATTCGCCCATTAATGCCAACCATGAGAAGACACAGACAGACAGTCAAACAGAACTCTTCCCTTTTTAGCAAGTATTTGACTTATAGATTTTAGACGGTAAGTTATTTGGACCAGAGAATCTTTATTCTACCTGGCACAGCACTGATGACAATGCTGGTGCATAGTGATTTATTAATAATGGCTCACTTTTAATCACATGCATATATTATTTCTTATGAATCTGTATCCAACTGTTCCAGCAGAGATATTGCCTTCATCTAAAGGCATGACTGATATTAGGGAAGGGAACACAGAGAGAAATTTTTCAGAGTTTAGAGATTTTTATGGAAAATTACTGAAGGAATAAATGAGAAGAGGTTAACACTTAAGTTGAAATGGAACCCTGGACATTCTAAAGTGTTTTAAAGGATAGTTTCCGAGTGCTCCCATCTCTAACAGGAATAGATACAAGGATTTTATGCAAACAGGTTGAGAGATTATACTGGACATATGCACCCCTTGAGTGCATTGTGAGACATAAGTTGCTGAAAGCACTTTGTTGGTAGCCACAAGAAGTGCAGGTACCTGAAATAGCTCCAAAATTTTAAGTGCTGTTGCTTTTATAAATGTTTCCTTTAAAAAGGAAGTGTATACGTTTAGTCTTAATTTTAAGAGTTTGATCTTTGCTTCCACAATTTGCACTGAATTCAGTGAGAGTTTTGCCTGAGTAAAGTGTCCAAGATGAACTGCCAAGTGTTTAAATATTTAGGTGTAGAATAAATATTGCCTCTCCACATCCCCAAGATAACACGCTCCTGTACAAGCTTTTGGGTGTTCTTGAAAGATGTAGTAATTTGGTAAGTAACCAGTGCAATTCATGTGAGTTCTGAACACTTTGTCACCACTCCTGAGCCCACACTGGTGGACAAAACAGAGGAGGGTGCTTTAAGCACCTCTGGGAAGTGATGGATTTTAAACTCCCTATCTCATGCTGTTAGGACTCCTACGTCCATTTCTGAGGGAACAGTACTGGCAGGGCTAACCAAACCGCTTGTTCATAGACCGAATATTGAAAACCACGGTTTTCCAACTCTAGAACAGACTATTATCCAGGCTCCTTCAGATTGTCAACTTTGAAAAAAAAATATTCACCCTCTCCTTTCCCCCAAGGAAACATACCAGAGAAACAAATATCCTTTTCTGCCTCTCTCATATAGGGTATATTTTTTTAAGAAGGGTAAATTGATTAAGGAGCACTAAATTGTCCTGTTATACCAGCTAATTTCACATCTGAAACCTTTGCCAGGCACATACCTACATCCATAATGTGAACTTTATACATATCACACAGAGGGCTTCTAGACCACAGGTACAGTTCTCTTAACGTCAGATGACCCTTGGTCATAAGTTCTTGTTTATTTTAGCCAATTGTCTTCCCTTTCTGACAGATAGGAAGAGCACTTCGAGATAAGAAAGCCGCCTCAGCTCAGGAGTAAAGTGTTAGCAAATATTCCATAGATGTCATGGTTGATCCTTGAGATGTGTAACTTTTACACAGGAAAAAGCTATACTAACCTCAGAGCCAAAAGGACCATATCTGTGACCAGCAGCATCTGGTTGTTCAGAGTAGAAAGCATAAACATAAGGCCTGAAAGAAAGATTTTGTTCAGAATAGTCTGCTTTCAACCACAAAAGAAGAAGAAATTGCCAGGTCATGCTAAGTCAGCCTTTCAAATATTGTTTGCCGTATGTAAAAAAAATTGTTGCTCAGTCAGATGTTTTCCAAAGTGTGATCAAGCAATTAGTTGCTCCAGAACTTCATTAGATAACAGAGCACACAGTCTGAGGACGCTCACTCTCCCTTCGTTCTGTATGAAGGAGAGATCATGATATCAGCTCACATGGGCTATGCAGCCTGCAGCATGTGAGAACTTGTGTAATAAAAAACACAATTAAGATCTTAACATTTTCCCAAGCTTCAGAGTGCAGCTTCTGCATTTACCACTGCCTAGAAGTTTATTAAGCCACATTAGATTAAGTAGCGTAAAACGGCCAACATTAATCCATGTAATTAAATGTTCCCCAATAATTAAAGGACATTTGCATCAGAGGTTTTTTGAGGAGGGTTGAAACACTGCTGGTTAAAAGCTAAGAGCATCAACGAATAGTGATACTGAATGCTGGCAAGAATAATTTTTAATACAAATATTCCAGCTGTTTCTGCATCTCCAGCTACTTTTAAAGAGAAGGCAAGTTGGAAGTTTACAAAAAAAGGAACACTACATGAATTACCTTTCATTGTCTGGTAGGGTTAGCCACTGCAGTATTGTTAATATTCTGCGTTCATGGGGGATGACACTAGACCACAAAAGAAAAATAGGTTTAGTTATTGTTGTATACAGAGAAGATAATCATTAGGTATCCTATGATCTGGACCTATCATGGACAAGCCAATCTTCTTTTTTTTGCTCATTAGAGTTCAAATTTCATTCCCATTTTGCAGCTCAAGTTATTGCTCATCTTCTGCAACCATGTATTATACTGAAAAGATAGTCTGATTAATCTCTCTCTCTCACATTTGAGCCACCACTCTCAAGGAAACAGTTCATTTTTCTACTATCCTATGTAGCAGTGGATAAGGACCCATTCCTGTAAACTTTTATTCATGTGAGCAGTCCTTGCTCATAACAATAGTTCTGCTGAAGTCAACAGTACTGCCAGCCTAAGTAAGGACTACTCACATTAGTAGCATTTACATGATCTGCTCCCACTACTACTGGGACTTTTCAGCTTGGAAAAGAGATGACTAAGGGGATATTATAAAATCATGACTGGTGTGGAGAAAGTAAACAAGGAAGTGTTATTTACTTCTTCTCAGAACACAAGAACTAGGGGTCACCAAATGAAATTAATAGGCAGCAGGTTTAAAAAAAAACAAACAAACAGAAGTATTTCTTCATACAACGCACAGTCAACCTATGGAACTCCTTGCCAGAGGATGTTGCGAAGGCCAAGACTATAACAGGGTTCAAAAAAGAACTAGATAAGTTCATGGAGGATAGGTCCATTAATGGCGATTAGCCAGGATGGGGAGGGATAGTATCCCTAGCCTCTGTTTGCCAGAAGCTGGGAATGGGCGACAGGGGATGGATCTCTTAGTGATTACCTGTTCTAGTCATTCCCTCTGGGGCACCTGGCATTGGCCACTGTTGGAAGACTGGATACTGGGCTAGATAGACCTTTGGTCTGACCCAGAGTGGCCACTCTTATGAAGTTATTAGAAAGGCTCACATTGACTTTGGTAGGAACTGAATCAGGTCTTAAATTGGTATAAACCAGTTTCTCTCACACAGATATGTAACCCCCTTGGGGTTCAGAGAGCATGGCCCTTTAAATCTTTTTCCTAAGGGGGAAGTGCTGATTGTTCCAGAAGGAGGAAGTGCTGTTGGGGGCAGGAGGAGCAGAGAGAGAGGGGAGTGTCA
Organism: Lepidochelys kempii; assembly: GCF_965140285.1. Taxonomy (NCBI): domain Eukaryota; kingdom Metazoa; phylum Chordata; order Testudines; family Cheloniidae; genus Lepidochelys; species Lepidochelys kempii. The sequence continues at coordinate 25,186,921 of NC_136381.1, read as the reverse complement.
GTGTGTGGCTCTGGACAGAAAGGCTGCAGCAAGCAGGCCGTCACAGAGGGAAGCAGCCAAGAACCTGCATGAAGCCTGGGAAGAACAGAGCGGCCCATCGGGGACACCCCAGGACCGGAGCCAGGAGGAGCACGGTGCTGGGGAGGAATCAGCCGAGAAGGACAAACTGGAGCTGGACCCAGTATCACTGCTGCCCAGAGCTGCATGAGGCTGTGAGTACTGGGGCTTGTGACCTTGCATTGGGAATAAAGAGGGAGGCTGTTAGCTAGTTAAGTGGGGAGGTTGTCGCTCTGTGTGGCTTTGTAGAGAGCTCGGAGTGGTTTGTTGGGGAAAGTTTACTGGTGTTGAATATGACCAAGAGCACCCAAGACTCACCACTGGACTGGAACTTTGCCCAAGACTCTTGAACTCTGCGTGCAAACACATTGCTCGGTGTCTGCCCTTCCAGATTGTGGTACCACTGGGCCTATGGGGCCTTGTATTGAATGCAACCCTGTTTTATTGCTCCCCATATAATTCCCCCTGTTTCCCCCTGCCATCCCTCTGTGAATAAACATTTCCCTTTCCTATATTCATTGTACTCTTCTGGTGGGTGTGTGCGTTCACTCTGGGGGGTTTGGAACAGGTGCCCCTGGGGTGGAAAGGACTTTCCCTGCTGCATTCCTGCGCATGCCTTCTCTTGGCCAGAGTTGCCTGCAGAGCAGACTCCATCTTGGCCACGAGGGCGCTAAAATTACATATACATTTAGAATGCCAGTCATTCAATCAGCATCATGACGCTCAATTTTGAAACTCTTATTCTGCTAAAACCTCCTTAAGAATACTGAGACTTCCCAGTTGGGTGGTGAGACTAATATCTACAAGAAACAGAAGAAGAAGAAGAAGAATTTTTAAACAGAGTTGTTAATCTTTAAAAATGTCATCTTTCTGTGTTCAAGACAAAAAGCTATATGAAACTGGAGTTAAGACTGAGAACATACATTGGTAATTTAAGGGTATAAATTACATCCCTCCAATGTTTATCACAAAAACAAGCATTACAAATCTTAACTCTGAATTTCCTGGATTAAGTTTAAAAGAAATTCCAACATTCTAAAGTATGGAAATGCACAAGTCAGACACCCAAACAGCCTTAACTGTGCATGGTGTCACTACAGGACAATGATCACCCAACTATGGCTAGCGCATAATAGTTTAACTTAATCTGGAACCAGACACTAACTGTTAAAGCAGCATCTCTCTTTTTGGCTCATGGTTTCACTACATGGCTGTCCCCCTATGCTGTCAAAGTCCACCATAGGTGATGGAAGCCACTTTGAAAGTGGGCAGTTAATCATGGAATTCTCTGTAGTAAAATATTCACCAGCTTCTCCTGTACAAGTAAATTCCATTTACGAAGAATGGAGAGGGAAAAAAATTACCATTCATCCTAAAAAAATTATTCCTCAAAACATAGTGAGTTTAACTATATGGTAAGTTCGAAGAGTCTACATCACTCCATTATGTAAGTCATTTGGGAATAATAAAGGGTTTGCTAAATTTCTTAAGGGACATCTTACAAATTCTCAAACAACAACATTAATTCTGGGCCCAAAGTGCACGTGCTATAATTCTGGGGAGTATACACACTCTTCAGACATACAGTGGCTGAATCCCTACTTCCAGAATTATTTCAAGTTCGCATTTAACTATGAAACCACATAATAGATTCTAAATAATGTGAATTACTTAAAACCATTAGTCACCATGCCCAGCATGACTATGTAGTGGTAGCATATTTTCTTAACAGACAAGGAAAGTAAGTGAGGTCCCTTGCTCCTAAACCAGCAAGTTAGAACTCATGCAGATTAGGGGTGGGGGTATGGCAGTGGGAGCTTCTGTCTATCACAGACATTTTCATAGCGGTCACAGATCCACAGGATCTGTGATACACCCTAGCTTTTACACAGCCTCTTGAACCAAGGGGTCTCATTCTTTCTTAAGAGTAGGCTCTGCAGCCTCATCACCTCAGAGACTGAATCTCTAAGCTTCATGACTCCTGCTTCACACCAGGAGCTCTGCCCAACACCACCTGAGAGACTCCTAGGCCTGGTCTACACTGCAGGGGTGTGAAAAACACCCCCCCTCCGTGAGCGATGCAAGTTTCAGCGCTGTAAAGTGGCAGTGTAGACAGTGCTCCCAGCGCTGGTAGCTACTCCCCTCATGGGGGTGGTTTTTTTTAAAAGCACTGGGAGAGCTCTCTCCCAACGCTGGTGCTGCAACTACACAGCCAGGTACGGCAGCGCTTTGATGTTGGCAGGGAAGACATACCCCAGTCAGAAACTTTTACTCTCTTCAGGGACACAGGCACCTCAGCAAGTATTTGCAGTTACACCAGACAGCCTTTCCAAAACAAAGCAGGGTTTATGAGTCAACTGGAAGACAGCATTGGAAGTCCTTAACACAGAGAAGCAGAGTCCATCCAGCGACACCTGAGCAATCTGCGAGCCACGCTGCTATGGACTCCATTTCAATCTCTGTGTCCCTTTGTCTGTCCATAGTGACAGCAGTCCAGCCTTTCCCGAACATCAACTCTCCAGCCTGTCACCTCTCAGACCTTTGTTCTCGAGCTAGCCTCTGCTCAGCCTTCCTGCTGAGAGGTGGGGAGAAAGCCTCCTTCCTCTTTGTTATTGATTGCTAGGTGTCAATGTGCTGTCCACCAGGAGTTTCCATGGTCTTCCCAGATATTCCATTGACATCGGTTAGCCTCCACCAATCCTTTAATGACCCAGTAAGTCCACCCCAGACATCTAGGCAGCACACATACTTCATGCCTCCTGCACTGCCCCAAAAGCAGATTTAACCCGTTAGCCCCCACTGGGTAGCAATGCAAAGTACAGGGGGAAACTGAAGCACACACAGGATTCATAAAAAAAAAAAAAAAGATTACAGAAAATTCCCATTTCATCACAATAGCACATATCACTGTGATATTCAAGAGCATAATTCTGGTGGAAGGCTTTATCAAAAAAAAAAAAAAAAAGAAAAAGAAAAAGATCCATTTAATACTTTGAGCTAAACATACTCTGCTCTCTTCCAGCAAGGAGTTCCACAACAGGATCTCTGCTGCCAAAGTTTGTCAGAAGGAAGAAAATGGGGTGATCTCACTTCCCTCTAGTAATCTTTCAGAGCTCAGAAATGATACATATCCAGCCATTTTCAGATAGAAAGATGGCTGGCTGAATGCAGGATTAGGCAGTAAACCTCAGAATTGTCTTCTGGATTGGAGCAAGGGGAAGAGGGTATTCATCCAAAACATGGTCATTTTTAAAAGACAAATTGTTTCATTTGAGGGGGAAATGTCTGAATTCGTTAGGCTGCAACGCTGGCACATTTTCATCGTGCCAAATGCTGTAAGTGGCAGGAGGGCAGAAGAGGCTCCTATAAACACCCTCACATAGAATATCAGGGTTGCAAGGGACCTCAGGAGGTCATCTAGTCCAACTCCCTGCTCAGAGTAGGGCCAATCCCCAACTCAATCATCCCAGCCAGGGCTGTGTCAAGCCAGGCCTTAAAAACCTCTAAGATGGAGAGTCCACCACCTCCCTAGGGAACCCATTCCAGTGCTTCACCACCCTCCTAGTGAAATAGTGTTTCCCAATATCCAACCTAAACCTCCCCCACTGCAACTTGATCCCACTGCTTCTTGTTCTGACATCTGCCACCACTGAGAACAGCCAAGCTCCATCCTCTTTGGAACCCCCCCTTCAGGTAGTTGAAGGGTGCTATCAAATCCCCCCTCACTCTTCTCTTCTGCATCCAAGGGCTAAAAGAGTATGTTGCTGTTAAGGCCTGGTCTACACTTAAAAGTTAGGTTGCATAGCTATGACATTCAGGGGTCTGAAAGATGTACACAGCTGAGCCCTGTAGCTTTGCCAACTTAATACCTGGTGTAGACGCAGCGAGGTTGACAAGACTACTTCCCTTGAGCTAGCTATGGGAAACTGGAATTCCTACAGCAACAGAGGGGAAAAAACCAAACCAAAACAAAAAACACCACACAACAGGCATTTACAGAGATATAACTACAGTGCCGTAGCTGTACCACTGTAGCACCCATAGTCTAGACATGGCCTGAGACTAAGCTGCCAGATAACTTTTAGCTAAAGTTGAGCAATACAATTAACAACATAACCACACTTATTTTCCACTCAGGAGCCCTCCACAAAGAAGTCATCAGGCTCTGGACCAAGGTAAATGTCATATTGTAATATATTATTTAACAAAATTATAAAGAAACCACAGTGGGGGGTGGGAAATGGGGTGGGGTTTTAAGCTTTCTTTGGCTGGGAAGCTATTGAATGTTAGAGCCAGGGAAACTAATGAACATTTACTTACACCAAATTAAGTCTGAATTATTTGCAACAGGTCTTCAGAAATAAAGGTCACTTACACAGACCAGAAGAATGTCCCAGCTTTCACCCCTTGCTTGGTAGCAGTAATCCATATCTAATGAGGAAAATATAAAAGGATTATAATAGTACTCAAGTCTTGATTTAAAAAAAGAAAATTAAAGCAAACTTTTTCAAAACGTTTTCCAACTATAAACAAGGAAGTAAAGTGTAGCCTTTAGAATCCCATTTCAAATTTGAGCATTTGTAAGAAGACATGCTGTTCTATACAGATTTTGGGGAAGTGAATTATTCTTTAGTCAGCCATGTTGAGGTATGCAGTGTTGTAGCCAAGTGGTCCCAGGATATGAGAGAGAGAGGGAGAATTAGTAAGGTAATATCTTTTATTGGACCAACTTCTGTTGGAGAGAGAGAGAGAGAGAGACAGACTAGCTTTTGAGCTTACACAGAGCTCCTCTTCAGGTCTGGGAATTATGAAGAAGAGCTCTGTGTAAGCTCAAAAGCTGGTCTCTCTCTCCCCCTCACGTTGGTCCAATAAAAGATATTACCTCACCCACCTTGTCCTGCAGCCACGTGGAGGGTCATTTTATACTTTTCTTCCATTTCACCTTAAATCTCCATTACTCCTCTTTCACAGGAAGTGATGTAGCTGCGTGGCCTACATGAGGCACTTCTAGCCATCAAAGGACAGCAATATCCCATTTTGGCCTCTTTCTGATCAAAACTGGGAGAACACCAATTTAGCAAACAACTGTCAAAAATTTCAGAGGAGCAGCCATATTAGTCTGTATCCACAAAAAGAAAAGAAGTACTTGTGGCACTTGAGAGACTAACCAATTTATCTGAGCATAAGCTTTCGTGAGCTACAGCTCACTTCATCCAAAGTGAGCTGTAGCTCATGAAACCTTATGCTCAAATGAATTTGTTAGTCTCTATAGTGCCACAAGTCCTCCTTTTCTTTTTGTCAAAAATTTGTTACTCAAAACTAGAAGACATGCTTGGAAGATTTTCTTCAACAAAAACAAAAAAACCCACACACTTTGGCTGAACAAGAAATAAATAGCTTCCAGTGGTCACGTATTGGAAAATACCTCTTAACTTGGAACCTTCTGTGTCAATATATGTTCATCATCATCATCATCTTCTAGACAGCTGCCTGTGCATGAATTATTCCACAGCCACATCCTGAATTTTCTACACACATCTTACTTTAGTCTTAACTGAACTAATTTAATGAAGTGTTTAAGTGCTATGAAAATGGAGATTTTTATATTTGAGACTGTTAATAAACATTTAACCTAGGTATATTGTTCTCATTACACGATGATATTAATAAGCACCTTCACTCCTCCCTTCAATCCACTTTTCTCCCCTTGGAAAGCTCCATAGTTGATCTCTGCACCCTCAATGCCTCCAAACCTTATTTCTCAAGTTTTTCTTTCTTTCTTTTACTGTTTGTTTACAGTTGTTGGCCAGAAAATAAAGATCAATCAAGTCCTCCAACAGTAGCTAAAGCTATGTACCAATCCTAATTATGATTACTACTGAAATTAACCATGACCCCAATGAAGTGAGCTCTAGCTCACAAAAGCTTATGTTCAAGTAAATTTGTTAGTCTCTAAGGCACCACAAGTCCTCCTTTTCTTTTTGCAAATACAGACTAACACGGCTGCTACTCTGAAACCTGTCATATTTCTAGGTAGTGATTCTAAGCACATGCCCCAAGAGACACCCTCCTTCTGACCAAGCTAGTAAAATGGAAGTAGCTTTGACAGATTAATTATTAGGATTGGCACACATTGCCAAGGCATCCTGCGTATCAGCCGAGATGTTGATAGTTGGTTTTAATTCTGATCCTCTGCCCAGCCTCTTTACAAAAGTCCTGCTGAAAGGCATACACAGATCAGGGCATGTTCTGTGAACACCACAGTTTTGCTTGGAATAGGAGTCTCCATGCATAAAACCTGTCTACTTTTCAATGTTATGCTCACATGAAGCCTGCGTCTGAAAGCCCTCTGTGTGCGAAACGCCCACTGAAGTCCATGAAGACTTCTACATAGAACAGCCTTACTGGACTGAGTTTAAGATGTGACAGGAGACAGCCCAGTAGAGTTAAATCCTCTACATTATAACTGTTCTGTGAATAGATACAAGGGTAGCAGGAGCAGTGGCAGTACAAGCTTCCCGACACTGTACTCGAGCAACCTGTCCTGTCGCTGAGGAACTAGTTCTGCCTCCATGCCTACCTAACAGTGGTGAGACTGCAATTATATTAGTATTGGAACATGGACTCAGTAGACCTGAAATTAGTCCAACAACTCCTCAAACAATGAGCACTCAGAAGTCATTAAAGACTAACTACTCATACAGTCGATATTTGAACTGATGCCTTACGGAAAGGGAAGCGGGTGTCTGAATCAGTTTCTTATCCTTGGCAGACTACCATCATGATAAATTTAGCTCTATGCTACACGGACAATAAGATACTATAGGATCGTTTGAAAAACTACTTTGGTTTATTTTTGTAGAACTAAAAGGAAAAAAAAGTTTGCCGTAATGCAATTTCATGCCAAGATCCACAACAACAACAAAAAATTGGAAGCGATATTTCAGGGCATCTGAAGAGGAGACTGCAATGGTCATCCAGATGTAACATATAGATGCACAGTTTAACACCAAACCAAGTTTAGGATTACAAGAGACATATTAGACCGAATTCAGTACCCTAAAAGAGCAGGATATAATTGTCCCCCACCCCTACTCCTCCCAATGGATAACATAATATAATTAAATGGACACTACAAATGATTTTAGCCTAAATGCCAATTGTAGACAACAAAAATAAGGCTGACATCCTATCCCTCCCTCCAGAACAGCAAGAGTTGAGAACAAAGCATGCGGGTTATCTTTGAACATCCTCCCTCACTGGTTTGTGTCACAACTTTAAAGTTTTATATACCTCAAAGTCCCTGTACTGTACCTATAAATTTAAATGTATTTTACAATCCTCTGTGACGAGCATGTTTGTTCAGGTCAGTTATCCCGCAGTTTGCTGTGTTTGATTTTGCAAGGTCAGCATCATTTGTGAGTTTAAGTCATTTATTTGTTATACGTAAATACACCAGTTTTAGCTGCTAGTGGAAACTATATCATGTAACATGCATGTACCTTATATTACATCACACCACACCCTGTATCGCAAGCTATAGTAGGTCTATATTATTAAAGTACCCTACTAGCACAGAGGAGAGAGGAATAACATTTAAAACATTATCCAGCATTCCCTATTACTGTGTATCACAAGAATTAGAGTATGTTTAATTTCTACAGCGCAGAAAAGTCTGTTGTATTAAGGACCCAAAGATTCAGCTGTAGTGCAAAAGCCAGTACTCAAATCCAGCTTAAAAGAAACGATTTTGCATGTTTACAGGGTCATATATTAATGCCTTTAAACACCTCTGAATTACAGTATTACTCTATTCCTTTTATTAGTAGGTAGACACAAAGAAGTTAAGCGACTTGTTCAACGTTATACAGGACATCAGTGGCAGCACCCAGGAACAGAACTTAGGAGTCCTCAGAACCCCTAGTCTCCTGGTCAAACTGCTAGACAATACTGCCTTTGTGTATGTACATTACTACAAGGAAAATCAATTGGCATGGCTCCTGGACTAGATTGTGAAAGCCAGCAAAGTGCAACATCTATCTATTTTTAATCTTTTGTGGAAAAATAAGTTCCAAATCACTTCATAAAGCTTTCCCAGTATCTGTTGCATTATGAAAGTACGGGCAAAAGCACATCCTAGGCCAAGGCCAATATAAAGTAAATGCACTGCATTTTGGCTCTTGTGGGATCACTGTACAAACACTTCTTCTGCAAGCTGGCCAAGGAGGGAAATTCTGGTCAGAAGCAGAGGTACTATATACACCATCTGTGGTTGAGGAGAGGCAATGTCTGGGTGGGAAATCCCTTTCTCATTAAGAAATGGCCCCGGGGGGGGGGGGGGGATTGCACAGTAACTTACAGGGTTTCTGAGGTAAATCTGCATTCAAATTTGGTACAACTATGTAGAATTAAAACTAGAGCTGTTTCATGTGTATCCACTACCAAAAAGGTAAAATATACAGCAACCCCTTCCCTACCATGCACCTTTTATCTGACTGAGATAATTATGTGACTAAGTAGTTTAGCACAATTGCCCTCTGGCACAGTCAGACATTTTTGGTATCAGAAAGCTATTACCTAGTAATTGGCTGAGAGGGTCAGACACACAGGGTGGATTTGCCAATTTAAAGCCAAAAAAATTGCTTATGGAATGAAATTCTTATGGATATCCATTTTCTCCCTATTGACCATGAAGGATCAAGAAAATATCATTTTAAAACAATTGATAGGTTTTTACAATAGAAAGGCTGGATGCAGCTTCCTGCAGAGCCCCATCTCTCTCCTTTTAATCTCACCATTTTATCAATACTGTTCCTATGTTGGTTGCGAGAGACTATTTGAGTAAGCTATGAAGCTCCTTATTCCCTCAGGAAATATTCCAACTGCCTCCATGCTGCCAGTCCCTCCTAGCCTGAGCTTGATCCTTTAATAGCCAATGCAACATATTCCTATTAAACAGAGGCAAATCTGATTGGTTTCAAAAATAGAGATTGCTTAGATGTAGGACTTGTTTTTCCCCCTGAAACTGACATTTCTAAACTATGTAGTACTTGGACCTAATGTCTAGAGACTATAAACACAGCACTGAGACACAACATGTATTCCAGTGACTCATTAATATACAGCAGCTACAAGTAAGGTGGTGGTTTAGGAACATGATGTTCCTTTTGGAGCCTCAGCTGGCCAGCAGCACAGTTCAGTGCTTCTCACTAGGCCCTTCTGAACTCAAGTTCAAAAAAACCACCACACCCCCTAGAATTGTTAAATGCTTCCAGTCTCAATTTAAAGTGAAAGTAAAACTTAAAAAAAAAGCCAGCCAGCCATGACACAGGAGACAAATCCAGGCTAATGACCAGAAATGCTACAAAAGAGCCTATGTGTTGTACTGCAGTTTTTATACAGCCATGATTTAAAAGTTAGTGGACAAAAAGCTGGAAAAGTACAATGCCTTTTTTGGAAGAAAGTGTGGGCCTACTGATTCCTTCACTGTAGGATAAGTGGCATTCACCCATATGGGTTTACTCCTGAAAAACAGGAAGCTTAAAAACTTCTACAAATCAGATTTGGCATTGAATGAAGATTTTGAGCTTCATTAAAAAAAGATCAGTGCTGTACACTGAAAATAAAGCTTTTAAGAGTATAAGTCATCCAGAAGGGTTTATCCTCTAAGAGAGGCTCCAAAACTGGGAAATTTCTCTGGGACACTACAAAACCTTGCCATAGGTCCTGGAGATCCAACACACTTTGCATTTTTATTACCCATTTCTATTTGCCTTTTTAAACAACTTATTCCTGTAGTAGAAGCATTGGTTGAGGAGGGAAGGAAGGGGCTAGTCTACTGATAAGGCTAGAGTGTGATTTCCATGGTTCATAGAGCATATAAACTATTCTACACAAGAAAAATACACCATCTGATCAGTATTTTCAACAATGAATATGGCTTTGACTACTGGTTAAGAGACCTTTGAGATTTGTTCTTATGGTTAGACTAGAGGTCATAAAAAACACTGAGAAGGGAACTGCAAGCATCAAGAAACAGTTTTTTAGTGCCTCCTTTGAGACCACTGGCCCAGATGCCCATTATCTCTATGTGGATATCAGCTAAGGATAAGACATTTTATTTGCACATGGATGGTACCATGTGCCACTTTTTTAAATAAAGAATAGTAAAATCTTGTTTTCAGTACTCTGAGAACTAGGTTGTTGAATTCACATGATCAGGTTTTAAATGCTACTTATTGCACCCTGAAATATTTACAAAAACTAGCATAGGGTTTGTTTTTTTTTACTTGCCCTCAAGTTACCTTCCGATAAATACTCCCTTGGAAATATAAAATACAAGTTATCTGCCAAATCCCACTGATTTCACATGGTGATCTGTGTGTATTCTTATGAGATGCTGATCACTGAAGTGAACTTTTTAATTATAATTATTACACAATCATCCAAAGCCTGCACTGACCCAATTCTCTACCCTGCCTTTCCACCCAGGATAGGATATTTCTGAACCACACAATTCAAAACAATTCAAGTCACCCTGCCCCATAACGCCATACTGTAAAGCATGTAACCCTCAGGAAGCTTGCCCTGACACACACTTTACTTTATCTTATTCCTAATTTCACTGTGTCACCTTGACCAATTCAGCTCCCTCGTTGAGTTTTACATCCACCAGATAGTTAGAGAAAGCAATAGGCTAACTCTGGGTGGGAGCAGGACTAAGCTATAGAAAACTTTTTACTTATACAGAGTTGTAGAATAGCTTTCCTCAACAACACCTTTCGTTATTTGTAGTTTACTGGCTGCTCTCCAAATTTCCTTGAGTTTGCTAAAAAGATTAAACTCTGAGGTATCCAAAACTGTATTTGATATTCTTGTGACCTCACCAGTGGCAGACAGAAAGGGTCCCTTCCACCCTGCTTATGTACATGTAGTTTAAGAGCCGTTTGGGTTTTTTTGGCCATCTTATTTTCCACCCTCTCCACCAATGGGCCTCTGTCAGGGTTACTGCTTTCACAAGCCTCTCCTCCCTCATTGAGTTTCTGCGGTTAGGGGTTTTTCCTCCCTTATGTATTAACTTGCATTTTACCAGGTAGGGTTTCAATTTCTTATTTTAGTAATGCTTTTTTTCCTTAAACTTCTCTAGACCAATCACATTATTTCACAAAAAGAAAAGGAGGACTTGTGGCACCTTAGAGACTAACCAATTTATTTGAGCATAAGCTTTCGTGAGCTACAGCTCACTTCATCGGATGCATACCGTGGAAACTGCAGAAGACATTATATACACACACAGAGACCATGAAACAATACCTCCTCCCACCCCACTGTCCTGCTGGTAATAGCTTATCTAAAGTGATCATCAAGTTGGGCCATTTCCAGCACAAATCCAGGTTTTCTCACCCTCTGCCCCCCCCCCCCCAACTCACTCTCCTGCTGGTAATAGCCCATCCAAAGTGACCACTCTCTTCACAATGTGTATGATAATCAAGGTGGGCCATTTCCTGCACAAATCCAGGTTCTCTCACCCCCTCACCCCCCTCCAAAACCACACACACAAACTCACTCTCCTGCTGGTAATAGCTTATCCAAAGTGACCACTCTCCCTACACTTTATTTCAGTATCCTCAATAGTGTTTTCAGCTCCAACCAGTGCCATCTGAGAGCTTAACTCCGTCAGGACATTAATTGTTCCATAACTCCCCCATAATCATGTCACCACCATTTCTCATGGCCCTTAGTTTAGAGTCTTTAGCCACTTTTGATTGCCAGTGACAGTATTCTGGAACACACTTGTAAGAACTATCTGGTCTATATCCCACTCAACACAGCAGGTGATGTGGCATCTACAGTGCTAAGTCAATCTTCAGCACTTAAGTGGTCTTTCATATTCAAACACTGTATGAAGCCAGGCCCTGTCTTTTACATTCTTTCCATTTTGGAAAGAAAAAAAGTGGTGGCAAATATTTAGATTGCACCTAATTCTCATTGAATTTCAATGCAAAATAACTGCTTTGAGGTCCCTTTGAAAACTACAGCCTTGTAGCTGAAGAACTACTGGCCCAGGGTAAAGGTCCAAAGCTAGTTTAAAATTCAAGATCAGATGTTTTTCTTGGAAGATTATCTTGTTCAACTGGAGCATGAATTAATTCAGGGAAGTGTTATGGCTTGTGTTATGCAGGAGGTCAGAGTAGGTAGTGATCATAATTGTCCCCTTGGTCTTAAAAATAAATAAATAAAAAACTATGAAAGTTGTGTCATGTTACAAATCTTGTGTGTTAATATGTTCCATCAGTATCTCACACACACACAGTACCAGAAGTTGTGGGGGGAAGGAGGGGGTTTCCTGGTCCTGCTCACAGGCCAGAGGGCTCTGTAGAAAAGTGTGAAAGCATAGAATCATAGAATATCAGGGTTGGAAGGGACCCCAGAAGGTCATCTAGTCCAACCCCCTGCTTGAAGCCGGACCAATTCCTAGTTAAATCATCCCAGCCAGGGCTTTGTCAAGCCTGACCTTAAAAACCTCTAAGGAAGGAGATTCTACCACCTCCCTAGGTAACGCATTCCAGTGTTTCACCACCCTCTTAGTGAAAAAGTTTTTCCTAATATCCAATCTAAACCTCCCCCACTGCAACTTGAGACCATTACTCCTCGTTCTGTCATCTGCTACCATTGAGAACAGTCTAGAGCCATCCTCTTTGGAACCCCCTTTCAGGTAGTTGAAAGCAACTATCAAATCCCCCCTCATTCTTCTCTTCTGCAGGCTAAACAATCCCAGCTCCCTCAGCCTCTCCTCATAACTCATGTGTTCCAGTCCCCTAATCATTTTTGTTGCCCTTCGCTGGACTCTCTCCAATTTATCCACATCCTTCTTGAAGTGTGGGGCCCAAAACTGGACACAGTACTCCAGATGAGGCCTCACCAATGTCGAATAGAGGGGAACGATCACGTCCCTCGATCTGCTCGCTATGCCCCTACTTATACATCCCAAAATGCCATTGGCCTTCTTGGCAACAAGGGCACACTGCTGACTCATATCCAGCTTCTCGTCCACTGTCAGCCCTAGGTCCTTTTCCGCAGAACTGCTGCCTAGCCATTCGGTCCCTAGTCTGTAGCTGTGCATTGGGTTCTTCCGTCCTAAGTGCAGGACCCTGAACCTCATCAGATTTCTTTTGGCCCAATCCTCCAATTTGTCTAGGTCCTTCTGTATCCTATCCCTCCCCTCCAGCGTATCTACAACTCCTCCCAGTTTAGTATCATCCGCAAATTTGCTGAGAGTGCAATCCACACCATCCTCCAGCTCATTTATGAAGATATTGAACAAAACCGGCCCCAGCAAAGCCAGTCTGAAATAAAAGTTCATTTAAAACTAAGCAAGATGAGTTTTGTCTCACTGCCTTAGGGAGCAGCCTGTTCACACGCTCTCTCTGATTCTGGGGTCGTGTATTATTGTTCTGAATTCTAAGAAATAAAAGCAGCACAACCTTCCAGCAACAGTATATGTTTTTAATTTAATTTAATTTAATTCTGTGTGTGTATGTTTAGAACAGAACTAAAACCTGACAAACCTGTAATGTGCAAATTAAAGGGAAACGCTATAGAATCATAGAACTATATGGCTAGAGGGGACATCAAGAGATCTTCCAGTCCAGGGATACTCAGTTCTCAGAGGTTCAGGAGCAAAATTAGCAACCAACATTCCCAAAAGAGTCACAATAGTGTGAATTCATTGTTTCATTTACTATTTTACATACACAGAGAAAAATTATTGACCAAGTATTATTCTGGAACATAATACCCTGATTGGTGAATAATTAAAATCACAGTGTTTGAATATCACGTGCTGCAAAGAGCCACAGGAAACCCATTAAAAAGCCACATGTGGCTCACAAGCCTCAGTCTGAGTATCACTGTTTTAGTCCATTCCCCTCCACTGAGGCAGAATTACATATACTTTGGACATATGCCACACTCTGAAAATATACTGATTTGAGTTAAACTGTGCGGCCTAAAACAAGATATTTCTAACTACATCTAGTTCACAATTACCAACAAGAGCCATGTTGCATAATCAATGGTTTTACTATTCTGAAAAGCGAGAGCCAACTCAAAAGTTACATTAAAATGACAGAAGCTGGGCCAGATGTCAGGAGATTAGGTTCAAATTGTTCACAGATGTATTTTTATTGCTACTATTATTGGCTGTATTCCAAAGCACAGGAGAAAAAATGTCTGAAAACTTACTGGTTGACCTCCCCACCATCTGTGATTGAATTTCTCTCGCCCTCGAAGACTGAAGCTGGCATCAAATACAGGGTCATACATTGAATTGCCAACAATTCCATGTGATTCAGGATAGAGTCCCTTTGTGCAGAAGTAGATTAAATTAGTGAACCTTTAGTACACGTTAAAATGCAGTTCTGCACAGTTATCCACAAATACCACTAAATTCTTTAAGAATGGAAAACTGGGTATGCCTGTAAACTTCAACCGAATTAGAGATCTTAGTTTTAAGATTAAAAAAAATGTTTAGTGCTTTAGATATTCATTAAAGCAGTACGAGATCATTTGCATATCCTGATCTTGTCTTAAAGCATAGCTACTTCAGCAGTTAGCTACTTTAAAAGTGACAGAAAGTCCTTTTAAAGTAGTACTTTCAGTTCATCTTTGTAAAATATTCTGGTGACAGTAAATGGTGGCAATAATAATAAATAAATATAGCTAGCATTTACATTTCATCATGTTTTATCTTCGTATTGCTTCACAAGCGTAACTTAATCCTGAGCACTCCTGAGAGATGAGTAAGTATTATTCCTAGCATAAAAAAAAAAGGAGGAACTGAGGCAAGTCAACTAAGTGACTTGCATTCAAAGCCACAGTGGGAATTAATGTCAAAGTTGTCATTAGCACTCAGGAGTTCCTAGTTCATAGCCCTGCACTCACACCACGGCTAATATTGAATATGTGGGCCACATAATAAGCTGGTATAAATTGCATAGTTCCACTGACTTAATTTCAATGGGAAAAAAACCAAACCACAGATTTACATCAACTGAGGGTCTGTTCTTGTGACTTCAAATTTATTTCCGTAAGAACCGTAAGCTGTAGTTACAGAAAAGGAGTATGAATCACTTCAGTACAGTAGTGGAAAGGGTAAAAAAAAAAGCAGCAGGCTATAATAAATGCTTTGCATTTATACTGCACCCCCTTATCTAAGAATCTCAAAGTACTTTGATGCTTCCCCCACTCCATTTGAAAAAAAACAAAAAACCACAACTTAAGTACAAAAAGTGATTGACCACATTAACCAGTTTTCATTTAAAAATTCCTCCCTCACAATTCCCAAGTTTGTAAGTGATTTGCAAGTCCCTTTAATTATATTCAAGAAATCCTCCTCAAAGACTTACAGTAGCCAGGGTGTACAAGTTAGGGAAGGTTTTTGTAGGATATACAGGTCTCATATAGGGAGAATGTGTTCCACAAGATCCTGAAAGTACAACAGGAAATACAAGTGTTAAAAAATAGGACTGTCATACACTGAAGGCAGAAAGATAGGAAGACCTTTGCTTAATTAACAAATACCAAGAAACATGTTTGAACCAATTTAAATAAACACGACTCTATTGCTTAAGCATAGAGGCCAACACTGCTAAAGCACACGTATTAAATAGACACGCATGGCCTAAAATATGACAACACTTTTCCTCGTACAAAAAGATGGAGAAATAATTTGGCAATAGATGTATAAAACGAGGTAGATTTAAAAGAAAAAAATGCTTCCCTTTTAATTAGTACTTCAGATAATTTTCACTACAAGTTTGCCCATATTAGCAGTAAAATAACTCCAGAAAATTCATGCTAATTTCAGGTGACAAACACCTGTATTAATCAGTCTGAAACTATAATTCCAGAGTTGTCACAGGGAAATTTTCACCAGACTTCTCATTTGCGTACATTAGTGCCCACAGCTGCTGCTACACATGTTGAATTCAAGATTAGGTTTGCTTAGCAAAACAAACAAAAAAAACTGCACTTGTTCTGGGAGGCTCTCCCAAAAAAACAATGCACTTCTGCCATTCTTATGTTATTGTTCTGCATTGCTCCAGTCTGTCTCTTTCAGGCCTAATCAAACTGTATCATTTAAGCCAATGGGACTTTTGCCATTTGACTTCACTGGGAACAAGAACAGGCCTTTAGATTGTTAGGCCTTTGGGCCGGAAAGCCAGCTGTGTTTGATGCAGCTCTTCTACTGCATAGTACCTTGTTGGTTTATGGTGCTATACAAACAATGAAAACAATATAAGAACAAGAGATTGCCGTAGCAGTTTGTTCTAATAAAACAGATTTACTTACTTAGTTTTTCAATGTTGGGCATGACCTTACTCCCTTTCTTCATGTATGATGCACGAAAGCCATCGACAGAGAAGATGATCAAAGGAGGGCGAACAAAACTGAAACAAAGACTATGTTAACATATCCAGAGTTGAAAGGAGTATTTCGAAAACTATTTTGTATGCTCATTCAGTCAGACTAATGAGAGTTTAAACTACTACAACAGTTAGAAGTCTATAAATTTTAGAGCTGGTAGATCAGTATAGTTTAGTAATATTTATATTTCAGTAACACCCAGAAGCCCAGATCAGGATCACAATCCTATTGTACTGTTGCTATAAAGACCCATACAAAGACATGGTCCCTGTCCAGAAGAACTTATCATCCAGGAAGGCAAGTGATGTACACAGGGCTGGATAAGAGGAATACGGTCAAATACATACATTTTTACACATATATAATTGCAATAAAAAAAAAAAACCACACACATTCCACAAGCACAAATCTTTTCTGTTTTTGTGAAGAGCAAGGGTCACAAGAAGTTTAATGTCCACGCACAGTATGTGAGAGACTAGCTGCTCTAACACAGTAAAGGAGTACTCATTTTGTTATTTTTTCATAGAACAAAGAGCCACATTGCTCCTCTTGAGATGCAAACACAGCCAGAATGTAGAAGTTTCCCAAAGCTCATGCAGAGGCAGGGAAAGCAACTTCTTCAAACATGGGTGCCCAATATTAGGTATCCACAGTGAACTTATTCTTAGGCACCTAAAGTCTTAAGTACCCATAGCGCCCACTTAAGTCAATAGGAGCTGTAGATGCTCAGTATTTCTGTGAAAGAGTCCCCTTATTTAGGTATCTAAATTTAGATTTAGGCCTTGATTCAGCAAGTTACCTAAGTACATGCTTAAATTTTAAACATGTGAAAAGTCCAGGGGTGCCAGAACAGGGAGGTCAGGGGTCCATGACCCTCCCACTTTTACTGGCCATAAGAGCGAGCGACAGAAGGAGAGGGTAGAGCCTTAGGGAGAAGGGGCGGCATGAGGGTGGGGCCACAGTTCAGGTGCTGGTGGCCCCCCACACTTTTAGGGACTTTCCATCGCTCCTGAAACAGTCCCACTGGGTTCAATGAGACTACGCACATGCTTAAAAGTTATTCACATGCTGAAAGTGTCTTGCTGAATCATGGTCTAAATCAGTTAAGTTTCAGAATCTAAATCATAGGCGCAGGAACTAGGGGTGCAGGGGGTGCTGCAGATTTTACGCAAGGCCCCGTGCCACCGGGGTCCTGGCTGCTAGCCCCAGCCTCGGCCCCCTTACCTCTCTTCAAGTCCCCACTCCCAGAGCCATGGCCCTGCTCCTGCCCCAGCTCGGGGGGAGGGTCGTAGGTAAAATGTTTGGGGACCACAGCTTTACAGTTACCCTGACTTTCAGCACCCCCACTATCAAAAGCGTTCCAGTGCCACTGAATCTTATTTGTTTTTAAATACTGTATAAGACAGGTACCTTTGGATGCAATGTTTAAAGAAAATTGGCCTGAAGGCTGCTCACATCAGGTCGGATACTTATTGTCACAGGAGCCAATACTTATTGAAGTCAAAGGAAAGACTTCCACTAAATTAATTAGGGATTTGTTCAGGTGCATGATAAGTCAGTGAAATGGGCAACTTTATCAACCCATGGCCAGTGGCAATGACTTAGTCAGCTCTTTTAACAAATGTCTTCTGCACAACTTCAAAATAAAATGCGCTTACCCAGCTGGGCATTCAGGAGATTTTATTTCTTCACAGTCGTCATCCACCCAGTGAGTCTCTCCTACGTGGAAAGTAAGTCATCATTTTTTAGAATAATTGTCAATAGAGTTACAAATTGTACCAGACTACCAAAAAACCACTCACACAACAGGTCATACTGTCATACTTTGTGAGCAACATGTTTTTACACCCACTGCTCTCCTAGGCAGCAGTATGAATGTGCTGATTACCTGCCAATGTTCAATCAGACCAGCTAAAGTACAAATTAGCACCTGTTTAAAGCATGACTTCAAATCTGAGTAAAGGGATTTCTTCTTGATCCCATGAGAAAGTTTTCACACGGTTTGAACATTAGAAAGTTAGAGCACAAAAGCAGCAACTAGTATGAAAGTATAATGCTAACAAATTGTTAATTTCATAGCCTAGATGGAACTGAACCCCTTTCAGACACTTCGTTACTATAGTATTAGGTTGTATAGTCAATTATTTTCCACTACGTTTTTTGCTACTGTTCCCACTGCACGCTCAGACTTGGGACATTCTTCTGTCCTATGAAAGTACAAAGTCAGTCAGATCATCAGACACTGCTGCTTGCTTTATGACATTGGTGTTATTAAAAGGAATTGTACTTCCTCAAAAAAAAAAGCAGATGCATAGAATACAATTTTGAACAGCAGCAATCCCAGTTGGCCCTGATAAGGGAGAGCAAGAGAGACAGAGGGACTCAAGAAGAATGAGATCTTGGCATAAGCAAGAGATGTGAAGTATTTGTTTGAGTGGAACAAGAATTAGAGTGTCACATTTAATATGAAAAGACAAGTAAATTTGTAACCAATAATATGGAGATGCTGTTCTTATGTAAAGGTCAGTCCTGTAATGGTGCCCGGGTTACAGCAATCTTTTGTTATTGGCTGGCTAAATGATGACTGTGTTCTATGTACATTAAAACAAGGGATGGCTTTAACTACTGTACTTGCTCTCTCCTATCTTTCTAGGGAAAGGCACCTCAAAAGGCAGGAACTGGAAACTACACCTAGCATTTAACCACAATTAATCTGCAAGGGTTTCTTCAGAGTTGGGAAGAATGCAATCTGCTAAAACTTGCTGGAGGAGGCATATTTAGTTTTCCTTCCCCACTGCAGAACTGGAGATGAGGGAGTAGAGTCTGCACTCAGTTACGCTGGTATGTATCTGAACTATTCTCCTCACCTTCTAAACGTATGCAGTTGCTTGGCAGAAAGGAAGTGGGGAAGAAAATGAAGATTCCAAAGAAAAACCTTTGTGAAAGTGAGTCGTTGGGGAGGCTAACAATCAAGTGAGACTGATCAATAGGTAAAATAGGTAAATCCTATTGAATCATGGAGAAGTGTATTGAAGCAAGGCCAAATGGCCAGAAGATGCACTCAGGGGCTCGCTCACCTACACATCTACCAATGTGATATATGCCATCATATACCAGCAATGCCCCCCTAATATGTACATGAGCCAAACTAGATAGTCTCTACGCAAAAGAATAAATGGACACAAATCTGACATCAGGAATTATAACATTCAAAAACCAGTAGGAGAACACTTCAATCTCCCTGGTCACTCAACAACAGGGGCAAGAGGCAATTCTTCAACAACTTCAGAAACAGACTCCAACATGAAACTGCAGCACTGGAATTAATTTGCAAACTGGACATCATCAAATTAGGCCTGAATAAAGAGTGGGAGTTGTTGGGTCATTACAAAATCTAATTTCCCCTACTGTTACTCACACCTTCTTGTCAACTGTTTGAAACAAGTCGCTCTCATTACCACTGCAAAAGTGATTTTTCCTCTCTTGGTATCTTACTGTTAATTGAATTGTCTCATTAGACTGACCTCCCACTTGGTAAGGCAACTCCTATCTTTTCACGTGCTGTGAATTTATACCTGCTACTGTATTTTCCACTCCATGCATCTGATGAAGTGGGTTTTAGCCCACAAAAGCTTATGCCCAAATAAATTTTAGTCTCTAAGGTGCCACAAGGACTCCTCGTTATTTTTGCTGATAAAAACCAACACGGTTACCACTTGGAAACCTGTCAGATAGAAGAGGTGCACCTACATATGGCAGGACATGTTCCAATAGGATCAAGATTACTATGGAAATGAAACCTTTACGGCCCACTCACCACCCCACTGAGATAATGATTATTGAAGCTATTTCCATTAAAAAAAAGGAGTTAGCTGTAATTAAAGGGAACACAAAGATCTAATCCTGCACGTACCTACTCTATGTAACCGTGTGTCACCCTTCCCTTGCCCTCCCACCATGTGTCTGTTGCATCTTGTCTTACATCAAAACATAAGTGCTTCAGGACAGAGACTCTTATGGTTTGGGTTTTGTTGTAAACAGAACACCTAGCAAAGCTAAGCCCTGGTCCTTATTGAGACCACTAAATAGCACTGTATTCACTGTAATACAATCGAGCACATCTAAACTATTTTTTTTTTTTTGCTTTACAACACACTACAAAGGTTTTTTCGAATCCATCTCAGCATGCAGAATCCTTTCCTTCTCCACTCAGCCTGTCGGTATCACTTCCAACTGACAAAGCGTTCCCACCATCACCAAATCCGAAACACATTGCTTCCACAGAACTGACAGCACCTGTGAGCCATGGGCACAGGAAACTAGACCTGTCCCCCACACCCGCAAAAGAACAGAAAATGAAATGTGTATGATGTGGGGGAGGGGCAGGATGGAGGTGCTCTCACAAAAAAATACTTGGCATTACCCACAGGGCTGGCCTCTATCAGTTCAGGCTAGATAAAGGGACAGAAATATGTACCTTTGCATACAGCTTGATAATTAGTACAACAGTCTCCTCTGGTCAAGCAGTCTTCAGAGCAATGACAGGCATTCTCTTCATTCCTTGCCTCTCCACAGCGATCTTTGGTACATTCCCAGCCTCGTGCTAAAATATTCACACAGTAAGTGAAAACGTTAAAGAAGATATTTTTAAAAAGGGTCCCCGACACTCAGTTGAACATCCCAGTGAAGTTAGCCCAATCATTACAGTCGGCTTTGGAAATCTGCGATCTGCACAGTGTTTGAAATCGATGAGTTGACTATAAACAAGAGAAGACGCGAGTCACAGAGGGGTGTGAAGTTTTGCGTGCTTCCCCATTCACAAGCAGGGAGTTTTATCACTCTCTGATCCGGTCAGTTAAGCCATTTTCCAAACATAATACCAGCAAAAGTATCTCTAAAATATTGTTAAGGAATTTCTCTCCCCTTCCCCACTAACCCTCGAATGAGGGATATGGTGAGGGGTCTGGAGCACAAGTTACAAATATTAGCATGTTAAGGGCTATACTTAACATACCAAACACCACCACCCCCCTCGCCGCTGTTCCCCCCCACACTTAGCTTTAGGAATCCACTATATTCAGTGACCATTACGTAGATGGAGGGATGTAAAAGGGAGCAACATGACATGCAACGGGAGGTTTTACTCATGCCAAGCTCCTCAACACACGAAATACGAAGATGGAAGGAGCCCCTTTATCAAAGCTAATTGGGTGAGAGTCTGTGCTGCACCCTGAAGAGACAGAGCATAAAACCTGCTGCCCAGGGCAAGGTGGCTTATAAGTGACCCTTCCAATCCTGGAGAGGCCATCCACATAACTGACAGTCCTGAAGGCATGTCCAAGTTGGGCAGCACAGGCACCGACTCCGTGGGTGCTCCAAGGCTGGAGCACCCATGGGGAAAAAATGGTGAGTGCTGAGCACCCACCAGCAACCACCTTATGAGCTCCCCCCCCCCCCCAGCACCTCCTGCCCACTGGCAGGCCCCGTGGATCAGTGCCTCCTGCCCACCACAAACAGCCCAAGGCCAACACGCAGTTCCTGGAGCCCAGAACTATGCTCAATTTTCTAGACCATATCAACTCACTCTTTCCTGGATACCAAGCAGGTGAAGTTATACGGTGACCTATGGACGTCTGGGTAGGTCAGAATGTTCAGACCTGGTTCAGAGCTGTACGGAAGTGTCATTTTCATATAAATGAAATAAACTGGGGAAAGGGGGAGACATGATAATTTGTGCTGAAAATTGGGGATATTCCTTATCCCATTTGAAACACTAGTCATCTCTTTTGGCTGCTCTAATAAATGTGATTTTTCACCAAAGACTAAAGTAACAAGAAGGATTTCAAAGGCAGGAAGACTAAGCACCTATGTCAACCTAATCACTGTACCAATCCAGCTACATGTTTTTTGATACAGTGAATAACTGAAGTAAATACACAATATTTTAGGAAACAAAACAGTAGCTTTATGCTCTGCTGTAAGGAAGTGTAATTTCCAAAAGGCGTTAGTAGAGAGACAGCCTCTCTAAAAATTTCCACACCCATGTATCAAGTTAACAAAAAAGCCAACATGAACAGTGCCATATTTTCCACCCCCTAGTGTCCAATTAAATGAACTTGAAAGGTTCCATCAGTGGATTGTGTGCGCCCTGACATCTGGAAATAGGTGTCTGAAGTAATAGCAACCAGCACACTCCTTCACCTGCAATTCACTCCCTTGAGAGGGCCTGCACAACATCTATGCACCAGTTAAGCCCAAACAGCATCAGTGGGATTTAACCAGCGCATTAACCTGTGTGGACAACTGCACAGGCGTGAAACCCATAGTATGCAAATGAACATTAAATTCTGTTAGTATTCACCATTATTTGGGAGAAAGACAACATCTCACAGTTACCACAGTTATCTCCTGTTCTCACTAGAGGAGAAAACTTCAGTATCTCAGTGTGCATAGCTGTTCGTGTTTTTAATGTGGGGCACTGCGGTAATACGATTTACATTTTAGGTGGGATCTAACGTAAATAGAGGTGCAGGATGCTTCCTGAAAACCAAGGCAGAGGCAAAGGAAACACAGTAACTGGGGAAGATACAATAATTTGCTTACGGGTCCTTGTAAGCAAGCAAGGACTGCACAGTGAGAAAGGCTGAAGGTGTTCGAAGACGGGAGGAGTACAGCATGCCCTCACAGTTGTCGTTAGTCCATAGCCAGCTGTAAGCAGGGTGTACTGATACAGGGGAGTACAGCTCTCATACCTGTCTTTAAACATAGTTCATCAAAGTCAGAGCAGCAACTGTTGTAGCTCTTGCACAGGTTGTCACAACGGCAGCCCGGGGGCTCAGCTTCTTGAAGTTCAAAGCATCTGCTTTTGCAGGACCCAGAAGTACTGATCCAGGGGGAATCTGACAGGACTGCGTGGAATAAGAAACAGGGCAACATTTGTCAGGCCATCAATGGCTGGTGAGGGATTGCTCAAACTAGTGCTACTCTGAGTAATGAAACTTCAGCTGCCCTGTTACAGGAGACGAAGGGAAAGGAAGAGGAGCAGCACACTTGGTGTTGGCAGAAGCAAAAATCTAATTAACTCAAAAAAAAGGTTCCTCTTTTGAGGGGTGGGGGTAGAGGGTAAGCAGCATGCTGTGATAATGTCCTGCAAAGAACTGCGCCTGGCTTTAAGTCCATAATAATCAAGCAATCATTAGCAGAAATAAAGTCTTAGAGGCCCAGTTATGGGCGCTTCAAATCTTTCCCCAAAACAGGCCCTTGCAGTTAGAAACTGCATGACATTTTCATGCTCAACTGGGCAGTTAGCATGGAAAGGAACCGCAATTAGTCTACATGACAGTCAGCAGGATTCTGTTTACTGTACTGTAAGGTGCCAGATCAACACCACAGTGAAAGGAAACTGTATAATACTCAACAAATTGAATTAGTGGCCAATAAAGTGAGGAAATGCTTTTTGGTGGGCTTCTGTAGAACATTAAACTATAAAAACAAAACTTTCAGCAATAACACTGATTCAGAAACTGTAGACCATTCATAAAGCAAGAAACTGAGTCCATTAATAAAGCTAGTATTAGACAGCAATGATCCATTGGGGGTGGGGGGCAGGGAGTGGAAAGGAGACTACTCCCAAGTGAGACAAAAACTATACTCTTCCCACTAGGAGTATCTCCAAAAACACCAAAATATATTATGGGGAGGCTGTTTGTGACTCCATGGTTAAGGATGTTTTATGACATGGGCTAAAAATGGGGCATATATTCAAGTTTTTCTTCCTAAGTAGGTGTTTTCAGTGTGAAATTTCACAGTATGTTTTGAAACTTTTTATGTCTTTTGTTGAATTTTTAAATAGGAAGTATTTGAAACCAGTTAGGGGTTGAAGTTTGTCAGTAGCAATCAGACTATTAGTAGGGCATAAATCTTAAGTAGATCTGATTTAACAGGTACTTTTAGAAAATATTTTGGATTATGGCCATTTTCTGCTGCTGTTCTACATAACTGAAAGTTTTTCCATCAGCAGAATGCGGGGGAGAATAATCTCCGCCCAACAAAAATCATCATCCCAACACTCAGTTGTCGGAGCATATGGTAGGCATAGGTGCTGGAACTAAGGGTGCTCCTGCACCCCTGGCCTGAAGTGATTTCCATTATATACAAAGTTTACAGTTTGGTTCAATGCATCTCAGCAACCCCCCTCCCCTCCCACTATACAAATTGTTCCAATGCCCCTGAAGGTAGGAAGGATGGAAGGTACTCTAATGGGTTTCGAATGAGTTGCTTGGTAAAGGCAATGTGGGAAGACTGGTGAAGCTAAGGGACAGAGTTAAGGTTGTCGGGTATGGTAGTGTAAGGTATGTGCACATATGTGGGGCAAAAAGTAACATCAGATGGCTTAATATTTTTCTTTGCTATTGTAGTTTTTGAGTCAAGTAGGTAGTGTGTGAGAGAGAGAAATACTCTATGTAAGAGTGTGGGAGTATCCCTTCAGTTAGGAACTCCCTCAGCATTCCCTTGATGAAGCCATTTTAAAATTTTCAGTATTTTGGCCATTTAAAATGCCACAGGGCTAAAACTTTGTATACATGTTGCCAGCACAGATACATGAGTTTTTCCTTCAGTTATTGAAATCAGTCCTCCTGTTTGTTTCGCCAGTGGCCAGAACCAAAACCCTATGCTTTACATTTGTTTCTTCTTCCCAGAATCCTTAGTACAAAACCAGATGAATTTTGAAAGCTGTAGTTTTACCAAGAGTTTACTAACTGAGAATGACTAATTGCTTCTGGTGTCCAGAAAAATGAATGTTTTGAATCAACCCTTATTTTTCAGCTTTAAACAACATGGAAGCTTCTGTATTGCTCCAATCAAAGCCACAAATGATATATTAAAGCCTTATAACTCCACAATAGGCATTGATATGTAGAGCATATGAGATTCCCAGTTAATCCTGGTGTCCTTTTTTAATTATTTGTGCCCGATCTGCAGAAGTGCCAAGCACCAGCTTTTCTCACTGACGTCAGCGGAGGCTGTGGCTGCCCTGGGCTTATGAAAAACAATCAGATCCATCTGTTTTAAACCAGAGTATGTCTGTCAGCTCAAGTTTCCTACACAGACAGGACACTGGAACCTCTCTGAAGCTGTAAGAAGTTTTAAAAAAGTGTCATTACTGCACTAATCCTTTATTCCAGTAGGACAACTACACTTTAGAAGGGACACCTACTTCCAAACTCAAATTTATGTCCTTTCTGCACAGAATTGCCTCTCTCCCTTTCTTATATATTAAAACTCTCCCAATTTATGAGAGGACTTTTGAGATTGCTGTAAAATTTAACACATGAAGATTCGTTTCAATGAATATTAAGGGACTGATTTTCTGACAAGTCCAGCATTCATTTAGGTACTTAGAATGGACAGATTTTCAGAAATGGTCTGCTGCTACCAGTCCCATTATTCTCAACACCAGCTGCTAAGCACTTCTGAAAAGGAGTGCTGGACACTTAACCTCTCTTGCTTCTTTATCTTACATGCTGTATCTCTGGTTTTAAGACCCAAGCCCCAGATATGGCAAGTTTGAGTGTGAGAATCAAAGATGTTATTTCAGAATGCTTCATAATATTACCATTGCCCTATTCATTTCAGTTACTTTCAAGGGGGTCTTTGCATAGTAGGGAGACTACTCCCTAACACTGTTGAAAACCACACGCCAATGTGTATTTACAAAGGAAAATTTGGAGAGAGTCTTACTGCATGTTATATAAGCCACTGTCTGTCAGCAGTGTTTGAAGTAGTATCTCAATGACTTAGTGTTAGCTGTGGGGAAGAATAGTTTCCATTATCTTCCAGGTAGGAAATAATTCAGCTATATTTCTTTTGTTATTTTCCATGCATCTGACAACTATGGTACATGCCTTTACTACTCATGTGACAAACCAGATCTCAACTTAACTCAGACATTATATCAAGCTACTGTTAACGCATTGGTTATACCCATGGGTTGAGCTACTGTAAGACACTTTACATCATATCACCCACAGGACTCATTTTAACACCTGTAGCCACTGGATATCAATATTGTTCAATGGTCTGCGACAGCTGACCTTGCTTCTGAAGCTGAACCACAAACTTGCAGGTCACACACCCAGCTGTGGCCAGGGTACTGATGTGTGCAGAACTGTTTGAACAAGTATTGTCCGCTTTACAGGAGTTGCACTGCTGCTAACTAAGTAGCAGGTTTGAGTTGTCAGATGCTCCTGCATTGAATATGAAGTTATGAACTTTTCTGAAAATTCCTAGATTAGCAGGAACTTCTAAGCCAACAAGTCTGGATCCTGCTGGAGAAAGAGAGGACTGTGGCTACCTTTGAACTTCAGGAGTTTTTCCCCCTTTAACA
Source organism: Lepidochelys kempii (assembly GCF_965140285.1). Lineage (NCBI taxonomy): Eukaryota > Metazoa > Chordata > Testudines > Cheloniidae > Lepidochelys > Lepidochelys kempii. Next base: position 25,160,049 of record NC_136381.1, on the reverse strand, counting down.
CTAGAGCTGCTTATACCTTTTTTTGTAACTTCAGTCTTTGCCAGTTAAGCTCAAACTATTGTTGTTCTTTAAAGGAGAGCTCTGGGTGAAGTGGTATACCACGAATAAGGGAAGAAATCGTATGGAGGCATGTTGCCTTTTGTTCATTATCATAAATGATTATGATAACACAGAGCCTGGAAATGCTATATCCACCTAGAAGAGTGCCATATCAAATTGGTTGGTTTGACTATATTGGATTATGCGGTCAAAATGCAGTCTATTTGCAATAGGCAGACTTCCAGTAGGACTTCCATCCTATGGCAACTACTCAGGCATGTTTGCATAATCCGTAGTAGAGACACTGCATGGTAAGAACTAGGCAATGGCTACACATACTTAGCAAGAAAAACAGGTATTTGAAGAGTTTTGGAGCAGCAGCAGCGTCACTGCCTATTATTTATACTATATTTTGCAAAGTGCCATTGAAATGGACAAGATTTCAATGCAAGAAAATTTAAAGTGCATCATAATTGTTCTGGTATAAGTACAATTCCATGATTAGTTGTATGCTTAAAAATGCACATGTGATTAGTATCCAGGCTCCCACATTCACAGATCTAGGAAACAGAATTTAGCTCCCATCCTGACAATAAGACCGTCCTGTTGCGCTTAAGTAACATGGTTCAAGAGGATATTATACTAAGGCTACACATTCTGAAACTACTTAACAACAGGTCTAGAAGACCTGTGCTCTACCTAAACTTAATAGGTCAAGTTAAGAAATGGTAGAATTAGTTATTAATTTCCCCTGTTTTGGGGGACTTAGGTCCTTAGATGTTATTTTAATTCAGCTATTTGTTGTGTACAAATACTGACAGCTTATTAAATATAAAAAAGTTCAGTTTAACATCTCGATGAATTCTTTAGCACTTACTCTACTTTGTCATTAGTATGTAATGGAGTTAAAGTCATGATAGTCTGGATTCATAAAGCAGTACTAGAATGACAAGGTTTGGAATTTGAAAGTGCCATAGTATACACCTTGTTAAGACAAGACACCACTCATTTATAACAATGAATGGTGAAAACATTTTTTTCCATCTTAGTTTTTCCAACAGCAATGTCAATCCTATAAGATTATGATGCAGACATCAAGGTACATGTAAATATATATGCCAAAACTCAGTGAAGTTGAAAGAAAACCTGCAGTAATCTTTTTAGCTTGGTATTTCATTGCTCTGGGTTTCTAAGCAGACTATTTCCATACGCAGTTTTCATTACTATTAATGGAAGTCATGTGATTGATAATTTCAAAGACATAAGTAGATTCCTTTGATTAGAGCATTTAAAATTTGTTACCAGTTAAAACAAGTTTACTCTTGTGCAGGGCAGTTTCCCCTCATAGAGGGCAACTGAGCAGTTCCATTTATTACATTTGTACATAGATTCTATTATCTCAGATTTTAGATCCTGTTTCCATTATAAATTAACTTTGATATATTGGAAGTAACTTGGTTGACATAAAAAACAAGAGAGGAAACCCTCATTTGCTGTCTCTTATTGCTATATTCCAGACAACTGGCTTTCCTTGTACTGGTCAAACCAAAACAAGTGACAATCTGTATGTGGAAACCAAGAAACACAGGTGTTACTATTACTGCTACAAACATATCAGGCATACTACCTTAACATCTGTGGAGAGACATGCTAAGAGAAAAGTAATAGGAGCCATTTATGTTTTTGCAGCAAAGTAGGAGGTGCTCTTCTTTACACAGGAAAAATCCAGAAGCAACATCCTTTTCAGTTACCTAAATGTCCTTACTCAGTCAGCCACACTGATAAATGCGTTGAGTAGACACCAATTCTGGGGAAGGTGAGGGGGAACCTAAAACTCCTTACTGGGAACACAACTTACTCAAGTCACTGTAAACAAGCAATTTCTTTATGAAAGTTCTCAAGCTATCATTATAGTTGGGTATTGTAAATGAATCCCTTTCATTTCAGTTATATTAACCAAGTCAAAGTCAATTACCACAAACGTTCTTTTTCATGCCAAAGGAAGGAACAGAGACATAAGTCAAGACTACTCCCCCCCACCCCTTCTTCAAAAAAAGACTCCTTTTCCATTGTATACATTTTTCCACTTGGAGAATGCCTCAGGAGACAAAATCCTATGTTTCCCAACAAAATATAAACAAAGGTCTCTGTTGTGGCATGTCCTTTCTCTTCTCCACCCAAAAGAGAAGGATGTGAAACTGAAGGGAAAAAAAAAATACATGACTGACAGCACATCTGCTTCATGCAGTTCTCAACATTAACACCTGCTGATCTCACCCCTTCCCTCCTCCAGTTAGTTGTCTGCTGTCTACTGTTCACAAATCAGAATGACTAGCAGATACAGAAATCTAAGAAGCTATTCTCAGTGACTCTAGACTTGAAATGACCCTGACCAAACAAATACTGCACAAATTTCTTCTCTAGCTAGTTGAATGAAAATTGTGCACTTGGGAATTACCAGATCAGGTTACATTTATTTTAATTTACTAACCTATTCGGTAGGATCAATGAGCAAAAAGGCAGGCACAGCATACAACAATCAATTGCAATATCAGACTAAGTTAACAACTCTAAAATAAGCCTAATTCTCCAGTCACATGCACACAGAGCAAAAGTTTAAGTAAACAGGTAACCTATAGGTGAGTCCCAAAGGTCAACACACTCAGGCTTGTTAACATATTCTTCACTATATCCCAGAACTAAAAGGAACAGAATGGGAGTGGTTTCCAACCATGGTATATAACATAAGGTTAGTGAGATGTACAGTTTATGTCATTTACTGTACCTGAGATCGTGCCCTCATCCCAGTCTTCAGATCTTCTGAATCGATTTGCTGTAAATCCTACACAGACGTTAACCCCAAAGGCAAAAGCAAATAAGGATATTACCTGCAAAAGTAAGAGAGCAAAATGATCAAACTAAGCAAAACAAGAATCCAAATTTAAGAGTATTGTGATTAAAAAAAAGGAGGGACCAGATATATTATTTGAGTTGCTAGTCACTACAGTTCCTATTACTGGAACAGTAAATGACAGTCACAATTTTAGAGTAATTAAAACCAGAAGGGAAATTATGAATAAAACATCTGATTTAAAAGCTCAAATGTTTCTTTTTGTAGGCGCTTTTTCAGGAGACACTGGTTATTCCTCCTTTCAAAACAAACATGTTCTTTTCCTTTCCTTCCCTACCTGATGTAACTGGAAACAGCTTGTCTTAGCCATACTAGAGAATTCTTGAAAAGCCTTCACAGTGTGCTCTCTTTTTCTTTATATTGAGTGCAGTGTTGTTTGCTCCGTGAGTTCAGTCTATTAGCTACAACTAATCCCACCTGGTGAGGTTGACAGGCTCATTTGATTTGTCCAGGGGTGATTTCATCATGTTTCACTCACAAATCGCAGCTCTGAGTGCAAGAAGCTTCAGGCATCATCCTTCTCTCTCCCCCTCCCCCACAAAATGCACACACACGCTTTTATGTGGTTTCCTCTGCCCAGGCAGGGTTTTCTCATGTTGCTGTGGCCAATACCAGTTCATGTTCGTTTTATTCTCCTCGCAAAAGTAACATGGTTAAAAGAGAAACCAATGCGTTTTTATCTTGCTAGGACTGAAAAACCTCTTGGGCTAGGGGAATGAAAAGCTCTGTTGCCATCTTCAAACATGAGAAAACTTGCAAGTGAGGATTTCAGTGTAAACTTTTAGAGAATAAAACAAAGGCACACACAACTGCGCTGATTTTGCGAAAGAGCCGCAAGGTTTGGGGTTTTTTTAACTGGTTTGATAAACTCAGTCACTGGTCTCACGCTTGGGAACTACGGTCTAAAGTCTCCAGAGGGTTCTCATGGCAGAATCTCCAGCACTGTAACGAATTCTAAGGTTACTTTTCCAGCCTTGGGATCCCTTGCATTGCTCCACAGAGGATTTATGTAACTGCTCGCACTTGCGTCCACGCATGTCGAAAACCCAACATAGCTCAAAGAACGTGAAATTTCAGCCTCTCTCCCTTCCTTATTTGCCTTTAAAAAAAAATCACACCATTCAGAGTGCAGCAGCGTTGATAAGCAGCTTGCTCTGCAAAGCGGACGATATCGGTGCACAGAATTATGGTTCACGCTGGTGGTTTAAACGTTATTTGCTAAGGCAAATTATTTACCAAGTTAGTTCACCACTTTTTTTTTTTAATCTGCTGAAAGCGTCTTTCACTGAACTGCTTACTAACAACTACACTGAAAGGGGCAGAGTCAAAATTTGTCAACCTAACCCCGGACTTTCCTAGCTTCCTGGAGGGACATCACATATTAGAGGGCACAAAGGAGTCCGGTAGGACTTTTTGTAAAAACCCAGGGGAAACACATACCCTATAGCACTTCCATTAGAAGCCGCGCTCAAGCGATAACCGCTCTCACTTCGTAGCCTCACCTTGCTAGGCAGGGCTAAAACCCACCCTTGTTTACTAGCCACACCTTATCGCACAGAAGCCGCCCTCGATTCTTTTGTCCTGCGGGTGTGAACAGAAAGTGGTCTCCCGGCGCAGCTGTGTCTTCGCCACGCAAACCACAGGGGGCGTAATCACGGGGAGCAGAAGCCAAAGCGGCTTCTGTTCTCAATGAAATTCTGCAGACGATGGGGGAAAAAAGACATGCCCGATTTCCTCCGCAGCCAAAGCGGAGCATGCGTGCTACCAGAGGGGATCTTGCTTGCCATGGGGTCGCTGAGTAGATAGGTCAAGAGTTGAGCCCGTATTTTCCCCTGCCCCAGTTTGGCTGGGTTGAAAAGGACGTGGATGGTCGGATCACAGACGGCATTGCGTGTTGAAGTCCACTTCTCCACCCAGGCTTGCACGGAGCCCTGCAGCCCGGTGCCTGTCAACGTTTTAAGAAGGGGGCTCCCGCACCAAAGCTTGCCCGTAGCCTGCGATAAACCCTGCGTGCGCGAAAGCTGTGTCATGTGCATGCCCTCACTCACACGGAGCCGTGGGGGAAGGACTCTTTTTGTTCATTTTCTTCCTCCCCGTTGAAACAAAAAGGCTTTCTGCGACCCAAACGGGGAGGCATCACCTCTTGGCAAAGCAACGTGTGTGAAGCTGCGCTTCAGCAGAAATGTTTCTATTTTGTTCCTGAAAATATATACTAAGTGGTTGAGCGAACAAGCCACGGGGTTCGGTTTGTGTAACTGGAAATGAGAGTGAGGGGGGTGGGGGTGAAGACCTAGTTACTTGCAAGGTGTCCTTTAAAGAAACCCCTCTACCATTTGATGCAATCTGTGGCAAATATATGCTCTTTGGAGGTCTATGTGCTGTTTGGAGGTATTTTCTGGGCACCCGGGATAAATGACATCTCTGGCTGGTGTGATTTAGCAATTAACCGAGAGAGAGTGAGCTACATTGGGACACTAGAAATCACACCAATTTAGTAGCGCTATTTTAGCAGGGAGCTCTTAACCAGGGACACCCCTCGATTATCTGTTGTATTCCTTCATTTTCTTTGTTGATAGCCACACATAGTTCCTGACATAGCTGCATAAACAACTGCAAGAGCTGAAGCCAGTACTCATGTGTGAGTGTTTACAGATTTTAAAGTTTTAAAGTGTTGCTAACTTGCTGCACTTAATTTCAGAATCTAAACCCATAACTGAAGGCAGAAAAACAGCTAGTCCTTTAATCTATTCACCACGTAGCAGCATTTTCAGAGGTACTTCCCTCATTTAACATCTTTAGCTCCTGTTGCAGTTTGACCTTGACACGAATTTGACAAAGTGGACCATACAAAAACACTTGGCACTTCTAAACCCCGTTGTACAATGTCATCCATGAACATATTTTGCTGTGTAACAATAGCAATGTATCATACAAATTATGAGAGAAAGCCAAAGTCATCACAGAGCACATTTGTAACAGACACTGCATGTCAAATATCAGGGTCGAACGTCAAAGTTAATGAAGTCCTTGGTCCAGTGGCCAGGACATGGGACTAGGATTCAGGATTCCTGATTTCTATTACCATCTCTGCCACTGACTCATTGGGTAAGTCAGAATCAGACGTCAAGAATTATAACATTCAAAAACCAGTCGGAGAACACTTCAATCTCTCTGGTCACTCGATTACGGACCTAAAAGTTGCAATTCTTCAACAAAAAAACTTCAAAAAGAGACTCCAAAGAGAGACTGCTGAATTGGAATTAATTTGCAAACTGGACACCATTAAATTAGGCTTGAATAAAGATTAGGAGTGGATGTGTCATTACACAAAGTAAAACTATTTCCCCAAGTTTATTTCCCCCCACCCCCGTTCCTCACATGTTCTTGTCAACTGCTGGAAATGGACCATCTTGATTATCATTACAAAAGGTTTTTTTTCTCTCCTGCTGGTAATAGCTCACCTTACCTGATCACTCTCCTTATAGTGTGCATGGTAACACCCATTGTTTCATGTTTTCTGTGTATATAAAATCTGTATTTTCCACTGCATGCATCTGATGAAGTGGGCCGTAGCCCATGGAAGCTTATGCTCAAATAAATTTGTTAGTCTCTAAAGTGCCACAAGTACTCCTGTTCTTTTTGCAGATACAGACTAACACGGCTGCTACTCTGAAACCAGTTTCTGATTGTGAGTGCCCAAGTTGAGACACCTTTGGCCTGTTTTCAGAGTAACAGCCGTGTTAGTCTGTATTCGCAAAAAGAAAAGGGGTACTTGTGGCACCTTAGAGACTAACCAATTTATTTGAGCATGAGCTTTCGTGAGCTACAGCTCACTTCATCGGATGCATACCGTGGAAACTGCAGCAGACTTTATATACACACAGAGAACATGAAACAATACCTCCTCCCACCCCACTGTCCTGCTGGTAATAGCTTATCTAAAGTGATCATCAAGTTGGGCCATTTCCAGCACAAATCCAGGTTTTCTCACCCTCCACCCAAAGAAAAGGAGTACTTGTGGCACCTTAGAGACTAACCAATTTATTTGAGCATGAGCTTTCGTGAGCTACAGCTCACTTCATCGGATGCATACCGTGGCCTGATTTTCCAAGGTGCTGAACACCTGCAGTTACTATTGACTTCTGCTGAAGTTGTAGATGGCTCAGTAGTTCTGAAAATCAGCTCCAATATGTCTGAAAACTGGAGACCCAGAAAACTGAAGTATCAAAAATCAGTGACCACATTTTTAAATATTGGATTGGGGGTTGGGGAATTTGAAACTTTGTGTCTTATGGACAGACCCTGAACTGGTTTAAATTAGCATAGTTCCACTGAAATCAATGGATCTGCACTGATTTACACTAGATGAGGATCTGGGCTTATGTTTCCTAGTTTGTAATGTGGGTATAATGATATTTACCATCCTTCATCATGTCCTTTAAGATCTATGGGTGATAAGCACTGTTTACTCCTGGGGGAATCATGTGCCACTGCGCAATGCAGAAATTAATGTTTGGGATGTATTGGCTGGGGGGGCATCGTGGCTGGGCTCTAAGGTGAAGGAGTTGTGGGTGTCTGGCCCCCCATCTGGGCTCTAATGGGGGGAGAGGGAGCAGAGAAACAGGAACTGAGTTTTCATAGGGGTTTCTTTAACTCTCTACTCCTGGGGAAATTTTGTGTGTGTCTGTATTTTGCTGACATACTTGTTGACAGGTACTTTGAAATAAATTACAAAAATAATTGAAACTGGTGTGATTAGGTAGTGTTATTTTGACAAATAACATTTTCAGAATTTTAAAATACTGTGTGCAGAATTTTTAATTGTTTGTCACAGAATTCCCCTACGAGAAACTCTAAAAGTGCTAATTTTATCGTTGATTATATTTCTTCTCTGATATTTGATAGATGTTTTCTAGTAGCTCTGAACTGACCACACATTCACACTGACAATCTGACAATCACTTTTTCTGTATTGAAGATTCTGCCTGAAAGCATCCTAGTAACACAGGAGGAATTCATTAACATGAACAAAACTACTAATCTTTATTTAAGCAGAACCTCACTGCAGGGATCTTCAGTAATTAATTGTCATTTTATGGGAACAGAAGAATGACTCCACCAAACAAAAAATAAACATTTTATTATTTAAAGAAAGAAAAAAGGCATAAGTAATGTATGAATAAGTTATTGTGTATGATTAGCATTATCTAATGGAAAGAAAAATACAGTGCAGAGGTCCAATGAAAGTCTTACAATTAAAATGAAATACACTTCAAATGAGGTGCATAAGAATCCACAGGAATTAATATTGCATTTATAAGCTACTCTTATTGTGTATTTGAGGTTGAAATATAAGGTCAGATGTAGCTGAATAAGCAAAAAGAAACATGCAGAATATAAACTTCAAGAATTTAGGACACTTAAGCACATGAGTAACTGTACTCATACATCTAGTCCCATTGAGTTCTACTCACATGAGTAAAGTTACTCACATGTTTCAGTATTTGCGGGATTGGGCCCTTAGCTTTTTCTGCTGTTTAACATACAGCCATGTTTCTGCTTAATGTATTACTCCCAGAATGCAAAGTATTAAATTAGCCCTGTGACACTGCACCCCATATTCTTCATAGCGATGTTATTATGATATGATTATGGCATTATTATGATGCATTTTCTAAAAGACGGGTCATGTGAGGTGTCATGGGAAAAGTTATGATTTGCTGAATATGATTATCCTATGTGTATGCATGTATCATTTTTGTATCTGAGGTTATGAATATTGATAGGTATCTGTATTTCAAATGTAGTCCAACTTGGGTGACACCCTTCCAGTCTAAATAGCTGGTTGAGAAGGGCCCATTCAGGGTAATGGGCCATTAGGGAAAACAATAGGCCTTAGGAGAAGCTTATCCCCCATCTGGTGAGCCTTCCTGTGGATGTTTCGGCCAGACTGTAAGTAATGGCTGCTATGACTCTGCAAGAGCATGTAACCAACCCACATGACTCTGGACTTCATTTTGGGGACCTGTATTTTTCCACAAACTGGGCTGGGAACTGTTTTTGGAACAAAGGATTTCCGCCATATGCTAAAGCTATATAAGGCAGGGAGTGACATCATCTGTTGTTCTTCACTCCCCATACAAGAGAACTCCTGGAAACACATAAGGAACAAAGACTGAACTGGGGAAAGTGCTGGACCCAAGGTAAAGGGATTTCTAGCCTGTGTATGGAAACCAGGGGATCCCAAGCTGCAAAGCAAGTGCACCTTGTGCCCTGACAATCTGCAAGACTGCTTGTATCATCAGTCAGGGTGAGAGATTGTTAATTCAAATCCTGTCCTTGTAGTATGGTAAACTTAGTTTGTGTTTTTGTTTATTTACTAGGTAATCTGCTTTGATCTGTTTGCTATCACTTATAATCATTTAAAATCTATCTTTTTTATAGTTAATAAACTTGTTTGTATTCTAACCTAAACCAGTGTGCCTTCAAGTGAAGTGTCTGGGGGGAAATCTCAGCTTGGTTACCACAAGTGTGCATATTCCTCTCCACACTGAGGAAGGGATGGCTATATTAATGAGCTTACACTATACAGATCCTGTGCAGTGCAAGATGATATAATTTTGGGTTTATACTCCAGAGGGGAGTACATGCCTGGGGAGCGGGGAAACTGGCTGGGGTCTGCTGTTTACACTCTGCCCAGTTGGGTGAGTGGTGCCACCTGCTGTCATGTTGGGTGAGGCTGATTGTGTCCCCAACTCAGTTGTGTACAGCTCCCAGACTGCACCCCAGGGGTGACAACCGTCACAAGCTCCTCGGTGGCACCTTAAATGAAACATTAACACTGTAATAATCCAGCAGAATGACTAGGATTTCTTTTCTACCATTCAACAGTATTACGATAAGAGATGCAATATGTAAGAACTTGTATAAGACACATTATTAATAAATACCATATCTTAACGACAGGAGAAAATCCTGTGAAACTAGGAAAGTTTGCTCTGAGTCACAGAGTAACAGTTGCCGGTATCTTAAATAAAAAAAAAAAACTTTGAGGGACAGCATCTCTAAATGTGTTTTATTTTGTGTTTTAATAAGTTGTTGTGACAGTGTCAGGGTGAGAATACTGGTGCAGTGGCCCTGAAACCATTACATATATGATGGCAACGGTGGGATCTATGTGGTAATATGTGAAGCTTGCAAAAGCACTTTAGCAAGCGTTTATGCTTTCGCTCTTTAAACTGAAAGCCAGGAGCAGATCTGTTAGTCTGGTTTGGGAAAAAGCTGGTGGGCAAACATGAATTACAAACAGCTCATAAAAGAGCAGCTTCTGAGCCTGTGTGCACAGCAAGGTCTGTGAGCTGCTGATCAGAAGAAACTGGAGATATTGCACACATATGCTATGAGGCTGAGGCACCTGCTCCAAACCAGGGGCAAGAAGGGGTCCCTTTTTCTCCTACAGGCAAGCAGCTGACCAAAGAGATGGTCCCATGGATAATCCAGTAGAGATAGTGGTGATGGTGAGAGGTCTAGAGCTATGGAGGTTGGAGTGGAAAAGCTGGTCGTGAAGGAGAGACAGATGAAGCTGGAGGCCAGATGTCGAAATGAGCAGGCAAAACTGGAGCGACAAAACAGAAGCTTGGTGACCAAGACAAATGCATCTGCCTTGAACAGGAGAAACGGGTCAAATCATTCCCATGGGACTGGGGAGGAAGTTCATAAGGGTGTGCCTGACAATGAGCTAGCAGGCTTGTTGGATCATATTAAAGAAGTTCTGTATTAAAATCACAAATGAGTTTGATTCCCCAAAGTTTAAATTCCAGGGTATTACTAATTAAGAGGTCTCTTGGTTTTTGGTACTGTTTCTCTCCCTCTATGTGTGAAACTTGCAAGCTGCTAATTGTGTTAGTACATTCTAAGACAGAGTCTGTTTTCAAAGCAATTCTTTGTAACAACAACTACTCACACAGAGAGAGACTCAAAGCAATACTCTGTAACAACAGAAACAGCACCCAGAGACTCCCCGCCCTTTTGTTGTATTCATCTCGCTTTGTTAACAATTGTGATTAAAATAGAGATAGAGGATGTATGTGGATGGATGCTTGGTGTGGATAATAACTGAATGATCAGGGAGGTGCCAGCCTAAGAATGCTGTGTCCATTGGCTGAAGAAGGCGTCAAGTGAAAATAACCAAAGGACCCCCAGAGGGCAGACTGGAATCCATCCAACAGACTCAAGGATGGGAGAACCAAAGAACAAGATAACATCTGGCAGCACAGAGCCGTCAGGAATGTGCCATCTGCTGATTGATTCAGGAACAGAATGATGAAGCAATTCCCATAGACTGGCATAGGAAGAAATTCCTATAAAATGGACTCTAGAAAGTGAGAACTTCATGGTCTGATTCTGCAAACCAACTTCCAGGAGCATCAGATGAGCATCTGACAAGGCCCTGCTCTCTCCTCATGTCCAGGCCACCTGGCCAGTGGCTTGGCATGAGCAACTCTAAGGCTGGTAACTATGATAACAACCTTGTGTGTGTGTTGCATCCGATGAAGTGAGCTGTAGCTCACGAAAGCTTATGCTCAAATAAATTGGTTAGTCTCTAAGGTGCCACAAGTCCTCCTTTTCTTTTTGCGAATACAGACTAACATGGCTGTTACTCTGAAACCTGTGTGTGTGTGTGTGTATGAATGTGTGAATAAATATGAAATTGAATGGAATGTTATAGCTATAACTAACTGCTTACTATGATTCTTTCTGTATTCACAATAACTGTGGCATTTTGCCTTTTCCCCTTTAATAAGATCCTACTGGTTTTTATTTTATTGGTATAACAGGCTAACAAATGTGGGTATGATGAATCCCATTGCTGTGCTTGTAGCCTGAGTCAACGTGGACACCAAAGAAGTTTCTAGGACTCTGAATGTGGGAAGTTATTTTTCTTGATGTGGTATTTTCTGTAATGATGTAAGAGGATTAAACCCAGAGGGCTTGGGTGCAAATCCACCATGGTCAGACGCAGTGGCCTGGAGCAGGGAGCAAACTACCCTCCCCGGGGATCCAGAGAAGCCTCCCCAGTGCCTCACACCAGTCCTAGAGGGTGGACAGGAAGCAGCGCTCTCTAGGAACTGTGACAGATGTGATCATCCAAAATCCTAGATGCATACACGAGAAATCAGATTCAACGAACAGCCCTTATTGACAAACTACATAAACTCAGTCCCAAAATTAGATCAGTTCTCTATTTCACGCCCCCTCAGAATCCTTGAGTGATCATTCAAGTGAGCCAACCAATGTACTCAGAAGGTCACCAGTTCCAAGCTCTGACGGACCAGTTACGGAAGCAAAATCCAGAGATAATGGCACCTCATTAAAAACACCCTGTTCCATTCCTCAGCTAACCAAACGTAGGTAATGTTAGCAAAACAACACAACTGAAGAGGTAACATACAGCAAGAAAAGCAGATTCTTGGGTAGCCAGGACCCTAACCATATTTATAGGGCTTCATTCATCAAAATCAACACCTTGGATAACACCTGAATAAGCCAGAGGCCCACAGACTCCCTTTCTCTCTCTCTCTCCATCTAATATTAGGGAGGTAGTTGGGGTAGTGGTTGTGACAGTATCAGATCTAGAAGAAGAGGATGGTGAGATGTCTAGAAACAGGTAGTGGCTGGGGTGTAAGCAAGCCAAGGGTTTGGCAGAAATTGGCTGGAATGAGAGAGTGGAGGCAGAAGGTGGATGCCAGCGGGCAAAGTAGTGAATGGGGTGGAAGTTTGCAGTGGGTTTTTTTCGTTTTGTTGTTTGGTTTTTGAGGGAGAATAGACAGATTTTATTTAATCAGGTTTACTATTTACAACTGAGATCACTTTCACATACTACTTTGCTACTCTACATGGCTACATTATTTCCAAACCACTTTAATATCTACAATATCACAGTGCACTCAACACATAAAACAGCTCTCCATAGAAAAAAGTGAAAATTAATTATAGAACAGTAGTGCTCCTGAAACGGCAGCTTTATTTTAAAACACTAAAGTTTGGAAGATTGGATCTCTAAATTTGAGAAGATCAAAGATACATGCTTGTGATTTTAAAATGATTTTGACTAGTAGTCATTTCATAGAATTTATCTTTAAAGCGTACTGGAATTCACCTATGTTTTTAAAAAACTGACACTGGCGAGAGGTAAGAATTAATATATTAGCTATCACAGATTAAATACAGCTGGCTTCCTTTGTACAACTTTAGCCCAAAAAGTTCCACATAGTGAAGATTTAAAGGATTCCATATATATGTAAGAATCAGTCAGTTAATGCTTAGAGGTAATCTACCAAATTAGGCACACTTCCTTTCATTTTCATGTCAGCCAAAGTAATCTTGATCGACAAATGGTTCTGAAGTTAGAAAGTTTCCTAGTATACGAAAACATACTTAGATCCATGAATAGCTGGCTGCAATAGTCAGTCACAGGTAAGTATGTGGGTATGTGCAAAGCCAAGTTGCTTTGCCCATCACCAGTGTACATTACAACTGTCCTCATCTGTGCAGGGTGTGTTTTAGCTCAGTCTACAGAGGCAGGAAAACTACTGCAGTAGACCAGGCGCATTCATCTTCCAAGTAAATAAGAGATTCAAGCTTTGGTTTGCATTATCTTCTACCCATAAGGTCTTCCAGTGGTAAGAGCAGGATCCCAGCTCCTCCTACACAACACTACACAGGCACACACAGCATGCCCAGCAGCTGAATGGCAGCAAATGCCAGTGTTGCCCAGATAACATATATCATGATTTCTTGTAGCTTCTTTACAAGTAGAGCCTCACACCTCTCTGAATAAATGTCCATTGGTGGGTCAAACTGCCAGTACAATTGGTGCTGGCCGTTTTGTAGCAGCTGAGGAGCACACTATAATTTTTAGTTTCTTTGAACCACTTAGTATTCTCCCAGCATGTGAAGGAGAGATAAGGACTGAGGGCAGAGTACAGGATGCATGAGGGGGTTTGGCTTTAGTCTGTGGTGAGCAGTCCGCTAGCAGGTAATACACCAGGATCCGTTGTGCGGCTTGTTTTCATACCTGCATAAGCTTCAGGAATTTACAAAGGGAGGCTAGGTCCTAACAGATCGTACAGGAATAGTGCATAAGAGCTGTTGCAGGCTGTGGACAGAGAGGAGTTTACACCTTTTCAACTCAGAAGGATAATGCTGTAGAATATAAATACAGCTAATTATATAATAATATGACCTATATACTTGATAGACTGGAGTAAAATGTTAGGGCATGTGAAGAACTTCAGTCAGCTCGTAAGCAGAACCATGAATACATTAAAAAAATAAAAGGAGTACTTGTGGTACCTTAGAGACTAACCAATTTATTTGAGCATGAGCTTTCGTGAGCTACAGCTCACTTCATCGGATGCATTCAGTGGAAACTGCAGCAGACATTATATACACACAGAGATCATGAAACAATACCTCCTCCCACCCCACTGTCCTGCTGGTAATAGCTTATCTAAAGTGATCATCAAGTTGGGCCATTTCCAGCACAAATCCAGGTTTTCTCACCCTCCACCCCCCCACACACAAACTCACTCTCCTGCTGGTAATAGCCCATCCAAAGTGACAACTCTCTTCACAATGTGTATGATAATCAAGGTGGGCCATTTCCTGCACAAATCCAGGTTCTCTCACCCCCTCTGTTACTCTGAAACCTGTCATTAAAAAAATACAAACTAATCATAATAAGGGCAAGAGTGAGACCTAAAGTTCTTATTGATATGTTAATAAGATGGGCTGGGCAGAGACAAAGAGAAGCCATTAGTGGAGATTGGGAATGTAATGTCACATCCCAGGATCATTAGAAATGGTATGACAATTAGAGAAACATCAGTGGTTATCTTTTATTCTTACATGCAACATTTTGTAAAAATTATATGTATTCTATTCTACATAGATTCCTATACTGGGTTCATCACCATAGCATCTGAGCGACTTTCAGAAATGTGTTAAGCAACATGATTAACATCTATCATATGTATATAAGAACATAAGAATTGCCCTCTTGGGTCAGACCAAAGTGTCTTGTCTTCCGACAGTGGCCAGTGTCAGGTGCCCCAGAGGGAATGAACAGAACAGGTAATCACCAAGTGATCCATCCCCTGTAGCTCATTCTCAGCTTCTGGCAAACAGAGGCTAGGGACACCATCCCTGCCCATCCTGGCTAATAGCCACTGATGGACCTATAGTTTGTTCTCTTGCCCTCTGTCCCCATGCTGGACACAGCAGAGGCAGGAGTTGAACTCTGTACCTTGGATAGCCTAGACAAAGACAAAAACTCTATGCCAGGAAGGCATTTCAACTAAATATTATATATATAATTTTACCATACATTAATAATGTTACTAATTTTTTCAATTATTTATGTTATCCTCAAGAAAAAAGATTTATAATTATTTTACCAAACCCTCTGTCAATTCATAGATATATTGATATTTTCCACTTAAATGTATCCTTTGAAAGAAAATATTTAGCGACCAAAATTAAGATAGCAATAATAATAAATACATAAAATCCTGAACAAACCGTGGGTGAAATCCTGGTTCCACCAAAGTCAATGGCAAAATTATCATGAATTTGACCCAACATGTTTGTTATGTGGCCAATATAAAGTTTATCTTGCCTATTCATTTCCTTGCTTTTAAGTGTTTGGGGTTTGTAATTGATACCATTGGTCAGCATCTTGCGTGGCACTTAGCAACCTTAAGTGGCCTTTAAAACGATTGTTTGCTTTTCAAAAATAGCCAAAGAAATGAATTACAGGAGCATACACTATTATAATGTACATGCCATTATGTATAGTACTAGTAGTTATCCCATGGGTGTAATTCGTAAAGTCATGTGTGTGAAAAAAGTAGGGCTGTAAAGCGATTAAAAAAACTAATCAAGATTAATCACATGATTAAACAATAATAGAATACCATTCATTTAAATATTTTTGTATGTTTTCTACATCTTCAAATATATTGATTTCAATTACAACACAGAATACAAAGTGTACAGTGCTCACTTTATATTATTTTTTATTACAAATATTTGCACTGTAAAAAAGAAACAAAAGAAATCGTATTTTTCAATTCACCTAGTACAAGTACTGTAGTGCAATTTCTTATCGTGCAAGTTGAACTTACAAATGTGGAATTATGTGCAAAAAATAGCTACATTCAAAAATAAAACAATGTAAAACTTTAGAGCCTACAAATCCAATCACTTCTTGTTCAGCCAATCGCTCAGACAAACAAGTTTGTTTACATTTGCAGGAGATAATGCTGCCCTCTTCTTGTTCACAATGTCATCTGAAAGTGAGAATAGGCATTCACATGGCATTGTTGTAGCCAGCGTCGCAAGATATTTATGTGCCAGATGCACTAAAGAGTCATATGTCCCTTCATGCTTCCACCACCATTCCAGAGTTGATAAAGGGTTCTGCTCGATAACCATCCAAAGCAGTGCAGACTGAAGCAAGTTCATTTTCATCATCTGAGTCTGATGCTACCAGCAGAAGGTTGATTTTCTTTTTTGGTGACTCAGATTCTGTAGTTTCTGCACTGGAGTCTTAACAATTTTCCACATCGGAGTGTTGCTCTTTTAAGACTTATGAAAGCATGCGCCACACCCTGTCCCTATCAGATTTTGGAAGGCACTTCAGATTCTTAAATCTTGGGTCAACTGCTGTAGCTATCTTTAGAAATCTCACACTGGTACCTTCTTTTTGTTTTGTCAAATGTGCAGTGAAAATGTTCTTAAAATGTACAACCATGTGCTGGGTCATCATCCAAGACTGCTATGACATGAGATATAAAGCGGGTAAAACAGAGTAGGAGACACACAATTCTCCCCCAAGGAGTTCACTCACAAATTTAATTAATGCATTTTTTTTTAAAGAGCATCATCAGCATGGAAGCATGTCCTCTGGAATGATGGCCAAAGTATGAAGGAGCATATTAATGTTTAGCATAGCTGGCACGTAAATACCTTACAATGCCGGTTACAAAAGTGCCATGCGAACGCCTGTTCTCACTTTCTGGTGACATTGTAAATCAGAAGCGGGCAGCATTATCTCCCGCAAATGTAAACAAACTTGTTTGTCTTAGCAATTGGCTGAACAAGAAGTAAGACTGAGTGGACTTGTAAGCTGTAAAGTTTTACATTGTTTTGTTTTTGAGTGCAGTTATGTAACAACAAAAATCTACATTTGTAAGATGCACTTACATGACAAAGAGATTGCACTATAGTACTTGTATGAGGTGAACTGAAAAATACTATTTTTGTTTGCCATTTTTACAGTGCAAATATTTGTAATAAAAAATAATAGTATAGAGTGAGCACTGTCAACTTTGTATACTGTGTTGTAATTGAAATCAATACATTTGAAAAGGTAGAAAAACATCCAAAAATATTTAATACATTTCAATTTGCATTCTATTGTTTAACAGTGCAATTAAAACTGTGATTAATCGTGAATAATTTTTTTGAGTTAATCGCATGAGTTAACTGCGATTAATCAACAGCCCTAGAAAAAAGCTGAAAATGGGGTCTCTTGTTTCTATGCCCTGTGTTGCAATGAGCAATGTGGCTGGTTGTACATGTTCCCCACAGTTTATGCACAGAGCTGCCTCCTGGCTGGAGGCACAACCTCCTCTTGGTTACCCCAAGTAGCTGTTTTTCCCACCATCCCACCACCATTCCAACATTCCATCTGGTTCTCACAGGGTCCTGGGATGACTGAACCTGGTGATATTCTAAACACAAAGAGCTCTCAGCCATGCTTGTAGCTGTTCCCATCATTTCACACTGACTCAACAGACATTCTACGCTTCAGAGTGATACACAGAGTGACAACCCTGGAAGGTTTGTGCTGATTTGTGCAGATGGTGAATGAGAGGCTATGTGTGGTAGGGGTTATTGCACATGCTAGTCTGTTCCTTGATTCCATTGCTGTTTTATTTCGGACCCTTTACTGTGGGCAGCATATGTTAATTGGATTTCAGGGCTTAAAGGGGTAAAATAATTTCACTCTTGTCAATTAAAATTTTTGACCATGCAGATGAAGTCAGAGTGCTGGTGGACAGTACACCAGGTAGGGACATTTTTTTTTTTTTTGGACACTTTACATAATTATTCAGCTTCAGATTAACATGAACGAAAGCAGGGCTTTGTGGGGGGGGATTTTGGGGGGATTTTGCTCTTCCAGAGGAGTTGCAGTTTGCAACAAGCTTCCCCGGATTATAGGTATTTTGGGACTCACCTTTGGCGATGATTCAGTAGCCGGGTTGAACTGGGTGAAGCAGTTCACCTCCTGCCAGGTTAAGGCGATGAAATGGCCTCTGATATTGGCAGAAAGAATGATGTTAATTAAAACATTTCTGCTTTGCTTTTGCATTTATGTGGTATCTGTGTATCCTCTCCCAGAAACTTGTTGGTCAAACTGCTAGGGTTATCTTTTTCAAATGAAACCTAATGAAGAGAAGTATAGTCTACTTGCCGGTTTAATAAGGGGTTTGGGGGATGGTCTACCCTGAAGCTTTCTTGATGGTCTTGGTTTTGTTTTTCAATTTTCATAGCGTTTGTATAGCTGGGATTACTGGGAAATGTCACAAGGGAAGAAATGGAGTAACTGGTGAGGAAAAGGGAATGCAATCCCTGAAAAGGTTTTTTTTATTTTCCTGCAACAGCCCGGCAGGCTCCCACTTACATGAAACTTGCTTTAAGATGCATTTGCCAATGACAAATTCAGGCAATGGCGTGCCAGCACGGTGGCTCACAGTTTGAAAGAGAGCTGTTCCAGAGGGTGCTTAAGGAATATTTAGCAATACTCACTTGCCCAAAAGATTATCTCAGTGGGGCATTGTTGTTCCTTTGAAATAACAGAGTTCCCTTCTGGTACAGGGATATGCGGCGGCAGGTATCTCATGGTAAATTCTTATGTGAGCGATAACCAAGAGGGACACACCTAGAAGATAAAGGCTGTCTCTGGGAAGCCCACTCCGGAACAGAGGCAACAATGGAACACTTATTATTCTGTTCCTCTAATGTCTGTATTTGGGATTTGTTGGCTTCGGAACTCAGAGTCCCTGTGGACATCAGGGGACTCAGCATCCACTTCAATAAGAAGTGAGAGATATTTGCTGCATATTTCCTTTGAGACTGTGGCAGTTAATAACATAGTACTTTTATCTCCCCCCTTCCCCCATGGCAGTGTGAGTATATTCAGCCTCTGTTCAAGCACAGAACGACACACCTGTAATTATTCAGATTGTGGTTATCTGTGCAATTGTTCAGTCTCTGGCAATGATGGAGAAAAAAACGACTGAGTTCAGCAGAATGGTGGGGGGCATGGGGGAGCCAATGGTAACGGATTGATCTTCTAGTTGATCTTCTAGTTTTCAGGACTAAGTCTGAGGCGGAGATGGTTTCTTTTTGTGTCTGTGACTTGTTCTGATTGTGACTGTAACTTTTGGTTTTTGTTTTGAAGATTTTATTCAACAACCATGAACTGAAAGAAAGAGTGGGTGAAGGGTGCTGCCTGGGTGGTCTTGAGACACCCGGGTGGGTGTTTGTGCAGCTACATATATGGTGCTGGTGTAGTTGGGTGGGTGGGTGCCTAGGGGGTACTGGGGCAGCTGAGTGTATCTGGCGGGAGGTTACTGCAGTTGGATGTGTAAGGGCAGGGAGTACTTGGGGATTGCTGGAGCTGTTAGGTGTGATGGGAGCTGCCTAGGAAGGTACTCTTCCCAACTTTTGTCCTGTCACTGCCTCCCTGTTCCCACCAGGCTGCTGCTCTGTGGTGGATGTAAACCACAGGACGAGGAGACAGGGAGATGATCTGGCTGCTTGTTTGTCAGGTTCTACAGTAGCCCCTGGTTAGCTGGAAGGAGCAACTGTAAGTCAATCCCTGTGGGCTGCTTATTGCCCAGCTGGGTCAATGAGAATCCAGCTGTGCTGCCGGCAGGTGTGATTTGGGGGCACCAAGCGTGAATGTAATTTGGCACTGTTGAGTATCACACTGTGTAACTAAAGGGACCTCAACCACATATTATGTATGACATGCTTAACCTTAGACAGTGTTCCTTGCCAGTAAACAAGATCTCAAGATTTATTTCATTTTTTAATGCAGAGCCAAAGAATTGTAAAAAAAAAAAAGTTGTCGAATTTTTGCTTTTTTAATATTCATTTCTCATAATGTTGTAGTTCCAGGCTTTATTGTACCAATATACATCTAACTTTTACAAAATGCTATTAGAACTCATTAAGAACATACTAACCATGAGATTTTTTGATGACTTTTCTTCTGTTGGCAATCTGGACAGCAAATCTAAATATCCAGTGGCAGTTTAGAACTTGTGGAGAAGTATTGACATCTGTTTCTATTTGTGACCAGTAGGTTTACATTTTAAAACCCTGTAGTGACAGCATAAGGGATGGGGGAGGAAGAAAAAAATTGACTTTGTCTCTGAAAATTATTTGAATCTACTCTGGGACCACACATACTAAAATACCTTAACGGTAATCATAGTCATATAGTTACTGAATGGTGTCACTACCAGGCAGAGTAAAGCTTGTTTGGGTACCTTACTAGTTAATTTAAATATAAACTTTTAATGGATTTTATGGCTAGCAAGTACAATTATGATCATTTTGTCTGACCTGCAGCATAACACAGGCTGTATAATTTCACCCAATAGTTCCTCCATCAAACCCATAACTTTTAGAAAGATATCCAATCTTGATCTCACTTCAAATGACAGAGAATTCAAATGATAGGTCAGCTGTTTAAATAGTTATTTCATTAACAAAACAAAACAAACAAAAATCCTTGTGCTTTTTTTCTAGTGTGAATTAATCTAAGTTTAGCCTCCAGTCATTGGACATTGTTATGCCTTGGACTGCTAAATTAAGAGCCCTCTATAATCAAAAGTCTTTCCCCCATACATGGTGTCAAGTACCAGGGGGTAGCCGTGTTAGTCTGTATCCACAGAAACAACAAGGAGTCCGGTGGCACTTTAAAGACTAACAATTTATTTGAGCATAAACTCAAATAAATCTGTTAGTCTCTAAGGTGCCACCAGACTCCTTGTTGTTTTTCCCCATACAGGCACTCATGGACCATGATCAAGTCACCTTTTAAGATTCTCTTTGTTAAGCTAAATAGATTGAGCTTCTTTAGTGTCTCACTGGCAAGGTAAAAAGAAAAGGAGTACTTGTGGCACCTTAGAGACTAACCAATTTATTTGAGCATAAGCTTTCGTGAGCTACAGCTCACTTCATCGTATCCGTACAGCGATGAAGTGAGCTGTAGCTCACGAAAGCTTATGCTCAAATAAATTGGTTAGTCTCTAAGGTGCCACAAGTACTCCTTTTCTTTTTGCGGATACAGACTAACATGGCTGCTACTCCAAAAACTATCAATTTTGTATAAAAAGCTTGTAGTTTTCTCCGTAATTCTTGTACGTAATTTCCAGTACTCCCGTTATGAAATATTCCATTTGACCCAGTCAAAGGCCTTGAACTCAGGCTCTGCACCTCTGAAGATTGACCCTAAGGCTTTTGACTGGGTCAAATGGAAATTTTTTTTAAAAAAAAGGTGCCTAAAAGCCAACTTTCCAACACTCTGATACTGGGGCTGGCCAGGAGCTAAGTGCTGCTATGGTTAGGGCCAGCGACCCAGGGAAGATCACCACGGTGCTTTGCGGTCTGTCCCTGTGATCTCCAGCTCTCATAATACCCCTCCTGCTACTTATGCCTGGGGAGATTCAATGAGTGGCTGTTGTCAAGCTCCTACCCTAACTTTAAACTGAGGATTCCTCCGTACTGAGGGAGTCCTCAAATGCCCATAAGGACGGACTTAAGATCCTTTTGCTGTACAGCGCAAAGGGGTTTTCCAGGATTGAGGGTCTGGCTCCTATCTATTTACATATAATGATACAACCTTTCAAAGCCTTTCCTGTGGGGTAAATTAATGTACTGCAATGGAACATAGTCACGTTGTGATGCAGCATCACAATGTGGTGATGTTACACTTACTGTGAAAACTGTTGTGGATCCCCTAACACCTGACCAAACATTACAGGGGCAAAACTCTGAATCCAGGCACTGGGAATTTTGCTTGCATGGAGACTAAAGACTCATGCCATTAATGTCCTGTAGACTCAGCCTAAAAAAGAAGGAAGTTTCCCATGAGATGTGCATGATCCTGTAGAAATCAGGACAGGTGGTGAATATAAAATCTCCTCTGCATTAAGGATTAGCCCCAATTTCAGCCACTGGTGTAGTTGCAAACCCCTAGTGCATACAAGGAAAGCTGTGATTTGCACCCAAAATGGCCAGTAAGGGAAAGTGACATCAGAAGGAACTGAAGTAACTCTTAACCCAACCGTACAGATTACATGTAGTACATAGCTATCATCATCAAAGTTGTTAACCAGCAATGAAACTTTTGTGGTCTTGGAGGAAGAAAAGATTAATAGGTTGCAGTGTGACTTTTTTTTTTTTTTCTAACCATGTTTAGTCAGCAGATGCATCTGTAAGATTCAGAAAAGCTTGAGCTCTCTCCTCAGTTTTGATGGGGCTGAGATAGATGCTTTCCCTCTAGCAGAAAATGTAGGTCTTTTTTCCACCCCCAGGACAGCATTCAAGGCAACAGTGGAAGCCAGATAGCCACATATTTGTTAAAATTTCTGAAAGCCTCAGCCAGATAGCTATCTAGCTTTGGAGCTTTGCCTTTAACCCCTCTCTCCACCACTCCGCCCACCCACCTCCTTTAGATTTGTAGCTGCTTCTCATATATCTTGTTTTTACTCTTTGCGTTCTATGCTTTCCATATCTCATCCTTTAATAACCTAGGGGGTCAAAGCCCTCACACACAGGTCTGTTTTGCACAGATTAGGCAACATAAAGCAGCCATAAAGCTGTTCAAGTGGGGCAACTGGGGTTTCCCTTTGTTTACAGCAGCTTGCATGAAGGAGGCATAGCGAGTGCTATACCACCTGTTCCTGACCCCTCTGGCTTAGGGGGTGTATTGGGAGAAAGAGAGGGTCTGGCACGGTATTTTGTGTTGGAATTACCTTAAAATATTGATTTATTTTAAGTATACTGGTCTATTATAGCTTGCAATATTAGGCAAAAGTTTGTTTAGTTTACCCAAATCTGTAATTTTCCTTATGTTTTGTTTTTAATCTTTAATGGGGCACCATTTAACTATATTTTCCTGGTGAATTTATACTACATATACTAGAAACTTACCAGACTTGATTTTCTTAAAAAAGCTTTATTTTAGGAATCACAGGGTTAGATTTTTTGTTTTTTTCCATTGACAAAAAATAAACACTTTACTCAAATTACTTTTTTCACTTCCAAGTGTAACAGAATAGATTTTTCTTAAACCTCTTATGCAACTATGACTTTTTTAAGTGTCTCACATATTTGGTCTCTTATCTTTCTCACACCAGCTGTTATGCTAATTGGCTTCTCCCTAATTATTGTTTTGGCTTCTTCCCAAAGGACACTCCCGCAGATATCCCCTTTATCATGTATTTCAAAATATAATAACAGGAATTTCCATAACACCAGAATTGACCAATAGTCCAGCCAGTTCCAGTATCTTCTCACTGGGAGAGGCCAATGGTAGATGTAACCGTGGAAAGGATAGAACTTTGCCAATAAAGAATGTACTTGCTCTTTACTATTCTATATGATTGGGCTAAATTTCTTCGTGAACACAGCTGGTCACTGCCAGAGGAAAAGACTTGATGTGAAGCAACCAAATATGAAACGATCATAGATAGTGAGGATTTACCACAAACTACTACAGAGGTATTTAATAATTCATTATAGTCTGCTTTCTTTCCTTGGTGCTGATCCTTTGCCCATTGAAGTCACTGACAAGGCTCCCATGGATTTCAAAGGTGCAGGATCAGAGCTTGAATGTAACCTAGTATCTTTTCTTATTTTTACTTTCAATTTCATTTTAAATGAGCTGCCAGCAATAAAACATAGAGTCCAAGATCAGTTCAGGCAGGGGGAGCCAATGGCAGAAAGTCTGCCTCCATGGGAAATGCACTAAATCAGTGTCGAGAAGGAGTGCAGACATGGGCAATGACAGTGAGTAGGGCATGGGAAAACTCTTCTGTGAAGAAAGACTGGGATTATTTGTCTCATAAAGACAACAAATAAGAAGGGATATGATGTTTTATAAAAAATGAATGGCATAGACGAGATAGATTAGAAATTCCTCTCTGCCCTGCCTCAGGATATAAGAACAAGGAGCCATGGAATATAATTGTGTGGTGGCAAATTCAAATGTGATAAAAGGATATACTTTCCACAAAACACAAATTACTGAAGCCAAGAGTTTAGTAGGATTCAAAAAGGATTAGACATTTATATGGATAATAAGAATACCTAGTTAGAACAACAAATCTTAAAAATAAACAAGAGTTTTGGGAGGGATATATAAACCCTGATGCTTCAGGCCCCAACCCACCATGTAGCTATTGGTGGGTGGGAAGAAACTTTCTTTTGGGGCAGGTCTTCCCATAATTCCCTACTGAAGGTTTTCTTGTACCTTCTCCTAAAGCATCTGATACCACCAACTGTCCATTATGGGTTACTGGACCCTTGTTCTGATCCAGAATGGCAATTCAAATATTCGTCAGCCTAAGTCCCACTGAGCCAGGAGCCCTGCCTGTGCGGACTCACTGCAGGAAGCACATGGTGTGGAAGGGGATGCTGAATGCTCCGAGGTCAGACTCAGGAAAGTTGAAGCTGTATAAGCTTCTTGCCCTAGAGACAGTCTGCTCAGAGAGAGGAGGCATGCTCCCCCAGAGTCCTGACTGGCTTCGTATGGAGTAGTTCCAGAGCATCGCCGAGCTCTCCTACATGTTGCAGGACAGACACTCTAATGCTGGCAAGCTCTCCAGCAATAGAGCTCTGTAAGGGTAAACCTGGGGTCATAAGCGACCTTCAGTTTGCCAGGTTTGGGGGTTAACCAAAGACTGGAAAGGTTCATAAAAAGGAAATTTCATAAAAAGGTTTGATCTCATTAGATTTCTGTCCCAATTTCAGACCAAAGAGGCATGGATATATCTGCCTGTGCCTCAGATGCAAACTCTTACTTTTGATTTGGAGGTATATGATCTGTCAGAAAGTATTAACACATTCTTAATGACAACACAAATCAGAGGGGACAACTGGGCAATGAGCAAGGGGGAAAGGGACCACTGTGTCAGTGTGAATACACAATAATTTCCTTCTCCCTGGAAAATCTGAGAATATAGCCTTTTAAATACAGCTGGGGAGATCTCTGTCTTAGAGGCAGGCAGAGTTACCTCAGCAGCTGGCTGATACTGTGGAATCCACTCCCAGAAGACTAGAATCACTGCAAATCTCACCACCTTCTGGTTGAAACTTGAAACCCATTTCTTTTACCCACAGTAGCAAACCAAACACCAATACACATCACAAAAATGAGCAAAAGCCAGTCTGACTGGGACTACAGGTGGATAGAGAGGAAGACAGAGATCCTTTATTGTGGTTATTTCTTGGACACGCCAATATCACATCGAGGAGCATGTTATAAAGGTTTCAGAGTAACAGCCATGTTAGTCTGTCTTTGAAAAAAGGAGTACTTGTGGCACCTTAGAGACTAACCAATTTATTTGAGCATGAGCTTTCGTGAGCTACAGCTCACTTCATTGGATGCAAGTGAGCTGTAGCTCACGAAAGCTCATGCTCAAATAAATTGGTTAGTCTCTAAGGTGCCACAAGTACTCCTTTTCTTTTTGCATGTTATAAAGGTGTCCCTGGGGAAATATATTTTCAGTTACACTTGGCATTTCAATAATGCTTCTGAAGTTAGTAATTTCTTTGCAGATGGAATTTTCTATGCCATTTTCCCTAAATAGGTGCTTTATTAAACTGCCACAGGACTTGTGGAATTGCAAAAATATCATTATTTAATCTATACCTTTGGCGCAACACATTTAGGGTGAAATTCACCCCTGTGCAGAGAACCAGTGCAAGACATGCACAGACTTAAGTTCTCAAAATAGAGGTGAATGAGACTTAAGTGCTACCCAGCTTTGTGCTGACCCTCTGTACTGGGGTGAATGTCACCTTACAGGACATTTTAATCTTGACACAACTTCCTCTTGCAAATGCCTTTTTAAAAGAAAACAAATTATTTAGTGCAGTCAGCAACCTGCAAATGGAACAGGTAAGAAACATTTAACACATTAATACTGTGAAATGTATTTAGGAAATAATTTAACTGCAACTGGTATTTCTGCAGCTATGACTGTTGGCAGTCATCTTGCTGAACGTGGCATCTATTCAATGTCCCTCCATAGTGTTCTTGGCCTCCCTGCTTAGGCTGCAAACCGGTGATGCTAATTGTGGACGTTATGATATGGGCAGCATACTCAGAAGTCACTAAAGAGCAAACAACCATCACCCACCTGGGCTGGAGGCAGATCAGTGTCCTGGGAATGAAACCCTCTGTGTCCAATTAAAAACTGCCCAAGCTTTGCTCCTTTAAATTAATAATGCTTATATATAAGCAATTATCCAGTAATACCAAGTATGACTACAAAGCTAAACACAGCAAAAATAAATAGCAATGATTGCTTCAAACTGTGATTCAGATATTAAATCACAGGCCCATTTCTAAATATAAGGCTTTGCTTGATAACTACAAATTATATCTGTTTTGGTACCCTTGGTGGGTCTGTACCGTCCTGCCAACATTTCATCATTCAATAATTCTTAGTATCATTCTTCATTACCACACTATAAATGCCTAGATAGAAAAGTAATATACCAATGATGTTCCATGGAAGAGAAGATCTATCCTCTGCGAAATATAAAATGTTAACACAGCACATGCTAAGTGGTCAATATTTCCAAATGTGAATCTGCTTCAGCATTCTTGAATAGTGAACCACAAAATCTAAAACCAGTTCCATGTTACTTTTTAATCATTTAAGAGAGATGAGCCCTTCATCAAACAGTGTGTACATTGAACTGTGTCACTGCTAATTTAGTCCAACGCCAGGCTTTTTCTGATTACACCAAAGCTCAGAGAAGGGAAATGTAAGAACAAAAGGGGGGGAGGGAACACACAACATCCTGTTGGAACAGTACTCACTGTTTTCTCAGGGAAAAACAAGTACACGCAATGTTTGGACAACAAAATGTGCTCTGTTGGTTGGTTGTTTTTTAAATCCTGTATCATAGTATACAACTGAATTATATTTCAAGTTCTGAAGAAGTGCAACAGGAAATAAAAATGGAGCACCTACAGAGTTAGCTATGTGACAGTGAAAAAGAAACACTAGAAAGCAAAAATACATGTGTTTTTATGTTAGTGAGGCTCTGGACTTTATTTACAAGTAAAGAACACTAGAATGTCTGTTTTAAATTAATCTTTGCCTGGCAATGTAAACCAGTGGGTAGAATGAAGATTGTAGTATTTCTAGGATTTAAATTTATGTTAGGGAACTCTGATCACTTCTAAATGCTCAGATCTGTTTACTATTTAAAGGTAATAAACATTGATATGCAAACTAGACACCATTAACTTGGGTTTGAATAGAGACTGGGAGTGGCTGGGCCATACAAACGGAGTTTACTAAAATAAGACTGGAGATCTACATTACACACTTCATCTCTTTACAAAGGAAAAAGGACTGTAAGCTGTCTAAAATCCTACCTGTCACATGAGCCCACAACACTGGTACCCCTAACTCACCCAGCAATATCATCAATCTATACAGCTATACACTGAGCGCGGCAGAAGAGTGTGTCCTATCTCGGGGACTCTCTTTCTGCCCTGCCACCCCCCCCAAACATGACACAGTTCTGTGATGATCTGGAAGCCTACTTTCTCCATCTCCGACTCAAAGAATACTTTCAAGATAACAATGAACAGCACACTGATACACAGATACCCTCCAACCAACAGCACAAGAAGAAGAACTCCACGTGGACTCCTCCTGAGGGTCGAAATGATAGTCTGGACCTATACATAGAATGCTTCCGCCAACGTGCACAGGCAGAAATTGTGGAAAAACAACATCGCTTGCCTCATAATCTAAGTCATGCAGAACGCAATGCCATCCACAACCTCAGAAACAACCCTGACATTATAATCAAAGAGGCTGATAAAGGAGCTGCTGTTGTCATCATGAACAGGTCTGACTACCAAAAGGAGGCTGCCAGACAACTCTCCAATACCAAATTCTATAGGCCACTCTCCTCAGATCCCACTGAGGAATACACTAAGAAACTGTACCATCTACTCAGGACACTCCGTACACTAACACAGGAACAAATCAACATACCCTTAGAGCCCCGACCAGGATTATTCTATCTACTACCCAAGATCCACAAACCCGGAAACCCTGGACGCCCCATCATCTCGGGCATTGGCACTCTCACTGAAGGACTGTCCAAATATGTGGACTCTCTACTCAGACCCTACGCCACTACCACTCCCAGCGATCTCCGTGACACCACCGATTTTCTGAGAAAACTACAATGCATTGGTGATCTTCCAGAAAACACCATCCTAGCCACCATGGATATAGAGGCTCTCTACACAAACATCCCACACACAGATGGAATACAAGCTGTCAGGAACAGTGTCCCTTATGATGCCACAGCACAACTGGTTGCTGAGCTCTGTAACTTTATCCTCACACACAATTATTTCAAATTTGGTGACAATATACACCTCCAAACCAGTGACACTGCTATGGGCACCCGCACGGCCCCACAATATGCCACCATTTTTATGGCTGACCTGGAACAACGCTTCCTCAGCTCTCGTCCACTCACGCCCCTTCTCTACCTACGTCACATTGAAGACATCTTCATCATCTGGACCCATGGGAAGGAAACCCTGGAAGAATTCCATCACAATTTCAACAGCTTTCACCCCACCATCAACCTCAGCCTGGACCAATCTACACGGGAGGTCCACTTCCTAGACACCACCTTGCAAATAAGTGACGGTCACGTTAACATCACCCTATACCGAAAACCCACCGACCGCTATGCCTACCGTCATGCCTCCAGCTTCCACCCCGGACACACCACACGATCCACTGTCTACAGCCAAGCGCTGAGGTACAACCGCATTTGCTTCACCCCTTAGACAGAGACCAATGCCTACAAGATCTTCACCAAGCATTCTCAAAACTATGATACCCACACGAGGAAATAAGGAAACAGATCAACAGAGCCAGATGTGTACCCAGAAGCCTCTTGCTGCAAGACAACCCCAAGAAAGAAACCAACAGAACTCTATCGGCCACCACATACAGTCCTCAGCTAAAACCTCTCCAACACATCATCAGTGATCTACAACCGATCCTGGACAACAATCCCTCACTTTCACAGGCCTTGGGAGGCAGGCCAGTCCTCGCCCACAGATAACCCACCAACCTGAAGCATATTCTCACCTGAAGCAACTCCACACCGCACCATAGTAACTCTAACTCAGGAACCAATCCTGCAACAAACCTTGATGCCAACTCTGCCCACATATCTACACCAGTGACACCATCACAGGACCTAACCAGATCGGCTACACCATCACCAGTTCATTCACATGCACGTCCACCAATGTAATATACGCCATCATGTGCCAGCAATGCCCCTCTGCTATGTACATCGGCCAAACTGGACCGTCCCTATGTAAAAGGATAAATGGACACAAATCAGATATTAGGAATGGCAATATATAAAAAACCTGTAGGAGAACACTTCAGCCTCGCTGGACATACAATAGCATCCTGCAGCAAAAAAACTTCAGGACCAGACTTCAGAGAGAAACTGCTGAGCTTCAGTTCATTTGCAAATTTGACACCATCAGCTCAGGATTAAACAAAGACTGTGAATGGCTAGCCAACTACAAAAGCAGTTTCTCCTCCCTTGGTGTTCACACCTCAACTGCTAGAAGAGGGCCTCATCCTCCCTGATTGAACTAACCTCGTTATCCCTAGCCTGATTCTTGCTTGCATATTTATACCTGCCTCTGGAAGTTTCCACTACATGCATCCGACAAAACGGGTATTCACCCACAAAAGCTCATGCTCCAATATGTCTGTTAGTCTATAAGGTGCCACAGGACTCTTTGCAGCTTTTACAGATCCGGACTAACACGGCTAGCCCTCTAATGCTGTACACATATTGAATCTATTTCCCCATGTTAAGTATCCTCACACCTTCTTGTCAATTGTCTAAATGGGCCATCTTGATTATCACTACAAAAGTTTTTTTCTTCTGCTGATAATAGCTCATCTTAATTAATTAGCTTCTTACAGTTTCTATGGCAACTTCCACCTTCTCTGTGTGTGTGTGTGTGTGTATATATATATATATATATATATATCTTCTTACTATATGTTCCATTCTATGCATCCGATGAAGTGGGCTGTAGCCCACAAAAGCTTATACTCTAATAAATTTGTTAGTCTCCAAGGTGCCACAAGTACTCCTGTTCTTTTTATTGATTTTAATGGTGTTTTGTTTCTCTACGTTCATTTTTT
Organism: Lepidochelys kempii; assembly: GCF_965140285.1. NCBI lineage: Eukaryota > Metazoa > Chordata > Testudines > Cheloniidae > Lepidochelys > Lepidochelys kempii. The sequence continues at coordinate 25,129,494 of NC_136381.1, read as the reverse complement.
GTTATCAACCCTATAAGATTTTCAGAAATAATCTGTTCTTCAATTTTCATTATTGCTAGCTGCGATGCAAAGAAAATATTCTTATATTGCTCAGACTTTGCAGAAAACAATTATTCAATTGGTTCCCAGGAAATCCCTTTGAAACAGACAATAGCAACCCCTTACTCAGTTCAAAATTATATTTGCTTAGCCACTACATGTTTCTCAGTCATCTTCACATCTTTTTCCAGCCAGCACTCTATCCCAAGAGTACTCTCTCTTAGCTTTCTCTCAGGGTCATGCTACAAGTGCCTTTCTGGATGTCCTTGACTTTGTGCTCCAATTCTGGTGTTTCTGTCTGCTTCTCCCTCACACACATTCGCAACTCCATTAAAACAATAGCCAGCCTCCAGCATTGTCATTCAGCCTCAATGAAACTGCTACCCTGCACAGAACTCAGCTCCTGAACAGCCTTACATGTGGCCTGTGTTTTAGGTAATGGCTCCTATTGCTTCAGTTATTTTCCTCTAAAAGGAGCATAACTGCTTCTTACACTTATCCTGAATGAAGGACAGCTAGCATGCTCACTGCTTCAGCGAGGTTGCACCCCACCACCAGCATTATAAACTCCCAGCCCCCCCCCCAGCTCCGCCCATGCCCCTTGTCTCAGTGCAATCCAAAATGGTGATGCCGTGGGGAGATAGGTCTGGAAGGGACCTCCTGTTTCATCGAGTCTAGTCCCCTGCTATCACAGGCAACCTGTCTGAATAATCCCATTCATAAATTTATCAAGCTCCATCTTAAAATTAGTTCAGTTGTATGCCCCCACTACACCTATCAGAAGGTTGTTGCAGAACCCCACTCCTCTGATCATTGGAAAGCTCCTAATTTCCAGCCTAAATTTATTCATGGCTAGTTTATACTCATTTGTTCTAGTTCCAGCATTGTCCTTTAGATTAAATAGCTCTTCTCCCTCCCTTGTGTTTAACACCCTCCCCCCCCCTCACCCCAGCAAATGTGTTTATAGAGAGCAATCATATCCCCTCTGAACCTTCATTTTGCTAAACTAAATAAGCCAAGATCTTTTAGTCTCTTCTGGTAAAATAAGATCTCCATTCCCCATATCATCCTGGATGATCTTCTCTGCACCTGTTCCAAATTAAATACACCTTTCTTGGACATGGGTGACTGGAATTGTACCAGTGTTCTAGATGAGTTCTCACTAATGCCCTGTGCAATGGCATTAATATCTCTACTGGATATATCTAACTTGATAAGTCCTAGGTTCACATTTGTCTTTTTCACAGCCACATCCTATTGGTGGACTATAATCTTCCTATGATCAACTAATTCATTCAGGTTTTTCTCCTCCTCTGTTATTTCAAATTGATGGGCCCCATTTTAAAGCAGAAATACTTGTTATTAGTCCCTAGATACTTGTTATGCCCTATCTGACCCATCCCAAACAAGAAGAAAAAAATAATTTTAAATGACAAATGAAACAAGCTTAACTATTGACATCATGCTTTTCTCTCAGGACAAAACCCAGATGACACCTATGGGCACCTCCCACTGTTTTTTTCCTCCCCATATTTTATCTTTAAATTTCAAGCTTTCCTATAGAGACCAGAAACCTTCTATCATGGTATTTCTGTGAGGATGCTACATTCCAAGGTAGCTGCATTTGCCATGTGATTTTCCAGTCACACACTACTCTGATAGGAGTTCCCCTCTTTGGGAAGCTTTTAGCTGGTATGGAATCCATTGCTCCACATCCACAGTTCCAGCTAACCTAGTGAGGAGGACTTTAAACTAGGTTCACTGGGGGAAGGTGACCAAAGCCCTGAGGTAAGTGGGGAAGTGGGATACCGGGAGGAGGCACGAGCAGGAGCGCATGAGAGGGGAGGGCTCCTACCTCATACTGAGAAAGAGGGGTGATCAGCAGGTTACCTCAAGTGCCTATATACAAATGCACAAAGCCTGGGAAACAAGCAGGGAGAACTGGAAGTCCTGGCACAGTCAAGGAATTATGATGTGATTGGAATAACAGAGACTTGGTGGGATAACTCACCTGTTCAGGAAGGACAGGAAGGGCAGAAAAGGTGGGGGAGTTGCACTGTATGTAAGAGATCAGTATGACTGCTCAGAGCTCAAGTATGAAACTACAGAAAAACCTGAGAGTCTCTGGATTAAATTTAGAAGTGTGAGCAACAAGGGTGATGTCGTAGTTGGAGTCTACTATAGATCACCAGACCAGGGGGATGAGGTGGACGAGGCTTTCTTCCGGCAACTCGCAGAAGTTACTAGATCGCAGGCCCTGGTTCTAATGGGAGACTTCAATCACCCTGATATCTGCTGGGAGAGCAAATCAGCAGTGCACAGGCAATCCAGGAAGTTTTTGGAAAACGTAGGGGACAATTTCCTGGTGCAAGTGCTGGAGGAACCAACTAGGGGCAGAGCTCTTCTTGACCTGCTGCTCACAAACCGGGAAGAATTAGTAGGAGAAGCAAAAGTGGATGGGAACCTGGGAGGCAGTGACCATGAAATGGTTGAGTTCAGGATCCTAACACAAGGAAGAAAGGAGAGCAGCAGAATACAGACCCTGGATTTCAGAAAAGCAGACTTTGACTCCCTCAGGGAACTGATGGGCAGGATCCCCTGGGGAGAATAACATGAGGGGGAAAGGAGTCCAGGAGAGCTGGCTGTATTTTAAAGAATCCTTATCGAGGTTACAGGGACAAACCATCCCGATGTGTAGAAAGAATAGTAAATATGGCAGGCGACCAGCTTGGCTTAACAGTGAAATCCTTGTTGCTCTTAAATACATAAAAGAAGCTTACAAGAAGTGGAAGATTGGACAAATGACCAGGGATGAGTATAAAAATATCGCTCGGGCTTGCAGGAGTGAAATCAGGAAGGCCAAATCACACCTGGAGTTGCAGCTAGCAAGAGATGTTAACAGTAACAAGAAGGGTTTCTTCAGGTATGTTAGCAACAAGAAGAAAGTCAAGGGAAGTGTGGGCCCCTTACTGAATGAGGGAGGCAACCTAGTGACAGAGGATGTGGAAAAAGCTAATGTACTCAATGCTTTTTTTGCTTCTGTCTTCACGAACAAGGTCAGCTCCCAGACTGCTGCACTGGGCAGCACAGCATGGGGAGAAGGTGACCAGCCCTCTGTGGAGAAAGAAGTGGTTCGGGACTATTTAGAAAAGCTGGACGAGCACAAGTCCATGGGGCCAGATGCGTTGCATCTGAGAGTGCTAAAGGAGTTGGCGGATGTGATTGCAGAGCCATTGGCCATTATCCTTGAAAATGCATGGCGATCGGGAGAGGTCCCAGATGACTGGAAAAAGGCTAATGTAGTGCCCATCTTTAAAAAAGGGAAGAAGGAGGATCCTGGGAACTACAGGCCAGTCAGCCTCACCTCACTCCCTGGAAAAATCATGGAGCAGGTCCTCAAGGAATCAATTCTGAAGCACTTAGAGGAAAGTGATCAGGAACAGTCAGCATGGATTCACCAAGGGAAAGTCATGCCTGACTAATCTAATTGCCTTCTATGATGAGATAACTGGCTCTGTGGATGAAGGGAAAGCGGTGGACGTGTTGTTCCTTTAGCAAAGCTTTTGACACGGTCTCCCACAGTATTCTTGCCAGCAAGTTAAAGAAGTATGGGCTGGATGAATGGACTATAAGGTGGATAGAAAGCTGGCGAGATTGTCAGGCTCAACAGGTAGTGATCAATGGCTCCATGTCTAGTTGGCAGCCGGTATCAAGTGGAGTGCCCCAGGGGTCGGTCCTGGGGCCGGTTTTGTTCAATATCTTCATAAATGATCTGGAGGATGGTGTGGATTGCACCCTCAACAAGTTTTCAGAGGACACTAAACTGGGAGGAGTGGTAGATACGCTGGAGGGTAGGGATAGGATACAGAGGGACCTAGACAAATTGGAGGATTGGGCCAAAAGAAATCTGATGAGGTTCAAAAAGGACAAGTGCAGAGTCCTGCACTTAGGACAGAAGAATCCCATGCACCGCTACAGAGTACGGGCCGAATGGCTTGGCAGCAGTTCGGCAGAAAAGGACGTAGGGGTTACAGTGGACAAGAAGTTGGATATGAGTCAACAGTGTGCCCTTGTTGCCAAGAAGACCAGTGGCATTTTGGGATGTATAAGTAGGAGCATTGCCAGCAGATTGAGGGACGTGATCGTTCCCCTCTATTCGACATTGGTGAGGCCTCATCTGGAGTACTGTGTCCAGTTTTGGGCCCCACACTACAAGAAGGATGTGGAAAAATTGGAAAACGTCCAGCGGAGGGCAAGAAAAATGATTAGGGGACTGGAACACATGACTTCTGAGGAGAGGCTGAGGGAACTGGGATTGTTTAGTCTGTGAAAGAGAAGAATGAGGGGGGATCTGATAGCTGCTTTCAATTACCTGAAAGGGGGTTCCAAAGAGGATGGCTCTAGACTGTTCTCAGTGGTAGCAGATGACAGAACGAGGAGTAATGGTCTCAAGTTGCAATGGGGGAGGTTTAGGTTGGATATTAGGAAAAACCTTTTCATTAGGAGGGTGGTGAAACACTGGAATGCGTTACCTAGGGAGGTGGTGGAATCTCCTTCCTTTGAAGTTTTTAAGGTCAGGCTTGACAAAGCCCTGGCTGGGATGATTTAATTGGGGATTGGTCCTGCTTTGAGCAGGGGGTTGGACTAGATGACCTCCTGAGGTCCCTTCCAACCCTGATATTCTATGATTCTATGTACCAGGAACACTTGCACTTCTGCAAATTATAGGAAGAGACTGGGAGAGCCATCTCTTTCTGGGCTCACTCATTCCTTTGAATAACCAATTCCCTGCTCTCCTGCTTAGGACAATATTACCTTTTAGCCTCCTGAGACATTTCACTCCATATTCTTTATGAAAATATGCTTAGGATACGTATATGACATAACTGAGATGTACTTTATGCAAGATGGCTCATGTGAGATATCACTGGAAAGGTTTCAGAGTAACAGCCGTGTTAGTCTGTTTTTGCAAAAAGAAAAGGAGTACTTGTGGCACCTTAGAGACTAACCAATTTATTTGAGCATGAGCTTTCGTGAGCTACAGCTCACTTCATCGGATGCTGAGCTGTAGCTCACGAAAGCTCATGCTCAAATAAATTGGTTAGTCTCTAAGGTGCCACAAGTCCTCCTTTTCATTGGAAAGGTTATGATTTACTGAATGTAATTATCTAACTTGTATGCCTGTATCATTTCTGTATCTGAAGTTAGGAATATCAACTATGTATCTGTATTTGAACTATACTACTTTGGGTAACGCCCACCGACGCCCACTTCTTTCAGGTGATGTGATAATTTATCTCCAGCGAACTTAGACATTTGCTATAATGAGCCATCACCAGCTCAAGTCCTTTCTGTTCTTGTGTCAGTACTGCCCCAAAATCATAAGTACGACTATCTACATCCAATATCAAAAGAGGATTTTAAATGTGGGTAGGCTGAGACAAGAGTCTTCTTCAACTCTGAAAATGCTAAATCATGTTCTGCTAACACACTGAAATGGTTTCCCTCTTTCACGCAACCTATACAATGGTCCTGCAATATTGCAAAACCTACAAATAAACTTTCTATAACAGCAGCAGCATCCTATACAAGTCTGCAAATCTGTGAGTGTCTGGGGAGCTGGCCAATTCTTCACAGCCTCAATTTTTCTTTTTGTCAGGGGAAATTGCCCCTCACTTATGTGCCCCCAAGGTAGATTACCAGTTTTGGAAACAACTCCCATTTCTTTAGCATTGGTTTCAGGTTGGCTGTATTAAGCTTATCACACCTCATTTATAAATATGTCAGTTCCTGTTCACAGGTTTTACCATGGACCAAAATATCGCCTAGGTATAACAGGCTGAAAGTGGCATGTTTTATTAATTCTCCTCGTTAGCTTCTCAACTGTGGCTGATGCATTATGCAGGCTGAAAGTCATCACTTTAAATTGCCATAGGCCGTGTCCTGCTGGGAAAGCAGTCTTTTCCCCATCCTTTGGATCCACTTCCACTTGCCAATACCTACTTTTAAGACCCAATGTGGAAAACCAGATTGAACCAGCTACAACATCCATCGTATCATCTATTCATGGTAATGGATATGAATCCTTTAATGTGACTTCATTTACTTTTCTATAGTCCACACAGAATCTTGTGCTGCCATCTTTTTTCTTAACCAGAACTATGGGTAAGACTGGAGTGCTGGCTGAAGGCTCTATTATGCCTTCCTTATGCATTTCCTCAGTGGCCTATAAAGCTTCTTCCCTCTTTGCTACTGATAAACAGTGAGGTGGCTGTTTAATGGGTCAGTTTACCCAGGTATTAATCTTGTGCTGGACCAGGGCAGTACAACCTATATCTTTGTTGGACTGGTAGAACAACTCTGATTCCTAATCAGAAAGTCTCTTAGCCCGATCTGTTGCTCGTCATTTGATTGTACAGCACTGCACTGGAACAAGTCCAGTCAAGACTCTTGGGAGCTCACCTGCTCTCCTTTCCTGCTTTTAGTTTTCTTCTATTCCAGCATTTACTAGATCTGCCAGTTCACATTTTGCTGCTATGGTTCCCTTCTTTACTATTTGATGCTTGTCAGAAATATTCAGCAAATGAACATGGATCACTCCAAAAGGGAGTATTTCTTCACACAACACACAGTCAACCTGTGGAACTCTTGGCTAGGGGATGTTGTGAAGGCCAAGACTACAACAGGGTTCAAAAAAGAACTAGATAAATTCATGGAGGATGGGTCCATCAATGGCTATTAGCCAGGATAGGCAGGGATGGTGTCCCTAGCCTCTATTTGGCAGAAGCTGGGAATGGGCGACAGGGGATGGATCACTTGATGGTTACCTGTTCTGTTCATTCCCTCTGGGGCACCTGGCATTGTCCACTGCCGGAAGACAGGATACTGAGTAGATGGACCATTGGTCTGACCCAGTAGGCCATTCTTATGTTCTTGCTGCAAATTGCTACAAACTCTCAGTGTTTCTCCTTGGAAACTGGATCCCACTCCTGAAATCAGTGTTGTCCTTTAGACCCAAACAGCTAGCCAATATTTGAGGTCCTGCTGGTTGTTTCCATTAGGAGGAGATATTGATAATGGAGTCAGCTATTTCTTTGATGCAATCCTGCTTATTTACAAAAACTGTACAAAGTCCTGCTTACCTGAACACAGTAGAAATAAAACAACAGAAAGCAGTTTTTTTGTTGGATATTCCAAGCCTCTTTTTTCAGCATTCTACCCCAAAAGTTCTCTGTTTTAACTTTCTCTCAGTGTTATGCTACAAATGTTTCTTTAGCTGTCCTTGGCTTTTTGCTGCATTCTTTGTCTGTTTTTGTGGTGTTTCTGGCTGCTTCTCTCACATACATTCACAGAACCATAAAAATGTTTTCTGTGTGTTTGCATTCAGCACTCTGGTCACATAGCTCAGTTTCTGACCAGCCTTGCATGTGTCCTGTATTTTGGGTGGTGGCTACTATTGTTTTCAGCTATATTACTCTAAAAGGAGCTTAACTGCTTCTTGCATTTATCCTGAATGAAGTGTGGCTGTTACACCCACTAGCGTCAATGGAGTTTCATCCACCCCCGCATAACACTATATTTCTCCTAGAGCACTCCACAGGGTTTGCTATAAATGGGCAAGAACTGGTTGAAAAAATGGCAAATCTATTTGGCGAAAATTGTAAAGATTGATAATTTCCCCCAGTTTTATTTTTGGCCATTGATTTCCATCTTGGAGGAATACAAATAATCCAAGGAAGGTTTCTAGACTAGTCTTCAAATGCTGATGAAAATGTGTGCAATGACTTGTTTGTAACAGTAGCTACTGGAGTGAGTGAACACTAACCCCTTTCCATGTGTCAGGGCAGTAACTTTTTGTAATCACCATGTCTGGTGACTGGAACCAGGGAATAAAATTCAGTCTCTTATCAGCATACCTGTGTCACCCCTGTACTGCACTGTTCTTATTAAAATAATTATCAAGTGTGTGGATATACCTTGTGCTGTGCTTGGTTCTTCTCACAACAATGAGGTAACCAAATATTATTACAAGAAACTGTACTGTGATCTCTTTGACATTCCCAGTTTGGCTGGCTGGCTATTCCTATACTCTCGTTTATAGCATTAGCCACCTTTGAGGAAAAGGTGAATTCCTACACTATCAATGTGGTGCACACAGCTGTAACAGGATCACTGGCATTTTTAGGAGTCAGCCTGCCACTGACTATTAGGGACACAAATAGCGCGTGTGAGGGGAGATAAAATTATCCCCTCATTCCACTTGTCTTTTTTCCTCTTTTTTAAACTAGTAGTGGTGTCATGTGTGTCTCTGGCACAGCTACAAATAGCTACCCAATTCAGGAACTAGCTAACACCCCTGCTCATACAACTTTCCAAATTAAGGGGCATTCAACAGCATATAGAACATTTGAAAACGGAATTATTCTGATATTCCCGAGACTATGTCGCTTTTGCATTTTCATAACCAGGATTGTAGAGAGAGCAGCAAGTGTGTTGGTAGGAATTCACTGTCATGATGATGGTGGTAACAAAATCGGCGCAAATGTGGCCATGCAAAGTATTGTTCAGCTATGTTTGACTACACTGGGAGTGGGTATTAATAAAATTGAAAAGCTTTTCTCCAAAGCAATATATTGATGGATGATTAAAGATTTTGATTATAGTAATTTCTACTTCAATTTTTTCCTCTTTCTTTACCGTTATTTGTTGAGTCCTATCAATGTGATTAGCACGGTATCAAACCTGATCCCTACTTCAAGAACCTTACAAGTGAAATATGACGGTTTGGTGTAATTCTAAATAGATTACAGGGCGCTCCTTAAATCAAGGCACTGAAGCACAATGCATGGTATATCCACTGAGAGTTTTATTGATTCTGTCTGTCCTGCTATGCTATTTAGAAAGCACTGGCTAAACTCCAGTGCGTAACTTGTGCCAGGGCTTGCCAGGGCTGAGCCCAAGCACCTCTAGGCTTGGCAGTTCATAGGCCAGCACCTCTGGGCTTGCTGCATCAGCAAAAAAATTGCTTGAGCCCTGGCACCTCTTTCATTACAAATTAAGCACTGTGAAACTCCTCAGATCCTGCCCAAGCACTATACGGGGCTCACTATAAAATCCAGAACAGATTCTCTGAAAGCAACCTGTTCTTTGAGAATCTGGCTTTGCATGTTCAGCAATATCTCACATCCTGACTTGGAGCCAAATTCACATCCTAAACATTTTTACTGGGTAGCATGGACACAGAACCCTGCAAGAGTAGTGAGAATGTGGGCCTATGTTCAGACAAGCACAGCCACATACTCTGCCCCTTTGTAGGTTAGTCCTGCAATGCAAAGGAGTAATCTGTATGAGATGCTGGGAGATCAGGTTAGTATGTCTTTAAATATGTAGCCGGTGATGCTTGACTCGGGCCCCATCCTGGAATGCGTTTCATGGTTTATGCCTCTGTTCTACAAATTTTGTGGAGTCGGGCCTTTGCAGCAGGTGTCTATGTGCAACCAGAGGCCTAAATTTGGCCTTGGATACTAAAGCCTACATATTAAGACAGATATAATAGCCAGGACATTAGGTTTTGAAAAATGCCATGGGATCTTTAACTTCTAGCAGAAACGAGCAGACAAGACCTCAGATGAATTTGTCATTCAAAGACTGAGGTAGAAAGTAATCAGGTCCCTGAATAGTGTGAAACAGGAAATTGTAATAGTGGGGATGGGATATGACTGCAGCACAAGTAAGGATTTCAGCAGAAAAAGGGTCAAGAACAACTCTGGCAGTGTTCCAGAAATGATATGCAGACTTACACAGATGATGATATGGGAGGAAAAAATAAGGTTAAGTTCAAGGATGACTTCAAGATTTCTGCTCTTTGGAACAAAGTGAAGGTTTACATGAGGAGAGTGATAGCAAAGTCTGCAATGAGACTAAGAGCTTGTCTACTCTACCCACCAGATCGGAGGGCAGTGATCGATCCAGCAGGGGTCGATTTATCGCGTCTATACTAGACGCGATAAATCAACCACTGAGCACTCTCCCATTGACTCCGGTAGTCCACCAGAACAAGAAGAGCAAGCAGAGTCGATGGGAGAGTGTCAGCTGTTGACTTACCGCAGTGGAGACACCGTGGTAAGTAGATCTAAGTACGTCGACTTCAGCTATGCTATTCACATAGCTGAAGTTGCCTATCTTAGATTGATCCGATGTGATAGTGTAGATAAGCCCTAAGAGAACGTTCTACCTAGAAGGTGTTTGATGCATTCAGTAGTAGGAAGATCTGGGATAGCCAGGATCTGGCAGAATCAAAAGATACAAATATATTGGAGACAGAAGTATCCTAGAGTGAGTCCAGGCAGATGTAAAAATGTGTGTCATTCCATTTACTTCAGTGAATCATTAATTTGGTATATTATATCTAATGATTAAAGCAGAGACTGGGCATCAGGTCTGGATTCTTTTCGAAACCTGCCACCTACTGATTATGTGATCTTGGGCAAATCCCAATATCATTGTGCCTCATTCTATCCCTCTGTGAAAAATAGTACCTCTACCTCCACAGTCTTAATTAAATTAGTACTGGAGAATCAAATCTGACATTCTTGGACAAAATATGTTATATGAGTGCTCTTACTAACAGGTACAGCATTCAAGAATGACACTACTATAGTTTTATATATTTGCAGTCATTCAAACTTAGCTGGCATCCATTATGAATGTTTGGAAACCTGGTCACGGTATGACTTTACACTCTCATACTGTAACCATTGTGTTACAAAAGCTGCGTCCTCTGAAATGTACTAAATATTAGTACATCAGAGCAGTATTTTTGGGTCATTGTTTTCTTAGCATCCAATATAACTCTGGCCCCGCTCAGTTAGATGAAATTGCTGTCTGATGTAAGATGCTTCTAATCTCAATATAGGAATTTCTGTGGCTTTCTACATGTAGGTCAGTGCCACTAACTGTGAGCTCAGTCATGCTATTATGTTAGGGACAGTGCTCTGACCTTTTGTCACTATCTGCTGCTCTTTCCTTCCATACACCCAGTCGTCTCCCCCACATGCTATTCTCTCTCCCCAAACTCTGTTCCTCCTCACTCCACTCACACACACTATCCAGTCAATGTGTAAGGAAAATATTGCAATCCTAAATTTGCACAAGATTATTATACCTTAAACAGTGAGGGAAGAGAGATATTTGTGAAAGTTACAAAATAACCTTGACAGCATTCTGTTAACACAATTTTTTGAACAAAGGAAGCCAGTACTTTCTTTGCAACAGAAAGATATATATGTATTTAACTGTAACTGTTTTTTAAGCAGAGACATTAATGAAATGCTTCACCCCACAGAGCTCAGCTCAGTTTTTGTCTATCACTGATTTAATGGCAATGGCCATCATTCAGTTTAAATACACTTTGATTAGTAACTGAAAGGGTGTTTGTATAAATGATTAGTAATCAGATATCAGAAGGAAAAGATTTGTTTTGCAATCCAGAGGGACCCTATGTTTTATTTTGCAAAATTACCTTCCTCAAAAATGCCACCCTCAAAACAGTTCTATGGGGAACTACAAAGGAGGAGCTGTTTTGATCTTGCCTTATCATCTAGAGTAATCAACATTTCCCATTTGTAGAAGAGTGATGGGCAAAAAAATTTAACAGCTGCTTGAGGTTTTATCACTCTGGGGAAGGAAATTCACACATTTCCCCAGGAACAGCTTAGGTAGAGGTGTCTTTCATGGAAACATCATTTAGGCAGATTGGTTTAAGGAGGTCCATTATTTATACAAATTCAATACTCAACAGCTGTCTAATGTTGGTTAAATCAAAAGCCAAAATCTGTGTGTGTTTAACTCATAATTGGTTTATTTCCATAATATTGACATTATAGGGAAAAAGTTCATTTAAAACACAAGCCACTTTAATAGTGCTTGGACTGGATGCCAACTTTAACAATGCTATAAACTACAAAGATATGACAGGTTTCAGAGTAGCAGCGTGTTAGTCTGTATTCGCAAAAAGAAAAGGAGTACTTGTGGCACCTTAGAGACTAACCAATTTATTTGATCAAATAAATTGGTTAGTCGCTAAGGTGCCACAAGTACTTTTCTTTTTACAAAGATATGAAAAGGGAATTTATATTAAAAAGGATAGAACTGCCACTGCTATGTGTAATAGGATTAGTATAAGCTAATTACTCTTTCTGCATTAAATAATACTTCCTACCTAAGTTTCCATCTCAGGCATTTCATTACAATGTCTAAGTGTGGTATTTAAAACACCTGAAACTTGTCAGGTCAAAATCCCTGCTGTGTTAAATTTAAAAAACCTGTGTAATACTTCTATTTAGTCTCACTTTACCTGTAAATTTAGTTTAATAATACAACACTATTTTTAAGACGCTGTAACAATACTTGGAAAGAAAGAAAAAAGTATCCTACCGTACCAATTTGTATTTCTTATCCATGAGTTAATAGGAGTTTGGATCACTTTTCTTACAGTCACTGCAATAGCTCTTCCCTTGGAGTCAGACTGAGAGTGAAGAGTGAATTGTGAGAGGTGCAGTGATCCTGGCTTGTTTTGTTTGTCCACTGTATCGTTTGCTTTTGAGATTGATCCAATGCAGATGAAGTCAGGGTGCCAGCTGTCCTTGGAGGACAATGGCTCAATTGGAAGATGCCTTTGGAACAAAGGAGCTGCTTCCAGGATTGATTTTACATGCACACGTGACCTTTGCCTCAAATGACTCTATGGAAAGTGTCATCACCCTAAAGATCTGCTTTTAAATGAATCACTCTGATGCCCATGAGTAAGGCCTTTTAACCACATACACATTCAAGAGAGATCACTCTGTGTAGAGACAGCAATGTGATGCAAAGTTCTTTTTAAACATTTCACAGAATTAATTAATGGGTCTAATTATTTTAAGTCACTTTCAAGATCCTTGGCTAAATTCTCCAAACTTGGGTGCTTAAAGTCAGGCACCTAAATCCATATTTAGGTACCTAAATAAAGGTGCCCTGATTTTCAGAAACTCTGAACACTCTCAGTTCCTATTCATGTCAATAGGAACAGCAAATTTGCCACCCTTACTCAGGTGCATAAACATAGATTTAGGTGCCCAACTGTAAGCATCCAGATTTAAAAATTATGGCCCTTGGGGTTTTTTTTAATGACTTTATTGTACAGAATTTTATATTAATTCCTGCACTGCAAATGCATTTTTAAACAGATTCATTGTATGCAGGCATTCATTTAACTAGATTTCATAATATGAAGATTAATCAGGAAATGGACAAATCAGGAAATGGACAATAAGCATTGTCAATAAAAATGCACAATCTTTCAACTTTGAGAAGATATTGATATTTTGATATCCACATTTTTCCTATTTATGGAATATCTGTGGGAAAATGGTTTGTGAGCATATAATTAAAGATTGTGTTATAATGCATATGCTCAATGAGGGAGTCAAATTAAAGGTGCATGGGCAATCTTAATTCTGGCATTTCCAAACTTCTGAGGGCTTGACTTTGCAACTTCAATAATGTTCTTTTAACATAGTTTTTATGGGCATAATATAGATATATAAATCCAATTAAAATATTTTTGTATTTGAAAATTATTCTGCAGTGTCTACAACCTAAATATTTCAGCATGGTAAGAATTCATGGGAGCCATCAAGTGAAACAGAGGAGAAACAAATTAATTAGAACACTTTGCAATTACAGTACATAAGTGCTTTTCAGCCAGACAACTCAAAGTGCTTCACAAAGGTGGACAAACAATTTTAATCCTGTTTAACAGATTGAGGAAAATGAGGTACATAGAGGCCAGCCAACAAGTTAATTTCAGAGCCAGGAACACTACTCAGGGGATGATGGCTTATCTGCAACTATTCCCATTTTCAAATGGAAAGAAATGCAAAAAATAAACACCCAGGACCAGTACTGCAAAGTAAATTAGACTTTTAAATATTTCTTTAATAATATACTTATTAGCCAAGAACTTTGTTGTATTACAAATAATGTACACTTACCGTGACAGTGTCCCCGTTAAGCTTGAGCCACAGCCTATTGAAGTCAAAGGAAAGCCTAATTATTCTTTTCCTCCCACTACTAGAAGAAAGAAGGACTGAAACCAACACCTATGAGTTTCCCTCCCATCTAAATTAGAATCAAAATACTTTCCATTAAAATATGTAACAGTAACTATACATGCTGTGAATATGGGGATAAAAGACAACCCCAGTATTTCCTACTGCAGTCCAGACTTTAAGGGAGGATGGCAAAGCTCATGCTCAAATAAATTGGTTAGTCTCTAAGGTGCCACAAGTACTCCTTTTCTTTTTGCGAATACAGACTAACACGGCTGTTCCTCTGAAACCTGTAAATAGCATAGTTTCATAAAGGCCAGAAGAGACCATTGTGATCATCCAAGCTGACCTGCACGTAACACAAACCTTAGGACTTCTCTGAATTAACTGCTGTTCCAGGTTCAGCATCTGTGGTTGAACTAGGGCATATCGTTTGGAAAAACAGTCAATCTTGAGTTTAAAAGACTGAATGAAGATCTATGAGAACTGAGCAACTAAAAAAACCTATTGAATCAGCCTGACCATCGCCCCATCACATGGAGGATTGTTCTCTTGAACATCCGATGAAGTGAGCTGTAGCTCACGAAAGCGTATGCTCAAATAAATTTGTTAGTCTCTAAGGTGCCACAAGTACTCCTTTTCTTTTTGCGAATACAGACTAACATGGCTGTTACTCTGAAACCTCTCTTGAACTACATGTTCTAATGTTTTTTCCAATTTAGTTTTAAAAGTCCTAGGCAGTAAGCCTCTGCCACTTCCCTCGGGGACCATTGCACAGCATAAAACAGCTCACTGTCAGAACATTTTTTGCTTGATCCTGCTATTCAGCCTAAAGTTTCAAGCTCTTAATTTCATTACATGCCTCATAACTATGGCTCTTATCAGCACAGCATTTAACGCCATGTTAATGGGACTTGATTGTGTGCTTGAACTTAAGCACATGCCCAAATGCTTTGCTCAATCCAGAACTATATCTTCATATATCAACCTAAATTGTTTCTCTATATCCTGGGTATTTATATATCTCCAGCATTTGTAGACAGTCGCCATATCCCTCCCCAACAAAGTTACCTTTCACACTGGAGATAATTAGCTTTTTAAATGTTTCCTTATGTCAATATTTGTGCTAGCCTGACGTGTAAATAGCTTAGTGGATTTTTGTACATATTTTAATGACCTAGCATCTTGATCTCATAATTGTTTATTTCTGCTTCTTTGAGCAATATTCAATTAATATAAATCTTAGTTTCAACCCATTCTCATTTTATATAAGCTAATGCAACATATTTTATAAAGCAAAAGCCTGATTCTGCTCCAATTGAGGCAATCTCAAAGTACTTCAGTGGGAACAGGACTAGATCCCAGGTAGGATAGTGTTAAGTAGGCTTGCAATAAACACAGTTGAAAGAGATTTTATGAGAATGCTTTAACTTCCTGAGACACTTTTGAATTGGACAATTTATGGTTTAAAATGAATGTGTTACCTATCAAATTATGGTTTTTAACATTTGAAATGGAAAAAATAACTCTGTTTCCATTAAGGTACCTTAGAGCAGTGATTCTCAACCAGGGGTCCGGGGGCCCATAGGGGTCCGCAAGTAGGTTTCAGTGGGTCCGCCAAGCAGGGCCAGAATTAGACTCACTGGGGCCCAGGGCAGAAAGCCAAAGCACCACCACCTGGGGCTGACGCCCAGGGCCCTGAGCCCCGCCACCTGGGGCTGAAGCTGAAGCCTGAGCAATGTAGCTTTGCGGAGCCCCTGTGGGATGGGGCAACTACCCTGCTTGCTATCCCCTAATGCCGCTCTGGCTTTTGTAGGCAGAAAAGCAGTTGTTGTGGCACTGGTGGGCCGTGAAGTTTTTATTGCATGAGGGGGACGGGGCGGGGCGCTCAGAAAGAAACAGGTTGAGAACCCCTGCCTTAGATTAAAGCACAGGCAGGGGGTTATTCATTCATTTATTCTCTGCCTAGAAAGGATGCTTTCTTTTTATGCAATTAGCTGCAGAGCTAGTTTTTTGGGGTGCTGGGAGAAAAGTCTTGCTATATAACAGATTACTGAAATTATTTCATGTGTGAACATCATTAGGCTGGTGATATGTTAAACAGATGTGTTAGAGAGACAATCAAAAACAAAGTAGAGGTTCCAGAAAGTAATGTTAGATCCAAAGACTACAAATTATAGTCTTTACCCTGCAAACGGCTCCACCTCTGGGGAGTCCCACTGAAGTAGGTTGTGGACCCTTCAGGACAGGGACCATGACTTCATAGGTAGCAGGGCATGGATGTTATTGGAATCCTAATCACAACTACTCATAACGCAATCTCATTGCAGGATTCAGTATCTAAAAGATGTGATCCTGTGAGGTATTGAATTTTGAGGGCACCTGGCAGGATAGAGCCTGAGGCCCAGATCCTCAAACGTATGTATTGAAATCGATGGTTGTTAGGTACCTACATAATTTTGAGGATCTGCACCTGAGGGCTAAATTTTCAGAGATGCTGAGCAAAGTACTACAGTTCCAACTGGTCAATGACAGCTGCTGGTCCCCAGAGCCTCTGAAAAACAGGCCCTTAACCTCTTGATCTTGCAATGTCAGAGGGAGGTTTTGAGTACTTAAATCAGGTCACTTGTTAGATGCCTAAATATGGATTTCAGGACCTAACATGAAGCTTCTATTTTTGAAATCTTGTTTACATATGTCCCAATATGCTAGAAATTCAGAAATGGTTAACGTTGTTTATCTGGCCCCTTTTAATCCTTTTATTTCTGTGTTTGTTTTATATCTGTAATGTGGTAAACAAAATGCATCAAAAACACTATTCCAGCTGTCAAGTGTGTCATGGAAAAAATGAAAAAAAATTAGTACTTTGCAGAATCTGCACTGCAGATATTCATGAATAAAAGATTGTGACTTGTAAAGCAAACACACACCCCCTCCATAGTATTAATCTGTTCCACAGTTCATTTTTGGAAATGAATTATGGTTGAAAAATATCTTTAGGGTTTATTTAATGTATTGCTTAACCCCAGCCACTCACCCCCTGAGCAGTGGAACGTGGCTTGGTTCTGCTTCATTAGGAGCTTTCCATAGCTTCAATGCCTGGCGTCAGTTTCACCTCCTGTGAACAGGTTTATGCATGAAGAAACGGATTCTTAGATTTTTGTGGCCGGAACTGTACAGCAATAGGTAATATTATACAAGCATAATTCCAAGGTCTGAGTTAGTAGTAAAAAAATTATTCTGATCTGGTGCCTTTATAGGCACGGCTTGAGTCACATCCATCCTGTAATCTGAATGGATGATGATGTACACTGTTTGCTTTGGCATGTTTTCCACAGGTGTTTTATGTCTTTAATTTACTATGTTGTTGCTAGGGATCTGTTAGTTCCTTAATTTTCAATAGTTTACCATTTATCCATAAATATTTTCTTTGGTCTGAAACATTTTTTTTAATTTACTTTTTCCATAGGGAGAGAGATTGAGTTATTCTTTATCTCTTGTTAAGAAATGGCTTGTAAAAATATAGATCTTTGCTCTGAAAAATGATCAGATTCTGATCTCCTGTGGCAAGAAGAAAAGGAGTACTTGTGGCACCATAGAGACTAACCAATTTATTTGAGCATCAAATAAACAAATATCAAAATGCTCAAATAAATTGGTTAGTCTCTAAGGTGCCACAAGTACTCCTTTTCTTTTCGTGAATACAGACTAACACGGCTGCTACTCTGAATCCTGTGGCAAGGAGTTCCACAGCTTAAGATCCTCTACCAAAAATTCACTGATCCCAACTTCTGAAATTTCACCCTTGGCTCTGTTCACCCACTCTGTCACAGTGTCCCCAGTGGGCCAGACATTCAGTTGGTGTAAAGTGGTGCAGTTCCAGTGAGCTATACCAATTTAGGGTCCAGCCCATTGAGTGCAGCTAACACAGTGGGTCTTGAATGGAGAGATGGTCTATATGATAAGAGGAGCTGGGGAGGGGAACTAGGGAGGTCTAAGGACCGTACAGATTTGTAGATGAACAATTCTGTACTGTGGGGGGAGGGAAAGTTGCTGATCTTAAAAGTCTCTGTCATTTGTAAAGTCTATGAATTTGCTGAGGGTAGCTTGAAGACTGGTTTACCTCTTATCACTCTAAGTATTATACTGGATGTTCCAGGTCAGGGGTAAGGTCAGAAAGGGAGCTGCAGGTCAGGGCAACATGGGAGAGTGGAATAGTACTGGCATCTGATAGGATCCTAGGCTCCTGTTGATTCTATAGCTAACATCCTTACCCCTTTTATCTAATCCCCCCCGCCCCCGCCACACACACACACCAACTAATCTCATTATTCTCTCTGAGGAGGACTCACAGGCAAAATGTTGCCTCCTTTTATTGTTTTTTGTTTCTTTCCAAGGCAAATATTTCTGCACTGCTGATCCTACACTCCCTTCCTCCCTAGCCCATAGTCCTACCCCAAACAACCTTTCTATAATCTAGAGCAGACCCGGGCTGACTCGGCACCACACACAGCTTTAGAATTCCAGCTCTTGTGCAATCTGTACAAGTTTTTTAAATGAGATAGTATCCTATATAAACTCAGGATTGCAACCAGGCGACTTAGTAAACACAACATTCAAGAGGTTTGTTATACAGAACTGGGCCAAAAAGGGAAAGTCACAAACTTCAGGGCTGCACTTATTAAGTGCAGAGAATCCAGTGGTTAAGGAAAGTTTTCACAGTTTTCTGGCAAAATGTTTGTTGTCAATGTTGGAAGCTGCATATGTAATTTAAGGAATTGGTAAACCAGTTTGGTGAGTGTAAAAACCACCTCAAACTATAAATTTTTCACCAAATCAAACATGACACTTTTGTACAGGGTTGAATAAATTTGGTTATGGAGCCTTTCTATCTCCCTGGCCTCTCCTCTTTCTACAATAGGTCCCTTACCTTCTAATCCTCAACAAGCAACTCCTCCCAGTTTTCCTAGCAGACCACTGGTCTCCCCAGTCCGCCTCCCTCTTTGTAATCTAATCTCCTTGGTTTGACCCCACAACCCTTCAAAATCTCCCCTGTAGATTTCTACAGTGTTCAATGACTAGGGGTCACTACTACTATAGCCAGAGAAATTGGGGTTACTTTACAGAAATTTCACTTCAGCGAGCAGAGAGTAGATAGTTTCTCTCCAAAAAAGGCTCTGGAGAGCTACTTTCTGTGCTGTGGACTGGACACCTCAGTCCCTGGAAAATATCAACAAAGTAAAGGTAATTCAGAGAACAGCAATGATAATTAAAGGGCGGAAGGGATTGATTTAAGATGGAAGATATAAGTTAGATATAGATATGGGAAGATTTTATTATATATATATATATATATATATATATATATATAATGTGTGTGTGTGACTTACCTTAATGATAACCACTGACAAGTATCTGAGGGATGTAAAAACCTAGAAATCATTTTTGGTGGTATAAGGCGGGAAACTGAGTAAAGGGAAAATTTCCAAACTAAGGGACTGTGGAACAGTCTCCCAAAGGAAATGGTGGAAGCCACAGATTGTAAATCATTTAAAAATAGACTGGAGCAAGCACTTGGGAATGTACTACAGGGAACCATCCTACCTAAAAATGCACAAAACAACTTAATACGGGGGGGGGAGAGGGGAGGGACACGACAACTCCTGATTATCACAGTGTTCTGGATTTCCTAAACAGAAGGGAATACTTCTGAGACAGCTTTCAAAAATATGAATTTATACCATTTTTTAAATAGGGCCTGATCCAAAACCTGTTGAAATCAACAAAAGGCTCACCTTGGACTTCAAAGCCCATAGTGAGTTTGTTGCTGCTGAGAAGTGACATGGTGGCAGTGGAGACCAGCATCCTCTACTTAGAACAAACAGGTACACTACCCACCACTACTTGGTCAATGAGCCTCAACTAAGAGGCCTGGGGACAAGAGGGGAAAAGAGACTCCATGCTTCTTCAGTCCTTGTTCAGAGGGGAACAATTACAGAGGCAGGGCTCTTGGGTTGTACACACATGGACTGAGATCACCAACTTGAATTTCATATTTAATTATTTGAGGCTTTCATAATTGACTCCATTTGATTTGCAAAATTTGGTTTATGTTGCTGCTCACAATTTATGGTCTGCTTCTGATTAGCTATAACATCTGTGCCCTTTTATCAGACCCCCTTGTGTTTTCCTCACTGAAGCTTTTAGAGGGTGGTTTTCATTTTAATGTTTTTATTGTATTTTAAATGGTTTTTTATTGTGATGTACATCACCCTGAGTGCTTTGGCAGCCCGTGGGGGGGAGGGAGAGGTGCTTTAATAAGAATAAATTATTATGTGCAATAATGAGGAATAGGGCTTTTGAACATTTGGTTTCAACTTGAAGGGATTCTCTTCCACATGCGAATCACTGTGCAGATTTTCTTTTTTCTATTATTAAGTTTAACAAAGCAGTGCTTCATTGTAGTTTTTCTATTATTTTTTTTTTTAATTTGTTCACTCTATGGTCATGTTTGCATTGCTTTTCTGCTGTTTCTCACTACATCATAAAGCACTTCATACGTGTGAAAGTTACTCTATTGATATTCTTTTACATTTTCAATTACATCATTTGGGGTTTTTTCTGGGTAAGAAACAGTTTATATATAATAGTTTCTGGAGGAGAAATAGTTTATATAAAATAAATCAGTACTTCCTCTCTAAACACATTTAAACAAATATGCAAATTATTACAAATTGATTGGCTGCATTCACAACTGAGACAGATCCTTCACAAAAAGTCATGAGTCACAAAATGTATTCATCCTCCTTGCAAAGTCTTCCTTTCCATGGCCCTGATCCTGCAACCATGAGAAACTTTACTCACATACATAGTCCCACTGAGTTCTGCATGAGAGTTTGCCAGGAGGTCTAGATTTACAGGGCCATTTAAACCAACATACTAGTTTTTAATGTTACTTTTCCCCATAAGTCATGTCACATTAAACCCTTTTGCCACCTTGACTTCATTTGCTTAGTCCCTGCCTTGCTGCTCCCTGAAGCCCCAGTTCAGCAAAGCATCCAGTGCTTTGATGAATTGGAGTATATGTAGGCATGAACTTAAATGCTTTGCTGAATCTGTGCCTTAGTCACATTTCCTCATTAATGCCTATTTTCATGCAGCTCCCAACATGCTTGAAACAGTCTTCCACTTCCTGTCTGCCAAGCACCCTCGCTCCTTCACACCCTTTCTTAAAACCAACTTCTTCCAGCCATCCTACTCACACCTTCACTTACTTGAGCTATTGCCCCTTTTTCAGGGGAGGGACTTGTCTTATTAAACTCAGTGATCTTTGGGGCACTATTATGTGCTTTGTAAAGCACTATGTACATTGATTGCAGTAGCAGACAAATAATTACCCCCACAACAAACCATCAAACAACCAGTCTAAGCCGGAATCTGACTGATGACCTTGAGATAGAGGACCAGATTGTCACCTGTATATATCTGTGAAGCTCCATTCATCTCCAGGCAGTAGAGCTGCACCATTTTATACCAGTTAATTTCTACAGCGTATTTCCATTACCAATCCTCTGAGCCATGATGTCTTCCTTTTATAGCTACTATTTGAATAAAAATACTAGGGAAAAGATCCCACCTATAAATTCCCTAAAGCTACAGCTCAGTCTGTGTGTCTGAATAAGCACCCCCGTACTATACAAATCTATTTTGATCTTATTTTTAGGTTTCCTGTGAAATTATCTTAAATTACAGTAAAGACAAACATTTTGGTTACATAATATTCAAGATGGAAACTGCAGGGGACATTGTGAAGTTTTGCTATGTTTTATTTGCACTCAGTGAAAACACATAAGAGTAAGGGCTTTTATTGATGTTTGCACTTCCAGTTGACAGGAGTCAAGGTAAAAGTGACTTGTTTGTCTTCTTATCACCTTTCCACTGTGATACAAAAATAGGAATCAGTTAATTACTCCAGACACCTAAGGGGTCAGAGATTGCAACATGAAGGGTTTCAAGCCTTTTCCTTGTAAATGATATCATAAAAACTGTGTGTGTTTCCTTCCTCTCTGTACATGTGTCTTTTATGAGCAGATTGTTAAATTTACTAATTTTTTTTTTAAATCACACGTTAATGTGCAATTCAAAATTCACAGCAACAACTGTGAAGATTTATCTGTGTTGTAGTTTCCCTTTTGCTAGGCCAACAAATTTGGGGATGAAAAAGAAGATACCTGATGAGTGTTATGCAATGAGAAGTGAAATGTCACATGTGTGGCAGCCTCTGATGAAGTTCAACATGGACAAGTGCAGAGTCCTGCACTTAGGACGGAAGAATCCTGTGCACCGCTACAGACTAGGGACCGAATGACTCGGCAGCAGTTCTGCAGAAAAGGACCTAGGGGTTACAGTGGACGAGAAGCTGGATATGAGTCAACAGCGTGCCCTTGTTGCCAAGAAGGCCAATGGCATTTTGGGACGTATATGTAGGGGCATTGCCAGCAGATCGAGGGACGTGATCGTTTCCCGCTATTCGACATTAGTGAGGCCTCATCTGGGAGTACTGTGTCCAGTTTTGGGCCCCACACTACAAGAAGGATGTGGAAAAATTGGAAAGAGTCCAGCGGAGGGCAACAAAAATGATTAGGGGTCTGGAACACATGACTTCTGAGGAGAGGCTGAGGGAACTGGGATTGTTTAGTCTGCGGAAGAGAAGAATGAGGGGGGATTTGATAGCTGCTTTCAACTACCTGACAGGGGGTTCCAAAGAGGATGGCTCTAGACTGTTCTCAGTGGTAGCAGATGACAGAACAAGGCGTAATGGTCTCAAGTTGCAGTGGGGGAGGTTTAGGTTGGATATTAGGAAAAACTTTTTCACTAGGAGGGTGGTGAAACACTAGAATGCGTTACCTAGGGAGGTGGTGGAATTTCCTTCCTTTGAAGTTTTTAAGGTCAGGCTTGACAAAGCCCTGGCTGGGATGATTTAGTTGGGGATTGGTCCTGCTTTGAGCAGGGGGTTGGACCAGATGACCTCCTGAGGTCCCTTCCCACCCTGATAGTCTGTGATTCTATGTGGGTGAAGCAAGTCAGCGGCACTGCCTCCCCTCAGGAGATGATGACCTGGATGATCTTCTCCCACAGTTGCCTTGCCCACCTGCAAAGTTGCTGTTGGATCCCCGAAGACTCTGAACGCTGCTCCTGGTGTGATTGATGGGAGCGAAGCATCCTGGTGGACAAGCAGCAGAAGGAAAAATCAACCAAGGTTGGAGCTCCACATCTATTAGTAGTGCTATGCTGCTAGCAGAGAGCAGAATATAAGTACATAAACACACAGAGAAATGGGCATTTATTTGTGCTTGCTTAAGTTTTGCACCAGAGGCAAACAAGTCTGGGAACAACTGCCCTGCTGCCAAAGCTACCTATGGCCTCCGGGGCATTCTTACAATATGTCTGTGCAGTGGATGGTATGATATGGCACATATCGGAGCTTTAATCTAGCTAGCTCAGGTGCCAACCGCAGTAAAACAGCAGCAGCATGGACATCAGCATGTTCCAGCCACCCAAGTACGTACCCCAGGTCCCAGGCAGGCTTTTCCACTGAATGCATCCGATGAAGTGAGCTGTAGCTCACGAAAGCTTATGCTCAAATAAATTGGTTAGTCTCTAAGGTGCCACAAGTCCTCCTTTCTTTTTGTGGTTTCACTGTTATCCTAGTGAAAGTTAGCTTGGGGTTGCCTACGCATGCTGCAGTCAGACCTCTCAGTTGCAGTGGAGGCATACCCTTTGTGAGTGGTCTATGCTGTCAACGTTATCACTACTCTTATTCACTTCACTACTTCATATAGACCGAGATTTTAAAAACAGACGCAATGTTAGGCTCTTAAATCCCTATTTAGGCACCTAAATAAGTGGACTAATTCTCAAAAGTACTGAGTGCCCAGAATCTCCCACTGGAGGCAATGGAGTTAACTAGGTCTTTTTTCCCCTGTCTAGCCTCTGACTCAACCCAACCTCACTTATCCACTGTCCTGTACAAATTCTCCACTGCCCCCAACATCATCAGTTTCTTGTTCCCCATGCCTCAATTGGCCCCTGTCATGGTGCGCCTCCTACTGATCTTGCAGGGAATTAGCATTTCCAGCCCCGCCACACCCTCTGCAAGCCGGTGTCTCGCTGCTTCTTCAGGCCCCTGTGTCCCTCCCAGACCCCGGTGCCCCTTTCACTTGGGTGCTGTCTCATGGCAGTACCTGCACTCTCTGGGTCTCCCCTTCCAGGGGAACCCCCACCTACTATCCCCACCTCACCTCAGTCTTTAGCTACTGCGAGTCACCATCTAGCCCCCACACACTGGGGCGGACTGCAGTGTACAAGCCACTCATCACAGGCAAGGGGGGTTTGGACCTGCTAGGCTGTCCCCTACAACCCCAGTACCTATTCGGCCTTATACTAGGCCACAGCCTGGGGGGTTTCCAGACCAGAGCTCCCCAGCTCCTCTGGCCTTCCCCCAGCCCCGCTCCACCTTATGTACCCAGGTACGCTCCCCAGCAGCCAGGCTCTTCTCCCTCTAAAGGCAGAGAGAGTGTGTCTGCTCCTGGCCCACTGCCCTCTTTTCAGGGCCAGCTGAGCCCTGATTGGGGCGTGGCCACAGTTGAGCCTGCTTCCCCCAATCAGCCTGGGAACTGCTTGCTCCCAGCCACAGCCCTTCCTGGGCTGTTTTAAGCCCTTTAAGGCCAGAGCGGGTGACCACCCCGCTACAGCCCCCCAAACCTCAATTCATTGCTCCTTACTCCGCTCCATATAAATTATCCTCCTCTCCAGACAAGCCAATAAACCATCTGCACCAATGTGCATTGTTCCCCACTTCAGCCCATCTATTCTGCCATCCATCCATCAACTGCACACCAGCACTCCTTATCCATCTTGTTCTCCACCTTCCCCGCTCCCCAGTCAAATGTTTCTCTAGCCTCATCCCTTCCCTCACAGGCTCCCAAATGTCTGATTCTGTCCTTCATTTTCCCTGTTGCTTCCCCAGTTAATTCTCTGGCTTCCACTCCATCTCCTGCCCCAGCCAGCACCACACCTCCAGGCATTATTAAATAGCCCGTGAGGATTGTGAACTCCCAGCACTAAATGAAGTGGCAGTGAATCTTAAAGATGTCCTTTCTCCCAAAGATTCCTCAGCTATTTAAGTTAAATAGGTGTTAACAAAAAGAAATAAACAAACAATCTAAATTAAAAACTCATTTCCCCTTTCAGTAGGGTGACCAGATGTCTCATTTTTAAAGGGACAGTCCCGTTTTGGGGGACTTTTTCTGATATAATTGCCTATTACCTCCCACCCCCGTCCCATTTTTTCACAGATGCTGTCTAGTAACCCTACCTTTCAGTTAATCAGGTTTCATTCCCTTGCTACCAGTTTTCCAGCAGACATGCCAAACTTGCAAGAAAAACCCAAACAAACAAACAAAACGCAGAAATTGGGCTTGTTTTTGGCTTAATTGGCTTGTGAGTTGCTTGTTGGACAGTTTTTGGCTTGTAGCTTGTTGCTTCTCTTTTTTTTTTTTTTTTTATCAGCTCCTGGTAAGCAGGGGCAAGGTTGGGGGAGAGAGTTAGGGGTGCACAGTGGGCCCACCCCAGTCCCAGGCTGCACGCCAGGGGGATCTAGTCACAGAGTGTTGGGGTTCTTAGGGGTTGGCTTGTTTTGAAATGGGATTAGCTTGATTTTTGTCTTATTGTGAAAGTCGGGGTGCTTATTTACTGCGTGAAAGTTGTCAACTGTGTTCTTCGGCTGTCCATAAAGATTCCCAGGGGAGCAAAGAATTGAAATTTTAACTTAAAAACAAGCAGGAAAAATATTTGAAAAAACAAACAACTTTTCAGGCTGTCTTGATACATCTGAAAGAAGCAAAATAGGGCACAAATTCTTTTCTTTTCCTTTTTAAGTTATCCATAAGGCACTTACAGTTCGTGAAACAGAAGAGCTGGCTAGTAACCTATTCAATGTGTTGAACACCTTCCTGAGAGTTTAGTGCTTGGGATTTTGTTGTAGGTAAAACATTTGTCAAAACATTTGTCAAAGTACATTTACATTTGTAAAACATTTGTCAAAGTAATCCTGAACTTATTTTTTACTTAAAAACTGAAACATACTCACCTGAAAAGCCAATCATTTGATGTTCTATTACAATAATTCACCCCACTCTTCACCAATGAGAAAACTAAATAATCAGAGCACCCTGGAACAGGGCTACCCCTCTGAAACTTGTCACAAATAAAACAGTAACCCAATAACTTGAAAAGAACTCTTAGGGACATATTGTCTTCCTCTAGCAAAGTCTCAGTGTCTTGCCTCCGTGGCTCTCTCTAATGTTTTCCCCATTCATCTAACATTGCAATTGAGAATCCAAATAGCTAAATCAGAACTCGGGAGGAAGCCAAACTTCCAATGCAGTTCCATGAAAGGCCCCTTCTGGCCATTAAAGAGTTTATGGAGTCAGCCTTTTGTATCTGTCTTTCATCAACCGAATTCCAAGATGTCCCTCCCACTAGTATCTGTTAAAGACCCCCTGAGGGGTCGCAGATCCCTTGTTGGAAAGCCCTGGGACACAGGATTTCAGCTGTGCAAAGCGTCCTCCCCACCTGAAGCTCCAGCTTATAACACCTTTCAGCTGGAACAGTAGTTTGCAGACTTTTGTACACTATAGGTCACTACAAAACCAACTTCCCTCCCTGCCCCAGCCCTTTGCCTTCCTGGAACCAATGAGGGCTTAGATTTGTGAAAGAATAATATTAAGACAATGGTAAGGAGAGAATATAAAACTTTCTCCAGCGTGATGAATTGGTTACATTCCCCCCAATTTGTACCTAGGCTGTTTATTTCCTTCTACTTGCGTGGAGGACTTTACACGGAGTCTTAGGCATTGGGTTTTTGCTCTTTTTTGTTTGGTTTGTTTTGTCTGAGAGAAGCTGGGTCTTTAAACATCGCTAGACTATTACTAATTAACCAGCAAGTAAGAGAAGAGGACATAATAGGGAGATTTAAAATGCTTAGAGTCTCAGTCTGAGAGGAGAAACACCGCTTCACAAGGATGTTTTATGAAAGATACTGTAAGCAATCAAGATGCCCAAAAAGAGCAAAGGCAGCAACTGAGCAAGTTTTTAATAGAAACCAGGCTGAACCATGTACAACAATGAGATAGATGGGGGAAGCAGTGATTTGGCAGAAGTTCTGATATTCCTTGCCAGGGGCTTTCCCGGAGAGTCATGGTGAAAGCAAATAACCATGCCTCCTTAGAAACCAGGTTAACAACCGGCATATCAGTAATCCAGCTGTGCCATTCATTCAGAAAAGGGATTCTTTCATGTACCTGACAATAAGTCTCACTGTATTTGCTGCACTGTGAACTTATGCGGGATTTGCCTCCCTACTACCAAACCACGTTTCAAACTGTGGATGTAGCAATTTAACTTAACAGCTGAGTTCATACGTCATAACAATAAGCGTATAGCTTGACAAAACCTGCCTTATAAGTGAAAGACTCAAGTTGTTCAATCTATTTAGCTTCACAAAGAGAAGGTTAATGGGGCAACTTGATTACAGTCTAAAACAGGGGCTGGCAAACTTTTTGGCCCGAGGGCCACACCTGGGAACAGAAATTGTATGGCAGGCCATGAATGCTCACAAAATTGGGGTTGTGGAGTGGGAGGCTTTGAGGGCTCTGATTGGGGGTCTGGGTTCTTGGGTGGGGTCAGAAATTAGGAGTTCAGGGTGCGGGAGGTGGCTCTGGGCTGGGGAATGGGGTGCAGGGGGTGAGGACTCCAGCTGGGGGTGGGGGCTCGGGGTGGGGCTGGGGATGAGGAGTTTGGGGTGTAGGAGGATGCTCCAGGCTGGGATCGAGGGGTTCAGAGGACAGGAGGGGGATCAGGGCTGGAGCAGGGGGTTGGGGCGTGGGCAGAGGCGCAGGGTGCAGATTCTGAGCAGTGCTTACCTTAAGTGGCTCCTGGAAGCAGAGGCCATGTCCCCACTCCTGCTTCTATGCGGAGCCGCAGCCAGGCTTCTCTGCACGCTGCCCCGTTCGCAGGCACCTCCCCTGCAGCTCCCATTGGCCGCAGTTCCCGGCCAATGGGAACTGTGGGGGCAGTGCTTGGGGCGGGGACAGCATGCAGAGCAGAGCCCCCTGGCTGCCCCTACATGTAGAAGCCAGAGTGGGGCCATGCTGCTGCTGCTTTCAGGAGCCACATAAAGTGGCCCCCAACCCTGTTCCCCGGCTGCAGCGCCAGAGCAGGGCCATGCTGCTGCTTCTAGGAGCTGTGTGGAGCAGCCCCCGACCCTGCTCCCCAGGAGCGGCAAGCCCCAGACCCCACTCTGCAGCAGGAGCTCGAGGGCCGGATTGAAATGGCTGGTGGGCTGGATCTGGCCTGTGGGCCGTAGTTTGCCCACCCCTGGTCTATAAATATCTACGTGGCTATCAAATATTTAATGGGCTATTCAATCTAGCAGAGAAATGTACAACATAATCTAATGGCTGGAAGTTGAATCTAGACAAATTCAGACTGGCAATAAGGTATACATTTTTAAAAGTGAGGGTAATTAAGCATTGGAACAATTTACCAAGGGTCATGGATGGATTCTTCATTGCTGACAATTCTTAACTCAGGATTGGATGTTTTTCTAGAAGATCTGCTCTCGGAATTATTTTGGGGCAGTTCTGTGGCCTGTGTTGTTCAGGAGGTCAGACTAGATGATCACAATGGTGCCTTCTGGCCTTGGAATCTATGAATAAAATGATCTCTAGTCCTTAACCACAGTGAATGCTGGAGCCAAAATCAGAGAGCTAGGAATTCCTAGCTCCCGGTCTTGTGCTCAGTGCACTGAACACAGACACTCTTGTGTTCCAGCCCTGACTCTACCAGTCACTGCAGGGGCTTGTACAAGTCAATCTATTTGCCTCACTTTTCTCCTATAAAACAGAGATACGAGGATTAGTGTGTGTATAGCACTTTGAAAATACAAACCATTACCTAAATACTAAACATATTACTAATGCTGCAAGATACTTTTTCCCCTTTCATTTATATTCCTTTACAGAGGAATCCTCTTTCTCTGTCATCCACAGCACATGTGAACCATACAGCATATATAGCAAGGAGGGCCAGGTTTTTTTCCCCCTCCGTGGTGACAAAATGTTACCAAGCCACATTTCCAGAGTTGGAAATGTTCATCCAATGTCTTAGATCGTGAGCTCTTAACATGGGGCCTCAAGCCCACCCTCCCTTTCTTTATGTCTGGATGCAAGGGAGAAAGGGTGTCACAAAACTTTTTTTCTTTTGTGACATGGGGGTGAGGTTGAGAAGCATTGTCGTAGAATGATGTAGCTAACAATCAACAGCAGCTGCATATCTAAGGATTGGGTTTGGGGATTTCGTTCCAATAAACCAGCATGACCCAAGAGGGAGGTTACAGCATGAAAAATTAATAATCAGTTCCAAGTCTGACATCTCCAACTTGTACAGAAGTTTCCAGAAAACAAGACCATCACTCAAAATGACACAGGGTGCTACATTATATCAGCATCTCCAACATGCATTAACACAAAAAACTTTTAAAATTAACATTGGCGTCTGATGTGACTCCAGTAAAACTCTCTGCTGAATCTCAGCGATTGTGCTAAATTTGGTATAATGTCCAAAGAGAAAACCAGTCATTTTCCTGAGAAGTCCATTGAATATTTTGCAATGATTTTAAAAGAGCAGGACGCAACAAAGGATGGCAAATAGCCACTGCTGTGAATTACATTTAATTTCAGCTCTAAAGCGGCTTGTCAATGAGTGATCGAATACTGAGAAGACACATGGTGCACAATATGCAGCACAAGGGTCAAACACAGTTCACAGAGTCATAAAAGGAGGCACCTGGCTGCCCTCTAAAGGGTGAGGAGAAGGCTAGTG
This sequence comes from Lepidochelys kempii, assembly GCF_965140285.1. NCBI lineage: Eukaryota > Metazoa > Chordata > Testudines > Cheloniidae > Lepidochelys > Lepidochelys kempii. Next base: position 25,099,420 of record NC_136381.1, on the reverse strand, counting down.
ATCAATTGCATGTCTGCTAATTCAGGTAAACCCAAAGAAAGTGCTAGTAATCTATCACAGAAGACACAAATTCAAGCAAATGTCATTGGTGTACTTTTAATTTTTAAATGTATGTAAATGTTTACGCAAACTAGTTTTAGGCCTCATGCTCCTCATAAGAGCTTAGCATGGCCATGTGAGGCCTAAAGGCTGAGTGTCCTGGACATGCACCAAGACTTTAATATGTTAGGCACCCAGGAGACGTGGGTCCTACTCCAGGCTCTGACATTGACCTCAGGCAAGTCTCTGTGGCTCTGTTCTGTTCCCTTTCCCACCCTCTTTCCCTCTCCTGGCTATATAGATTGTGTGTTCTTCCAGCCGAGACAACTCTTACTAAGTGGGGCCCCAAGCTTGGTGCTGCTATAATAGAAATCGTAAATAATTACACACAGAAAACCACAGCATCAAAAGGACATTCAGGACCGGCTCTCGGCACCAGCAAAGCAAGCAAGTCCTTGGGGCAGCACAATTCCCGGGGCAGCACAATTCCCGGGGCGGCATTCCAGCCCCTGGTTTTTGGGGGTTTTTTTTGTTTGTTTTTAATTGGGCAGTTGCGCTCTCAGAGCTTGGGGCAGCAAATTTTTTGCTTGGGGCGGCAAAAAACCTCGAGCTGGCCCTGAGGACATTATTAAGGTTGCAAAGTCAAACACGCAAAAATTATGAAATACCAGAAAGAAGGTTGCCTGTGCAACTTTAATTCAGGCCCTATTTTGTACACGTGCATTATGCTGCAGCAGACACACCAGCTCTTGTGAGTATATCACAAGAGATGCAATTTGTAAGTAAAAGTAAGCCTCACTCATGATCCTGACATTTGAGAATTCTATCACGACATCATGGGTGAGGTTTAATTTTGCTTAGAAATCGCTGTCAGCCCCAGGTGGCTGGGGCTCCCGCTGTCAGCCCCGGGTGGCTGCTCCCCTGCCAGCCTGGGAAGTGGGAGAGGGGACCCCACTGCTGCCTCCCCCCAGGCCTTGGGAGGGTGAGGAGCAGAGGTGAGGCTGGGAGGGCTGAACTATGGCCTGGGAGCGGCAAGGGGATGAAATGAGGAGGGTGGGGGCTGATGGGGTGGGAGGCTGTATTGATCGTGGGCTCTGATCAGATGGGCTGAGTGCTGGGAGAGTGAACTGAGTGGGGGCTGAATTGAGGGTGGTGGGTGGAGACAGAACTGAAGGGGGCATACAGGGTGGGGCCAGGATTCACTGCTGGGCTGGAGATGGGCAGATGTAGGAGTGAGAGCTCTTGCAGCAGGAGCCAAAATCACCTTATCCAGTAGAATCATAGAATATCAGGGTTGGAAGGGACCTCAGGAGGTCATCTAATCCAACCCCCTGCTCAAAGCAGGACCAATCCCCAACTAAATCATCCCAGCCAGGGCTTTGTCAAGCCTGACCTTAAAAACCTCTAAGGAAGGAGATTCCACCACCTCCCCAGGTAACACATTCCAGTGTTTCACCACCCTCCTAGTGAAAAAGCTTTTCCTAATATCCAGCCTAAACCTCCCGCACTGCAACTTGAGACCATTACTCCTTGTTCTGTCATCAGCTACCACTGAGAACAGTCTAGATCCATCCTCTTTGGAACCCCCTTTCAGGTAGTTGAAAGCAGCTATCAAATCCCCCCTCATTCTTCTCCTCCGCAGACTAAACAATTCCAGTTCCCTCAGCCTCTCCTCAGAAGTCATGTGTTCCAGTCCCCTAATCATTTTTGTTGCCCTCCGCTGGACTCTTTCCAATTTTTCCACATCCTTCTTGTAGTGTGGGGCCCAAAACTGGACACAGTACTCCAGCTGAGGCCTCACCAGTGTCAAATAGAGGGGAACGATCACGTCCCTCGATCTGCTGGCAATGCCTCTACATATACGTCCCAAAATGCCATTGGCCTTCTGTTGACTCATATCCAGCTTCTCGTCCACTGTAACCCCTAGGTCCTTTTCTGCCAAACTGCTGCCGAGCCATTCGGTCCCTAGTCTGTAGCGGTGCATGGGATTCTTCCGTCCTAAGTGCAGGACTCTGCACTTGTCCTTGTTGAACCTCATCAGATTTCTTTTGGCCCAATCCTCTAATTTGTCTAGGGCCCCCGTATCCTATCCCTACCCTCCAGCGTATCTACCACTCCTCCCAGTTTAGTGTCATCTGCAAACTTGCTGAGGGTGCAATCCACACCATCCTCCAGATCATTTATGAAGATATAGAAGAAAACCGGCCCCAGGACCGACCCTTGGGGCACTCCACTTGATACCGGCTGCCAACTAGACATGGAGCCATTGATCACTACCCGTTGAGCCTGACAATCTAGCCAACTTTCTATCAACAGTACATGTTGGAGAATGGGCAACACTAATCGTCACATGCACACACTCTGGGGATGGGCAGGGGGAGTTCAAAAATCAAGAGCCTGACCTACAAAACACAATATAATCTTTTTTTAAAAAGTTCGTGATTTTGGAGCCAACTCATGACTTGTGAGGATCTGACTCCTGATTTATCTTTTGAAGTTGGCAATATGGTGCAGTCTGGTTACATGATCACATCCTGTTCTTTGCATAAGACTCCTGCCTCATTCAGTTCATGAGGTGAACAGTGCTCACTGAATGAGCAATGAGTCAATATTTTGTTTCATCCTCATTGCTCAATGTGTAGCCCCAGGCTTTAGTTACTGCACTCTGTTCAAATGTCAAAGCCTGTCTTGAAGGCAGAATTATAAAAGTTACCTCATGGGCTTTTACGTCATCACTGTAGTATCTATACCTTTCCTTCCCACCTCTCCATTCAAGTCCAGCAGCTTCCTCCTCCATCCTGGCTGGATACTAGTGGGGAGAGAGGGAGCACTAAGAGCACAGGACAGACTCTCAGCTCCAGTAACTGGCCCCCCTGTATTGCCAATTCACACAATTTTATCATGACTCTAGCCATTTGGGGGTATTTTTTACTTCTCAGGAAAACACAATGAAAGACCCCTGTTCCCGAATTTTCCCTTGTTCAGAACGGCCACCATCTTCTACTACTGTCAATGGGACTGAAGTCAGCAAGATGGCCACCATTTTGCCACAATCTGTCTGCGTATGGAAGTGAGTCTGCCCTTAGTAAAGCTGGCTGCCACCTTCCTCTATTTTCAATGAGATTGAGGCATAGGTGTAGTTTGACTTCTATATTTGGGGATGCAGCTCCAGGCAGTCCAATGGGGCCACGCCTGGGGGGTGGGAAGGATGTCAAATTCTGTACCTGCCCAAGGCTTGCAGTTTGGGGTGGCAATGGCAACAACCCTGTCCCTCCCAACCTACGCCCAGGAATAGAAGCCATGCCCACAGGCAAAATGGCTGCCACACTATGGTTCAAGGGGATAGATGGGAGAGGAACTGTGAGGAGCAACAGACACACTGTGAAAGGTGGATGGGATGGTGTAGTGAGGGGGAGCAGGTCACTGGGGAGAGGCTGAACAGGAGGCAGATTTAGGGGCTGCAGGGGGTGGGGGGCAGGAGGGAGACTGAAGGGTTCAGAGGACAGCAATGGGATGGGAGATGGAGGTGATAGAATGACAGCTCCCCCAGCAATGGTGGGAAAGAAGAATGCCTCCAAGCAGCCAGGGAAAGGCAGTGTCACAGACTCTCACAAACTTGTCACAAATCACATGATTTTGGCACCTGCAGGAGGAGCTTGTGACAGAGGAAGCTCCTCTGATCCCATGATTTTTCAGGGCTGTGTACAAACCCCCTAGGGATAAGGACTTGGACCAGTCCCGTCACTGAGCCATGCCTTCGATGTATGACCCTAGAGCAGTGAGAGGGGCCTGGCAGTGAAAGGAGTTGAGGAAAAGCTGCTACTGGGTCTGGGGCCCTGGACCCAGTTGCCTGGGACTTCTCCCCTACTTGAGATCTTGGCAAAGGAGAAGCTGCAGAGGGCAGCAAAACAGGGAGTGGGGAATCAGGAAGGTGGTGCTGCCTGGTCCAGGGAAGCGAAGAAGACAGTAATAGGAAATGGATGGCAGTTCCCTACCTTAGGGGTGAGGCTAGGATAAGGGCAGTCTCCAGCTGAGAGGCATGTATTTTTGTATGCATTAAAAGTTGCTTTTCAACCTGAAATAATCACACACACACTGGCAGAAGTGTAGAGAGGAGTTAAAAAGTCAGAAGACATACTAAAAAGATGGCTTGAATTTTTAAAATCTCGTGATTTGTGAGGCCATTCTCATGATTTTTTTTGAGGGATGGGAAATCTGACTCACAATTTTTGAACTTCTGAGGTTGGAAATACTTAACCTTACTCCAGCCATGAGCTGCTGGGAACAGACATTCCAGAGCAAGTCCTTCTGTGCAATCCTGGCCTGCAGCATGCTAGGTTGCTCTATGTGGATGGCACATGTACAGTCTGGTCAGCACTAGGAGCTGTGAATAGAGGAAGGGACTCTTCTGAGAACCTAAATTTAGTGCTAAACTCTAGCAAGTCTCTACTGAGCATGTGCAACTGACATTTTTAAATGCTTATAACTTGGCTGAATTTGGGCAGATTTTCACAGGAACAGCAAAGGCCACAACCTGCCAAATTTTTAGGCCCTGCTCCAAAGTTTCTTGACTTTAGCAAAGCTTTTGACACGGTCTCCCACAGTATTCTTGTCAGCAAGTTAAGGAAGTATGGGCTGGATGAATGCACTACAAGGTGGGTAGAAAGCTGGCTAGATTGTCGGGCTCAACGGGTAGTGATCAATGGCTCCATATCTAGTTGGCAGCCGGTATCAAGTGGAGTACCCCAAGGGTCGGTCCTGGGGCCGGTTTTGTTCAATATCTTCATAAATGATCTGGAGGATGGTGTGGATTGCACTCTCAGCAAATTTGTGGATGATACTAAACTGGGAGGAGTGGTAGATACGCTGGAGGGGAGGGATAGGATACAGAAAGACCTAGACAAATTAGAGGATTGGGCCAAAAGAAATCTGATGAGGTTCAATAAGGATAAGTGCAGGGTCCTGCACTTAGGACGGAAGAACCCAATGCACAGCTACAGACTAGGGACCGAATGGCTAGGCAGCAGTTCTGCGGAAAAGGACCTAGGGGTGACAGTGGACGAGAAGCTGGATATGAGTCAACAGTGTGCCCTTGTTGCCAAGAAGGCCAATGGCATTTTGGGATGTATAAGTAGGGGCATAGCGAGCAGATCAAGGGACGTGATCGTTCCCCTCTATTCGACATTGGTGAGGCCTCATCTGGAGTACTGTGTCCAGTTTTGGGCCCCACACTTCAAGAAGGATGTGGATAAATTGGAGAGAGTCCAGCGAAGGGCAACAAAAATGATTAGGGGACTGGAACACATGAGTTATGAGGAGAGGCTGAGGGAGCTGGGATTGTTTAGCCTGCAGAAGAGAAGAATGAGGGGGGATTTGATAGCTGCTTTCAACTACCTGAAAGGGGGTTCCAAAGAGGATGGCTCTAGACTGTTCTCAATGGTAGCAGATGACAGAACGAGGAGTAATGGTCTCAAGTTGCAGTGGGGAAGGTTTAGATTGGATATTAGGAAAAGCTTTTTCACTAAGAGGGTGGTGAAACACTGGAATGCGTTACCTAGGGAGGTGGTAGAATCTCCTTCCTTAGAGGTTTTTAAGGTCAGGCTTGACAAAGCCCTGGCTGGGATGATTTAACTGGGAATTGGTCCTGCTTTGAGCAGGGGGTTGGACTAGATGACCTTCTGGGGTCCCTTCCAACCCTGATATTCTATGATATTCTAAAGTGTGGGGGGTGGGGGGACATGGGCCAGCGGGAGGGGCACTAAACCATTTCAAAGAAAAAGTCACCAAAGATTTTTCACATTTGCAAAGATAGAGGTTACTTAGCTGTAACTGGAGGTTCTTCAAGATGTGTGGTCCCTATTTGTATTCCACACATGGGTATGCGCTGGAGATTTGTAGCAAGTAGTGGCCGTTGGTCAGAACCGAAAGATAAGTGGCAACCCAGGCTGATGCCTCTCCATGTCCTCCTCTTATTGTGAATCAGATAATATCTAAAGCAGAGGAGGAGGAGGAGGGCAGGTAGTGGAATACAGATAGGGACCATACACATCTCAAAGAACCTCCGGTTACAGGTAAGTACTCACCATTGCCATCACCTTCAGCCCCCAACTAAAACCTCTCCAACGCATCATCAAGGATCTACAACCTATCCTGAAGGACGACCCATCACTCTCACAGATCTTGGGAGACAGGCCAGTCCTTGCTTACAGACAGACCCCCAACCTGAAGCAAATACTCGCCAGCAACCAAACACCACACAGCAGAACCATTAACCCAGGAACCTATCCTTGCAACAAAGCCCATTGCCAACTGTGTCCACATATCTATTCAGGGGACACTATCATAGGGCCTAATCACATCAGCCACACTATCAGAGGCTCGTTCACCTGCACATCTACCAATGTGATATATGCCATCATGTGCCAGCAATGCCCCTCTGCCATGTACATTGGTCAAACTGAACAGTCTCTACACAAAAAAATAAATGGACACAAATCAGACATCAAGAATTATAACATTCAAAAACCACTCGGAGAACACTTCAATCTCTTTGGTCACTCGATTACAGACCTAAAAGTTAAGGAGTACTTGTGGCACCTTAGAGACTAACCAATTTATTTGAGGATAAGCTTTCGTGAGCTACAGCTCACTTCATTAGTCTCTAAGGTGCCACAAGTACTCCTTTTCTTTTTGCGAATACAGACTAACACGGCTGTTACTCTGAGACCTAAAAGTTGCAATTCTTCAACAAAAAAACTTCAAAAACAGACTCCAGCAAGACACTGCTGAATTGGAATTAATTTGCAAACTACAATTAACTTAGGCTTGAATAGAGACTGGGAGTGGATGGGTCATTACACAAAGTAAAATTATTTCCCCATATTTATTCCCCCCTTCACCCTCCACTGTTCCTCAGATGATCTTGTCAACTGCTGGAAATGGCCCACCTTGATTATCACTACAAAAGGTCCCCCTCCATCCGCCCCGCTCTCCTTAGCTCACCTTAAGTGATCACTCTGGTTACAGTGTGTATGGTAATACCCATTGTTTCATGTTCTCTATGTATATAAATCTCCCCACTGTATTTTTCACTGAATGCATCCGATGAAGTGAGCTGTAGCTCACGAAAGCTTATGCTCAAATAAATTTGTTAGTCTCTAAGGTGCCACAAGTCCTCCTTTTCTTTTTGCGAATACAGACTAGCACGGCTGCTACTCTGAAACTGGTCTTTATGTGTATTCCACACATAAGTGACTGGTGAGCAGTAATCAAACAGGAGGAAAATGGGAGGGTGCAGTTGATATGGGTGTCTGTAATACTGATGTCCCCATGGCTGCATCCAATGAAGAGGCCTGGGCTAGGGTGTGATGCTTGGTAAAGGTGTGGATGGAGCTCCAAGTAGCTGCCTTAGAAAGGTCCAGTATTGGTACCACTTGAAGAGATGCAGTTGAGGTTGCTTGTGCTCTTGTACAGTAGGCCCTCACCACTGGGGAAGGAACACCCGCCAGCAATAACATACAATGATGCATCAAGACATACACTTACAGAGTCTTTGGGCAGATAATACTTCTCCTCACACTCAGCTATTGTAGCAAAGAGGCTCAGTGTTTTCCTAAATGGTTTCATTCTTTGCAGATAAAAGGCCACGGTTCATCTGACAGTGAGGAAACACAGTCTTTTTTTCTTCACTGGAAGCATGAGGTTTTTGAGAAGTAGGCCAGTAAATGAATAGTTTGGCTCATGCAAAACTCAAAAACTACCTTGGGGATGAATACTGGATAGAGATGAAGGGAGATTTTTTGCTTTATCACATATGGTGTATGGTGGATAAGCCAGGAGCTCTCCCAGTTTGCTTACCCGTCTGGGCTATGTGATGGCAACTAAGAAGGCAAACTTCATGGAAAGATGTGACATGGAACACAGTGCCAACCATTCAAAAGCTGGTCTGGTAAGAACTGAGAGTACCATGCTGAGGTCTCATTGTGGTGTGGGATTCAAAACTGGCAGGCAGGTCCTAATGAGAGCTTTCAGGAAACAAATTGTGGTTGGGTGTGTGTGGCATTCTGTACCTCATGGTGGTTCCTCTGTACCACCATGGAACCCCATATTCACCACTGTCACATAATTATGGTATGTTTTGTATTATACGTATGCCTTGTGAGGTATCACTTTAAAAGTCTTGATCTGTTGAACATTGTATGTGTTATCGTGGTATGTGAAGTTATGAAGTTTTGCTAAGTGTGTGTTACTGAAATATGTTGTGAGGTAGGGAACACCCACAACCAGCCTTTCTGGTACAACAGTGGAGTAGCCAGACATGCTGATGGCCTATTAAAGGGAATCCACTTTCCCAACAACCATCCCAGAAGACTTCTCAGAGAGAGCGCATAGACAATGGAGAATGCTTGACCAATGGGGGAAGACCCCCACATCACAAGCATAGATGTTTCCAGCAAACTGGAAGAAACTATTAAAGAGGGAAAGTGACATCATGACTTGGCCTCTGTCCCCCTTCCCCCCCCCCCCCCACACCACCTAGAAGAAACATCTGGAGGACAAAGGCTTTGAATTGGGGGAAGATGGTCCCGGGCTGGAAAGTAGTCCCAGTCTGTGTACTGAGGAACTATACCATCTGCCAGGGTGAGATACTGGTTGATTCAAATCCTGTTTAGTTTTTGAACTCAGACTGCAAATTTATTTTTGTTTCTTAGGTAACCAACTTTGATCTCTCCAAAGGGCCCAAACCCACCTCAATCATATTATCTGACATTATCTCAGTGTGACAGAACTGAACGAGGGGGAGGAATGTGTTGCTGGCTAGATGAACTGCCTTCAGCTCCAGAGGACTAATGTGCATTCTGGGGTGACCTGTGCCTTGTACAGTGTTATTTTCCATGTGGACTCCCCACACTATGAGGGATGCATCTGTAACTATGGCTGCATTGGGTGTGGATGAGAGGAAATGGACTCCTGCTTGCACCTGTTCTGGTCTCATCCACCACACAAGAGAGGCTCTGACCATTCGGGGAATTGTTGCCTTGGTATTCATGTATCAGGGGGTAGCCGTGTTAGTCTGTATCCACAAAAACAACAAGGAGTCTGGTGGCACCTTAAAGACTAACAGATTTATTTGGGCATAAGCTTTCATGGATAAAAAAACACTTCTTCAGATGCAGGTGACTTTGGGACAGTCAGATCTGACCTGACTTCCTCCTCTGCGGAGTCAGCTGGCATTGGCTGGTAAAAAAGTGCTGGTGCAATTCTTCCACTGATCTAGGGTGTCTAGTGTATAGATCCTAAGGAGCCCAGTAGGTCCAGTAGGAAGGATGGACTGACCAGTGCGGAGAGCCAAAGCACTGGGTACCAACAGCCCCTGAGTAGTCATAACCAGGAGGAGGATAGCTCCAAGGACTGCTATGGGTTCTGTCCAGGCTTGTCTCCCTCAGAGGGAAAGGCTCGTCAGGAACATCAGATTTGTCCAATGCAAAGGTAGGTTCTTGTTGTACTACCAGCGCCATTGGTACAGTGGAATAATGCTCCAGCTAGGAGACATGATAGGGAAGGATCCCCTTCTCCTCACGGTTTTCTTCTGGTGCTAAAATGTCTCTGAGGAGGACCAGGGCCAATAGGAGAGGACAAAAATATCCTTTGATGAGGTAAAGGTATCTGTCCTTCCTGGAGTCTGAGGAGTCTCTGAGGTTGGGACTGATGGACCATTGTTTTCCAGAGATCTGGCATGCATAGGATCCCATCTGGAAGATGTTGGAACCGCTGAATGGAGGTCCACTGTGCAATTCCAGGTCGGAGCCAGTGGAAGCCGATTTTTTGGTCTATGAGATGAAGCCAGAGACGGTACCATTCAGATCCTTCTTCCTTGCACCTTCCCTTCCTGGATGGAAGATTTATGAGGGCCTAATTCTTTAGGACCCATGCATGAGGACTTACCCTACTTGGACCGAGAAAGGGAAGGATCCGTTTTCTTAGAGGCAGATCTGGATGGCAATCTATCTTTACGCCTATATTCATGTCCCCTACTTTCATGAAAGAGTTTCTTAGGCTTAATAGTTGTGCTTGTGCTCGCAGGGGCGTTGCTCACTGTCTGAGGCCTCTATACAGGGGGTCTCCCCTGCCCAGGTCTGACTGGGGTCTCACCGCCTTCACCAGGAGGTGTTTCTGCAGATGAAGCTCTCATCCCTCACAGGTGCAAGGAGGGAAGGAGTGGTAGATGCTACACTTGGCAGCACTGGTGTTCATCACCAATGGAGAAGGAATGGGGTCAAGAGATACGGTTCTTAAATCCTGGAATTCTGGGCATAGTCCTCTGCAAAGAGAATCTGCCTGAGATGGTGAGGATCTAAACAACTATCCTATTTATAAAAAAAAATACTAAAAACACTGAAAACTCTAAACACTAAGTCTAGGTTCGCTAGAAACTATTTACAATATTATATATATATATATATATACACACACACACAGATTCTGAAGTAGAGAAGAACTATAACAGACACAGACGATTCCGACTCAGGTTATATAGAGGTAGGAGACAGGAGGAGATGTTGCTGGATCATTAGCAGCCTCTCCCAATGTTCCCAGCTTCAGCTTTGCCTTTTCTAGATTCACCATTTATCCTGGCACTTAATAGAGGCTCCACTTAAGGATCACAAGAGCAATTACTCTGCCCAGACTTTCAGGCTGAGCATATGCCTCCCTCAACTGGCCCATTCTGCCGAACTGCTGTCTGGTCACTTTTCTGGTTAAAGCTCTCAGGATGGGGAGTTACAAGTTTCAAATCCTCTGATGGCAAATCCTTGAAGTAGAGATGAAGTGAATCTAAAGCACTGGTGTGGACAATGATGTTTTAGAAGAAGTGGCGAGTATCAACCATACTATGTCAATTACTTACTATTCTTATGTTTTTGGCATTAATGGCAGTGAGAAGACTAAGGGCAAATCTACACTACATGGGACAGCTGCATCGCTGTAGCTAGTCTGGAGAAGGTGTGCTGTGCCTGTGGGAGAACGGTCTCCCATCAGCATAATTACTCCACCTCCACGAGAGGCGGAAGCTATGTTGGCAGGAGAGCATTTCCCACTGACATAGTGCAGGTGTGGACAGAGCTTAGGCTGCTGTAACTTGTGTTGCTCAGGGGAGTGTCTTTTTCACAGTGCAAGCTGGTGTTTTCTGCTCTTAGCTTGACCCTGAACAATGTCCCAACATCTTTTAGTTCATTGACACTCTCCCATAGAAAAAACATTTCTCCGTTTACCTCTCTTCCCCACTAGCCTTGAGTTCCCTGGGTTTCCTTTCCTCACTCCAGTCTTCATACCGTTTTCCACATCGCATGGCAGATGGACACTTCCTACATGTCAAGCCCTCACCCTCTTCTCACATTGCTATTACTCACCGCCTCTCCAGCCCCATTTCTTGCTACTTGCCTGCAAGTGAGTTCATTGACCCCTTAAAGAAACGTCAAGATGTGCACAGACTGCAATTGTAACCACACAATTTTATTACTGTAACCCTCATTCTTCATCATTATAGTGCTTCTTCTTAGCGAATGTGCAACATGCCTCAGGTAGCATGTGACCAGGATCCCTTGCCGAATTTGGTCCACTGGTTGGATCATTAGCTTCCCTGGCTTGGGAGAGGTACTGACGGGGAGTGCGACATGAACACTGATCCATGCCCCCCCACCCCTCCCATTACAGTGCTAGTACAATGCTTTTGGAAATGTAAAGTACTGTATAAGTGCCAAGCTTAAATCCATTATGCTTACTGGGAAATAAGCTTGTCTTAGCCATCTGACCACCAGGGTATCTATCATAGTTTGCAGAGTACCTATTAGTGAATTGAATGTAAACTTCAATGTTTAGAGTGCCGGGTGGAAATCAGCTTGGAACTATGAGCAAAGAAACTGCCTCTTGTTTGATTCCTGGTGTCCAAGAAAACAGGACTGCCTAACATTGCTTGTAAATAAACAAGATTGCATCAAAGAAATACCTGACTCCATGACTGATTTCTCCTTTTAACAGAAACAATCTGCAAGACAGCTATTATAGGCTAACCACTCAGGTTGAGAGAGGCAACAATACTTTCGAATGCATCTGAAGTTAGCAGGCATTCAGTATATATTTAGACAACAGTGGAATTATAGGCAAAACAATGGTTGTCCTTATACATAGGCTAACCTATTTAATTATTGGCTGAGGTAGTTATTTGGGTTTTGCATGCATGGTATATCACTTAGAACTAGATTCCTGAAGTATGAGTTTCTTTCAGAAAAATTGCAATATCAAATTTAATTAACATTATTATAGGCAGGGCTAGTATCACTGCCCTTTGTTACATTTCCAATTATAAGACCTTCCCCTTCACTTCCAATAATAAGACTGTTTTCAATTGCTTGTAACTTTGCCAAAGTTTCACTATTTGGTCTGAAATTTTCCTTACCAGTGTCAAAGTCAGATTCAGGACTCACATAATTTGTCAGACCACTCTGTTTATTAGCAAAGCACTTTGATGTGAGCCCCTCTCTGAGGCTCAAGATAACTTATTTATACAGCTAAGCCAAAGCCAATTTAACATGAGACAAAAGAAAGCAGAAACTGACAAATATACATACATATCTTATTTGCATACTAACATTTACCAATCTCCTAGCTCAGTAGGAGCTCTAAGTTAATTAGTTTGAGGACCCATTGTCTCACACTCCTTAATGTTTCTCTTCCTGACAACTATATTTCAACAAACCCTTCAAGTAGCATTTCTTTAATGAATTTTAATTTCAATATAATTAATTCTACTTTCACACCAGGTATCTGCTTTGGGCAGAAGTTTGGGGAAAAATCTGAGCTCAAGCAGTTCATGCATTTTTGAAAGTGAGGCTAGAGAAATATGTTGTTGTTCTTCAAGAGCTGGTCCCTATGTGTATTCCACATGTAGGTACGCATGCACTTCACACGTGGGAGACTGGATATTTGTAGCAAGTAGCGTCCACTGGTTCATGCTTGCGCAGTTGCCCTCCTTGTGCTATGAACAGAAGGCATAAACAGGAGCGTGCCTCTCCAGTTCTTCCAGTGCTTATCCCTAGGATATTGATTGGGAGTCTGGTGACCCCTGCTGGAACAGGGATTTGGGTGAGCCCTGAGCAAGTACACCATTTATGGGAAAGTCTGATCTCTCCATGCACATTACAGCAAAACCTTGGTTATGTTTTAGCTAGATTTGAGGTGAGAATAGTGTAGCAAAAGCACCTATTACATAAGCAATTGTGGATTAGTGAACCAGGTGGAAAGTTCATTAGATTTTTCCAATATAATCCTAAATCATGTACATTTGTCAGCTTGCCCACTTCCTAACATCTCTTCATTAGTAATTGGGGGGGAAAAGAAAACAGCCAGCTGTAACTGTTTAATAAGCAGTTTAAACTTTTGGAGGACAGATCCCTAAACTTAATCAGGGCATTGCTCTGCAGGCGGCAGAGCTCTTACACTGTCACTCTGAGCTATTTAACCTCCAACACCCCTTGCTAGATCAGAGTTCTTCCATTCACTGGAAAAAACCCTGACAGTTCTTAAAAAAAAGATATTAAGTGTTTGTTACCGTGCAGCACAGCCTATCATGACCTTGTTCTTATTCACAAATGCATTTTTCTTGTAATTAAATTGTTACACTTTCGTGGAAAAGGAGCTTCAGCTCTTCACTCTGTACTGTTCTAAGTTTTTGTCTGTCCCCGTAGCTTTAGGATTTGAGCATCAATGTCTGAAATTTATCCTATCAATTTTCCCATTTGCTCAAAGGGCCATTCCCTCAACATAGTATTTGCTAACAAGCTGACAGAAACAAGCAATCCCAATTATTTTAACTGTAATCCTTTTTCTCCCTTCCCCCTGCCCTCCTTTGTTTTAATTTAAGATTGTAAACTCTGCATGGCTGGCCCCCTACCTTTCTATACTCTGTAAAGCATCTAGGGCACACTTTAGGTGCTATATAAATCAAAAAGGTTTCTATTTTGAAAAATCTTGGCCTTAAATCTGAGGTGCTCAGCACTTTTGAAGTTAGGCAAATGCTCAAGGATTCACTTAGCAGCTTCTGTTTTTAAATATTTAAAGCAACTGTGCACCCCATTCGACAGAGCGCTCAAGAAACAGACCTACTTCAAAGTCGCCCTGAATGCCTATTGTTGGCCTGTTAAAGAAGGCCTGGAATTGCATAAAAGACCCTTGGGTCTTGATCCTGTCATCTCAGATCTGCTTGAGGTTTCACATAGCTGAAGCCTAAGCCAGAAGGACTCAGATCCCAGTTCTGACTGGACCGCCCTGAATAGAAACATTGGACTATAACCTTTGAACTCTTTCTGAAAGAACGCTTTGCATCTACAAAGCTCACCGTCTCTGCTGTGAATCTGAATCTCAAGATTGACTCATGTCTGTATGTATACTGTTCTTTTAACCAAGTCTCTCCCTTTTCTTTTTTAACAAATTTTAGTTTGGTTAATAAGAATTGGCTGCAAGTGTGTATTTGGGAGGGGTCTGGAATATTCATTCGCCTGTGAGGTAATGTGTCCAACCCTTTTTTATATGATGGGACTTTTTTATATGATGAATAAGATTTTAATTAATCCTCATCATATCTGACTTGGGTGTCTAGGCTGGGTTACTTTAAGGGAACTGTGTTGCTGGCTTCTGGGCAACCAGTGCAATATAGAAGCTGTTTTGTGCTGGTTTGGAAAATCTATGCATTGGAATATCCACCAGCTTTGGGGATTGTCTGCCCTATGCTTTGCAGTTCACCCTAATTGAGTGACCGGGGAGCCAGCTGAGGTCACAGTAATACGTTAATGCAAAGTGTTTTCTAAAACTGATTTCTGGCTCACTTGTGGATATCAATATAGGTTTTTGATATGTTACAGTTTTATACCAAAGATAAACAATGTAAGAACAATTTATTCAAATAACATCTTGACACTTATTGAGGATATCAGAGGACCTGATAAGAATGCAAAATTTATATTAAGTGTCCATGACTTATTATGAATGAAAAATCATTATTGTGGTTTTAAATTCTGAATGAGACAACAGTATATAAATATAACTTAATTTAAAATCATATTCAAATCATTAATATTCACCTTCAGTATTTTAAGGGTCATATATCTAATATTGTGTAAACAATGTTCATGTTCTGACTTTGAGTGGATAAACTGTTAAAGAAATTATGGAAATATTGATAGGACTTAAGTGCCTTCATGTGCAGTTCACATAAAAATCACCTATGACCTTTATGAATACGAAATAAATGTAAGTAGTCATGAAGTGAGCTGTAGCTCACGAAAGCTTATGCTCAAATAAATTGGTTAGTCTCTAAGGTGCCACAAGTACTCCTTTTCTTTTTGTGAATACAGACTAACACGGCTGCTACTCTGAAACCTGTCATTAAAATACTGTAGTTTTATGCCCTAAGGAGCTAAACAATGTAAGATGGTTTACTGTTGTTCTCAATATTAATCTTAGAAGTTTAGCTTGGAGTATTTTATGGGCTTGGATATGAATTTGCTATACAGAGACAAGAATCAAGTCTTGTGCAAGAATTCAGAGAAGAGCTTGCATTATGGAATCCCTTCCCCACAACCACAGGACAGACAGAAAAGGTAGCAACTAACTGAGCATCAGACATTGAAATGAATTGTGTAGTCTTTGCTCTCTCTGTGTTTATGCATGCGTGCACAAACACAGAC
Organism: Lepidochelys kempii; assembly: GCF_965140285.1. Lineage (NCBI taxonomy): Eukaryota > Metazoa > Chordata > Testudines > Cheloniidae > Lepidochelys > Lepidochelys kempii. Next base: position 25,083,641 of record NC_136381.1, on the reverse strand, counting down.
GGTCTCTCATGTTCATGCATATATTACACACGTAAGACTGAGACAAACAGGTATACATATATATTTACATACATATATATATATGCAACGTGTGCGCGCACACATTTTCACAGTGCTTGAGCAAATGCAAACCTACCAAGTCAAGCATTTTCCCTTATGGCCCAGATAGCAGAACCCTATGGATTAGGACCATTTACAACTTTGAATATCAGAACCAGACTGTACAAAATGAACTCTATGCATTGCAAGTAACCTGTAAGATCTGAATTTACAGGAGATAAATAATCCAACAACCAGGCATTACACTAAATCACTACACATTCCGTTTTTAATGTTGAAGGAGAAAACTTCAAAACAGTTGAACACTGAATAGTTATAAATTACAAAATTGCAAACTCTTTGGGAGCAAGGACTGTGACTTTCTATGTCTTCATACAGTGTCTAACACATTTGGGGATCAACCACAATTTAATTTTAAAGAAGGGAAAACAAACACATAGATGTTAAACAATTTAATCGGACTCAAACCAATAAATATGTCACAACTGGGATTAGAACCCAGGTCTATTGACTCTCAACTCTTTGCTCATATCACTAGAGTGCTGCTTCCCCTAAATGTAATCACAATCCCACAAACACCTTTCCACTGTGTGTGTCAACTCTTAACCTGTGGAAAAACAATCTGAAAAATTCCATCAAGCCACTTCAAAATCTCTCCTCCTTAATTCATGATGCCAGCAGAATAACAGTCAACAGTGGCTAGGTGTTATGTTAAACTGTACAAATCATGTTACCTTGTCCTTCCTTCCCAACCTCACCTGTTTTTTTTTTCCTGCTGTTATATCATTAACCAATATTATAAGATTTCTGGGGCTCTGATCTTTGCTTAGGGTGGTAATATAAACAAACATATCCTTTTTCATGTATTGGTATTTAAAAACACCAGCTCTCTAAAGCCTGTAACAACAATATAATCTTAAAGTCTCGTAGGTAAGGCCTAAAAGTAACAGAATAATCTAAGTAAACCTGCATTAAGGAATGTATGCTTTTTCCCTCTTACCTCCTGCTGCTTGATGCATTGTTTTCCTATAGATCGTAGATAATTTGTTTCTGTTCAATGGTACACACCAAAAATATGACAAGATCCAACAGCATGTATTTCATATAAAAGTGTTTATTGGGGAGGAGGGATAGGGGAAAACAGGCTGGTTTTAAAAAAAATTCCTTCTTGGGTACTTTTGAACACTTTTTCCTAGATGCAGCATCATTCATTCTCTCAGGAGTCCTTTAACAAAAACATGTGAAAATAAAATATTTAACCTAAATATAACCATTTTATAACAGAAAGCTGAAGAAGATGTAAAATCCACCCAACAATAGTAAACTGGTACATGAAAATAAAAACATAAAAAAACCCCTACCTCTACATACAAATAAGGAGAAAATGTAAAAAAGAAGCAGTGATGTTTTTACTTGTATTGCCAAACATTTTAAAAACTGAAGTTTTAAAACAAAATATTGGCTGGGTGTATTAGCATAACCAAACTGCATAAATCACAGTTCAAGACATCTGAATTCACTCACCTTTTAAAGTCTCAGACCTAGGTTAATATAGTAATATATTTTTTCCTGTAGATTCATGAACTGACATTGTAGAATACTTCCAAGTAAATTCACTTTAACAAGAGTATATTTTTTAAATGTATACAGATTTCCAAAATGTTTTTAATTTCAGCAAAAGTCATTTTTTCCAATTTCATTATATTGAATGAAAAAGCTGCCTTTGCCAAAATAATTTGCAAATTTTATTATATTTTAAAAGCCTGATTAAGGGCAAAACATGCATTAAGTTTTTCTGCTAAAATTACAGAAACATAATTGCAGAATGCGATTATATTCAAAGGGTCACGTCCATAATAAAAATCTGCAGCTTAAAAGAAGCTTGGAACTTGAAGAGTTTAGTATCCGAAAAAGGCAAATATTCTGTGTACTAGTTTTAAAATTCTGACATTACACTGCAATGGTTAAAGCAAGAAATAGCTCAACCGAAGAAGATTATAGGAAACCCTTTGTCTTCTCAGGAGGTCTATGCTTGGTCATACAATACTGTCTTGGAAACAGTGCTTCATCAGAGGTCTGGCAGTTGGCTTCTGTTTAAAACATACTTTGCCTCATAACATTCATCAAAGGCGTAAAACATAATTGAGTCTGGCAGTACACATGGACAGCATGATGTTCAGGGGGTTGCCAGTAGACATGGGGTCCTTATATAGCTGTTTTCTTTGTTTAAAAGGGAAAGTGAGTGGGAGGTGGGGAGAAAGAACAGGGAAAAAGAAACTGACTCAGAACCATAAAACATTTTTTTGAATCAGATTCAGTTCAGCTACTGAATATACAAATAGAATGTTTCAAATTTGGATTGTGACACAGCTTCTGAATTGCTCAGACAATTCATGCTTTCCTATTTTCATAGAAAAAGATAGAGGCTTTAGTTATATACATCCTTCTAAATGCCCTGTGAATGCTCTGGGTTGAGTCCTAGAAGTGCTCACTTCAGTCCGAAAGTGACGGAGAGCGAATTGACCGCCCACTGGCTGGGCTGTTGGAGAAAGTGAAGGGCTCCTTCTCTTTTTCTTTGCTGTCATGTTTATGTTTATGCTTATGCTTATGTTTATGCTTCTTCTTCTTTTTCTTGTGCTCATGGTGGTGGTGGTGGTGGTGATCACTGTGTTTTGAGGAACTGGATTCTTTACTGAACACGGAGAGTGGAGCTGCTGGCACTGGAAGCATGTTCAGCTCTAGTGAAGACTGTTCTTTACCTAAGATAAAGATACAATTGGAATTTCAATTTTTACATTGCGATGAATTATTAACTCACATAATTTAACATCAAACAATGCTGAAATATAAGCTAGTATCTACACTACCATGTCTCCCATCATATTTAGTATTCTAATATAGACTCTATTAGTACACTGGTGCCATTACCTTCGGGTATTCCTAGACAAGCCTATAAGCACATTGACAGTTTCCATACCGTGGGCTTAATTCTCAGCAGTGTAGGTGGGATGTGTGACTCCCTGCTTCGAATGGTATAAATGTATCCCAGATGACTAGTGACTATACAGCTAAGGAACTGCAAAAACCATACCAATTTCAAGACACCAATTTTCCAACATAAAAGTTCAAAAACTTAATAAAATGTAAACAGTGAACAACTAGGCTGCTCACGAAAAATTCTGGATATAACGATAGATAATGGACAACAATAATCAAACTAATGAGTGGTACTATTAAGAAGTTAAATTTCCTGTACTGGCCGCTGATGTCAAACATTAGGCTTTCTATACAAACATGAATTTTTTGATGTTGAACAGTGGAAATAAATTGATTTTTCAAAATAAGTTATTTAACATACAAGCATTTCCTCTCTCTTCTGAATAATACAGACATTCAAAGTTTGTCATCTTAAATAAACAGAAATCCCAATTATGCTAATAGGATATCAATATTCTTTACACATCAGGATTTTACGTAGGTAAGCAATACAGGAATAAGTCCTCCAAGGAGATATAGGCCTGTTTCATCAACACAGCAAGTCTGTTCTATATTCTGAAATTTTCTTTTATGTTATCTGTAGCATTTTACAGAACTGCAGAAATATTGCAGATTGGTCTTCCCAGGGCACCATGATTTGCTCTCTACCCACTGCAAAGGAAAAACTCAGTGTAACTGCCTCTGTCTTGGTAATCCAATTTTCTTAGAAGTCAAAACACTTCAGGAACCAACTTTGCATTTTCTCTCAATATGACTGACAATCATAGCAAAAGGCTTAAAAAAGATCAATCTATTTAGTGTATCCAAGAAAAGATTAAGAGGTGATTTGATCACCACCTATAAGTACCTACATGAGAGAAGATTACAGATAATACACTGTTCTTTAATCTAGCAGAAAACCCCCCATAAAATCTAATGTCTGGAAGCTGAAGCATAAATTCAGGCTAGGAATAAGGTCCAAAGTCTTATTACTGGGTAGTGATCAATCTATTGGGGATTGATTTATCGCGTCTCATCTAGATGCGATAAATCAATCCCCGAACGCGCTCCCCGTCAACTCCGGAACTTCAGCTCGCGAGAGGCGGAAGCGGAGTCAACAGGGGAGTGGCAGCGGTCGACTCGCTGCCGTCCTCACGGCCAGGTAAGTCGACCTAAGATACGCCATAGCTGAAGTTGCATATCTTAGGTCGACCCCCTTCCCCAGTGTAGACCAGAGCTAAGGGTGGATAATTAACCATTAGAACAATTTACCAAAGGTTATGATTTGATTCTCCATTACCTGAAGACTGGATGCCTTTCTAAAAAGCATGCTCTAGCTCAACCCCTAGATATGGCTTGATGCAGGAATTACTGGGTGAAATTAAATGGCTTATGTTATGCAGGGGGTCAGATCAGATGATCACAGTGGTCCCTCTGGGCTTAAATTCTGTGAATCTATGAACATTTTACAGACTTTAATCCTGAACTCAGCAGAATAATATATGCCTTAATTGTTATCAGATAAAACCATTTATCATCACAATTCAAAGTGGCTTTAATTTCTGACGTACTATTAACTCTGTTATGGTATATACATGACATGCACATGCTAACTAAGACGTTAATTGTTGACCTTAATGCATATTAACCACATCACTTTTTACTCTACCCTGGACAGATGTAATCCAAATCTGTAGGTCGCTTGCCAGTTTACTGCAAAAAGATAAGAGACTGCTTCATGACTATACCTGTAACAATTCTTTATTTCTAATAATCTTAAGTCTCTCAAAAGACCTCCCCTCTGAATCTACTTCCACTTTCTGAACCCATTCCTTTAAATTCTATCTACTTTTTAGGCATCTAGAACAGCATGGTTTCTGCCCTCAAGCTGCAAGCATGCTGAAATACCCATTGTAGTGAACCTATGAACCTTAGCACAATGAAAAATGAACATGTCTGCTCAAGATATTAGAATACAGTAGAACACCAATGTTATGAACAACCAGTTAAACGAACCATATTTCCCAACCAGCAGGGGAAGGCAGAATCATGTAGTAACAGTGGCATCCCTTCACATGCTGTGGTTTGAAGGACAAAAAGAAAATGGTGCATCATACTGCAACTTATGCACCATAGCGACTATCATTTTGAGATACTCAATTTTATAAAGTTTTTGATTTTATGAATTCCTCAGTCCCAATTAGTTCATGAAACATGGGTAAAGAAGATTACGCTTTTGTTTACATTGCCTGCAGTGCACAAATATTTTATATGCACACAATGTTGTATACAAAATTCTATTTGCATGTTACACTGGCCAAGTATATCATGTATGTTAAAGGTTATTTAGATGAACAATTCTATTATCACAGTTACACAGTAAAATAAAGAGGGTATCAGATGAGCCTGATCTATAGACTTCAGCTCTGACGAACTTTCAGGAGAGAGAGATTTTCAGATCCAGGTTTTATTTGTTTCTGGCTCACCCCTAATACTACATCCTGCATTTCAGAGGGCTAGATGGCGCAGCATACAAAGCATCTCTGATGCCAAAGCATACTTCTGAATCTTCCGACTGTAGAAGGGGAAGGGTACAGAGCAAGTACTGGAGGTAGTATGTTAATACTGATAAGCAAATGGCAAATGTCCCTGAATGACAGGTAAGTGCTCCCCTATGAAAGAAGCATGAAAGACTAACTGAAAGGTGCAGCATCCTCAAGTCTCTGTCTTGTTCTTCCGTGTTTGTTTTTATTTTAAAATAGTAGGTCTCAAGCTCTTACAATTGCAAAGAAAGCCTTCAAAACATGAAGCCAGTAAAATCGATGCAAAAACAAATATCTGAGTTTGCAGAAAGCCTATCCTATAACAATAGCTCTGAAGTGTGAACTGACATTTATGTCAGTGAGTGCTAACTCAGATGTCAATGATACCTGACATATCAACATTGTTAACTATGTCACTGCTCTTCAGAGCATGTATGAAAAGATCCTACACAAGCATTTCCCAAAGTATGGGTCATGCCCCTCAGGCGCAGAGGAAGAATTAAGGAGGAACAGAAAATGTATATATTAAGACTTGTAAGCTTTTAAAACCACATGGTAGGGAACGATAGGCTTCATTTTCCAGAGAGAGGGGCTCATCTTTCAAAAGTCTAGAAAACACTAAGACAAAATGACCTTCATTAAACTGATCACTGAACTGATCATCTAAGTGTTAGACTTCAAAGTCAATGGCATCACTAATTTCTTCCTTCTTCAGTTGACCCAAAAACCTATATATTTATGGTTTTATCTGCCAACAACTTAAGGGAACCCCAATGATGATCATAATGTAATCAGCAAAACAACTGGGGAATAATATTACTATAGAAACACGCGCAGACGGCACAGATTGCAGCAACACTTTGTATATTGTGATACGAAAAAGGAAATCAAGGCTGACTAGACTAGCTCAAATCCTTTCATACACTGTTCTTTAAATACATTCAAAACTGAGCCAGTTTGTACTGCAGTCCTTGAATCTGACAACATTCATTTCCTTCACACAGCTGCTTCACTGCCAACAGATGTTTTTCAAAAATTCCAACAGCACCAACCCCCCAAAAGACATGATATTTGATACTGTCAAAGAGTGCTTTGAAGTCAACACAGGCATCATAAATGTGTCAGAAGAAGCCTGCCCAGGTGATTGAAGAAAGACATCTGTAAAGTGGACCTTTGTGAGGGATTAGAAGTACTATACCTACATTTGGCATTGACCCTTCCTAAACAGAAATCAGCATTGCACAAAGAGATCACCTTTTCACCCCAAGGATTCCCTATGATTAACGCTTACAGAAGGCCTGTGTTAGCAACCTGCCAATCCAGGTGAGGAGGGATAAATAATAATTCTTTCTAATGCCATCAATTTCATTTCTTTGGTCAAAGGGGGATTGCTGCCAGGAGACGATGCAATTTCTTCTCTCATGGAAGAAGAATCTGAACCTGTGTTTACCACATAATAGCAAAAAACAGTAACAAGCAGGAGAGTTCATGAATTCACTTCTGAAGTGGTTACTAGCATTCCTTGAAACAGAATATACAAATTCAGAATCCACTTGGCATCTTCCTTTGTTCTGGATGTGCAGACTCCAACATAATTATTAGCTTTTCTCTGTTCCAAATAGTTGGGCAGATGTGCAGAATTAGGTGAAACTGCCAAATGAGATGAAACTCCTATGCATCCGATGAAGTGAGCTGTAGCTCACGAAAGCTTATGCTCAAATAAATTGGTTAGTCTCTAAGGTGCCACAAGTACTCCTTTTCTTCCTAGACCACCTAGTTAGTCAAATAGAAAGTTACAAAGACTGCAGAGATATGATGGAAGAGAAGTAGCACACATGGGAATACAGACTTCATTTTAAACTTGAATATTTATTTTACATGGGTTTTATTTTGATAAGCTTTAATCTTTTTCCCATCAAAATGAAAACTTACAGAAACAAGTTGTTTGACTTATGTCCTAGCTCCTAAATATAAAGATTAGTAAATTGTCTTGTTTGCAAAATAATTACAACATCTACTCATAAGCTGTCCAATTTATTTTTAATTTTGCTGATGGATGAATGTTGAGGGGCTGTTAGGTTGCTAGGGTTATTTAAATCAGTTTTTGTTTTACTTTGTGCTGAAATTTTGTAAACTGGTGACATAATATATCTCAAGAGACCTCTACACCCAGAAAAGGCCATGCCAACTTCCTCAGAAGTAGTCTCCTGTTCTGTATTTTTATATTCTGGGGAGAACTGCAGACTTACAGCCTCTGTGCTACAGAAAAATTAAATCTTTTTAAACTTGCTGGCTTAAGTGAGACTTTTCCCGTTTGATGTTTGCTGAAGAGGATCAATTTGCACCTGATTTTTCTGAACGCTTTGGAAGGCGGCACTGCAAGGCAGAGTGAGCAATGCTCAAAACCGTAAGAATCAAGGGTGGGGCCAAGAAGCCTTCTGGGTCAATGAGCTACCTGAGAGAAGACTGACCTTCCAGAATCCTGAAACTGATCACTCCTCAGAGACGAAGTCAAGTCATCAACAAAAAAGCTATGCCAGTCTTTGGACAGTCTCTCCCTGCACCCAAAGAAAACCCGCTAACAAGAAGTGCTGTGTCAGTAACATCACTATCTGGCTCCGCAACCACAGTTCCAGCTCCTATTTCATGAGAGCCTAGAAGACCACAAAAGCTGAAGAGTTCATAATTCCCCTTTTTTCATATTTTTCCATTTCATTCTTGTCTTTTGTTTGTATTAGCTGGGATATGTCCCAACCCTTTTATTCTATAAACCTAGGGTGTGGTTATGTGTGTGCACCTGTGTAGCATCACCCATAAAGTCCACACAAGAAAGGCACCAGAAAGAGAGTTTCCCAAGTTTCTCAAAGCCATAAAACAAAGTCTCATAAAAATACTCATTAAATAAAGTGTGTTCTGTCTTTGGTGGGGCCTAAGAATTTAAAGCTGGCAGCTGTGAACTGCCAAACAAGAGTTGTCAAACTTCTGCTTATCAAAGGGCTCTTTTAAGGCCTTCATTGTAATTTCTCTGTGCAGGGGAGGGATGAAAAGGGTTACTCATCACACAAGAATTGAAATATAAGGAGGAAACTTTATAATTGACTGAAATTGTGGTTCAGACATTAGATCATTTGGTTTCAGTATTTGACTGACCTGGTAAAATTCTTTAGTTAGGATTTATAACCAAACAGAAAGCCACATCCTTAGAGCCCTTCTTAAAATATTATAAGCATTATTTGTTGTATTAATTTGGTGATTTTACTAATTTGATGATTTATTTCCGAAACCAATATTGATACTAATTTGGTAATTTTATCTTGATTTAATAGCTGGATTCCTTTAATTTTAGTTTAGTATTATTAACAATAGTTTAGGTTTGGTGACATGTTTTTTGATTTTTTTAAATATTTTGTTTGTTTAATAGCTTTATTAAAGTTTATAAAAAGATACGGAGCCATATTTCTTTCAATAAGCCAAGTAGGTGCAGAGTCCTTGAGGACCTGTGTGGACATTAGCTTGTCAGTCTAAAAGTCCAACCAGTCCCCTCTAATAACCCTAGAAAAATAAATCATTCTCTCAGTGAAATTAGCAGTTGCAACAGAATATGAGATCTGTATACGTTTTCCTGGCACAGTGTATTTGTGACTCCCTGTAAGACCACAGATGAACGTCTCAGTCATATTTCGGATTAGCAGCCGTGTTAGTCTGTATCCACAAAAAGAACAGAAGTACTTGTGGCACCTTAGAGACTAACCAATTTATTTGAGCATAAGCTTTCGTGGGCTACAGCTCACTTCATCGGATGCATAGAATGGAACATATAGTAAGATGTGTATATACACATACACACCCACACCCACATATACAGAGAACATGAAAAGATGGAGTAAGAGGCTAATTAATTAAGATGAGCTATTATCAGCAGGAGGAAAAAACCACCACCACCACCACAAGTCCTCCTGTTCTTTTTGCGGATACAGACTAACACGGCTGCTACTCGGAAACTTTTGTAGTGATAATCAAGATGGCCATTTAGACAGTTGACAAGAAGGTGCGAGGATACTTAACATGGGGGAATAGATTCAATATGTGTAATGACCCAGCCACTCCCAGTCTCTATTCAAACCCAGGTTAATGGTATCTAGTTTGCATATTAATTCAAGCTCAGCAGTTTCTCGTTGGAGTCTGTGTTTGAAGCTTTTCTGTTGCAAACTTGCCACCTTAAATCTGTTACTGAGTGGGCAGAGAGGTTGAAGTGTTCTCCTACTGGTTTTTGAATGTTATGATTCCTTATGTCAGATTTGTGTCCATTTATTCTTTTGCGTAGACACTGTCCGGTTTGGCCAATGTACATGGCAGAGAGGCATTTTATGATTTTTATCTTCAATGTTTATGTTATTCTTATAGCAACTTTCACACACTTTCTTCTAAAGTACCTGGAAATGCCATTCTTCATAAAGAACAGAATGGCTATTAGCTCAATATTCATTATGCTATTACAGTGCTATACTGGCTCCAACAGAATCTCAAAGCCTAAAAGCCACCAGATTGGAAATGAGCGTATTTTAGATAATAAAGTTATCCCATGTATACTGTGTACTTAGATAATACGTATTAAAGCTAGTCTACCACAACAATTACAACAAATGTTTCCAGCTTAAAAAGGCTACGCAAAACCGAGCCTGTCAATGCTGCATCATGTTCTGAGAAACAAGAATTACTGCACATTCCTACCTGAATTATTAAGTACATTGGTGTAGTGTAGGTGATCCTGTCTCCCTCTAGTGGCTGATCCTTGTGACTATAACAGCATGCTATTTACTCACAGCTGACTGAGGGCTTCTGTGTCTACATGGTGTGTTAGTGCACACCAACTGGGGTGTAAGTTCTTGTTCACACCAGCGTATTGTGTGGACACTGCTAGTACACACTGAAATTCCCTAGTGCACTTTAACATAGTATGGGCTACATCAACATGCACTAAGGAACTGTTAGTACATGCCAGCAGGGTCCACACAAATCAGTAAGTGTGTGACACCCTGGTGCCCACCCACTAGAATTCACCCCCAGCTAGTGTGCACTAACATACTGTTAAGGCAAATCCTGAGTTAATTCATTTTGCTCAAGTAGCAGGGACTTGTGCTCTTGATACAGGTCCCAGGTTGAATTTCCACTGACAACCATGGTGTCTGTACACATGCAGCCATGTTATAGTGAATTTGTACATCAAACTGATCTTCAATAGACAATTTGTAACAGTGCAGAAATTTGTAGTTCTTACCACACACTCAAGTATATTGTCATAAATGCATTATTTAAAAATATAGCTAAAGTATTTTCCTTCTAGACTTTGAGGCAATATTTGCTCCACTCATTGTCACAAGTTTCAAATAATTCCAGCAACTTTTCACTTTCTAGCTAAATGAACCATGTTTTGAACCGTTATACTGGTGATAAACAAGAATGGGGAAAAATATAAATGAATGTTCAAGATCACCAAATGTAACCTGTTTCAGAGTAACAGCCGTGTTAGTTAGTTACGTGTTAGTTAGTTAGTTAGTATTCGCAAAAAGAAAAGGAGTACTTGTGGCACCTTAAGAGACGAACCAATTTATTTGAGCATAAGCTTTTGTGAGCTACAGCTCACTTCATCGGATGCATACTGTGGAAAATACAGATGATGTTTTTATATACACAAATCATGAAAAAATGGGTGTTTATCACTACAAAAGGTTTTTTCTCCCCCCACCCCACTCTCCTGCTGGTAATAGCTTATGTAAAGTGATCACTCTCCTTACAGTGTGTATGATAATCAAGGTGGGCCATTTCTAGCACAAATCCAGGTTTGTGACTAGGTTTCTATCACATAGCCTGCTGGTAGAATTTATAAGGGCCACTGGATAGGAAAATAGTGGTTTACAAGAACAGCAATGTGGCCATTTTTATTATTTTGGAAAAGTGAGGGACTCAACAGAACTTATGAAGTTTTTCCAACAGTGTATGCCTTTTCTAACAATTGCTATACCTACTTAAAGTGCAGTGATGGTCAGAAGAATAACTACCAGTTCATAAAAATTAGATATTGTTACTCAACAGATATGCTCCTTATATGCTCTCAGAGTCTCATCTGCTTATTTACTTTTTATTTTTGCAGAGTCAATACAACTAAGAGAAACTGAACTGCATACTACTGTACATTATAAAAAGGATGGTTAACTCAAGTTCTAATTACTAGAGGGTGAGGATGTGTTGAGCCAGAAAAGCTGAACCCAGGTTGAATGTGCAGGGGTCACATTTAGGGAAAAACATGTTTTACTTATAAACTTATTTACTTCAATTTATAAGTAAAGTAAAAAAAAATTAGTCTGGAATCATTGACACAAATGTGAAATCCTGTGATACAATTTTTACAGTGACTGATTTTAGAGTATGATTACACTTTAAGAACAGTGGAATATGAAAGTAAAGAGATTCTATTTTAAGCTTGTCTGATGTAAAAGCTAATCCAACTGAAAGGACTACCTAATACAAAGGACACTTTTTCAGATGGAATAAACCCATTTCACCAAATTCGTCTGTGCAATATAGTGTAATGGTCACCTTGCAGTCTTAAATGTGACATGAAGGCTGGTGTTTACATTAGAAAGAGTACGAAGTCTTGACATTTTTGTGATCTTTTAGGACTGACAGTGGAACATTGCCACTGTTCTTGATGATTTAATAGCAAATAAAAATTCTGTTTTTCACATTAGAAATCTGATCTTGAATGACTTCAGATGCTCAAAAAAAGGCTTCTGTTGATTCTCTCAAAGCTGCTGTACTTAGGGAAGAACTATAATTAACGTAACAGCAAGTTTAAAAGATACTTCACATACTTGAATTTTCTGGGTTTAATTTTTTTGTAAGATGCATAGAGGCATTCATGGTTTGAACAGCATAAAAAAATTTCATTATCGTATTTAGGGCATTTTTAACATATGTTTGAAAACATTTTCAAAGTGAAGCTGAACTATGACAGGTGCTGTAATTACAGCATTAAAAACTGAAATCCTACTTTTACACAGAATAACCAGTTGTACTGCAAATCTCCCTTTACTATCCTGGTTGTGGGTCTCAACCCTGACCTCATAGGGCCACCTTTATGGGTAAAACGATACAATAGAAAGCTTGTAAAACAGTAATATAATGAAAATCAAATTTACTAGGGGTGAGGATGTGTTGAGCCACTGAGTTTTCTGTAAGACACAGTAACATGGAGAAATTTGTGTTTGAGTCCAGTTTCTTATCCTGTGGGGAAATCAATCATAAAGCTTGCTGAATATCACTCACAAATAGATATGGCAGCATTCAAAGCCATCATGAACTCTCTCTTTCCAGCTGCTATTTGCAAAGCTAGAACTGTGTTTGGCTAATTCCCTAATGTTTTGTAAGAGCTGATATGAGTCTGACCCACAGCTCTGAGAGGACAGGCTGTGTATGGACTAAGACCTCACTATTTTTCAGGGTACCTTGCTTTGGAGATGACATGAGAGCCCTGATATCTACTAATATGATGTCCTATTTTATCACCTCCATCAAAAGCCACTTCAACACCATCAACAGTTGAAGTATGCTTACTCTGCAAGTCCTGCAATAATTCAAATAATTCTGAAAGTCCCCTGAAAATCTTGGCTGTAAAGAATCATTGATATCTCTGGAAAATTGAGAAAATTGCATTTGGAAACAATTCTATTTAGACATGGTATGTTTTTTCCTCATTTGTTTATTATTTGAGCTCATCTACCCTTATTGCTCACCTGAAAGTTGTATTTCTCTGTTTGTACCAAAAAGAAGAAAAAGGTGAAGTTTTAAAAGCAAAGGATATTTTTAATAAAACTGTCCCTAGCAGTATAAATCGAGGAAGAAAAAACAAGAAAAAATATGCTAAAATCAAACTGTCAAGTTTGATCAAGTTGTAGTTGTGTCGGTCACACGATATTAGAGATACAAGGTAGGTTAGGTAATCCTCATCCACCTTGTCTCTCAAAATTCAATGATTTTCAAAGGCTTTTAAGTGAGTTCGATGCACTTTCAGAGGCAAAGATAATGTCTCATTTCTCAGTAACCTAATAAATGAAAAGGAGTACTTGTGGCACCTTAGAGACTAACCAATTTATTAGAGCATAAGCTTTCGTGAGCTACATCGGATGCGTCCGATGAAGTGAACTGTAGCTCACGAAAGCTTATGCTCTAATAAACTGGTTAGTCTCTAAGGTGCCACAAGTACTCCTTTTCTTTTTACGGATACAGACTAACACGGCTGCTACTCTGAAACCTAAGAAATGAAGTGTATTTCCTCTGTGCTAAATGTATAAATAGCAGGGGTAAGTGGGTCATTCAGCACATAATCTCAGATTAATTTTTCTGTCCATTATAGATCTATATAAGTAATGGCCAACTGGCCCCCATTCCACTCTGATTCAGAATACACCCATTCTGAACCTCAGCATACTTAATATGGAACAACATTAGAGTATGGAGCTGGCTGACGGAGAGTCCCATAAGTCCCATTTGTAAACAATTTGGCACAGTTTTGCAAAGTTTCTTGTTTATGACTTTATACCCCATAGTATGTAAAATAATAAAAAATGAAACGTTGCAAAACATCACATAAAAGTTATAAATACTAAACCTCAACAGATCAGCTTCATACGCTAATGAGTATCTGTGGTAGCTGACATGCCCCAGCATGCACCATGCTTTGCGATAACAGCGGAAAAGGAGATGTATAGTGCCAGTCTATAAAAGGGGGAATAAGGACAACCCTGAGAATTGCGGACCAGTCAGCTTAACTTCAGTAACTGGAAAAATAATGGAGTAAATAATCAAGCAATCAATTTGAAAACACCTAGACGATAATAAGGGGATAAGTAACAGTCAACATGGATTTGTCAAGATCAAATAGTGTCAAACCAACCTAATAGCTTTTCTTGACAAGATAACAAACCTTGTGAATGGGGGGAAGCAGTAGACATGGTATATCTTGACTTTAGTAAGGCTTTTGATACTGTCTCGCATGACCTTCTAATAAACAAACTAGGGAAACATAGCCTACATGGAGCTACTATAGGTGGGTGCATAACTGGTTTGAAAACTGTTCCCAGAGAGCAGTTATCAGTAGTTCAAAGTCAAGATGGAAGAATAAATCGAGTGGGGTCTCACAAGGATCAGTCCAGGGTCCAGTTCTGTTCAATATCTTCATCAATGATTTAGATAATGGCATAGAGAGTACACTTACAAAGTTTGTGGACGACACCAAAGTGGGAGGGCGGTTTAGGTTGGACATTAGGAAAAGCTTACTAATTGTCAGGGTAGTTAAGCACTGGAACAAATTGTCTAGGGAGGCTGTGGAATCTCCATCATTGGAGGTTTTTAAGAACAGGTTAGACAAACACCTGTCAGGAATGGTCTAGTTATTACATAATCCTGCCTTGAGTGCAGGGTACTGGACTAGATGACCTACTGAGGTCCCTTCCAGTCCTACACATTTTATGATTAGCCATGACACTGTTCTTGCATTTATATGCTCACCACCCTTCTATACACTATACTTTAAAAGGTAAAACATTGCAAATCACCTTTCAGAGTTTCGCAAAGTTATGGAAAAAAATATTGGAAATTATTTAAGGGACATGCTAGAAGAATAAGAAATCAAAGATTAACTAGTGTTGACCAGTTACTGGATTTCTCTCTACTAATGACAGAGTAGGGAAGTTTAGTAGGGAACTCTGCTTAAGGTTTTCAAGAAATATCTAAGAATAGTAGTTAGAGGTAAAAATCCAGAGAAGAGGAGTAATAGAATTCTATAAGGTAATTGTCTAAAGAACAGGAAACAAAAAGGTAATCATAGCTGGAAACTTTTCAAGTTTAAAACCATCATAAGTATCTCTGAGGCCAGTTTGAGTGTCTTTATTACGAGAATTAATCTAGTTATAATTTATTCAGATTGGCCACACAATTCATTTGTTACTAGAATACATTTGCTTCTGCTTTATTGTTCTCTTCTATTTAAAAATGTTTTTTGTAACCAAATACAGTCAGAAACCAACTCTCCCAAATCACTGACTGGGTCTATTTTTCTTCTCCCTAACTTTATTTTCTGACTGTGGCTTATTTTATTGTTTTAATTTGGATTTTTTCTTCTAAGCATAGCATATTGCCTTACTAAGAAATGTATCAAAAATATACAACCAGAACACAGTAATATATATTTAAATAAACTATTCTTGAATACCTAACAACATATAAAACTCACAGAAACCATTCTACACTTGCTTTTCATCAACACTCAAACATTTACTAAAGTGCATTCAGGGGGAAAAAAGCTGCAGAACAAGAACACTTTCACTGGTTGAGACTCATATACTATCTGTGATCTGCAAATTAACCTATTCATACCTGGTGTTGATGGTCTCTCCAACATATTCAAATGATGGTAGATAAAAGCTTGACTATCATGAACAGTGTCCATATCAATTTCCTCCTCTTCCTGAGAGTTTGAAAACTAAAACACCAGCAAGAAATATGTAAAAATAAGGGAATATTAATAATTAACTCTAACAGGTCTTACTTTTCTGGGGAAAGGAAGCAAATTTATCACTGATAATGAACAAAAGTGAAGGAATATATAATATAAAAGTCTAGTTCATTATCCTTCTTTCTAATTTACAGTGGAAACCGCGTGAACATTTAGAACATTAATTGGCAGCTTCATTCCCTGCCAGCCAATAAAGAATCTGATGGGAGACGATTTTGCCAAAGTAATCGTAACAACTACCTTACACATATGCACAGCATGTCTTTTGTTAGGCTACAGCTGTTAGAAAACTCAGCAAAAGACTTTACTGTTATACTAAATACCCTACACATTGTTAAAGTTGAATTGCCATTTTCTTACTCTGATTTTTAGTTTGACTTTACTGTCTTCATTCTTCTCTGGTATCTGCCCTGGCTCCAATGGGGACCCAAGTGGCATATCAGCCTTCCTCTTCACCCCTTGCTGATGAACAGAAATGCTGGATGCGGTTTCCTTAACAAGATGATCGTCCTCCTGAAGCAGCATTTAAAGATTAAAATTAGAAGACAGCAAAAGCATATTTAAATCTAAAAGTGACATAATGGTTGAAAACACACTTGAGTTGAACAGAACCTTCCGTGTAGTTGAGGCAAAAAATATTCCTTAAAACCTTTCATGGACTTGTGCCACTCTCTCCTACAAACATACTTTCTCTTTACTTCAATCCTTGCTCCCTCTGCATATCTAGAACTGGCCTCTCTTCTGTCCCGTCTCACAATCATGGTACTGTTAGTGTGCAATGAATCTCTGCAGCTCCTGAAAAGTCTTTCTATATATCTGCCTCACTAACTCTAAATCTCAGTTGAATTATCATAGTTTCTGATCTAAACAAGGGATTTAGATGAATCTTCTCAGAGGTTAAATTTAAAAGCGAACACTAATTTTGTTGAATAAAAGTAAAATATCATGGTTATGCCCCTGATTTTCTTTTACATGTCATACTAGCTTTTCTCCAAAAAGGAGGAGTGAAAGAACCCTTTTAAAATTACTGCTTAGATTAACCAAATAAAGATAAGAGGAACATGAAAATAAATGTATACATCGAATGAGTTACAAACTACACAGTTATAGGCATTAAAAAGGAGAAAGGCCTTCCAAAGTACAATGAAAACACAAAATAAAATACAGGAAAAGACAAACGTATTTACAGAAATAGACATTAGCCCTTTCTAAAACCTAGACAAAAGTAAGGCCTACCATAGCCTTTTCTCCAAACCATTAGAAGCATCTACTACTATACTAAGGTACTACTATACTGCTTCTGAATCAGAGGTGTCCCACACCAATCACGAGGCGAAATGCATGCTTTCTAGAATTAAAACTTCAGCCTTGGTAACTTACCTCCTCCCACAGCAGATTCCAGAACAACAATAATTTAACAATTCTCATTCTCAAACAACTCATGCTCACAGAACATGCAACCTCAAAAGACAGTCTAGTCAACCTAAATATGCTCTAGTGTCTGTCAGAAATTCTTTTTACTTCACAAAAATATATTTTTATCCTTGGTCAGGCCTCTTCATTTCATCTTCTGTTATTACTTCTAATACTATTTAAGTCTGTGAAACATTCTGGAAGAAAGTTTGCCTGAGGTGCTATCCAACTTCTGTACTGTATTATTCTGTTTGTATTTCACAAGGAAAACTAAATCAGCATCAGTTTAGGGTGATTTTTTTTTAAAATAAACACAGCCAAGTTCTGGGAACTGAGAAGAGGCTACCTAGATCCTTAAAGCAGAAAAATCCATAAACACTCAGAA
The DNA here is from genome assembly GCF_965140285.1 of Lepidochelys kempii. Classification (NCBI taxonomy): domain Eukaryota; kingdom Metazoa; phylum Chordata; order Testudines; family Cheloniidae; genus Lepidochelys; species Lepidochelys kempii. Next base: position 25,065,691 of record NC_136381.1, on the reverse strand, counting down.
ATCAAGGTATTGCGTGTGCTGTAAGCACATCTAATAACAAAGACACATATTTAAGCACGTTTCACAAACAACAGATATAGTGAAATGATGTCGTTTGCTCACACATTTTTCAGAGTATGCTGCTTCCAAGTATATTACAAGCTAATGGCCACATCTGCCTTTGAATACACATAGCTATCTGCCTATGAGTTACTGTGAGGTGCTCAGATACCAGCAAAAAATGTTACAGAAACGTTTATAAATAAGGACATTCATGATGCACATCTGAGGACAGAAACTAGTTATATGTGAATAAGTTAAGTGTTGCACAAATGCTGATAACTTTCAGAGGCAATTCAAAGAATCTCTGATGATCCACACATTAACATTAAATTTCTGCACTCATATTTTTATCCTCTAAAAGCTTTGAGCATAACTCTTACTCTAAAGATAAGGACTAGAGAAAAGATGGACTTTTTAGTGAGAAAAAATTCTGTATTTATTTCCCATTACTTTGAATGTATGTTATTTTTACTCCTAAGCGTGCTATATGCCTCACAGGGAGTAAAAGAACAGGTTCCCATCCCAAACTGCTTATAATCTAATTTTATACATGACGAGCGAGCTACCCTTTGCCCACTGAGTTCTCTCACTAGCACTTAGTCTTATAGCAGTTGATTTTTTTTTAATTAACCTGTCACACAAATAGTCTTCTCTTTCTCTACTAAATGTTGATTTTTCCCTCCATAACTACATCTGCCCAAGGCCCACTTTAGGCAAGATTTAGTTCTGAGCTAGTGGCAGTTTTTGTATTAAAATACCTTACTTTAAAATCCAACATCCTGCATCCTCAAAGGCCTAGAAATGGGATCTTCATACCGTTGGGAAGAGGACTTTTCTAGTTTCCCAGTGGGACCATGCACTTAAAAGGAAAACACTATCAGATTTTAAATCTGACATTTTTAGGCACTTCTATGAGTCTCTTGGAGCTATGTATTCAGGTGTAGTTGGACTCATGGGAACTAAGGCACTTGGTTTCTAGATGGAGAAAACTCAATACATCCCGTTTTCATGCTGATAAAAATCTTTACACCACAGCATCACAGGTTCTGCGTACATCAAGCTTACTTCTTGTAAATGATACAGAAAACAGTTACGTTTTAGAATGGATACAAATGAGGAGTGAGGGTGGGCTTGGCAAACTAACTGGAAGGTCATTCCACACAATTAGGGAAAAGGCACAAAGGTGGAATGAGAGAAAGAGACAGAGGGTATTAAGGCTGGCACTATACTGGAAGACTTGAGAGTAACACAAAACAAAAAGGTCAGAGGGTTAAGTCTTGAAAGTTCAGACAAGAAGTCTGAATTCATTACACAGTACAATTCGGAGCCAGTGGAAATATTCAAAGCAGGGTGAGGGAGGCATGTGCAGATGGTCAGTGCTTACAGTGCTTTGGAATCCTATCAGTTGCCCATGATTGTTAGGATTGTTCACCGGTTCCTGACTGTTTGCCACTGACTCAGGGACGATGGTAGGATTAAGTACAGCTTTCTTTTCTTTCAGATTAAGGACCAGTCCAAGCTCTGGTAATGGCAAACAAGAAGGTCTATTGAGGCCAAAAAGTGTGAAGTACAGGTCCACAGCACCACATCGGAGCCTCCAGTCGTGTGAAGTACCTAAAAATCAAGGAGGTGCAACTGTTAAAATGTAGAGATAATCTTTAAAAACAAAAAAAAAAGTTCAAATGATTTGGAGTCATCAAGCTGTGCACATTTTTAGCCTCTGTTGCCCTCATCCTTCCCTCCTATTATTTGTTACATTCACTTGTTATGTTTGCTTTTAATAAACACTGTAAGCTGTTTGAGGCTGGGAGCATGTCTTCCTATATGTTCTGTACAACGCTTGCCACAACAGGACCCCAATCACAACGGGGATCTTTGGGAGCTATATCACAACAACACTAAATCATATTAATAAAAAAATACACATGCCATTAGTTTCCATATTTAACATCTCATTTTAGATTTTAGTATCAAAGACAATTAGCAGGTAAGTGGAACAACACATTGACAAACTAGCCTTTCACCTCAGCAGGTCTGGATGCGAAAATGAGTTACATGAAAAATAAACTGAATTTTATTGCTTCAACCTATTCTCTAACTGTCTACATCACAAAACTATAAAATCCAGCACAACTAACAGTGGCTGGGGAAGCTGTAAAATTGGTAAACTAAGCAAGAAGCTTAAATAGCAACAATCATTGCCACACCAGAAACTAGCTTCAACCATTCACATATTCTGTAGTACAAATCAATAAAATCCTGGCAATTCAATTTTGCTATACACTCAGAGTCATGATGTTTCTACCCCATCTTGTCTCCTGTACTGTATGATCATTATTATCTTGCCTTTGTTACAAGTCTACACATATGCAGTGTAGCTGTGTCAGTCCCAGAATATTAGAGACACTAAGTGGGTGAGGTTATATCTTTTACTCGATCAACTTCTCTTTGTGAGAGAGACAAGCTTTCGAGCACCCAGAGCTGAAGAAGAACTTGTCTCTCTCACCAACAGAAGTTGGTTCAATAAAAGACATTACTTCACTCACCTTGTCTCTCAAGCCTACATATACTCTTTTTAAAAATAATGTATGTTACTGAATACCATGTAGGAGGTCAGCTCTAGGCAAGGGACTGAGATGCAGTCTGCAATCATAAGTAAAATCAGTTGTCACTTCTGTCTGTCTTTCTTACATCCACACAACAGCAACAGACTCCAGTTACTAGTGAAGCATTACGGTCCAAGACAACCATAGTTCTAAGTCTGTGGGAAAGAGACATGACTGAAAAGGAACCATGTTTTCCTCTGTGTTTTATAACATTTAGCAGAAGAAAAACCCCAATCATGACTGGGGCATAACTGTTGCACACACTCTGGAAATGTCACTGACGTAATTCAAAAGGAACAACTAATATGACTACCATCTAGTATGTTTCAACTTGAATCCAATATTTTGATTTGTAATTAAATTTAAGAAAATGTTTTAATACACTGAAAATGCTTTTATGAAAAATGAAATGATTAAAAACTCCATGTTGCATTGACATCATGACACACGAATGGTAAAAGCACATTTGGCACCACCCGTAGCAAAAAATATCTAACATCTGGCACAATGCTGTAAATACAATGGTTTTGGTGCAAACTCAGGCCAGCACTTGATTGATTACGAGTTCATCAAACATATTGTTCTCTACTAGGAATAGAAATTAAATTGGTAAACAAGGCAAGGATGAGCCAACTGCCATGTTGATTTGGCTGAGCAAGACCTTGCAGAGGGGAAAATTACAAGATGTATTCTTGTGGATTACAAGTACCATGGGAGCGAACAGTTTTTGGAATACTGGAAATGGCCCAACTTGATTATCATACACATTGTAAGGAGAGTGGTCACTTGGGATAAGCTATTACCAGCAGGAGAGTGAGTTTGTGTGTGTGGTTTTTGGAAAAAGGGGGGGGGGTGAGAAAACCTGGATTTGTGCTGGAAATGGCCCACCTTGATTATCATACACATTGTAAAGAGAGTGGTCACTTTGGATGGGCTATTACCAGCAGGAGAGTGAGTTTGTGTGTGTGTGTGTGGGGGGGGGGGGGGCGGAAGGTGAGAAAACCCGGATTTGTGCTGGAAATGGCCCAACTTGATTATCATACACATTGTAAGGAGAGTGATCACTTTAGATAAGCTATTACCAGCAGGAGAGTGGGGTGGGAAGAGGTATTGTTTCATGGTCTCTGTGTATATAATGTCTTCTGCAGTTTCCACAGTATGCATCCGATGAAGTGAGCTGTAGCTCACGAAAGCGTATGCTCAAATAAATTGGTTAGTCTCTAAAGTGCCACAAGTACTCCTTTTCTTTTTGCGAATACAGACTAACACGGCTGTTATTCTGAAACCAGTTTTTGGAATAGACTTAGTTGTATATATTTATGCAGTTTCATGCACCTCTTTTCTGATGAGAGTTGCATGAACAACTGGCTGGTGATGGGGGGACAGATCTAACATTCAAATTGAACATGAAAATACGCTGATGAGATAAGAACTATCCTTATTTTTTCTTTATAAATGATCTGGCAATTTAATATTCAATAAGAGATAATCAATATTCAGCATCAGTCCCACTTTCACAGAGAAGGTCATCAGAATTGTTAATCTTAAATACAACTGCAGGGAGAATATGTGAACCCCTGTAAATATAGCTCATCACTACACTCTTTGGAATTCAGTAGCATCATCAACTTTATGTTTGTCAATAAAAGATTACAGAAAAAAAAAAAAAGATTTGTTTCCCCACAATGTAATTATTTTAGGTTTTTGTAAATTTAAATGCAGCACTGCTTGAAGACCATGCAGCCATATATCTGGTGGATTATTAATTCATCTTGCCTTTAACAAACATTTTTATTGGCACTCACACTTTGCAATTATCTTGGTATTTTTATTTACAGAAAATAAAATTCAACCAGAATGTCACCTTCATGCATAGGGATTTAAGTGCTTAAAGTCATAAATATAATGAAAATGTATATCTTATTTGTTATTTGCAAAAAGAGGTAATGGATATAAGTGAACACTTCACACACACTTCTCTTGAGAAACAAGGAACACAAATTCTCTGGAGATAGATTCAGGAAATAAACATTTTGATGTTGACTCTTGGCAAATCTTATAGAACTGAACAACTAGTAGTCTTCCTACTTTAACCCCTGGAGTGTAGCTGTAAACTTTCAAGCACTAAAAATAAAGATGCAAAGAGAACAGTCAGCTCTGAATGACCTAAAAGACTACGTAAATATTTATATGTAATCCGTACTGTGCCAAATGTTAAAGAACAGTTCGTGAGTACTGGAGAAAACTGACTCAGTAATGAAAACAAGTCAATAGCAAAAGATACAATCCCTTCTCACAATCGGTTCTTTACTAGTCAAAGCCAAGTAAGTCTTAATTTTAAAGTAAAAACTTCTTAAGATCTAATTTATCCACAGAAATTCTAAAATCTACTTTACTCATTTAGGTTGGGGATGGGGTGCTTAATCTAATGAGAACTTGAAGTGTTTGATACATTTGAATATTGAAAATAATTCAAAAATTCATTTCAGGATTTATTCAAAAATTATATATATGAAAATTACATTCCAACATTTTGTAATAGAAAAGACACAATGTGTGAAGTAGCAACACAAGGTGAAAACTGTTGGCCCTACAACAAGAAATAATTCTTTTGCAGGCTTGGATCACGGATCACACAAGGTGTGAGTCTATGCTAAACGTACTTTTCAACAAGTACAGTAATTGCAGAAGATGGAGAAAAACAGGATGCCAAAGGACAATCCTGTATGTTAGACAGCCCTATGAGATGATGAAAGTGTGAATGGAAAGCCTCAATTTTTGAGCTTTTAACAAACAAACAAACCTAAAGAGAGCTCATTTTATATACCAGAGAATGTGCAGAATGTTAACCACTCCAAGTTTTTTAAAATACAGAAGAGATTCAACCTGAATTCATAAGTTTCCAAAGCTGATCCACCAAAGCTTCATTGCACAAGGGAGACTCCAAGTTCTTAGTAAAGGGTGGATTCCTTGTCAGCATGTTCAAAATCTTATGTCTGAAAGAGAAACAAAAGTTGCTTTTTTAATCTAAATGAACTGAGACTCCAAAGTTACTGTGTTTTGTATGTCTGCAATTCTGTTTTTGACACTGGAGTTTTTATTGGGCATACAAATATTAAGATTTGTGAGCCCCTAATATATACATGTATTTTAGTTCCTTTTAGCTCTTTCTTCTGTCTGTACATACACACGTATATGCACATCTCATCCCCAAATTAGTTAGTTTTCAGGTAATAAATAGGACATGACCAGGGTGGACATTAGTTGATAGCATCACTCATCACGGTAAAGGGAAAGTGTGATTTTGTATCTAGGCTGATTTGTTTTCATGACAATTTGAAAGGCCGTGTTATGCTCTAAGGTAAATTAATTGGAGCTGTACTGAGTCAATATACTCTTCATATTCTAATAAATATTTATTTTCAGTTGGATTTTAAAAAAAAAACATGTCTAAACATTAAACGTGTTACAAAATGACAGGAATCAGTAAAAATATTTAAGACTCACTCTTCCCTTTTTAAAGGGACGCCTATAATTTAGAAATTACATTACTGTCTGAATATTTTGCATGCAACACCTCTGACCCCAATACTTGACAGCAGTGAGCAAAAAACAAACACTGTATTTTTTCAGACGGTTTACTATGCTTGTGACAACATATTGGGAATAGTGATTGTCACCATTTCCCCTAAATAGTCAGTTTTCTCCCTTGTTGAAAAGACCCTTATAAATATGGGAACAGAAAAACCTTTAACATTTGAAGGGATTTTTTAAATATTCAGGATATAATTTTTAAAGTGTGCTCTATCTGAAACTGGAATTTAAAAATGAATAAAAAATGCAAACTGACAGGATCTCTTTGAGAGACTCAATTAAAATATTCTGTTTCCTCAGCTAATGTTGCCTGTTACATGTATCTGATCTAATGGGTCAAATTATACGCAACTTCCTTTAAAAAGAATAACAGCAATATATTCCTAGGACTAGGGAAATTAGTAACTATACTTGCAAAGGAAGCCTAAAAGATAAATAGGAAAAATACCTAAGTCTATTCATCTTAAAGAACAGTACTACTACATTGGCAATCAGGGACAGACAGAAATGAGGAGCAGGGAAACGAAGATCAGAGGTTGCCCATGCTAAAATATATACAGCATTGCATTGGCTAAATCTAAATTAAATCTGATAAAATTATCAAATAACCACAACATTTTTACAGGTTTCAGAGTAACAGCCGTGTTAGTCTGTATTCGCAAAAAGAAAAGGAGTACTTGTGGCACCTTAGAGACTAACCAATTTATTTGAGCATAAGCTTTCGTGAGCTACAGCTCACTTCATCGGATGCATACTGTGGAAAGTGTAGAAGATCTTTTTATATACACACAAAGCATGAAAAAATACCTCCTCCCACCCCACTCTCCTGCTCGTAATAGCTTATCTAAAGTGATCACTCTCCTTACAATGTGTATGATAATCAAGGTGGGCCATTTCCAGCACAAATCCAGGGTTTAACAAGAATGTCTGAGGAGCGGGGGGGGAGTAGGAAAAAACAAGGGAAAATAGGTTACCTTGCATAATGACTTAGCCACTCCCAGTCTCTATTCAAGCCTAAGTTAATTGTATCCAATTTGCAAATGAATTCCAATTCAGCAGTCTCTCGCTGGAGTCTGGTTTTGAAGTTTTTTTGTTGTAATATAGCAACTTTCATGTCTGTAATTGCGTGACCAGAGAGATTGAAGTGTTCTCCGACTGGTTTATGAATGTTATAATTCTTGACATCTGATCTGTGTCCATTTATTCTTTTATGTAGAGACTGTCCAGTTTGACCAATGTACATGGCAGAGGGGCATTGCTGGCCCATGATGGCATATATCACATTGGTGGATGTGCAGGTGAACGAGCCTCTGATAGTGTGGCTGATGTTATTAGGCCCTGTGATGGTGTCCCCTGAATAGATATGTGGGCACAGTTGGCAATGGGCTTTGTTGCAAGGATGGGTTCCTGGGTTAGTGGTTCTGTTGTGTGGTATGTGGTTGCTGGTGAGTATTTGCTTCAGGTTGGGGGGCTGTCTGTAGGCAAGGACTGGCCTGTCTCCCAAGATTTGTGAGAGTGTTGGGTCATCCTTCAGGATAGGTTGTAGATCCTTAATAATGCGTTGGAGAGGTTTTAGTTGGGGGCTGAAGGTGATGGCTAGTGGCGTTCTGTTATTTTCTTTGTTAGGCCTGTCCTGTAGTAGGCGACTTCTGGGAACTCTTGATCTTGTGCTTTTTCAGGGAGTTTCTTGAGCAAATGCTGTAGTTTCTTTTGGTAACTCTCAGTGGGATCAGAGGTTAATGGCTTGTAGAAAGTGGTGTTGGAGAGCTCCCGAGCAGCCTCTTGTTCATACTCCGACCTATTCATGATGACAACAGCACCTCCTTTGTCATTCTTTTTGATTATGATGTCAGAGTTGTTAACCTATCCAACTATACTCTCAGCCCAGCAGAAGCAGCTGTCCTATCTCGGGGCCTCTCCTTCTGCCCCTCCACCCCCACAAACATGATTCAGTTCTGTGGTGACCTAGAATCCTATTTTCGACGTCTCCAACTCAAGGAATATTTCCAACATACCTCTGAACAACATACTAATCCACAGAGACCTCCCTACCAACACTACAAAAAGAAGGATTCTAGGTGGACTCCTCCTGAAGGTCAAAACAGCAGACTGGACTTCTACATAGAATGCTTCCGCCGATGTGCACGGGCTGAAATTGTGGAAAAGCAGCATCACTTTCCCCATAACCTCAGCCGTGTGGAACACAATGCCAACCACAGCCTCAGAAACAACTCTAACATCATAATCAAAAAGGCTGACAAAGGAGGTGCTCCAACACCACTTTCTACAAGCCATTACCCTCTGATCCCACTGAGAGTTACCAAAAGAAACTACAGCATTTGCTCAAGAAACTCCCTGAAAAAGCACAAGATCAAATCCGCACAGACACACCCCTGGAACCCCGACCTGGGATATTCTATCTACTACCTAAGATCCATAAACCTGGAAATCCTGTGCGCCCCATCATCTCAGGCATTAGCACCCTGACAGCAGGATTGTCTGGCTATGTAGACTCCCTCCTCAGGCCCTACGTTACCAGTACTCCCAGCTACCTTCGAGACACCACTTACTTCCTGAGGAAACTACAATCCATCGGTGATCTTCCTGATCACACCATCCTGGCCACTATGGACGTAGAAGCCCTCTACACCAACATTCCATACAAAGATGGACTACAAGCTGTCAAGAACATTATCCCCGATAATGTCACGGCTAACCTGGTGGCTGAACTTTGTGACTTTGTCCTTACCCATAACTATTTTACATTTGGGAACAATGTATACCTTCAAATCAGCGGCACTGCTATGGGTACCCGCGTGGCCCCACAGTATGCCAACATTTTTATGGCTGACTTAGAACAACGCTTCCTCAGCTCTCGTCCCCTAACACCCCTACTCTACTTGCGCTATATTGATGACATCTTCATCATCTGGATCCATGGAAAAGAAGCCCTTGAGGAATTCCACCGTGATTTTCAACAATTTCCATCCCACCATCAACCTCAGCCTGGTCCAGTTCACACAAGAGATCCCCTTCCTGGACACTACAGTGCTAATAAACGATGGTCATATAAACACCACCCTATACCGGAAACCTACTGACCGCTATTCCTACCTACATGCCTCAAGCTTTCACCCTGACCACATCACCACATGATCCATCGTCTACAGCCAAGCTCTGCGATACAACCGCATTTGCTCCAACCCCTCAGACAGAGAAACACCTACAAGATTTCTATCAAGCATTCTTACAACTACAATACCCACCTGCGGAAGTGAAGAAACAGATTGACAGAGCCAGAAGAGTTCCCAGAAGTCACCTACTACAGGACAGGCCTAACAAAGAAAATAACAGAACGCCACTAGCCGTCACCTTCAGCCCCCAACTAAAACCTCTCCAACGCATTATTAAGGATCTACAACCTATCCTGAAGGATGACCCAACACTCTCACAAATCTTGGGAGACAGGCCAGTCCTTGCCTACAGACAGCCCCCCAACCTGAAGCAAATACTCACCAGCAACCACATACACATACATAACAGAATCACTAACCCAGGAACCTATCCTTGCAACAAAGCCCGTTGCCAACTGTGCCCACATATCTATTCAGGGGACACCATCACAGGGCCTAATAACATCAGCCACACTATCAGAGGCTCGTTTACCTGCACATCCACCAATGTGATATATGCCATCATGGGCCAGCAATGCCCCTCTGCCATGTACATTGGTCAAACTGGACAGACTCTACGTAAAAGAATAAATGGACACAAATCAGATGTCAAGAATTATAACATTCATAAACCAGTCGGAGAACACTTCAATCTCTCTGGTCACGCGATTACAGACATGAAAATTGCTATACTACAACAAAAAAACTTCAAATCCAGACTCCAGCGAGAAACTGTTGAATTGGAATTCATTTGCAAATTGGATACAATTAACTTAGGCTTGAATAGAGACTGGGAGTGGCTAAGTCATTATGCAAGGTAACCTGTTTCCCCTTGTTTTTTCCTACTACTCCCCTCCTCAGACGTTCTTGTTAAACCCTGGATTTGTGCTGGAAATGGCCCACCTTGATTATCATACACATTGTAAGGAGAGTAGTCACTTTAGATAAGCTATTACCAGCAGGAGAGTGGGGTGGGAGGAGGTATTTTTTCATGCTTTGTGTGTATAAAAAGATCTTCTACACTTTCCACAGTATGCATCCGATGAAGTGAGCTGTAGCTCACGAAAGCTTATGCTCAAATAAATTGGTTAGTCTCTAAGGTGCCACAAGTACTCCTTTTCTTTTTATAACATTTTTACTTATCCTTTCACCCCATCTACAGTCTAACAACTGTTTTACACTCTTTGATAGCCAAACATAATGATGTTCATTCAGTCCTAACACACTTGAGATTAAAAATAATTTGTTATATGCAACAGATCAATATTAGATTTACGTGTGCCAATTGTCTGTAGGAAAGACTCTTAAATCAAAGGACAAAACAGAAAATTCATGTAGTCTGAGACTAAAAACTGATCAAATTTTATTTTTTTAGTTATGGAATGTTAAACAATGATAAACACTTTGCTAAGTATAAATTAACATAAACATCAAAGATGAATTTTGGTGGTATTTTACAAATTAATGGAAACAAATTTTCACAAAATATTTATAGATTTTAAGGCCAGAAATGACCACTATGGTCATCTAGCCTAACCTCTGGCATAACACAGGCCAAAGAACTCTATGCACTAATTCTAATATTAGTGAAAAGTGCTGACTTTAGGTATTTGTAGACATACTAACCTTACATAAGGTACAGGATCATTCTGAACCATGTTAAGCAACCACTGTAATTCCTCATAACTCCGATCAACTACAACAAAAATTAAATGACTTGTTAATTGTATGCAGAGACAACTAAAGAGCGAAGCAAAGACCAATTAAGACCAATTAGAAAATTATTCTATATATGTTACATAGAATCACCAGGGATTATCTGTAGCTGTATGATTGGACTGTATCACAAATGATGAAACAGACATTAATAAAGGTATGTTGGCAACAAGAAGAAAGCCAAGGAATGTGTGGGCCCTTTACTGAATGAGGGAGGCAACCTAGTGACAGAGGATGTGGAAAAAGCTAATGTACTCAATGCTTTTTTTGCCTCTGTTTTCACTAACAAGGTCAGCTCCCAGACTGCTGCGCTGGGCATCACAAAATGGGGAAGAGATGGCCAGCCCTCTGTGGAGATAGAGGTGGTTAGGGACTATTTAGAAAAGCTGGACGTGCACAAGTCCATGGGGCCGGACAAGTTGCATCCGAGAGTGCTGAAGGAATTGGCGGCTGTGATTGCAGAGCCATTGGCCATTATCTTTGAAAACTCGTGGCGAACCGGGGAAGTCCCGGATGACTGGAAAAAGGCTAATGTAGTGCCAATCTTTAAAAAAGGGAAGGAGGAGGATCCTGGGAACTACAGGCCAGTTAGCCTCACCTCAGTCCCTGGAAAAATCATGGAGCAGGTCCTCAAAGAATCAATCCTGAAGCACTTGCATGAGAGGAAAGTGATCAGGAACAGCCAGCATGGATTCACCAAGGGAAGGTCATGCCTGACTAATCTAATTGCCTTTTATGATGAGATTACTGGTTCTGTGGATGAAGGGAAAGCAGTGGATGTATTGTTTCTAGACTTTAGCAAAGCTTTTGACACGGTCTCCCACAGTATTCTTGTCAGCAAGTTAAGGGCTGGATGAATGCACTATAAGGTGGGTAGAAAGCTGGCTAGATTGTCGGGCTCAACGGGTAGTGATCAATGGCTCCATATCTAGTTGGCAGCCGGTATCAAGTGGAGTGCCCCAAGGGTCGGTCCTGGGGCCGGTTTTGTTCAATATCTTCATAAATGATCTGGAGGATGGTGTGGATTGCACTCTCAGCAAATTTGCGGATGATACTAAACTGGGAGGAGTGGTAGATACGCTGGAGGGGAGGGATGGGATACAGAAGGACCTAGACAAATTGGAGGATTGGGCCAAAAGAAATCTGAGGAGGTTCAATAAGGATAAGTGCAGGGTCCTGCACTTAGGACGGAAGAACCCAATGCACAGCTACAGACTAGGGACCGAATGGCTAGGCAGCAGTTCTGCGGAAAAGGACCTAGGGGTGACAGTGGACGAGAAGCTGGATATGAGTCAGCAGTGTGCCCTTGTTGCCAAGAAGGCCAATGGCATTTTGGGATGTATAAGTAGGGGCATAGCGAGCAGATCGAGGGACGTGATCGTTCCCCTCTATTCGACATTGGTGAGGCCTCATCTGGAGTACTGTGTCCAGTTTTGGGCCCCACACTTCAAGAAGGATGTGGATAAATTGGAGAGAGTCCAGCGAAGGGCAACAAAAATGATTAGGGGACTGGAACACATGAGTTATGAGGAGAGGCTGAGGGAGCTGGGATTGTTTAGCCTGCAGAAGAGAAGAATGAGGGGGGATTTGATAGCTGCTTTCAGCTACCTGAAAGGGGGTTCCAAAGAGGATGGCTCTAGACTGTTCTCAATGGTAGCAGATGACAGAACGAGGAGTAATGGTCTCAAGTTGCAGTGGGGGAGGTTTAGATTGGATATTAGGAAAAACTTTTTCACTAAGAGGGTGGTGAAACACTGGAATGCGTTACCTAGGGAGGTGGTAGAATCTCCTTCCTTAGATATTTTTAAGGTCAGGCTTGACAAAGCCCTGGCTGGGATGATTTAACTGGGAATTGGTCCTGCTTCGAGCAGGGGGTTGGACTAGATGACCTTCTGGGGTCCCTTCCAACCTGATATTCTATGATTCTATGATTCTATGATTTCCATGTCAGTATAGATTAATACTAGTGATACATCTAAAATGACATTATTTTCTTTTTAAAAGGAGCAAAAATTCTTCAGTATTCATCATTACACACTAAAAAGTGAATAGTATGTAGAGAATATAATCCTGTAGTCTCTTTCATTCAGAAGAGTATGAGAAATATTATCCTGACGCTAACTATCCATTAAGTTTTGTGATAGATGTCTAGCTGTAAATAATGATAAGAAAATACTCACTTGGACTACTGGCCTTACTTATACACGAAACTGTGAACATACTCTTCTCCATATGCTTATAATCTTTTTTCTATCAAAGTGTTTTTGAATATTTCAACAGCCAGTGACCCAATCATGAATGTGTTAGCGAGTGCTCCCAAAGTAAATACCGTACATGGATTTGTTTAAGACTAGGAACTAAATTAGTAGGTTAGGTAGAGGCTTAAATCATTTGACTGTATCCCTTTAATACTGCATAATACTACAAAAGAAAAAAAAAACAATAGCATGGGATAAAGTAAACATACGAAAATACACAAATTCAAAGAGGCTAATTTTCACTCAGCTGTTTTCCTCATTTCATTTTCCCGGGGTGCTGCAACATTTTTAATTCACTACCACCCACAATATGTAGTTACTTGCTCAGGAGTGGCTTTACTTATCGATCCAAATAGTATCCTCCACATTTCAACTGCATTTACTAATTGTTTCTGTGCAGATGCCTTCAACAAAAAGTCTACTGCTCTTTTTCTACTTTATAGAAACATTCTCCATTTTTTGTATTTCATTTCCCTTAACTAATTTTCATCTGTTTTATTTACCTCCATTCAACTTTTCCTTCTGATTTGTTTCAGTTTTGGTCTTTACTTCAGCAGTTTTTGGACTATAACTTATTTAGCTTTTCTAGTCTAATCTACACCAATGAATAGTTGCTATTGCTCTTTGAAATGACCTATACACTTCTGAATATACGGCAACTCTGTTTTAATGGAACAGGTAATTATACTGAAAATTATCTTCAGAAAATCAGCATCTTCTCCTTTTAATAGCTCTACTAGAAGAAAGAATGGTTACAAACGCTACAGGAATTGTGGTTCTTCAAGATGTTTAGTCAATGAGCATCCTACTATAGGTACACATACACCTCATGTGTGAGAGACTGGATATATAGATTTTTTTTTCTTAGCAGTGTCCATCAGGCTGTGCATGTGCGTGTGCTTTCGTGTGGTCCTGCATGAGGGCATCAAGGGTGGAGAGGCCACAAACCTCCCTCAGTTCCCTCTCAATTCAAAGCCTGCATTGATCAGGATTCCCAGAAGTGGGGACAGAGGGTGGGGTTATGGGATCCACAGTATCTTAACTAACCTCAGTTGCTGTATGGTAAGTAATTGTTCTTTTTTTGAGTATGTGTCAGTGTGGATCCCTCTAGAGGTGACTGACAAGTGGTATCCTCCCCCGAGAGTGGGAATGAGGAGTTTCAGCTGTATCAGTCAGAGATAGAAGTATTGCACTCCCAAACTTGGCATCTGATCTGGCTGCCACATCAAAATGCATGTTCAACAAAAGCTAGTGAGTTGCTCCACATAACTGCCTTGCAGATTACAGAGACTAACTTTTCTGAAGCAGGTGGACAATGGAGTAGTCCTTAATGTTTGGATGGAGTGACTCACCAGCCAATTGATAACAGGTAGAAATATGCTGCATGATCCATTTCAAGTTTCTCTATGATGAAAGAGCTTGGCGTTTTGATACTAGATATAGTCACAAAGAGGCGGAGAAAGCCTGAAAAGTTTGGTCCTTTCATAATATATGTAGGTAATATAACAAGGCTCTGGAGACGTCCAAGCATGCAGCTTCTTCTCTCTTGGCACTTAGTTCAGCTTCACCTGACGACTGATAAGGTGATGGGGTTGGTTCAGGTGAATTTCAAGACCACCTTAATTGATGAACTTAGAGTGTAGTTTCATCACCATCTCATCCCCATGGAAGGAGGTGTAACGCAGACTGGCCATAAGACCGTGGTGTTCACTAACTCTGTGTTGAGGTAACTGCCATGAGAAAAAACAGGCTGATGGCAATGTGGTATATTGAGCACTCTGAGAATGCTTCCAGAGGACACTCGCTAAGCTTTAAAAGGAAAATATGAGGTCCCATGTGGGAGTCAGGTCCTGACTGGAGGACAAGTATGAAGACAACCCTGGAGGAATTTCAGTATCAAAGTGTGACCAGTCAGAGTATGACTGTACTAGAACATGATACGCCAATTTCACAGCAAGGTGAAACTTAAGGAATTAAATGTTACCCTGTATGTTTCAGGAGGGAAATGTAGTCCAAGATTTTTCAGTATTGGGGTTTCCACTGGGTCAATATTATTCTGAGTTGCCCATATGGATAACCTTTTACATTTTGGAAAGTATATCTTCCTGGTGGAAGGTTTCCTGCTTTGCATAAGAATTTCCTGATCTTGTAGGGAGCAGCTTCTGTCAGCAGTGCTCAGCCAGCCAAAATGATTACAGATCTGAGTGCTTTATCTGACTGAGGTTCAAGGATACTATGTCTGAGCAAGCCAGGTGGTGTATAGGAGGCTTTTTCAATATCTCTACCAGGTTTGGCAGCCAAACTTGGACAGTATAAGGCTATCACAATGACAAAGCCTTATCCTGTCCAATCTTGGATATTATTCTGGCAATCAGAAGAGTCGGCAGGAAAGCACACAGCAATCCCCAAAGCCACTGAAGGAGGAAGCTGTCCGGTGGGAAGACTGGAGTCATGCTTCCTCTGGAGCAGAAATTCAGATGTTTGGTATCCTTTGTGGCTTCTGCAAACACACAGCTTAATGGGACTAAATCGGGGGACCCGGATAATCTTCATCCAAAAATATTAAAGGAACTGGCACATGAAATTGCAAGCCTGGTAGCAAGAATTTTTAATCAATCTGTAAACTCAGGGGTTGTACCGTATGACTGGAGAATTGCTAACATAGTTCCTATTTTTAAGAAAGGTAAAAAAGTGATCTGTGTAACTATAAGCTGGTTAGTTTGACATCTGTAGTATGCAAGGTCTTGGGAAAAATTTTGAAGGAGAAAGTAATTAAGGACATTGAGGTCAATGGTAATGGGGACAAAATACAACATGGCTTTACAAAAGGTAGATCGTGTCAAACTAACCTGATCTCCTTCTTTGAGAAGGTAACAGATTTTTTAGACAAAGGGAATGCAGTGGATCTAATTTACCTCGATTTCAGTGAGGCATTTGATACGGTTCCACATGGAGAATTATTAGCTAAATTGGAAAAGATGGGGGTCAATATGAAAACTGAAAGGTGGATAAGGAACTGGTTAAAGGGGAGACTACAATGGGTCTCACTGAAAGGTAAACGGTCCGACTGGAAGGAAGTTACTAGTGGAGCTCCTCAGGGATCAGTTTTGGGACCAATCTTTTTATTACTGACCTTGGCACAAAAAGCGTGAATGTATTAATAAAGTTTGCGGATGACACAAAGCTGGTAGGTATTGCCATTACAGAGAAGGACTGGGATATCATACAGGAAGATCTGGATGACCTTGTAAACTGGAGTAATAGTAATAGGATGAAATTTAATAGTAAAAAGTGCAAGGTCACGCATTTAGGTATTAATAACAAGAATTTTTGTTATAAACTGGGGACGCATCACTTGGAAGTAACAGAGGAGGAGAAGGACCTCAGAGTATTGGTTGATCACAGGATGACTATGAGCCGCCAATGTGATATGGCCGTGAAAAAAGCTAATGCGGACTTGGGATACATCGGATGAGGTATTTCCAGTAGAGATAAGGAGGTGTTAGTACCGTTATACAAGGCACTTGTGAGTCCTCATCTGGAACACTGTGTGCAGTTCTGGTCTCCCATGTTTAAGAAGGATGAATTCAAACTGGAACAGGTACAGAGAAGGGCTACTAGGATGATCCAAGGAATGGAAAACCTGTCTTATGAAAGGAGACTCAAGGAGCTTGGCTTGTTTAGCCTAACTAAAAGAAGGCTGAGAGGAGATATGATTACTATCTATAAGTATAGCAGAGGGATAAATAAATGGAGGGAGAAGAATTATTTAAGCTCAGTACCAATGTGGACACAAGAACAAATGGATATAAACTGGCCATCAGGAAGTTTAGGCTTGAAATTAGACAAAGGTTTCTAACCATCAGAGGAATGAAGTTCTGGAACAGCCTTCCAAGGGAAGCAGTGGGGGCAAAAGACATATCTGGCTTCAAGACAAAGCTTGATAAGTTTATGGAGAAGATGATATGATGGGATAGCCTAATTTTGGCAATTAATTGATCTTTGACTACTAGCGGTAGATATGCCCAATGGCCTGTGATGGGATGTTAGATTGGGTGGGATCTGAGTTACTACAGAGAATTCTTTCCTAATTGTCTGGCTGGTGAGTCTTGCCCACATGCTCAGGGTTTAGCTGATCGCCATATTTGGGGTCAGGAAGAAATTTTCCCCCAGGGCAGACTGACAAAGGCCCTGGGGTTTTTTCACCTTCCTCTGCAGCATGGGGCACGAGTCACTTGCTGGAGGAGTCTCTGCACCTTGAAGTCTTTAAACCACAATTTGAGGACTTCAATACTCAGACATAAGTTAGGGGTTTGTTACATGAGTTGGTGGGTGAGATTCCGTGGCCTGCGTTGTGCAGGAGGTCAGACTAGACGATCATAATGGTCCCTTCTGATCTTAAAGTCTATGATTCTATGATATGATGGGACACCCACAGCCAACTGGTGCCTCCCAATACTGGGGGGGAGGGGGGGCACAATCTAACAGGGAGGACATGTGTGTCTCCCCTCCACAGTGACACCCACCCTTCAGAGCACCTAGCCCAGGGCTGCCACACTCTCCAAGCCATATGTTACCTGCGGGGAAGGGGGTTGTGTTCTGTTCTTCTCTCCTTGCGTGTCCCCTTCCCACTCCCTTGGCACATTCGGCCATTCTCCCTGACAGCTGAGCGGAGTATGGGATGGAGCCGTGTCTGCCTGAGAGTCTAGCTGGGAGGAAGGGATAGCCCGCTCCCTGCCTGGGCTAGGCTGGTAAGGAGAAAGGGGGAGTAACTCAGAACCTCAATCTAACAATCCAAATTGGTGTTTTGATGATGAGGGTTGTGAGGTTGATACCTGTGTAGCAGATAGTCTCTTTTTCTGGAACCTATGCCTCTTTCGTTGGGGTTCATAAGGTCTCTGGGAGTCAGAGAACTGAACACGACAAGATCTCTGCGCTATCTGGCACTTACTAAATTTCTTTTTACGTGCATGTGTAAATTCCCTGTGAATACAGAGTGGCTCTGGAATCAATGTATGCAGAGACTTGTAAATATTCTCTGCAATCAGTTTTAAGTCACTGTGGGAAAGGTTGTCAACTGTATTCTGGACCTCAATCTGAAATCCTGAGAGCTGAAGCCTGCAAGCCCCTCTCATGACTACCACTGTAGAAATAAAGCAACCACCTGTGTCAGCAGCATCCAGAGAGGTCTGCAGAGATGTTCTGACAAGAGGCTAATCTTTTGTAACGACTGCCTGGAACCGATCCCTCTGTTCTGGTCGTAAATGCTCAATAAACGAATTGAGATTGGAGTAACTGGAGAAATATAATCATACCATTAACACCTGACAGTAGGTGATCCTAAACTGCAGAGCCACAGACAAGCATGATTTGTGACCAAATGAATCAAGATGCTTCTGATCTCTATTGTACAGCATTGATTTAACATGGTGCTAACTTCCACGTTAACTGGGAAAGATGGAACATAATATGTTTTTCCAGACTTTCTACAAGTGGGCGGTATTGTCGCTGAGATATTACTTCTGGAGGATCCAGCAGAGCAGAACCTTATCAATAGGTAGTGAGTGCAATTCAGGCAGATAATGCTGTAGGCAGACTACCCAGAAGTTTATGTTGTGACTCCTTAACCTTCTCATCAAATGGTATCTGTAAGGAGTCCACTATCATTTTAATGAGGTCCTGGAACTGTTTGAAGTCATCAGCCAGGAATGGTGGGGGAGACAGACTGCTTCATCTGGGGATGAAGAAGAGGTGTTGGTTGGCATAGTGACTTCTTTGTCCACTCTTGCCTCCTGCTCCTTGAAAGTCTCTTCTTGTACTTCGGGACTTTGAGAGAAGATGGGGGCGGGGGGGAATAGTCTATGCCTATTGTGCTGACGAGTGATGCTGGGGGGTCCTAGAGAATTGTTGGTAGTATGCCACTCATGGCTCCCAGTATGGCCAATGGGGAGGCCCATATGGTATAGGTGGGGGTATCAAAGAGTGCTCGTACCACTGGGATTGATCTTTAGGGTGTCTTTCTGGAATATGTTCTTTCTCCCTAGAAGTCGCCATATTAATACTCCTCTAAGAGTGAGGAGGGGAGCCCTGAACTGAAATTTGAGAAACTGATGAGAAATCCCCATCCTCCTCCTCTTCAACGTCACTTTATAGAGGTGGAGCATTGGCAGAAAAAGGTGATGACTCCGTCAGTACTGGGTGAACGTCTGGAGACCTAGAGGTCCTCAGTACCATGAACAGACCAGTAGAGAACAAAGGGGAGCCAGGCATTTCTATCACCACGAGATGAAAATCTAAACTGCAATAGCGACATGCTAAGTTCCCATTAAGCTGCGCAACCGCCTATTAAGTGCTGCGCAGGCACTCAGGGCTGCAGTGGGGAAAGACTCCTCTCCCCCAGCCCTGGACCCAACCCAGCCTGGCTCAGACCTGCCACGGCTGTGGGAGATGCGCCCCTCCCATGGCCCCAACCCAGCCCCGGCATGGACCTGTCGCGGTCATGGGAAGGCACCCTCTTCCCCAGCCCAGGTGCTGCTTCGGGGGGAGTGAAAACTGGGGGGAGTCCTTTCTCCCTGCCATAGCCCCAGGGCTACCCCTTTTGCCTCCCCCCCCAGTGGCGGCGGCCCTGCCAGTAGGGACCCGACAGGGCCACCGATGGGGGATGGCTGGGGGGGGATAAAAGGGGCAGTGACGTTAAAGTGCTGCCGCAGCAAAGCACCGTGCTTAAAGAGCTACCGCAGCAGCGCTTTAATGTTGGCTGCTACGGGCCGGTACCGACGGCCACTTTTTACCGGTATGCCCGTACCGGCTTACTTTCACTCCTGAGGGGGATCCACACTGATACATACTCGAAGAAGGACAGTGCCTTTTACGCAAAGGAGTTATTAATTTCAGTTTCTCCTTTAAGACTTTTGAATACTTTAAGTACTGTTAATTTAGTCTTGGGTCTGCATGTCTATTACTCTAAATAGTAACATCCATATCGGATAAAATTCAGTGACTTAAAAAAAAAAGGGGGGGGATTTTTTTTATTTAAATTGGATTTTTTGATAAGCTTTTTGAGGATAAAACTTATCTAAAGATAGTTTTAATTAAGATATATTATAGCTCAAAGGTATCTCATCATGCAATAGGGATTATAAATTCTAATTCTATAGTATGAGACAATATATTCATGTAATGTTTAAGAAAAGTTTTGTAAATGAGTTTCAATAGTCCATGGATTAGGGACCCAATCTTATGAGGTTCCAGGGTCTTATGTATAGATTATTTAGGTTAATCTTTCTATCTACCCAATGGGACTCAGTGCTCAGTCTAGAAGATACCATCAGAGGTGCTTAGTTTTGCAGTTCTCAAGCTGTGGATTTGTGTCTCCAGAGATAACATGCTCGTTAACAGCAAAAATGTTTTAAAAAAAGTAAGTAAATAATATATAGAGGTGAGAAATAACAGACCTCAACCCTATTGTTCCTCTGCAAATTTGTGTACACAGAGTCAATCCCTTGCCTCTCTCTAAAAGTGCAAAGTTTCAAAAAGTTCAATGACTAGAAGATTGTTGGGTGCAGAATAGATCTGGACAGGGAGAAGTAGTCTGGAGATAAATGTGAGAAGGGAGGGATAAACAGTAAAAACAAAAGTGCAACTGTTTAAAGCAACATATTCCAGAAGTCTTGAGGTGTTTTTGAGCCCTGGTCTACACTACGGGGTTATGTCCAATTTAGCCGCATTAGGTCAATTTAAAAATGACTGCGTCCACACAACCAACCCCATTTCGTCGATCTAAAGGGCTCTTAAAATCGACTTCTGTACTCCACCCTGACGAGGGGAGTAACGCTAAAATTGACCTTGCTGGATTGAATTTGGGGTAGTGCAGACGCAAATCAACAGTACTGGCCTCTGGGAGCTATCCCAGAGTGCTCCATTGTGACCATTCTGGAAAGCACTTTGAACTCCAATGCACTAGCCAGGTACACAGGAAAAGCCCAGGGAACTTTTGAATTTCATTTCCTGTTTGGTCAGTGTGGCGAACTCAGGAGCACTCAGCAGCACAGATGACTATGCAGTCCCCCCAGAATCGTAGAGCGTGGAATGTTTCTATGCTCCCCCATCATCTCCGTCTCTGAGGTTATCGCAGATTAGAAGGAAAATAATATCGCACTCGCGATGACATGTTTTCCGAGCTCATGCAGTTCTCCCGCACTGATAGGGCACAGCTTAATGCATAGAGGCATTCAGTAGCAGAGGCCAGGAAAGAATTAAGTGAACGCGAAGATGCTGAGGCTAATGGGGAGCAAACTGACATGATGAAGTGTCTGTTGAAGCTGCAGGAAAGCGAACAAGAGCACAGACCCCTGCTGCATCCACTGTATAACCACCTACCCTCCTCCCCATGTTCCACAGCCTCCTCACCCAGACCCCCAAGAATGCGGGGTGAGGGGAAAGGCTCCAGGCACCCAGCCACTCCATTCCAGAGGATGGCCCAAGCAGGTGCTTCTGCGTCGAATGCTTGGAAGTCTTGGTAGGGCAAGGTACCTCGGCCAAGGCAAAAGAGCAAGAGCCCTGGAGCTTTTACATGTGTCAATCACAGAAGTGCTATGGAGCGTTACAGCGTCGACCAGACTGGAATGTACGGATGCAAGACTTCTTCACCAGCGACAAAGGACAGGAATATGATGCACATTTCCCAGAGTCACCACCCTTGATAACAGAACATCAATGATTGCACTGGCTACTTGGATCACAGCAGCCCCCACAGTAGACTTGCCCACAACAGCAGCGGCGACGGTGAGCTGAGCGGGCTCCATGCTTGTTGCGATATGGTGTCTGCCCGGGTAACCCAGGAAAAAAGGCGTGAAACGATTGTCTGCCGTTGCTTTCATGGAGGGAGGGGCGACTGACGACATGTACCCAAAACCACCCGCGACAATGTTTTTGCCCCATCAGGCATTGGGAGCTTAACCCAGAATTTCAATGGGTGGTGGAGACTGCGGGAACTGTGGGATAGCTACCCACAGGACACCGCTCCGCAAGTCGATGCTAGCCATGGTAGTGAGGACGCACTCCGCCGACTTAATGCGCTTAGTAGGGACATACGCAATTGACGGTATAAAATCGATTTCCAAAAATCGACTTCTATAAAATTAACCTAATTTTGTAGTGTAGGCATACCCTGAATGTAGTCTTCATTGATTTGAGATCTACCATACCATTCTCTCACTAGAAGGGAAAACCTATAATGGCAGTAGGCCGTAAGAGACTCAGTTGGGAATAAGAACCATTCAAGAAATATATGTTTGCTGATGATATTTTAAAGAAAGTCACTTAAACACTTGGATTCAGAGACAGTTGAAGTGATAATCTCACTTTTAACAGCAGTAGCTTCTTCTGTCAGTTTAGAAAGAATATTTTCTTCCTTTGGACTAATTCATTCACAACTAAGAAATTGTTTGGGATCTGAAAAAGCAGGGAAGCTTGTTTTTCTTTTCCAGATTATGAACAGGAAAATGAAGGTGAAGACAACTGAGTTAGCTGCAGAAGTCAATATTTTAAATTACTCACGTTGACCTGGCTGACATAATCAATTTAATTTTTTTTTAATATTTCATTTAACTATTTTAGTTAAAAACAATTTTAACAAAAACAATCTGATTTTAAAAAACTTGTTTAACTAAATTCAAAAATGCATATGCTTGTTTTGTTAAAATATTATATGTTTGCTGTTGAAGAAAAAAATCCAGAATACATAACGCTGTTGTTTTAGTTAAATAAAACAACTTAAATGTCTGTCTGGTGATGTTCTCCTCCTAATAAAATCCTCCAAATATTAATGATTAACCTCTTGAACTGGAGACAGTTAGCCTCCCAATGACTTCATAAATATCTGCTTCAATTACCTTTGATAAATGAAATAACCAAAACATCATTCATCTTCTGATCTAGCTGTAAAACTAATCTGAAAAGTTTTCAAAATATATCACTTTAAAAATGTATAGTGTGTACCTTCTAAAAATGAAACCTACATCTATCTCTGAGTTGTGAACAATATGTATTAAGGTTATAACAACCAACAAGAATGCACTTTTATGTAGAAATCCATGATTAAATCAAGTCTTCCTGACTAGTGATTTAAATCAAATCCACCCTGGTAACATCACCTATAGGTTCATCAGCTCCCTGGTCTCACGTTCTGGGCACTCTGTGTGGAAAGTGACTGAAGTGGGGTAGAGGATGGATGGAGCATTACATATGAAGATAGCTTTATATGGAGAAAAATTAATACTGCTTAATTAAGAGACGTAGTTTTCCTGGTCTCCCTTAGCATTAAATCACAGAGTTATCTAAAAATAATATGTAGGCACATTGATGAAAACAGACTATTCATCTTCTAAAAAACATTAAGAGAATATCTCAATCATTACAAATAAAACTGTGCAATAGGAGCTCAGAATGTTTTTGAGCAGTTTAAATCAAATTTATTTAAGTTGCAGTTCCTAGGATTGCTAATTAAGCAAG
The DNA here is from genome assembly GCF_965140285.1 of Lepidochelys kempii. Taxonomy (NCBI): domain Eukaryota; kingdom Metazoa; phylum Chordata; order Testudines; family Cheloniidae; genus Lepidochelys; species Lepidochelys kempii. Next base: position 25,041,790 of record NC_136381.1, on the reverse strand, counting down.
TTTTGTAAATGACCTTTTATTATGGAGTGGACTGTCTGAAAAGCAACTTCTCTATATGAATAGTGTCAGAGTACAGAAATAAGGAACCCCATCTTTCTTGGTAAAAAACAAGTCTATTCTATTTACTAAAGGCTCTTGTGCTTGAAATATAATAGGGCTCTTTTGACATTTGTCATGTAGTGTAATCTGTTTATGCCAGACTTAAATGACTTTGATAGTAATGCTTTTTAACCCACTCTTGAAATTTACATGGTAACTAGATGCCACTATAAGGAGCAAAAACAAGTCTGGACTTTGATACAGTACATCTTTTAATAGTCTTAACCCTCCCGCCCCCCGCCCCAAAACAACAACCCTTTAGATCCTCAGATTCCTGGCAGATGTAACAATGAAAAGGTTGTTTTCCAAAGCAGGTGCCTCAAATTACAAGAGTTGAAAAGCTCTGAAAGTTTGTCATATGTCAGTCTCACTTTAGCACCAGTGGTATCCCTGAGAGCCTAAGCTTTCTACACCCTTCATGAAACTAGATAACGATGAATATTTGTTCAGCACAGTTTGTTTCTGTCTATGCATGTGCAGGTGATAGCTTTGCAGAAGACTCAATGCTCTTGGCTATTATAACAAATCAAATACAAATAATTATCAAAAGCTCACTGCAAAAGTTTACAAATCCTGTTAACTTTTAAACAACTTAGATCAACTGTCTGCGTACTTATAAACTGCCTCAAACATTTTATGAGTTGTTGTATCTCAACATCATTCCTAATTGCCAGCAAGGAAACTATATAATGTCTTGAGTTCCACAGAGGAGTGTAAAAAGAGTATATGTGCTGTCCCTGCCCCAAGAATATACAGACCTCCCTTTTTATGGATGCAATACAAAATCATAGCCCACTTCCTTTATATGAGGTATTCTAAGTCACCTTTGTTACAAACGACAGGCATTTCACATCCTGTTTTATGTCATGTATATACTGAAAATTGGATAACGGGAACAATGAGCATCAAGCCTGTTGGCAATAGAGACTTCACTTCCAAAGATGTATATTTAGACAAAATGTAAATTAATTCACCTGCTAATTTCCTTTCTTCTAGTAATCTCTCTACTCATCTTCACTGGTGGATTTTTGCCTTCCTGTATGCACAAGATTGGCATAGACCTAGTGTCTTGAGGGCAACTCACCTGGCCCTGGCCCTGGCTACCCAGTAAACCACTTGAAGTGTTCTTCTAAAGCTGTAACATATCACTTAACAATACATTTTTTTTTTTTACCAAATAAGTCATTACCTATAATCACCACTCATGAAAGATTAAGAATTAAATGAGAAAACATTGTGTGTATCAGTCTGTCTTTCCATTGGGTGGGACGGATTAGTGGCAAGATTACTAAAGAGGAAATGAGCTGGTAAGTAAGCTTTCCATTCTCCAGCAAATATTTCCACTAATCCTTACTTAAGGAGGAAAATAGTGAGCAGTGTAACAATTTCTGAATCCTATGGAATACCTATTTGAATATCACTGACAGGAACACTGAAATAAATTTGCAAGTCTACACCATAATGTCTGGTGAATGAGAAGACTGAAGACTAGAATGATGCTTTGTGAATCTCATGCACTAAAGCCCTCTCCCTTCTGGAGGTTGTTCTCAACCTTGGGAAGATGACCTTGATGCCCTCAGAGAGTAGGTCTTCTGAGGAAATTAGAATACTTTCTCAATACATCTTATGTACATGGCTACAGAAGATTTTGTGTGAAATGACACAAATAAGGTTAAGGTCTCTTATGCCCTGTATTTGAAAGAGAAATTCTAAGCTCTCTTTGAAATCCAACTTGTGCAACACTTGTTCCTTGGATGGGTTATATTTAGATGAAACATATCATGAGTGGGAAGGAAACCCGCTTCTCAGGGGTCAATGAGGGGGAAAAATACCTCAAAATATACTCTACAGAAGGAGAAAACAAATAATAAAAGAGAAGGGAAGCTCACAATTACCTGAAAAAAATGAAGTATTAAATTTGTAAAGGAATAAGTTGGAGGCCTAGAACAGCCCTGACCACTTTTGTTTGCAGAGACAGAACTTCAAGGAGTTTGCCGTTGGGCGGAAATAACCTGCAAATACTACAGTCGCTCTAATCTGTGCACAGGGAAAGACAAGATCCTAGCCATATTGACTAATGAACAGGTTAAGCTAGTGCTAACTATGCATTCGCATAAATCATTAAAACCTTAATTTCCAAAAGCCTCTGGAAAGTTTGCTAGTGCGGTGTTTTAATTTCAAATGATGGTTAAGAAGAAAGTTACACAATATTTTTCAAGCAGTAAAGAATACTTACCTCAGACCTATTATAGGCACTTTAAACAAAGAAAAAAATAAATAAAAGCAAATAATCTTTTCAAAATGGAAACATGCTATAAATAAGCCACATAAGGGGGTAGAAAACCACAATCAACCAAATAGCCAGCCAAACTGAGCCTCTGTCTTCCAATTTATAATCCAGTATGCCTGCAAATGGTAAATTATAAGCTATTAGCAAAAACAAAAACTAAGGTTGCATCAAGAAACACACAACTTGTTCAAATTCTTTAAATCTTGAAAATAAGTAAAGGGAATTCTTCACCTTTCTATATCACCTATCATACTATCAAAAACACTTTCCATAAGGCATTTCTTTCTATCTTCAGGAGATACTGAAAAGCAATATTCATCCCAACTTCATGAAACTCATGCTCGTAAGGGCAAAAACCTTAATAGTAATCCTATGCTCTCTTTTATCCACACATTGGCTCATCTACTGTCATGGCGTCACTTCATCTGAAAAGTTATTCTACTTAAAATTATTAAGGTCACTGTTCAGGTTTTGCATTAGCGTGTGAATTTTATGCAATGATTGAAAGTTTTTTTAAAAAAATTACCTTTTGTGTAATCAACAACTGCCTCCAAAGCTGCTATTCGGATGTCCACAAAGTGTCCATATTCTGCGTATGTTTTAAAGAGAGCAGGATCACTGGGGACATGTCCATTCTTCTGAAGTACACGAATAGCTTTCAGACAGCTAGATGAGGGTGGGGGTGAACAGGAGGACAATCTGCAGTAAATTTCTGGAATATCAATCTCCGTGAAAAAAGCTATTTTCTTCAATATTATGATATTAATTTTTAAACTTCACTGCAAATTTTCTAGGATAAAACTATCCAACTTACTATGCCACCATGGGTTTTTATAGTTGTCAGGGCTGTAGGCACACAAAATTAATAAAAGATGAGTTTACAGAGTAGACAGAAACACTGGACCAAATTCCCTACCGGGGCAAATTCACTCCTCTTGGCTTCATGGAGTTGCTCCAATATACACCGGCAGAAAATTTGGCCCATTAAGTTTTGTATTCTATATATTGTCCCAATTGTTTCTCTTGCATAATCTTCATAAATTTACTGTGAATAATAAATATGGGATACATAATGTGATAATTTAATATTGCCATTAAAAATGCAGATTTTTAGATTTTGATGATTTGAGTGCTTAATTTTTCAACATTAAAGTTTCATTAACACTAGTTTTTGCATTTATTTGTTCTGTGAGGTTTTAATTTTCTTCCTATTTTCAAGTTTTCTTAATTCTATGGTTTTAAAAATATCTTACATACCTTGAAATATTTTTTAAATGAAAGAATGTTTTTTGCATGCCTTTTAGTGTCCCCCTGCCAAAAAATATTTTCCTGCATTTTGTTAATGTCCTTTTTTGTTATTTAAAATAAAGAGAACACATCATTTAAGACTAGGGAAAGTAAGCTCAATGTGATTACATCAGTGTTAACAGCAGGATGTAGGAAATTAAAAGCAAAACAAAACATTAAACATGACTAGGTCTATTCTCTCTTTATATTTGCATAAGTTTTAGAAATTATTAAATCATACCTGACTGTAATGGTATGTCTGTAACTGGGCAGAAGCTTTTCCATATTTAAGAACCTGGTAATCTCCTCAAGTATGAGTCGAACATCAGGATTTAAATTATCCAGAGTTCGAACTTCATTGTTCACACTGACTGCAGGAGTTACAGAGTTGGCTAGTGCATCAATCAGTTCAGCACGATAATAGTTGTCTGAAAACTGAATCAAAGGACCATCAATTGAACAAAGAGAGGCAGAGCACATTGCATCATTTATTTTTTTACAATAAAACAAACAATGATAAAGCACTTAGTTCTGTTTACTCCTGTACTAAATGTTTAGATAATAGCAGTCTAAAGAGTCACCTACTGCATCAAAAAATAAAACACTGACTATTAAACCGAACGATTTAGTTGCTAGTGCACATACTTTTGAACTTAACATAGCAGGAAGAATATAGTAAAAATCTATGAATATTCTGTTAATAGTCACACTCTGACCCCGCCCCCCCCCAATCTGTGAATGGAATGTTTTTCTCATTTATTAGATCTGAAATAAGGCTCAACACTTTCAAACATGCGTATATTACATTAGGCACTTCAATTCACATTTAGATGTCTAAATTTTCAGAGGTAGCAAAAACTCAAAATCCCATTGGTGTTAATGGGTGCTGTAGCACCTCTAAAAATCAGGACACTTTTTATTAAGGTGGATACATATGGATTTCCACGTTCAGCTCTCTCCCCCTCAGTGCTTCTAAGGTCCTCAACAATGTAGTACATTTGTAACATCCTTGTGAAGTAGGGAAGCATCATCCTAATTTTGCATGTAAGGATTTGGGACACAGGTCTGTGGCACAGGTGAGAATTGGCCCTCAGTCTTCAGAGATCCAATCCAATGCCTTAAACACAAGATCATTCCTCTTCCTCGATACACCCTGGTTTGAAATTTTGGTTCCTAACTGTGCTTATTTTGCTTAATTTAAATAAGGACAACATTTTCCTGAAGAGTTCTCTTGGTGAGTGGGGCATGAAAAGATGGTTACCTTTTGTAACTGTTGTTCTTTGAGATGTGTTGCTCATGTACGTTCTATCGTAGGTGTGTGTGCTCACCACATGCACTGGTGCCGGAAGTTTTTCCCTCAGTGGTATCCATAGGGGACGGGCTCTGACACCTTCTGGAGCTGTGTTTACATGCACTGGTATAAGGGGTGCCGCCGGCTCCCCCTGCCTCAGTTACTTTGTGACGGCACTCCGACAGAGGGGAAGGAGGCTGGGTCATGGAATGGACATGAACAACACATCTCGAAGAACAACTGTTACGAAAGGTAACAGTCTTTTCTTCTTCGAGTGTTTGCTCATGTCCATTCCACTGTAGGTGACTCCCAAGCAGTACCATTGGAGGCGGGTAAGAGTTCATGGATGTGTTGACTGCAACACAGCTCTGCCAAATCCAGCATCATCTCTGGCTTGCTGGGTGATGGTATAATGCATCGTAAACATGTGTACCAAAGACCACGTCGTGGCCCTGCAGATGTCCTGGATAGTGACAAGCGCCAGGAAGCCCGCCAAAGATGCCTGAGCCCTAGTCGAGTGAGCCTTCACTACTGGTGGAGGCACTGCCTGCGCCAACTTGTTACAAGTACGGGTGGTGATCCGATTGGAAATCCTCTGAGAGGACACCAGAAGGCCCTTCATCCTGTCAGCTATCATGATAAAGAGATAGGTTGATCTGCGGAAGGACTTGGTGCGCTCCAGGTAGAACGCCTTACAACTAGAGCGTGCAGCCGTGTCTCCTCATTGGTCATTTGAGGCTTTGGACAGAACACCGGGAGGAAGAGATCTTTGTTGACACGGAAGTGCAATACCACCTTTGGCTGGAAGGCCGGATGGGGCCACAGCTGGACTTTGTCCTTGTAGAATACCATGTACGGGGGCTCCAAAGTGAGGGCTTTAATTTTGGAAACATGTCTCGCCGAGGCAAAAGTTACAAGGAATGCAACCTTCCACGAAAAGCAGGAAAGGGAACAAGAAGCCATACGCTCAAAGGATGGACCCATGAGCCTGAAGAGGACCAGGTTGAAGTCCCATTGGGGAACCAGGTCCCGGATTGGCAGAAAGAGTCTTTCTAGGCCTTTGAAGAACCTGATCGACATCTCATGCGAGACCACCATGTGTGCAAGGATGGAAGGCCAATATGGCTGCCAGGTGCACCTTGATCAAAGAGAAGGCGAGACCTTGGTGCTTTAAGTGAAGCAGGTAATCCAGGATGGACTGCAGAGACGACTCGGTTGGGGAGATATTCTGCTCCAACGCCCAGTAGGAGAAATACTTCCACTTTGCCAGGTAAGTTGCTCTGGTGGAGGGCTTTCTGCTCTCCAAGAGAACATGCTGTACCTGACTAGAGCAGGCTTGTTCCTCTGGATTCAGCCACGCAGCATCCAAGCTGTGAGGTGGAGTGGGGCGAGGTTCGAGTACAGGAGTCGACAGTGATCCTGCGAGAGTGCAGCTGGGAAGTGGCCACAGGGCTGCAACGGCCAGGTCCATGAACCAATGCCGAACAAATGCTGGTGATGGCACGCTGGGGCGAACATAATGACCCATGCCTTGTTCCTCTTGATTTTTGAGAGGACTTTGCTGATGAGCAGAATTGGCGAGAAGGTGTACATCAGGTCTCCTGACCAAGACAGGAGAAAGGCATCAGACAGTGAGCCTCTGCTGAGGCCTTGGAGAGAACAAAACTGATGACACTTTCTGTTCTGTCTGGTGGCGAACAAGTCCACTCGGGGAGCTCCCCACTTCTGGAAGAGCATTCTGATGACCTGTGAGTGAAGGGACCATTCGTGGTGAAAGAAGGACCTGCTGAGGCAATCCTCCAGCATGTACCAGACGCCAGAGAGGTACAAGGCTTCCAGGTGGATTGCATGCTGGATGCACAAGTCCCATAGACAGAAGGCCTCCTGGCACAGAGCCAACAGTCAAGCTCCCCCCTGCCTGTTGGACAACATGGCCTCCATGTTCTGTGTCATCAACATCTGCACTGCCCAGCCCGACAGTTGGGGAAGGAAGACACAGCAAGCCAGGCAGATGGCTCAGAGCTTACTCATGTTTATATGCAATGCACGCTCCTTTCGAGACCATAACCCTTGAGTCAGCAGTGTACCGAGATGTGCTCCCTAATCAAGGTCAAATGCATCCGAAATCAGGGAGACCACTGGTCACAGGCTCGCAAACAGCACACCTTCCAGCACCAGAATCAGGTCGAACCACCACTGCAGAGAGGTAAGTACCCGCGGAGGGATTGCGATGACCTTGTCTAGGTGATGTCTGGCTGGGGAGTAGACCAATGCCAGCCACATCACGTGGGGATGCAGCCTGAGTCTCACATGCTGGAAAACGTAGATGCATGCTGTCATGTGCCCCACTAGTCTGAGACTGACCCAGCCAGTGGTGAGTGGATGGGCAGTGATACTGGCAATCAGATCTGACATTGCCTGAACATGGCCTCTAGCAGGAATGCTCTGGCTCGGGTAAAGTCTAGCACCGCTCCGATAAACTCTTATCCGTTGGACCAGAATCAATGTTGATTTTTGTTTGTTTGTTTCTCAACAGGTGCAGAGCTTGACAAGTGGCTTGCAACATCTCGATGCTGTACTGGACCTGGACCCTGGAGAGGCCCTTGATGAGCTAGTCATTGAGGTATGAGTAAATCTGAATACCCCAATGTCTCAGGTAGGCTGCCACAACGGACATGCATTTCGTAAACATCCTTGGTGCCGTTGCTAGGCCAAAAGGGAGCACTGTGAATTGGAAAAGAACTGTCCCAACTTCGAAATGTAGGAACAGTCTGTGTCCATGAAACATCGATATGCGAAAGTAAGCATCTTTCAGGTCAATGGTAGCGTACCAGTCTCCTAGATCCAGGGAAGGAATGATGGAGGCCAAGTTATCTATTACCAGTTTTGCTGAATCAGTGTGTATATTCACACATTATATGTTCACATACATATAAGTTAGTAGCACAGGGCATTGTACAGAAAAGACTATTGCTCTATATACTGCATATAAGAAGAGAGAGTCATTAAAATAGATCATCAAACATTTTCAGACAGGTTCCTTACCTTATTTTTCCTGTTGTCATTGTACTTGATTAGGTCTAAAATAAATGTTAAAACCTCTTTAGGACAGAGGTTATGAACATCCCTCAGCAAGGCCATGGCAACAGGCATAGTCTGTGTGAAGATTAAAATAATTTTTTTATTATATTAGCACAAAAAACAAAAACATTAAATATTAAATCAAACAATGAGCAATGAACAGTTTTACATTTTGAAAAGCAATTTTTAGATGGCTTTTGAAAGTCAGACTTCATGCCTTATATACAAAGGGTTGCACAATTTTTAGTTGAAAGTACTGTGAAGTTATTTTCTAAAAACAGTTAGCTCTGATGGAGACTGGAAATGGCTCTGAGTATGCAGGAGAGGAAGTTGATGCCAGGCAAATAAGGCTAAACATGGCAAATGAAACATCATGAGAAGCAGAATCTAATATTTAGGAAGCGGAGGGTTAAGAGAAACAACACTAAAGGTAGCAGGAGAGAATAAACAAAGACCAAAAGCATTTGAGACTGCAAGAATAGGAAAGAAGGCTGGGATGAGAGAGAGAGAGAGAGAGAGAGAGAGAGAGATGGTGAAAAAGGGTGAGTATTTTTGGAGGGGAGGGGTGGGAGAAGGATGTGGAAGAAGTGTGATTAAAACTAAAGTTAGGAGGTAAAAGGCCTATGGAACAGAACTCAATAACCCACAATTCTTTTAAAAACAGAGCTTGACAGGAAATCATTGTCAATCATTTCAATTGTTGTTATTTTTATCACAATAGCAAGGAGGGGCCTCAAAAGATTGGGGCACCTTTATGCTAGGCACTGTACACATACAGTATAAAAGACAGTCCTTGACTTGAGAAGTTTAGAATCTAAATTTAGATGCAACAAGTGGGTTTGACAAACCATAGGATGGAGAGGGGAAAACAAATGGCAACAGTGAAACGATTATTCCGTTCTGCAGGCTAACTAGTGCACAACTTCAGATTCCATAATAATGACTTCTGAATAATATTTGTCATAAGAGATTCTTGGACATCAATTAATTCAAAAAACAGCTGACAAATAATATGAATATTTAACTTTAGGTAAGAGGAACAAAAATTGTTTAACAATGGTAACTAAAAACATAAGTTCTGTGTAAGATTACGTTTGCACATACTCACAAAACATTTTCCTCTATTATGCCCATATACTTGGTTCTGAATAGTGAAATATATTTTAAATTTAAAAGATTCCTGCTCTCTATTAGCTATTCAGAAAGAAGAACTGTTATAACTTTCAAATTACTGTCTGCTGACAAGAATGGAACAAACAGACACAGCATAACAAAGTTAGATACAGTCAGACTGAGATTGTGGAGAGAACCAGTGATTTTGGCTTGTGGCTCAGACAGTGTTTTTACTATTTATATTGTGGAATTTGTCACTTGTAGAAAAAAACTTCTTCCTTTGACATATCTTTAAAAAGTACAATGAGAAAACATATTTTACCTTTTGCAGAAAGTAGCTTTGAAAGTTCATGAAGTTGTTGGTCTTCACAATGTTTGGACAACTTTTACAACAAAACATTCGGGTAAAGAGTGACTTCATGGCTGGTGGTCCTGTCCATGTACTTACCATGGAATTTGCAATCTATATAATTAGGGGGAAGGGAAGGCACATTACCACCACCTCTGCAAGTTTATCATAGGCTGAACAAAAACACACATATTTGTTTCCAATAATTAAAAAAAAATACAATAATTGGACAGAATGAACAGCATTCTTCCATATGCTTGCATACTCTTTTCAACAGAAACATATTTTTATCAATATAATATCATCTCCAACATACCTTCTATGCACTGGAACTAAAATGTGTGGAACTCATTTTACTTATAGGAAGTCTGCAACTAATTACCATTGCACGATCAATTTCTGTTTTTAATTGTTTCCTCCTTTTATATTTTAGACAAATATTTTCTGTTCATTAAGCCAAATTTTCTGTCTCTACAGAAGCCAATTATGGACGAGACATTTGCAATAACAACTTCCCAAATTTACCCTGCCAATAACCTCAACCTAGATTTCAACCACGCGTCAACCACCCCAAGAGTAAAGGACCACCCCAAGAGTAAAAGGCAATTCAGGCTCCTGTCTAGCTGTAGTCATGGACTATGAGCAGACTGCAGTCAGGCAAATCTTGTGGTAGGGTGGTGGGAATAGGGGCTTCTGCCAGAGATGACTGGTGCCTGCTGAGAGTTGGGGGACACAATTTAAAGATTCACCCCTCCCCCCATAGCTTGAGTCTCCCCACCAGCACCACCGGCATGCCCACCCTCTTACCCTCAGTGGCCCCTCCCTGAAGCTCTCAGGTGTTAGCTCTGCATGGAGAGGCAGCGGCAAACAGCTGGGAGCTTCAGGGAGGGGACATTGCTTTAGCTTCACAAGGAGAGGCAGCAGCAAAAGCATCTGCTCTCCCTGCAGTTCCCAGCTATTTGCTGCTGTCTCCAGCAGCTGCCATGCAGGGAGAGGGCTTGGCAGCACCATGTGACTGAGCGGGGTCAGCAAACCCTAGCAAAAATCTGGAGGGACACATGACCCTCTCTGTCTCCTCTGGCTTCTGCCCAGCGGGGAGGGGTTCTTGGGGCTTCAGCCCCATGGGACATGTCTGCCAGGGCTCATGAATTCAGCAGGAGCAGGGCTGAAGTCCCAAGCTCCGGCAGTTGCCTCCGGCCCTCGAACTTCTGAACATTGTTGTGTGTGGCTTGGAGGGTCAGTAAGTTTGGCCACCCCGATCTATAGGACCAAGATCATCTATACTAAATTGAGCCAACAGCAGTATCTTTAGTATCTTTTTATATTTTTTTTACTTAGTCACATTAATTTCTTACCTTCTCAGTCACTGACTTAGCCACTTTTTCTGTTTCTCTGTTCTATTTACATGCTATAGTTTGCATGTGGCCTTTGGTGGAAATCTTCCATGCATGCATGAATTAAATGAATGACCAAGTTTTCCAAACCACAAGGTAAGAAGCTTGTCTTGAGTTATTTCTACTTTCAGGGAATATATAAAAGCTCTAGGACAGCTTCAATGTTCCCATCTAACTTATACTGTTCACATCATATTCAACCAACAATATATTTTTCCTTACAACTTTTAACAAGAATTGACCTTTCTGTTCCTGCTGTCAATCCCTAAGCATATTTCTTCCTTAACTACAGTAATCACCTCCTCTCCCTTAATATAAAATTTGGCCCTTTACTAGACAGTAATCTTCTTTGGACTAATAGGGACCATGGCTACCTTTGTCTTTGAATAGCACCTAGCACAATGGAATACCCTGGGCACTCCTGCAACATAATTATTTTGAATACTAATAAACAATTATTATCTTCACCATCACCAATCGCTCAATGAAAAATATTCAAGCCAAAATCTCTCTCAACCATTGCTTCAACCATGTCTTCTCTCTCGATATTCCATTTGACTGACTTCTCATTATGCTGCAGAGGACGTTCAAATTTCTTTCCCTAGTTTTTAAGTCCCTACACACCTCTGATCTGGTCTCCTTTTGCCTTTTCCACTATCAAGGATGCCAAACTCAAAGTGCCTCACACATCTGTACCTTCTTCCATTTTGTCTTTTTATACTTAGAATATCCTTTCAAAATCTACATGTCAAACCTTCACCCTGGCCTAACTCAAATAACTCATGAAAAAACCTCTTCTGCCACATCCCCTAAAAATTATGACGATATGCATATTTATATGTATATATGTGTGAGTGTATATACACAAACAAATCAAGATGTGTGCAGTAACTGTATAATCAAATATCCATAATCCATATTCTTCCATGCTCCGGTCTGGTTTATGTTATAGCCTCACTTGTCTGTCAAATCATTTAGATTATAATCTCTCTGGGGGCTGGGATCTGTCTTTTCTGTGAAACACCTACCACTTGCATGGACATCAACTTGTTCATATAGCTACACTCAGCAGAATTTACTCTGTTTACCAGGAGCAAACAATACAGCGATAAAAGTGTTCAGTATAATAAGCTGTTTTTAAAGTGAAAAATGAAATGAGGGAAGATGCTATCAAAGATGTTAATTTTTAATATTCACTTTTAAGCAAGAGACATACTGAGTTTTTCATAATGAATTCATTCAGAGCACTCCAATAAATATGCACGTCACTGTCGAGTCAGAAACTGACTGTATCAATGACAGTACATAATGGAGAAAGTGTACTTCTATTTTTTGTGTTAGTATTTTGTGATGCTAAAATATATTGCCACAAGTCTTTTGATTTTGAAAATAACGTTACTCTAAACATATTTTCAAACAGATATATATTGTATACATTCTCGTAATGATAGAAAGGAAGTTCAGAGAAATTAATCTATTACACACCAGAAAACATTCAGCTACTCCTTGATTATGCTTAAGATTTTTTTTTAATTTTCACTCTTTTTACATTTCTACCTGTAGGTTTCCAGTGATATCCAATTTGCTTTTTATTTGAACTCCTTTAGTACTTACTAGTTTTGTAACCAAACTGTCTCCCTGGCCTTTTTTAAGTCAACAATTTGATTCTTAATTTTCAAATGTAGACTAACATTACATTTATTTTTTCATCACTCAACCTAAAGATATATACTGCAACAATCTGAATGCACATAGTAGTCTCTCTCATGCTATAAAGGTGAAATTCACCACTTCACCAGATTTCTCAGAAGAAGGGCCAAGGACTTTCCCACCAAAATAAAATAAATTTTGGCTCTCTGATAAATTTTTAAACAAAAGTTCTTTTATTTCTGCAACTTAATGAAATCTGGAAAAATCCCTTGTGGTTTAAATGTCTGACATCTCAATTTTGACAATTATTATGAAAGCTTTCTGCAGTCTCCGTTTACAGATTAAAATAATAAAGCTTTCCTTTCAAATCAGTCATGTTAAAAATACTTGGCAAACCACTTTAAACAGGCCAGATATCAAGCCAATTTAAGAACTATGATGATTTTTGACTCATTTTCAAATGTTTACAATGTCTAGCAGATTTCTCTCATTATTTCTATGCTATGTGATCTCACCTTTGCAAGACAGAAGCAGGCCAGCATTCTCACTCGGTAGAAACATTGCTCTTGTTCTAGTATATCAGTCAGGGCAAGTCGTGATGCTGGAGTGGGGAACTTTTCCAATGCCAAAATGGATTCTTCTTGTGCAACTACATCTCTCTCATACCGAAGCTGATATTGCCACATGAAGTCAGCTTGTTCAAATTCTACCTTCCTCAATACAGACATATCTGGATCTATTCTAATCCAGAGTAAAGGAGAATCAGCACTAAAAAAAGACACACAAAACATTCATAGCTTAAAACATTGTAAGCCTACAATAGTAAATAAAAATGATGTCTCAGCTAATTGTAAATTAACAAAAAATAAATAAAAATGCTAAACCACTATTAAACATGCTAAACTGCTAGCCATATGACAGGTAACAGCAAAATAAGTAATAGTCTTGATGTGTTTAATTCTCTTTCCTCAGAGACTGTATCTGGCATGGCTGAACAACGCTAAGACCACCCACAAGATGGCCAATAAGAGAGAATGGCACTGATGGTTTTTAACAAGTGGTGAACTATCATGGTGGAAACTGACAGGGATCACCAGCTCATTTCACAGACACCTAAAGCTATTAAAAGATCCAAGTCATAAGTACTACTACACAGGATTTAAAGTAGTGACCCAGAATCAAAAGGTTCCATTTACCATATTTCATTTCCACAAATTAAATTATTTAGTGGTGCCCTCCAAAAGGGTGTTTTCCTCCAATACAATATTATATAGCACTGTAGCCATATATAATGCTTTACAGGCCAGTAAAGGCCTCTGTTCCAAGAAGCTTATCATGTAAAAGTCAATAACACAGCAAGATGATGACACTCAGCAATAAACAAAGGATAGGGAGAGAGCACAGGAGGAGGATGAGGTTATCGATAATGAACATACGCATATCTCATGCTCTTAATGTATGCATCTTTATATTTATTAGCTTGTATAACTTCTGGGGAGAGGGAAAGCAGTGGCACCGAGAGGTGAAGTAGCTTGCCCAAGCACACACCCTGGCAGATCCAGGAACAGAACTCAGGGCTCCCAAGTCCCTGTGCAGTGCCCTAGCCACATGACCATAAATGATCAGAACCATTTACAGTTAATTTTGATCATCTCTTCTTTTGTACATGATACCTGCACTATTTGTCAAATTATTTTTGTGTATTTAATATGTAGAAATTATTCATTAAAAAATTCACCAATGAAAACGTCCTCTATAAATTTACATTACTAGATCACATGTTCAAAAACGAGGCTTAATTTATCAGATTCTTTTACTCCTAATTCTCTTGAAGAGTAACAGGCAATCTGCTTTCCTTCATGGAGGTGATGACAATGTTTACCAATAATGGACCACTGGCCTTCATCAGCACAGGAGTACATGAAAGTTGCCAACACCTTCAGTAGTTCAGAGAACAAAACCAGTTCAAACTCACAGAGAAAACAGTGGGCATTTGTTCACAGCAAGAACTGACCCTGCTTCCCTGAAGCAAGATAGTTCCAAGTGAATTAATACAAGAGTTTATAAATATACTTTTAGCATATAGGTCTCAGTACAAAACATTTGTATATAATTAATTTGCAGTCAAGATGGATTAAGTATAAATGAATCCCAGATTTCAGGAACTCATCTAAGATAGATCCATCCATCCAGGTACTCATATGGCCTTCACTGAGCTCCATCAAATATTTCCCTAAGTTTAATGCAAGGGCAACAAATTCTACTGCAAAACTAAAATTGCAATTAACACTTCTTTATTAAATACTTGTTTAAATTTTATTTTTAAACTAAGTTTAGAGATATGATTAGAAATGCACAGGAATGAACATCTTCATTTATTCCAATAGATTATCATGCCCAGTTTGAGCTTTCTACAAAAATGGCTCATATTACTCTACCCATTTATAGTAGAATAATAAGAATTTCCTAAACTATCCCCAACTAGGAAAATAAAACCTCAGATATTGAAAAACAATGACAAATATAAAAATTATACGGATTACAGGAATAAACAGCAATTATGAACTGAAAGATAAATATTATCACCCAAAACCTTAAAAAATGCCTAGGGCATATATTAATACTAATAAGGGAATTATATGTAAGCATGGAGGAGACAATGTCCCTTTGTCTTCAACAAACCAACTTACTCCATTGCAGAAAGATCCATGTCCACCTCTTCTCCATTCATTAACGGAATCTTTTTTTTCTTATTTCTGTGTTTTAAAAAAGTGATACAATTTAAGCTATACCTTAAAAATGAAGAATAACTATACTGACTCTTTCTCTCTCTCTATATAACAACATATAACATGTTTAAATCAGGATTAAGTGTAATATGTGATCACTGTGAAAACTGAGATAAAGTACGTGTACCTATTAAAAACATCATTATGTTATAGCAGAGGTTCTCAAACTTCATTGCACCACAACTACCTTCTGACAACACAACTAATACATGAACCCAGGGGATGGGAAGGAGCAGAGTCCGAGCCCTGCAGCCCTGGGTGGAGGGGGAGACAGGGGCACAGCCCGAGCATCACCACGTTGGGTGGGGAAAGATGAGACCGGAGCCCCAGCCCCACTGCCCTGGGTGTGGGGTGGAGCTCGGGCTTCAACACTGGATCCTAGCAAGTCTAATGCTGGCCCTGGCAACCCTATTAAAATGGGGTTGCAACTCACAGTTTGAGGTCCCGACTCATAGTTTGAGAAGCACTGTGTCATGGGTTTATATTTCAGTCTTTCTAAAGTCCTCACTGCCGGTGGTCCTGACAACACCCCATCAGTGATGCCACTTCCATGAAGAGGTATTTTAGCTTTGTTTATTAAAATTTCTCATTGTGTATTTTGATTATTTATGTTTTGCTGAAGGTGGGGTAACATCATGGCGTACATATGCATGTTCGTAGTTTTTGTAAAACTCCAAAATAAATGATTTTTGGGAAGGGTCTTTTTTTAGTTACTTAATTCCCCTTCTCTCCCACTCTGACTCATTTAAGATCCTGCAAACCCTTACTCACATAACTTGAAGCACATGAGGAGACCCACTGTTTTAAATAAGACTACAGTACTTACATGCTTAAAATTAAGTACACACATACATCTTTGCAAAGTTGAGGCTGAAGTGATTTTAAAAAAATCTTTTTAGGAGACTGAGACAATCTGAATAGGGAGGTATTTGGTTTGTTTTATTCATCAGTTTAATCAATACAGTCTTGATAATTTTAGGGAAGGGGAAAATATGATATTTTTTAATCCAGTTGTCTGACTTGAGTTATTTCTTGTTGTTTCTGGTCTTCTTTCTTGGGGAGATTTCCCATTCAGAGCCATTTCTCTTTGAGCAATTCATAAAGAAATTAAAATTTACTAAAAACTCTTCCATATTACACAAACAAGTTTCTGTTTAGATTTTTACAAGGCCTAGGAACTTTATGAACAACTGGAAATTTGTTGTCAAGTCTTAGTATCTGATTACCTGTGAATGTAGTGCTAATGACGGGTTCTGCTTTTTCCTCTGAATTTTCTCTCTTTGACACATTGTAGATATGTCTGCTAATTATATTATATTATTATTGCCTTCATTTTCAATAAGATAATATGGAACATGTGCATGAAGTCAGTATGGCTGATAGAAATGAGCTTCTAGAAATGAAAATTACCATAGCTGACGTGGAAGAAGAATTCAAAGAACTTAATGCACTCAAGTTGGGGGCACTGAGTAATTTCCATACCAGAATACTTAACACTGGCACATGAGATTGCTAGTCCAGTAGCAAGGATTTTAATACATCTATCTATTTGGGAGAATAGTCATCTACCAATGCCTGGAGAAAGATAATGTTGTACCTATATTTAAAAAAGGGGGAAAAGGTGATCCAGGCAATTACAGACCTGTTAGTTTGACCTCAGTACTATGCAATTATTCTTTCCTTAACAATTAGAACAAATTGTGAAGGAACAAAAAATTAAATTCAAGGAGGTAAAGGGATGCAATGCAACATGGGTTTACCATGCCAGACTAACCTACTTTCAGAAAATAACTGATTTTTTAGATAAATTTAGATTTAGATTTTTTAGATAAATCTAATGTACTTGGACTCCAGTAAAGCATTTGATACAGTACCACATGGGAAATTATTAGTAAAATTAGAGAAGATGAGGATCAGGTACTAGAACTGTCAAGTGAATAAGGTACTGACTAAAGGGAAAAAGGCAAATGATTGTGCTGAAAGGTGAATTACTGTATTCAAGGGAGGTTACTAGTGGAGTTACTCAAACATAGGTCTTGGGAGCAATCTTATTCAATATTTTTATTAATGAGCTTGGCACAAAAAGTAGGAGTGTGCTAATGAAATTTTGCTGATGATACAAAGTTGGGAGGCAATCTCAATAAAAAAGAGGAGCTGAATATTACACAGGAAGAGACGGATGACCTTGAATACTGGAGTGACAGAAATGAAATGAAATTCAATAGCACAAAGTTCACGGTCATGCACTAAGGGTCTAATAATAAGAATTTCTGCTACAAGCTGGGGGCTCATAAGTTGGAAGCGACAGAGGAGAAAAGAGATCTGGGTATGTGGGTTTATCACAGGATACTATGAGCCACCAAAGTGACATGGCTGTGAAAAAGGAAAATATGATTCTAAGCTACATCAGACAAGGCATTTCCTATAGAGACAGAGAAGTATTAATGCCATTGTATACAGCACTGAGACCTCTTGGCATACTGTGTACAACTCTGGTCACACATGTTCAAGAGTAATTAATTTAAACTGGAACAGGTGCAGAGAAGAGCCACTAAGCTGATCAGGGGAATGAAATGCCTATCTTATGAGAGGAGATTGGAAGAGCTTGGCTTGTTTAGTCTAACAAAAAGGCGGCTGAGAAAAGATATGATTGCTCTCTATAAAGGGAGAGTAAATACCAGGGAGGGTATTTACCACAGAGCTATTTAAGATAAAGAATAACGTTGGCACAAGAACAAATGGGTATAAGTTGGCCATGAACAAATTCAGACTTGAAATTAGGTTTCTAACCATCAGAGGTGAGGTTCTGGAACAGCCTCCTAATAGGAGTTGTAGTGGCAAACAACTTAATTACTTTTAAGAGGGAGCTGGACAAATTTATGAATGTGATTATATGATGGGGTTGCTTGTGATGGTAGGGGGCAGGGCTTGGCAGCCATAGGGCTCACTTCTGGTTTTCATCTTATGTTCCTAAACGTCATGCTTCATGGTTTCAGCTGGCCACCTACAGCAGTCAGAAAGGGATGTCCCCCCACCAGAATATACTCTGGTTTGCTCTTTTTAAATTTTCTTCCTTTGAAGCACCAGTGATGGCCATGCCTGGAGATGGGACATTGGATGGAGCATGCCAGGGCTCTAAACTGGCACTGAGCAGTCTCTCTCTCAGGTGCCTAACTAGCTGGTTCTTGCTCACATGCTCAGGGTTTAACTGATCACCATATGTGGGGTTGGGAAGGAACTTTCCCTCAGGATAGACTGGCAATGACCTTTGGGATTTTTCACTTTCCGTGTGTGGGTACAGGTCACTTGCCAGGATTATCTTGGTATATCTCACTTAATCATTTCCCTGCCACTATGGAGGCCTCAGGCTTTACTGCACCTCGGTCCTTCCTGCTCTCTGCCTGTGGCACACAACAGCATAGTCTCCTGTGGGCTGTAATATTTTGGTCTAACTAATTTTGGTTGTTGAGTTAATTGGTGCTGGTTGCTATAGGTGACCTGTAATATACAGATGGTCAGACTATATGATTTGGTGGTCCCTTCTGGCCTATGATTCTATTATCACAAAATTGGTAAATTATACAGTAAGATTATCAACATTTACAAAAAGAAGTATTAAAAGATTTAGATTTCACATTTCCCATTAATTGTACTGGACATTATTATACATACCTTCTATAAACATCTGCATTCTGTAGCTCTAATTCTTACCTTCTGCTTTTGGAATGGCAAGGTATATCATGTTTAAGACTGTTTTCTTCTATCTGCAACGTATGGTTGAAAGATCCATCAAGTTCTTGGACTGTCACTTTAAGAGGACCCTGAAGAAAATTAAGATAATTTAATTATTAGAGTAATAAAAATGAATTTGTCTAATATAAATATAAACCTAAAGTTTATAAATGTGTGTACAGAGATAAATGCATATCAGCAGTGTTGTAAACTATGGAAAATGGACCTTACCACATATTTCTGGGTCCCAGGAGAAGTGTAGTCTTGCTTTATTTCCAATTCCAATACATTTCGTTTTCTATTAAACGCAAAACTGCCATAAAATTTGACCACACCACTCTGATCCCTAATAAATTGTATAGGAATCTTGAGGGACAACAGATAGTGTTTATAAATAAAAATAACTTTTATAAGATTTACATTCTCACATTTTGCACTAGATTTGTATTTGACTGTCACAGCATAAAAAGGTTCAAAGAAAAGTGGAGAGGGGAAAATATTTTGGGCTCCCTTCAGTCCCATCACTGGGAGATAAAAGCCATGTGCAAAGGGAGGACCTCAGGAATATTTTTTAAAATAGTCTTATTGAAGATTTTTATATGCTGGTAGAGAAAACAAGATTACAGAAAGCAACAAAAAGAACTGTAGACAGAATACCTACTACTGTGAAGTGTCATAATGAAAAGCCGTATTATTTCATACCATTTTCCACAGGTGTCCTTGCGCACTTCCTCTAGCACAGAGATCCCCAAACTGTGGGGCACACCCCCTTGGCGGGGCGTGGAGGAATGCACGGGGGGCACAGAGTGGCCCGGGCCAGCCCCCACAGGGGCTGGGGAGGAAATGCCACCCAGCCCCTTCCCACCCCAAGCTCCGCTCTGGTCTTGCCCCTGCCCCTGTGTCCCCAGCTCCCATCCTCTCGCCTGGCCCCGTCCCCAGCCTTGGTGCGGCTCCGCTTCTGGGCCAGCACCAGCCCCTTGCCTTAGCCACGGCTCTGTTCCTGGCCTGGGGCCGAGCTTGGGGGCAAGGCTGGGAGTGGAACCGCACCTGGCCACAGGCCTAGCTGCCAGCCCCCATCGCAGCCCAGCTGCAGCTCTGCTCTCGCCCCTGCCCCAAGCTTTGGCCCCGGCCGCGTACTCCCCCCCACCCCCCGAGCCCGGGGGAAAGGGGGGGGCGTGACCCCCAAAAGTTTGGGGACCACTGCTCTAGCAGTACTGGGTCTCTCTTCAGGAAGGCCAGACTCTCAATTTGAGCACCACCAGTAAGTAGGATTGATTTTTTGTGTGTTTTGGCCAAGTGAAACTCAGAGAAATGTGACCAGAGATTATAGTTTATTGTTTTCTACCCAGATTTCACATAAAACATCTATTTTCTAGAAGCTTTTCAATCTGGGTCATTATGGTAGTGTTCTTGGGTTTGTCACCATCAGTAAAATTGAATATGAACAGTGATCTCCACCAGTTTTGTATTTCAGGCAGCTACTGGTTTAACCATTTCTGTGAATAGTTTTAGTTTGTGTGACAACTATTGCTTTATTTTATTCACAACCATATGGCATGTGTGATCCCCTTACACTTAACAATCTGTCCCAACTTGTATTTAGATTAGACACTCTGGTTACCATCCCCAAACCTGAAGAAGAGCTCTGTGAAGCTTAAAAATTTTGTCCCTTCCACCAACAGAAGTTGGTCTAATAAAGATATTACCTCAACTACTTTGTCTCTCTGATTTTGCTGCAGCCATAAAATATTTATTTAAAATACCAATGAAAATAGATAAAAAATTATTTTTAAATTTCTGCTGGTATTAGGGCTCACTTTGATCTAAAAAATGTACTGTTATTATCAATCTGCTACCCCAGGTTATTTATGCCACAGTGATTTACTGGAAATCACATCTGAAAATGCACCAGACTATAGCATTTTCCACGTTAGACTTTAGCATATTTCTAATGGCAATGCCCCTGGATCCCTATAGTATAGTTTGACCTTTAATTACATGAGAGCGCTTGAACTTTATAGTAATTTCACTACTGGTAAAACTGACAAATACTGCAACTCCTTCCAGTCTTGAAAAGCAAAGAGCACCCAGAAAAAGCCAGCATACTGTAAGTCACTATGAAAGGAATATGAATAAGTCGTTTGTGCCTATTTTTAATATTAATCCCTTTGTTTCTAACTCTTAAAAATTTAGGCATTTCATATCTTCCTGCACATTCCTTTAATAGTGCCAACAAAAAGCTACATTTCTTCTCCACTTTAACAATCCAGAACTAGAATGAAAAGGATACACCCACTGCTTTATTAAAGGCTGGATGTCTTTGCCAGAGACATTAGAGATGGATTTCAAAAATCCAGATGTGGAAACCAGCATCTGACTCCACATGTGAGACTGGAACTTTTGAGACGAGGCAGTGCTGGCCAGACTCAACAGTTTGTTGAAAACCTAAAATGAAAGAAAAATTCATTTTACATATTTTGAATACTGAATTATATGAATTTTTTACCTTGATTGTCTTCAGGCAACATTAACGCCAATCAGCTCCTTCTGTAACGTTTACCTTAAAAAAAAAATCAATCCCTTTCAAAACAAAGGGATTTCAGAAACTCATTAGCTTGTCGCTACCTGAAGTTGGGATTTGCAGATAGAGTGCAGAGACAATGGGGTAAAAACAATGCTGCTGGGAAGAGGTTAGGCCTAATTCAAAGGCAGCTGCAGTGCCAGCATTATCTTTATTGACAAATAAAATGTTTAGCCCTGGGACAAAAGGAAGTTACACACTATTTCTCCCTTTCCTATCTTTGCTCATCACTCATCATCAGGCATATTTTAACAGGCAGTTTTCTAATAAATTTACATGGAGTTGAATGCAGAAATGTATTTCAGTATCTATTATCTAGCTATAAGCATTTCTAAAGCACAAGACTATAAATGCTTTGAGAGCTTACAGTTGAGGTTAACTATCATCAACAGCAATCATTTCTTTTACACAAATATGATAATACATATGATTTCTTTACCTCCCTTTTACATCTAAGATGCATTCTCCAATAACTAACTTACCTAGTTATATGTGCATTTTTATAAAAAAAATTCTTTATGATTATATCTCATGTATAGGGCCCTACCAAATTCACAGTCCATTTTGGTCAATTTCATGGTCATAGGAATATTAAAAATCATAAATTTCATGATTTCAGCTATTTAATCTGAAATTTCATGATGTTGTCATTGTAGGGGGGTTACAAAGATACTGTAGGGGGTGTTACGGTACTGCTACCCTTACTTTTGTGCTGCTGCTGGTGGCGGCGCTGTCTTCAGAACTGGGCAGCTGGAGAGTGGCAGCTGCTACCCGGGAGCCCAGCTCTGAAGACAGATCCACCGCCAGCAGCAGCGCAAAAGTAAAGATGGTGTGGTATGATATTACCACCCTTACTTCTGTGCTACTGCCTGCAGAGCTGGGCCTTCAGTCAGCAGCCTCCACTCTCCGGCCACCCAGCTCTGAAGGCAACAGCACAGAAGTGAGGGTGGCATGGTATGGTATGGTATGATATTACCACCCTTGCTTCTGCACTGCTGCTGGCGGGGCACTGCCTTCAGAGTTGGGTGCCAGGCCAACAGCCACCGCTCTCTGGCCGCCCAGCTCTGAAGGCTGCGCAGAAGTAAGGGTAGCAATACTGTGACCACTTTAAAATAAACTTGCAACCCCCCTGCAACTCCCTTTTGGGTCAGGACCCCCAATTTGAGAAACATTAGTCTCCCCCCATGAAATCTGTATAGCATAGAGTAAAAGCACAAAAAAGACCAGATTTCATAGTCTATGCCGCATTTTTCATGGCTGTGAATTTGGTAGGGCCCTACTCATGTACTACATTACTGTGTTATGACTCAAAGTCTACTAAAAACTCGATTATACCTTGCTATAAAAGAAGATTAACATCTAAGGCTATCGTAAAACAAGCTACTGAATTTATTTCTCGGGACAGTAAACTGCTGTATTTAAAGTGCATATCAGGGTTGACTTTTCTTTTACACTGACTACAAAGGACAAGTTACCAACTGGATACTGTATGAAGGAACATAGTATAGGTTGCTGTGATTCCAGTTTAAACAAGAGCCATTAGAGTTGCATGTTTTGTCCTATATTTTATCATTATACCAATTAAGAGAATTACATCTCTAGTGACAAGAGAGGAATACTGCTTTCAGAGTTCTGGTTCTCCCTTTATTAACAGTGTCACATTTTTTCTTACAAAATCATAAAATCGAAAGAGAATTGGAAATCTCACAAATATTTAACTTTTCAAAGAAGCTGCATTCTAATTATTATTATTTAGTTATGATAATGATAGGAATCCAACATAGGCCAGAACCCTGCTGGTTCTCTTTTTTGTGTAAAATTTTTTTGCTTACTATGTTTCAAGCAGTAACTCTACTGGAGGCAATGAAATTGTGAAGATGTCACTGAGGAGATAATTTGGGGTTCAGAACCTTTATTACTAGCTGTATCTGAGAAGGCAATAACCAACCTGCACATTATAATCCAGTTTACCTGTACTATGAGCACATTTTATCTCGAAGTTATTGATACACAAGCAAACACGAAACCCCAACATGATTTTTAAAAAGTCACTTTCAGAACATAATTGTACTTAAAGATAAAAAGTTGAATATACCTCATATAAGAATTTAAACACCTACTTGTAGCATGAACTCCATACTGATCCTGTTTTCTATCAATCTCATAACAAGATGGGCTTTACACTGGAACATAGTGTAATATTCCCAGGACAGTGTGTGAGGGTGTTTTATCGAAAAATGCAGATGTGATGCAGGGCTGAAAAATTAAATCAAAATAATTTAATGTATTTTCTGTTCTGAATATTACGGCAAAAAGCTCACAACAGTTACTGATAAACAAGATGATTGCAGTATACATTCATATTGTTTCTACTTATTTAAGATGACAATGCATCATGGGCTTATTCATGAAAAAGTCTACAATTTTTATAATGTAAAGATAGGTGTATGTATATTACATAGAGGAGAACAGAGAATAAATGAGAATAAACTACAGTTTGAACAGTAATATTACAAACATGAAGTTGTCTAGTAAGAATTTAAACAATAAAAACCAGTGTGGAAAGGGTATATGTCATCAGACTACTGAGAATTGCTCATATCTTTGTGGGGGGGTTCCCCCTTCATTTGAAAGTAATTTGATTGCAATTACTATATATTTAAACAAACATTTATTTGGAAAGCATACAACTGATTGTTCTACAAAGGAGAACAACTTAGTTGACCTTCTATGGATTTCACTTATTTTACTTCAGTTTCATTTGAAAGCCAATCTCTGCAGCAAGGCTGTTGTTAATAGATGGTAAAATAGCTAGAAAAAGAATTTTTGTTTAAAGCATAACATCTAAAGAATATTTCACTGGTCTTGAATTGCAGCAAACCATCCCTTATCCTATACACTGTTTCAGGTAGATTTTACCGTCAAAAATAGCTAAAATGAACGTGAACAAGCTACATATTGTATTAACAATGTAATTTAATTGGCCAACAGAAATTAGTATAAGAAGTCTCCTTCCATTTCTAAGTCCACTATTCTGCATTTATTTTTAGGTTGAAAAGTTGATGTTTGTTCAAACACAATTTAAAAAATGCTTTCATGGAAGAACTTTCAATATGTTTCAAGAGAATATAATTTTATCATACTTTAATAAAATGAAAAAAACATTGATTATAAAACTTTTTGTGCAGCACCAAACACAACAAGGTCCTGGTCCATGACTAGAGCTCCTCAGCACTTGGATAGTACAACTAAATTAAAAAAGAATAATGTAATCCTTTTAAGATATTTAAAAATAAATAAAAGTTTACTAATCAAAGCATAGCAAAACCTAAAAACACCTTCAGTATTTAGGCACACTGGCATCTCCTGTACAAGGTACATGATATGTCCCAAAGTAGTAGAGGTCAGTAATCATCATATTTTCAAATTCACTTGCTTTTAAGTTGCTCTGAGACAGGCCTAAAATTTCCAGTGTACGTTTTGGTTAGAACATTTTATTAATTAGTCACCCTCACTGACACTGCCCTTGAAGATGAAGAGGAATTTAAACAAAAATCTGGATTAAATCATACTTGTAAATTAAATATTTGGAAAATAAAATATCACACTGCATCACTATATGATCAGATAATGAAAGGCCTTATGATAACATCTACAAGAAATAGAGTTAAAAGTTCTCATAACTAATTCTGAATTTCACAGTGTCTGTTGGGTTTAAAATCATAATGCACATGATCTGCAGATTCCCCCTCTGAGGAGAATAGCTTGTATGGCATACAGACATATTTTAAATGGACTTCTTCTTGATAAGATTTAAAATAACTCTTAAAAATAAGTTGCCTGATCTATAGTTCAGTTCAAAAATAGAAAAGTTACTGTAATTGCCTTATTCGTGAGAAAAATAAGAACATTTGCCTGTTTTCCATTAGTAGAGAAGAAACTGGAGATGATAAATTTTATAAGTCTGAATTTATTTTTGTTTGGCTGATGAATTAACGTTCAGTGACTGGTTTTGTTGTGCTAGAGTTTTGCCCTTTAGTTATTTTTGTAGGTGTTTTATATTGAATTTTCCATAAACTGGTGACATGTCTGAAGACATTCGACCCAGATGAGATCATGCCAACTTCCTCAAAAGTGGTCTTATGTATCTGGATTTTTTATATTATTATTTTATTTTTTGGTCAGAGACCAACAATCTCTGTGATATGAAAAACACAGAATATTCTTAAATTGCTGCTTTAAACTTTCCCAAGTTAATGCTTCCTAGCGATGACCTATTCAAACTTGCATGGCTTCAAGGTAGGCCCTTGCACCTTTTTTTCCAGACTTGGGAAGCAGAGAAGGGGGAGCTGCAAGGCAGAGTGAGCAAAATTCGTAAAAATTCAAGGGCTAGGCTGAGAAGCCTCACCTTTTGGATCAACATCCATCCGAGGAAACATTCACCTTCCAGAATCTCCTACCTAGGCTGTTCACGTTGTGGAGAGAAAGTCAGGCCACTGCAACCTCTGACCAGTCTCTCCCTGCACCTGAAGGAGGCCCACTAACAAGAAGTGCTGGGCCAGCAGATCATCATCTGGCTCCTTGTCTGTTGTTTCAGCTCCTACTTTACAAGAGCCCAGAATACTGTGAGAAGTGAAGAATTCCCAAACTTCCTGTTATCCTAAGTAACTTATTTTTCTTTCCCTATTTTTTGCCTTGAACTTAACTGGAAGACACACTAGCCTTTTATTTTCTTTATTTTTAAGATGGGAAAGTGAACGTGTGGCTGTGTGTATGCATGTCTGTGAGGGCGTCCTGTAACAGGTGTATAAACCACATGCCAGTGATAAGGTGTTAAAGAGCTGCTGTAGGCCTGGCTGGACCTGCCCCTATCAGTTACGTCACGGGTGGAATAAAGGTTTAAAAGCAGGAATTCCTAGGCAATTGATGGGCAGCTCTGAGAGACAGCAGACAATAGCTCTACACCCTCAAGCAGATCTCCTGGAAAGCGTCAGGGAAACTGCCGTCAAGAAGGTCATTCACCGATGTCCAGTGCCTGCAAGGAGGTAGCAGGCTCCATCATATCAGCTGGGCAGGATAGATTTGGTAAGCCCCAAAGTTAGTTGTGAAATGTTCTGTGCTCCAAACCTCTGCCCTTCTCACAGGTAGTGAATCAGGAATTATACTAACAGAACTTCGGGAGTGGGGAGCCAGGAATCCCCATCTCCTTCAAATGTACACAGACTTTGTGGCTTAAATTAGTATTGGAGAGACTCCTATTTATCAGGCAGGGACACCCAATGGATTTAGCAGCACCCAGACAAAAGTAGGCACCCATCAGTGACACAAGAATTGTGACTCACCCATAAAGTTTACATGAAGAAGGTACCAGAAAGAAAAAGTGCTCATAGTTTAAACAGCCCTAAATATTGTCTCATAAAGACAGTTGTTATACTGTGTTTTGAACCTGAAAGTATTGAAAGACTTGATATTGTCATCTATAATTTCTGGTAAATAAAAGTTTGTTAAACTTCTGTTTATCAAGGTTGTTCTGCTAAAGTTAGTATTATAATCTCTGTCGAGGACAGAGGAGGAGAGGATAAAGGTTAGCCACCACATAAAAAACCGAAGCTTGAGAAGAAAGTTTTATAATTGGCTCCGAGGTTGTGGTTAGGACAGTAGATCGCCTAATACTAAAACAAGTTATTTAACAAACTTTAAATTATTGGTTTGATTGACTTTGGTAAAATCTTTAATTGGGATTTATAAATATGCAGACAACCACCTTCTTAGTCTCTTTTACAGAATGTATAGAGATTGACTGGTTTTTGTACTAATTTGATGATTTAACTCCAATCCAATATTGACCTTAACTTGATTACTTATAACATTTTGTTTTTAGTTTAATATTAATAGCTTACCTTTGGTGATATGTTTCCTTGATTTTAGTTTTAAAATTTTAATAATGTGTACAATTGAGACCAAGTCACATTTATTTTTAATAAGTAACAGGGGTCTATATCCTTTGAGGATCTGGCATGGAAACCACCAGGTCAAACTTAAAGTCTGACCAACTCCCCTAATAAATGTACAGCGTCTGCATGTTTCTCTCTCTCTCTCTCTGTCACACACATGCACACAGTCAGCTCTTTTTGTAATTTCTTCTTATATCCAAGAAACTGTTAGACTATTTCAATCTACTTGCATTTTTGCAGCAGCTAAGCTCTGTATAGCTAGCAACCCCACAGTCAAAGGCTGTCCAAGAAGGGCCAAAATCTGTGAATGTGAAAAAATATGAAGTGACCCATTTAATTCATATGCAGCTTCACTTTGAAACAGACATCCCTATTGCAGTGAACTGTATTGTTTCCTTTCTCCCATGGAGTGCTTCAAATTGTGGGGATTTAAAGAAAACCAGGGAATCTGTAGCTAGCAATACTTGTGTTTTGCTGCTTGTGAATTACATGTATTTGCAAAAGATAGGTTTTTCTGGAGACTGAAATGACTGAAAAATAACTATGGAAATTAATTGTATTTTGGCCACATTCCAAAGGGCTGTTGAGGAGAACATCAGTGCTAAAACCTAACTCTTCTTCATTAGATTGCTTGAGAGTGAAGTGAGTTATCTAGTCAGTCCCTCTACCTGTGAATAACAGGGTTGATTTTCTTTATGCAAAAGTTATCTCTGAGAACTGAGTGTCTAATTAGTTTTTCCCATCTCCCCAACATCCTAATGAGTTTCATAGAATGACAGAGCTGAACAACCAAAGACAAAGGCTCTTCATCATACTGAGTCTTCGGAGATTACACTAACCATGTACGATTTTGCTCTAAATGCAAACTGAAATACATTTGGAGCCTGTTGCGGTTCAGTGATGAGACAGAACACAGCTTTATGCAAGCAAACAGGCTGGTCAGCGGAGATGGGCTGTTCTGCCCCCCCTGCCTTCCACCTTCTCCTTATATTATATTTCTCCCCCTAAGCATTACACACTGCTACACAAAGGAATGTATGACGTTGATTCATATGCTTAGTTACCATCCTCTATCTACTACAATCCTGGTTCTCAGGCCTTGAGCCCAGGCTAAAGAAACCTCCCACAGTTGCTGTCCAAACAATCAAGTTCTCAGGGTTCATATCTAGCCCTTGTCCTTGGATAGAGCAATGTGTGCATTGCTCCTAGGAAACAGTCAGGGTGTGCCCCGCCTGCTTCCAGGTGGAATAGCTAGACATTAACCCTTCAGGAGCCAATGTTTTTAATTATTTAGTGTTTCATGATTATGGAGCCTGCTTCCTATCTACATTTAGATAGCCACATCTATTTTAGTTATTAAATTAAAATGGAACAGATTAGCAATACTGCTTTAATTTATATCGGAGGTGTAAAATGACCTGATACTCTTATGAAGGGCATTATATACCATCTATTATGATTTTCTGAGAGAAATGTCATTTTTATACAGATGGTGTCCACTTAATACCTAACCAGGGATCAGAAAGGCTTTAAACGGGACTGTAGTGATTCAAAGATGTCTGCCTCTCAACAATTATAGAAATAAAGGCCCGTCACAAATGCTATCAACTTTCTCCCAGACCCATCTAAGAGGCAAGAAGAAATGCAAAGCTGTCTGAACATAATTTTCATTATAAAAATATCCCCTCCACTAGAAATATTCATAATTTACGGAAGTTAGCAATTTAAAGACAATTTATGTACAAGGCAACATTAAAAACATACCTACAAAATAAGCAACAAATAAAAAAAAGTGACTAAATATGATTATGTGCACTCCTTTTTTGCAATGAGGAAAGCAGAGAAAGTGTGCAAATGGAAGCACACAGACGTGTCTGACAGCCTTCAGCACTGCAGGTATTGGGAACATGTACAATTTTAAGCATTTTAGGGTAAGGTATTCTCTGTTACACAATTCTAAATCCAGAGTAAATCCACTGAAACTAACGAAGTTACAACATAAAGCAAAATCCAATCCCTAGTTTGTTGGCTTTTAAAAAACTTGATCTATTTTTCTGTGTCTTTCCCCAACACCACTCATCTGAAGTCAGTTTCTCTGAAGTGAAGAATATGTTGCTGTTATACTTTTAGCTGCCAACAAAAAAACAAAACAAAACAAAAAAACCCAACACTAAGTCAAGTCCTAGTTCAGCACGCCCAATTCAGTTTAACAAGGTATCAACCAGACCAGGAGGCCTAAAATTAGACGCACCAGCTACGCCTTGTTTTCCAGAGGCGTGTGCAGTAAGACCATATTACTACTTTGCCTGATTTGCTATTTGTGAAAGAGCAGGGCACTGAATTAAAGCAAAATCCAACATGAGCAGGTAGGCAAAGTGGAATAATGGCTTGGAATACACATACAAGCTGATTCTGTGATTGTCAACAACCATATAGACTTGTGTGGTTAAGGATTCACCGAGGTGGGAAACTGATTGTTAGTTAGTTTCCAGCCCTCATTCTGAAAACCTCTCTTTCTTTGTTTTTTTTAAAATCAGTGTACAGGTATTAAATGGGTTTTCTGAGGCTATGAGTTCTGATTTTAAACCAAAATAAAATCTGGATGTGCATACATTCAAAAGCAGAAAAGCATTCCTGCAGATGGCTCAGCCCATCTACTTTTATCAATGGCTCTTAACAGCTGGTCTACTTAATTTTCACTTTTCTAATTAACAGGACAAAAGCTCAACATCAAAAGAGTGAATGGAACAAGAAGTGATATCAGAAACAAGAGAGCAAAGAAAAACAAATCCAACTACCAAATTCTCCATTAATACTGTTTAAAAATCTAAAAATGATTAAAAATCATTGTAAAAATAGCAGGAATTAAGTTTTTTACTCCCTTTTCCTCTCCTGTCCCTGTAATGAAAACTGGTTTTCACAGCAGAATTAAAAACATTCAATAAAAATAAGTGTCTACGTTTTAAAATTAGAGATTCATAAAACAATAGTGATAAACTACACCCACGATGTACTTTATGAGACCGTTAATACATGCCTTAGGCAGCTGAAGTCCTTCAGCCTTTGGTCTTGTGCCTCACAACACACCCAAAGTATATATTAATGGCCTCATAAAAACCACACCCTACGACTTATAGTTTAAACAAACATACTTGTCTTTCTCTTTTCCTCCTCCAAATATTGGATGCAGTAAAACTCCACCAGTCTTCAGTTCATATACCACTATTTGGTCTAGTTCCTAAAAAGTACGATATAAAAAAATGTATATATTGTTAAGCGGAAGAGGCTAATTAGTGGGCTTTCCACTGTTCTATAAAGTGATTATTTCTTAACCTCAGACCTGAACAATAAAAAGTGAAAATGTATTTGAAGTAATTTTACTAATTCAATTAAGAAAAAAATCATAATCAATATTTTAGCATTAGAGAGCTAGCAATATTTACAGGATTACAATGAAGAACAGATGTCCATCATCCACACAAACGGAAATAAAACAGTGGAACTGAGTAACAGAGCTAAAGTTTAATATTCAGTTGATAACATAACAGAGTAACTTTGCTATTCACTTTCCTACAGTATAAACTTCCTCTGATCCCCTGATGAGTAAAAGCAAGGGACTTCAACAGTATCTGGGAGTTAGAGGTGATTTCGTTTCCAAGGCAGATTGGTTTTGCGTTTCCACTAAGAATAATCTATCACCTGTGATTACTACTAGCACTAGGAACATAGGAATTGCCATACTGGACCAGTCCATCTAGTCTTGCATCCTGTCTCTGAAAGTGCATGGTACCAGCTACTTCAGAAAGAGATACAAGGAAACTACAATTAACATCTTCAGGGAAATTTTCTTTCTAGCCCCCATTAATTAGAGGTTGCCTTATTCCCTAAAGCATAAGGGTTCATAACCATTTCAAAATCTCTTGGTTGAACTAGTGTGCTTTACAACTTCAGAGCTCTTTGCAAACATGATTATTCAACATGAAACAGTAATGAGTATTGAGAAGGAGCTATGAAAGTGAGAGAGTTAAACCTGTGTAAATGAGTTACGTGAGAAGTGATTCCCTCTCTCCAAAAATTTAACTACTAAGGCCAGTCTCACCATGAGCTCTCTCTAGGCAGAACCCTGTGCAGAACTTACTGCATAACCAAAGCCTAATATTTCCACCTGTAAAGATGATAAGGCAGTTTTTAGGAAACATGGTCAGAATATTCAGTCTATAACAAATCCTAGTGTCCACCTTGATTCATCTTAGCACCCCAGATTCATATTGGCTGGCTTCGACATTTTTGTGATGCCCCAGGATGCATCGTTCAGTGAAGTCAAAGCTACCAATTGGATTCCTCTGGGATTATGGAGGCAGCCCACAAGACAGCAAGTCAATGGCATTTTTATTATTAAGTACACTTTAGAAGTTGGTGATATATTATTTTTGCTTTGGTTTAAAACACAAGTATTTTGCAAAACACAGGCTATAACACAAAACCAAATATATTTTATTAATTTAATTTTACAGCCTAAGAGCTACATTCACAAAAGGATTTAGGCATCTAAATGTTACTTTAGGCGCCTGAAACCCAGAACCAGGCCCCACTGGGATTCACAAAACCACCGCTCAGCTGCCGCTGAACCCTGTCAGTTCCCAAACTCACTCAGCACCTAAGTTTTTGTAGTAAAAGCTCCTTAAGTGCTTCTGTTTCTCCCTCTGTGCTCTGCAGCTGTACTCTCAGTGTCCAGATGCCCTAGTGTGATAAATGAACCATGGGAATATAGGCATTCCTCTGCTTTACTTGTCTGCAGAGTTTGATCCAGCAAGCAGGCTCAGAACTCTCCTCCCGGATCAGGGATCTTAATGAAAGAGTCATTGGGCGCGAAAAAGAGAGAAGGAAAATGATTCTATAGCCTGGTTAGAGCACTCGCTCAAGAGGTGGGAAACCCAGGATCCAATCCCCCTGCTCCAATGACATTTTTTATTTATCTATGTAAAGTGGAACAGCTTCAACAGGAGAAACTCCACATCAGAACATCCCCTAGCCCAGTGGTTAGGACGCTCACCTGAGAGGTGGCAGATCCCTGTTCAAAGCCTTTCTCCCAATCAGGCAGAGCGGAAACTTGAACCTGGGGTCTCCCACATCCCAGGTAGTACCCTAGCCACTGGGCTACAAGTTATAAGGAAGGTCCTCCTCCATCCACCCCCTCCCTCTGCTGCTTCTTGCAAAAATCGTGTAGACACCTGATGCCAAGATGCCTCCCTCCAGTCTGGATTTAGGTGCCAAACTCCCTAAAATGGGGTGAATCTTAGGACACCCCCTCTCCTTGGCATCTTCCATTGGCTAGCTTAGGCAGGGAGCTCCATAGTGTGTGACTTTTGTGACTTCTCATTCTTAGGTGCCTATCCCTCTCCATTCATTATACAGGAAGCCTGAATGCCTAATTCAGGCTTTGTGGATCCCAGTGATTTTCTAGGCACCTACAAGTTAAGCATGGCAACACTCGGCACTGCCACACCTAAGTTCCTTTATGAATCTAGCCCTAAAAGAATAACAGGCAAATATTTTGCAAAATGATGCTATATGAAAAGTTACCAGAGCCCCTATTGGGTCACCTCCATAGTTCAAGGAGAGATCCAATGGTAGTTCTGACACCAGAAAATGATGTAGCAGATTCAAGTAATATACCTGTATCTGAGTTCCAGTATCAATATCTGAGGTTTAAAAATCACATTCTTCTTTTCTCCCTTGTTACTGGGAAAGGAAACGGACTATAAAGGGGAAGCAATGACAATGGCTGTGCAAAAAGTAAACAGATTAAGAGAAATATTTTGTTTCGAGATTTCTTCCATCAAGTATTTCACTTGTAACAACAGGAGATAAAAGAAAAGGAGTACTTGTGGCACCTTAGAGACTAACAAATTTATTTGAGCATAAGCTTTCGTGAACTACAGCTCACTTCATCGGATGCATTCAGTGGAAAATACAGTGGGGAGATTCATATACATAGAGAACATGAAACAATGGGTATTACCATACACACTGTAACGAGAGTGATCACTTAAGATGAGCTATTACCAGCAGGAGATGCTGTCATCGTCATGAATAGGTAAGAATATGAACAAGAGGCTGCTAGGCAGCTTTCCAACACCACTTTCTACAAGCCATTACCCTCTGATGCCACCGAGGGTTACCAAAAGAAACTACACCCTTTGCTCAAGAAACTCCCTGAAAAAGCACAAGAACAAATCCATACAGACACATCCCTAGAACCCCGATCAGGGGTATTCTATCTGCTACCCAAGATCCATAAACCTGGAAATCTTGGACACCCCATCATCTCAGGCATTGGCACCCTGACAGCAGGATTGTCTGGCTATGTAGACTCACTCCTCAGGAACTACGCTACCAGCACTCCCAGCTATCTTCGAGACACCACTGACTTCCTCAGGAAACTACAATCCATCAGTGCTCTTCCTGAAAACATCATCCTAGCCACTATGGATGTAGAAGCCCTCTACACCAACATTCCACAAAAGATGAACTACAAGCCATCAGGAACAGTATCCCCGATAACGTTACGGCAAACCTGGTGGCTGAACTTTGTGACTTTGTCCTCACCCATAACTATTTCACATTTGGGGACAATGTATACCTTCAAATCAGCGGCACTGTTATGGGTACCTGCATGGCCCCACAGTGTGCCAACGTTTTTATGGCTGATTTAGAACGACGCTTCCTCAGCTCTCGTCCCCTAATGCCCCTACTCTACTTGCATTACATTGATGACATCTTTATCATCTGGACCCATGGAAAAGAAGCCCTTGAGGAATTCCACCATGATTTCAACAATTTCCATCCCACCATCAACCTCAGCCTGGACCAGTCCACACAAGAGATCCACTTCCTGGACACTACAGTGCTAATAAGCGATGGTCACATAAACACCACCCTATACCGGAAACCTACTGACCGCTATTCCTACCTACATGCCTTCAGCTTTCACCCAGACCACACCACACGATCCACTGTCTACAGCCAAGCTCTACGATACAACTGCATTTGCTCCAACCCCTCAGACAGAGACACACCTACAAGATCTCTATCGAGCATTCTTACAACTACAATACCCACCTGCAGAAGTGAAGAAACAGACTTACAGAGCCAGGAGAGTACCCAGAAGTCACCTACTACAGGACAGGCCCAACAAAGAAAATAACAGAACGCTACTAGCCATCACCTTCAGCCCCCAATTAAAACCTCTCCAACACATCATCAAGGATCTACAACCTATCCTGAAGGATGACCCATCACTCTCACAGATCTTGGGAGACAGGCCAGTCCTTGCTTACAGACAGACCCCTAACCTGAAACAAATACTCACCAGCAACCACAAACCACACAACAGAACCACTAACCCAGGAACCGATCCTTGCAACAAAGCCCGCTGCCAATTGTGTCCACATATCTATTCAGGGACACCATCACAGGACCTAATCACATCAGCCGCACTATCAGAGGCTCATTCACCTGCGCATCTACCAATGTGATATATGCCATCATGCGCCAGCAATGCCCCTCTGCCATGTATATTGGTCAAACTGGACAGTCTCTACGCAAAAGAATAAATGGACACAAATCAGATGTCAAGAATTAGAACATTCAAAAACCAGTCGGAGAACACTTCAATCTCTCTGGTCACTCGATTACAGACCTAAAAGTTGCAATTCTTCAACAAAAAAACTTCAAAAACAGACTCCAATGAGACACTGCTGAATTGGAATTAATTTGCAAACTGGATACAATTAACTTAGGCTTGAATAGAGACTGGGAGTGGATGGGTCATTACACAAAGTAAAACTATTTCCCCATGTTTATTCCCCCTCCCCCACCCACCACTGTTCCTCAGACGTTCTTGTCAACTGCTGAAAATGGCCCACCTTGATTATCACTACAAAAGATCCCCCCACCAGCTCCGCTCTCCTGCTGGTAATAGCTCACCTTAAGTGATCACTCTGGTTACAGTGTGTACGGTAACACCCACTGTTTCATGTTCTCTATGTATATAGATCTCCCCACTGTATCTTCCACTGAATGTATCCGATGAAGTGAGCTGTAGCTCACGAAAGCTTATGCTTAAATAAATTGGTTAGTCTCTAAGATGCCACAAGTACTCCTTTTCTTTTTGCGAATACAGACTAACACGGCTGCTACTCTGAAACAGGAGATAAAAGTGTTCTGTCAGAAGTATGATTAAGTTGACAGTGTCCCTTTAAATTGTAATACAAAACTGTATTATTTGGTTTCTACCTTACCTTATCTTTATATTAAAATGTATGCATGCTTTACAAGAACAAACCTCTTTTGTCTCATTACCTTCTTAATCCAGTGGCGATATTCATTGACACCAAAGGTTTTTTTCATCCAAAGGCCATAAATATAGCCAGAGATTCCCTTCAGCACCCACTCATCTGACCTGCAATAAGAAAAAACTATGAGACATCTATAATGTCTCCTTGACTTGCAGGGTATTTTGAACTAGCCAAGGGCAGCTCATGCTTCATGTTTCACTGATGCACACATTTCAGCCGGTTATATAACTTCTCAAGTCTAAATCAATAGGAGCCTGATGAGCTGTGAACCGATTTATGTGATATTTGCACCTGGATGGGATTCATGAAACCAAAGAGCCAGTTAAAACTGTGAATTTCTTTTACAACAGAAGCCCAGATTAAAATACAAAAATTGATTTTAGCTGAAACAGTAACAATAAAAAAGATTAGAATACTTACTTTAGTAAGTATTAAAACCCATGTCTGTCTACATAATCTTAATTGTTTGAAAGCTACTTTAATGCGATAGACAAGAGTTAGACAGTATAGTGCATAGAAAAGACGGACACAAAATAATCACAACTGTATGTATGTACAAAAGTATGCTTAAGGCTATACAAATATGAAAGAAGCAGTTCCTACTCAGTAGAGTCTCTCATCAATATTGAAGTCAAAATATATTAATTGATTCACAGATTCCAAAGCCAGAAGGGACCATCATGATCATCTAGTCTGGTCTCCCGTATAAAACAGACCACACAGTACTTTCTCAAAATAGTTCCTAGAGAATATCTTTAGTTTTGCCACCCCAACCATCTCATGCTTGGGTAGATGCCCGTGAGAAGTGCGTTCTGAGGAGGGATATGAATATGCAGAAGGAAGCCACTTGGTGAACAACAGCATCAAGTTCCAAGCACAAGAGTGGCATAGATGGCTGCAAAGACGTGAGTGGGAGAAAGAGCACCAAAGGGGCCCTTGTAAAGGGCACTAAGGTCTTGTCTATACCAGTAATTTGCCCCAATTACAGCTATTAGTGACCAATCGAGTCTTCAGCACAGCTAAGATACATCAGGGCAAATAGTTCAGAGTAGCTTTGCCTAGTCTACGCTAGGAGTTTGCACTGGTGCCACAAAACCCGTGGTAGGCCACTGATGGCTGAAATCTATAGTATAGGCAAGACTTTACATGAATGCTAACAGGCTGATGTACAGGTGGGTAAGAATAGAAAGAAACTGCAAGAGATTTTTGATGGGTAGAGTTGTACAGTTATGCAGGTGAGGCGCTCCCCATCCTCGTAAACTTGCTCAGCCAATCCCATTCTCTTTGCTCCCAGACTTCTCCCTCCCGCTGCCAGCTCCCAGGCCCAGTATCCACCCTCACCAGACTTCTTGTCGTAATCCACTAGTTCTCCCACTGTACAAGTACCCTTTTATTCCTTCTGAAATCCAGTCAGGCTGCT
Source organism: Lepidochelys kempii (assembly GCF_965140285.1). Lineage (NCBI taxonomy): Eukaryota > Metazoa > Chordata > Testudines > Cheloniidae > Lepidochelys > Lepidochelys kempii. Next base: position 25,004,400 of record NC_136381.1, on the reverse strand, counting down.
TCTTTCTCCACACTGCCTGCGTGGCAGCAGATGGCAATACTGAGAGCATAGAAGAGAGTCTCTGTGCCATCAGTTCTAGTGCCACGTACCACAGCAGCCTTCAGTAGCTGGGAGAAAATCGCAGGGAAAGTCATGATCAGCCCCTGTGGCGCTAATCATAGACTTTAAGGTCAGAAGGGACCATTATGATCGTCTAGTCTGACCTCTTGCACAACACAGGCCACAGACTAATGTAGGTGGAATCTTCAGAAAATTTACCTGCCAAACTCTAAGAATATGTGCATATTTTTCAAAGGCTTATAACTTGGCCAAATTTGGCCAAATATTCACAGGAACAGCAAAAGGCACATCCTTCAAACAAAGGCAATCCCTCTGCCAAATTTCAAGTCTTTGTTCCAAAGCACATTGGCACTAGAGCTTCTCAACAAAACAGTTGTAAGAATTTTTTTAACATATGAAAAAACAGTATTTTTCTCTTATCTTGTTTTCATAAATAACTACGCAATTTTTCTTAAAACTTTCATATTCAACCTGAGGCAGAGAGCCGACATGGAAAATTTCATATCAAATAGTTAAGGTTTGGCAAAATGATAAGCAACTTTATAAAAAAAAAATCTTAATGGAAAGCACTGGGTAACTTTAAATAAAGGCAGCACTAACAGCTCTACCTACGACGTGAGATTAATCTTCTTTGTGCGTATCTAAATGCCCAGAACCACGGTCTAACACATCATTGTGAGATATACTTTTTCTGAACAGATTAACCTATTCCAGAACCAGAATTCACAGCCCTGATCAGCTTGTATGGGTCCAACAGCTACAGGTCTCAAAAGGCTAGTTAGGACCCTTCATTCATCATTTTTTCATAGAACCCTTACAATTTTTTTTATTTACTATTACCATCAACCTCTAATGTCAGATTCTGATCTCCTAAGATTAAGTTCTTTTACTCACTTTGCCCGACCTTATTTGATAATCACTACATACATTAGGTTATATAATTTCAGTAATTAGTAGCTGGTGGGAACAATGTTTTTTCTTTATTTTCTCTTTCAGCAGGAAACCAAACAATTTCTCTTGAATTCTTATTCACTGATGATCCTAATGATCTGTAATAATTCTTCTAAGGATACTGCTTCGCCTACTGTTAGGGTAAAATGCAACATGCAAATTATACTTCCAAAATATCCTATTACTGTTTTGTATATAGTACTATTTTATGATACTCACCAGGACATTCTGGATATAAAACAGCCAAAAAATTGCTGAGCCAGAGCCTGAGCTAAGTATCTCCTTGTCAGTGGAGTCTCATCTATAATCATTGCACTGTGTAAAAGATTTGTGCTAGACCAAAACAAAAAAAGAACATAAGCACAATCTACAAAAGAAGGAAACACAATCAAAACAAAATACAAGATGTGATACTATAATTTGGGAATCTTTCACTGTTTTGCCATGCAAATAACTTAATTTCTACTTTTCTTCCAAATAACCTAAAGACAGCCCCTTTAAATAACCTAAAGATCTCCGTTTTCACATACATATAATGCTTCTGTCCCAAATACAGAACTAATGCTACAGAACTTTGCTTTTTGTGTTTTACATTGTGAAACTCTATGGATACATGGCACCTTTTTCCAGCTGAAGAAATACAACGAATTGTCAAACTTCTGTAAGACAGCTGCACTTTATTTAACACAAACTTAAATGTTTTATGTGACTGCAATTCTGATTACAGAAAGCAAAATGCAGCCTTGCAAGTGCTTGGTTTTGTTTTGCTATTTTAAATATAAATGTCTTTGTAAAAAATATAAAAAACTTATATTAAAAGACAGCAGTATGGACAAAGGCCAATATTTTCAAACTTGGGTATCTTAAGTCACGCTATGAAGTCAATATGAGTTGTGAACATTTCACACCTTTTAAAATCAAGCCCTTATTTAAGTTTAACTTTAGGCACCCAACTTAGAAATTTTTGGCCCTAATCTTCTCATCACCTGAAAAGGGATGGGTTCTCTCTCAGCACAAAGTTTTAGACATATAAGCATCATAAATACTAACCTAAAAATACTCATGGAAGCATAAGCAGCTACTTCAACATATGCTTCATCTACAAAAACAGTCTTGAAACAGGAGTAAGGATAGCGACAGGTAAGAATCTCCTCATAGAATTCAAAGACCTCATGAAGGTATGACGTGGTGTGTTTGAGCAATGGGAGAAGCTGTGGTAAACAAAAATGAGTCACCTGAAAAACAAAACAAAATTAATTTAATGGGAAACGTAGCAATATTTAAATATATAAATATCAAATTTTAACATTACATAACATTTAAAACAAAGAAAAAAATCAAAAGAAAAACAGTGTTGTCCCTATGTAAGATGCCACTGGAATGTAACAGAAACCAGCACTTTTACAGCTGTGGTAACAGGTATCATGGAAGAAAAGGGCATTGTGATGCCAATCTTAATTGTGAGAGCTGCCACAGAAAAATAATTTATTTGAAAGGTATTGTATAATGAGTCAAGGTACACAGGTATGCAGTACTAAACTTTTTAAGTTAGCCCATTCACCAGTGTGCACTATAGGTCAACACACAGACACTATTTTGGACCAGGAGATTAGGAAGCATTCCAATGGTTGTCTACCTACTGATGTCTACTGCTCAAAGGCATAACTTTTTTTTAAAATCCAGCAGGTACCTTGTTGAACACTATCTTCCTTCACGCAATAATGCATTATTTTATATTGGACAGCAGCAAGTGAATCAAATGTTGCTCTTATAAAAACAACGAGGAGTACTAGTGGCACCTTAGAGACTAAAAATTTATCTGGGCATAAGCTTTTGTGGGCTAAAACCCACTGCATCTGATGAAGTGGGTTTTAGCCCACGAAAGCTTATGCCCAAATAAATTTGTTAATCTCTAAGGTGCCACAAGGACTCCTTGTTGTTTTTGTTTTTGCTGATACAGACTAACACAGCTACCACTTCAAAATGCTGCTATTGTTATTTAGTTTCAACCACATCATATCCTCATCCTAGTAAGTACCTTTTTGTTATTGTTATTTCCCCAAAGGTTACTGTGCAATTGGTAACAATGGACTGGAATTCTGACAGGTGTAACACCATTGATTTCTGTGGAGTTACATCAGCCATGAGAGTCTTTGGATCAATGTCTTTAGTAGCCTCCAAACCATTAAAACACTGCAGAAATGTCGTTTCTGTTTCTTTATCACTGGATTTTTCAGATCACTTCCACTAATTTTTATAATAGATATTATATTTCCCACATAATTTTTGAAATATTTAATTTATTCCTGTGAAAGATATCAGACTGTCAGCACTGGAGACTAAAGTCTTCAGTTGTTCAGTAGATCAAATACAGCATACACATTAGTAGTGTAGGTTTGCCAACAAAACCCCCAATACCCTTGAACTCCAACCAAGAGGGACATAGATGGGCCACTTCCTGAGTTGAAAAGGTAGTTTAATTTGCCTGCCTAGTTCATCTTCAGTCTCTCTGAGAATATAGACAAGAGTATAAATCATAATGGCTCATTTTGTGGACATGGACAATACAACAGGCCACCATGAAAGAGACTCTTGCTACCAATTTATTCATATAAGCCATTGAACTATGTGGTAACAACTTGTAGTCACTATGAGCACTGGCTTGTATTTAAAACTATTTGAAAATGTATCCTTTTACCAATTCCAACTAATCTAGTTTCCTGACTTCTACCTAGAGTTTTATTTCAGAGATACCTTTATAAATCCTGTTAGGGTTTTGTAACACTAGATCAGTATCATCCCATAATTGTACTAGCAGAGACTGGTACGTTAACCATATATCTTTCTTGGATGATACTTGCTGGATCTAGCTGTAGGCACTAAAATGAAATAAAGTTACCAGTTCTCTAAAAAGGAGAGTCCTCTGAAGATTATTACCTCATGCATGTATGGATCAACAAGGATTTCAAAGGGTCCTATGGCCAAAGAGATGTTAGAAGCCGCAGTTGGAATAGTCAGCATGTAATGAAAGGTCTTCTTTCTCATATCATGGGTATATATTGTTTCCACCAAATCTCCATTTGAAACAGCCACCATTGCAGCATCTACTGTATATTCTAGTTTCCATGTGCACAGTTCAGAGTATGAATCAACACAAGGAAACCAAAATCTAGAAAAAAGATTAGGATGTTAAAAAAGAGAAGAATAAGAAAACACTACATACTTTTCTTTTTTATGACAAGTTTTTCCTCCCCAATTCCAGGCTATATATATTCCTAAATACTTTGGTACTTGGCATGCAGGCAACCCCACTCTACAGCTCTCACACTTCACACAAGTCTGCCAGCAGTGGAAGCTTCTTTGCTACTGTTTCCCATTAAATTATGCCATGCAGACTTTAGAAATCTCCAGTGGTTCATTTTGTGCCAGACTCTGTTGAATTCACTCCAAACAGAAGTTTGAGATTAAGCAACTGACATTTTCCACATGAAACTAAATTAGAAAACTGTGGAATTATTACTACGAGTATTTCCAATATGCTGAGATTCTATAAAATACTCAAGATCTGTTTTGCAATATAACATTTGAGGATTAAGATTCTTACCTTGTAGAATTTTGATATCCACAAGAAAAGACATGGGCCCCTCTCTCTGCCATGCTACCTTCTACATTGGGCACCACAAAATGAAGGCCTCCCTTTGGCTGGTCCAGAGAAAAATTTATATGCACCTTTAGGACTTTTAACTCTACAGCAGTAAGAAAGCAACCATGTGTTTAGTGTGTGTATGAAAGCAATTCATACAAAATTTATTTTACAGAAAACATGCACTTAAGGCTCAAATCTTGCAAGGTACTGTGTTCCCTCAATTCTCATTAACTTCAGGGGAAGTGGAGAACATTCAACAACTCACACAGTTGGGCCATTTAAAGCTTAAATATTGCAATGTACCATCAAGCTACCAAACTATTTTCTATATTAAAATTTTATATTGATGAAAACCTTCACTTGTGGTTCCATTTCACCTTCCAACACCCCAATACTAAAACATCTTTACACTTGCACTGTAACTGCTGATCTGTTTTCCCAGCAAATGTTTTCCACAAAAATTACATGTAATATCCACATTTTATCCCCTTTCTGATTTACACATTTCTTAAAGTATCCTACTACAGTTAGAACTTTGTAGGCAACTGCTAAGTGTCTTTGCTTTTGTTTAGTTTCCCAGAATCTTGTGTGTGAACTTATAGCTATCCTTCTGTACATTAAGACTGACTGCTCAGAAATAAAGTTCAACTGATTTGTCCACTAGATTCCACCACAGTCTTAATATAGCTGCAACAATTAAGCTTCAAAGTGACACCATCAACTTACAAATACTATCTGTTTAAACATTTTTTCCAAAATTCTGACAAGTACCACCTAAAACAGTACAACTGAAATGGAGGAATTAAAATATTTCTCTTTCTAATTTGTGCATTTGAAAGCACTGCATGCACAGACAGTTTCACTGAACCACTACTGTCAGTTTTCCATGTTAGTATGGGCCTTTCACACGTCAACAGGGAAATGTGGTGGTAAAATCACAAAAATTGATAGGACAATTTATTGGAAGTGCAAAACCTTAAACTACCGTACATATTTAACAGAACCGATTTCAAATTAACAATTGTCTCTTGAAATACTTGACATTTATATGGCATCTTTTATGCATAGATTTAAAAATGCTTTATAAATATTATACCTAAAAAAATCAACTGTGGGGCAGGCAAACAATATAACTATCTTAAAGGAGGATGAACTAAGGAATTAAATGACCTGCCCGTAATTAAATGATCAAATTAGTGGCTGACATGGAGCATTTGAAAATGTGGTGCCTGAGAGCACTAACCACCCACTCCCTGGTTAAAATACCCAAACGGAGTAGACTGTCTGCAAGCAAAACCCTATATATCTGATTGACTGCCTGAGTTTGGCACATTTTTACTACCTTATTCACCTTTCCTTTGGAATATTCTTAGATAACTAGGATTAAATGTGACCCATATTAGAAAACAAAACTATGTTTAGACAGTTAAGGCTGCGCCAGGAAACATCCCATCCACCAAGAATCTTAAAAATACAGATATACGAACGTAAAGAGGAAGACGTGCATTTCACGGCACCTCCACACTGCCTAGAACAGCATTTCTCAAACTGGGGTCCGCAAGGGTACTCCAGGGAGTTTGTGGGCCCCACTGATTAACTCAACTCCTCCTCTTCCCTCCCAGCATCTCCCACACGATGGGGAACAGTGGTTCCACAGCATCCAGGAGGAGGTGCTGGGAGGGAAGAGGAGGAGCAGGGATGGGGCTTGCTCGGGAGAGGGAATGAAAAGAGGTGGGGAAGAGGAGGAGCAGGGGTGGAGTGGGGATGGGGTCTTGGGGGAATGACTGGAGTGGGTGCAGTGCCTGGGGCTGAGCGGGTGGCTGGGGAGGAGGGGGGGTCCATGAAAAATTTTAAATCAAAATGGGGGTCCTAGGGTTGCTAAAGTTTGAGAACCACTGGCCTAGAATGTTGTCAATAGTGCACTCCGACACTCCATAAGGTTTCATTTCCATTTCCAACAGATACCAAAAAGGATTATGTAACCAAACTTGATCAAACGTCCACTGTGAGCAGCATCTTAGTTGGAGTACATTATTGACAGTGTTGTAGGCAATATGAGGATGAAAAGGAACACACACATCTTTACATGTTCAGTAGTTATTCCCTGACTGTTTCCTGGAGTGGGGCGTGTAGCTTTAATCAACAAATAATAATGCTAATAAACTGCATAGTAATTTAAACAGCAGTTACGGGGAAATAATTCATTACTCTAGGCGTGTGTGTTCTTAAATACAGGTTTCTGTCATTTCCCGAATCCTTTATTTAGAAAGGAAATCCATTCAGCATTCCACTGGTAAGATAAATACTGTTCAGCAATAGTTTTCTGGCTAAAGAATGAGCACAGTAAATATTTCAAAACAGTTTCTTATCAACTGGGTGACATGGTCGCCTAAAACCTGCACAAAATATTAGCAAACTATCCCACATAACAGAAAAGAAGGCGAGGAAGAAAAAAAAAACTGTGAAATGGTGTTTCCCTTAATGACAATGTGAATGTCTAAGCTTTGTAATAGATACAATAGTACTAGGCATCTGATCAAGGTATATAAATATTAATTCTATTAAGGCTAGTTGAAGGTATTTTTAGGACAGACTGAGTTATCTAAACCTGCAAAATGAGATGTTTGGGATGGATCTAGTATTATTTTCGTTTTTGTGGGTATAGTTGAAATGTATCATACATATAGTTGCTGTCAAATGGTCAAAAACAGTGGGTTGAAATGAAAAGTTGCTACTGGTATCATGTATAACATACTTCTCCCCAATATACTATTCGTAAATACAATAAGTATCAACTACTAAAAGAAACCATCATGGCAGAAGCTTAATCTAGGAAAGATTGATGTAAATACATCCCAGAAAATATAAATGAACTGTTATACTGATACTCTTTTGATTCTTTGTGAAAACAGTTAATTGTTCCAGCACAGTTATTCCAGTCTACATATGAATCTACATTTCTCCTTCACAATATGTACCAGACCACCCACACACAAAAATAAAATAAAATCAAACCTCCCACAATGTGACAGTCAAAAGAGATATGTAACTTTAAAAATCAATGAAGATATGAAAATATGCATATCCTTACCAAAATATGCCTAGTTGGCTCCCATATACCTTGATTTAGTTTATGAAAATAATTTAACATGCAAGATATTTGGCTTTCACCAATAGACTTAAAAATAGAACTCACTAGAGAGGGGTAACTGAACCATTTTCTTAACTATTGTGAGGAAAGCTCAAAGCCGTGAGTCAGAATGCCCTTTCAAATTATCCTTGTGAAAATGGATAGCTTCAGATGACTGATGTTGACAGGTAAAACATTACCCCAAAAGCCTGTGCATTTAAGACAAAAGGGCTATTTTTAAAAGAAGCTCTTGTGAGTAAGGGGTAGTCTAGTCACTCTTGTGAGCAATGTGTGGGCCAGATCCACAAAAGTACTTGGGTGCCTAAACCCAAGAGTAAGTACTGCTCCCTCAATTGCTCCTGCTGAAGCTGTTCCATTTTGGATAAATAATCAGAGTAATTGGGTAAGAGGTAGAAAGAGAAAGAAGATGCTTCTAATGCCTGGCGTTTAGGGCATCCCCCTGGAGGGTGGGAGACCCAGGTACTAGTACCCCTGCTCCGGTGATTATCCACCACTACCCCCAAATCTTTTCCAGAGACACTGCTTCCCAGGATAGTCCCCCATCCTTTAAGCATGGCCTACATTCTTTTTTCCTAGATGTATATATTTACTTTTAGCCACATTAAAATGTATTTTGTTTGCTTGTGCCTGGTTTACCAAGTGATCCAGATCACTCTGAATCAATGACCTCTCCTCTTAATTATCTACCACATCCTCAATTTTTGTGTCATCTGCAAATTTTATCAGTGAAGATTTTATGTTTTCTTCCAGGTCATTGATAAAAATATTAAATAGCGCAGGGCCAAGAATTGACCCCTGCGAGACCCTACTGGAAACACACCCACTCAGTGATTCCCCATTTACAATGATATTTTGAGACCTATTTTAGGTAGCCAGATTTTAATCCATTTAATGCAAGTCATGTTAATTTTATATCATTCTAGTCTTTTAATCAAAACGTCATGAGGTACCAAGCTCTACAGAAGTCTAAGTATATTACGTCAACACTATTACCTTTATTAACCAACTTGTAATCTCACTAAAAAAAAGTATCAAGTTAGGTTGACAGGATCTATTTTACAGAAATCCATGTAAATTTGCATTAATTACATTACCCTCCTTTAATTCTTTATTAATCTAGTCCTGTGTCAGCTGCTTCATTGCCTGGGATGTCAGGCTGACAGACTTATGATTACCTGGATGATCCCTTTTACCCTTTTTTAAATTGGCACAAAATTAGATTTCTTCCAGTCTTCTGGTACTTCCTCAGTGCTCCAAGACGTACTGAAAACCAACATTAACAGTCCAGCGAGCTCCTCAGCTAGCTCTTTTAAAACACATGAACCTGCTGATTTAAAAATGTCTAACTTTAGTAGCTTCTGTTTAACATTCTCTAGAGATGCTGGTGGAATGGAAAGAGTATTATCACCATAGATGAGACTATATCATGTTTTTTCCCCATATACAGAAGAGAAATTGAACACTTCTGCTTTTTCCACATTATTATTGATAATCTTACCATTTCCATCTAGCAGTGGACCAATAGCATTATCAGAATTCTTTTTGTTCCTAATATATTTTTAAAACTCCTTTTTGTTGTCCTTATCTCTGATGGCCACAGATTTCTCCTTATATCCTTTTGTTTCCCTTATCAATTTTTTTACAATCGCTAACTTCTTATTTATATACACTACTATCAACTTCCCCTTTCCTCCCTTTGTTATACTTAAAAAACGCCCCCCCAGCAAAAAACCCCCAAAACCTAAGCCATCTGACATCAGTAGAGGGGTTCCTGGTTGTGAATTGCAAGCAGGTAGGTATCTCCCTTGTAGCTCATATTAAGTTGCCTAACTCTATGAGGGGACAGTTTCTCCCACGAGCTAGCTTAGGAGGCTCCCTGCAGAGCATGCTAGCTTTTGTGAATCCCATTCTCAGGCAGCTCTCTCTTCCCATTCATTGTAAAGGCTAACTCAGGCTCTGCATGTCGCAATGCTCCTCCAATTATTAGTTAGGTGTTGCGACACTGATTGTTGCAACACCCAAGTCCCTTTGTGGATCCGGGCTTTTTATTCTTTCCAAAAAGGTGTTGGGTGGGGGTTTTTGTGGGGAAGGGGAAAGAGTGATCCTAATTTAATCTATTATTTATGTTTACTTAAATCTAATGTCTTTCAATACAAAATGCCCTAGCTATCAAATCTGCAGTACCTTAATTTAAGTATCAATATGGTCTCTACACTTTACCATCAACATGTTTCCACAGCTCCGAAGGAACCTTAATGCAGAGTTCTCCATTTCCAGCATCTGGGTCCACAGCACTGACTGCAGCAGCATAAGCATTGGAAAAATAGTTGAGATTTCTCCTAAAAGTAAAACAAAACCCATTTCAATTCTTAAAATGCACGTTCAAATATGGTATCAGTGCAACTTTTAAGCTTATGCTCTCTGATTGCTTTGGCTCTTGTTATAATAGCGGTTTATATCGTTCTTGATATGATAAGCATTAAACAGAGAAATTTAGACATAACAAATTGAGAAGTATCGAAAACAATAGTGCTTTCTTGGAAAAATCAGGCTTATAAAAATTTACTAACAAGTATACAAAACAGAAACAAAAAAGGTCTATTCTTAAAAGAATTTGAACATACGTTATATAAAAAATAATCTGACAACCCACTTACTGGTGTAAGTGAATATCTAAGGTCAATATGTTGAACCATGTGGAAAGTATGTTTTTCAGGCCAGGACTTTCAAAAGCAGGAATCTACAATTAGGCTCCAAACTTTAGGCATCTAAATAAGTCACATATTTTTCAAACTGCTTAAGCACTTAACTGTTCCCAATGACTTTAATGAGAGTTACAGGGTGGTCAGCATTTTGAAAATAACTTTACTTAATATTAAATATTACTAAATACTGATGTAGAAATCTACTTTCAGGCACCACTTTGGAAAACCTTGGCCTAAATGTATACAGTGCTCTCAGAAACCTGATTTAAAAATCTAATTCTCACCAACAGAGAGGAATTGGTTGCGAATCTGAAGGTGGAGGGAAATTTGGGTGGAAGTGATCATGATAGATTTCATGAATCTAAGGAAAGGAAGAAGTGAGAGCAGCAAAATAAGGACTTAAAAAAAGCAGACATTAAATTCCGAACTGCTACGTAAGCTCCTATGGGAAGAAAATATAAGGGCAAAAACTGTTCAAGAGAGCTGCGTTTCTCAAGGAAACAATATTAAAGGCACAACTGAAAACTATCCCAATGAGAAGGAAAGGTAGGTAGAGGCCAATATGGTGCCATCAAGAGCTCTTTAATGATCTGAAAATTAAAAAGAAATTCTACAAAAAGTGGAAACATGGACAAATTGCTAAAGAGGAGTAAAAAATAATAGTGCAAGCATGTAGAGACAATCTCAGAAAGGATAAATCACAAACTGAGTTACATGTAGCAAAAGACAGAAGGCAATAGGAAGAGGTTCTTTAAATACATTAGAAGCAAGAGAAAGAAAGGACAGTGTAGGTCAGTGGATCTCAATCTTTCCAGACTACTGTACCCCTTTCAGGAGTCGGATATGTCTTGCGTACCCCACGTTTCACCTCACGTAAAAACCTACTTGCTTACAAAATCAGACATAAAAGTACAGAAGTGTTACAGTACACTATTACTGAAAAATTGCTGACTTTCTCATTTTGTCTGTATGAAATTTTAGTTTGTACTGACTTTGCTAGTGCTTTTTATGTAGTTTGTAAAACTAGGCAAATATCTAGATGAGTTGATGTATCCCCTAGAAGATCTCTGCCTACCTTCAGGGATACACAGACCCCTGGTTGAGAACCACTGGTGTAGGTCTCCTAGTTAGCAGGGAAGCAGAGCTAATAACTGATGACATCAAGAAAGCTTAGGTGTTTAACACCTATTTTGCTTCAGACTTCACTAAAAATAGCACAATTACTATTAACAACAAGGAGAAGGAAATCAAGCCAAAATAGGGAAAGAACAGGTTAATGAACATGAATTAGATGTATTCAAGTCTGAGCGGCCTGCTGAAATTCATTCTTGGGTACTTAAGGAACTAGCTGAAGCAACATCGGTATCTTTGAGAATTCATGGTGGTCGGGTGTGGTCCTGGAGGACTGGAAAAGGGCAAACACAGTATCTATCTTTTAAAAAGGGAACAAAAAGGACCTGGGGAATTATAGATCAGTCAGCCTAACTTTAATACCTGGAAAGATATTTGAACAAATTATTAAACAATCAATTTGTAAGCATTTAGAAGATTAAAAATAGAGTTATCCGGAATAGCCAGCATGGATTTGTCAAGAACAAATCATGCCAAACCAACCTAATTTCCTTTTTTGACAAGGTTACTGGTTTAGTGGATGGGGGGAAGCAGTAGACATGATATATCTTGATTTTAGTAAGGCTTTTGACATAGTTCAACATGACATTCTCATAGCTAACTAGAGAAATGTGGTTTAGATGAAATTGCCATAAGGTGGATATTGTTAAGTGCTGAAGGCTGGAATGTTGTTGCTGTGCTAGCATTGTCCAGGTGCTGCTTTGAGCTGTTACAGCTGCTCAGTGTTTCTCTCTCTGGAATGCCAACGTTATTAACACAAGCATAGAATGCAGCTTGTTAATTCAACAGACCACAATGTTATTCACCATGGTTCGGTGATGAAGGCAATCAGCCAGGTTTACTGCCCTTAAGGCACAGTACCAGTGTCGCAGTTCCATGGTTACAGCTACATTAACACATGAGTGCCCAGTAGCAAGGAACAGTTCAGTCAGCAGCAGGAATTTCTGCTGTCACCTTGGCTGCACAAAGGGTTAAGGCAAAGAACCCCAAAATTTATAGACTAAGGAAAACAACTTATATACCACCTCACGTGTTTCATGACGTCTGCTTGTTACCTCCTTTTGTATAATGCTCCAGGTGTCAGGGGCAAAACATCCTCTTATTTAGTATTAGATCAGGATCCTTCTGAGCTAATATTTTGGAATGTGTTTTCACACATACCCAATATCTGTTGCTTCTTAGGAATGCCAGTGTTTTAGCAATGCTAGCAATACTTTTGCCAAGATCATACATAGGACAGTGAACTTGTAAACATCTACTTTAATACATGGCCTAACGTTGGTTCACAGCCTCTGGTTCAGACCTCAGATCTTACACCAGGCCCAGTGCTCCAGGCTCTCTCTAGCTCTTACAGTGGGTGCAAAAGTGGTTGAAAGAACATAATCAAAGAGTAGTTATCAATGGTTCACTGTCAAACTGGAAGGACTTATCTTGTGGGGAACCAACAATGTTTTCATTAATGACTTGGATAATGGACTGGAAAGTATGCTAATAAAATATGTGGATGATACCAAGCAGGGAGAGGTTGCAAGCACTTTGGACCACAGAATTAGAATTCAAAACAACCTTGACAAATTGGAGAACTGGTTTGAAATCAACAAGATGAAATTCAATAAAAACAAGTACAAAGTACTTCCCTTAGGATGGAAGGAAAAATCAAATGCACAACTCCGAAATGTAAAATAACTGGTGGGGCGCTAGTATTGCTGAAAAGGATCTAAGGGTTACAGTGGATCACAAATTGAATATGAGTCAACAATTGTGATGCAATTGCAAAAAGGGTTAACATCATTCTTGGGTGTATTAACTTGAGTGTCATATGTAAGACACAGCAGGTAATTGCCCCACTCTCATTAAACACGAGTGAGGCCTCAGCTGGAATACTGTGCCAATTCTGGGTACCACACTTTAAGGAAAGACGTGGACAAATTAGCAGGAGTCCAGAGAAGAGCAACAAAAATGATAAAAGGTTTAGAAAATGTGACCGATCAGGAAAGGTTAAAAAGAAGGGCATGGTTAGCCTTGAGAAAAGGAGCCGCGGGAGAATGACCAGATAACAGTTTTCAAGTATGTTAAGGACTGTTGTGAGCAGGATGACAAACATGTTTTCCATGTTCACTGAAGGTAGGACAAGAAGTATGGGCTTAACCTACAGCAAAAGAGATTTAGGTTAGCTATTAAGAAACTCTAACTCTACAGGTAGTCAATCTCTGGAATAGACTTCCAAGGGAGGTCGTGGAATCCCCATCACTGGAGGCTTTTAAGAACAGGTTGGCCAAACAACAATATGGGATGGTCTAGGTATATTTGGTTCTGTCTCAGCACAGTGGGCTGGACTTGATGACTTCTCAAGGCCCCTTCCAGCCCTACATTTCTGGGAATGAAACAGGTTTTTAATTTGGTAGTCCTTTTGTCTACTTTGGTTGCTGGATACAAACTGTTATACTTTATATGCTTTTCATACCACATACTGTATTGAATGTTGGAGCTCTGGCTTTAACTCACAAAAGCACAGAAAATCATAGTTAAGAATCAGTTCTCCAGTGGTATCCAGCTATAACTATCCCATCATTAACACTATCCTATCTGCATCCTGGTGCCCATAAATACTGGACTGTTTATGATCAAGTTTGAGAGTTTTCTTGATTTTGTAGTTTAACATCATACCTTAAAAAAAAAAAATCTCTTAAAAGCATGTTAAACTCTGAAGATCAAGAACATTTTTCCAGTATAAATCTTCTACAGATCATTTTTTTTTAAAGCTTGCTTGTTGAAGATTGAGTGTGCAACATCACACCACAAAGTATATTTTAAATTACTCATCACCTTTCATCTCAAAGTATCTAAAGCATTTAAAAGCTCACCACCAATGAAATCCAGTCATTGTGGGAATGGAGGGCTGCAACCACATAGAAAGCCAGCTCATATGTGTTGTACAACGGTAGGCAGATGAACAGTTTGGACCATAGATACCAAAGCAAACTTCCATTCTTAGTAAGAGGGCCATGAAATCGAAAGTCCGCACAAAGTAGACATGACCTCATTTTAAATCATTACTTTCTTTCCATCTGAACGCAATCCCTATCCACCATCCAGCGTAAACTACAAACTTCATTAAACTCAATTTACTGTATCTTATTTGGAAGGAAGAAGGGCTAAAGATCATCTAGGTGTCAAACTTTAAGCTTAGATACTCAGCCTTCCCCACCTGTGCCTTGGCTAAAAAAATAAACTAAGGTATACTGAGAACATATCAGCAGTAGGACTGAGAACATTAGGAACAGTAAACTAGACTAGTTTGTTTGAAATCTTCTCATCATAGAACATTAGCAGAAAATGCGAGCATCTGATTACAGAAACTCCAAAATCCCATGTGTTAACATGATCAATTTTTCCTGTATTGTAGTTGAAGTGCTTTTAAAAGGCAGGATTCCCACAAAGAATCAGTCACATGAATGGTACCAGTGAGTTCAATTGGACTATTCACAAGTGTAAAGTTACTCAAATGCTTAAGTCTTTGCAGGACTTGGGGTGAGAATGAAAAAAGCAAACACTGTATGAAAAAAGAAAAGGAGTACTTGTGGCACCTTAGAGACAAACAAATTTATTTGAGCATAAGCTTTCATGAGCTACAGCTCACTTCATAACAAATTTATTTGAGCATAAGTTTTCGTGAGCTACAGTTCACTTCATCGGATGAAGAGAGCTGTGGCTCACGAAAGCTTATGCTCAAATAAATTTGTTACTCTCTAAGGTGCCACAAGTACTCCTTTTCTTTTTGTGGATACAGATTAACACGGCTGCTATGCTGAAACAGTATGAAAATCATTCCTTAATTCACTCATGCCTTAATTTAGTAATTATGGCAAGTCACTACCAAAAGAAAATAAAAATTAACAAGTCAACTTTAATTTTAGTTTTAAATTTGGGTCGGGTTGTTTTAACTCATTTTAATGTAAATCTGATCCTGGGAATGTTAACATTTTCTGTCTCTAATTATTGGCAAGGGATTCCTTTCCAGTACGTCAAAGAATTTGTTCAATTCTGAGGAATCGTGGTGAGATTGTGGTTACATTTTAAATTCCAGTGGATTCACAGACAGGAAAAGATTATTATGATGTAACGAGAAAGGTAGGCTCTATTGATCTTAATAGTCTAACATTTTAATATAAATCAGTCTTTATTTTGTTCCTTTTATTGTGGAACTGTATAGTGGTCCAAATCAAATGGGTGATTCATTATAAAAGGAATCTATTAGAGGATTAGTACCATACAGCAATCTTTTCATGGCTAGAATTGTCCTCTACAAACTGGATACGGCTGTTTAAAAATAACCCCTCACAGTTATAGACAAAAATTACAGGTCCAGAAATGATGATAAATGGTTCTAATTTACCAAATGTGGACTGATTGAGAGAGAATAATATACATTCACTTTCCAGCTCCCCCTAATGATGCAGGAACCATACATCCCATTTTAACTTTCTGTAACAAAATACTCAGTTTAACATTATTTTAAACATGCTTCTAGGATATGAATAAACACTATACATGAACATGAATGCTGAAAATATGGTTTCATTCTTCCATGACCCTACACTTACAAGTCCTTAAACAGCAACATCAAGTAAACAAACTATTAAGGAGACTGTATTTCTTTGCCATTTTACTCAAAACAGTAAAGAATTCTACAGTTATGGTAATCCATGAGTTTATCATAGCAGGTTGCAGATGTAACAGAATAAAGTCTTGTACAAAAAAGCAGTATTTACTCAACTGCTTTAAAATTGAAGTCCTCCAATGTTTAACCCCCCACCCCCAAAAACAAAACATAAAGAAGCGATTAAAATATTACTTTCCACATTAAAGACAGAAACAGAGTCCACTAAATGCCAGGTTTTTTCTACATACTTTATACAATGTAGTTCTATTTCTAAACCCGTATTTACCAAAACAAAAGCATTATCAGAAAATTGGTAGTCTGGTAAAGTAAAACCTAGTAACTGTATTAAATAAATAGTGGTGTCTTGAGTTTGAAACACATGACATGATGGGAGAGGGAAAGTTATATAATTGTTTATGCTAAACAAGCAATCCAAGCTGTGAGGAAACATCTTGATTCTACATGGCATTAGTATAACACGCTACAGCAGGAAGTAGTACAAGTGTTGAATATTATTGTAACCATAATAGTAAAAATAGAAAATCTGATATCTATTCAGTGGCCTGTTCAAAACCATTTGATGGTCTAAGTCCAGTTCCTAGAATACAGAAGGAAACATCACAAGACAAGTTCAGGGCAACTGCATCTGCATTTCCCCCCAGTGGTTCAGTAAGGGTACCCACTCTCGGCTTTCAGCTCCTCAGCTGGTGCCTCTCTTGGGTGGAGAGAGACATCTCTCTCTGTTTTGCCCAGAGTATTTCCAGGCTTGTCAGTTACCTTGCCTTCACTGTGTAACTTCCAGCACAGACAGGTTGCCCTAGAACACCTTCTTGCTTTCTCTTTCGATACAGATAACAGTATATATTGTTTCATAATACTATCATTGGTATTCCCTTTAATCCCTTTATTAACATATCTGAACACACTATTGCCCTAACTGCTTGTAGCGAGGAGGCGTGGCCTCCCTCAGACGCGGACACGGAGTGGAAGCCACAAGTCGCTGGGTGGGTGGAACCTGAAGGGCCACGCCCCGCAAGCCAGAAACAGAGGGGCAGGACAGGAAGAGGAAGCATAAAAGGCCAGCCCAGCAGCTCATTCAAGAGGGAGGTGTGGAAGGAGACAGATGCTCCTTCCCGGCTGCTGGAGTGGGATGCCAGAACCTCTGCTGCCCTGATGACCAGCCTGAGCTTCCAGAGAGCCCTGCCACTCCCAATGCTGAGGAGCTGCTACCGCTCCCTTGGCAAAGTATCCCAGGGAGACTGAGGGGGAGAGTAGGAAGCAGGCCAGGAGAGCCAGACTACTGTCTGGCTGTGGTGATGCCAGAAACACTGTCAGTGTGTTGTGGATAGATTTTCCGCTGACCCAGTGGCACACCGCTCTGCCACTGTTAGGGCCCTGGGCTGTGATGCAGTTGAGTTGGACGGGCCCGCGTCCCCCCTACCACCCCACCCCTGGGATGGCAGTCTAAGTTCCCTGTAAGCTGCGCGGTCACACAGCAGCCTATGTAGCGCTGCACAGGCGCTCAGGGTACCCGCCCAGCCAGGACCTGCCGCAGCCGGGGCAGGGGGCCATAGGCGCCAACTTCCCCTCTAGCCAGGGGGGACTCGACCCCCTCCCCTCTTCCTCTAAGTCCCCGCCCCTGCCCCGCCTCTTCCCCCTGAGTGCACCCTGTCCCTGCTTCTGTCACACATCACCTTCATATTGGTGCACATAACAAAATTCATTCTGCAGATGTGTGGGAAAAATTAAGAGGGAACACTAGTGGCAGTACTTCCCCTCCTTAAGCCAGGAGGCCTGTGCTCCTTGGGCATCCCTACTGGAGCCCCACAGACTGTGCTTGGTGCTCCACTCTGCAGGAGCCCCTAGAATGGGAGGATAAATTGCTACAGCTCTGCCTGATTGCAGGCCAGAGCCTTGACTGCTTGCCACCCCACTCTGTTTAAAGCCTGGTTGCAGGCCAGAGCCCAGACTGTTTATGGTGATGCCCCGCTTGAAGGCCAGGGCCCACTGAGAACTGCTAATTCCCGCTTTGTTTTTAATTCCTTTGGGAGAATACCCTAGGCAGACCAAACTGCGAGGAGGCATGGTCTCCCTCAGATGTGGATGCGGAGGGACAGGCATGCCAGTCTACACTGCTGCTGTGGCTAGTAACATCTACACCAAGTTATTTAAAATGACTTCAAATCTTTTCCTCAGAGGATCTTGAAAGTTCAGAGCTAATAAGTATACATTAAACACATTTTTGCCAATGTAAATAACAGCCAGAATTTCCAAAGTAAAGTTAGGCACCTAAATAAGTGGCCTGATTTTCAGAGGCACTGATCATCCTCAACTTCCAGTGAAGTCAATGAAAAGTGCAGCAACTCAGCACCTCTGAAAAGCAGAAGACTCTTGTTTAGGTGTCTAATTTTAGAGGCACTCACATTTGAAAGTATTGGCCAATGTTTATTTAAATTATACTTTATTTGCTTCCAACCTGACTCTCCAGTGTGTTGACATACAACCAGAATTTCTTAAAAGCCTCCACAGATCTGCTAATAAAACATAGTGCCATCAGCAAGACTGCTGCTCACTTCCTTCTCATAAATCATTAATATATAAAACAAGAAACTGAAAATTGTACACAAGCTCAATGAAAAAACCTATTAGTCAGAGGCCAAAAGTGGGGAAAATTCATCTGTTCTCCTCCCAATTTTGCTCTTTGGAAAGTGGAAAAGCACCAGCTGTTTTCTATTTTTACCTGTGGGCTGGATTTTGCATTTGGCCTCCCTCCCTTCTAGACCGTGTCCATTTCACTCTACTGCTGCTCGGCCATATAGCCCAGGAAATATTTTTGTGCTACACAGATCACAAGATTAAGAAAAAACAATCAGAGTAAGCCCTTTAAGCAGTTTTTAATCCATAACAAGATTTTGCTCCATATTTTGTGATTGTTTTCCTTAAGAGTCTTATTGAGGACTTTAGCAAAAACTTTTTTGAAAATCCACACTAACCATATTCATTAGATAACCTTCATCAGCCATTAACATTTTCAAATATATTTTAATAGGTCAAAGAGGTACAAATCTTCTTCCCTTTAAGAAGTTATGCGGATTTGATACTGTTATTCTATCGTTAGACTCAGTTTCCTAGATCCAGAAGTGAGATACTCACTGGTCAGTATTTCTCAGAATAATATTTAGGTTTTGTGTTGTTTTATAAATATAGGCACCAGTTTAGCAACTTTCCAGCCTTCTAAACATCACTGGTCCTGGTGATTTAGAGTGCTTGAGTTTTATGGTGTTCCATAACTTCTTCCTTAAAGACTTCATTCAATTTCCTGTGAAAATTGCTTAAGGAATAGGATTGATTCAAACAATTTATTTTACTTTTCTGCTACTTCATCATAGTCTTTAAATGCACCTCCAAACCCTGGCAACTTCACTCACAAATGCAGTCTTGTAATGCCCTTAATACACTTATTATGATATTATTACAGCCAGGAGAATTTCTTTAGAAACAAGGTGGTTTATCTCAAAAAGGATTCGGCCACTGAAAATAATTTAACAAAATAATAAACATTTTGTTAACTGAGACATTAGATCATGTCTGTTACCACATCGACCTTTTTGTCCTGAAGTCTAAAAATATTCTCCTTTCCTTCCATTCTCCCATATTTGACTACTCATTGATTCTGTCCTAATGAAAGCACGTTATTCACAAAGGGTAAAATTTAATTTGTTAACTTTTATAAAATACTATCACTAAACTATTATAAAGTATTTCATGTTGTTTTTTAAACTGTATAATCCCTTATAAACAGGAACTATCATTTACCAACCAATCTGTATTATTTATAATTTTGGAAAGCTGCTTTTTTTATGTTCTCTAAAATACAAGTATTTTTCTCAATAGCTAACTGTTAGCCCTGAAAATGTGCTCCACATATACTTACTACTCTCTTAGCCTGGCTGCGTAACATCCCAAGATTTATGAGAAACAAAACTCTTTACAAATGTGTATTATAGTGTCATCAGTTTACTGACAGCTAGCTGAGCTGTGCGATGATGTCTTCTGGCTGCAAATATTTATAAAGGTAATAATTTCTAACTAACCTATCTAAATTGGCAAACTGCATTCAATCTTTTTGCCAATAATGGCTTTGTCCTTCCTTCATTTAAACTTAAGACACTTCAGGCTTAAGACAAGTCATTTACTTTTTGGAAGATTAAAGGAAATTACACAATGCTTTGGAAAATCAACGTAAGTTTCACCTTCCATAATCACCTTCCTCTCCCTGCTTGAAACTCACACATCATTGCTCTCTTCACTAATGTTTATGTACACATACACGCTAACATGTCTGAAAGAGGTTTCAAGACACCCATGTCAGCACTCATTTCACAAGTAAAAGCAAACAATCCTCATGGTAGTGGCAGTTCATAAAATATCCACTACACAGATCCTTTGGCTGAGGCAGTAAGGGCAAGGTAAGGAAGCGTGTGAAAGAGGGCATAGCGGGGCATAGCCGAATTGCTAAATCATTGAGGCATTGGCAAAGGCACAATGCTTTGAAATTTTACATTTAAAACATTGGCTTCAGTGTGTTAAGAAGTGGGAATTTACATGACATTGTACCTTTTATATATTTAATAAAAAACTAAAAAAAATTGTTCTTTTCCAAGGGAAGATGTCAAACCAACTGGGAGTTACTATATTCCCCTCTAATTCTGTCGCCTGTTTTACCCTACCACTATAAAAGTCTAAGGATTGGTACAATGATGATCCGTCCAGTTGAGAAAGGTCAAATGTAACTCCCTGGAGGGCTTCCTCACTGGCTCATAAATACAGAGAGATCAGTGTAAAACAACGTATGACCCTGTCCCCAGAAACTGGGGCTTCAGCCTTCCTATCTTTTTGGCTAGGTCATACAAAGGCCTCATCACGATTTTAGGAAAAAGTAGGGACAGGCCATCCATGGGGAAATCAAAGTTAAGATAGTAAGTAGATATCACCACCTCTTAAATCTATTAGTATTAAGAGTTTATCCTCCAGAACATTTGCTAAGAACAGTTATGATTGTGTCTCAGAACTACATTTTTGGGATTCTGGATGCCTCAGGACAGGGCTTACAAAATTAAACTACTTACTAGCCAGAGTCTTGAAAAAAATGTACTTGTTTACTTACCCGCCCTGGGCAGGAATAATTCCTTCTCAGCTGGAGAAACAATGCCATCAACTACTGTAGAAGTTAAGCTTTAATTGTAAAGAAAACTAAATTTCTAACTTTTATAGTTGTAAAGATAAACTTCACAAGATGAACCAAATGTGAACAAATGGAGTGCATTCTGACTATGCAGAAAGACAGCTCCCCATATCACTTCTGCTGCTTATATTTTTCCCAAGCCAGAGTTAAGTGAAAACTGAACAGAATACTGCCAGTTTTCACAGGTGCTATACAAAATCCTGGAGACAGCCATGAAATTTTAAAGAACTATCCCAGTTTCTTTGTCACTGCTTGGGAAAGCTATGAGCAGCAGCATCAGGAGCAAACACTGGAGCTGTTCACTGGAGAGGAGGACCCAAACATTTGAGTTTTGGAAGGGTGGGAAGTGAAAAAAAAGAGTAGTGGACACACCCCACTTTCACAGAAGCCAAGAGCCTGGTCAAAGGAAAAAGGAGCAGAGACCCTCTTCCTTCGTAACAGCAAAGCAATTGGAGTAAGAGGGGCTGGGTCACTCCCACTATCTATACTAGCAAACTTCATTCACTTAATACACCGCTAGTACAATTTCTACCACTGGCAGCAATGGTGCATTCTACAGGGTAAATGAAACTTCAGCTCTTTCACAAGGATGGTCTAATCCTAGTTTAAAAGGATGAATTATGACAGAAAAGTTTGCTTGTGTAGACGAGACCCCAGTGTCTATATTTTTTGGTCGTCCAGACACAAAAATAATTCCACAGACTGCATCTGCTGAAGTACAGAGCTTTGCCAAGCATCAGCACTACGAAATTAACATGATTCTTGTCAGTTTTACACTGCTGACAAGATACTGAACAGTAGTGAGTCAATGTTAGAGCTAGGACTAGATTCAGGTCTCTTGACTTCCACTCTGGTGCCCTATCCACTGGACCGCATCTGGCAGAGTGGATTTTTCAAGCTTTTGCATGGATGGTTAGTAATGAGATACAGAGCCTACAGCTTCAAGAATCCAAGTTCAAATACAGTCCTGGCCTTGTGAAATGCTTCTGGAGGTCTTAGTCCAGATGCTAATATATAGGTGATGACATTACAATAACCAAAATTGGTGTCATTCCCGATAGTCAGCAGAGAGGCCAAGAACAGAATGGGCATGAAAACAGAAATAGCCTAACACTCTCCAAAGATGGTGTCTGTAGGCTGCTGCCTATGCTGTGGATAAATAGAAGACAGCGTCCACGAATGTCACTCGTACACTTAAAAAGAAAACACAATAAATTCACATTCAACATTAAAAACAAAAGAAAAACACTTGTACATGTTTTATACCATCAGTGAAAAGACTTGATAGTAAAGAGCAGTTCTGGATTGAACAAGAGCTGATCTACCATAGGCTGAAGTGTTCCTCCCGATTTCATACTCCATATAAATTAGATCGCCATCTGAACAGCTAGGTTGAATACGAAGTTAATAAAGGACAATTTCATGTTAGTGAACAGCACTTGTGGTTCAGGAATTAAGGCAAGGGAGAGGAAGTACCCTAATCCTTCTCTAACAGCAAGTTCCTAACCCATGTCAGGAGAAGTTTAAAGTTAAGTTTTATAATTTTGGGCTTTGAGGTAACCAAGATGCTAATATAATTCATCATAGAAATCTAATAGTTAAGAAATGCAGGGTTCTAATGTATGCACAGGTAATGATAAAGACTAATAAACCTGACAGATTATTAAATTAAGCTTCAGAGAACACGACTGGTACTTAAAAATCCCATTTAACTGAATCTTCACTTAGGGCACATCTACACTACAACATTAAGTCAACCTATGATAGGTTGACTTACAGACACCACAATAATTATTGCTGTTTTTCATGTCCACACTACCCTCCTTCTGTTGGTGGTGTGCATCCTCATCAGGAGTGCTTCTACCAGGCTAAGGGGGCAGCACTGGGGGCTAAGAGCCCAGGCTCTGAACTGCACAGAGCTCCCTGCTCGGAGCCTGGATGCCCCTGGGGCTGCTGTCTGATTTCCCACTGCTGCCCAGGCTCCCTGCTGCTGCCCGGAGTTCTGGCTTCCTCCTGGAAGCCCAGCTGCTGCACAGATTCTCAGCTCTTGGGTTTGGATCCTATGGGCAGCCTGGAGCCCTGGCAACAGTTGGGCTCCCTGTGGGGAGCCCGGCCTTGGCTCCAGGTGGTTAGCTCTGCAGGGAGTCCAGGCAGTAACTGGGCTCAAGGCTGGAGCCCCCAACACCTGCCCCGGGGCAACAGTCCCATCTGTGAACCGAGTACTAGGTTCATAGCAGGGAGCCTACTAGCCTTTCTTGTCAATTTCACCGCTCCAATGCAAAGTCGTGAAATCAACAAGAATAACAGCCAAACAGCCAAAGTAAGTAGTTCAGTGTCTACACAGACAACTGTCTCGCCCTAACTACACCAACATAAGCCTTACGCCTCTCGTGGAGGTGGAGTTGTTATGTCAGTGTAGTAGGGCACTTACATCAGCTGGAGCAAGGCTGTAGTGTAGACACTATTAGTAGTGCTAATGTAGTGTAGACATAATTATGTTGAAGTAAGGCCGCTTTTGTCGATCTAAGTCTGTAGTATAGACCAGGCCATAGCCTCTTAACTGTCAGCATTCCACTAAACCAGCTTGTAGTCGAAAGAGAGCCTGAAACATGAGGACTGAAGAGATCTGGACAAAAGTAGTCAAGTCTTGCTGATATAAAGCAAAGTTAGCAAAAGTCAGGTTGTGAGCAGAAGTCAGGCCCTGTAACAAAACATGCCTGCTTGCAAGGTCACAGAACCTGGCAAGAACAGTACTGGCATTGCCAAACAAAACACATTCCGAAGAAGTACTCGGCACAGGACACTCATGCAAACACATTCCAGAAGGGTGGTACCAGAACACCCTGGTACAGAGTTATGGTGTAAACACACTCTCCAAAGATGATACAAGGACACACTGACCCCCTCTTAAGGATAAGGTTAGGGTGACAGGGTGATAAATAAAGATGTTTTGATCAAACCATCATGTACAGCTTGGGTACCACTGATCTATTCTGACATCCATCATAACACAGGCCATAGAAACTCTCCTAGAAAGGATTAAATAGGGTTAACTAAAGCTTTGTCTACACAGTTTTTGCACCAATATAACTAAATTGGTAGGAGAAGCAATTTAGTTAAATCAATGCAATCTTTGGGTGGATGCAATTATTCCAGTATAAAGATGGCATTCCAATATAATTATAAATAATCTATGTTATTTTTTCCTCTGATTTTAGTTAAATTGGTCCAAACATTTATCACATATAAACCAGTGATTCTCAATCTTCTTGGGCTCAGGACCCATTTGTAAACCTTGATGGCCTGTCACAAGCCAGTAAATAGCTTTAGTACAAAAAACTCGCTTACAGTATATTCTTACCCATGATATATAAATTTACACATTAATATAATGCAGTACTAAATAAGTACACATGCATAATATAGTGACTGCACTGGTTCCACGGGGTTGGACAGGCTTGGCTTCCAGCTCCAGATGTTGCAATCTCCGGGTTTGCAGTGCCACTCAGGTTTGGCCAGGTCCTGCCAAATTTGCGAGAGTGGTGTTGTGGCCTGACACATGGGGTTACTCATACAAGTTTGGCCCAGTTGGCCCTCTCATCTTGAAATGGAGCACCTGGGCTAAATGTGAGTGGGGCTGTGACCCCGTGCACCTATGAATCAGGAAGTCAAGCCCAGCCAGCCCTGAAGAACCAGTGCCACAAAAGACACTGCTGTGGGTCGAATGTGGGGAGGGCTGTGCAACCCCCCCCCCCGCCCCCCACTCCAGGACCCAGCCTTCTTTCCTTCCCCACAGGGCCTCCCATGTGCCCCTTTGACACATTCTGGCAACCCACAAGTTGAGAAACCCTGGTGTAGATAAGACCTAAACCATAAAATTGTTCCCCAGATGATATGACAGATCTTTTGACTTCTAGTAACATATTCATTTGAAAACAATGAGTAAGAAAGACTAAAACACCTGAAGCATTGAAGGTGAACCTCTGAGTCCATCACATTTGTCTAACAACATTTGATACCACGGCAAAGTAAAACAAAGAAATGTTAATACAAAAATCAGTAATGAAATTTCTCTAGCACAGCACTATAGAAGGAAACAGACCAAAGACTGAAGATTATATTTTACTTTGTAGTCAAACTATTAGAGTAGTGGCCCAAGCTAGACAAATTCTCTTGAATTTTTCAGGAAATAATTCAATATACGAAAGGAACTGTTAAAGGAAACCATGATTTAGTTAATGGCTAACTCTTTCTTACTAAGATTGATGTTACTGTAAGAAAATCATCAGTTGAAATCTGCCAGTGGAAAAAACCGACTTACTATCATAGTAACATAAGGCAGCTCATTTACAGAATTTTAAACAAGTTACTTACTGCTTTGACTCATGGTGACAAACCTCCAGTGTTGGATCATTATAAATAAAAGCTGCTTCCAGATCATTGACTCTTACTCTGTATATTCTGCATTGTTTACTGTTCAGTTTGATTCTATTCAGGTTTGCAACCGTGGGAAATATAGTCAGTTCCACATAACCCTATAAATATGTAAACCAATATCATCATTTAATTATGCAGTCATATTCAAAAACACAATATAAAAGTATTTCTATTAATTCATTCTATTCATATTTTTAAAAGGGACACCACAGTCAAACAATAGATCCAAATGCTAATTTTTTGTTTAAAAAAAAAAAGAAAGAACAAAGTTTCATAAAACTTATAACTTTTGAAAGATGAATATTCTCATGTGTATTACTGGAGATCATTTAACTTTTTTTTAATTGACTAGAATTCACATTGATGGTGTCCCTTTTAATTAAACAAATGATTGTACCTAACTCATAATAAAACTGGATTCCATAAGATAAAGCTTTGATAATCCTCCAAGGTGATCGACACAGGCAGATTTGTGAACTCATTCAGAGCTCCATTAACTTCAACAGTGTTCTGCATTGCTGCCAGGGTCTGGCCATTAGTCCATATGGATTCAGGATCAGGGCATAAATCTCTACTATTCTAACCCTTAAATAAACAGTGGCATTAGCTGAAATTGTTATTGTTTATTTTTAGAGGTATGAAAGCCAATTTTAACCAGCGTGGATAGAAATGATTTTGGGGGGGAGGGAACAGATTTTTTTAATATAAATCGGATTTTTTTATTTTGTTATTTAAATTATAATTTTAAATAAGCCTGTGTAAAATGAAATCTGAATTTACCACAAACTATGTTAAGGCATAATCTTATTATAATCTCTTAAAACAAACATTTTTATTTGGCATGTATAGTCCAAATGAAATTAAAAAGACTTGAATCTAATTCCAAATAAATTCAGGCACAAATTACTGTCTATCTTGCATCTGTATATCTGAAATTCATATGAAACCACAGTTCTGTTTGGTCTCATTCCCTTGGGCAAAAGAGTCCTGTAACAGGCTCCTAGTCAGACCATAAAAAGCGCAAAGAAGTTACAGAGCATAGGCAGCTTTCGTGCAGTTATATTTCCTCAAAAATACAGAAGAAAATCTTGGTTTTGGATATGACCTTTAATATTTTTGTAAATAATATACTTACTACAACAGACTTTCTCTGAAAATTTATGTTGTTGATGCAGACTACCTGGTGGGTTGTGCTGGAAAAAACAAAAACATTTAAAATAAGAATATAGACAAATAACATATCAATGTCATTTCTCATGTTTCTTTAACTTAGTTAAAAGAAAATCTTAGTTGAACAATCTTTATATCATGTGTATGTCTACATACATAGATATTGTATACATATTATACTCAGTGTGAAAATATGTGTACATAAACATAAGGAGAGAATTTATGGCATGAAGGTCTTATCTGCATGAATGACCACATACAAGCAATGAAATGGGAATTATGCAGGGCATCCCAAAGGTGTCACTGAAACCATCAAAGCATCACACCATCATATAGGCTGTACACACATACGCTACAAGGAAAAATATAGTTTGAACTGTTTTGAACAGCTTTAAAATATTGTACTGGAATTATTTTTGAATCTTTTTGTCTGTTACCCCAAATACAATAACGAAGGGCTCAGAGGAAGTTATGAAAGCTCTAACAATTACCTAAATAGCTTTTCAATATGTGAAATGTCAATTATTAGAGTACAATATCACCAACTATATAAAAACTGACTGAGTTCTATCCCGGCCAGGCTGCAAGAGAATAGGACTGGCTATTGCCTGCTATGGACCTCAAAGAGGCATAATTGCTGGGGAGGAGGGAGGGAGTGGATAGAGGGCATAAGGAGTAAACATTTCTCTGGCAAGATGACTCTCTCATCATATATACAAATCCTATACATGAAAAAGCAAGACACCCAGCTGTCCTTTAGGAAACAGCACTTGCTTCAAGCATTGGAAGGTCCTGAGAAATAAACATTTAAAGCAATGGTATACCGCCACAAACTCTGTGCAGGCAGATCTTTGCATATCTGCAAAGATCATGCAGGATTGAGGCCTGAAATATTTTTTACCACTTTTTCCTTTGGTTGGTACTACAGAGCACATACAGCTATGGAACAATTAACAGAATTCTATACTGGTCCATGCATCGTAAGTAGCACTGTTAACTAAGTTACAGCTGAAAAATCTTTATACATGAATTGGAAAAGACAGAGCTTTCCTTCCAGATATCATGCTGAGTCTGAAGAGTAGATAATTAGAAAAAAATATTTTACATGAAAATTGTGAACATTTGATATGGAATCACTGGAACAGGGAAACCCACAATGCATCTTTAAAGAGTAAGATTTCGGAGTATAACTGAATGTTCAGCAATAATTTTAAAGCATTCCTAAATTACCCCTGTACAGCTTCATTTGACTTTACTTTAAAACCAACCATAACGGTCAACTTTTGGTCAGCGTACAGCCTACACGACAAAGCTTTCAGATTACATAATACAGAGAATGAACACTAATCTCAAGCACGCAAAAGAAATACAAAAATTAATACTTATAATTTATAAGGTCTTGGGCTCTCAAATCCCTTGTCTCCTTTCTTCCTATTCATCCTGCACAGCAGCACTTAACTGTTGAGAGTCAAATATGCATCAACTTCGTCCTCATTAGTGGTCTTTGGATGGGTGGTTTGATTTTTCCCCTTGTCAAGTTCCCTTTCATTACTGTTCTATCACCAGTGGATCTAAGACTCCCAAGATTCAGTCATGGCCAGATCAGAGAAGCCGCAGTTATAAAGTCAACATACAGTCTTCTTATTTATACTATGTGTGTGTGACACACAATTCCCTTCCACAGAAGGTACAAGGAGGTGACAGATCTCCTGCCTCCCTCACCCTGGAAGCTACACAATCTGAGCTGCTAAATGCAGAGTGGAAATAGGTGTTGCAGGCCTGCTCCTCAACAAGTGATGGACTTTGCTGGGGGAGGTCTGGGAACTACTGATGGTGATGACCGGGGTGAGGGGTTCATGCTCCTGCCAGTGCAGCCTCCTGCTGGGTCAGCAGGGGCTGCTGCTAATAGGTAGGTGGGAGGGGGCTGCTGAGGCGTTCGCTATTTTTAGGCGGGAACGAGGCGGCCGCTCCCAGGCTCTTGGGGGTGGGGGAGTCGGCGGCGGGGCGGGCGTTGCTTGGCGGCGTCGGCTGCTGCCAGGAGGGGATGGGGCAGGTCGGGGGCTGCTCTGCGGCCCCTGCCAGGTGGGGTGCCGTGGGGGCACGGCTCGGCTGCAGCCCTGGGCGAGCAGAAGCCGCTCCTGACTTGGTAGCGCTGGGGTTATGGCTCCTAGGCGCGTGGAAGCTGCTCCGGTGCCTGGCTGGGGGCTGCCGCCGTTCCCGGGGCAGGGGCTGGGCTGGGCTGGCGGCCGCTGCCCTCCGGCGGCGTGTCTCGGGGGCGGCTGGGCGCTAACCCGCACACACACAGCAGCTCGGGCCCCTGGATGCAACTGCGTCCCAGCGCTCAGCAGGGCGGGCGAGGCGCTGCCTGGGCCCGTCCAGCGTCCGCCGGATCCACACCGCCAGTAAGCCCTGCAGCAGCTGCGGCCGCCATTTTGTTGGTAACCTTTGAACTTCCGGCAGTTGAAAGGTCAAGACCGGCTTAAAGGCTTTTTAAAAAAACCCTCTTTTCCATTGCCCCCTGTGCGGCGCGACCTGGAGGAATCTGAGCGAGACAGAGAAAAGGACGGGGGGGGGGAAATCAAAATTATAGCGATGAGCTTTTCGGCCGGATTGCGCATGCGCATCTCGCCCGTACCCTCGCAAAGCGGCCCGGCCGTGAGCAACTCCGGGGGAGGCGCGTGCGCAGTGTTTGTGCCTGGAGCTCCTGGTGGGGGCAGGGAAACAGGGATGTGCAGTGTAAGGACAGGCGGTGGGACCCACCTGCCGCATTTCCCGAGCCCCCACTCTCGCTCGGGCGTCTCACACCATTTCCTGCCCAGTTCCTTATCCACTGGGCGGCTTGGCTGTGCCCCATTGGCGAGGGTGGAAATCTGTGTTAGGCGATGCCTCGTTTCCACCGTCCAAGTAAGGCTGGAGCAAATCTTCAGCAAAAACGTTTTCAGTGGGGAAGAGCTATTTTGTGACTCTTTTTACTAAACGTGGCTTTGTTTTTTCGGGGTGGGTTGTAGGGCGGGGTTGTTTGTGTTTTTTGAAATAAGTGTTGGCTTTTCGGTTTCGGGAAGACTTAAAGATGAACACCTGAAAAACGAAATATTTGGGCGTGCTGCCGCATTGCCTCGCGGGAGTAGTAGTTCTGCCCTCTCACGTCCTGTTCTCGCTGGGCTGGTTGGCTGGCTTGCTTCTTCCATGGTGTGCAGCCCTCCCTCTCCAAGAGAGGAGACTGCTGTTGTATCATGAAGGATGTAGGCTGACCTATCGCAAATGGGAGAATGAGGCACCAAACTGAAATGTTTTAGATTTTAGCTGGAATATTTGTTCTTGTATTTCTGCTCGATTATCAAAATTCTGTTGAAGATTTAGATGTAAACAATTTTGTTGCAGGTTTCAGAGTAGCAGCCATGTTAGTCTGTGTTCGCGAAAAGAAAAAGGACTTATGGCACCTTGGAGACTATGCTCAAATAAATTTGTTAAGCTTTCGTGAAGCATAACTTCATCGGGTGCATTCAGTGGAAAGTACAGTGGGGAGATTTTTATACATAGAACATGAAACAATGGGTGTTACCATACACACTGTAAGGAGTGTGATCGCTTAAGGTGAGCTATTACCAGCAGGAGAGCAGTGGGTGTGGGTTGTGGGGGACCTTTTATAGTGATAATCAAGGTGGGCCATTAATCAGCAGTTCACAAGAACATGTGAGGAACAGTGGGGAAGGAGGTGGGCTCCATTTGTTTTGACCAGCTCTAATGGTAAGATGTGATAAAATTGCAATAGTGGCCAACTCTTTTATCCTGCCCCACAGGGAGCCTGATGGGAACTAATCCTATAGTGAAACTTGGCTCCTAATACATTTTTGGACAAACGCTAACCTTAATTCCCAGAGCTGGCTTCGGCTGTATAGTTTGTAAAATCTCATGATCAAGTTAGTAAAAGGTTTGTTAACTCCTTGTGATATCTGCAGCAATTTCCTCTTCGTCGTGGACATTTAAGTTAAGGCCAGGATGGGGAGGTTGTAAAACAATTTCATTCCCTTCTGATCCTGCCTAATGACAATGGCTGTTTCTACCATCCTCTTCATGTCAGATCCTCCCAATGCTGTGTTTTATATGGATAACTTAGGTTTCAGAGTAACAGCCGTGTTATGTGATTTATATGCATAACTTAGTGATAGAACCTCCTCACTCCCATCTCCACTCAGAAAGGCACTCTGAGCCTGACATTCAACTAGTGTGAGAAACCTATTATTTCTAGGACAACTAACTTGTGTATTTATTCACTTTCAGTCTGTAAATTTGAAACTATCATTTTGTTATGCTGAAAAGGGTCTAAACTAAATCATCTTCCATAAGGAGTTTTGCCTGCACAAAGAATGGAGCATCTGGTTCATACACTTTTCTGTGCTCATGGCATTATGTAGAACTATCCCACTACAGTGAATGGGACAAGTTTTACTTAGGAGAATGAAATTCTTGAAACTGCCTGTCATGAGAGCATGTACATCAAACAGAATTGTCGAACTAGGGTGTCTAGTTTGGAAACTAAAACCCTATCTGAGCATCTAAATGTAAAAATTTTGGCCCTAAGTTTGAGGACATCTGTTTTACATTGCTATTCTAAATGTCTGCATGCTTCACAGAAGCATGAATATTTGCTAAGCTGTTAGTGTCATGTAGAATGTATGTAGATATGATGTCCAAACATTGTAAGAAACAAATTCCTACCACTGTATTGAATGCTATTTTAATCTCAGGTTATAGGTATATCCATGTGCAGTCATGTCACAAATATTGCTTGTTAGCCTCTGGTGTGTTACAATATATGCTATAATTTATCCATGTATTAAAGTATCTTAGCAACAGTTCATGGAAGTATTATATTCTGCAATATTCAGTTACAACTCCTTTATTTACAAGTGTTAATCTTTTAAAATGTTCACAATTCCTTACAGTTCATAAAATGTACAAATCTGACTTGAGTAACTTTCTTTATACTTGCTCAACCTTAAAATGCATGGAAGCAATTAATTTTAGAAACATAATTAAGACTAGTTTTTACAGTCAACCTACTCATAGAATTCTACTGTATAACCTTTGAGTAATTTTTAAACAAAGCCTATAATATAGTAAAAGAGTGGATCAAGTGATCACAGCAGAATGAGATACAAATACAATAGACAAGGAAGGGAATGACTGTTGCATGTGTATTTTTGCTATCATATGCTGCCCTCATAACTGAGTGGGTGTAGGGAATCTAGTCTAAAAAGTACTTTCACGTAAGATGATAACTCAGGGAGGGAGGCTATGTAATAGCGATCACTGGAAGTGTTCAAGGAAAGATAAGACAAATGGATGAGTAGTCAATGGAAATCTGATTTTCCTACAGTCATTAAATAGTAAAGACTAGCTAATCCCATAACAATAGTTATTTTGAGAATGGTGGATTAATCACCAAAATCTAGTTTACGTATCTGATTCAAATAAAACCCACAAGTGAATAACTGCTGTATATGAGGGCTGATACAGACTAGGTAAATTGCTATAGGAAGCTATATGAACATCTGTATGTATAATATACAGCTCACTCTTCTCTCAATTTGAGAAAAAGAAATACATGTATTGTGTATTTCATTCAGCCCCCTGCTGCTTGGCCCCAGTCCTCATCTCCTCATGTAATAGTACATATAGTCCTTTAGGTGCAGTAGTGGGCAGTGTAGTGTGTGGTCTATTTATGAATACATGAAATTCTCTCCATGATATTAAATATTATATTACGGGACAAAGCTGCTGTGCTTAACTACATAAGGAGTTCATTAAAAGCAAGCCAGCCCTATTTTTTTCCTAGTGGTGACACTAAAAGTTTCTTCGCAGTTTAGATTAGTTGTGTTCCCAGTAAGCTCTTTGTCATGTTTCCATTAGTTTAGGATGAAAGCTGTTGCATATAAGGTGTTACTGAAATCTATTCTACTGTCTCTTCAATTTCCTCTTTCCAAATCCAGGACTGTTTTGACTCCAAAAGACAGCTTGTTTTCTGTTTGTTAGTCTGCTAAAACTGATCAAGTAAATTATATTCTTATTAAAGTCAGCTGACAATGAATATTATACATTCATTAAAGAGTATTTAGACAAATCTGATTGATCAGTTCTCTTGGTAACAAGATCATGGCTTCCTCCTACTTTCCAGAAGATCTCTAATTTTGAGTCAGCAGTGTGCCCTTGTTGCCAAGAAGGCCAATGGCATTTTGGGATGTATAAGAAGGGGCATAGCGAGCAGATCGAGGGACGTGATCGTTCCCCTCTATTCGACATTGGTGAGGCCTCATCTGGAGTACTGTGTCCAGTTTTGGGCCCCACACTTCAAGAAGGATGTGGATAAATTGGAGAGAGTCCAGCGAAGGGCAACAAAAATGATTAGGGGACTGGAACACATGAGTTATGAGGAGAGGCTGAGGGAGCTGGGATTGTTTAGCCTGCAGAAGAGAAGAATGAGGGGGGATTTGATAGCTGCTTTCAACTACCTGAAAGGGGGTTCCAAAGAGGATGGCTCTAGACTGTTCTCAATGGTAGCAGATGACAGAACGAGGAGTAATGGTCTCAAGTTGCAGTGGGGGAGGTTTAGATTGGATATTAGGAAAAACTTTTTCACTAAGAGGGTGGTGAAACACTGGAATGCGTTACCTAGGGAGGTGGTAGAATCTCCTTCCTTAGAGGTTTTTAAGGTCAGGCTTGACAAAGCCCTGGCTGGGATGATTTAACTGGGAATTGGTCCTGCTTTGAGCAGGGGGTTGGACTAGATGACCTTCTGGGGTCCCTTCCAACCCTGATATTCTATGATTCATTATCAAGTAAATTTAAGTACACAGCACTGTAAATTTACATGGTGCTTTACAGAGTAAGACATTTATAATCCACAGGATGAGTAATCTTGTATTAAGCAATTAAAAATGTTGACCCTTAACATGCTGGCCAATCCCGTTTTATATTTTTGTGTTGAGGGTCTTGTGTGGGAGAATGGAGCTGCTGTGAGGAAAGAACAAAAGTTTAGACTCGTGGGCCCTACACTGCTCACTTCAGCCCTTTATTGGGAAGAAAAAACAAAAAAAACCCCACACTCCTGCTTCACTATCTTAAGTTAGGGTATATAGTTCCTGGAACAGAACCCCCAAATTCTGCCCTGAAGACCCAGTCTGTGGAGAGTTTGAGATTTATTGTTCACTAAGGCCTTTTCGCATCCATATTATGTTGGGGATATTCTAGCAAAATGGAAAGACTATCCTTCAATTAAAAAAAAACGCACACAGAGAAGCTATCTGACTGCAGAGAGGAGGTGGTGCTGGAGTTTATTCAGCTCTTACATTAGAATTCTAAGGATAAGTATACCCTATTTTAAGGTTAAACCAGGTTATTTTATAGCACATTTGTTTCTCTCTCTTCCCCTCCTTTCCCACTCATTGGCACATTATATGTGTGGAAGACCACATGATGGTTATATATGAATGCTTTAGGTGCATTCAAATCTTAAATAACAAGCTACCTAAAGTATTACAATAATATTTCCCTTTAACACAGATTTGCAAAGCTGTCAAATAGCAACCTGGATCGCACAGGGTTACTAAGAACAAATGGAAATCCAGTTTTAAAAAGCCTTCACAACATTTAACTTGGCAATATTACAAAGAGTAAATGCTTCACAGCTCTACCTTTCAAAAATATTTACATTTGGGTAGAAGTGTTGCAGAAACTTTCTAGGGTTTATATATATTTTAGGTATGCACTACAATACTACAAACAGTTTAATTTACCACTTTTAAAAATATGCCTTCTGGTATATTAACTTTATATTGACAATATTCCAGTGGTGAAGAGCAGGTTACAGAAAATGTTGCTGAGTCTATACCATGTCTGAGTAATTTGAGGCATCCTCTTAGCCTGGATTTTACAGACCTGTTAGTATCATGTAACTTAAGGCAATTTTTGCCAATAGTATTAATGTTCTGGGTTCTTGACAATTTAAGTGCCTCATAATTCTGTTTCATGTTAGCCACATTCAAAGACATGAACCAGAAGGACCACTTTTCCAAAGGCCTGACCTGTAGTCCACAGTGGAAATGAGTAATTCACTGATAAGGCCAAACTTCTCATTTTACACACATAGCCCAAAACACTAATGTTGCTTGTTGGTAACTAGGATGCTCTGACAGTTCAGTTTTTATAGCAAACAAACCAAGTATTCCACTTTGCTTTTGAAATACTATATTCAGTACTGTCACCGGAAGTAGACTTCTTTTATAAGATAAATGGGGGGAAAATGACTGCTGTGTAGAAGAAATAAGTTTTCTCTGTAATAATTTTCTATTGGACTTTACTAACCTATCAGCAGACTTATTTAAAAAGAGTATGTGCAAATATTTTTGCACAAAGGGAAAGTAAAAATACTGAGTTTACTTTGCTTCTAGAATTTTAAGACAAACTACAAATTTCAGTTCAATACAAACAAATTTGTAGGTCTTTCTGGTTAAGTGGTGGAAACTAGATTCCAGCAACGTGTGTTTTTAGATTTTGGTAGAGCAATTATTTCCACAAAGATCTAAAATAAATCAAGAATTCCACCGTCTTTGGCATACAGTACTACACTTTTTTTTTTTTAAGCTGACCGGTCTTTCACAACCGTGACATTTCAAATTAGTTGATATTGCTACATAATTAAATAATTCTGGTATGAACACCATCAGTTGTTATTCCTTGATGTATTCTTGATTCTTAAATAAGGTCATTTCTTGTTATAAGATGGGTCTTCTAGAGTTATAAACTTTGATGCCATTCTGCATGGAAGAACGAGCATATTTGGTCAGAAGTGCACCTACTGTTTGCTTCTCTGCACATAAGTCTCTGGAGAGAAAAAGAAAGTAGTGGTGAAAACACTCTTCAGTAATTTTAAAAAAAGGTTATTAGGACACAGTATTTCAGGATTGAGTACAAACTGTTTCAGTAACCGATTTTCCTAATGTAGCAATCAGCCTGACTAGAGTGTTGCTTAATAAGCTATTGGTGTGCTTCTCCCAAAATGCTTTCAATCATCTAAAATTCATACCTTGGCATAGCTTGCTGCATTTATGTAACTCCCAAAAGCATATTACATGCTTTACAAAACACAAAGATGGTTCCTAACTTGAATATCTTACAATCTAAAAGGCAAAAGCCTAATTCTGTTCTCCATTACACCAGTATAGCTGTTTACACAACAGAGCCTATGCTGTCATAGCTGTATCAGCATAGCCCCCTAGTATAGACTTAGACAACATCGGGGTTTTCTGTCAGTGTAGCTACCACCTTCCTGAATCATGTTAGCTACATCAACAAAAACATTCTTCCATTGACAGAGCTGCATCTATACTGGGAATTTTGTTGGCGTAGCTATGTTGGTCGGGAGTGTAGGGTTTTTTTTTCACACCCCGATGGACATCGCTATACTGATAAGTTCAGACCAAGCCTGAGTCAATGGAGTCACTTCAGATTTTACTCTAAACAGCAGAATTTGGCTCAAAGCTCTGAGGCAAGGACCATGTCAGACCAAGTGTGTCTGCTTGTACATTGCTTAGCCCAACAAGGCCCAGAGCTTGATTGGATCATGTGAATGTTATGTCAATTTTGAACAATCCAAAGGACTAAGGGAAAGGATGAAACATGAGAAGTAAGACTGGAGTGTAGTTCTGGAATTAAGTTTGATTTTACTGACTTTAAAAAGAAAACTAATTTGGGAGATATGATGTATAAAGGAAAGTTGAAGTTTTTTAGCCTTTTCTCTAAAGTCAAATATTTACTGCTAATCTCCTTTCAATTTTGCCTCCTTTTAAATATTTCCTGACTAAGCTCTTCTAATCCCTTAATCTTCCACTAGTCTGGCTGTCCCTTCTCCAGACTTTGGTCCAACACTCACTGTGAATTCACACTCTTAATAATCTGCAAGTGAAAAGTTGAGTTACATAACTTCCAGTTAAGATTTTGATTTCAAGATAGCTCATGTGGATGAGTCACAAAGTGTTACTAATAGGAGAAAAGGTCTACTAGGAAACAGTTTATAACTTTTAGCTTTTTATCCTTTGGAAAATTCTACCCCCACTGAAGTGAAAGTCAATACAAAACTTCCATTTAGTTCAAGGGGCCCCAGGATTTCACCCTCACTATTCACATAGTACAGATAATACTTCTGAATGACTATACTGTAAATATATTTTACTCATTTAGAATTTGCAAAAAAAATCTAGCACTTTAAGGTTTTATCAGCTATAGTTGCCCATGATGCAACCAAGTATACTAGAAGTACTATGCAAGTGATTATGTACTTACTGTACTTTAAAACAGTATTATGCTTAGTAGTGAACTACTTACTGAATATATGGGGTAATGTCTGCTTCTGTCCACTTTTCCCGAACGGTAAATAGCCTGTTGAACCTTTCCTGGTTATCCTCAGGTAAGTCTTCTACTTTTAGCAAGAAGATAGTCTCTGGTCTTGAGTTTCTATCCAACAGAGCCAAACCCTATTGGGACAATAATAGGATGAGACAAATTTTAACGCAGAAAACATGATCAAACCTCCCGTCTCTTGGCATATCAATTTGTGTTACTGTTGACATTTATCTCAGTATTTTTAACCCCTAAACTCTGAGTAGCAGCAATACTAGAAGGAAAATTGAAACCTTCACAATACCTGCCATCATGAAGGAGGTAGTTCTCACATCCCTTAAGGGAGGGGAACATGTAAAAATACACAACTTGATATCCCACTACCACCTTCAACAACATTTATATTGGTTACAGCATGCTGGAATCATTAAAGGCTGTTCTACAGTATGTTGGACTTCTAGTTCTGTCTACATTGATAATAATAGACCGTAGATTTTAAATTTTTCTTCTATAGCTATGTGTATCAGGTCCAGGGAGACAGCTAGGAGAGCACTGTCATGCTCCTTCCTACACTGCTGAGGTCCTAGGCAGTTTCACTTTTCAGGAAATGCTTTGTAAATGCTTTAGTGCAGGACTATAGTGCTTCTCTCAGCTGCTGGCAAATACAGTTGAAATAAAAAATAAGAAGCCCGGTTGTTCATGATTCATATACAAGTCCTACACAATACAGCAGTAAGAACATCCTGCTAATACATGAAACCAAATCCACTAGTTTAGTTTTTACCTTGAGCTGATCCAACCTTGTTGTCAGCCCTTCGGGGACACTTTGTTGCCATACTTCTTGAAACTCTGACAGATTGAATTTAACTGCATTTTGCAAGAGCATTTGTGCTGTAGCTGTGCATATTTTATCTGCATTCATTTCAAAATAAACTTCATCTGTAAAGGGAAAAATAAATTACACTCACAGGTTCTTACTTGCATTGGTATCAGGACATTTCTGTGCCTCAAGTTTCCCATCTGCTCTGCAGTCTACCCCTCCTGGCAGGGTAATTTGTGCCTAAGTTTCCCCTCTGGCTGGTTAAGTTAACCCTCTGGCTGGTTGTTTTATGCTCTGGCTAAACTAAAGTTCCCTCCCTTCCCAGGTAAACAAGAGTCAGAACAGAAACAAGTACATACTTAGTCCTCTCCTAGCTGCAGCTTTTAGCCCTGTTGATCAGGACTAACATCAACAGACCTGCACCCTCCTCAGGTGAAACAGTCCTTTTACCTCCCCTGCCACCCCCATCCCTTTCACTCTTGTTTATGCAAGTCTGATATCAACAGTTGTTTGCACTCTCTGAGCTAAACAGTTCAGTAGTCCTTTCACTTCCCCAAGGGCGGTATCCTGGTCTTCTCCCTTGATACAGGGTAGCGAAGAGGGTAAGGTGCACGTTCTCCCACTCTGAAAAACCTAGTCCAAAGCCCAACGAAAAAAAGAATATGTGCGAACCCTGGGTTTCAAGTTTACCTGCTTCACCTTCTCCCTTCCCAAACTCCTCCTGCATCCAGGTCCTCTCAGACTTCCAGGCCACTTCCTTGGGCTCAGACAAACCAACCCCTCCCATGCACCTTGTCTAGAGATATCCCAACAGTCACTGCTGCAATAGCGCCATTTCCAATGCCTTTAATGGAGAGCGCCACACCAGGTCTTGCCACTTCCGTGGTCTCCGCTTATGCAAGTAGAGTGCCTTCTATAGCTCTGCCTTTCCCAACACTCATTCCAACCCCACATTATGAGCTGAAATCAGAAACACCCATGTTGGGCCTATAGGCCCCACTATGCCCTACTACACAAGTTAATTCAAATGCCTGGATGATAAAATCCATCAGAAAAAGAGTTCTTTAATACTGTGCAACACATTTAAACTCAATCACAGAGGTTATGAATTGGAAAGATCTACTAGCTTATCTCAGGCACCTCTCTGCTAATTCATGATTTTTCTCTAATGACACTAGTTTCCCTATCCCATAGTTTAGTAGACCTCACTGTTAAGGAAAGTTTTCATGATAATCAGCCTAAACATTTCTTAGCTCAGGGTTGGCCTCCCTACTCTCTTACACTTTGTTGTTTTAGTTACGTAATTTGTTAATTCTTAACCCTCCTTTCTTAATAAATGCATCCCTGCCATAACTTACCTTCATCAGTATATTTCTTTCCATAACTTAAAAGAATATGTTGAATCATTTCTCTGAAAGAAAAAGTTAAACTTTAAAATCAACTTTTATGCATTTCAGA
Source organism: Lepidochelys kempii (assembly GCF_965140285.1). NCBI lineage: Eukaryota > Metazoa > Chordata > Testudines > Cheloniidae > Lepidochelys > Lepidochelys kempii. Next base: position 24,964,565 of record NC_136381.1, on the reverse strand, counting down.
TTTATGGCAAAGGAAGGCATTTTGAAATTATGTATTGTATAAAGTTAGCATACAATCAAAAAAATCACTACAAATACCTTCCTCCCTCCCACTAACACACTGAAACAGGGGCAGACAAAGCAAAAGCAGGAAAGACAATAGGGGATGGGATGTGTCATAGCAGCTGAAGGGTTAGGGAGCAAAGGAACAGACTAAGGCGACAGAGCTGACAGAGAGACATAGAAGTAACAGGAGCTGAAAGGGAACAAAGTAAATAGGGGCTGAAATGGACAAAGTGAGGGAGGTTGATCCAGGGTCTCTGAAGATCCCCTGCCATGGTACCCCAGCAACTTCGCCTCCTTAGTGCCCACTCCCACTGTGCTTTGAAGAGATGCAGAGGGAAGGAAGATAGGACTCTTGCCTGCCCTCATTTTTCACCAGCAAAAAGCATCACAGAGGTTCACAAAGCACTGCAGATATGTATAACATATTAATAAAAGGTACTTTATGGACTGGTTGCATCAAATTATAGCCTAACTTGTACTACTTTGCAGATTTTGGATAAAAGCAAAATGTTAGTATGGGTTTTTTTCCCCTAAATGAAGTTCAACAAAAATTTATAAAGCCTCAGTCAGTAAGCACAATTCAGTAGCCTTGTAATTTGAATGGAATGGCCTGTAAATATTTTAATACTATTCTATTAATATGATCACTGATATTTATTCAAATAAAGCATTACACTACCAGAAGTGCCACTGCATAACACAAAATGATTATGCAGGAGGTGCCCACCACACATTTTTCGTTTGCCATGCTTCCTGAATGGTATTCCACCATGGGCAGCAGTCTGCCAATTAAGTCATGGGTACAAGCAGAACATACAATAGAGTGAACAGCACTTTAGCTGCTGTGTCAGTGTACGTTTTAACAGTAGTCAGTGGATACTTATGCCTGCTATGAGACTGGAGTAGGATTTTTTGTAATCACGACCCATGATTATGTGACACTGACCAGGGAACAGAGATCAGTCTAACCAGACCTGAAGTGTCACACCTTTACTGTATAAAATTACTCAGGGCCATGCTATACTCCCCTTGAGCACATAAAAAATGGTGGGAGGGAAAAATGGGTATAAGAAGCCCGCACTGTGGCCCATTCACAGCAAGGGACACAATTGCAGCCCACATACTCCCTATATAAAAGGACTGCTCCCCTATGGGACAAAAGATTCCTGCAAAACATATGAGGAGACAGGCCATAGCTCTGTCCCACCTACATACCAGACAACAAAGGTGGCCAGAAGCATTTAGAGTGGGCAGGGGGTAAGTGCATCTCTTCCCGCCCCAAGTAGGTTGTAGCAATGAATGTGTTCCTAACTATGAGCCAGAGCTCTCCATGGAGCAGTGCAGCTCCACGCTGACCTCAGAGCAGGATTGTACCTTGAAGGTGAAATGGATTTATGTTTTACGGAGTCAAAGAACTTCTAATCTTGAGCACTGTTAGTTGAATATAGTTATTATACGACTCCTCTATGGTAAGTGCAAATACTAATGATGATTAATATGAGTAACAGTAATTTGTTTTCTAGTGCTTTAAGCACAAAGAAACAAAAAGATACTTACTTGGGTTCCAGGGATCCAAGTTCTTGAAGACAGATACTTAAAGGAACCTTGCTAAAAGACCAAGATTCAGAATCTATTAACTGAGTCACATGATTCAGAAGTTTCATCTCATAATCAAATTCTAGAACCCTCCAATATCCTGCCAAACAGAAGAAATATGTAATAATACTTCGTAATTCTGCTTCTCTGAAAATATCTTTCAGGATTCTCACACTTGAGTCTCAGCTCCCTTTCAAGGCACAAACAGAATACCAAGCTCTTAAAAGATTATTTAAACAACATTTAACAAGAGGAGAAAAAGGAAAGGAACAGAATAGTAGAATGGAGCAGAGACCAGTGTGATTAAATTTTTCAAGGAGAGATCAAAATACCTTGTTACTTTTCTATGTAAATCAACTACTGCACAGTTGTTACAGGGATGTTATACTATTGAATAGGGATGTAGTCAATAAGAATTTTTAATATTTTGTGATGCATGTTATGCAAGCATTTGAGAACTACTAACAATAGTGGCAGGTATTCTCAACCCACTATGCATGCCTATGTCTATCTGCCTGCCTTTCATGTTGTGACTGCTTGGAGTCAAATAAAGCAATTAACTCCTTTGACTCCTACATAAAACATTGGAAGATACTATTGACATTTCGGGAGAAAGCTATACAAAGCCCTGCAGAGACCACCACTTTCTTGCATTCCTCACTAAGTTGACCCCATGTGTTATGCTACAAAATAATACATATCCTACCTATAGGGACAAATACCTTCAATTTTACAGGCATTTATAACCTGCAATTGATGCAGTATTTCCTCCTCACTCGCTTGAATCCGATCTAGCAAGTCTTCCATTGTATACTGCAGCATGCAAGAAGAAAAAAAAAATGGATTACCTTCAACCCTTGCTAAAGCTAAACTGAAGAAAGTAAATATTACCTCATATAAATATGATGAAGATAAACATTATTTAGAACAGGGATGGGAGAACACAGTGGAGGCTTGGGTTTTAAAGTCTCTTAAATTTACCACACTAGTTCAAATTTGCAAACAATCTTTTCCTGCAATTTAAACTAGTTTCTCCAAAGATCATTCAATTTTTTTAAAAAATAACATTCTTTCTAAATAAAGGAAGCCTTTGCACCATGTACCAGTGATATAAGACTACCTCCAGAAGTCAGACTAGCTCAAGTGGCCATCCTATGCGAGGTACACATTTGCAGCATGCAAGAAGATACCATCAGAGATGCTTAGTTTTGCAGTTTTCAAACTGTGGATTTGTGTCTCCAGAGGTAACATACTTTAAAACGTATTTGCTGTTAACAAGCAAGTAAATAATATATAGAGGTGAGAAATAACAGACCTCAACCCTATTGTCCCTCTGCAAATTTGTATACACAGAGTTAATCTCTTACCTCTCTCTAAAAGTGCAAAGTTTCAAAAAGTTCAGTGAATAGAAGATTGTGGGGGCAGAATAGATCTGGACAAGAAGAAGTCTGGAGAAAAATGTGAGAAGTGAGGGACATATGCTTGTTTTGTTAAAATATTATATGTTTGCTGTTGAAGAAAAAAATCCAGAATATTTAACGTTGTTTTAGTTAAATAAAACAATTTAAATGTCTGTCTGGTGATGTTCTCCTCCTAATACAGCATGGCAAGAAAATCCTCCAAATATTAATGATTAACCTGTTGAATTGGAAATAGTTCATCTCCCAATGACTTCATAAATATCTGCTTCAATTACTTTTGGTAAATGAAATAACCAAACAATCATTCATTTTCTGATTTAGCTGTAAAACTAATCTGAAAAGTTTTCAAAATAAATCACTGTTTAAAAATGTAAAGCGTGTACCTTCTAAAAAAGAAACCTACATCTATTTTTGAGTTGTGAAGAATATGTATTAAGATTATAATAACCAACAAGAATGCACTTATGTAGAAAACCATGATTAAATCAAGTCTTCCTGACTAGTGATTTAAATCCTGATTTAAATCAAATCCACCCTGCATCTTAAATAGTTTATTCTGTCTAAATTTTACTGTAATTTCACTGGCAACAGTATTCTTCACTTTCTGCCTCACACTTGTTCAGTGCTGCTGTACTTGGATACTGAATATCCGCTGTTTTACTTCATTGGTCAGCAGTGAATACATTGAAATATTGAGTGAATATATGCAACAAACACTGTAGCAGTATGCTGTGTTATAAAAACATGAGTTTCCTATAATCTACTGAATTGATCATTTTTGTGCACAGGAAAAAACAATCACTTGTTAGTTGCCCATGCCAAGAGAAATGCAAAGAGTTAACAAGGAGCATAACAAAAATGCATATCATCACTTGTATTGTGGTAGCATCTAGGGGCTCCAGTCAGAATTAACGCCCACAGCAAGGCGTAGCCTGTCCTCCCAGGGAACTTACAATCTAATTTAAAGTTCCACAATGTTATCTGTAACACAGTTAAGAATCTTATGTTTTTTTAAAAAAAAAAAAAAAATTATCCCTTTAATATTCTGAGTTTTGGTCGGAAGATAGAAGATAATTAGACAAAACTGACAAGTTAAAAGTATTTTCTTTTAAACGCGGAGAAGTCTCAGATGTTACCTTTGAGCATTAATATTTGAAAGGATATTTGTATTGTCATGCAAATGTAAGTTAGTTTTAAAACTAGTCAGCTAATAGATCATATGTAAATGTTCAGAAACTGTATTTTACTCCATCATGAAAAAATTCTTTACTTAATAATATTTCCTCAAGACGTGCCTTATATTTTAAGTCAGATGATTCATATCTCTCATTCTGACCATTCTTGATGCCTGAACTGGATTTTCTGAAGGCAGAACTTGCAGGTTAATAACAAAACCTATGATCTCTGGCAGCACAGATCTGTAATTATGTCTGCCTTTGGAGTAATCTCAACCCTTTCTCCCTCCACTTCCTCCATATCACCCTTGCTATTCTACTTCTCTTCCTTCCCATATCATTCTACTTCCCTTTCCTTAGTGGTGAGTGCCTTTTACATAGGGTAAAATGAAGTCACAAGTGACGGTGGGGAAAGCCACTACACCTGATAGTCACATAACATTTGGGGGATTTAGATAGCCAGTTCCTTAAGACTTCAAAATGGATGTTGTCAGTTTTCCCCCCCACAACTTCTGGCTTCATTTTGCTAGCTTAGTGCAGAAGTCTTCCCCCTGCAGAAGGGGGACAGTAATTCTTCTCACCATCCTCTGTCCAACGTTTTCAAACTTTTTTTGAAGATGAAGAAAATTGTTGATTTCCGTGACCCAGTGGAGCTGGGGATGAGGGGTTCAGCGTGTGGGAGGGGGCTCTGGGCTGGGGCAGAGGGTTGGGGGTGAGGGTTGTGACCAGGAATGAGGGGTTCAGGGTGTGGGAGGGGGTCAGGGCTCTGGGGTGGGGCCACGAATGAGGGATTTGGGATGCAGGAGGGGGCTCTGGGGAGGGCTCAGGGCTGGGGTAGGGGATTGGGGCATGGGGGTGGAGTGGCTTTTCTGCGGCCGCTCCCGGTCAGTGGTGCAGCAAGGGTGCTAAGGCAGGCTTCCTGCCTATCCTAGCACCGTGGACCGTGCTGCGCCCTGGAAATGGCCAGCAGCAGGTCCGGCTCCTAGGTGAAAGTGTGTGAGCTGCTCCGCATGGCTCTTGCCTGCAGGCACAGCCCCCCCGCCCCAAACTCCCATTGGCTGGGAAACGGCCAAAGGGAGTCCGGAGCCAGTGCTTGGGGTGGGGTTAGCATGTGGAGCCTCTTGGACCCCCTGCCTAGGAGCCAGGCCTGCTGCTGGCCGCTTCTGGGGCGCAATGCGATGTCAGAACAGGTAGGGACTAGCCTGCCTTAGCCGGGCAGCACTGCTAATGGGCTTTTAACAGCCCAGTCAGCAGTGCTCACCAGAGCTGCCACAACCCAGTGCCTTACATTCCGTGACCCAGTACTCGGTCGCAACCCACAGTTTGAAAACCATGCTCTAGTCTACACAAAAAAGGAAGACTATCTCTTCTCACTAAGGCAAACAGCTTTCTGACTGCAGCCAGTAACACTGTGAGCAATTCCTGACTAGGTTAGCATGCCAGGCTGTCTCAAGCAGGGAGAAAAAGCAGCTCAGAGCAGGACTGTGTACAAGGGTACAATTCTGCATAATTAAGTAAAACTGGGAGCAAAGCTATTTTTTCTAGTTAAGAATGTAGCTTTACTAGGCTTTTATAGCATTACCAATTACAAAGGAAAAGTAAAAACAAGGAAGTGATTTAGTCTCTAAGGTGCCACAAGTACTCCTTTTCTTTTTGCGAATACAGACTAACACGGCTGTTCCTCTGAAACCTGTCATTACTTAACAGGCTTACCTTTGAGTCAGTCAGAGCTTTCTCTCTCTCACTGTCTGGCCCTTCATAAGGATTTTCCATTAGAAGTTTCTTTAGTTTCTTTAGTTTAGGTCGACATTTCCTTAATTCCCAGTAATTATTGGAGAAACCAGCAATCTACAAAAAGAAATTAAAGATTCTGTGACTCATTTAATTTAACACTGTCAGCCAAGGTAACTTGCAAAGAATAATTAACAATGAATTTTATAGAGGTCACATAATAAATATCTTGATTTTTTTTTTTTAAAAGAGATTGTTTCTCGTTTCTAAAGAAGAGTAGGCAGAAATATTCTCAGCACTGAAGTCCATTATTGGGAATAAGAGTTAGAAGTCTGTAGTTCAGTAATAAAAGCATACCTACTGTCTACATGACAAAGAAACCAGCTGGTCTCTACATATGGACAATACCTGCTAATGGCCAGATATTTTAAAGTCCTGTCAATTTCACCCCTTCCAACATCTGTTCTTTTTTTCTAATACCTCAGTCTTGCTGCTCTCCACAAGCTATCTTCCCAATTATTTCCCATATCCTGGAATTCCTAGTTAATGGGCATTTTACTACACAATGAATGCGGAAGGGAGCTATGAATCATCACTTCATTAAACATGCATCTTGGGAAAGAAGAAAGATGTTCACTACATAACTATATAAGCCAGGTACATGCTCTAAGTGTGCCCATGGGTCATTGTTAAAAATACTGCACACTTCTTTTCCCCAGGCCCTGAAAAAGAGGTTTACCAGCGACACCATGGCAGGGTTCGGAGCCCAGGTGGGTGCCTCCCTTTCCAAAGATATGTATACAGAGACAGGACATGACAGAAGCTGAGTGGGACAATCAGCAGAAGAACTGCCTTCATTCCCTAATCTACCACACAGGGAGAAGAGAAACCCAAAAGTGTAATTGATACAAGGTCTCCAATCTTCTAAACTCTCTAGGACCTTCAGAGGAATCCCAGGGTGCATTGAAATACCTCTGAAGCATACCTTGGGCATCCCCCAAAAGTCCTACTGAGGCGTTCAGATGATAGGAGGCCGTAGGCAATGCTCTTCTGTTGAAGAGGCCAGCAATCAGACAGGTGTGAGCACAGAATGGGGAAGGCACAGCAGGCTCCAAGCTCATTTAGTGGTATTGCTCTCAGATCCAACCCTTTCCCCTGTATGAAAAATCCTTCTAACAGCTGCAGTAACAGAAAAGCTCAGGTTTTTTTTTTATAAATGTATTTTTAAAAGTCAGGATTTTAAAGATGTTCTAGAAATTTGATTTTTAAGTAATTTGTTTTTAAATTGTCCTTTTAACCATTTAAGCTAGATTGTCAATTAAAAAAAAACAAGCACTACTACTCAAGAAAGCAGCCTAGATATGAAATACTGTATCCAAATTCTGTTTGGAAAGCTTAGACTTCTTTTTGTTTATAGTTTTTGCCTATATTAGTTTATTTTATTAGTTTATGACCTCAGTTCTCCAGCTCTTTTCACATGCAATGGCAATTACACAAGCAGAATAACTACAACATTTGGGGTTTTTTTCTGTACTTATTTTTCATTTCTTTTCAAATTTCTCAGAGAAGAAGATATTGCTGGTCATTTAGTGGTTGAAAAATATGCTAACACATAATGAGTTCATAGCCAGAGCTAGTTGCTCACCCTGGACAAACATAGCAGAATGCTCAGCCCCTGTGGAAGGGAGTGCTTGCTCCTGAGTGATCATCTCTTTGGACTGATGCATGAGCCTTTCAATACTGCTTCCAGAAGAAAGGTAATTTATATTATTTGTATTATAGTAGCACTTACAGGCCCCAATCCCATTATGTTTAGCACTATGCACACATAACAAAAAGAAAGTACCTCTCATAAAGAGTTTGCAATCTAAGCAATATAACTATACACTACAACAGGGGTGGGCAAACTATGGCATGCAGAATTGCCCCCAGTGGTGCCATGGGCCCCACGCCGCTCTGAGAAGCGGCCAGCACCATTTCCCTGGAGCCCCAGGGTCAGGGGAACAAAGGGCTCCATGCGTTGCCCTTGGCTCCAGGCGCCGCCCCCCACAGTTCCCATTGGCCGGGAACGGGAACCACGGCCAATGGGAACTTCAGGGTAGGTCCCTGGAGGCGTGGCAAGGGCAGTGTGTGGAGCCCTGTGCCCCCCCACGGGGCTGTGCAGGGACATGGTTCTGGCTGCTTCCCGGAGCGGTGTGCACCACTGCCACCCCGGAGCTGCTTTAGGTAAGTGGCGCTGGGCTGGAGCCCGAATCCCTCCTGCACCCCAACCCCCTGATCACCCTCCTGCACCCCTTCCCATAGCCCCCTGCTGCACCCCCGGGTACCCAACCCCCTGCCCTGAGTCCCCTGCCACACCCTGCACCCCTCCTCTGCCCCAATCCCTTGCCCTGAGCCTGTTCCTGCACACCGCACCCCCTCCCATACCCCACACTCCCTCACGCACCCCAACCCCCTGCCCAAGCCCTGCATACAATTTCCCCACCCAGATGTGGCCCTCGGCCCAAAAACTTTGCCCACCCCTGCACTACAACATGTTTGGGATGGTGTTAGGAAAGATCCCAACCAAAAAAACCCCAAAGTGATTTGACAGGAAGTTATCTTGGTGCCTGGGACTTAAAAAAATCATTACAGAACATAGCAAGAGTGAAGGAGAAGGAATATTACTTTCTTGTTAATCTACTTTGTTTTGAATGGACTTTTTCCTACTAGCAGAACTGCAAACTCTGCGGAATAAATGATGCTCTGATTGTTCTAGAACTGGAGAAGGAGGGCGACTCCTCCTTAGTGATGTCATTATACCCACTGTACAAAATTAAGAGCAAATGATAATATTTTCCTAACCATTTTTAGGAAAATTTGATCTATTACATTTGCTTCAAAGGGGCAGAAACAATGAATTCTTTAAACTCATAATTCTAAAATCCTCCATCCCATAGAATCTTTCCAGATGCAACAGGTAGGATAGAAGAGTCATCTTTGAAGATTTTTTTTTTAGACAATGGAACTAAGAAAGTGCAGCAAAATGTACCTTTCAGGGTAGGCCATTTAAACAGGCACTCTACTAATGTAAAAGTGTCAATTTGCTCTTCGTGTCTTATATTTAAGACAGCTCACTTGAGTGAAGGAGAAAATATCTATTCTTTGAAGTTACTAAGCACCATAAGTACTTACTGCCTCACCCAAAACAGACTTTATGCTTGGATCTGTTAAACAGATGATAACTGAAGCCATGATAGATAAGTTTTATGTTAATACACTCATGCTGATCATTTGCAATTGTAAGATACTATAATAATAGGCACCTTAGGTGAAACACTAATGTGAAGAATAGACAATAAGGAAACAAAAGAATATACCTGGGTGTGAATGACATTACATGATGCTTGATCTACAAGCAGCTGTTCTGGAGTTTTACAGCCAGGGATAAACAGCAACATATTTGAAGTATCTGCTATTTTCATATCATAAGTTTTATCTTTACTGCACAGCACAGCTTGTTCATCTTTGTCACCACGAATCACTAGGCTGAAAAAAAACAAGTTCTTGTTTTTAAATGCAAAAATAGCAAAGGAATACTCATCTTTATTTACAGATGACATAACATTTCAAATACATTAAAAATATTGCTAACCAGGTGGCAAGTTGCAGTTACTATGACTACTGCTACCAGTTGGAATATCATATCTACAAGTTTCAGAGTAGCAGCCGTGTTAGTCTGTATCCGTAAAAAGAAAAGGAGTACTTGTGGCACCTTAGAGACTAACAAATTTATTAGAGCATAAGCTTTCGTGAGCTACAGTTCACTTCATCGGATGCATACAGTGGAAAATATAGTGGGGAGATTTTATATACACAGAGAACATGAAACAATGGGTGTTACCATAGAGACTGTAACAAGAGTGATCAGGAAAGGTGAGCTATTACCTTCCCCCCCTCCCCCCCACTGAATTCATCCAGTGAAGTGAGCTGTAGCTCACGAAAGCTTATGCTTTGTTAGTCTCTAAGGTGCCACAAATCCTCCTTTTCTTATTACCAGCAGGAGAGCAGGGGGCAGGACCTTTTGTAGTGACAATCAAGGTGGGCCATTTCCAGCAGTTGACAAGAACAGTAGGAGGGGAAAAAAACAAGGGGAAATAGATTTACTTTGTGTAATGACCCATCCACTCCCAGTCTTTATTCAAGCCTAAGTTAATTGTATCCAGTTTGCAAATTAATTCCAATTCAGCAGTCTCTCATTGGAGTCTGTTTTTGAAGTTTTTTTGTTGAAGAATTGCTACTTTTAGGTCTGTAATCGAGTCACCAAAGAGACTGAAGTGTTCGCCGACTGGTTTTTGAATGTTATAATTCTTGACATCTGATTTATGTCCATTTATTCTTTTACGTAGAGACTGTCCAGTTTGGCCAATGTACATGGGAGAGCGGCATTGCTGGCACATGATGGCATATATCACATTGGTAGATGTGCAGGTCCTTGCTTACAAACAGCCCCCCAACCTGAAGCAAATACTCACCAGCAACCACACACCAAAAACACTAACCCAGGAACCTATCCTTGCAACAAAACCCGTTGCCAACCGTGTCCACATATCTATTCAGGCAACACCATCATAGGGCCTAATCACATCAGCCACACTATCAGAGGCTCGTTCACCTGCACATCCACCAATGTGATATATGCTAACGAGAGACTGCTGAATTGGAATTAGTTTGCAAACTGGATACAATTAATTTAGGCTTGAATAAAGACTGGAAGTGGATGTGTCATTACACAAAGTAAATCTATTTCCCCTTATTTCCCCTCCTACTATTCTTGTCAACTGCTGGAAATGGCCCACCTTGATTATCACTACAAAAGCCCCCTCCCACACTCGTAATAGCTCCCCTTTCCTGATCTCTCTTGTTAGTCTGTATGGTAACACCCATTGTTTCATGTTCTCTGTGTATATAAAATCTTCCCACTATATTTTCCACTGCATGCATCTGATGAAGTGAGCTGTAGCTCACGGAAACTTATGCTCTAATAAATTTGTTAGTCTCTAAGGTGCCACAAGTCCTCCTTATATCTCCAAGTTGTGACATACAGTTAGTTTAATCATATTACTGTTACCCCTTCCTCGTTCCCACACCTCTTGCTCATTTGTTCATTTCACCCACTTTCTGATCTTTTAAATCTTGATCCTGAAAGCTCATATACATGACCAACACTGCACTGAAGTCCCAGTCACGCCCAGCTTACTTCAGGGCACTGGGTAATGGCACAGCAACTGTTCCTCTAATAAAAACCCAGACCTATTAACTCGGAATGTTCTTCAGAAAAAACTTCTGCTTCCATGTGATTTTTAACATTTTCCTACACTTTTGCCTTAGAGCAGCAGTTCTCAACCAGGGGTCCGAGGCCCCCTGGGGGGCTTTCATCAGGTTTCAGGTGGTCCTCCAAGCAGGACTGGCATTAGATTCACTGAGGCCCAGGGCAGAAAACCAACGCCCCTTCGCCACACCACCCAGGACTGAAGCCAAAGCCTGAGCAGCTTAGCTTCATGGGGCCCCCTGTTGTGTGGGACCCCAGGTAAGTGCCCTGTCTGCTACCCCCTAATGCCAGCCCTGGCTTTTATATACAGAAAAACAGGTATGGTTGTACAGCTGGACCATGGAGTTTTTATAGCAAGTTGGGGGGTTCTGAGAAAGAAAAAGGTTGAGAACCCCTGCCTTAGAGGACAACTGCAGTCAAATGAAGGATTTTTCAAACCTTTTACTAACCACAACCCCCACGGCACTCACACTTTCTCCCAGGGCTCCATGCTCCAGAGAGTCCTGTGTGGCCCCTAAAACCAGAATACATCCCACTGTTTCAACCAAAAGAAACTACCCTGAACCACGAAAAACAAATGGGGTTCGCACGTATGCACTTCATGAATAGTCCTACGGAGCTCAAAGGAACTATTCACAGGCAGAGTGTTGAGAAGTTGAGAGCCACGTTTTAATTCATGGTGCTGTTCACGGGAAACAGATACGTTCCAGGGATACAAACCTTGATCATTTCACATTTTAACCAATAGGGAATTAAAACAATGAATTAAAAACAGAAATTTAAACTCCGCCCGGGCAAGATGCGCAGGGGGCCCCAGGGAGGCTTTCGGTTCGGCAGCTTGTACAGAGCCATTTTAACTGTGATCTGCCCCTTCATTCCCCCCCGGCACCCAGGTCACACGACCGCCTGGCAAGGTCCCGGCGGTCCCTCCCCCTCGCGATCGTTCCTGCCCCGCCCGCCAGGGCGCGCTGCAGGCCCGGTCCCCCGCGCGCGCCGCAGTCCCAGGCCGGGCCACCTCCGCACCTGCGCCCCGCCTCCAGCTCGGCGCAGAGGCCCGGCTCCAGCTGCAGCAGGCAGCACTCCCCGGCGCTGGCGCGGGGGCTGAAGCTGAGGCAGTGCACGGGCGGCAGCAGCTCCGCCGGCTTCAGCTTCGCGATGTGCAGCGTGGCCTCCACCTCCTCGCGGCTCCGCATCCTGCCCGGCGCCGGGCTCCCCGCTCAACGGGACGGGCGCGCGGCAAACGGTCCCGAGAGCGCGCGAAAACCCCGCGCCGCGCTCGGGGCGGGCCCTGAAGCGGGGGAGAGCCCTACATCCGCCAGAGAAGAGTCACGTGAGCCCTAGTGCTGGGGGGGGCGGAGGCGCGCGGCAGCGTCTAGATGAGGCGGGGGACGAAGGAGCGGGAGCTCTCCCCCTTGGCCTGTGGTTCGGGGGAAGGACAAACGCCCGCGCGCGGTGCACGCACGAATACCCCCTGCAGAGCAGGTGCGGGCGGTGGAGTTGCGGTGTGAGGCAGTAACGGGGAAAGAGCTTCCCCCATCGTGCTGCCTCCTCCCTGAGAGGGGGGCTGCCCTGTGCTCATCTCCCAGGTTTTCCCCTTTAGCTGCAGGGAGGTTCCCTGCAGAAGCTGGGAATGGGCGACGGGGTGGGTCATTTGAGGATGACCTGTTCTGTTCATTCCCTCTGGGACACCACCTGGCGTTGGCTATTGTCAGAGACAGGCTATTGGGCTAGATGGACCTTTAGTCGGACCCAGTACAGCCGTTCTTAGGTACGGACAGGTGGCTCTCGAGCTGGCTCTGTCCCTGAGCTCCTGTTTCCCAGTGAAGACACAATCTGTAACAGAGAAGGGCACCAGCGGCCCCCAACCTATCGTGTTCCCTTTGGCCTCACTGCCTTCCATTGCACTTCGTTGACACAGATGTTTTGGGGGTCCCTGAGCTTAGGGAGTTGGTACAGTTGCTTTCCCCGTGCCCCATTAGACTCCCTTACAAAGGGGAACAGCTGGTTGTTGACTGCCCTTTGATTCCTGTTTGGAGTCACATGCCATGTGAGAGACTAACCACAATTAACGGTAGCAAGGTGGAGAGAGATTTTCTGATCACTGTGGGCAGCGATCATGGCTCTGATGGGCTGAATCCCTGACAATCAGAATTACGTAGCAGGAAAAATAACCATGATGCTGGTGAGGCACTTACAGCAACAAACAACAGAAGTTGTTTTGCTGTCGCCGTTAACACCAGTATCTCCTTTGAAAGGCCATGGTGAGCGAAATCTCAAGTTCTGTTTCCAGTTCACTTTCCCTTATCCCATGAGGAGGAGCTATTGACAAAGGCTAAGTGCAGGTCAGACATAGGACAAACGTCTATAGCAGCCTTTGCCACTAGGTAACTTGCCAAGTGCAATGTCACATGAGACTTGATCAGCATAGAGAAAACAGAGCAAGGGTGAAAGCAGACAACTTCCATGGTGACCCTTTTAACCCTATGATTCTATGCAATGAGGACAGCTGTTCCTCAAAGAGCTTGCATACTAGCAATAGAAGCAGTGGAGATGCCTCCACAAGGAACTGCTATGCTATTCAATGGGGGACAGTTTAAGGAATCTGGAGATCTCTTTTGCCGTAGTTCCCATGTTTCAGAGAGGCAAGAGGCCACTCTCCTTCTGGAAGCAGAGGCCCATCCTCCATCTTGGGATCAACAGGTGGGAGCTCCTCTCCCATTGAGACTGACAGGACAGCAGCAGATGGATCTCCTTTACCATCCAAGAGTGACAACAGGGGTTCCCACTCTCCCTTGGAGGGGCTGGGGTGACACAGGGGGGCTCAATACTTACCCTAGTAGCTGGGGTGTATTTCCACAGGTTCATGAATTCACTGTGCACACTTCATTCTTCTGGCACGCTTTACTGGGGTGGTGTTTGGAAAGCCCCTAAAACAGTCCGGTGGGAGTTAACACCCCGTAGAAGTAAATGGGGTAGTTTGGTGCCCTAAGTGCTACTGGTTTGGTTCTGTTCAGACTCAGGCAGAGATCCCTGCATTGGTTATATTTGTTTCATGTTTTCAAGTTTTTCTTCATATCATAACCATGAGGGCTAGAAATGTAGGCCTTGTCTACATGGAAAAGTTGCACCAATCTAAATCACTTTTTAAAATGAGATAGTTAAAGTGGCACAAACCTCTGTGTACACACTCATTTTAGATTGACTGGTTTGTTTTGGTTTAATTTAAACCTGTTCCCAGCTAACTTAAGCTACATCAAATAAAGCCACTTTTATACAGAAATAAATGTTCACATGGGGGTTGCCCAGTTTTACAATATTGGCTTAAATTCACACATTAGGTTATACTGGTGCAACCAGTGGCAGATTACCTCACAGGCCAACTGGGCCCATGCCCAGGGGTCCCAGCCAATTTGGGGGCCCCCAAGAGCACCAGAGCTCTGACCAAGCCCCCTGCTCCTCCACCCTCCCCGGGCCCCACGCCCACCCAGGCCGGAAGCCAGAGCCACCCAAGGAGCCCAGGTCACGGGGGGAGCGAACCCTACACCTGCCCAGGGTGGGGGGCTGAGGTGCTTGAGAATAGTTCCCATCCCTGTCCTTGCCCCTGTCCTCTGGGGCAGGTGGAGGGTCTGGGAGCCTGGATGCTGGAACTGTGAGGGCAGGGAGGCCATGGCCCCTCCACAGTCCTCCCACATTTTAACAAAGGAAGCCTGCCTTGGGGCAAGTAAGAGAGTCAGCTCCAGCCCCTGTTCAGTCAGGGCTGGCAGGCTCCATGTGTGGCTGCAGCTCCCAGCCCCGGCTCGCAGGCAGCAGATGAGTCCCATTCTGGGCAGAGGGAGCCTGGCTCAGGGGAGGGGGAGGTTACAGTGTTGGAGACGGGGAGGGGATGGACGTAGTTTGGGGAGGACAGCACCCCCCCAAATGGGCGAGGTGTGGGGAATGCATATGGGGTCACGTGCCACTGCCTCTGCCCCGCCATTCTGCCAATGTTGAGCAGCTCTGCTTAGCCTGCGAAAGGGGGGGGAAGAGGCAGTAGGGAAAGGTAGAAAGAGGCAGAGGGAAAGGGGAGTGGAGAGGAAGAAGCCCTGGGGAAGGGTGGGGGGAAGGGAAGGGAAATAGGGGAGTAAGCTAGGGGGAGGGGAAGGGAGGTTGGTGGGAGAACAGGGGAGTGGGGGAAGAACGGGGGGAAGTGGGGTGGGAGGAGGAAGCAATAGGGAAAGGGGGTGGGGGAAGATGGGAAGGGGGAGTGGGTGGGAGACGCAGTGGAGGAAGGGAGGTGGGGTGGGGGGAAGAGAAGGAGAATGGGGAGAAGAGGAGCAGGGGGTAGGGCCCCAGGGCGAGGGGGGCATGGAGCCCAAAAGTTCTTTGTGCCCAGGGCCCCAGTAAATCTTAATCTGCCTCTGCACCTAATATCTGTTGATTTCAAAATCAATTGAAATAAATGGAAGCTAGATGCCAAAATACCTGTGAGGAATTAGGCCTAAGTGATTTAGGAGTCTAAATCCTATTGACCATCACTTAGGCCTTGTGTACACTAAACAGTTTCATAGGCTGCAACTCCGTGGGTGCTCTGGGGCTGGAGCACCCACAGGAAAAAATTAGTTCAATAACTAGTAAAAATTAGTGGGTGTTCTGCCACTGAAGAAGACAGGAAGATGGGAGGTCGTCCCCTGCCTGCCCCCCTCGCACCATTTTCCTCTAGAACAGAGGTGGGCAAACTAGAGCTCAGGGGTCACATCAGGCCCTTCAAATGTTTTAATCCAGCCCTCAAGCTCCCACCGGGAAGTGGCATTTCCATTTCCCAGCGGGAGGGTCTCAGGGTCCTGGTATTCCCATCCCAGGAAAGGAGCAGTGGAGCTAAGTCCTCCAACCGACCTAGAGAGACTGCTCAGGAAGCAGCCAATTAGGAGAGGAGGCTGCAAGGGCTAGCAATCAGAGGGTTGCAGGCTAGTATAAAAGGAGCTGCAGTCCAGACTAGAGTCCATTGTTGCTTGGAGCTTGAAGAGTGTAGATGGTACTCCTGGCTGTCCAAAGGGAATTGTAGTACCGCAGACTGCTCAGTGCTGTACTGGCAGGGAGTGGGAAAGAGTTGCTGGGCCTGAACATAGAAGAGCCTGAGGTAAGGGTGAAGCATTGGTGAAGGCTGGGGCTATAGGGAAGTGGCCCAGGGAACTGAAAGCAGTTTAGTTAAAGGAACATGGTGGCACGTGGCTGCTATTTTTATGGTCCCTGGGGTAGTAGTTGAGCCTGGGTCCCCTTCCCCCATAAGTGACTGGGGAAGTGGCTTACAATTGGACAGTGATAACTCCCCAGAAGGGGATATGAACTGTTAAGAGGTCAGCTGGAGAGCGAGGGCCAGAACAGGCTGGAGTGCATGTAGTTTCCAGAGAGGAAGCTATGGGAGTACAGCCCCCTACCAGGGTCAGAAGCGCTTAAAGACTTTATTGGATTAATACCCTGGAAAGGGTCTGTTTGAGTTGTGTTCCATACAGACACTGTGAGACTTGGCCAGAGGACTGAATCACTAGAAACGGCCAGAAAGGGTCACCGCAGACTGAAAGAGGTGCAGACACGCACCCGGACAAGGGGGTACTTGCCAGAGGTGGGTGCCACCCCATTGCAACCACCCATGAAATAAACAGACTAAACACTAAAAGTCACTAAAAAGGAACAAAAGTCACATGGAGTGGGACTCAGAAGAGCTGCATTCATACCTTGGTTCTGACACAGCTGTCCTGTGTGAGCTTCAGCAAGTCATGTGATCTCTCCATCCATCAGTTCATATTGCAAAGTGGGGACAATAATACTGCTTGTCTCCTAATCTATCCATCTTGTTAGATTTTTTTTTTTTTTTAAAACCTTCTGGGGTAAGGACTTAAATGTATCTGTACAGCACCTAGCACAGTAGGGCCTTGATCACAGCTGGGGCTACAAGGCCTTACTGTAATACAAATAAGTAACCAAGAAAAAAAGTAAACATAACAGCAATGCATATTTATTATAATAAGGTTGAGACACCAACAGGCAGAGCCTGGTACTGGGAGCTATATCTCACTTCTAGGTCAGGCTTTGATACTATTTCCCCATTTTGTCCATCAGCCATTGCTTCAATCACAAAATGACAAAAATTACCAGAGGTAGCACTGTTCTGCAGAACCTGCCCTATGGATTAGCCATTTCTCTCACTGCATCTTTTTGAATGACTTTACAGGCTCTCGGCCTTATTGGCACTTAATCCCACATGCCAACTGGCAGAGTGTAGCATCTTTTCTCCTCTCCCTTCTTCCAATCTGGAGAAGAACTCGGACAGAGTTGCTGATTGTCCAGCTCAGAAGAAGTGATAGTAAGAAAGGTGTGAATTCCTGATGTTAAAAAAAAAAAACAGAGAAAATGAATCTCTGCCCAGATTTTTCAGGAGGATCCTTGCTCAGGGACCCCTTGAAAGCAAAACAAGCAAAGCTGCTCTTGGCCCAACCCAAACACAATATCCCTCAGGGTGAACACTTCCCTCTTTGAAACAACACTTCTCCCAAAGTAATTGGTGTCTGGCTCTAGCATGCTGATGTGAGCCTGTACATAGCCAGTAAGTACAATGCAAATAATGGACGATAACACAAGAATGGCAGGTTACAGCCTAATGTTAATTATTTTAGAAATACATGTCAGTAATGACTAATGTAATGTTTTTCCTTTGATGGCACAGATGTTAGGTTAATGTAATCGGGAGCACTCTTACGTCCAAAAAGCAGACTGCACAGTGGATGAGCGAATTAAGTTAGGTAATAGACACCCTCACATAACCTTCTACTACTGAGTCCCTCACGTGGTTGTCTAAGGAACATGAAGATGGGTAGAGCACACACAGGTCTGGGAGTCAGGAGCTCTGAATCCTGTGCTCACCTCTGCAGCAGGTCTTCTGTATAACCACAAGTAAGGCATTTAAGGCCTGATTTCCTGCCCCCCACCAATTGAAGATGCTGGGAGTTGTGGATGTTCAGCACCACTTGAGTATCAGTCTACAATCTCTCTATGCCTGGGCTTCTCCAACTGTAAAATGGGATACTAATTATCTACTTCACACAGAACTGAGATCAGAAAAAGGAGCATGATCAATGCAATATTAAATCCTATAAAGACCATATAAAACTCAGACCATACAGGAAGCCGATCTGCTGATTACGAAGGTTTTATTTTTTACAGAACTTTCGCTTATAACTGTATTTTAATGACCAGAAAGTGATAGAGAACTCAATGGAAATGGCCTTTACAATCACCAGACATAACCCCCACCCAAGCTCTCTAAACATTAATTAAATGCAACACGTAAAGGCTTTTCAGAATCCACGGTGCCTCTGATAATGCAGGCAGAGAAATGCCTTACAGGAAAGAGAACCTTCTTACCTGGCGCTGGGAAAAGATTCTGTCTGCTTTCCAACTGCATGAGCCCTTCAGCCAGTGATCGTCTCATTGAATTCCTTGCTGTTGCCAAGAAAAGAAAATCCTATCTTACCCGTGAACTTTCTTCCTAGGATCCTCTATGTCAGTCTTCACAGTGGGGTCTTCTCCATCTCCATGACAGGCAGACCAGATCTTTGCTCTGAGCCTCAGCTTAGGACCAGCTATCATTCTGGAGATTTCTTCATGAGAGCTTCCAAAGCTGAAAAGATGTACAAGTTTAACAGTATCAGAGGGAAAAAGAAAAGGAGGACTTGTGGCACCTTAGAGACTAACCGATTTATTAGAGCATAAGCTTTCGTGAGCTACAGCTCAAAGCTGTAGCTCACGAAAGCTTATGCTCTAATAAATCGGTTAGTCTCTAAGGTGCCACAAGTCCTCCTTTTCTTTTTGCGAATACAGACTAACACGGCTGCTACTCTGAAAAAAGTATCAGAGGGGTAGCCATGTTATTCTGGATCTGTAAAAGCGGCAAAGAGTCCTGTGGCACCTTATAGACTTTTCCACTACGTGCATCCAACGAAGTGGATATTCACCCACTAAAGCTTATGCTCCAATACATTTGTTAGTCTATAAGGTGCCACAGGACTCTTTGTCAAGTTTAATAGTGCTACTCAACTCAAACCACTTGCAGCAAAGCCCTGACATGAAATTTATGGATTTCCTAGATTTCTGTCTTGCCTTTCAAACTGCTTAGCAAGTGAGCAACAGCCAGGAAAAAACCCTGGACATAATACAGTTGTCTGAGGAAGAGTCACCCTCTCTGATATGAAAGGTCCAACCATGAAAATTCACAGCGATTCCCTTTCTTAGTCCCCTCCAAGTCAGACAATGTTCATGGTGGGATGCAGAAAGCAGTAAATCATCCCTAGAGAGGTTGAGGAGGATTAAATTTATCCTTAGAGAATTGAAAAGAAACTTAAGTGTTAGTGGGGCACCCTGCCAGAGGCGCCATTTCAGATGGGGTGGGGGTGAGGGGGGCAACTTTAACTGTGATTCCAGGGGCTACTTAAGAACCTGAAAATTCTAGGGTGTGTTTTTTTTGTTTTGTTTGTTTTTATCTGCCAAAAAAACAAACAAAAACCGTAGAAATTAGCTGATAGGAACACTTTATCTAATTTCTATATAAAAGAGAATTAAATCAATATTAGACCCACTCAGCTCTACTACTAACATGTTCTCACATCTTGTCAAGTCACTTAAGGCAGGGGTTCTCAACCCTTTTCTTTCTGAGGCTCCTCCTAACACACTATTAAAAACTCGATGGCCTACTTGGGCCATAACAACTGTTTTTCTGCATATAAAAGCCAGGGTCAGCATTGGGGAGAGGGGTAGCAAGCTGAGCAATTGCCCCAGGGTCCCACACCACGGGGGGTCCTGCAAAGCTAAATTGCTCAGGCTTTGACTTCAGCCCCAGCTGGCAGGGCTCCAGCTTTCTGCCCTGATCCCCAGTGAGTCTAATGCTGGCTCTGCTTGGTGGCCCCCCTGAAACCTGCTCATGGCCCCCAAGGGAGCCTCAGACCTCTGGTTCAGAACTGCTGACTTAAGAGACATTGGTTAGGTTTAAAATTTTAATGTATATTCTTACTTTGTTACTAACTCTTGAATACAATAATTGAAACAATAGTAGAAAAATCTAATTATTTGCTATCACTTCTTTCAGTTCACCAAAGTTGGAATAGATCATTTAACTTTGGAAACATGCTACTAGGGTAAGGCCCTGTGAGTTTGTACTGTGCCTGCCTGGGGCTCTGGGTGTTATGGCACTACAGATAATAGACTAGAAACTGATCTTAAACAGGAGCGAAACTGACACTTTCAAGTAACTTTCACCGTATTGCCAATGCCAAATGCTCAAGAATCATGAGATTATGTAAAAATAATAGATTTTGTGTTCTTTTTATTTGCCTTCTGCCTTTTGAGCCTTTAGGATGCACTGGGATCAGATTTTGATGCTTTTTCCACAGCCATGAGAGCTAGAAACTTCCTTTTTCTTTAAAAATGAAGGCTGAAATAATCACATATCCACTTGACTCCAGGAGCTGAGACTTTAAGGAAAACAATCATTATCATGAGACTCATGAAAAATTGAATTGGCATTAGAATTAGAATTGGCAACACTAGCCTTTAAACAGAAGTAAAAACAGTTACTTTCCAGAAGGCTCTTAAACACAACACTAAAGTGATTGAGTTGCAGTTCTCTCAGGAGAGTATTTAAAGCCAAACACCAAGAAAATTCTGGATTTTGAAGTTGAGGAGAAAAATTGAGGCTTCCTAGCCACTGCAGGCGGAAAGTAAACAGGCACAGGAGCTCTGGGCATTTCTCCCTCTTGAAAGTTGGAGGGTCAAATCTTGTAGTCCTTAATCCAGTAAAACTTCTATTGCTATCAGCACCTCTACTCATAGATATTAACTTGGTCAATAATTATACACTTCATATTTAAATATCTGAACCATCTTATCCAGGACTCCACATTTTATGCACATTGGCTCAGGGACTACATTTTCTGGCGTATTCTGAACAGTGGTGAGCACACAGATGGTGTCCAGTGAATAATACAAATCATAACAATAATCGTTGACTTATGGACTTTGTGGATGCAGTTTCTGTTCTTTGTTCTGGAGTTGGCCTGGATACAGCTGAAACCCTAAGAATTTGAGGCATAAACACATCTGATACTTATACAACACTTTCTCATTCCTTCCTTTTCTCAAACTCAGAACAAAAAATTACAGAACGAAATGGTTTTCAGGTAAATCTAAAATGCATAGCAGCCATTGCTCTACAACTCCACATGGGGTAGCACTTTAACGTAGCTGTGTGATCACGGCACCAATGCTGGGAGAGAGCTCCCAGTGCTGGTGCACTTTTCTACACTGCCACTTTACAGCACTGAAACTTGCGGCGCTCGGGGGGGTGTCTCTTCACACACCTGAGTGAGAAAGTTGCAGTGCTGTAAAGTGGCAGTGTAGACAAGGTCTGAGCAGTACAGATCATTCTGAATCAACGAGCTGTCCTCTTCATTATTGACAGACTTTTGTGTCAACTGCAAATTCTAGAAAGCTTAGTTGACAGTCTGAGATGTTGCTCCAAGCCCCAGCTTTAGAGATTTCTCATTCTCTTTAGAGGATCTTGAGACTCTCACATGAAAAGTTTTAAAATTGCCACGAGAGTTTTGAAGGCATCAGGATTTTTTGACATATAGCAGACCTAGCAATTTTGTGGTGTTCTTTTAAGATCTGATTGTAAGCAATATACTTCTCTAGTCCCTGTGCTTGAGGGACTGAGTTCCTGAGAAGGAGGCGAGAATGTGTTACTGGTGGAGCGGGAGAGACTGAAAGGACAGAGTCTGAACGCATGTGTCCTACATATTTCCCTAAGAAAAAGGGTAATAACTATATAACCTGTAAGATACTTCCCCTCTGTCCCCCCGCTCCTCCCGGCCATGGCAGCTGCTAATGCTCAAATTATGGGGGGAAGAAGTAGGGGTCCTAAATGAAAGGACATTTTATTTTTAGAACACAGGCCCAACTTCCTCTTTTAAACACGCCAAACTCACAATGAAGTGAGTTTCAGTGAAGTCACACAAATGAGGGTCATTCTTGTCAGTTGCCAGCTTGTGCAGATCAAGGAGTGACTGGTTCACATTCTTTTCCAAAACACAAATGTTGAGTGCAATGAGTTTCCAGTCCTGATGGACACACTGGGCCAGATTTTCAATAGAGCTCAGTGCCCAACCGCTCCCATTGAGCACCTCAATGAAGTAGATGTTCAAAATTGCTTAGAGCCTAGCTGCTCTCAATGGGAGTCTGGCCACTTCATCATGTTCAATAACTGGCCCATTGTGTCCATATTCTGCCCTCATTTACACCCACATGACCCTGAATATTTTTTCCATTTTACTGAAAACTCTTACTTGAGTATTTGCACTGACTTCATTGAGAGACCTGGTGAGTAAAGACTACTTATGTCAGGAGCAGGCCCTCTGGATGACTCTGATTTAATTGTGACCCCAGGCTCAGATCCTTACCCTGATGCCCTAACTCCATGAAAGGATATAGAGTTGTAATTAGGGGAAATGTCATGGAGGGTGCTCACTGGGATCGAAGTCACTGGCTGCACTGCTCCAGACTCCTGGGGTTGCCTCACCCCCTCCAACTTCCCCCAACCACTCTAGATGGGCGTGAGCACAGCCTGGCTGAGCCCAGGAGGAGGGAGGGCACCAGCAGGAGATGGGCTCCCACAGGATTACAGGGCCCCATCTAAGCGGGCCAAACACTTCCACCACAGGGAGCCACTTTGCAACCCAGCTACCATGCTGCTGGGGCTTAGCTCACGCCCAGGGGGAGAGTCAAGGACAGCAGGGAAGAGACGGGAAGTTGGAGGAAGGGACAGGAAGACGTGTTGAGATGCTTGTTCTCAATGGGAGTGAGGGGACCCAGGACGGCTGCTCTGCAGGGGGAGGTGGGAATGGGTGTGTCAGCGGGAGAGGGTGTGGGTCTGTGTGTGTTCTGATGAGAAGTGGGATGAAGTGAGGCTGGGTGGAGGCCCAGGTGTCAAGAACAGGGTGGAGAGTCAGTGGGTGTTCTGCCTGGGGAGTGGGAGACTGTCAGGGATAGGGAAGAGAGAGGGTTGGTGCTCTGCATGCAGCGCAAGGGAAGCTACTGAGACTCTGCAGGGGTGCCGCCTGCTCTCAGCTGGGAAGGGGGATAGAATCATAGAATATCAGAGGTCATCTAGTCCAACCCCCTGCTCAAAGCAGGACCAATCCCCAACTAAATCATCCCAGCCAGGGCTTCGTCAAGCCTGACCTTAAAAACCTCAAAGGAAGGAGATTCCACCACCTCCCTAGGTAACGCATTCCAGTTCTTCACCACCCTCCTAGTGAAAAAGTTTTTCCTAATATCCAACCTAAACCTCCCCCACTGCAACTTGAGACCATTACTCCTCAGTGGTAGCAGATGACAGAACGAGAACAGTCTAGATCCATCCTCTTTGGAACCCCCTTTCAGGTAGTTGAAAGCAGCTATCAAATCCCCCCTCATTCTTCTCTTCCGCAGACTAAACAATCCCAGCTCCCTCAGCCTCTCCTCATAAATCATGTGTTCCAGTCCCCTAATCATTTTTGTAGGCCTCCGCTGGAGACTTCCCAATTTTTCCACATCCTCCTTGTAGTGTGGGGCCCAAAACTGGACACAGTACTACAGATGAGGCCTCACCAATATCGAATAGAGGGGAACGATCACGTCCCTCGATCTGCTGGCAATGCCCCTACTTATACAGCCCAAAATGCCGTCATCAAGGACACACTGTTGACCCATATCCAGCTTCTCGTCTACTGTAACCCCAGGTCCTTTTCTGCAGAACTGCTGTCTAGCCATTTGGTCCCTTGTCTGTAGCGGTGCATGGGATTCTTCCGTCCTAAGTGCAGGATCCTAACAGTTTGTGTTTCTCTTGCTAGGGCTGGCTGCATCTGGCCCCAGCCCAATTGCCCTGGTTCCTACCTTCTCCCCTGCCTCACCCTGAGCACCATTGTGGCCACTCCAGCCCTTCTGGGTCCCACTCTCACCTCCATCCCTAGCAATCACGGAGCCCCACTCAGGGTAAGTCACCGGTCCAGCCCTTGCAGCACCTGCCCACGGACAGAGGAACTTGTCAGTGGCCTGTGAAGTGGATGGAAGATTTCTGTGTGGCTGTGCGTGCACACAGTGTACAGGGAAATTGGTGAGAAGAAAGAGGGCCAAATCACTTCCCGGCTGCATCCTTGAATAAAGCAGAAGCGAGGTGGCCCTTAAAAGTAGCAAGCTCCCCTCCACCCCCCCCCCACTTCCTTGTAATTCAAGCTCTGCAGTTGACTCCTCGCAGATAAAGCAGCATGTGGGGATAGAGGGGGCGCTCTGGAGCCTTCTTAACCATCTCAGCACAGACCTTGCCTATGTGCTGGCTGGGATCAGGAATCTCTTCCTCCTGGTTGGTAGGAAGAAAACTTGCCTTCCGCCGAGAGTCCAGTGAAACTTTCCTCTTTGCACTGAATGCTTTGGGAATAAGGGTCCTGTGCCTAAGGAAGACATGGGGAGGGATGGGGGCTCTGAAAAACACCTGGTTCCATGCCATTTATTCTGGTCTCTCCTTAATGAAGGGAGCTTCCATGTGGCCTCCTTAACTATCTCTGCACAGACCTCGCCCACATGCTGGATGGGAGCCTGGTTTCTCTGTGGCCTGCTCAACTGTCTTGGCATGGACCTCGCCCGCATGCCAGAGGGGAGCTTTGCTTTTGCCTCAGGAGTCGCTTGGGGGACATTTAGTTAAACATGTTTGTAAATCCTTTTGCAAAGGGAGCCATCGTGTGGGCCATCTGGAGGCAGAGAATTCCGGAGAGATCTACTGTGGGGTGGGCCTAAGCCAAGTCTCTGAACAAAGATCTGCTCTGTCCCCAGCTATCATTAAGGTGGGGAACAGGGGGGACTAGAAAGTCTTCTACAGAGGGGACTAAAAGCTTAGAAGAACATGCTATTACTCATTCTAGCTCCTGTTCCTCTCCCCTTGCTCTGCTCCTGAACCCCCATTTCAAACCCCCAGTGCACTGAAACTTTTGATCAATTTGACACAATACTGTCCCCCCACACTTCCAAGTCATTGTACTTTTAGAATATCATTAATAGTAAATACTAAACAGACTTAGTAAAAATGCTTGTTTGCAATATTGTATTAATTTTCACATCATGTAAAAAATCCTAATTATACAATGAATTTAAAGTATTCTGTTCACTATTGATTTTTGTAGATTTGACTGAATGTGTGTATCTGATATATAAATTTGTAAATTTTAGATGTTATAACACGTGATCTATTAAAATGAAGACTAAAAGTGAATAAAGTATCATATGATCATGGCATATGAAAAGTATCATGGGTCACTTGCTGGAGGATTCTCTGCTCCTTGAGGTCTTCAAACTACAATTTGAGGACTTCAATAGCACAGAGATAGGTGTGAGGTCTTTTTTAGGAGTGGTGGGTGAAATTCTGTGGCCTGCATTGTGCAGGAGGTCAGACTAGATGATCATAATGGTCCCTTCTGACCTAAATATCTATGAATCTATGAGAAGAGTCTTGACAAGTGGATGACTCAGCTAAAATTAAAGTATATTTCCAATTCCATAATCTAAACACAGGACCCTTGTGGCAACACATCATAGGGTGATAAAATACCTGTAAAAGAACACATTCTTTTAAAGGTGCATTGGTGCCACTATTGTCAGCTTCAGTCTCAACAGTGACTCAAGCATATCTTTTTGGAGTGGAGGATTTTTTTTTCACCAGGAACTTGGTGATCTGAATTAGTTAATCATGAATCACTGAACAAGTGTCAGTAACGTTCACCTTGTTTGAAAAAACAGCTTAAAGAAAGTGTAATCTCATTTGGTTCTTCTCCCCAACCACTGTTTATAACATTAAACAGTCATTCCCATTGGACTGTTTGTTCCTTGTCAACAGAAAGCACAGTCTACTCTGTGTTGTGATACATCTTGAACCAACATTTCATCGTTAAGAAAAAAATGTTTTGACTGATAAAATGGAAAACTAGGACAATTCAGGCAGCTAGTAGGACAGAGTCCTTGTCATAAACAGGGCATATGGTCTCTTTCCCTAAAGCATGTGTGGTAAGCCCTGTTCCATCGGTTGCCCTATTGGCTGGGGAAACAACAATGCATTGGATAGCCTGCGATTGTGGACTGTGTTGTAATAGATCCGTGATTTGCAACCTTTTTTCATTTGAAGACCCCTACAAAATTTCAAATGGAGATGCGAATCCCTTTGACATAGCCTACAGAGCAGAAGTTGAAAACCACTGTAATAGATCATCACGCAAATTAAGAGTGGTGCTAAAAAACAAACAAACAAACAAAAAACAGAGGAGGATTGATCGGATCCTTTTTAAAGAAAAATAACATATTGCAGTACCAATCTTGTTTTGTAGGCTTGTTCTATTAAATTTCTGTCATTCTGTGGCTCCCCAGTAAACTTCTCACTGGGCTATGAGACCAGGAAGTGCTGGCCAAACACTCCTAGCTGCAAGTTGTTTTCAGAACAGAAAAGATACAATGAAATAGGAAACTTTATTCAGAAAAGTTTCAGAGTAGCAACCGTTTTAGCCTGTATTCGCAAAAAGAAAAGGAGAACTTGTGGCACCTTAGAGACTAACCAATTTATTTGAGCATAAGCTTTCGTGACGAAAGCTTATGCTCAAATAAATTTGTTAGTCTCTAAGGTGCCACAAGTACTCCTTTTCTTTTTATTCAGATAAGATACTCCAGTCATCTATAGCCTCTTTTACCCCTTGTGACCCAAGCAGTTAGCCAGTTCAGTGTCTTGCAGCTCGTTTCCATTAGGAGGAGTTTAGGAATAAATTATTAGGGCCCTACCAAATTCACAGCCACAGGCCATGAAAAACATGTCATGGACAGTGAAATCTGGTCTCCCACTGTGAAGTCTGGTCTGTTGGGTGCTTTAACCCTATACTATACAGATTTCATGGGGGAGACTAATGTTTCTCATATTGAGGGCTCTGACCCAAAAGGGAGTTGCAGGGGGGTTGCAAGGTTATTTTAGGGGGGCCGTGGTATTGCCATCCTTACTTCTGTGCTGCCTGGGTGGCTGGAGAGTGGTGGCTGGTGGCCGGAGACTTGTGGCTATTGGCAGGGCACACAGCTCTGAAAGTGGTGCCCCGCCATCAGCAGCGCAGAAGTAAGGGTGGCAATACCATGCTTATTTCTGTGCTGCTGCTGGTGGTGGCTCTGCCTTCAGAGCTGGGCTCCTGGGCAGCTGAAGAGCTGCAGGCCAGCTCTGAAGGCAGTGCCGCTGCCAGCAGCAGCACAGAAGTAAGAGTAGCAATACCACAAACCCTCCTACAATAACCTTGCGACCCCCCCCAACTCCCTTTTGAGCCAGGACCCCTAAAATTACAACACTGTGAAATTTCAGATTTAAATAGCTGAAATATTGAAATTTACAATTTTAAAAATCTTAGGACTGTGAAATTGACCAAAGTGGACTGTGAATTTGGTAGGGCCCTATTGATGATGGAGTCAGGTATTTCTTTGATGGAATCCTATTTATTTACAAAGAATGTAAAAAGTCGTATTTCTCTGAATGCACTAGGAATCAATCAAGAGGAGGCAGTTTCTTTGCTCAATATTCCAAGCCTCTTTTGCCAGCCAGCCCACACTCTACTACAAAAGCGGTCTCTCCTAGCATTATGCTACAAGTGTGATTCTGGCTGTCTTTAGCTTCTGCCTGCTTTCTTTGTCTGCTTCTGTTGTGTTCTCTTTTCACTGCCTGTGTGTGCATGCGCACACACACACACACACAGTTCCACCAAAAACAATAAGCAGCCCTCTGCGTTTCCAGTCAGCCCTCCAGTGAAACCCCTCTGTCCACATAGCTCAGCTCTTGACTAGCTTTGCATGTGCCCTGTGTTTTGGGTGGTGGCTCCTGTGTTTCAGCTATCTTATTCCAAAAGGAGCTTATTTGCTTCTTACGTTTATCCTGAATGAAGAGTGGCTGTTAAGCCCATTAGCTTCAATGAGTTTTCACTGAACTCCCAGCATAATACTTCCATGTTTCTTAAAGATGCCTCTCATAAAAGAACCAGTAGCTTCACTTACCACCATCCTTCCCCCGCCCACAAACATCAACAAATAACAAATCTCTAATTTACATTTCCCTTCCTAGCTAGCTTCCAAAAATAACCACATGGTGGCAGACTGATTTAACACATACCTAGTAAAAACAATTTATTTGACAAATATTTTTTTTAAAAAAGCAATTCAATGAATTGGGGCAAAAGCTCACATAATAATATAAGTGCTCACTTGTTTAAGGTAAATAACCCCAGTGTTCTAGAACTTGCAGGTGGCTTAAAGCCTGTTAGCCCTCCCTGGCTGTTTGAGTTTCCCTCTGGGGAAGATCTATTCTTCTGCTGGCCTCCTGGCAGACAGGTGCCAATCTAAAAGGCGGGTCCTAATTATGTCCCATTTCTCCTACCCATCATCCAACAAGATGGGGTACAAATACAAGTAACACCTCTTTTTAAGTAGTTTCCACATACTTAAACACTTAGCGATAACAAGTTGTATGCATGCTGCTGCTAAGAGCATTTTATATATTTAGCACTTTAAATTATGCACAGTGATGTATGCTTCCTAATGAATAAAATAAGTGATATTGCCCAGGAGCTACTTGAAAAAAAGATACCTCATAAACTAAGGAGGTTTCATAGCACAAAGGCTACAACTTCAGTTACCAACCTTAAACAGATAAATTACAATTTCAATTTCAATAAATTACAATTTCATCCCTTCCTGTTGTTGCTATTTTGTGGCCAGTTATTCTGACCCTAAACTACCTTTTGACCAAATAAACAGCTGAACATTTATCATTGTTTTGCCCACGCAGACCTGGACACAAACTTGGACCATAGGCTAAAAAGAACAGACACTGGTGGATATTGTCTTAATAGCATTGACTGACTCCATTCATTCTGAGGGTATGTCTACACATGGAGCTGGGGGTGTGACTCCCAGTTTTCATGGACATACGTGCACTAGCTCAATGAGCTAGTGTGCTAAAAAGAGTAGTGTAGTCAGGGTAGCATGAGCAGCACTGAGCAACCAGCATGGACTAGCCATGCCAAGTATAAACCCTCCTGAACCCTATGGGTATGTACTTCACACAGCCGTGCTTCCATGGCTACACATGAGTATGTATGAGTATGTAGGTATTTTCCACTGAATGCATCCGATGAAGTGAGCTGTAGCTCACGAAAGCTTATGCTCAAATAAATTTGTTAGTCTCTAAGGTGCCACAAGTACTCCTTTTCTTTTTGCGAATACAGACTAACATGGCTGCTACTCTGAAACATGAGTATGTGTAAGTGAGCTTGGAATTACACCTACACTTGGAACTAGGAGTAACCAGAGAGTTGTTAACCTCTCCCTACAACTCTGGCCCAAAGTGGTGACAAAATTTACATCGTGCAAGACTATGCTGTACCACCAGATGCCACTAGCAACTAGAGTGATATTTTTATGTCTAGCATACTATTCAGCCTCTAGATGTCTCTGTGCAGTATAGAGTTAAAGATGGGGAATGGTCCCTGTTTGGTAAACTAGGGAGACAAAGCTGAAACTCTAGCTTTATAGAATGCTGTTTGCTAATGGCTGTAGCTTATAGTTTTCTTTAATAAATGAGCTGGACTGTGATTTCACATATCATGGCAGCAGCTGCTTGGCTGGCATCCCACCAAACTCCCTGCTCCTCAAACCAAAATTGTATATCCAGATTGAACAAGTCATAACCACTATCAGATAAACGTAGCTGGAGAAAAACACACCTGGGCAATTGTACAAAATAGTCAAATGTTCTAAGGAGGGCCTTACCAAATTCAGTCCATTTTGGTCAATTTCACGGTCATAGGATTTAAAAAATCATAAATTTCTTGATGTCAGATATTTAAATGTAAAATTTCATGGTGGTGTAACTGTAAGGGTCCTGACCCAAACAGGAGCTGTGTGGAGGTGGCTGCAAGGTTATTGTAGGGGGTGGTCTTAGTACTGCCTCTGTCAAGGTTCCTCCCCCACTCTGAACTCTAGGGTACAGATGTGGGGACCTGCATGAAAAACCTCCTAAGCTTATCTTTACCAGCTTAGGTCAAAACTTCCCCAAGGTACAAAATATTCCACCCGTTGTCCTTGGACTGGCCGCTACCACCACCAAACTAATACTGGTTACTGGGGAAGAGCTGTTTGGACGCGTCCTTCCCCCCAAAATACTTCCCAAAACCTTGCACCTCACTTCCTGGACAAGGTTTGGTAAAAAGCCTCACCAATTTGCCTAGGTGACCACAGACCCAGACCCTTGGATCTTAAGAACAATGAACAATCCTCCCAACACTTGCACCCCCCCTTTCCTGGGAAATGTTGGATAAAAAGCCTCACCAATTTGCATAGGTGACCACAGACCCAAACCCTTGGATCTGAGAACAATGAAAAAGCATTCAGTTTTCTTACAAGAAGACTTTTAATAAAAATAGAAGTAAACAGAAATAAAGAAATCCCCCCTGTAAAATCAGGATGGTAGATATCTTACAGGGTAATTAGATTCAAAAACATAGAGAACCCCTCTAGGCAAAACCTTAAATTACAAAAAAGGTACACAGACAGAAATAGTTATTCTATTCAGCACAGTTCTTTTCTCAGCCATTTAAAGAAATCATAATCTAACACGTACCTAGCTAGATTACTTACTAAAAGTTCTAAGACTCCATTCCTGGTCTATCCCCGACAAAGACAGACTATAGACAGACACACAGACCCTTTGTTTCTCTCCCTCCTCCCAGCTTTTGAAAGTATCTTGTCTCCTCATTGGTCATTTTGGTCAGGTGCCAGCGAGGTTACCTTTAGCTTCTTGACCCTTTACAGATGAGAGGAGCTTTCCCCTGGCCAGGAGGGATTTCAAAGGGGTTTACCCTTCCCTTTATATTTATGATGGTAGTGTATCACCATCCTTACTTCCACGCTGCTGCTGGCAGGGTGCTGCTTCAGAGCTGGGTTCCTAGCCAGCAGCCACTGGTCTCCGGCCACCCAGTTCTAAAGGGAGTGCAGAAGTGAGGGTGGCAATACCACAACCCTCCCCCCCCAATAATATTGTGACACACCCCCCCCCTGACACACAGAGGTGGATTAAGGTTTCCTGGGGCTGTGGGCCAGAGCAAGTGGGAGGCCCACCCCATCCCTTCTGCCTGGGGCCCTGCCCCCATTCCCCACTTCTGTTTGCATCCCTGCCCAGTCCCACCCCTTTCTGCCCTTTCCCCAGGGCCTGTCTCTGTTTCTCCCAGGGTGCTCCCCTTTCCACCACCCCCACTGCAGCCCCACCACCCCTTTTGCTCCTTTCTGCCTCCCCCAACTATGGGCCCAAGACCAGAGATGCTTTGTCCCCATGCCACGGCTCCAGGGCTGCAATGGGGAGTAAGAGCTCCTCCAGTCCCAGGCCACCAGTGGAGGTCTGCGTGACAGGGCTTCCTCTGCCACCCCCCCCCACTTCTGTGGGGGACCAGGGTTGGGGTGCTGGGGCTTCTCCCACCCGGCACTTCTGCCAGAGAGCAGGTCAGGCACAGGGGCTTGCTCTGGTGGGGATGGGCGCCTCTGGGGAGGAGGTGGGGCTGCCCCCAACCGGCTTCTGCTGCGAAGGGGGTCTAGGGCTGTTGGGAGAGGGGGCTTCCCTCATCCCACAGCTGCAAATGGGGTCAGAGGCCACTGGGGAAGGGGGGGCTTCCCCCATTCTGTGGCTGCTGCCAGGGACGGAGGCCACTAGCGAGGGGTTTCCGCCACCCAGCACTGCTGCCGCAGAGCAGGGTCAGGGCGCAGGGGCTTCCCCCGCCCTGGCAGCCGGGGCCCCTCGGCATATGCCCCATCTGCCCAGTGGCTAATCCACTACTGCCCCTGCAATATCCTTTTGGGTCGGGACCTCCAGTTTGAGAAACATTGGTCTCTCCCGTGAAATCTGTATACTGTAGGGTAAAAGTACACAAGACCACATTTCACAAGGAAGGCCAGATTTCATGGTCCATGATGTGTTTTTCACGGCTGTGAATTTGGTAGGGCCCTAGTTCTAAGGCATCTTCCCCCATATTTAACAGACTGCTTTCTGATGTTTCTGTTGACTTCCTTGACTTTCTGGATTTGGGAGATCATTTAATGCAGAGTGGTATGAAGACATGAGTGGAAGAAACAAGTGGCATAATTGGCAGATCAAAGGGAGAGTGGAAATGTTTGGACACAGTTGTTTGAAGGCAAGGCTGAGTAGTAATTTAAACTTGGTCTATGGGTAAGGGGAGTCCAGTGGAATGCTTCAAAGAGCAAAGTAACCATCTTATAAACAGGCCAGGAATATGTGGCTGCTGCATTTTGGATGGATAGAGGGGTAAAAATATGAATATCAGGAAAACGAGTGATGAGGAGGTCACAGTAGTCAAGATAATTGACATGGCATGGACTAGTGTGTCATTCATCAACATGGGAAGGAGGATAGAGTTTGTTTTGTAATAAAATGTCAGATACCAGCGGTCACTTCAGAAAATGTCCGCAAAACATGATTTTTACATGATATATTATGTCTGAGTCACATTATTAATTAGAAATAATTTACTATAAGGTTAGAATAGGTTTCTATAATGTTGCTTCATTAAAAATCCTTTACCTTGATCAGTGAATATGGACTGGATTAACCAAATTGGTTAATTTTTGCACACTTAAAGGTGTAACTTTCTTCTTCATTGGAAAAGCTTTCCATGTACTTTGCAAAGCAGTCAATAGCAGTGAAATCAGATTTATGGCATACTGAGTTTTAAGAAGTTGTCTCTATCAGGTTTATCCCCACTAAACCATTATTTTTTCTAATCTATTAATAGATTAAACACATTTTTCCTGTCAATTAATCTACCTAATGATATTCACAACAATATAAACACTCTGTGAAGCATGCAGTCATGTTAATATGAAAATAGCATGTAATCAGCTGACAATCTGCCTCTAAAAGTTCAAGAGCATCCGTATAAAACATACAGAGTCTATATCTGTGTATGTGTATCTCTATGTCCTGCAATTTTGGATCCGCATGTAGTATTTTGCCACTTTTCTGAAATTAATCACCACTTGCAGCCTGTGAGAAAATTAAGTATCATATAATACTAACTAATTGGTAATATAAAAAGAAGTACATGCCTTGCTAATATACATAATTGTCTGTTTTACAGATAATACTCATCGCTACACAGCTAAGGATCAAATTATCTTTCCTGTCAAAGCTCTATTTCAATCAGAGCTCAGATACTATTATGGTGATGGGTGAAATATAAGAATTTAAATAAATAAGACCCCAATTCTAACTTTGCAAAAGGTAGAACAAATCAGCACAAGATTTAAACTGTCATCTGCTATTGATGAACTTTGCAAGAATTTTGATCTTATACAGTATATTTTAGAGATAGGGAAGTTTAAAATAAGCAGTTTCTCTGTTTGATAGTTTCTTAACTTTTCCTGTGGTTTGTCACATGTCTCAAACAGCTTAGCCTAGAAACCTAATGTGTTCCATTCTTTTAATTACATAAGCACTGATGTGTCTGACTAATTTGGACTTGTTTAGTGGGAAAACTATACTGTCTTAACAATGTTTTGAAGGTTACAACAAATGAACACCAATAAATGCAATCTGTCCATGGGAAAAGGTATTATATTTAGTATGAAATGAGGGGAGAGTTGGCAATACCTGGCCAGACCCCTGGCACTTGAAAAATTAGCCAGCTATGAGACAACAATAGGTGACTGTATTCTCTGCAAATAAGTGTGTGTGTGTGTATGTAAAATAAATATATATACAAAATCAAAAATATACTTAATTTTTATCTGTGCTAAAATAAAAGTAAAGCTGAAAAGCCACAAATCTGGTTTATATTTTTCTATCTCCCTCGATGAGGGAGGAACCAGGTATTTTAAAATCTGAGGTCCACATAATACTTGCTCTCGTGGAAAAAGAGGAGAGGAAAAACTAAAATGGTTTAAAATCCCTCACCCTATTTATCTGATGCCTTTTCTCTCTAAAGAGCTCCCCCATCCTTTCCATTAAATAATCAATACCTTAATGGTTTGTTCTGTCATTGTCCTTATGTAGTTCTAGTCATCCAATCAGGGAAAGAGAAACAATATTATGTGCCCCAATGACTAATCACATAGCAGAAATGACAAATACATGAATATTTGTAACCATCTCTTTGTGAGAAAGTCACAGACTAACAAATGTCTGCAAAAAGGTCTTCCTTGAACAGTATTTAAAACAGGTTGCTCTACTTATCACACCATTCCCATCCATTGCACTTTCTGCCACAGTGCCACCCATAGATCTCCACCTGTTCTATGTGCCTGAAACATGTCTTCATCATTCTGAGCTTTCCCCAAGACAGAGTGTATGTATGGTTTCAGAGTAACAGCCGTCTTAGTCTGTATTCGCAAAAAGAAAAGCAGTACTTGTGGCACCTTAGAGACTAACCAATTTATGTATGCTCACTCATGCCAACCCCGAGAACTGATGGTGAAAGTAGAGTGCAAAGCAGTATCCACTACTGCCTGTGTGAAAATAACCCCTTTCTTTGATAGGTGATACTCAAGTTCTTATTCACAAAGTTTGCTTCTTAATTAGTGTTCTGAGTTCCTCGTTTGCATGACGAAGCTAGTTCGTTAATCCCTGAGTCACAATTTACCTGCTTAAACATTTACCCTTTTAGAATGTTGAGGAAATGATACAAATGCATAATATGGGAATATATATTTAGTGGGAAGCACTCTAACATGATACCCTCAGATCTTTCCCATCCATGCAGTAATGTTCTATAAATAGTGTAAGAAACTTCAATTTCAACATGTGTAACAAGTGATAAATTGGATGTCAGGTGTACCCGCACAAAAATGCAACTCCATAATCTTTAGATAATTCTGAACAGAAAATGACATTCTCCTAGATTTCTAAGTTAAAAAAAAAAGTCAGCCAAATTCACATTTTATACAGAAATGCTCTGTAATTTAAACTATGTAACATTCTTTTGAAATATGCTTTAGCTCAACCACAAGATATGGTTTTGAGTTAGGAATTACTGGCTGAAATTCTTTGTTATGCAGGAGGTCAGACTAGATGATCAAAATGGTTCACTATGGCCTTAAAGTCTGTGAATTCATGAAAAGGTAAGAAACCAAAATATACACTGGCCAGTTCATCCTCCTGAAGTGGGCTGGAATAAAAAGGAATATCATCATGTAACTAAAGAGCATTCAGCTGAAATTTGTATAGAGTATTTACATACGAAGCAGTGTCAGGCTTGGTGAAATTCCCAAAGTCATGTCTCCCTCTGGAGCAGGGACACTACTGGGTGAGTGTAGGGTTGCCAGCCGTCTGGTTTTCGACCGGGACGCCTGTTTGAAAACGGACCCCGGCGGCTCCGGTCAGCAGCAGTTAAAAGTCCAGTTGGCGGTGCAGCGGGGCTAAAAGAGGCTCCCTGCCTGCCCTGGCTCTGCACAGCTCCCTGGAAGTGGCCGGCACGTCCGGCCCCTAGGTGCCAGGACAACCAGAAAAGCTCAGTGTGCTGCCCCTCCCCCCAGCGCCGGCTCTGCAGCTCCCATTGGCTGGGAACCACGGCCAATGGGAGCTACGTGGGTGACGCCTGCAGGCATGGGCAGCGCACACAGTGCAGAGTCACCTGGCCGTGCCTCTGCCTAGGGACCAGACATGCTGACCGCTTCTGGGAGCAGCGTGGAGCCAGGGCAGCCAGGTAGCCTGCCTTAGCCCCCTGTACCACTGACTGGGAGCCACCTGAGGTAAGCGCCACCCAGCCGGAGCCCGCACCCCAAACCCTCTGCTACAGGTCAGAACCTCATCTCTCATCCAAACTCCCTCCCAGAACCCGCACCCCCTTCTGCACTCCAAACCCCTTGGCCCCAGCCCCACCCCAGAGCCCGCACCTCCAGCTGGAGCCCTCACCACCTCCCAACCCACAGCCCAGTGAAAATGAGTGAGGGTGTGAGAGAGCGAGCGACAGAGTGGGGGGGGCAGGACAGAGTGGGGGGCACAGGGGCAGGGCAAGGGTATTCCTTTTTGTGCAATTAAAAAGTTGGCAACCCTAGGTGAGTGGGGTGAAAGCAGATTCTGCAAGATGCACTATAGGTGCACTTGAAATCTGTCTCCCATGTGGGAAGTTTCTGGGTTTTTTTCTGTACTTGTTGGAATTTAGCACCCCCTTTTGACTGGGTATGCAAAGAATTGGGAGTGGGGAGCTGTTTCTGATTAATACCCTACTTAGAGTTTGCCTAACAGGTGACCAGGAATACAAAGTGCTAGAGATAAGGGGCAGTTCAGATTATAGGCTGGAGTGCTTAGAATTTGGACTTAGATTTCTCTTTGCAACTACCCAAGGATAGCTGCCAAGGTACATTCTGTGCAACCTGAGAGGCATTGTACTTCGGCCAGGAACCAGGTACTGCAACAGACTAGCACAATTCTATACACTTGGCTGGGTTTCTGCTTTCTAGTGCTCCCTCAC
Organism: Lepidochelys kempii; assembly: GCF_965140285.1. Taxonomy (NCBI): domain Eukaryota; kingdom Metazoa; phylum Chordata; order Testudines; family Cheloniidae; genus Lepidochelys; species Lepidochelys kempii. Next base: position 24,927,692 of record NC_136381.1, on the reverse strand, counting down.
TAAAGACCCCTATACTGAGCAAGGGAAAGAGCCCCAGAAGGAAAAGTCTAGGGTGATTTAGGAGGAGGATCACACTGGGAGCTCTGTACTCACTACAAGGGGTCAAGGCAAAATTAGAGGAGTAGGGCAGGGAATTTGGTTCTAAAGGATGTCTATTTATTCTTCTCTCTTTTCCCCCTCCCTCCTCCCCACCCCTTTATTTTTAGTTGCCGTAGACAAAGAAATGCAGGAAGGGAAAACTCTGTATGGAGAGTGAGGACAGGAACAGCTGGAGTTTTCCTTGCAAGAGGGTGGGGTGCAGGGGAGGGTGTGTTAGCTGTATCCTGAGTCCTCAGAGCACCTCTCCTGTTGCTCGGTAGCTTAGGCTGCACTCTGCCGTCTAAAAGGTCGCTTGTGATAAACATAGGGTCTCCCTCCTCCGCCCTCAAACCTTGTCTGCTACGACTTTCGCTGTGACATTCAGTCTTTTCCATGCTGGAGGAAGTAGTTGCGAGCAATGTGATAGACAGAGGGGGACGCTGCTGTCTTGGCTGGACCTGCTGCTGCAACCACGTGTCTCTCTCTCTCTCTCTCTGGCTGTGACACGGTAGCAAGGAAATTGGTGGGATCTTTCTTTATCTCCACAAAGGAAAGGTGACCTGCACAATCAAGGTAAGCGAAAGTGAGGCGTGGATCTTCTGTTAGGAACCAGCAGATGGGGAAGTCAGTCTCTCAGAAAGGCTTTTTGCAAAGGGAAGCTGAGCAGAAAGCGTGTGTCCTTTGAGCTGTCAAAAATAAATTGTATGCGGGAATTTAAAAGCGCAGCTCTTCTCTTTTGAGAAGCCAGACAAGTAGCCATGCAACGATGTGCTGCAAAATAAGAATCACCCTTGCAGCTTTGCAGCGCTGGGAAACGCAATCAAAGTAACCGATCGATGGGACTTAATTAAAACGAAGCAGACCCTGCAGGAGACTAGAACTGGACAGAAATGTTCCCTTTGTGCGATGCAGATTAAGGATATGTTTAGTTACTGGGTTTGCAGGGAAGGAAGGGGATTTTAATAAGGTGGGGGGTGGGGGGAGGTTGGGATGTATTTATGTTGTCATTTAACCTAGCCTAGTTGTCATTTAACGAGCATATTAAACCAGCCCAGTCATCCAGTGCTGAGAGCAGCAGCCTCCCTTAGCCCTCTTGTGTTGTGTATGTCCCTGGCAGGCTGGCCGCGATGGAGGAGGACATGGGCAGCATGCAGCAGAAGGCTGCTGAGCTGGAGCACATGGCCGAAGTCTTGCTCACTGGGGAGCAGTTACGGTAGGAGATGGCTCCTTCCTCCCGCACAAGCATTACTAAAGACGCTAAAAGGGGAAACTCCTTTGATCCTGTACTTAAGGAAATTGCTGTTAAACGGCCAGCTAAAGGGCCAGGTTTTTTTTACTTCACAGTGGTGTAAATCTGGATTAACTCCGTTTAAATCAATGGCTCAAATTTTGTTCTCGGTTGCACAGGTGCAACCCTGTAGGGTCTGATTCTGGTTTCCCACTGGTGTGAAGCAGAAGTAACTCCACTGATGTCAATGGTGTGAACCTGATGTAAGTGATAGCTAGAATCAGAACTGCAACCTCCGTGAATTTGTGTGCCTCACCCTCTCAAAACCCAAATTATCCGTGCACACATATCTCTTCCAGACCTGCTAAAGCACACACGTTTGGGAAATGAAGGGTTTTTGTGTGTGCTTCAATTAGACTCTTAAAAAACTCCTGCTTTCAGCCTGTCACAGCTGCTCTGCTCTGCTGTTTCAGCTAGGAATTGGGCTATATGTAAATAGTATTGCGGGCCTGGCTGGGGTAATGAGTTATATCATCCTTGCAATATTTACTGAGACTGCTACAGTCCAGGGGCAGCTTTCTATTCTGTTTAGGGACTTCTAATTTGGTCATAGCTGTACTATCTGAGGACTCAGGGGAAGGTGACAGCAGGTCAGCAAAGAGGTTTTAAAAGGCAAAACCAGAAGAGGAATAATTAAAAAATAGATTTTAATAGATTTCTGGTCCAGCTCTTCAAATATGATTGGCACTATAAAAATGATTAAGTTAGATGGATAGAATAAACCTCTATTAAGATCCAGGTTTTTTTAGTCTCTTAGATCCAAAGTCTTTCTGCATTATTCCAACAGTCTTTTTTTATTAAGGTTTTTTTACTTTTGAATCTGTTGACCAAATTCCTATGCATTACACAGAGCAATAAAGAAGAAAATTTAAAGCTTCCAAATTCTCACTGTTAACATTGTAAGGAGAGTGATCACTTTAGATAAGCTATTAGCAGCAGGAGAGTGGGGTGGGAGGAGGTATTTTTTCATGCTTTGTGTGTATATAAAAAGATCTACACTTTCCACAGTATGCATCTGATGAAGTGAGCTGTTGCTCACGAAAGCTCATGCTCAAATAAATTGATTAGTCTCTAAGGTGCCACAAGTACTCCTTTTCTTTTTGCGAATACAGACTAACACGGCTGTTACTCTGAAACCTGTTAACATAACTTGTGATTGAGAAAATATAGAAGATTGTATGATAGTGGTATAATCAGAAAGAGGTAATAGCAGTGTTTGCCAGAAGTTTTCTTAAATTATTTGCTGAAAATTTGAAAATGCTGGTTTAACATTTTTCATTCATAATTTTGAAAATGTTGCTTGATCTGGGAGCTGTTAAGATGAGAACCAAAGTTTCTTGATTTCATCTCAATAGAAGTCAAATATTCAGACTAACAAAGTTATATATTTTAAAATACAAATTGATCTTAATTCACTCTTGTGAATCTGATTGCAGGATTGGGGCCTAGGTTTATCTCTGAATTTGTATCCCCCTCTGATACAGATATTTGTGTCTTATTTTTTCACTGTTTAGAATCTTCTGGGCAACAGAATAGGTTTCAGAGTAACAGCTGTGTTAGTCTGTATTCGCAAAAAGAAAAGGAGTACTTGTGGCACCTTAGAGACTAACCAATTTATTTGAGCCTGGATTTGTGCAGGAAATGGCCCACCTTGATTATCATGCACATTGTGTAGAGAGTTGTCACTTTGGATGGGCTATTACCAGCAGGAGAGTGAGTTTTTGTGTGGGGGGGTGGAGGGTGAGAAAACCTGGATTTGTGCTGGAAATGGCCCAACTTGATGATCACTTTAGATAAGCTATTACCAGCAGGACAGTGGGGTGGGAGGAGGTATTGTTTCATGATCTCTGTGTGTATATAAAGTCTGCTGCAGTTTCCACGGTATGTATCCGATGAAGTGAGCTGTAGCTCACGAAAGCTCATGCTCAAACAGAATAGGTTTGTTAGCTGCACATTTTGTTTCAGAAAATAAGGGCCTCTAATATATGGTAGCAAACGGGGTCGTAGACAAGTTTTGGCCAATGGTATATTTGTGGTTTCCTTTTCTTTTCCCATCTAAGAGAAGTATATAAATATTAATGCTAAATAAATAACTTGCCTGATTGATTCAAAGAGGAAGATATTACAATAAAGGTATTATAGGTGCGTATAGGACAGACAAACTGATGCTAGAAAATTACTATACACACATATTCTGAAGAAACATACTGTACTCAGTTCTTACTGATGCTTACAAATGTTACATAAGACCTTAAAGGGGATGATTTAGTGACTGGTGATTATGTGGGTAAATGTGTATGAGTAAGTGCCACATACTTCAGGATGACTGCCAATGTTCCCTTTAATTTTTCCCATTCATGTGCGGAATTAATTTTGCTATGTGCACCAATATGCAGATGACATGTGGCAGGGGTGAGGCTGAGGGGCTTGGAGTGTGGAAGGGGGCAGGACGCCACCAAGGGCCGTGCACTTAACTCCTCCAGCCCTGGAGCACCTCTCCTCACTGCAGCAGCTCCGGGGCTGGAGGAGTTAAGTGTACGGCCCTTGGTGGCGTCCTGCATGGCCGCACAGGCGTGCACCTTAGCAGGCACTTAGATGACTGCATACCTCAGGCGTGGAAGAATAAAAGGAAAACAGAAGAGGGGTACAAGGTTATGCAAAAAAAAAAAACCCTATGAAAATCAGGTGTTTATAATTATACTCTCGTATTATTTGTAAACCAAATCAGTGTGTGTGACTTAATTCACATACTTGAAATAACTTCATTAAAAATTCTTTGTGGATGTGTAAGGTGATGGTAGGTCATGCTACATACCTTTATTAGCTATAATAATAAATGTTTGGGACCCAATAGTCCCTTCTACTTTTAGAGGTAGTGGATATCTAAGCAAATCTCTAACTAAATTACTGCTGCAAGAATGCATGACCAATGGGAGCATAGGTTCTGAAGAAACCATGATCTCAGTTGGAAGGAGACCCAGAGGAGCAGTGCAGAGGGTCCAGCCTTCTACAGGACTGGGGTTTAGAAGCTGCAAACCTGCCTCCTCACTATGGTCCCAATGCATCTCCGGGTAGGCAGCTATCTGAAGTGTATGTCACTGGATTTCCTAGCAAGATGGATTTCTCTGGGGGAGGGTATCATAGCCTTTGCTAGTTATAGTTTGGACAGTATTAGGTTTAAAGAAATTTAATAATCAGAATATATAGTTGTATTAATATATATAATATGATTGAAGTCAATGGGAGTTTTGCCTGCATAAGAACTTCAGGATCTGGCCCTAAATTATTTATGTCCCAATAGGTGTCAATGAATCATGTTAATTTCAACATTGTTTTGAGAAGGGATTAGGTTGTCGTGGTTGCTGTGAGTTTTTTGTTTCCAACAGTATAGCTATCCTCATGTAGAGAATTTTGAATCGTAACTTAGTTTACAAATTACCTTTCCTCTGGCAACAAAAAACTGCTTCAATAGCTGGGTCCTTTATGTTAGTAAACGTGTTCTGGAGTCTTACACTACTCTCTGGCTGCATGCATGCTCTCTCTGACAAGTCACACCTGTCTGCTATCTTGCCCTTCTGCACAGGATGAGTTCAATAATGGTTTACCACTGCCAAATCCCTGACAGGTAGTCTTTTTCTAGTCCACAGGCCCCTTGTTTTCTCATGCTTCATGTCGTTAGTGTCCATGGGCCATAGTTAGCCCACAGAGTAATGGGAAACATTAGAATATCTGAACCCACACCTATCTGGTTGCTTACTAAAATTTGACTATGATCTAGAATAGTAAACTCTGGAGTAGGTGTGACTTCAATAACATTTAATCACTTTCCTTCTATGATATTGTGGTGACCTAAATCTTTATATTCCTCTTATTTTATAAGCTCTTGAGCTGTCTTGAAGCCACTGTCTTTAGGCTAGGACACTATTTCAGCTTTTGAGCAAGCATGTATGCAACATGGTAGAGAAAAGGGCAACATTTAGTTTGTGTCATAAATATTCATCATGAAGGAGGTATGTGTATTTCCCCCCTTTTCAAGTTCTAAAATAGGGGGCCAGGAAAGCTTTTTTCCAATAGCATTCCAAAGCCCAGTAGCTGCATTAAAGGGTTTTTCGCCTTCCTTTAACACATTGAGAATTGGCCATTACTAGAGGCAGAATGTATTAGATTCATCTGTTGGTTCACCTGAGGTGTCTCTCCCCTGCAGACTTCCTAAGACCGCTAGGAGGTGGGGAAGAAGATTTCCATCCTTTGAACCTTCTACAGTGTGTGGGACAGGGTGCTCTAGTGTTAGCTACCCAAATAAATCATATTATGGATTTTATTTTTTTCTTTCCAAAAACCCAATGAAATTCCATCAAAGCATTGCCTTGAAAGCATTAAGGGTTCAAAATGGAGCACTCCACGATCGGGGAATCTATTCCATTACACAGTCTTAATCATAATCAACATACTATTTCACAAGTATTACTATTCTCATTTTTTCGTACAGACTCTGAGGCGTCTCACCCTGTTACATGCTTCATTGTTGTACACGTATACTAATTTTAGTAGCGTTATGGTTCCATATATCTTTACTGATGTATGGCTTGATTTTGAAAGGTCCTGGGGATCTGCAGCTCTCATTGACTTAAATTGAATTTATGGATGTTCGGCACTTCTGTAGATCAAGCTATTACACCTTTAATATGCTAAGACATGTGTTTTTAATAATTACAGCCACCATTTAGAAAACAATTTCCTTTCAGTCTACACAGTTACAGGAAGCTACATGTATGTAGCAAGACTGTTAAAATGCACATATATGTATTTATATTTTGTTTGAGAAATACCCTATGATCAAGGAATTGAAGATCAAGTAATAATCATGCCCATGCACTGAGGGCAGAATTAACACTGCTCAGGCAGCCTGGCTTTTCCATTTCTTGTATGCTGGGCTCTTTACCCATTCTCCCACTGCAGTGTTTTTGGTGTGGGCAGTTTGCAGAGGTAGGCATGTGACACGTTATCATTACCTTATTGGTATTGTGGTGGTGCCCAGAAGCCCCAATCACAGACCAGGACCCCATTGTGTTCGGTGCTGCACAAACGCAGAACAAAAAATGGTCCATACACACCTTGTCTACAACACAGATCTCATCCCATATGTCAGCTAGCTGTCCTGCTGGACAATTGATGGCAGCTGCAAGTGTCATTGAAAAAGAGAATGTTCCTAGGGAACTGAGGTCGGATTCTGCCTGGACTCCATCCCCTCTTTGTTCACTGATTGCAGACCCATCTTCACCCTATGGAAACAGGCACGCAAGGCCTAAGTAGGTGGGAATCTGAAACTGCAGAGAGTGGGGGCTCCCAGGTTTAGCACTTCAGAGGTTGTCTCATAGGTACCAGGATGGGTGGGGAGCTCTGTGCGCAACACTCTGACAGGAACTTCCTCTCCCTGTTCCCCCTTTCACATCACTGGAGTTGGAGACCATGGTAGAGGTTTTTTTGAATGGATGAGGTGAGGAGAACACCATGAAACTAGGAAGGAGGTGGATTGGCCTCCACTCCTGGATTAGCTGAAAGTTGTCAGGAACTAGTCTGGGCATTTCCTCCTCTTGGTACAAATATCCTGGTCTCTGTAGACCCCAGTTTGTTCTGGAGTGCGAAGCCCAAGAACTTTGAATGTATAATTATGCATTTCAATAAACACTATTGTGGGGAAGACTGAGTTGTTGGAGAGCTGAAACAGGAAGTGGGAGGGCCAAGGTTAAGAGGCAACAGCAAGCCAGGATTAGTTCATGTGGTGGTTTCAAGAAGTGTACCTGAGCTTCCAGGAATTGTACACTCTATATAATAGCCCCCTAGAAGATTAAATGCCAAAAAAGCCTAAATAAATGTAACATTAGCTTGCAATGTTAATAATGTCAGGAAATGCAAAAGTTAAGATCTCTACAGAAATACTAACTTCCATATGTGCACTACCTTTTATTCAGATTTTTCTTTGTAAACAAGAATACACAATATTAAAACTATCCATTTAGGCTTTTAAATAGTGTATGTACTACAAAGTAAACATGATCTAAATTGCATTCCTAGTTATATCTGTGTAACCACATTTACTTCAATATGTACTGGACAATGTAGCCAAGATTATTTTGCTTTAGGGACCTTAATTTTTGCATTATTTTAAAGCTCTCCAAAAACTGTAACTCTGTAATCCTACCATCGTTTTTATGTAATTTATTTTTTTGTATATATTACTCTTTAAATATTTAGCTTCTTTCAAGGCCTCTGCAATTTTCTTTAAATTTAAATATTAATCAAATTAATGAATACTTAAAATAAAGTCAAGTTTTGCTCCTAACTTGGGGGGGAAAGGGTTTGAACTGTGTATTGAAATCCCATATTTTCCCAAGCCCTTAAGGATAAATATCTGCAGCATGACTATGCTTATGTTCCTGCACAGTAGCAGTGGCCGCAGCCAAGTGAAACTGAATTTAGATCTAAAGAAAAATAAAATATTTTAATCTAGACATCCTACGCTTCCAGAAAAGTGCTATTGTGTGATATTATGGGTATAATAATATGCAATCATGGTCCTTCATTTCTGGGAAACTCTGAAACAAGAGGAAGGAGATGCATGGAAACAAAGGGGAAGGGGAAAGATGACACACAGACACAAAGGTTGTCAGCAGGGAGAAACATAGGAAATCCAAGGAGGTTTGAGAATAAAGAAAGATATGACTATCCAACTGTGGAAAGAGAGAGATGTATATAAAATTAGAGAGATTTGGGGTAGGAAAAGAGATGGCAACCCAGAGAGGAGAGAAGTGCTGCTGGTGTTTGTATTGGTAACTGACATAACCTAGATACCTCTTACCCTCCAATGGTTGGGAACTCTGCACTGAAAGAGTGAGTGGAGGAGGGAAAGCAAGGAAATGAAATTAGCCCTGTTCAATAAAGAGAGAAGTCTCATAAATTTAGAGCAGGGAACAGGTTACAGTTAAAATCTGCCTCACCAGAGACTCTACACAAATACACAATCGAAGAGTTGTGATCCACAGTTTGGCTTTCCGTAATATTAAGCAAAGTTGTAATAGTTGAATGAATATATGAAAATAGCTGCATTAAAGGTGCAAGAGTCTTATTTACGAGACAAATCCTCTCTCCCCCACACCATACTGGACTGGCTGAGTGAGTGAATCCACCATTTGGTAGGCAGGGTTAGAGTAATGACTGCAAAGCAGCTCTGAAGCTTCAGTCACCAGTGCTGCTCTTGCACCCTACTTCTCAGAGGGCAATATCCTGTGGCTGTTCTGCCATTTGGACCCACTAGCCTTGCCCCTCTGCCTTACCAAGGCTCCTCATTCCCACCACAACCGAGCAGGGCCAAAGAAGGGGACCTCATGGAGCTGGGTTTAGGGACGCACAAGCAGCCTGCACCACTGGGTTGGCTCCCCAAATCTTATTCCTGCTGCCTCAGATGGGTCCCTCCTTGTTTGGGGATAGATAGGATTTGGTTCCGAGGACATGGCTACACTGCAAAAAAGACCTGTGGCACCATGAGGATGTCCACTCTTTGTGTTGGAATGTAAAGCATTTTCAGACTCCAGGCCAACAGTTTTTAAAAATAAGGTTGATCTTGAAATCCAACATGTGGTATAGCAAGATAAGTTGGCCCTTAGGTCACAATGAGCAAAGCTATTTACATACAACCAAGTCTGACATCTCTCTTAGTCAAGGTTTCTGCTGTATCTTTTCACTGTATGCTTTACAGGATCTAATACAAAAGGAGGGGCAAATATTGATTTTTCCATTTCATAGGTGCTGAAAACTATATTGTACAAACTACGTAACTGATTCATCATAGGCCTCCATCCATATAAAAACACACCTCCAAAGTGTACAATTATTTTCAGAACTTCCAACAATATAATTTTACAATGACTTCTGGCCTATTTTTAACAATGCCTCACCCAGCAGGTGCATTTAGATCCTTGGCCATCCCAGTGACATCAAATATATTTCAAATAACTGAAAAAGTACCTGAGTAGGCCTGAAATTTAAGTAAGCACAAATAGGAAGGCTGAGTTTTAAATATCAGAGGCCTGATTCCTTTTTGATTCTTCAATGCTGTGTACCAAATCAAAGTGATAACATTTCACACTCACTTTGCACATGTGTAAATGGTTGCACAAAGTTCAAGGCAGTGGAGAATCAGGTCTTTAATATGTGACCCTTTCCTGGAATTTAAACTTCAAAAATTATGAAACTGATCACAGACTCAGGCTTTCAGGAAGTTTATGTTATATCAGTATACTTTGCATTTATATAGTGTCTTTCCCCTGAATACCTCATTAGTGTTTTAGAAGCTTTAGTTAATCATCCTAATAACTCTGGTAGATAAGTAAGAACTAGTGTCCTTATTTTACAGATGGGAAGACGGAGGCACAGATGTTAAAGCCAAAATTAAACTGTAAATTTTGGCACTTTTTACAAATGCACAAATGTGAGCAATTTTAGCCATCGTCAGGACAACATGAGGTGCTGAAATCACTCAGTGTGGTATCCAGTGTCTGTTACTGGTAGTGCTGGTAGGGTAACTTTAGCCATTAAAACTGTTTCTTGTGTCTAACACAGCAGTGCTGGGCATAAGGAGGTAGAAAGTCAGGGAGAAAAAGTGGCATGAGGGAAGGAAACATGGATTATTCATCAAAATGCGTTTCTGCAAATTAACTATTCTTAAATTGTTTCTGTCTCTACTTGAAATTGGACAATTAATTTATTATTATTGATTTGTATTGTGGTAGCGTGTAGCCAGGACGCTGCTAGGTGCTGCACAAACACACAACAAAAAGATTGTCTCCACCCCAGAGAGACTACAAGTAGAGAAGACAAGAGACAACTGGTGGATACGGACAAACAGGAGAGCACAAGGAAACTCTGAGACAGTGCCGGTCAGCATGTTAGAGAGTGGTCTCAAGCACACCTGTTGCGTGTTATCAAGTTTTTTGGAGGTATCACAGCAATGGAGAGTTTTAAGAAGGGGTATTGTTGCCAGCACCCAGTGCCGAGAGGCTGAACAACAGCTTGAGTGGTTCGTTACCCGGTGTGCTACACCCAATAATCACAACGGGGTGGAAAAGCAGAAAAGTTTATTTGCAGCTGCAAAAAGGTACAGGGAGAATAAAATCTCAAATCCTGCACAACAGAGCAGGAAGTTACACAGGCTTTTATACATCCTTTTTCCCAGCATACTTATCCAATAGCAAGCTGCCCCAAGTATCCATATAACCAGCCAATCCAGTTCCCAGCTAGTTCCCTGATTCTCTGTATCATTTGTTAAACTATACATAAAGCTGCTTTATTCAGCATTGTTCTTCCATATCTCCCCTGTTTGGCCTTGCTTAGTTTCAGGCAGTCTGCAACATACTGTTGCAGATTCTCAGCATAACTGCTGTGTGTGCCTCCAGGCAGGAGGGCCAAGGACACTTGGGCCTAGTACGCAGAGCTGCTGCGAATGCCTCCAGGCGGGGGCGGGGGGGGGGCAAGGACACAGGGGCCTAGTGCGAGGGGGCTTCATCGACACTCGTGGTCTTCCATCCCCTCGAGTTACCTAGTGGCCATGCCCCAGTGTTCCCAACAACTCCCCCCTTTGAGAACACTCAACAGCCTTGGCTCTGAGTTTTCTCACTTGGGCTACTTATTTTTTACAATATGACTTTGCATAAGCACTTTGTGATAGCCCTGAAGAGAATGACTTATTAACTTTTGCAAAAGAGCCCTGACACATGATACTGCACAGCATAATACCAGTAATACAAGCAATACAGGAAAGAGAAGTTTCAATAGCAGGCTAAATAAACCACCAAGCCAAGACGACAAACCCCAGCCTGAAAACAAGGTTTGCAACCAATCGTTCTCTGGGGCAGTATAGGCAACCTGTGCTCCGGCTCGGGCATGGGCTTCAGCCTGTACCACCTTTTTATAGATTTCATAACTGCTATCATTTACATATACACAACATCGGGGCCCGACGAGGGCACAAACCCCTGCTTGGGATGCCAAGAGATAGTCCAAAGCCAGCCTGTTTTGGAGGGAAAACGTCCTGAGCTGCTGTACCTTTTTATTTAATGTTTTTACTGCTGACCCTAAATTACTAACCGAGTTTTTTAACTTTAAGGCCACCTTCTTAAGTACCATCTGCAGCCTTACAGTATAGCGGCCTATGCATGCCATGGCTGGTCCGGTAAACAGTGGCGCTATTCCCAGTACAGAGCACCCTACCAGCTTCTCGATTGTGAGGGGATTCTTCATATTGCCCTCTAATGCCGTAGTCAGTCGCCGCAGGGTCTTTTCTCGTGACTCAACAGAGGTGTCTCGGGCATTTCTAATCTTTCCTTTGGGCAGTGTGGCAGTTATGGAAAGATGAGGAACTCCATGAGCTATATAACAGCTACCTGTCCAGTTGGCTGGCAGCACCTTGTAAGCCTTTTGGCCACATACAAAATAGTGACTCTGTAGGGCCCAGTAAGGACTGTTTCTTAAGGGGATTTCTGGGATATTTAAGGCTGCTTTGGCTGCTTTTTTAAACAATTCATATGCCCCTAGGGGGGCATCCCATCCTCCTGACTGGGTACAAGTGGGGGCATTTCTAATTGTGCCATTCAAATTACACTCGCCATAGGGACTACTACAAACCCACCATTGGCTTGCTACATTGGAGATATTAACTGGACGGCAAGTTACATTTCCAAACCCCTTTTTTGTGGTAAGATTATATGTGTTTCCCTAAAAGGGGAGGAACCATTACACCCACACTGTTGGCCTCCCCTGTTGGTCTTTATCCAGTACCCATCAGCCCACTGTGTAATAACACAGGAGCTCTTTCCCACAGGATGCCCATAGTGATCAGATTGGTTTCGGGTAAAACATAACACTCCCTTAGTGAGTACTGCAACTGAATACTCCTGGTCCTGATAGGTGGCTTGCTGTAAAGAGGTCTTGTTCCAGAGCGGTGAGTCCGTTCTTTCCTGCTCTTTGGTGGTGGCTAATTCTGCTAGGGTCAAGGGCAGCATGTCAAGGGGCATTCCCGTTTTGGGGGACAGTGGACTTGGAGCACATACCCAGCAATCAGTCTGGTTTGTTAAATTAGCAACATGGTGCGCAAGCAAAACAAAGGAGTTATGCTCCCGATATGCATAGTTTGGAAATACCAATACAGAGAATAACAATGTTACCCAATTAATTATTACCAGAGTCTTCCCAACCCAGGGTCTCCAGTACCTGGGTGGGCCCATTTTAGCATTAAGGTGCCCGCTATTTGTGTCTTTTAAACAGTAGCTTTAGCCCGAGATCGTCACTAGATGAGGAGTCAGCAGGTTGGACGGTCCACTGTTCTGCTGACGAGGGGGCGGGTACTGCCTTTAGACGAGAGTGATGGATCCAGTTCTTGTGTCCCTCGATCTTTGCCGCTGTATGGGAGATCAGCAGGACGGTATAGGGTCCTTTCCACTTTTCCTGGAGAGGCTCGTCTTTCCAGGTGCGAACAAGCACAGAGTCACCGGGCTGTAAGGAGTGAATGGGAGAGTCCAAGGGGAGAGGCTGGGAATCCTTGGTATACCTGTGAAGAGACAAGAGAACAGCAGACAGGGAACACATATACTGTGACAAAAAAACATTACCCAACTCCCATTCCCCTGACAGAACTGGGGTGCCATTCATAGGCCATGCCCTTCCAAACATAATTTCAAAGGGACTACGCCCTAATCTACCCTTTGGGAGAACGCGGATATGGAGTAGGACGAGGGGCAAAGCATCAGGCCATCGCAGTGAGGCTTCTTGGCACACTTTTGAGAGATGCCGTTTAAGGGTCTGATTGGTCTGCTCCACTACCCCACTGGCTTGCGGTCTCCAGGGCGTATGGAGTTTCCAGGGGATCTGTAAGGCATGTGAGATGCTTTGAATGATTTTTTATGTGAAGTGTGTCCCGTTGTCAGATTCCATTCACAGGGGGAGTCCAAAGCGAGGAACGATTTCCCTAACAAACTTGAGGGCCACTGTCCTGGCAGTGCAGTTACGGCATGGGAAGGCTTCTGGCCATCCGCTGAACCGATCCACTATAACAAGGAGATATTTGAACCCTTGGGTCAGGGGAAACTCAGTAAAGTCTATTTGCCACACTTGTCCGGGGCCCGGAGTGGGTTCTAGGGCAGCTGGTGGCACAGGATGTCCCGGTCGGGGGTTATTCTTTTGGCAGACTAAGCAGTCCGCTTGTACCTGGGCAGCCAGGGGTCGGAGTCCGGAAGTGATAAAGTATTTTCCCATTAGTTGGAGAAGTGCTTCCCTGCCAGCATGAGTATGCAGCACACCAAAAGCATACTTTGAATCAGTAAAAATGTTGACCCGCTTTCCTTTTGACAGTTCAAGTGCACGGGTCAGGGCTATTAGTTCGGCAAGCTGGGCAGAGGTCCCCGCAGGCAAACCTTCAGCTTCCACAGTGTCATGGAGGGTCACAACAGCATAACCCGCCCTCCTCTGCCCATCTATTACAGTACTGCTACCATCAGTGTACCACTCATAATCTGCATTTGGGAGAGGTACATCCTTTAAATCCGGACGGCTGGAGTACTGGGCATCTATGATCTCTGAACAGTCATGTTTCTGTTCCTCTGTTTCTGGCAAGAGAGTGGCTGGGTTAAGGGAGGGACAAGGCTGTAGGGTGACTTCAGAGTTCTCTAACAGCTTAGCCTGGTACTGAGCAATCCGAGCCTGGGTGAGCCAAAGCCCTCCCTTTGCATCCAGTAAGGCTCGGACCATATGGCGAGTATAGATTTGCATAACCCCTCCCAATGTTAGCTTCTCCGCTTCCTCAAGCACTAGGGCAGTAGCTGCGACCGCCCGTAAACATGCCGGCCAACCCTTTGCAACCTGATCCAATTGCTTAGAAAAATAAGCCACAGGACGCTTCCATGCTCCTAACAGCTGTGTGAGCACTCCTAGGGCCACCCCCCTTCGTTTATGTGCATACAACTGAAACGGCTTAGAGAGATCCGGCAGGTCCAGAGCCGGGGCTTCCATCAATTTTCTTTTCAGGATTTTAAATGCCCTGTCAGCCTCTGGGGTCCAATAGAAAGGGTCATGATCTGCTCCTTTTACACAGTCGTACAGGGGTTTAGCCCACAGTCCAAACTCTGGGATCCATATCCTGCAAAAGCCTGCCATACCCAGAAATGCCCTGAGCCACTTACAGTTATTTGGAGAGGAACTTAACAGATAGATTCCTTTCTTTTTTTTCGCTTGAACGCTGACGCTCCCCTTGCCTTAGCTGTAACCTGATCCCTCTCCACCTCAGACCACAGGGTTCTCAGGAGGATATTACAGTCGTCTCAATCGGCTTGTGACTACTGAGGCACCCCTCAAAGACTGAAATAAACCTGCTTGCGTTCGTTGAGAATTCCCCAGCCTGTGTTTTAAAAGCTGCTAAGTCTATTGGATTGAATGGCACATGGGTTTAAACGTGCATAGTGGTAGCCTGACGTCCATCTGCCCCTGGGCAAGCCACAACAGTCTCGGTAAGCAAAGGATAGAGTCCCACCGAGGGGGCAATCTCCGTAACCTGAGGCATCCTACCCTTATACGGTGGGGGTGTGGGGGCCGAAGGGGACACCGGCTCTGCCATTACAGTGGGGGTGGGGGTCTGGGGACTAACATTAGCTGCTACCGAACCAGTCGGAGTCAGATTACAGTGCTGTAAAATATCTGGTCAAGTACATAAAGTCAGAAACAAATGCGCATACATATGTTCATTCCATTTACCCATTCACTGACAAAACAAAACTAATTGGAGGATCGTGTTGTAATTAATTGACCCTCCTGGTGGCCACAACTCCTGGTCCTCTAGTTGATATTGAGGCCAGTCAACTGTACAGAATCGTTTTAATTGGCTCTTAGTCATCGGATCCGCACCAAATACCTTCCAGTTTGCTAGAATGCACTCTAGGGGCGTACACCGTGCCCTAACCTCTGAGCTCTGTCCCTGTCCCATACCTACAGGGTAACTCTGGGCGCCCCCAGGTTCCAACAGAGCATATAATCCGGATTTTAAAAGGTTCCTACCTTATCCAAGGGACCGGTTCTTCACCGTGGCCTGCAGCTGCTCCTCCCCCATGTCTAAGGGACCGGTTCTTCACCGCCGTCCACAACAGCTTCTCCACTATATGAGTGCGTTGCACCGTTGTGCCCTCTGGGATCGATCAAATCGCGTCTCCTCCGAGGCCCCCGATGAACTCACCGGTGCGCGCTGGGCGTCGGTTCTCGCCACAATCCTCGACCTCCAGGAGGGGTCCGGGCAAGGCTAAATTGCAGCCTCATGGCCCACCCAGGGACGCCAAAAGCTGTTGCCGGCACCCAGTGACGATAGGCTGAACAACAGCTTGAGTGGTTCGTTACCCGGTGTGCTACACCCAATAATCACAACGGGGTGGAGAAGCAGAAAAGTTTATTTGCAGCTGCAAAAAGGTACAGGGAGAATAAAATCTCAAATCCTGCACAACAGAGCAGGAAGTTACACAGGCTTTTATACATCCTTTTTCCCAGCATACTTATCCAATAGCAAGCTGCCCCAAGTATCCATATAGCCAGCCAATCCAGTTCCCAGCTAGTTCCCTGATTCTCTGTATCATTTGTTAAACTATACATAAAGCTGCTTTATTCAGCATTGTTCTTCCGTATCTCCCCTGTTTGGCCTTGCTTAGTTTCAGGCAGTCTGACTCTGCAACATACTTTTGCAGATTCTCAGCATAACTGCTGTGTGTGCCTCCAGGCGGGGGGGCCAAGGACACTTGGGCCTAGTACGCAGAGCTGCTGCGAATGCCTCCAGGCAGGAGGGGGGGGGCAAGGACACAGGGGCCTAGTGCGAGGGGGCTTCATCGACACTTGTGGTCTTCCATCCCCTCGAGTTACCTAGTGGCCATGCCCCAGTGTTCCCAACAGTATGAAGGAGGCCAATGAGATATGTTTGCAAAGGTTTACCAGGAGCTCCTCCTGTATGTTAGGACCAGCATGAAAGAAAGCACAAAGATGCTTTTCTGAAAATTTAACTAGTGAGTCACAAAGGCTGGCACCATTGGGCTCAGTGGTGTGAGTCACTATGTCTAGTGGTCTATGAGAGAGATAATAAGCAAAGGTGGGGATAGGCTGTGAAGGGCCTTGAAAGTGAAGATAAATGATTTGTGTTTGGTGGGAGGGAGAAGGGAGAGCCAGTGGAGGGAAGCAAACAGAGGGGTGACATGGTCAAAGTGACTAGCTAGGAAAATTATCTTTGTCTTTGAATGGTTGTGAGCTGGGCAAGTTTGCATTTCTCAAGGGTGGGGAAGAGGAGAAGCCTTGAGACATGAAATGATGAGCGCCTAGATGAGAATTTTAGCAAGGTGGATGGAAAGGAAAGGCTCTCTCCCTCTCTCAGAGATGTTATGCAGGAAGAATCCACGTGCCCCCCAGATCCCTTCAGTTTATAAACAGTTTCCACATGATCAGCTTTGACATATTTTCCCTTTCTAGTTATTATGTGGTTTTTACATGGTTGTAAACCATTCTCTAGTGCCACATTTGTCTTGGGATCCAAGACAGTTGTTTTATGTATTTATTTATTTATTTATTTATTACATTTCACTGTCTCCTCTTGTTAAGGCCACTAGAGCTGGTGAATACTGTCACAACATTTCCGTTAGTGTTCATCTCAATTTTTAACCACATTTGCTTTGTATATGTTTGAATCCCTTTTGCCTTTTTCCCCCCTGTGTATAGTCTACCAAGTGAATGTATTGACAGGATTTTTTTAAAATAGTGTTTGCATATTGTATTCCTTTCTTTCTCCCTTTGTAAGTATCTTTTGTCTTTAAAGGATGCAAGCACACTGGAGCAGGGACTGTGTATTCCTGGTTTTGCACAGAGCCTTGCACATTGTCAGAAAAAACTAATACATAATTATAATACACATCATGGAAACAGTGAAAATTTTAATTTAATTAATTTAATTTAAATGACGGTTGCAGAATATTCAGAGGAAGCAAATTTTGAATTTGAAATGGTGTTTGCCTCAGAAACCTGATTCTAGAATTTATGCTCACCCAGTCAGGGAAGAGAAACCAATAAAAGTTGTTCAAATTTAGAATATCAAATAATGTCAATTGCTTTTGAAGAGCTGTATGCCAATGATTATTCACAGCAGTGATTCTGCAAGTATGTAGAACAATTTCAGTCAAGATCATAATAATTGTATAAATTATCCAACTGATTATTACCCAAATTTGTTACTGAGTGTAGAATATTAATTTTATGGCATAGGAAGCAGTTAGTTGCTTCTTGATTTCTAAGGATTCAGCAGAATGAGCTCAGCAGCTTGCTGTGAGTAATTTACTTTAGTGGGAAGGGAGAACCTGAATGGATGCATTTGCTGCCTGGTCAGTGCAAAAAGAGAAACTTAGATATAAAGAAACGAAAAGTAGCATGTGGCAACCCTACTCTATCCCTGTAGAATGCACCTCTAGTATTGGCAACCTGTCATTTAAAAATAATGAGTCAGGCCCCAAAATCATGATCTTGGATTAAAAATCATGAGATTTTAAAAACGAAATTTTGTGTTATTTTTATTTGCCTTTTGATTTCTCAGCCTTTAGGATTGAGAGAAAGGAAAGTACTGTGGTTAGGACACTAGCCACGGACTCAGGAGACAATTTTCTGCTCTGCCACACACTTTAGCCACGGACTCAGGAGACAATTTTCTGCTCTGCCACACACTTTTGTGTGATCTAGGGCAAGTCATTTCATTTCAGTGCCTCAGTTTTCCAGTTGTAAAATGGGGATAATAGTATTTCCCTATCTCACAGAGGTGTTATAATGATAATGATTGTGAGAGGTTCAGATATTATGGTGATAGGAGCCATGTAAATATGGTAGGAAGATAGGGTGCACTTGTTTCACATTTTCAGGCTTTTCTCTGTGACCATGAGGGCTAGAAACTTATTTATTTATTTTAAATGAAAGCTGAGATGCTCATGCAATTGCTCAATTCCAGAAGCTGGAGCTTTAAGAAAAACACCAAGGGTGAAATCCTGGTCCCATGGAAGTCAGTGGCAAAATTCCCATTGACATCCATGGGGCCAGGATTTCACCCCAGATATTGTGAGATTCATGATAAAATCATGAGAGTTGGCAACACTGCAGCTCACCCCAGTCCTTGGAGGGCTTTTGAAAGGTCCACCATGTGACTGAAGGCCTGTAATGCCATTTCGTGAAGGCAAGGGGGTCAAGGAGGGAGGAGTTATGCTCTAAGGAAGTTCTATGACCTGTGTTGTACAGGAGGTTAGACTAGATGATCACAATGGTCCCTTCTGGCCTTGGACTCTATTAATCTAAGGCAAAGTGGCCGTGTTAGGGAGGGGCTTTGTGCCAGTCCTCAAAGGTCCAGCACAGTGAGGGCTGTTGAGGGTAGGGCTACTGTGTGCTGGAAGGCCTGTAGTTCTTAATACAGGCAGAAGTAGTGCTGACTATCTGTGTCACTTTTTATTATTACAAATAGAGCACGTACCTCAGTGCAACCCACCTGCTCCTCTGAAACTAGGGTGACCAGACAGCAAATGTGAAAAATTGGGACAGAGGGTGGTGGGTAATAGGAGCCTGTATAAGAAAAAGACCCAACAATCGGGACATTTGGTCACCCTATCTGAAACCACTGCTCCTGTCTGCACGACAAGACAAATGGAACCAAGGGCCCCAAATCACCACAGAGGGATATTGCGGTCACAGAGGGGCTGTAAAAAGAAAAGGAGTACTTGTGGCACCTTAGAGACTAACCAATTTATTTGAGCATGAGCTTTCGTGAGCTACAGCTCACTTCATCGGATGCATACCGTGGAAACTGCAGCAGACATTATATACACACAGAGATCATGAAACAATACCTCCTCCCACCCCACTGTCCTGCTGGTAATAGCTTATCTAAAGTGATCATCAAGTTGGGCCATTTCCAGCACAAATCCAGGTTTTCTCACCCTCCACCCCCCCACACACAAACTCACTCTCCTGCTGGTAATAGCCCATCCAAAGTGACAACTCTCTTCACAATGTGTATGATAATCAAGGTGGGCCATTTCCTGCACAAATCCAGGTTCTCTCACCCCCCCACCCCCCTACACACAAACTCACTCTCCTGCTGGTAATAGCCCATCCAAAGTGACAACTCTGGGGTGGGAGGAGGTATTGTTTCATGATCTCTGTGTGTATATAATATCTGCTGCAGTTTCCACGGTACGCATCCGATGAAGTGAGCTGTAGCTCACGAAAGCTCATGCTCAAATAAACTGGTTAGTCTCTGAGGTGCCACAAGTCCTCCTTTTCTTTTTGCGGATACAGACTAACGCGGCTGTTACTCTGAAACCTGTCATTATAGAAGGGCTGTAGTGCCTCAGGTTGGTATGGGAAATCCTTTGCTTTCAAAACTTTGCAGATCTGGCTTTGCGTGCAGAGAGGTGACTTTCAACCACAATCTCAAGTGTTCCATGCACTGCTTAGTAAAATATACTATGAAAAGTAGCTGCTGTTCATGCTCCTATTACTATTGGGGGAAGGAGACGGCTGAATTACCCAAAGTGTTATCCCACTTCAAGAGACACATCACATTATCTCTTTGGGAGGGAGGGGAACACATTCCCCAGCCCTAGGTTACTGAGAAAAATTTAAAAATGAGACTCACTGCCTATTATGTTGTTTTTTTGTTCATAGCTTGCAAAGTACAACTAGACTAGCCCAGTTTCCCTTTCTGGCTGTGATCCCTTAGCATAATGCTGCAGTGGTTGGGGTGCAACCACTTAAGAAGAATGAAACAAGATCCCTTTTTAAATGTATCTTAGAATTTCTCTGTGTAACAGGGTAGCTGGCCCCTTACATGAAATTGGACTCAGCTCTCCTGTTTGGTGCAGCTAGTTTGATGTAATGAGGAGGGTAGGGTGACCAGAAAGCGAGTGTGAAAAATCGGGATGGGGGTGGGTGGTGGGTAATAGGAGCCTATATAAGAAAAAGACCCAAAAATCAGGACTGTCCCTATAAAATTGAGACATCTGGTCACGCTAGAGGAGGGTGAGAGGCTGCCCGTGGGATTTATAAATGAAAGTTCAGAAGCCTGGAAGTCAAGTTTAGAACCCAGAGTCCAGATTCCTAAGAGAAGGAGAGAGAGATTATTACCCACAGTTAAGAAAGGGAGAATCATGAGAGCTCAGAGAAGGGGCAGAAGTGGGCTGAGAGCTTTAAGGCGGAAGGAGTGGTGAAAATTCCCTAGCTGAGCTGTGGAGCCAGATCAGGGTGGTGAGAGAGAAAGGACTTCCCCATGTCAGAGAAGCCTGAAGACTGAGAGTAGTGGACGGAGATGCCTGCTGGCTCTCTGCGCTGGAGGGCTGAAGCCAGAGAGGCCTGAAAGCTGAGAAATGGTGCAGAGATGAGCCCAGTGAGGTCTCTACAAAAGTTGCAACCATACGTGGGGAGAAAACAGTGTAGAGAAACACCCCAACTAGAGAGGAGCTGAGTTGAGGTGTGCTGAGAGACACTGGAGCAGTACCTGGGAGCTGGAGTGAGGTGTGGTGAGAGACACTGGGAACTGGAGTGAGGTGTGCTTAGAAACACTGGGAACTGGGGTGAGTTGTGGTGAAAGATGCTGGAGCCGAACTTGGTGTTTTTGCTGTTGGGATGAGTGTACTATTCGGACTGGGTAGGGGTAGGGGACAGCAGCTCTGGTTTATGGTAGTGTGACTTTTGGTAATAAATTCCCCTGCAAATAGGGCTATTTATATAGTCTGAAGGCTGTACTGAGTTTCTTTGAGGAATCAAGAGGGAAACTCAAGTGAGGCACCATCTGTAGGGCTGCCCTGAGGAGGTGCCCAGGAGGAGGCCACATGTTAGTAGCAGGGAATAAAATTGTAAGATTTTTCTATTGATTTTAGGTTTTATAGAAAATCTCTGTATGACAGGCTCTACACTTTGGGCCTACTGACCAAAGGGGCCTTTGAAAGACAAAGCGCTTGCATACACTTGCTGTTTGGAAAATAAGTGACTTAAAGGCGATGGAGTTGCACTAAATTAAAAAATTAACAGTTTTATAGGATTTCTTTTCGTTCATCTCTGACTCAAAAAACAACTGAAGCAGCTTAAATTGTGTAGAATAAAATACAGCCATGCTAATAACAGCCTTCGTGTTGCTTCCGTTTCTGTTACATTTGGAACATCTGAGTTATATGTAAAAGGCCAGGAACTATTGTACTCATGGGAATCGAAGTACTAGGCAAAAAGGCAGGAAGAGGAGATTGCACAACACATTCAAGAGGAAGTAAAATAAGCATCAAGAGAGAAATTCACTCAAGCACGTAGGGGCCCTGGAAATGTCCCAATCCGGAGGAATTCTAACCATTCTGCTGCATGAGGGGTGCGCAGTTGCCAAGTGGGCACAAAGGAGACTGAGCATTCTTGTATTCAAAGGCTCTAGACCATCACTGCTGATGACATGGTAGAGTAGGAGTGGGGGCAGGATCATGCCTTCACCGACCACAAACCTCTGGCAGTGAATATGTAAGAATTTTTTGCCCCTTCCTAGTGCAGGGACTGGAGTAGCAGCTGCAGAGGTGCCCTGTGACCTGGCTACATGTTGGTGAGTAAATTCAGACCTCTCCATAGTTCCAGGAAGAAAATCCATTGTAATGATGTTTCCTTTAAGGCCAGCATATTGTTGTAATCTAAGCGCCCCAACACTGTTGGATGGGACTCAGGTGCTGGGACTCAGAGTAAGGAGCAGGATGCTTGAGTTCTGCTAATAAAACAGCATTAAATCTGTGTACCTGTTTTTGCATTTACTTCCCGAAGATAGGACACCTACTCACTTAGCTCTCCTGTGTGTGTGGAGGGTCAGTTTCACCCAGAATGGTGAGTGGCAAGGACAGAGGCTTAGGGCAGATCTAGACTTAAAATGCTGCATCGATGCAGCTGTGCCACCACAGTGCCTAAGTGAAGATGTGTCTATGCTGATGGAAGAGCTTCTCCTATTGGCATAGTTAATCCACCTCCCCGAGAGGTGGTAGCTATGTTGGGAGGAGAAGCTCTCCCTTTGGCAGAGTGCTGTCTACACGGGGTAGGGGGTTCGGTGGGTATAACTATGTTCCTCAGGGGTGTGGATTATTCACATCACTGAGTGATTTAGTTATACCAATACAGGTTGGTAGTGTAGATCTGGCCGTAGACAAAATCTCCATTGACACAGCTGGACAAGGAGGGCAAGTTGTTCAATATCACAGGCAAAATTTTTCTGTATGTGTTTTTGTAAAGGAATATTTCCATTTAATTACAAGGAGTGGTGGGGAAATGCTTCCTGTCTTTTAAAAGCTAGTCCACTTGTGAACATTTAACAAAATCTAATCAAGCCAGGCAAAATCCTTGATAGCTGGTTGGCAAAAGGAAGCATTCATGATTCATAAGTGTTTACTCGACCGTTGTGTACACATTCATATCACTAATCAGGTGGAGGGAAAGTGCTGAGTTTGCACAAAACTCCTCCTGTTTGGGGATTTTTGTGTGATTTAAAGTGAAAACCTTTAAGAGTCAAAGTCTTAAATGGAATTTTTATTAACACATTTTTTTCTCAAAGATAAAGCTTTATGTTAGTTAAGACCCTGATTCTGTGCATCCCAAGCATGTGAGTAACTTCATGTACTTGAAAAGTCCCTCTCAAGTTCACGTGCTTATGTGCTTGCAGGATCAAGGCTTGATGAAGGAAACTGATGTAAAGCAGATGGGATTGGTTTTGTAGTTTGGAAGTATTTGTGGAAAGATAAAAAGTGACTCTACCAAAAAAAAGAAAAGATTTGGTGCTGCAGAATCTCCTGAGTCAAGTCATTGTTACTATTTAGCATAAATGTATTTGGAAGCAATGTAGTGTCGTTTGGCACAATCAATAGCTCTCCAAGGTATCACTCAGTTTATCTACAGAAAGTGATTAATTTTCTTCCTTGTTATTTGGCACTTATAATGAAACATTAAGGGACATTGGCTGATCTCTTCAGTAGGTGCATAAAGCTTTCACGGAAAACCATTCTGATTTGTAAATTATCAAAACAATTCTTTCATAAGCAAACGTAATAGCTAGGGGACATTTAAAAGGGCCATAACATGACTACCTAGTTTGCTGTCCCATGTTGAAATAGAATCATAGAATCCTAGGACTGAATGGGGCCTCAAGAGGTCATCTAGTCCAGTCCCCTGTATTCATGGCAGGACTAAGTATTATCTAGACCATCCCTGAGAGGTGTGTGTCTAACCTGCTGTTAAAAATCTCCAATGATGGAGCTTCCACAACCTCCCTAGGCAATTTATTCCATTGCTTAACCACCCTGACAGTTAGGAAGTTTTTCCTAACGTCCAACCTAAACCTTCCTTGCTGCAATGTAAGCCCATTGCTTCTTGTCCTATCCTCAGAGGCTAAGAGCAATTTTTCTCCCTCCTGCTTTGAACAACCTGTTATGTACTTGAAAATTGTTATCACATGCCCTTTCAGTCTTCTCATCTCCAGAATAAACAAACTCACTTGTTTCAATCTTCCCTCATAGGTCATGTTTTCTAGACCTTTAATAATTTTTGTTGTTCTTCTCTGGACTTTCTCCAATTTGTCCACTTTTTTCCTGAAATGTGATGACCAGAACTGTACACAATACTCCAAATTGTTGAGGCCTAATCAGTGTGGAGTAGAGCAGAAGAATTACTTCTAGTGTCTTGCTTACAACACTCCTGCTAATACATCCCAGAATGATGTTCACTCTTTTTGCAACAGTGGTTATTTAGCTTGTGGTCCATATTTAGCTTATGACTGTCAGATCCCTTTCCACAGTACTCTTTCCTAGGCAGTCGTTTCCCATTTTATATCTGTGCAGCTGATTGTTCCTTCCTAAATGGAGTACTTTGCATTTGTTCTTATTGAATTTCATCCTATCTACTTCAGACTATTTCTCCAGTTTGTCCAGATCATTTTGAACTATAATTCTATCCTCCAAAGCACTTGCAATCCCTCCCAGATTCGTATCGTCCACAAACTTTATAAGTGTACTCTCTATGCCATTATCTAAATCATTGATGAAGATATTGAACAGAACCAGACCCAGAACCTATCCCTGTGGGACCCCACTCATTATGCCCTTCCAGCATGATTTGAACCACTGATAGCTATTCTCTGGCAACGGTTTTCCAGGCAGTATGCACCCACCTTATGGTAGCTCCATCTGGGTTGCATTTCCCTAGTTTGTTTATGGGAAGGTCTTGCAAGACAGTATCAAAAGCTTTACTAAAGTCAAGATATACCACGTCTACTGCTTCCCTCCTATTCACAAGGCTTGTTACCCTGTCAAAGAAAGCTATGAGGTTAGTTTGGCACAATTTGTTTTCGACAAATCCATACTGACTGTTACTTATCACCTTATTATCTTCTAGATGTTTGCAAATTGATTGCTTAATCATTTGCTCCATTATCTTTCTGGGTACAGAAGTTAAGCTGACTGCTCTGTAATTCCCCGGGTTGTCCTTATTTCCCTTTTTACAGATTGGCACTATATTTTCCCTTTTCCAGTCTTCTGGAATCTCTGGTGTCTTCCATGACTTTTCAAAGATAATCATTAATGGCTCAGACATCTCCTCAGTCAGCTCCTTGAGTATTCTAGGATGCATTTCATCAGGCCCTGGTGACTTGAAGACATCTAACTTGTCTAAGTAATTTTTAACTTGTTCTTTCCCTATTTTAGCCTCTGATCCTACCTCATTTTCGCCGGCATTCATTATGTTAGACGTCCAATCAGCACCAACTTTTATGTTAATGATTGAGGTACATTATATTTTAATTCAGTCAAAACCTGCTGCAGGAATAATTTAAAAACAAATGTTCAGTCCTCATGCAAAATAAGTGGCTATGCATATGAGCTAAGGTGGGAAGAGATAGTGTTAATATGCATGAATGCCTAGATGTTAAGGCTAGAAGGACCATTGTGATTATTTAGTCTGGGCCCTGCATACCACAGGTCAGAGAATTTCACCCAGTAAATCTTCCAACGGAAGGATTTTTTCTTCCCCATTATCAAGCCCAATAACTTGGGGAGGACATGCAGCATAGCTTATAGAAAGGTATCCAATCTGGATGTAAAGCTTTCAAAGGCCAGATTCCAATTCTCATACCCCCATTAAATAGCACTCTACTCCACATGTCAATTTAGCTCAACATGGTGATGCATGAGCCATTTTCCTTGGTAATCAGTTCAATGGCTTAATTCCCTCACTGCTTAAAAGGTTGCATCACATTTCCAGTTTGACTTGTTTCCCCTAAGTTTAATTTTCAGCCATTGGATCTTGTTATGCCTTTTCCTGATAGCTTCAAGAGCTTCCTAAAATCAGAGAACTGCTCTTTGTGAAGTACTTGAAGACTGTGATCAAGTCACCACTTTGCTAAATTAACTAGATCAAGGTCCTAGGTCTCTGACAGCCAGGAATGTTTTCCAGACCGTAGATCATTCTTTTGGCTCTTCTTTGAGAGGCCTCCAGTTTTGCAACATTCTTTCTGAAGTTTAGACACATAAGATCCAACCATGCAAAGTGTAAAAGTCTATGAGAGGTGAGATTGCTTAGCATCTTGCAGGAGGCACTCGGCATTATCTGTCCCATACAAGTATTTCAATATAGAACAATTGTCGTGTTAATTTCTTTGCTTTACAGCTTTAACAGTGTCCTCTGCAATTACTATAAAATCTAATAACTGCAGCCATATTAAACATGGAAAATATAATTATTTCATCTAGAATGTCAGTTGCAAACAAAAATATGATGTGCCATCAATAGATGGCTTTGTTGCAACATGATAACTGCTGTAAGAATATTGTACATACCCTCATTTTAAGATATCTCTACCATTTTACTAATGCTTTTTTAAAAGAATCATTTGTACTGTTATGAGAGTAGAAAACCTCAAGTTATAGTTTCTCATTTTAAACCTATAAAGTGCTAATTGCTATCTGTAGTACATCAAATAATTTATTTTTATTACTAGTACTCCTGTCTGTCAGGTGATGATTAAATGTTTCAGCTAAACAAAAATACTCATGGTATAATAAACTAGTTTACTAACATAGAATCATAGGACTGGAAGGGACCTTGAGAGGTCATCTAGTCCAGTCCTCTGCACTCATCTCAGGAGTAAATATTATCTAGACCAGTGGTTCCCAAACTTGTTCTGCCGCTTGTGGAGGGAAAGCCCCTGCCGGGCTGGGCCAGTTTGTTTACCTGCTGCGTCTGCAGGTTCGGATGATCGTGGCTCCCAGTTGCCGCGGTTCGCTGCTCCAGGCCAATGGGAGCTGCTGGAAGCGGCGTGGGCCGAGGGACATACCGGCTGCTGCTTCCAGCAGCCCCCATTGGCCTGGAGCAGCGAACCGCAGCCACTGGGAGCCGCAATCAGCTGAACCTGTGGACGTGGCAGGTAAACAAACCGGCCCGGCCTGGCAGGGGCTTTCCCTGCACAAGCGGTGGAACAAGTTTGGGAGCCACTGGTCTAGACCATCCCTGACAGGTGTTTGTCTAACTTGCTGTTTAAAATCTCCGATGATGGAGATTCCACAACCTCCCTAGGCAATTTATTTCGGTGCTTAACCACCCTGACAGTTAGGAAGTTTTTCCTAATGTCCAATCTAAACCACCCTTGCTGCAATTTAAGCCCATTGCTTCTTGTCCTATCCTCAGAGGTTAAGAAGAACTATTTTTCTCCCTCCTCCTTGTAACAACTTTTTATGTACTTGAAAACTGTTATCATGCCCCCTCTGTCTTCTCATCTCCAGAATAAACAAACTCACTTGTTTCAATCTTCCCTCATAGGTCATGTTTTCTAGACCTTTAATAATTTTTGTTGCTCTTCTCTGGAGTTTCTCCAGTTTGTCCACTTTTTTCCTGAAATGTGGTGACCAGAACTGGACACAATACTCCAGTTGAGGCCTAATCAGCGTGGAGTAGAGCAGAAGCATTACTTCTAGTGTCTTGCATACAACACTCCTGCTAATACATCCCAGAATGATGTTTGCTTTTTTTGCAACAGAGTTACACTATTGACTCATATTTAGCTTGTGTTCCACTATGACTCTCAGATCCCTTTCCACTCCTTCCTAGGCAGTCGTTTCCCATTTTATATCTGTGCAGCTGATTGTTCCTTCCTAAATGGAGTACTTTGCATTTGTTCGTATCCTATTTACTTCAGACTATTTCTCCAGTTTGTCCAGATCATTTTGAACTATAATCCTATCCTCCAAAGCACTTGCAACCCCTCCCAGCTTGGTATCATCCGCAAACTTTATAAATGTACTCTCTATGCCATTATCTAAATCATTGATGAAGATATTGAACAAAACCAGACCCAGAACTGATCCCTGTGGGACCCCACTCATTATGCCCTTCCAGCATGACTGTGAACCACTGATAACTACTCTCTGGGAATGGTTTTCCAACCAGTTATGCACCCACCTTATAGTAGCTCCATCTAAGTTGCATTTCCGTAGTTTGTTTATGAGAAGGTCATGAAACATGAAATAGAGTTCTGCGTGGATGTAGAGCAATGGTTTCCAAACTTGGTTCGTGGCTTGTTCAGGTAAGCCTCTGGCAGGCCGTGAGACGTTTTGTTTACCTGAAACAACGAGGAGTCCTTGTGGCACCTTAGAGACTAACAAATTTATTTGGGCATAAGCTTTTTCTTAGTCTCTAAGGTGCCACAAGGACTCCTTGTTGTTTTTGCTGATACAGACTAACATGGCTACCACTCGGAAACTTGTTTACCTGAGTGTCCACAGGTATGGCCGCTAGCAGTTCCCAGTGGCTGCGGTTCACAGCTCCCAACGGCGAACCACGGCCACTGGGAGCTGTGAGCGGCCGTACCGGCAGACACTCAGGTAAACAAAGCGTCTCGCAGCCCACCAGGAGCTTACCCTGAACAAGCTGCGAACCACGTTTGGGAACCATGGGTATAGAGGTAAATCTGGCATAAAATTATCTAGTCTTAACTACTGTTGTAATATGAATATCTTTTGACTGTTGTTACAGTCCTTGAAACTGGGTGAGTAAAATACCATTTCATCAAATTATATAACATGCCTTTGAAGATCTGGCTATTTCTTCCATCATTCATTTTCTGCTCAAGAGCAAGTACTAGCAGTGGTCTTTTCATTTTTTACCTCTTGCTCAGACAGAAGCAAGAAGTATTTAAAGAGGAAGGATGTATCTTTCAATTAAGACTTGATAGGGATTCTAAATCCAGTTCTACCCTAGTTTTCCTAGGGGAACTTTGGGCAAATCACTTAGAGCTAGATTGTGCCGGTTCAACACAGCCCTGCTTTAGGGGTAGTATGGAGCTGCACCTCTCCACAGAAAGGGAGTGGGGGGAGACTCCGTCCGTCCTCTCCCCACCCCCGCTGCCTGAGGGAGTACATAGCCTGCTACACATCCTTCAGGAATGTAGCATATTCACACTCACCCTCTTCCCAACTGGCTGGTGTGGGAATGGAGCCTGTGACACAGAAGCCCATTGGCTGTTGACACAGAGTAGTGAACTGTTATCAGGCCTAACAAACTCACTACACCTATCACATTGCTGTCATAGTATTTACCTATGAAGAATGTTGTGTGAGGTATCAAATGAAAGCTTATATTAAACTGGTTATTATAAGCTTTGCACGTTGTATGTATGGGTGACAATTAAATTGTTGTATGTATATACTAAAAATGTTTAAACCGTGTAACCAGGCACAGTTGATTAACAAGTTTGTTCAAGACAAAGGAATGTAGATTTGCCAGTCTGCCTAGGTCTCTGATGTATGCAGTGTTGTTGCAGCCATGTCAGTCCCAAGATATTAGAGAGACAAGGTGGGTGAGGGAATATCTTTTATTGGACCAACTTCTGTCGGTGAGAGAAACAAGCTTTTGAGCTTACACAGAGTGTCACGGCTAAATGCGCGGTTGAACAGAACGTTTAGCATAAGTAGTTACATATTTCAAGGGACCATTCAAGATCCACTTGAAATATATGTTAACTACTTATCTAAACAATCTGTTTCACCTTTTGTATTTCTCTGTAGCACTCTGAGTATGTTTCCAGTTCCAAAAGAAGAGCTCTGTGTAAGCTCAAAAGCTTGTCTCTTTCACCAACAGAAGTTGGTCCAATAAAAGATATCACCTCGCCCCACCTAGCTCTCTGATGTAAATCAAGTATTGTGAAAGCCAGAACACAATGGGAGCTGCATTTGTATGTGAGGCAACAGGAAAAGCCATGTTGACAGGGGGATGTGAAAGCATGGGAAGGCACCGGAGACTAAAACCACTCTGTTAGCCCTGGTCTACACTACGAGTTTAGGTCAAATTTAGTAGTGTTAGATTGATTTAACCCTGCACCTGTGCATACAACGAAGTGATTTTTGTCAACTCACTGGGCTCTTAAAATTGATTTCTGTACTCCTCCCCAATGAGGGGATTAGCACTGAAATCGACATTGCCGGGTCGAATTTGGGTTAGTGTGGACGCAATTCGACAATATTGGCCTCCGGGAGCTATCCCACAGTGCTCCATTGTGACTGCTCTGGACAGCGCTCTCAACTCGGATGCACTGGCCAGCTACACAGGAAAAGCCCCGCAAACTTTTGAATTTCATTTCCTGTTTGGCCACCATGGCGTGACCACGCAGAGCTTATCAGCAGAGACGGCCATGGAGTCCCAGAATTGCAAAAGAACTTCAGCATGGACCAAACGGGAGGTACTGGATCCGATCTCTGTATGGGGAGATGAATCCAAGCTATCAGAACTCCATTCCAAAAGACGAAATGCCAAAATATTTGAAAAAATCTCCAAGGGCATGAAGGACAGAGGCAATCACAGGGACCCGCAGCAGTACCGCATGAAACTTAAGGAGCTCAGACAAGCCTACCAAAAATGCAAGAGGCAAACGCCCACTTGGGGTCAGAGCCCCAGTCATGCCGCTTCTATGATGAGCTGCATGCAATTCTAGGGGGTGCCCCTACAACTACCTCACACCTGTATGTGGACTCCTGCAAGGGAGTCTCATGCAACAGGGATGAGGATTTTGGGGACGAGGAAGATGATGAGGAAGGGGAGGTTGAAGATAGCGCACACCAGGCAAGCGGAGAAACCGTTCTCCCCAACAGCCAGGAACTGTTTATTACCCTGGATCCAATACCCTCCCAATCCTGGCTCCCAGACCTTGAAGGCGGAGAAGGCACCTCTGGTGAGTGTACTTTTATAAATATAATATATGGTTTAAAAGCAAGTGCGTTTAGTGATTAATTTGCCCTGAAGACTTGGGAAGCATTCGCGGCCAGTACAGCTACTGGAAAAGTCTGTTAATATGTCTGGGGATGGAGCGGAAATCCTTCAGGGACATCTCAATGAAGCTGTCCTGGAGGTACTCCCAAAGCCTTTGCAAAAGGTTTATGGGGAGGGCAGTCTTATTGCGTCCTCCGTGGTAGGACACTTTACCATGGCAGGCCAGTAGCACATAGTCTGGAATCATTGCATAAGAAAGCATGGCAGTGTGTGGTCCTGGTGTTTGCTGGCATTCAAGCAACATCTGTTCTTTATCTCTCTGTGTTATCCTCAGGAGAGTGATATCATTCATGGTCACCTGGTTGAAATAGGGAATTTTATAAAGGGAACATTAGAGGTGGCAATTCCTGCTGGGCTGTTTGCCTGTGGCTGAAAAGAAATCATCCTCGCTGTTAGCCACGCGGTGGGGGGAGGGGTGAAGCGATCATCCCAGAGAATTGGGTGTGGGAAGGGTTTAGTTGGGTTTTTGCTGCACGTTAACCCAAAAACATCAGCCCCTCCTTTTAAATGGCCACTGTGTCTTTTTCAATTTTAATCTCCCTTTTTTTCCTCCCGCAACTGCAAATGTTTCAACGCTGCAACTACCATCTCCGTCCCAGAGGCTAGCGCAGATAAGAAGGTGAATAAACCGCACTCGCAATGAAATGTTCTCTGAGGTCATGCAGTCCACCCAAACTGAAAGAGCCCAGCAGAATGCGTGGAGGCAGACAATGGCAGAGTCCAGGAAAGCACGAAATGAACACGAGGACAAGTGGCGGGAGCAACAGGAGATGTGGTGGGATCAAGAGGAAAGGTGGTGGCAGCATGATGAAAGGAGACAGGATGCAATATGCTGAGGCTACTGGAGGATCAAACTGATATGCTCCAGCATATGGTTGAGGTGCAGGAAAGGCACAGACCGCCACTGCAGCCCCTGTGTAACCAACCACCCTCCTCCCCAAGTTCCATAGCCTCCTCACCCAGATGCCCAAGAACGTGGGGGAGGGGGTGGCGCTCCAGGCACCCAACCACTCCACCCCAGAGGACAGTCCAAGCAACAGAAGGCTGGTATTCAATAAGTTTTGAAGTGCAGTGT
Organism: Lepidochelys kempii; assembly: GCF_965140285.1. Classification (NCBI taxonomy): domain Eukaryota; kingdom Metazoa; phylum Chordata; order Testudines; family Cheloniidae; genus Lepidochelys; species Lepidochelys kempii. Next base: position 24,895,836 of record NC_136381.1, on the reverse strand, counting down.
GGCCTTGTCCTTCCCTCCTCCCCCACTCCACCCGGTGCTTCCCTCCTCCCCCACCCCTTCCTGGCTACCTTGGCAGTTATTCCCCTATTTGTGAGATGAATTAATAAAGAATGCATGAATTTGTAACAACAATGACTTTATTGCCTCTCCAAGTGGTGATCGAAGGGGGGAGGCGAGGGCGGTTGGCTTACAGGGAAGAAGAGTCAACCAAGGGGGTGGGTTTTCATCAAGGAGAAACAAACAGAACTGTCACACTGTAGCCTGGTCAGCCATGAAACTGGTTTTCAAAGCTTCTCTGATGCGCAGCGCGCCCTGCTGTGCTTTTCTAACCTCCCTGGTGTCTGGCTGCACGTGATTTGCCTCAATTTCCCACCCCACCATAAACGTCTCCCCCTTACTCTCACAGATATTGTGGAGCACACAGCAAACAGTAATAACAATGGGAATATTGGTTTCGCTGAAGTCTAACCGAGTCAGTAAACTGCGCCAGCGCGCTTTTAAATGTCCAAATGCACATTCTACCACCATTCTGCACTTGCTAAGCCTATAGTTGAACAGCTCCTGACTACTGTCCAGGGTGCCTGCGTATGGCTTCATGAGCCATGGCATTAAGGTGTAGACTGGGTCCCCAAGGATAACTATAGGCATTTCAACATCCCCAATGGTTATTTTCTGGTCTGGAAAGTAAGTCCCTTGCTGCAGTTGTTCATACAGACCAGAGTTCCTGAAGATGCGAGCGTCATGTACCTTTCCCAGCCATCCCAAGTCGATGTTGGTGAAACGTCCCTTGTGATCCACCAGTGCTTGCAGCACCATTGAAAAGTACCCCTTGAGGTTTACGTACTGGCTGCATTGGTGATCCGGTCCCAAGATAGGGATATGCATTCCGTCTGTTGCCCCACCACAGTTAGGGAATCCCATTGCAGTAAAGCCATTCACTATAACTTGCACATTTCCCAGAGTCCTTGATAGCAGCAGTTAAATGATTGCGTTGGCTACTTGGATCACAGCAGCCCCCACAGTAGATTTACCCACTCCAAATTGATTCTCGACTGACCGGTAGCTGTCTGGCATTGCAAGCTTCCAGAGGGCTATCGCCACTCGCTTGTGAACTGTGAGGGCTGCTCTCCTCTTGGTATTCTTGCGCTTCAGGGCAGGGGAAAGCAAGTCACAAAGTTCCATGAAAGTGCACTTATGCATGTGAAAGTTTCGCAGTCACTGGGAATCATCCCAGACCTGCAACACTATGCGGTCCCACCAGTCTGTGCTTTTTTCCCGGGCCCGGAATCGGTGTTCCACGGCACGAGCCTGCCCCATTCCCACCAGAATGGCCAAGTTGCCGGGGCCCATGCTTTGAGAGAAGTCTGTGTCCATGTCCTCATCAGTCTCGTCACTGCACTGCCATCACTTCCTCACCTGCTTTTGCAGGTTCTGGTTCTGCATATACTGATGGTAATGCGCGAGGTGTTTACAATGCTCATAACTGCTGCGGTGATCTGAGCAGGCTCCATGCTTGCTGTGGTGTGGCGTCTGCAGAAGAGCAGAGTTGCAGGGGAAGCAGTGGTTGGATGACCAGTTTTGCAGACCTACTGCACTGTCTGCTGTCAGGACACAACAGCTGAGTAGGCTGCACGTTTGCCGTGGTATTGCGAGACAAGAGCAGACGAGCAGAGTTGCAGTGGAAGCAGCCCTGCAAGACCACCAGGAGAGCAGAATGGCAGCGAAAGTGGTCGTTTGACGACAGTGGTTTGCAGTCCTACCGCACCGTCTGCTGAAAGCAGTATGGTGCCCGCATGGAAAAAAGGTGCAAAACGATTGTCTGCCCTTGCTTTCATGGAGGGAGGGGCGACTGACGACATGTACCCAAAACCACCTGCGACAATGTTGTTGCCCCATCAGGCATTGGGAGCTCAACCCAGAATTCCAGTGGGCGGTGGAGACTGCAGGAAATGTGGGATAGCTACCCACAGTGCAATGCTCCGAAAGTTGATGCTAGCCTCGGTACTGTGGACGCATCTGCCGACTTAATGCACTTAGTGGGGACACACACCATCACTGTAAAAAATCGCTTTCTAAAAAATCAACTTCTATAAATTTGACCTAATTTCCTAGTGTAGACATACCCTTAGGTGCAGAGAATTCAATTGTACCTTGCCCTTTCATGGGCTTCCCAAGGCTAGGGGAGAGGTCTAGCCCTTAAATCCATCCGTGACTCAGTTTCCCTATCTCCCAGCAGTGGTGTTACACTGAATCCATCTGTGTGTGAGGTGTCTGGTGAAGAACATCATAGAAAAATCTGTGCATAAGTTTGCTCCCTATTTTTTTTTAGGTGTGCATTTTAAAATTACAAGACTTTTCCTTGTATTGGACCAACTTCTGTTGGTGAAAGAGACAAGCTTTTGACCTACACTGAGAAAACAAGACTTTTCCTAGCATCCAAGAAAGTGCTCTGATTTTTAGCTCAGATTCATGATGATGAAGATCTTCCAATGCTGAAAAGGAAAGTAGTTCCCAGTGCACATATTGCTATCGTAAGCGCAATGACAACTTTGCATAGGAAATACTACAGAAAGATAATTCTGCTTGTGGAAAAATTGGTGGAGGTCATGGAATCCAAATCCCAAACAGAAGGCAATGTGAACGGGGTGGCAGGTGTTACTGTGGCAGACATGTTGCTGGTGGTAGCACCTCTGACTCCTGCTGATGGAGTTGGCTGCTGTGCTGTGGGCAGGACATCGGAGATGTTTATGGTCTCTGCCCTTTGTGGATACAGTCTGGCAAATGATTGAGGCTGTGGCATTGATTTAGTATGGGATTTGCAGAAGCACACATCATTGGTCTAACGCTACTGATCTGGAAGTCATTGGTGGAATTCACTCACCCTGACTTCGAGAGCAGAACTAGGCCAGCACCGAATGCTTTTGAAAATCCCACCCTTAGGTGCTAGCTGGGTCAATTTGTACCTCACTATACATGGATCCAACAAAACACTTGAGCATGTGCGTAACTTAATACACATAGGTAGTCCCATTGACTTCTACTGACCTACTTCTGTGCTTGAAGTTCAGCGTGTGCTTAAATACTTTGCTGGATCCGGGCCAAAATATCTTGTCCATGTTTTTGTTAATAAGGGGCCAAATTCATTCCAAGTGTAACTTAGTTGAATTGGTTGGTGTTACACCAGGGTAGACTCTGTGCTGAGCTGGCTGAACTGAATTTGATTATCTACTCTATTACATCAGTTTAATAAAATCAGTGAAGTTGTACCAGAATAAAATTGGTGTAGTGGAGTGGGGAATCAAGCCCTTGTATTCTTCATCTGAATCTCTGCTTCTTTTCATACACTGGACTAGAAAGACGCACTTTCTGTGGCTTATCTTTTCTTTTTTCAACACTAATTCTTCACAGAATTCTTGATTTGTAACCAGCCAATGACTTCAGCCCCTTGAGGCTAAGCATGACTGAGTGGCAAAGAAATTTTTTTTCTTTTTGCACACCTGGCACAGAATAGCTGTAAAAATGCTCCGAAGAGCTGGCTGTTGTCTGACAAAATACACCAGACTTCCCTGCATCCTGAATGGTCTGACTTCTAAAATACCTCTGCTTGCAACTGCAAGCCAGCGCTTAATTTCCATAAATACTATTTATTAAGCACCAAGAATGAGCTGCTCAGTGTTGCGTGAGACCAAGACAAAGACAGCCCTGGCCTCAACAAAACCATTTATCAATCCTGCCCAGGGATCCACATGGCAATGTGATCCTGGCCTTGATCCAGATGCATTATTGCACCTAGCTCAACTCTCATATATATAAATTCCCCTTTTTTGGTGTGGTGCTAGTGAAAGTTATCAGGGGACCCTAGGAACCATGTCTATCCACAAGCAAGGTTCAGTGAGGCTTCAACTGACTAGGTACTGCCATCTGACTAACCTAGTTTGTGGATAAAGGAAGGGAACTTCAGGTGATTCCTGCCATCATCTATAACTTTCACTAGCGCACACTCACACACACGAGTTAGGTAGATGAGCTTCCATTTTCCTTCTGACAAGGGGTAGGTTAAAAAAAATTGCCTGCATTTTGTGGTTTCCATTTGGTCCGCTGTGTAAAAGCAGCCTTATAACGTCTCGTGCCCCAGAGAGACTAGGCTACAGTGCCCAACACCAAGTTGGAGATGGTTGAATTTTCAACATCAATTTTCTTTAAGAAAATGATGACAATGTACTGTCATTGTGGTAGGCAGGGAGAGCATTAGCTTCACTGACATACAAGCAACACAAGCTAGAGAAAATAACTAGCAATGTAGCCCTGTCTGATCATGCAAGTGTTGAGCACTGCCCACCAGCTGCTCAGCAATGTTAATTCGACTGGGCCTTATTCTCTACTGGTTGCCCCTTGTGTGGTCATTTACACTTGTGGAAAAGAGGGATCAACTCTATCATTTTGATTTGATGGCATCTTACACTCACTTTGCACAGGTGCAAATGACTGTGCACAATGAAAGGCAGTGGAGAAGCAGGCCCATTGACTCTAGTGGAAGCCAAGCGCACTCATTCCCCTCAGCACCATACGGCACCAAGCCCTATGCAGTGCCTATCCAGGCCCAGAGTATTTACATAGCAGGTATAAAAGTTATATGAAAACTTAGATACTTTCATTGTTTAATAGGTCAGCCTTGCGGGTTAACATTATGCTCCATTGTCATAAATAAAAAGCATAGATTGGGCCCAAATTAATCGGCTTTGTTACCTTGGAAATCTTCAAAATCCAAACCCGGCTCAGGATCCAGATTTTGTCAGTGGCCTCTAGCTAGCTTCATAATGGCTCAAACGAAAACCCCAGGTCCAAATGCCCTTACATTGTGGTGGTGCTCAGATGCGAATCTGTGGGTCTGAATTTGTGGCTCTAGTCCAAGCCCATCTCGAGGAGAAAGCTGTGTGATTCCAAGTCTAGGCTCCGAACTGTGTATTGGTGTGGCGCTGAGCCTGCACTGAGTCTATTGGCATCAGTAGGGCACCATGTGGGTGTGATTGTGCATAGTCAGTTGGAGGATCAAGGTTTAGTTATCTTCTAAACTTAAAGAATTTACTAATTTCCCCCTCCATTAACACCCATCCCACCCCCCAACAGACCATGCCAGTGACTAATTTAAGGTCACAGAAGCACTGGTATGTTGCAGCTTTTTTGGTAGGAGACATTAATATCTTTTCTTCTTTAGTGTCCTCTGAGGCCACTTATTTAAAGTCCCTCTAAGGCTGGCTCGGCATCCTGGCAACTTCTTTCCACATTGCAGACACGGCTACCTGCGTATATTAGAGACAGGCATGATAAGGGGAACTGATTTCAGAAGATGCTTTAAAGACAACCTTTAAAATGTTTATTTCAGGGGACAGAATTTCCTCCCTGCCACACATACTAACAGAAATATCTTTGTCCAGTTTCTAGTGTAACCCACTGGTTTCAAGACTGTTCTAGCTGCTATGAATATCGGGTATCAGAACTACATAGTCTCATAGCTGAGGCATAAATAGAAAGAGGAACACGTAGCTGGAAAGTGTCAGTGGTTAGTTGCTGAGAATTGGCAGGCCTGTGTAGAAATGCTTGTCCTAGGCAATAAGCATTGCATTTCCAGAATACCTTCACCTCGGCCTCTATGTGCAATGTTTATATTTTCACTGACCGACATTTTTTGGCTGGGAAGACAGAGGGAGAGTAAGGGTTTAAATGTAGAATAGAACTGTAATATTTAGGTATTTCTTGCAGCTGTTTATTTTTCCTTACTCTTTATTTTGGTATGATGAAGAGACCTAGAATGGGACTTTCAACTTTCAATGGTACTTTTACTCCTAAATCACCTTGGCACTTTTGAAAATCCCACCAAATATTTACCATGCTATGGGACAGATTCACTGAAGTAAATTATACACCCCCTACTTCCAGCAAGGCCTCAGGCACCCCAGGTAAATCTCAACTTGAGGGAGAACTGGTGATGTTTCTGCCACTGCCCTCCTTTGGTTTGTCCATCTGGAGAGGGTCAGCTTTGTCTTTCATTGGGGCTCTTTCAGAGCAGTGGTGCAAGTGGAATCCATTTCTTATCAGTACGAGGGGGGGAGGGAGCAGCTAACGGGGGGCACGTGACCTCCTCAAATGACCCTCCACATGACTCCTCCCTGCCCTACCCCCAGCCCGGGGCCCCCATGCTCTCCCTGTCCTCTCTCCATGTTCCAGCCCCCTTACCCGGGGAGGAGTGGGCTCTGTCCTCTTCCTGCTGTGCCGGAGACTTCGGAACCATAGCGGTGAAAGGAGCAGAACGTGGGGCTGCTGGGTGCTCTACCACCCCAGCTCTTCCATGCAGGGTCTCCTTTGTCTGTATAGCAGCCCTACAGGAGGACAGGGCTGGGGCTGGGGCTGGAGCAGAGGAGGGAGAGGGGGCAGGGCTGGGGATGGTACAGTCATGCCGGAGGAGCTGCCGGCGTGGGGCCGCCTGGTGGCCCCATGTTCTGCTCTTTTCCCTGCTGCAGTTCCTGGGAGAGCCCTGAACCGCAGAGCTCTCCCGGGGCCCACAGCAGGGAAAAGAGCAGAACACCTGCAGCACAGCTGTACCACCCCCAGCCCTGTCCTGTGGCAGGGCTGTTGTAGAGATGGAAGAGACCCTGCGTGGAATGGCTGGGAGCGGTACATCTGTGCCGGAGGAGCTGCCAGCCTGGGGCTGCCCAGTTTCCCCACGTTCTGCTCCTCCTGTGTCTTCCCGGTATGCCCTACCAGCTATAAATACATGGCTGGTAAGGTGTACCGCCCTACTTGCACTGCTGTTTAGGAGTCATTGAGGGAGGATGCTGAACCAGTGTGCTCTCTGGCTAACCTTTTACACACTCTCTTCTCTTCTTGTCTAGCATTTCCCACTATTTGGGCAACTTTGTTCCCAAAACCCAGCCATCCCTAGCAGAAAGGAGGTTGTGACCCTGCTTTACTCCAACACAGCCTCTTTGCTTGGCAGACGTTCTAGCACTCTGAAACCTGCAGTGGGTTTTATGACAGCAGAAGCCGGTGCAAGCCCGGAGTGAACCTGAGCCACCCAGTATTTACCTGCTAATTTCTAAGGAAGACATTGTGGTATTATACGGTGCCAATGTTAAGTTTACAAAAGCATATAAATAATTAAATCATGTATAATCCCTTCCCCTCCTTGTGTCCTCACTTTTCTGTCAAGTCCATCTTTTGAATCTGATCCTGTAAACACTTGCTAGCATGAGTAGTCACATAGAAACCAATGGGACTATTCACTGTAGTAAGCACTACACAAAGCAGTAAGTGTTTGCAGGGTCTGGGTCAGTAGATTTTAAGCTCTTTTGGGGCAGGGACCTGTTTTCTGTGCAGTTTCTGTGAAGCTCCTAGCTACCACATTGGTGAACACTAGGAAAAAATTAGTAAATATGAAGAGACTCAGCAGTAAACTGTCCATTCACTGGGGTTTGTGCTGTTTAAAAACTTTGCAGTTCTACAGTCACACACGTCTTACACTATGTGATGGCATGTCTGCAAAAGAGACCTGATCTGGTGAAAATGAAGTGGGGTGAGAATGATACAAAACCTCCTCATATGCTTTTGTCTGAAATAAGCATATCAGAACCAAATTGTACAATGCCAGAGCTTTGCTGGGATAAATGTAGTGACTATGTAGAAAGTGCTATACTGACAACATGGGAAGTGCTGGAGGACCAGTCAGCCTCCTTACCAGTTGTTTCAAGGAAAGGTGCAAGAAACCTCTGCAACAGATATGGCAATTCTCCTGCAATATCCTTGAAAGATCTTATTGTATTGTTTATGTATTATTGTGGTCTGGGATTAAATGCAACCTCCCTAGAGGGCAGATGTGACAGCCGTTGCAATCCTATTCAGTATCTTTGGGGTCCACTGTTTTAAATGAATGGTTTATATGTGACTGTGTTCGACTCCATGGGGGAGGGCTACCACAGCTCCTCCAGGAACTAAAAACAGTGGGTGGGAATTAAGGTAAATCAGCAAAGTTGTGTGTCCCTCCCTGCCCCAAAAGGTACTGCTTCCTGGGGGTGCTCAAATATGCTAGTTCAAATTAGATTCTCCAGAGACTGACAGACAAAAGGAAGGGCTTTCCACACACTAAGCTGGGGAGAGAGGTAGATACGCTGGAGTGTAGGGATAGGGTCCAGAGTGACCTAGACAAATTGGAGGATTGGGCTAAAAGAATCTGATGAGGTTCAACAAGCACAAGTGCAGAGTTCTTCACTTAGGATGGAAGAATCCCATGCACTGCTACAGGCTGGGGACTGACTGGCTAAGCGGTAGTTCTGCAAAAAAGGACCTTGGGATTACAGTGGATGAGAAGTTGGATATGAATCAACAGTGTGCCCTTGTTGCCAAGAAGGCACACAGCATATTGGGCTGCATTAGTAGGAGCATTACCAGCAGATCGAGGGAAGAGATTATTCCCCTCTATTCAGCACTGGTGAGTATTGCATCCAGTTTTGGGCCTCCCACTACGGAAAGGATGAGGACAAATTGGAGAGAGTCCAGCAGAGGGCAGTGAAAGTGATTAGGGGGCTGGGGCACATGACTTATGAGGAGAGGAACTGGGATTATTTAGAAGAGAAGAATGAGGGGGGATTTGATAGCAGCCTTCAACTACCTGAAGGGGGGTTCCAAAGAGGATGGAGCTCAGCTGTTCTCAGTGGTGGCAGATGCCAGAACAACAAGTAATGGTCTCAAGTTGCAGGTCTAGGTTGGATATTAGGAAAAACTATTTTACTAGGAGGGTGGTGAAGCACTGGAGTGGGTTACCTAGGGAGGTGGTGGAATCTCCATCCTTAGAGGTTTTTAAGGCCCGGCTTGACAAAGCCCTGGCTGGGATGATTTAGTTGGGGTTGGTCTTGCTTTGAGCCGGGGGTTGGATTAGATGACCTCCTGAGGTCTCTTCCAACTCTAATCTTCTATGATTCTATGACTTTTGGATAAATAGCCTGAGTTTAAACTGATTCAGAGGCTTCTTTCTGATACAGCATACAGACAGGACTTTCTGTTCAAAGTGGTGGGGGAGTGCTCTAATCCTTGTGGAAGGGTGGGAAGGATTTAACCTACTGAAGCTTCATAAGATTGATGAATGACCGCTGGTAGGCTTTTTAGCATGCATGTAGGTTCTTTTATTGTTTTTAATATGCTTTCTCTGTAATCCTTTCACCTGAAGAATAAATGTGCTTCCTTAGAAAGAGCTCTGTGATGAATTGTAATTCATAGCCTGTGGAGAGAAAGCAAAGTGCAGATGCTGGCCTTTTAAGCAGTCTGGCTTGCTGGGGATATAACTGTATAGGCAGGGAGCTGTGCATCTGGAAAAACCCTGGTCAGGAGGGAGAGAGATGCAGTTTTCTCCCCAGGAGAGCTGACAGCTGAAGAGTCGGGAGCCTGGAGGAGGTGCCCTTGAGGGATCATAGAGAGGGGGAATACAGGTGCAGTTGCCCTGAACTATGACAACCTCAGAAAGGATAATTTCCCTAGTAGAAAACTTAATGGACAAGTGCTAGGAGTGGTTTCTTCCCAGGGAGTTAGTGACTAGTTTTTGGTTTCTCAACCAAAAAGCTCAATTTTTCCTTTAAGTAATGCTAATTATGATTGCTCTGCCAGTCCATGTTTTGCCTGGTAAGGAAATGAGAGATTGTTCTGGATTAGCATAAAACAGACAAATGTGCAAGCAAAGACCTACTCATGCAAATATGTAAATGTTAAATACAGTGTATATTTGCTGGAAGCTTGAATATGATAAATGCATACACATGTGAATTTCAATGGGCTGAATATAGTATACGCTTTTTACTGTCCTGTTAGTTTCAGAGACCAGCGGAAATGCTCTCACATTTTTCTTCAAATAGGGCAGAATGTGGTCCCCAGTACAAAAAATGTCCTTGATGCCATCTTGAGTAATATGAGGAGTTACATTTGTGTGATACTCTAATACTGTGATGAAGGCTGGTTTCTTGTGATAGTTACAGTTGAGTTGCGAAGTATCAGTGGCTAGACAGTAGGTGACTCTTCGATCACTCTTCAAAGGCCTCTGGAAACAAGATTCCCCCACCTTCACTAAGTTTTATGAGTAAACTTTGCTCTGTGAATCAGACCTGTCTCTAAGTAGCTCTTGAGCAATTCTTTTTATAGCTACTTAGCTAGAGAAACCATGTTTGTGTTCTTGATCCACAGGGCTGAACACTGAAACACTTTCAGAATGCCAGAGTCCAAACATCTGCTCTGTGTAATTAAAAATAGATGCAGTAAATGTATATGGGGCTTATACATCATGATTAACACTAGGTCTTTTAAAAAAATGTCTTTATTTTGTTCCATTCAGTTAGGAGCATGTTCAGAGTAGTGGGCTAGCCCTGTGGCCTAATGGTAGTGCTATACGTTGCTATGCAGGAGGGTTGGTTTCCCTTTCTGGTGTCACACCCCAAGCCTGTTAGGCCCAGAAGTAGTGCAAATAATTCCCCCCACACACCTTGGGAAAGGAGAGGTTTGAGACACGTGTCACATAATGTAATGTCTGGAATAACAGTTATTTCCCATTCCCATTTGATACTTGTAGGTAAATGCTGACTATTGCTTGATACTAGTGCCTTTTTAACTCATATCAACACCTTATGTAGGTGCAAAGAATTGTCAGAGCCTGATTCTCCGTTTATGCCGGCGTAACTCCATTCATTTACTTTTATACCAATAGAAGTGAAAGGTTGATCAAACCCACTCTGTACATATAGATATATTTATGCTGTTTCAGTATTGTACTTTCAGATGACTGTGTAGCTTAAAAAATGGACACAGAACACTGATAATTCCAGGGTCTTTCAATAAAAAGTGCAGGCTTTTTCTTCCAAGCAAGATGACAGCTGTTACTGTGCAGCTGGAAAATATCAGAGCTGTAAGCAAAGACATATTTTAGTTTACTGTATTTCACAATGCATAGAAGGCTTATCGTCAGTGGGTTTTGCTTTAAATACTCTCATTTGATTTCTATGTGGTTTTTAACTTAAAAGTATTCATTTTGATGGTGTTCGTAAAGTTGCCGTTTAAACCATAATATGGACTTGGGGGAGGGGGAGCAATCTGGTTTTAGGATCAATATTGCAAATCAGAAAAGTTGCTACATTAGTATTTGTGTATAGTTTTAGGTAAAACCCTTATTTAAGGCTTGTCTGTGACCCAGTAATGGCATCAATAACATCCTCAGCTGACTTATTTGTCTTTTGTGGGTTTCAAAAGGAAATAGTGTGATGCTAAGGCATGCTAATATCACCCTGAGAGGAAGGATTTACTAGTGTTTAGGGCCCTGCTCTGGTGACCCAGATTCAATTCCCTCCTTGGCCACAGACTTCCTGTGTGACCTTAGACAAGTCACCTAGTCTCTCTGTGCCTCAGTTCTCCATCTATAAATAGGGATAATAGCACTGCCCTACCTCCCAGGGGCATTTTGAGGATAAATACATTAAAGGTTGTGAGGTGCTGCAATACTGGGGACCATATAAATATCTTAGACTAGATTAGTTAGTCAGGAATAACTATTGTTCATATAGCATTGATTTGTCCTTGTGCCAATACTTTAAACTGTTCTACCTTTTTATGCTACTTGTTTCCTGAGGACAGCCCCTGTGTGCCTGCACAGAGCCCCACTGAAGTCAATGGGACTATTCTTAGGGTGAAATTTTGGTGCCATTGAAGTAAACGGCAACACTTCCGTTGATTTCAGTGGAACCAGAATTTCACTCACAGCGCATAAAGTTAAATATGTGTGTAAGTCTTTGCAATAGGAGCCCAAATTCCCCCTCCCCCCGCCCCACCCTCTGTGACGTGCTCTATGGAGTGGTTCTTGTGCTTTCTTCATAGTTGTTATGGATAAATAGCACTATTTCACTAGGAGGGTGGTGGAGCACTGGAGTGGGTTACCTAGGGAGGTGATGGAATCTCCATCCTTAGAGGTTTTTAAGGCGTGGCTTGACAAAGCCCTGGCTGAGATGATTTAGTTGGGGTTGGTCCTGCATTGAGCAGGGGGTTGGACTAGATGACCTCCTGAGGTTTCTTCCAACCCTGATATTCTGTGATTCTATAAAAAATGCAATAGTTGTCAGTAAAATTATTCATTAAAAGTGAAAAGTAATAAATAAGAATGCAGTTAACTTCTACAAAATCTCTGCCTGTTGTTCTGTAATACATAAAATAGATAAACAGATAAATATAAAAGAAGCTATCAGTTACGTTAATTTGGGAAAATGTCTAATCATAAAGCTACTGTGGTCAGTCCAGATACTCTCACGTGGGCTTTTGCCACCCATACTAAATGTGTAAGAAGCAATTGCTGGGTTTGCTTTCAAAATGGTGGGTGGGATTTTGCAGCTGTCAGATCTCTGATAATGAAGCTCCTCCATTGCCAGTTGCTGAGATCAGTTTCCCATAGAAAAGAAAGTAGCGGCTGTGTGTTACATAGTGTTGTGTGGAAACTGTTTAGATGCTGACTTCTAAATGGCAAGCCCTGTACCTAGTATGTAGCGTCGAGAAGATGTAGTTCCATAACCAGTGGAAGTTAAGAGGAACGGCACCACAAAAAACCTGCAGCTGAATCCATCAAGTGGTGTTAACGAATCTTTGGCGGTGGGCTTTCCCAAAATAATGCAGTAATGTCAAGCATATTAAAGGTAATGTGCGAGAATTAGTCTCAGCTCATGCCAAAGTGTTAACATTTAATTTTATTGACACACTGAGGCATGCGTTCCTGTGTTTAGCAGATTATACTGAGAATTACATCTGCTTCTCCTCCTGTTTGTTTTCCACTGTAACTGAAAATTCTCCATGTGCTGGGTTTAAAATGGTCTTTGATATTGTTTCTTTTTTCTGCTTTTCTTTCTTTCCCTAGCCGAAAATGAAAATGGTCAGTTGCCAATTTGTGTTTGTATTCTCTGCCTTTCAACAGACTCGCCACCATAACCTTTTATAATTAGGCATAATATTTATTGGGGTGTAGGCGAATTGTGTGGCAGTCAGACCCTAACATGTTTCATAGAAAGGAGTCCTTTCCTCCTCTGGTTATATAGATTCTCTGCAAAGGTTATTAATAATGTGATTTGACCCACAGGCTCAGACTGCATGAAGAAAAGATAATTAAAGATCGAAGGCATCATCTCAAGACATATCCAAACTGTTTTGTTGCCAAAGAATTGATTGACTGGCTGATTGATCGCAAAGAGGCCTCAGACAGAGAGACAGCAATTAAACTTGTGCAGAAATTATTGGATTGCAGTATTATCCATCATGGTGAGTGAAACAGCAGCAGCCACAATTATTTTAAGTTTTTTTTCTTGATAACTGTGATGCAATTAACGGTAACTCCTGACCCTGCTTCTCCAGTTGAAGAAGGCCCCTGATTATTCTGCTGTATGTGGGTGAGACAGGGTTCAGGCATTCCCATGGAAAAGGGAGTCCTTACATCCTGTGCCCTGCTTATCTCTGCTCCATGGGGACTCCCGTACATGCCAGTGTACAGGGGTGACTAAATAGAGATGTAAGGGTGGAGCCTGCAGAGCCATGGCTACTCAGATCCATTGTCCATTTCCCTCTGTAAAGGGGGATGCAGTTGCTTCAGACAACACTGTTGCCTTAGTGCAGGGGTGGGCAAACTTTTTGGGCCGAGGGCCACATCGGGGTTGCGAAACTGTATGGAGGGCTGGGTAGGGAAGGCTATGCCTCCTCAAACAGCCTGGCCCTCACCCCCTATCCGCCCCCTCCCAATTCTGCCCCATGACTACCCCCCTCAGAACCACCAACCCATCCAATCCCCCCTGCTCCTTGTCCCCTGACCCTCCCCTCTCGGGACTCCCTGCCCCAACCAACCTCTGGGACCCCACCCCCAGCCAACCCCCCCTGCTCCCTGTCTCCTGACTGCCCCGACCCCTATCCACACCCCCACCCCTAACCGCCCCCTGGGACCCCACCCCCTATCCAAACCCCCCTGTTCCCCGTCTCCTGACCACCACCTCCCGGGATCCCCTAACTGCTCCCCCCCAGAACCCTCCATCCAACTCCCTCCCCACCTGCTTCCTGTCCCCTGACTGCCCTGACTCCTATCCCCGCCCCCACCCCCTGACAGGCCCCCCGGGACTCCCATGCCTATCCAACCCCCCTCTTCCCCGCCCCTTGACCAACACCCCCCCCGAACCTCCACCCCATCTAACTGCCCCCTGGCCCCTGACTGCCCCCCAGGACCTCCTGCCCCTTATCCAACCCCCGCTCCCTGCCCCCTTACCATGCCGCTCAGAGTGGCAGGAGCTCGCAGCCGCGTAGCCTGGCCAGAGCCAGCCCCGCCACTGAGAGCGCTGGCAGCATGGCGAGCTGAGGCTGCGGGGGAGAGGGGACAGCAGGGGAGGGGCCGGGGGCTAGCCTCCCCGGCCGGGAGCCCAAGAGCCTGGCAGGACAGTCCCGCAGGCCGGATGTGGCCCGCAGGCCGTAGTTTGCCCACCTCTGCCTTAGTGGCTAAAGAATGACTGCACCTCTAGTGTCCTGCAGCAGACAGGGATTTTGTTGTCTGTAGAATGCCTCTGTGTGCTAACATCTAACTACATGAACTTGGGGCTGCTGGAGGGGAGGATTTCTCACTTAGTGAATGAAGTGACTGTAGTGAAACATATTAGATGCAACATCCTTTCTTTATAAACTGAAGCTGTTCTGTACTTTCTCTCTTGTTCTGTATCATGGTGTCCCTGTAGCTTCATTTCTAGAATAATGATGTATTGGAAGTTACATGCATTATTTGTGACATGTGGACACAAACCACTATCAAATCACAATAGTAATGTTTATATACTCATTTTACACCTGTATAAAGTATAGGTGCAAAATGACTACAATGTTCAAGTCAGTGGAGAATCAAGCCCTTTTGTTTCAAGTGCACAGTGTTGTCCAGTTAAAAAGTCAACATATGAAATTGCAGTTTTCCCATCTCTTTATAACAGGAAATAGAGGAAGTTTTGTAATTGACAAAAGTTGCCTTTCTCCAGAGGCATCTGTAAGTGCCTGAGCACTACTGCAACTGTCAGCAATGCATAAACAATACCTTAATTAAAGGGATAAGTTTGCAGCTGGAATGTGTGCAACTACTACACATTCTGCTTGATTCAGAAATTAAAATTCTGCGTCTTTATGGAACCTGGGAATCGAGGTAGATAATTAAAGAACAGATACAAAGTAATTATAGGGGCTCCAAATCCTGATTGCTTTATCCTCTATTGAAGAAATGTCAGTGAATAGTTTACATGGAGGTCAGAGTAACTTAATTTAATTGAGCAATGGAAACTTTATATGTGAAAGTTTGTTTAAATCTTTAATAAAACTTTAAAATGTTTTCCACCTCAGAACATAATCCAAGCCCACTCCTTTCAGCTAGGTAAGTCAACGAGAAAAGGCAGGAGTCCTTGACAAAAAAATATGTTAAAAAAAATTAAGTACTGTCAGGGTTCTTTCCCCACTCTGAACTCTAGGGTGCAGATGTGGGGACCCACATAAAAGACCCCTTAAGCTTATTCTTACCAGCTTAGATTAAAAACTTCCCCAAGGTACAAACTTTGCCTTGTCTTTGAACAGTATGCTGCCACCACCAAGCATTTTAAACCAAGAACAGGGTAAGAGACCACTTGGAGACGTCTTTCCGCCAAAATATCCCCCCAAGCCCGACATCCCCTTTCCTGGGGAGGCTTGAGAATAATATCCTAACCAATTGGTTACAAAATCATCAAAGACCCAAACCCCTGGATGTTGGAACAATGGAAAAATCAGTAAGGTTCTTAAAAGAAATTGCAGTTTTCTGAAATTGCAGTCTTAAAAAAAGGTTTTATTTAAAAAAAAAAAGAAAGGTAAAAATCATCTCTGTAAAATCAGGATGGAAAATATTTTACAGGGTATTCAGATTCAAAACACAGAGGATCCCCCTCTGGGCAAAACCTTAAAGTTACAGAAAACAGGAATAAACCTCCCTCTTAACACAGGGAAAATTCACATAAAACAAAAGATAAACTAATCCGCCCTGCCTGGCTTACCTGTACTGGTTGCAATATTGGAGACTTGGATTAGGATGGGTTGGAGAAGATGGATTTCTGTCTAGCCTCTGTCCCAAGAGAGAACAACCACGTAAACAAAGAGCACAAACAAAAGCCTTCCTCCCCCCACCAAAAGATTTGAAAGTATCTTGTCCCCTTTTTGGTCCTTTGGGTCAGGTGCCAGCCAGGTTAGCTGAGCTTTTTAACCCTTTACAGGTAACAGGATGTTGCCTCTGGCCAGGAGGGATTTTATAGCACTGTATACAGAAAGGTGGTTACCCTTCCCTTTATATTTAGGACAAGTACAAAATTGATATTTTCAAGGATTTTCATTCATTGGCTTCAAAGTTAATGTTATTGCTGTTTCAAGAATGTTCTAATGTAGGACAAGTTCAGATAGCCTAATAAGCCAGGTTCCACAGGGGCTTCTTATGCCACCAGCAGTAAGTTAACACAGTAATGTAATGTTTAATGCTGATGCACTAGTGCCATATGGGTGGAGTATGAGTCTGTGCATGCTGACTGAGAGCTCTGTGGTAATAATAGCTTGACTGGAATGTCCCCCACTTTATTCTATCTTAGTTGGAGCTCATTTCAGTCCACTGTCTCCAATTTAACAAGACTTTCATCAACTGTTCCCCTAAAAACGTTTTCCAACTCTCAATACATTCCCCATTGCCTTTCCCACTCCCCAGCTGGCATGGCAGAGCAATTTGAGAAGTGGAGAAGGAAGGTCATACAGTGAATCTTAGACCTTATTATATGTCTTTGCACAAGTCTCAGGTTTGCTTGATCCAGCCCTGGATTAATGCAAATGAAAGTCATTGGTTAGCCAATCCTTAAATTTACTGATTCAGGATTTTTAAGAAACACCTGATTTAATAATAGAATCATAGAAGATTAGGGTTGGAAGAGACCTCAGGAGGTCATCTTGTCCAACCCCCTGCTCAAAGCAGGAGCAACACCAACTAAATCATCCCAGCCAGAGCTTTGTCAAGCTGGGCCTTAAAAACCTCTAAGGATGGAGAAACCACCACCTCCCTAGGTAACCCATTTCAGTGCTTCACCACTCACCTAGTGAAATAGGCCTCCCCACTGTAACTTGAGACCATTGCTCCTTGTTCTGTCATCTGCCACCACTGAGAACAGCCAAGCTCCATCATCTTTGGAACCCCTCTTCAGGTAGTTGAAGGCTGCTATCAGATCCCCCCTCACTCTTCTCTTCTGCAACAAGGGCACACTACTGACTCATATCCAGCTTCTCATCTACTGTAATCCCCAGGTCCTTTTCTGCAGAACTGCTGCTTAGCCAGTCGGTCCCCAGCCTATAGTGGTGCATGGGATTCTTCCATCCTAAGTGCAGGACTCTGCACTTGTCCTTGCTGAACCTCATCAGATTTCTTTTGGCCCAACCCTCCAATTTGTCAAGGTCACTCTGGACCCTATCGCTACCCTCCATCCTATCTACCTCTCCCCTGAGCTTAGTGGCATCTGCAAACTTGCTGAGGGTGCAAAATCACAAGGTTTTACCAGATAGGTGTCTTTTGCTATGCATCGCTATTGCAGCATCCATTGAAATGAATGGCTGGCAGGCTCCAAAAGATTAGAGATTCTGTTCGGATAATTATCTAAAAGTTTGGATTCCAAAAGATACCACTCAGCCTTTCATGTGTAGGGTCATATTTGTACAATAAACAATTTTGGGGTGGAGGAGGCAGGACTATGCTCTGCATATGCCTGTTCTGTTTTTAAGTTCACTAATGATGATTGGTATCTTGTTCTGATTGTGTTAGGTCTTCAACATAAGTGTGATCATTTCTGATGTCACTTATTTTATGTTTCAGTTTGTGATGAGCATAAGGAATTCAAGGATGTCAAACTTTTCTACCGCTTTAGGAAAGATGATGGAACATTCCCACTGGATAACGAGGTGAAGGTGTTCATGAGAGGACAGAGGCTATATGAAAAGTATGTTGTATGCAAAACCATAGCATGTTGACAGTATTAGCTTCCTTGTAACATCTTCTTTCACATTAGATTGCAAATTCTCCTGTCTTGAATTGTAAATGCTTGAATAGTTCCCAATATGATGAGGCTCCAATTCTCACTGGAACCTTAGCACACTATCACATAATAAATAATAATGGCTGATTTGGCATTTAAAAGTGTAAACCTGGGTCTTAAAACTGTCAGATTGTGGCCTTAATAGTAGACTTAATTTTAGTTAACAAGAAAAACTAATCTTCACTGAGTCAGCCTCCACTATTTCCACAGAAGAAAGATTATATTAAAAGAAGTTACAAAAACAGTCCAGAACATTTAATTAAGAGTTGAAACAGATGGTTATGCTGAGATACTGGATATCCCACTGGATTACTTGGGTCAAATAACTGAGAAGTTTAACCAGATTGTCCACTGTAGAATTAATTTAATTTTCATTCAAGGCACAGGAGGTTGTAACATGGTAGTTTCAGGCAGAATGAATAATATGTTGACATTGATTGTGCAAAAGTGCGAACAGATGTATTATTTATTAAGATGCTTGAAGTAGTATTCCAGAGTGGCTCTAGCTTTCAGGCAGTACACATGTGATTACCTAAGGCAGCAAGGTCCAGATCCTTAGAAGTATTTAGGCACTCAATTGCAATGAGATGGTGCTATCTTAAAGGTGCCTAGATACCTTTAAGGAACAAGCATACAGCAGCCATGTGAGCCACTGTGTTCACTTTGTGTTGCATCAATATTGTTTCCCTGTTAGAAAAAAGTTTTAAATGAAAAGTTCATACAGAGAAAGCTATTAAAGGCAAGAATAAAAACCCCATTAGCATAAACCCCATTCCAGCAACTCCATCTGTACTTACGTGCCCAAGGGGCCAAAGAATCTCCAAATAGCTGTCCCTCCTTCTGCTTGGCCCGCAGAGGAAGAAGGCAGTGGAGGAGTAGTGGGATGCACCCAAAGGGAGAGGCAAAGGATCAACAAGGAAGGAGAACCTGCCAAATCCTCAGTGGGAGGTGAACTTTACTGCCATGCAGCAGGGAGAGTAGCTGGCAACTCCTCTGAAGCACTTACTTGCCCTACAGTTTGTATCAGAACAGTCATCCTCAGGAGCAGTGCATGCTGGGTAGCAGTTTGTGCCAGCAGCTAACATTGTAAATGGACAGACACCTTAAAGGTATTAGAGGGGAAGTGCGACTAGGAACTTGGGTCAAGAGAGATGCAAAGCCACCAGGGAACTGGGGAGGGTGTAGCGGGTGAGAGCAATACGGTCTTTGCATCAGCTGTGAGCCAGAGGTAAGGCTGGAGACACTTCATAGCTGCATGCGCATGCAGGGTTGGGTGAGGGGAACAATTTGGGGTGCAGCCTGTAAACAAGCCTTATGCTTTGTCATCCATGCACCATGCGGTGCTGATATAAAATGTTGTGGAGTTATCCTGTGTATCCTATTTAGTGAAGGACTTTTGACCATGAATGTCTTCCTTTTATTGCTTTTTGGCAAAACTTCTTTGACATACAGAAGCCAGAACACAAAAGTCTTTGATTTTTAATTGAAAGAAGCAAATTACAGGGCAAACTCTATTTTGAATACAGTAATTGACCACTCGAGATTGTTTTCTCAGATAGAGGAGAACTGTGAGATTTCACTGTTGTGGCCAGATTTAGAAGTTGCAACTTGGAACTTAGCCTTGGAACTCAGGAAAACAGTGGAATACAGACACCTCAAAAGCTCACATTTTTATTCTATTTTTTTCAACGCCTTGTAGAGGGCAGAAGAAACAGCTAATAAAAACATTTATCTGAATTATTTTTAGGATCATAGTTGGTAGAGTTGGGAAAGGTCCAGAATCCATCCCTTGGCAAAGTTTCCTTTCTTTATTCCCTTAAAAAACAAGTCATGCGGTGGCCTAGACACTTCAGAACCAAATGAAGGCATCAGAATAAATAAAAAATGTTTCCATGAAGCATGCACCAATGCAATCACATTGTACTAGTTACCCTTCACCCATCTACCAAATCCCTCTCCCCCGCCCCATATGGCATCACTCGTCATTTTTTGCCTATTCCTAGATTGTGAGCTGTTCAGGGCAGAGACCACAGGTTAGAGTCTCAGCTGGTGCAAAATCAATGGAGCAATGCTGATTTGTACCAGTTTAGGATCTGGCCCCGTGTCTTTTATGTGCTCTGTAAATCACCTAGTGCATTACAAGCACTGAATAATAGTTAAATAATTAATAATAAAGGACAGCACACAGTCCCCTGACAGAAAAAAATAAAATGAGTTACCAAACCAACACAACTCTTAATCCTCACCAAAAGGCCTAACAGTATGATGTGGTGTTCTTCACAGAAATAGTGCTTTGTTGTTAGGTTCCAATTATATTCTGTGGACTCTTTTTAGATTTTGAAAATACGCAGGAAAGCACACTGGTTAGAAAAAAGGTTCACATTTGCAAACTCGAATATCTCAGGTTAGGCACCATAAATTTATTTAGGTTCTTTAAATACAATTTGTGGTGCCTCTATTTAATCAACAGAGTTTGAAAATTTTGGCCTAAGCTTCTTGGTCCGTTGTTCAACAACAAAGCAATGTGCTTTGATTCACCATAATTAGAAATAATTTTTCTAATTATGGTGATCAAAAAGGAAAGATGTGAATTGTACTGTTTAAGGGAGAAATATGATTAAGCAGATTTTTTTCTGAACAGTGATCCAAAATTTCTGATTTAGCAAAATGCCTTAGTGCCTCTGTCCTGTATAGGCTTGCCAACTTTCTACTCGCACAAAACCAAATACCCTTGCCCTGCCCCCTGCCCCGCCCCTCACCCAAGGCCCCACCCCTGCCCCGCCCCTTCTCCGAGGCTTTGCCCCCTCTCATGCCATCCCCACCGTCACTCGCTCTCCCCACCCTCACTCACTCACTTTTTTTCACTGGGTTGGGGCAGAGGGTTGGGGTGCAGGAGGAATGAGGGCTCCAGTTGGGGATGCAGGCTCCTGGGTGGGGCTGGGGATGAGAGGTTTGGGGTGCAGGAGGGTGCTCTGGGCTGGGACCAAGAGGTTCAGAGGGCGGGAGGGGGATCAGGGCTGGGGCAGGGGGTTGGGGCTCAGGAGGGGGTGAGGGGTGCAGGCTCCGGGTGATGCTTACCTCAAGCAGCTCCCGGAAGCAGTGGCATGTCTCCCCCTCTGGCTCCTAAACAGAGGCACGGCCAGGTGGCTCTGGGCACTGCCCTGTCCGCAGACGCTGCCCCTGCAGCTCCCATTGGCCACAGTTCCCAGCCAATGGGAGCTGCAGAGCTGGTGCTTGGGGCGGAAGCAGCATGTGGAACCCCCGGGCTGCCCTAAGCGTAGGAGCCAGATGGGTAGACATCCTGCTGCTTCCAGGAGCCATGCAGACCCAAGGAAAGCAGGGAGTCTGCTCTAGCCCTGCTGCGCTGCCGACCGGACTTTTCATGGCCCGGTCAGTGGTGCTGACCAGAGCTACCAGGGTGCCTTTTCGACAGGGCGTTCCAGTTGAAAACTGGGCACCTGGAAACCCTAGTCCTGTATCATGGCTTGACAAAGACTGTTTTACTGCCGTATAATGTTTAACGTCTAAGCTTTTTCTGTAGAATGCTTCCTGGCAATGGCAACTATTTCTTGCTTGCTGTAGGAAAAAAAACAGGTGGTACCTTATTTCTGGAGGGCTTAGCAGTTGGCATCAGTTTTGCGGTGCCTATACTCGCTGGTCCCAGATTTGAAGCTTGGCAGAGCTAGCTCAGCCCTTTAGATAAGCAGATACACTTACAGTTGGTTGTGTGGGCTGTTTCACCAAGGGCCTAGCTCGTCTGCATCATCCAAGTCCTAGGTCCTGTGGCACTTCTTGTAATAGTCCAGGTTTGCTTTCTCTTTTTCTTCCTTTACTGTCTGCTGTGTACTGGCTGCCGCTCTCCACCCCGAAGACAGATACGCTTCATTGGTGATATGTTCATAAAGTGCTTGAGATGAGAGGTGCTGTAAAATAATGTGTGCCTTTTGAATCCCTCCAGGAAGCAAAGTTCTAGAGTTGTAGAGGTATAATAAGTGCCTAGATATAGAGTATACCTATAGAGAGAGAGTGTATGTGTATGTAATAGTTGTGTAGTATAGGCATTTCCATACTGCAGCCTTATTATACAAATAAGGACATGCATGAGTTGAAAGGCTGATGATGAGTGTTTTGTCATATTTAAAAGACAGAATTGTCAAACTACCAGAAGAAGGATTAAACTGAAATATAGAACAGTCATGTGTAAATGCAGCTTCTCTTCTCACATATATCATATATAAGATTTGGAAGGTTGCTGAAACTCCGTGCCTGTGACCCTTTAAAATAAACTGGACAACACACTAGAAAATATATTGTAAGGAAGAGTCCTGCAGTGGTTGGGGGGATGGACTAGATAACATCACCTCATAGGTCTTCTCTACCTGAAAGGTTCACCATACCCCTCCTTACCATGTGCATCATTTGCACGCTAACACGACAGTTCAGATTTGAAAATGTGTGATCTGTGAAAAGCAATAGATACAGCTGTTTACATTCAGTGCGAGTAACAATTTCTGCGTGGATCAGTGGCACAATTTTATTTTGATGTAAACTGAAGAATACAAGCTGAGATTTTGAGTTTTAGAAGTTGCTAAGCACCTATAAGTCTCATTTGATATACTTTACATTCAAAAGCTACAGTATTGGTACCAGTGTAAAAAGACCTAGTTCTGTGACTGAAGTAAACTTTTTTTATACAGCACTGCTGGAGAAATAGTAATACTGAGGTGGCTGAAGGAAGAATATTGTTTGACTCACTGATGAGAACTCCTGCCATATAGCACTTATGTAGAGGATATAAGGTTTCTTACTATTGCCAGTATTTCATACCTTTTATCAAAATGCCCGCAATTCTTACTTCAAAGTGGTGAAGCAATGCTAAATATTGACCTAAGAAAGTTAATCTGAATCCGGCACTGTGACCGGGGTCCTAGTGGGGGCCAGCTATGGTCACTCTATTAGGGTGAACTGCTAAGAATGGGGCAGCCAAACCTCCAAAAGCTGGTGGATATTCCAATACACCTCTACCCAGATATAACGCGGTCCGCGGGAGCCAAAAAATCTTACCATGTTATATGTGAAGCCCCATTATATCGAACTTGCTTTGGCCCCCCTGCTCCTTGTCCCCTGACTGCCCCCTCCAGTGACCGCCCCCCGTCCCTAATCACCCCCAGGATCCCACACCCTACCCAACCCCCCTGCTCCCTGTCCCTGACTGCCCCGACCTCTATCTACACCCCTGCCCAGCACTCACCGGCACCGGCGGGAAGTGGAGCAACGTGGCCCCAGCCCGCTCCATTCTGCCAGCTCCCGGTCGTGGCACTCTGCTTCCCGCTGCCGGTGAGTGTAGGGAGGTTGGGGAAAGGACGCCCCCTACACTCACTGGCAGCGGGAAGCGGAGCGCCACGGCTGGGAGCTGGCGGAATGGAGTGGGCTGGAGCCGGGCTGCTCCACTTCCGCTGCTGCCAGTGAGTGCGGGGAGGGATCCCTTTCCCCAAGCCCCCTCCCCCGAGCAACACGGCTGGGGCTGGGGCGAGGGAAGCGGAGCGGGCTGCTCCTGGCCTCCCCGCTAATCCCCCGGGCCACTCTGGGCCTGCGGGGCCCCCAAAAGTGCCCCCCCCTCCTGCCTCCAAGACCCTGCGGAGTGGGGGGGTGGAGGCCTGCTTTACTGCGTTGTATGTAAACCTGTGTTATATTGGGTCGCATTATATCGGGGTAGAGGTGTACTTAGATTCACTAAGCCAGCATAAACCAGTTTCTTTATTACCTTACTGGTTACTCAGAAGTCTAAACAACACAGTTCCCTTAAAGTGATCCAGCCTCAGGCCTCCATCCAGGTACCCACATCAAATATGATGAAAATTTTTGTAAATCTTATTTCATCATATAAAAGAAAAGGTTCTACCAGTCCCAAAGGATTGGACACATTACCTCCCAGATTAACAAATGTTTCAGATCTTACACGCTACAGCCAATCCTTATTAACTAAACTAAAATGTATTAAAAAACAAAAGAGAGAGATTATGGTTAAAAGATCCATATACATACAGACATGAGTTCAATTCATTTAGGTGCAGATTCATAGCAGAGATAGTAAGCTTCCTAGGTGCAAAGAGTTCTTTCAGAAATAGTTCATAGTTTATAGTCCAATGTCCAAATATCATATTCAGGACATACCAGCATAACTGGGACCTCAGTATTGCAACTCAGACTTCTCTGATGAAGTTTAAACAGATCTCAGATGACAGAATCAGGACCCAAAGATCTTTTATATAATTTCATGTCTTTTAAGAAGTTGGAATTCCTCAGGGAACAAAAGGTAATTAGGATGGCTTTGAAGGAGGTCCATCACCAGTACTTAGGTATGCGAATTAACAGAAGGCTATTTGCTTGTTCCTCCACCATTCACAGTACATTTCAAAGAGAGATGAATACTGAGATATCCTGTGTTTACAATTAATTTACGTGACAGGATGTTTTTTTGACCTCTGAATTATCAGAATACAGCATAGACAGGGACTGTTTATTACATTGTCCCCCCCTACTTATACATATGTAAATACACAAAAACACAAACATTATCTCCCCACATGTCTTCTGTGGGTTATTTATTTTGCAGGATGTTTAACCCTTTCTAGCCATGTGTCACACACACATTTTATTATTACCGTTCTTAAAAATCAGTGTCAAAGATCTGTTGATATTTGGTTAACCTTCATGTGGCTAGTTGCATTTACTGCATTGAAATATTATTCTCTCCTCCTTCCTCCCTCCCTCTGTTGAGTGAGAGCACCATTAATATTCAGAATCCAGAACAGCCTGTGCTTGCCAAAAAATATCTCCTGTCATCACAGGCAGATTTGTGCCTTCAGTGTATTATTTATGAGGAACGTGAATTAAGACAATAAGCAAGTTGCTGCATGAACAACAAAATTGATTAGTTCAGCAAGAAGGTTTCAAGATGTTTCTTATTCTGTCAACCTTTTGATTTAAGGTGAATATCTCCTATATCTGACACAGAAGCACTGAGAGTTGATCCCTCAATCCTTAGAAGGAGATGAAGTAAATTTCATCCTATATGAGCGCATATATCTGGATGAGAACAAAAGGACTCATTATTCACTATTGGTTATTTGCTAGCCATTCATTGCTTTCTTGTTTACAAAGTTCCAGTCACCCAGTCAGGGAGCAGAAACAATTTAATGAGTCTGAAGTGACCAATCTTACATGACAAATAACAGAATATTGGAAGAAAATAATGGACAGTGCTGAAGTTTTTCTGCACAAACTCTTCAGACAATTATAGTGAATAATAATGTGTCAGATTTAATGACCATTCATGAACAATTTACCCACAGAAAAAAAGGTCTAAATTCATCATAAAACATAATCACACCAAATTATTCGGCCAGCTCTACTGAAGAACTCAAGACTGGGAGTCTCACAGACTTTCAGAAGGGAACATCGTGATCATCTAGTCTGACCTCCTGCACATTGCAGGCCACAGAACCTCACCCACTCCTGAAATAGACCCCTAACCTCTAGCTGAGTTACTTTAAAGGCTGCAGGTTATAGAGAATTCACCATTTACACTTGTGTAAACCTGCAAGTGATCCATGTTCCATGCTGCAGAGGAAGGCAACCCACACCTCTCCCCCCCCACACCAGGGTCTCAGCCAATCTGATCTCAACCAATCTGACCTCAACCAATGAGCCGTTCAGCAGTGGGCAGGAGGCACTGGGAGAAGGGGGCAGAGTGGGGAAAGGAAGAGGCAGAATGAGGGTGGGGCTTTGGGGAAGGAGGCAGCACGGTGGGAGGTGGAGCACCCATCCAGAAAAATGAAATTCGGTGCCTGTGAGTTAGACCCTGAGCATGATACCTGGGAAACAATTCTCAGAGCCCTCCCCATCTAGCAGTGTGGGATTTTTGCTACTGGCAGTCACTGATGGGCCACATGCCATAGTAGGCATCCCCATCATACATTCCCCTCCATAAACTTATCAAGCTCAGTCTTTAAGCCAGCTAGGCTTTTTGCCCCCACTGCTCCTCTGATGGTTAGAAACCTTCATCTAATTTCAAGCCTAAACTTGTTGATGGCCAGTTTATATCCATTTGTTCTTGTGTCCACAATGGTGCTTAACTTTATTAACTCTTCTCTCTCCCTGGTACAGTATTTATCCCTCTGATGTATTTATTGAGATCAATCATATCCCTCCTCAGCCTTCTTTTGGTTATGCTAAACAAGCTAAGCTCTTCGAGTCTCCTCTCCTAAGGTAGGTTTTCTGTTCCTCGGATCATCCTAGTAGCCCTTCTCTGCACCTGTTCCATTTTGAATTAATCTTTTCTTCAACATGGGATACCAGAATTGCACACAGTAATCCAGATGAGGTCTCACCAGTGCCTTGTGTAATGATAGTAACACTTCTCTGTCTCTCTTGGAAATACCTCACATGATGCATCCTAGGACTGCATTAGCTTTTTTCACGGCCGCATCACATTGACAGCTCATAGACATCCTGTGATCAACCAGTACACCCCGGTCTTTATCCTCCTCTGTCACGTCCAACTGATAAGTCCCCAGCTTAGAGCAAAAATTCTTGTTGTTAGTCCCTAAATGTATGACCTTGCACTTTGCACTGTAAAATTTCATCCCGTTTCTCAAAAAGAAAAGGAGTACTTGTGGCACCTTAGAGACAAACAAATTTATTTGAGCATAAACTTTTGTGAGCTACAGCTTACTTCATCAGATGCATACCTGTAGCTCACGAAAGCTTATGCTCAAATAAATTTGTTAGTCTCCAAGGTGCCACAAGTACTCCTTTTCTTTTTGCAAATACAGACTAACACGGCTGCTACTCTGAAACCTGTCATCCCATTTCTGTTACTCCAGTTTACAAGGTCATCCAGATCTTCTTATATGATATTCCAGTCCTCCTCTATATTGGCTATACCTCCCAACTTTGTGTCATCTGCAAATTTTATTAGCACACTCTCACTTTTTGTGACAAGGTCACTAATAAAAATGTTAAATAAGATTGGTCCCAAGACCGATCCCTGAGGAACTCCACTAGTAACCTCCCTCCGGCCTGAAAATTCATCTTTCAGTATGACCTGTTGTAGTTTCTACTTCAGCCAGTTCCTTATCCACCTTTCAGTTTTCATATTAATCTCCATCTTCTCCAATTTAACTAACAATTTCCCATGTGGAACTCTATCAAATGCCTTACTGAAATCCAGGTAGATTAGATGTACTGCATTTTCTTTGCCTAAAAAATGAGTTATCTTCTCAAAGAAGGAGATCAGGTTTGTCTGGCACGATCTATCTTTTATAAAATCATACTGTATTTTATCCCAATTATAGTTCACTTCTATATCCTTAACTACTTTCTCTTTCAAAATGTGTTCCAATACCTTGCATGCAACTGAGGTCAAACTAACAGGCCTGCAGTTTCCTGGATCACTTTTTTTCCCTTTCTTAAAAATAGGAACAGTATTAGTAATTCTCCACTCACAGGGTACGACCTCTGAATTTTCAGATTAATTAAAGATGCTTGCTATTGGTCTTGCAATTTCATGTGCCAGTTCCTTTAATATTTTTGGATAGAGATTTGACTTCCACCTTGGATGTGGTAATTTCTATCTCCATATCCTCATTGCCATTAGCCTTCCTGCCACTACCCCTTAGATCTTCATTAGCCTCATTAAAAACTGAGGCAAAGTATTTGTTTAGGCGTTTGGGCCATGCCTAGATAACCTTCAATCTCCACCCCATCCTCAGTGCTTAGTGGTCCCACTTCTTCTTTCTTGTTTTCTTCTTAGTTATATGGCTATAGAACCTTTTACTGTTGGTTTTAATTCCCTTTGCAAGGTCTAACTCTGCTTGGCTTTTGGCAGTTCTCACTTTATCCCTTTATCACTTTCTGACCACCAAGAGATAGCATTCCTTGCTCATCCCTCCCATCTTCCATTCCTTGTAGGCTTTCTGCTTTGAGATGCTTGCTCATCCAACTTGGTCTGCAACCCTTCCCTACATTTTTTTCCCCCTTGCTGGGGGTGCAGGCTTCAGATAGCTTCTGCAACTTTGACTTAAAGTAATTCCAAGCCTCCTCCACATTCAGATTCTTGAGTTCTTCAGTCCAGTCCACTTCCCTAACTGATTTCCTTGACTTATTAAAGTTATTAACTTTATTAAACTTATTAAAGTTAGCTCTTTTGAAATCAAAGATCCTGTTGCAGGGATATTTTTGTTTATCCTTCCATTTAGTTTTATAGAATCATAGAAGATTAGGGTTGGAAGAGACCTCAGGAGGTCATCTAGTCCAACCCGCTGCTCAAAGTAGGACCAGACCCAAGTAAATCATCCCAGCCAGGGGTTTGTCAAGCCAGGCCTTTAAAACCTCTAAGGCTGGATCCAGGAGTTTAAACTGGATTAACTAATGAGCAGTCAAACAAAGGTTGTCCTCTCCACCAAGCTCTTCTATGAGGTCCTCACTACTCACCAATACCAAATCTAAACAGGCATCACCACTTGTTGGATTAGCAACTATTTGGTGAAGAAATCTGTCAGCTATCTGCATTCCATAAGAACGGCCATACTGGGTCAGACTAATGGTCCATCTACTCCCATATCTTGTCTCCTGACAGTGGCCAATGCTAAATGCTTCAGAGGGAATGAACAGAACAGAGCAATTAGCGAGAGATCTGTTCCCTGTCATCCAGTCCCAGCTTCTAGCAGTCAGAGGTTTAGGGACACCCAGAGCAGAGGTTGCATCCCTGACCATCTTGGCTAATAACCATTGATGGACCTATCTTTCATGAACTTAATCTAATTATTTTTTGAACCCAGTTATATTGTTTTTGTCCTTCACAACATCCCCTGGCAACAAGTTCCACAAGTTGACTGTGCGTTATGTGAAGAAGTACTTCCTTCTGTTTGTTTTAAACGTGCTGCCTATTAATTTCATTGGGTGACCCTGGTTCATGTGTTATGTCAAGAGATAAATAACACTTCCTTATTTACTTTCTCCAAACCAGCCGTGATTTTATAGACCTCTATCATATTCTTCCTTAGTTGTCTCTTTATACATATGCACTATAAGGTGGGTAGAAAGCTGGCTAAATTGTCGGGCTCAACGGGTAGTGATCAATGGCTCCATGTCTAGTTGGCAGCCGGTATCAAGTGGAGTGCCCCAAGGGTTGGTCCTGGGGCCGGTTTTATTCAATATCTTCATAAATGATCTGGAGGATGGTGTGGATTGCACTCTCAGCAAATTTGCGGATGATACTAAACTGGGAGGAGTGGTAGATACGCTGGAGGGGAGGGATAGGATACAGAAGGACCTAGACCAATTGGAAGATTGGGCCAAAAGGAATCTGATGAGGTTCAATAAGGATAAGTGCAGGGTCCTGCACTTAGGACGGAAGAACCCAATGCACAGCTACAGACTAGGGACCGAATGGCTAGGCAGCAGTTCTGCGGAAAAGGACCTAGGGGTGACAGTGGACGAGAAGCTGGATATGAGTCAGCAGTGTGCCCTTGTTGCCAAGAAGGCCAATGGCATTTTGGGATGTATAAGTAGGGGCATAGCGAGCAGATCGAGGGACGTGATTGTTCCCCTCTATTCGACATTGGTGAGGCCTCATCTGGAGTACTGTGTCCAGTTTTGGGCCCCACACTTCAAGAAGGATGTGGATAAATTGGAGAGAGTCCAGCGAAGGGCAACAAAAACGATTAGGGGACTGGAACACATGAGTTATGAGGAGAGGCTGAGGGAGCTGGGATTGTTTAGCCTGCAGAAGAGAAGAATGAGGGGGGATTTGATAGCTGCTTTCAACTACCTGAAAGGGGGTTCCAAAGAGGATGGCTCTAGACTGTTCTCAATGGTAGCAGATGACAGAACGAGGAGTAATGGTCTCAAGTTGCAGTGGGGGAGGTTTAGATTGGATATTAGGAAAAACTTTTTCACTAAGAGGGTGGTGAAACACTGGAATGCGTTACCTAGGGAGGTGGTAGAATCTCCTTCCTTAGAGGTTTTTAAGGTCAGGCTTGACAAAGCCCTGGCTGGGATGATTTAACTGGGAATTGGTCCTGCTTTGAGCAGGGGGTTGGACTAGATGACCTTCTGGGGTCCCTTCCAACCCTGATATTCTATGATTCTATGATTCTATGATAAGAACGGCCATACTGGGTCAGACCATCTGGCTCACTGGTCTTCCACATTGGCCAATGCCAGATGCTTCAGAGGGAATGAACAGAACAGGCAATCATTGAGTGATCCATCCCCTTTCATTCATTCCCAGCTTCTGGCAATCAGAGTTTAGGGACACCCAGAGCATGGAATTGCATCCCTGACCATCTTGGCTAATAGCCATTGATGGACCTATCCACCGTGAACTTATCTAATTCTTTTTTAAATCCCGTTATAGATTTGGCCTTCACAACATCTCCTGGCAATGAGTTCTACAGATTGACTATGCATTGTGTGAAAAAGTACTTCCGTTTGTTTTAAATCTGCTGCCTATTAAGACTCCTGGTTCTTGTGTTATGTGAAGGAGTAAATAACATTTCCTTATTCACTTGCTGCACATCATTCACAATTTTATAGACCTGTATCATATTTCCTCTTAGTCGTCTCTTTTCCAAGATGAATAGTCCCAGTCTTTTTAATCTCTCCTCTTATAGAAGCTGTGCCCTTAATCACTTTTATTGCCCTTCTCTGTACCTTTTCTTATTCTAATATCTTTTTTGAGATGAGGTGACGAGAACTGCATGCAGTATTCAAGGTGTGGGTGTACCGTTGATTTATATAGTGGCATTTTGATATTTTCTTTCTTATTATCTATTCCTTTCCTAATGGTTCCTAATGTTCTGTTAGCTTTTTTGCCTACACTGCACATTGAGCAGACGTTTTCAGAGAACTATCCACAATGACTCCAAGATCTCTTTCTTGAGGGGTAGCAGCTAAGTTAGATCCCACCATTTTATATGTATAGCTGGGATTATGTTTTCCAGTGTGCATTACTTTGCATTTATCAACATTGAATTTCATCTGCCATTTTGTTACCAAGTCACCCAATTTTGTGAGATTCCTTTGTAATGCTTCACAGTCTGCTTTGGACTTAACTATCTTGAGTAATTTAGTATTGTCTGCAAACTTTGCCACCTCACTGTTTACCTCTTTTTCCAGATCATTTATGAGTATGTCGAAGAGCACAGGTCCAAGTACAGATCCTAAGGGGAACCCACTATTTCTCTCTCTGCACTGTGAAAACTGTCCATTTATTCTTACCCTTTGTTTCCTGTCTTTTAACCAGTTACTGCTCCATGAGAGGACCTTCCCTTTTATCCCATGACTTCTTTGCTTAAGAGCCTTTGGAGAGGGACCTTGTCAAAAACTTCCTGAAAGTCCAAGTATATTATATTAACTGGATCACCCTTCTCCACATACTTGTTGACACTATCATATAATTCTAATAGATTGGTGAGGCATGATTTCCCTTTATAAAAGCCATGTTGACTCATACACCACATATTGTGTTCATCTATCAGTCTGATAATTCTGTTCTTTACTATAGTTTCAGTCAGTTTGTCTGGTACTGAATTTAGACTTACTGACTGGTAATTGCCAGGATTACCTTTGGAGCCATTTTTAAACATTGGCGCCACATTAGCTTTCTGCCAGTCATCTGGTAAAGAACATGATTTAAGTGATAGGTCACATACCACAGTTGGTAGTTCTACAATTTCATATATTGATTCCTTCAGACCTTGGGTGAATGCCGCCTGGTCCTGGTGACTTATTACTGTTTAATTTATCAGTTTGTTCCAAAACCTCCTCTATTGACACCTCAATCTGGGACAATTCAACAGATTTGTCATCTAAAAAGAATGGTTCAGGTGTGGGAATTTACCTCACATCCTCTGCAGTGAACATGGAGGTAAAGAATTCATTTAGCTTCTCTGTGACAGCCTTGTCTTTCTCAAGTGCTCCTTTAGTACCTCGATCATTCAGTGGCTTCACGACTTGTTTGGCACGCTTCCTGCTTCTGATGTATTTAAAAAATTTTTACTGATAGTGCTTGTGTCTTTTGCTAGCTGCTCTTCAAATTCTTTTTTGGCCTGCCGATTTATACTTTTACACTTGAGTTGCCAGAATTTATGCTCCTTTCTCTTTTCCTCCATAGGATTTGGACTTCCAATTTTTAAAAGATGTCTTTTTGTCTCTAACCTCCTTTAACCTATTTTAAATTTGGCTGATAAAGGTCTATATCCTCAGCTGCTGTAAACTGGTTTAGTTCTATTGAAGTCAGAGGATTTATGGTGACTTACACCAGCTGACAATCTTATTTCTGAATTTGTTAAACTGTCAGTTTCTCATGTCTGCTTGTTCACAAATTCTAATCCTTAGCAGTTCTATTCTGGGCTCAGAGAGAATGGTGTGAAATATTAAGCTGAGTGTTTTTCACTTGATATTTTTCCAGATTCTTTTGTGTCCCTGTAAATTCAGTCATTAGCATCTCTTTTGCAGGGATGTGTCTGTCTGCCTCTTTAATCAGCTAGACACAGTAATTATATATACATGTAAAAACAAGAATTTCTGTTTGGTTCCTGCAGAGCCTGGGCAACCAATTCTCATGCAACAGCTGGTTTGAAAAGGCTTGGTTGCTTGTTTTGTGTGTGTGTGTGTGTGTGTGTGTGTGTGTGTGTGTGTGTGTGTGTGTGTGTTTGATAGGCTGAGCAAGGCATGGAAGATGCTCCTTCACAGCTCCTTCTGTACTGGATGTTGCCAGACTATATGTTCAGGAGCTAAAACTTGCTTACCTGTATTTTAAAAAGAAAAGAAAAGAAACCCTGAAAGGAAGAATAAGGACTATGCAAATGTACAAGTGGTCTGGGTGCTCTGCATCTTATTCCTTGTGTTATGTTACTGTTGTGACAGAATGCACCCCTATTCACACCTTATACACTATTGTCATAATCTTTTTACAAAATATGCCTTGTAAGGTATCATTTGAAAACTAATAACTTATTGGTCAATAATATGATGGTAAAACATATGTAACGATATTATACGTGAACTTATAAGCATAAGATGAAATCATGACTGAAGTGCATTTACTAGACAAGTCTGGAGACTGGGTAAACTTGTTTCTCAAAGTCAAAGGACAAGTTGACACCTCGCCAGGTGTCATCAAATCTGATGGGCCATCAGCTATCAAGTGACTTTCTTTGGCAAGGAAAGGAGGCAGGAACAAACAGATCTGCATCTTAATAAACAACTTAGCAACTCCCGCCCACCAGACTCCATGTCTCCTTACTTTCAACTGAAAAAAAACTTTATGAGGGGGTCTGAGCTATCAAAGTGAGGGGCAGTCAAGTTATCTCTCTCTGTGTCCATCTCCCTCCTTACACCTAAGAAGATAAAAGAAATAGCCATTGTACTTTGGAGGAGGAGTCTGGACCTGAAGATCATAGAATCATAGAATATCAGGGTTGGAAGGGACCCCAGAAGGTCATCTAGTCCAACCCCCTGCTCAAAGCAGGACCAATTCCCAGTTAAATCATCCCAGCCAGGGCTTTGTCAAGCCTGACCTTAAAAACCTCTAAGGAAGGAGATTCTACCACCTCCCTAGGTAACGCATTCCAGTGTTTCACCACCCTCTTAGTGAAAAAGTTTTTCCTAATATCCAATCTAAACCTCCCCCACTGCAACTTGAGACCATTACTCCTCGTTCTGTCATCTGCTACCATTGAGAACAGTCTAGAGCCATCCTCTTTGGAACCCCCTTTCAGGTAGTTGAAAGCAGCTATCAAATCCCCCCTCATTCTTCTCTTCTGCAGGCTAAACAATCCCAGCTCCCTCAGCCTCTCCTCATAACTCATGTGTTCCAGTCCCCTAATCATTTTTGTTGCCCTTCGCTGGACTCTCTCCAATTTATCCACATCCTTCTTGAAGTGTGGGGCCCAAAACTGGACACAGTACTCCAGATGAGGCCTCACCAATGTCGAATAGAGGGGAACGATCACGTCCCTCGATCTGCTCGCTATGCCCCTACTTATACATCCCAAAATGCCATTGGCCTTCTTGGCAACAAGGGCACACTGCTGACTCATATCCAGCTTCTCGTCCACTGTCACCCCTAGGTCCTTTTCCGCAGAACTGCTGCCTAGCCATTCGGTCCCTAGTCTGTAGCTGTGCATTGGGTTCTTCCGTCCTAAGTGCAGGACCCTGCACTTATCCTTATTGAACCTCATCAGATTCCTTTTGGCCCAATCTTCCAATTGGTCTAGGTCCTTCTGTATCCTATCCCTCCCCTCCAGCGTATCTACCACTCCTCCCAGTTTAGTATCATCCGCAAATTTGCTGAGAGTGCAATCCACACCATCCTCCAGATCATTTATGAAGATATTGAATAAAACCGGCCCCAGGACCGACCCTTGGGGCACTCCACTTGATACCGGCTGCCAACTAGACATGGAGCCATTGATCACTACCCGTTGAGCCCGACAATCTAGCCAACTTTCTACCCACCTTATAGTGCATTCATCCAGCCCATACTTCCTTAACTTGCTGACAAGAATACTATGGGAGACCGTGTCAAAAGCTTTGCTAAAGTCAAGAAACAATACATCCACTGCTTTCCCTTCATCCACAGAACCAGTAATCTCATCATAAAAGGCAATTAGATTAGTCAGGCATGACCTTCCCTTGGTGAATCCATGCTGGCTGTTCCTGATCACTTTCCTCTCATGCAAGTGCTTCAGGATTGATTCTTTGAGGACCTGCTCCATGATTTTTCCAGGGACTGAGGTGAGGCTGACTGGCCTGTAGTTCCCAGGATCTTCCTTCTTCCCTTTTTTAAAGATTGGCACTACATTAGCCAATTAGCCAAGATTTTGATCAGTAATGCTGTTAGAAGGATGTGATAAGGACTTTACTTTGAATCAAGTGTAGTTTAAGTTAGGCACTAGGAAGCATTTTATCTTCATTTTTCTTGTAACCATTTCTAACTTTTATGCTTCGTTACTTGTACTTACTTCAAACCTATCTCTTTGTAGTTAAATAAACCTGTTTTATGCTTTACTTGAAACTAATCCTGTGCATTTAAATTAAATTGTCCGAGTAACTCCATTTAAGGTGGCAAGCTGTTGTGTATTGCTCTCTTAAAGGGACAATGGACCTAATATCTCTGGCTATCCAAGAGGCGGCTGGACGGTACAGAACATACATTGTTGGGGGAAAATCCAGGACTGGGAGCTTGTTGAGTAACCAAGGCTGGTAAAAGCCAGAGGGTAAGCCAAGTGCAGCTGGCAGGCTGCAGTTACACATAGTCACTCAGTAGCACCTGCATGCTGGTGGCTGTTTGTGAGCAATCTAGGTTGGGAGGTCCAGCAGCAAGGCATTGCAGGGCATGCCAGATTACAGGGCTGATGATGACACAGCCCCTCACTGGTATGGCTTGCACCCCGGAATGTCACACCTGCTTTTGGATTTGTCCCTGAATTCAGCTAAGTTTTTTTGTGTGGGTTCTTACTCAGCTCAAAAGGTTTGGCAGGGGCACAAGAAAATGTATAACAGTTCACTTTATCTGCCACCAGTTCACAACTGTGACCATGTAGTTTGACACTGGTCTTGACCTATAGCTTGGCTGACTGGTAGTCTGGCCAACTGATTAAGGGTTTCAGCTAACTCCCGTTCAAGTCAGTAGGATAAATCCTTTAGACTTGAAATAGTAGGATCAGGGTCTATCTGACCAACTGCTTAAACCATTGTCATTTTTAAATGAGCCTTCGCCATATCTTCCTGCAACATCACTTTCTGATGCCCCCATTAATTAATTCTAAACATCTCCCCAGATGAAGTGATGTTAATATATAATATCGTGTC
This sequence comes from Lepidochelys kempii, assembly GCF_965140285.1. NCBI lineage: Eukaryota > Metazoa > Chordata > Testudines > Cheloniidae > Lepidochelys > Lepidochelys kempii. Next base: position 24,859,792 of record NC_136381.1, on the reverse strand, counting down.
CTTCCAACACAAGTGTTATCGGGGTGTCGGAATGGAATGGGCCAGAGGGCCATGGCCCCATCACTTTTACTGGCTGCAAGGATGAGCGATGGGTGGGACGGGGTGGAGAGGAGTGAGTGGGGAGCGGTGTCTTGGGGAGAAGGGGCAGCCCCTTCCACATGGTGTCAGAGCTCAGCTTGTGTACCAATTTAGACCTAGTTATTTGAAAGGAGTATAAAATCAGTAACATCAATATATATCTAATGTATAGTTGTGCCCCTTCAGATTAGCTAGAAATGAAATTGTTTTGTTTTTAAAAGATCTTCTGTAGGTTTAGTTTCATGTCATTTAACATTTGAAAATGATTCCTGGTAATTGCAGTTGGAATTTATGCATGCAGGAAGTCAGTGGAAAAGAGAGGTGGTGATGATCTGCAGATTTCCATTCTTCATGGGTTACAAAGACTCAGAACTTACAAAACTGGAGGGACAGGTGCTCAATTTCTTCTGCTAAGATGAGCTCTAGATGCTTTAGCAATTTAAAAGTAAGCTCATGTACATTTATACCACATTCTGATTTGTGACCAGAAGGGCAAAAAGCTTAAGCGGTTCCAGGATAATTAATTGTGTTGTAACATCTCCAATTGGCTGGTTGTAGAATGATTTGGGAGGATTGTTATGCTGATCCTGAGAAATGCTGCATGTACTTAGCTTGGCCCTTGAAAACTAGGCCACAAGTCCCGTTAAAGATCATGTAGTTATCAGGCAGTCCATGCTGCAATGCAGACCTGCAGAAATAGAGCTAAGGATGAATGAAGTGCTATTATCCCCTTGTTTAAGGGGATCTGAGGCACAGAGAAACTAAGGCTCACATCCTCAAAGGGGTGCTTAACTCCCATTCATTTCAATGGAAGTTAGGTGCTTACCTTTAAGAATCTGGGCCTAAGTGACTTGCCCAAATTCACAGGAAGTCTGTGGGAGAGCAGGGAATTGAATCCAATACCAAGGCTGTGCCCTAACCACTGGGCTATCCTTCCTTCCCAACTTACTATGCAGTTGTACAAAAAGGTATAGGGATTGTTTTTAAAAGGTGCCTGGGGTCTACACTGCAGTAAAATAACCTGCAGTACCAAGTCACATAGACATTTTGGCCATGTAGACATTTGGGCTCGGGTTCTGAGATCCACATCCGTTGTGGGGTGTCAGACCTGGGCTCCAGCCTAAGCCGGAATGCTGCAGTTTTTAACCCCATAGCCTGAGCTCTCTGAGTCCAGGTCAGCTGATCCAGGCCCTCTGCAGCTGTTACGGTCTTTATTGCAGTGTGGACAAAGACCAAGTGCTGAATTGCCCAGTACTTTCAGGTGAACACTGTGACACAGTGGTGGAGTGATGAAGTTAAACTTTGATCAGCCACTGTCTACATTTCACTTTAGTTAATAAACAAAGCTGTTGATGTTTCCAGTGCACTCTGCATGGCATTTTACACAGTGCTGAAATTCATTCTTACCTGTCATAAGTTCATTTACAAATAGGTTTTGGACCGTAACTTTTTAGCAATATAAAATAGAAAGAATTTCCTGTAGGGTGAGGCAATCTTGAACATGGAATTAACTTGATTGTGTTCAAAGGGGGGAAAACACAACATCGTAGGATGCTTTCCTCTGAATTTTTGGGTACACGTTTTGATCTCAAAATAAATTGGCCTCCATTTAAAATGATCCTCCTTGTGTGGGGAACATTTTCTGGATTCTGATTACCATCTTTTTGTTTTGTTATACAACCCTCACCACTTTGTAACCAATACTGGTTAGACTGTAAGCTTTTCAACGTAGGGATTCTCACGTATTTGTATAGTGTCCAGCACAGTCATGGTCTGGGGCCTCGAGCCACTACTGTACTATAAATAATAACAAATAGCAAGTAATTTAAAAATAAAGGAACAACAAAGTTTGATTTCTTTCAAGCAAAGTAGCTGACTCACAGAGAGAACACAAGGTAACTAATATACCCTACTACACTAGTGCCTTGAATGTTCTCAATGACGCTAATAAACAAAGGAGGACCTAACAGAAAGACAGCTGTGCTTATTTCAACTTCATAAGATCACATGTTACTCAAATAGCAAAGGCAAGTATTGCTAAGGAAAAGTGTTTTCAGTATCCAAAACACTGGGACAGTTATTTTTTGGTAAGTTTATTTCACAATATCTGTTTCAAGACTCCTTAGACATCTGTTAATAGCCCCTTCGGCTTTCTGAATTGCAGTTCCCAGTTTTACGTGATTAGCCTGAGAATGTTTTTGTTCGTTTTTAGCGTTCCACATGCCAGTTTATAATTAAGAACTGTTTATAATTAAGGCAATAAAAAGTTGCTTCTGTTTGCCTAGTCTACAAAAATGGATCAGGAATTGCTTTCTGAAGAATTGCTTTCCCCATATATTCGTTTTTCCTTCTGTGGCAGGCTGATGAATTCTGAGAACACACTTTTACTAGCCAGGGAAGAGGAGAGCGTCAAGTATGAACGGACCTTCATGGCATCTGAATTTATTGAGTGGCTGATTCAGGAAGGAGAAGTCACAACAAGGACTGAGGCAGAACAACTTGGCCGTAGACTGTTGGAGCATGGGATTATACAGCACGGTGAGGAATTTACTGCCTGGTAACAAAAAGCTACACTCTTTACAACACTTTTTCCATGCAGGATCATGTAAAGAGGTTGCAGATCGCGCTGTTTGGCTCTAAAACATTTCCAATTCTAACTCCTATCTAAATGATAGATGGTTGTATACTTATTTTTAAGAAAGGGTTGAATTTTCAAAAGCACTCAAAACCACTAGAATTTGGGTTTGAGTTGCTAGTAACAAATAAGTAATGAATAAAAGGCAACCTTTTATTTGGTGGTGAATAATTAAACAGTGGAAGTCATTGCCCTAGGACAGGGATCGACCTTTGGCACGCGGCCCGTCAGGGAAATCTGCTGGCAGACTGGGATGCTTTTTTACCTGCAGCGTCCGCAGGTTCGGCCAATCACAGCTCCCACTGGCCGCGGTTCGCCATTCCAGGCCAATGGGGGCTGCGGGAAGCGGCATGGGCCGAGGGATGTGCTGGCCGCCGCTTCCCGCAGCCCCCATTGGCCTGCAATGGCGAACTGCAGCCAGTGGGAGATGCAGTCGGCCGAACCTGCGGACGCTGCACGTAAACAAACCGGCTCGCCAGCGGATATCCCTATCGTATTGCACAATTGGCCAGGTATATTTGGAAAAGGATGGGGAAATCACTTTCACCTGAAACATTATTACAGTTAGTCCTGCACTGTGAGGTCTTTGAAGGAGGGATTTAGTATCTGTTCAGTGCCCAGCACAGTGGGGCTCCTTGGTGCTACTGGCACGACATAACTTGCTACAATAAGGGTAAAGCTCAGCTGTGCAAGTGACAGAGCTTTCTTGGGGGCAGCCCAAGACCGTAGAATGAACTCCTCCAGGAACTAAGGACCCTCACAAACCTCACCACCTTGTGCTCTAAGTGCAAGGCGAATCTCTTTGATCTTACCTTTTCTAACATAAACATATACCAACACGTGTGTGTGTGTGTGTGTGTAAATATTAAAAAAATAAATCTAGACCACTTCACTGTACGTACTTCTCCCCCTAGAGAGGGGATGAGAGAACAGACATGTGACATGTGTTAGTCATATTGCTTAATGTGCTACTGGAAGGTGCTCAGATGCTACAATGATGAGCACGGCATAAGACCTGTATAGATTAGAACACAGTACAGATTTAACAATAATAGGTAGCTGCATGAAGCAGGGTCTTTTTGTTGTTCTATGACAATACCTGTAACCTCAAGGAAGGAAAAGGCCTGGTGTTATAAAGTACCTCTACAGTTTCTCTGTGACTTTAATCAAGTGCAAAGTTTGTATTTACCTTGTAATTAACAGCAGCTATTTCTGAATGTTTACAAGAGGCAGCTTCAATTCTATAATTACCCTTGGTGCTGATTTATAGAGTGCCACCAGGTTAGGACTTAGTGCAAAGTGAAAATATTTCCCCCTCCTCTCTACAGCAACAATTATTTCATTTGTATTTTTACCCTGAGCTGTTTCTATATGTAGATACAGGGTGAGCTGGTTTAAAAAAAAATTGGATTCACGGTTGAAATGTGTTCAGAGGAAAGAAAATCAGGATGTGATAGATTTATTGCAAAGCAAGCATTGTTCTCATTAACAGAATCCAAGGAATAACGAAGGGTCACCCTCGGGAGCCCTGTGTGGGTGCACAAAGATCCTCTCTTGCACCCTTGCAAGGGACTGCACGCAGTATGGCTGGAAGGTGCAGTTCCTGCTCCCACTGAGTGCCCCTGAGAAACTAATTCATTGTAAAGGGGGAGAGGTGATGTGAAGGTGTTTCCTTTTCCTACACCAGCCAGTACGTACAAGGGGTAGTTTGCTGGACCTACTGGTGTATGCTGCCTGGGTAAGCCCAGTCAACCAGGCTTTCTCCTGGTTGATTCTGGATACAATGAGTTCCTCCACACCCATCTAGTCTACTTAGTTCTGTTCCTAGTCCTACGCCTGGTCCGTCTGTCTCCAGTGGGCTAAAGGGTGCCAAGAGCACAGTCTACCCGGGAATTCGTAGCAAGTCTGTTGATTCAGTTTTGAAACCCGTGAACCTTTATTGATCACTCAAGGGCAATGAAAATCAGTAGCTGAACATAGGTGGTCATCTCATAAAGCTAGAGCAGAATTGTACCCAATGTAAGTGAAACACTGAGATCCTTATTCACCTTCATTGGACAAAGGTAAATTCCATTAACTTCTTAGAGATTTTGCTTGCATAAAGATGGAATAAAAACTGAATCAGAGCCTGGGGACTTAGCATTATATTTGGGAATACTTTGGGCACTCTTAAAACAGCAGTTCGTTTTATAAGGATATTCTGTCCTACAGGTTTCACTAAAGCTGTTTGTTTGGATAGGGTTGGAAATTATTTGGTGAAAGATTAACATAGACGATTACAGATTGAGCTATAACAAGTGGATGTATCTATGTATCTTACTAAGTCGTTGCAGTTTAGTTTTCCTTAATAGTGGAGCTAGACTTGAGAGCTTTTCTTTACTAAATTTTAAACTCAGACTGTAACAGTGGGTATGTAATATTCTGTTTGTTCCCCCTGAATTCTAAGTCAAATGCACTCCATTTACCAGTAAAAACAGTATTTTTCCCCACTGCCAGCATAGTGCGTTTATTCTGGAACCTGAACACCAAACTATGTTCCTTGTGCTTTCTTTGTCATCATCTATAAAGTTTCACTTGACACTAATTGACATCCTTGTTGGCAGTACAAGCAGCAAGGACATGGATTGAATAGGAATGGAGAATGAAATTCCTCCTTTCCCTAAAGGTGATCTCTAGCGAACAATATTGTTGAATATGCATGAAGCAGAATAAAAAACATTTTGCTCTTCTATTTTTTTTATTATACTGCCTTTGCAATCATAAGTATGATAGAACTAGTCTTAATCAAGGTAATTTTCCATCTATAACTAAATAGTGCCGGTTTATTTATTGATACCTGTTCTCATTCCGGTGACTTCAGAAAAATATTTTGCAGCTGAGGCAGTATTTGACTCTTCTTATATGCAGAGCACAATTTCCTGTCATGTTTGTCTTCATTTTAATCAGTCAGCCTCAAACCAGATTTCACACAGGAAGCTATTAACTATGCTTAATTTTAAAAGGGAAACTAGATGTTTAAAAGGAATTATGCAAATGTCGTAGAAAGGTGAAACGTTTCAACTTCAGAAATGTTGTACTATAGCCAGTTGATAAACAACTTGGGGTAAATTTTCAAAAGGACCTCAGACTGACCTCCCTTTGTGCTTTGCACACACTATGATTGAATTTGAAAATGGCCTTGTTAACATCTACAGGATTTGTACAAGCAAATGTGGTTTCATATGAGTATTCTACTTTGTGTATGCAAGTCATGGTTCACAAAAATTGCATGCCCTAATAGAGGTCATAGCCTGAAAATTTGTCCCTTTGTGTACTAGGGCAGCATATCCTGTACATCTCTTAATGCTTGAGCGGCCACTGACAATTATCTGTATTTAGTCTGCCTTTGCAACCACTGATTAAATTAATCAGATGATTGGAGCAAAGATTCTATAAAGGAATGAGAAGTATGTCTGTGCATGCATAAAACTAAAAGAGCACAGGACAAATTTTGCAGCTTTATAAAATTCCACTTCTTAAGACATCTGGACACACTGAATGCTTTAACGTTCAGACATAAGAGTTTTTTTACACAGAGGGAATCTGTCATATTTTATCTAGAGTTGGAAGCACTGGGACAGATTATCTGCTGTGACTAAAATTCTCTCAGGGTATGTCTACACTACGAAATTAGGTCGAATTTATAGAAGTCAGTTTTTTTGAAATCGGTTTTATATATTCGAGTGTGTGTGTCCCCACAGAAAATGCTCTAAGTGCATTAAGTGCATTAACTCGGCGGAGCGTTTCCACAGTACCGAGGCAAGCGTCGACTTCTGGAGCGTTGCACTGTGGGTAGCTATCCCACAGTTCCCGCAGTCTCCGCTGCCCATTGGAATTCTGGGTTGATATCCCAATGCCTGATGGGGCTAAAACATTGTCGCGGGTGGTTCTGGGTACATATCGTCAGGACCCCGTTCCCACTCTCCCTCCCCCCGTGAAAGTAAGGGCAGACAATCATTTCGCGCCTTTTTTGTCTGCTGCCAGCCAAAGATGTAAAGGATCGATGGAGTGGGTCAGAACAAGAAATAGACCAGATTTGTTTTGGACTCATTTTCCTCCTCCCCTGTCTAGATCACACTGCAGTCAGTCACAGAGAAGGCGCAGCGAGGTTAATCTAGCCATGTATCAATCAGAGGCCAGGCTAACCTCCTTGTTCCAATAACAACGATAACTTTGGTGCACCATTTCTTATTGGAACCCTCCGTGCAGTCCTGCCTGAAATACTCCTTGATGTACAGGCACACCCTTTGTTGATTTTAGCTCCCTGAAGCCAACCCTGTAAGCCGTGTCGTCAGTCGCCCCTCCCTCTGTCAGAGCAACGGCAGACAATCGTTCCGCGCCTTCTTTCTGTGCGGACGCCATACCAAGGCAAGCATGGAGGCCGCTGAGCTCATTTTGGCAATTAGGAGCACATCAACCACCACACGCATTATCCAGCAGTATATGCAGCACCAGAACATGGCAACGCGATACCGGGCGAGGAGGCGACGTCAGCGCGGTCCCGTGAGTGATCAGGACATGGACACAGATTTCTCTGAAAGCATGGGCCCTGCCAATGCATGCATCATGGTGCTAATGGGGCAGGTTCATGCTGTGGAACGCCGATTCTGGGCTCGGGAAACAAGCACAGACTGGTGGGACCGCATAGTGTTGCAGGTCTGGGACGATTCCCAGTGGCTGCGAAACTTTCGCATGCGTAAGGGCACTTTCATGGAACTTTGTGACTTGCTTTCCCCTGCCCTGAAGCGCATGAATACCAGGATGAGAGCAGCCCTCACAGTTGAGAAGCGAGTGGCGATAGCCCTGTGGAAGCTTGCAACGCCAGACAGCTACCGGTCAGTTGGGAATCAATTTGGAGTGGGCAAATCTACTGTGGGGGCTGCTGTGATGCAAGTAGCTCACGCAATCAAAGATCTGCTGATATCAAGGGTAGTGACCCTGGGAAATGTGCAGGTCATAGTGGATGGCTTTGCTGCAATGGGATTCCCTAACTGTGGTGGGGCTATAGACGGAACCCATATCCCTATCTTGGCACCAGAGCACCAAGCCGGCGAGTACATAAACTGCAAGGGGTACTTTTCGATAGTGCTGCAAGCTCTGGTGGATCACAAGGGATGTTTCACCAACATCAACGTGGGATGGCCGGGAAAGGTGCATGACGCTCGCATCTTCAGGAACTCTGGTCTGTTTCAAAAGCTGCAGGAAGGGACTTTCTTCCCAGACCAGAAAATAACTGTTGGGGATGTTGAAATGCCTATATGTATCCTTGGGGACCCAGCCTACCCCTTAATGCCATGGCTCATGAAGCCGTACACAGGCAGCCTGGACAGTAGTCAGGAGCTGTTCAACTACAGGCTGAGCAAGTGCAGAATGGTGGTAGAATGTGCATTTGGACGTTTAAAGGCGCGCTGGCGCAGTTTACTGACTCGCTTAGACCTCAGCGAAACCAATATTCCCACTGTTATTACTGCTTGCTGTGTGCTCCACAATATCTGTGAGAGTAAGGGGGAGACGTTTATGGCGGGGTGGGAGATTGAGGCAAATCGCCTGGCTGCTGGTTACGCGCAGCCAGACACCAGGGCGGTTAGAAGAGCTCAGGAGGGCGCGGTACGCATCAGAGAAGCTTTGAAAACCAGTTTCATGACTGGCCAGGCTACAGTGTGAAAGTTCTGTTTGTTTCTCCTTGATGAAACCCCCCGCCCCTTGGTTCACTCTACTTCCCTGTAAGCTAACCACCCTCCCCTCCTCCCTTTAATCACCGCTTGCAGAGGCAATAAAGTCATTGCTGCTTCACAGTCATGCATTCGTTATTCATTCATCACACAAATAGGGGGATGACTACCAAGGTATCCCAGGAGGGGTGGTGGAGGAGGGAAGGAAAATGCCACACAGCACTTTAAGCACAGCACTTTAAAAGTTTACAACTTTAAAATTTATTGAATGACAGCCTTCTTTTTTTTGGGCAATCCTCTGTTGTGGAGTCGCTGGTTGGCCGGAGGCCCCCCCACCGCGTTCTTGGGCGTCTGGGTGTGGAGGCTATGGAACTTGGGGAGGAGGGCGGTTGGTTACAGAGGGGCAGCAGTGGCAGTCTGTGCTCCAGCTGCCTTTGCTGCAGCTCAACCATACACTGGAGCATTCTGGTTTGGTCCTGCAGCAGCCTCAGCATTGAATCCTGCCTTCTCTCATCACGCTGCCGCCACATTTGAGCTTCAGCCCTGTCTTCTGCCTGCCACTTACTCTCTTCAGCCCTCCACCTCTCCTCCCGGTCATTTTGTGCTTTCCTGCACTCTGACATTATTTGCCTCCACGCATTCATCTGTGCTCTGTCAGTGTGGGAGGACAGCATTAGCTCGGAGAACATTTCATCTCGAGTGCGTTTTTTTTTCTTTCTAAGCTTCACTAGCCTCTGGGAAGGAGAAGATCCTGTGATCATTGAAACACATCCAGCTGGTGGAGAAAAAAAAAGGGACAGCGGTATTTAAAAAGACACATTTTATAAAACAGTCGCTACACTCTTTCAGGGTAAACCTTGCTGTTAACATTACATACATAGCACATGTGCTTTCGTTACAAGGTCGCATTTTGCCTCCTCCCACCGCGTGACTACCCCCTCAACCCTCCCCCCTCCCCGTGGCTAACAGCGGGGAACATTTCTGTTCAGCCACAGGCAAACAGCACAGCAGGAATGTGTCCCTGAAGAAAAGCACCCTATTTCAACCAGGTGACCATGAATTATATCTCACTCTCCTGAGGATAACACAGAGAGAGAAAGAACGGATTTTGGTTGAATGCCAGCAAACATACACTGCAATGCTTTGTTCTACAGTGATTCCCGAGTATGTGTTACTGGCCTGGAGTGATAAAAGTGTCCTACCATGAAGGACGAAATAAGGCTGCCCTCCCCAGAAACCTTTTGCAAAGGCTTTAGGACTACATCTAGGAGAACCGCAAATGCCAGGGCAAAGTAATCCTTTCACATGCTTGCTTTTAAACCATGTATAGCATTGTAAAAGGTACACTCACCAGAGGTCCCTTCTCCGCCTGCTGGGTCCAGGAGGCAGCCTTGGGTGGGTTCGGGGGGTACTGGCTCCAGGTCTAGGGTGAGAAACAGTTCCTGGCTGTCGGGAAAACCGGTTTCTCCGCTTGCTTGCTGTGAGCTATCTACAACCTCCTCCTCCTCCTCATCTTCTTCGTCCCCAAAACCTGCTTCCGTATTGCCTCCATCTCCATTGAAGGAGTCAAACAACACGGCTGGGGTAGTGGTGGCTGAACCCCCTAAAATGGCATGCAGCTCATCATAGAAGCGGCATGTTTGGGGCTCTGACCCAGAGCGGCTGTTCGCATCTCTGGTTTTCTGGTAGGCTTGCCTCAGCTCCTTAAGTTTCACGCGGCACTGCTTCGGGTCCCTGTTATGGCCTCTGTCCTTCATGCCCTGGGAGATTTTCACAAAGGTTTTGGCATTTCGAAAACTGGAATGGAGTTCTGATAGCACGGATTCCTCTCCCCAAACAGCGATCAGATCCCGTACCTCCCGTTCGGTCCATGCTGGAGCTCTTTTGCGATTCTGGGACTCCATCATGGTCACCTGTGCTGATGAGCTCTGCATGGTCACCTGCAGCTTGCCACGCTGGCCAAACAGGAAATGAGATTCAAAAGTTCGCGGTTCTTTTCCTGTCTACCTGGCCAGTGCATCTGAGTTGAGAGTGCTGTCCAGAGCGGTCAGAATGGAGCACTCTGGGATAGCTCCCGGAGGCCAATACCATCGAATTGTGTCCACAGTACCCCAAATTCGAGCTGGGAACGTCGATTTAAGCGCTAATCCACTTGTCAGGGGTGGAGTAAGGAAATCGATTTTAAGAGCCCTTTAAGTCGAAATAAAGGGCTTCACTGTGTGGACGGGTGCAGGTTTAAATCGATTTAACGCTGCTAAATTCGACCTAAAGTCCTAGTGTAGACCAGGGCTCAGTTCAATGGGCGGCAGAGGGGTGAGAGGAGGTGTGAGGGAGCTAGTTACAGCTCTCAGTTTGCCCAGTTCTGCAATAGGTTAGAGTAGTCCCCAAGCTGCTCTAATCCAGGGGTTTCCAAACCTTTGTCCCTGAGGCCCCCCCGTGCAGCTGCAATAGCCACCGAAGCCCATTATTAACACTTCTTGAGGAAAATTATTAATGATATTTATTATTATTATTTTAGTTTATTTTAATGATTACATTCATATAAACTATAACACTTTAAATAAACAATGTACATGTACATGTTTCCTTTTCCTTTTAATGTGAACAATTGTAATGACAGAAATCCCTAGCACTCAAAGCAGTGTTTCAAGATCTTTGTAACCAAACAGGTTTAGTAAAACTATACTTTAAAAAAATGTTGAGAGCAAAATGCGGTGTTCAAAGAGGCAAAACATAATTTTGTCTAAAACTGAACAGTAAGCAACACAATGTTAAGAAAATTGTTAAAAACCACATTGTGTTATTATTTGATTTTCAAACAAAATAGTTGTCCAACTTTGAACATTATATTGTGTTTTCAGTTTCCTTTTTAGTGTAAAATTTGGATTTCTGTGCTAAGTAAAGACCCAACCGTAGTCTCTACTAATTAGAAAAAAACCAAATATTGTAAATAAAATATAAAATAACTTATAGACCAGTAGTCTTTTTAATGGGATGGATGTGCCTGCTTCTCCTTGCTCAGTTTTTCCAGCTGGGGACATATGTTAGTGAGGTTCAACCTGATCTCATCTACAATTTTCAGTCTTTCAGCCAGCTCAGGGTGCAGGCAGGGGTATCTGGGGGCTATGTTCAAAGAGGAGGGTAGCTCTGGGTGCAGGCAAGAGTGTATATGAGGGTGCAGGCAGGAAGTAGCTGGGGTTGTGTGCAGAGTAGGGTAGCTCAGGGTGCAGGCAGAGGTGTAGCTCAGCGTGTCGGGAGGGGCTGTGTCCGAGGGGGTGCTGCTGCAGGGCCAGGCTGTGTGCCCAGTCCCTAATTGGCACAGTGGGGCAGTTCCACCCCTTGTGGCTGTGTGCGCGCTAGGCTGGGTCATGTCATCCTCCCCAGTCACTGTGACCACCAGCACTCAGTGGTTCACAGGCACCGAGGACTACAGCTACCTGAGCCTGGAGGGTGTGGCGGCCATTACCCAAGCCACGTGGGGAAACTGATCTGGATGCACAGAGCGCCTGGCGTCGCCACTTGCTCTGCCAAAACTCCACCCATGACTGTGTCAATGCCCACCTTTGGACCGTGGCCTACAGTTTGGAAACCCCCGCTCAACAGATCTCTAAGGAGGGGGGAGGGGCTACAACATCAGTTAGCACATCATGGCATGTTTTTTCTGCTGAGGGATGTGGCCAGTCCCCCAAAAGACTGCTTTTAGCACATGCTAGCTTGATATGTGACCTACTCCGTTACAAAGGTACAGCAATGTGAGCCTCATGGCTCGTTCCTCCTGGAATCCTGTCAGGATCCCAGGACCACAGGACCAACATACTAGGCAGCATTCCTGCTTCCTGTACAAGACTTGCTGGAGAAGGATTTGGTCCTTAATTTGCTAACTTCAAGGTCAGCATGTTAGCAGTTTGCCTGGCCCTTGTAATATAAATTAATGCTGCATGGTTAGGTGAGGAGAATAAATGTGGTTGATACTGCAAAGATTGGCATGTGAGTGTTCCTCCTCTTTCACCCAGAGCCCCATGGATACGGAGTTGCAGGACTGTATGCATATCTTCAGGCTTGCAGTCAGTCAAGCTGAAGGTCTGGGATCAGATCAAGATCAAGGGATCTCAAGCTGTTAAGCGCTTTCCCTTTTAGATCTGGTTCATATTGGGAGAGGGAAGTCCTCTCCTATGACACCACTTGTGTTTGCCAGGCAGTAGGTGCATACGCTCTGTGGCAGTGTCTTAAAATAGTATATTTTTAAATGCTTTAAAAATTCTCACCAAATTTAGACACATATTGATTTTACTTCATTGTGTATGCAGTACAGCTTGTGCTTGTATCCAGTTCCACCTTATAAGAAATGCAGTACCTAGGAAGCAACATTCAATCTCTTGTTTCTATGCCAGATTACTCATCTCTTTCAGTGTTCCTGCTTGCCAGGCTGCTGCTTACATTTGGATGCCTGTATTTTGGATTATTTTCTCCTGGATTCACTGGGTCTGATTGTCTTGTGCCCTGCACCTTGTGTCGTCACTGACTGAAGTTCAAAGTGAATATAAAATGCTACCAAATCAGGTAGCACTTTGCCTTGGTGTCAACCACTACAGGCAGCGTAGGGCAGTACAGAACAGGGCCCAGAATACCCTTGCATATTACTATTATTATATTTATGATGTTACTTCCCTGCTTTTTTCCAAATTAAATCTCATTTGTTGTTTTCTCCCCATGCTTTTTGTCTCCCTATTTCCCTTTGAATTAGTCCTCTGTCGTGACTCGTGTTAAGTCCTCTCAATTTAGTATCTTCTGTGAGTTTCATTAATATGCTGTTTGCAATCTCCTCCAAATCAGTAAAGAAGATCATACCTGTGAAGCTAAAAGTCTTCTTCCAACTCTTTTGTAGAACTAAGACATAGTTTAGAAACAAGAGTAAGGAAATGGATGACTTTAGGTTCTGTCTTCCATTTCAAGTCCCTTTTCTCTTTTAGATTATCAGTTTGAATTTGGACCGGGTCAGTAGTAGCCAAACATTAGCATCTGAAGGATGATTGGGGGCCAGGATGAAACAGTCAAGACTTTAGCCCAGTTCCTGGTGGGAAACTGTTCACATCACAATTGGGACTAATTGGTATCTCTACTCTGAGTCTCATTTGTCATTGAACTATCCCCTATGGCCTAGAAGTGGACAGCATAGAACAGAGATGATCCTCAGAGGTGGTGTGTTTTGAAGAAGCTTGAATTCTTGCTGACTATGCTGTACCTGTTGTGGTGATAAACAGGTCTTTAGAATCCAGACCTCTCCACCTGATCATTTCCATCAGCACTAAGATATCTGTTTGATAGGGTTTTTGGAGAGGGCTCAGCATTTGCTTCCCTGAAAGATGCAGGAATGGAAAGAAGCTCTTTTGAAGGTAGCTGGTGAGCAGAGTTCCTGTTTGAATAAGGGTTTTGTTGTAGTATTATAAAATTATTATTTAAATCTGAATAAATTTTACAATTTAAAAAATTTAATCTGGTTGATTGCACTGGACCCAATTTTGAGAGGTGCTGAGCACATGCAGATCATATTAACTTATAGCAGATGGGGGAGCTCAGCACCTCTCAAGATTTTGTCTATTGTCAACTAATCGTCCACTGTTCTCGTGGATGAAAACAACGTTCACAGTGGCTTGTACAATAAGTGTTGACTTCCGCTATCAGTTTTTACATTGCAAAAACATGTTAAAAATGTTTTAATTTTCTTCCACCTTTTGCAAGCAGAAATATAGTAGCATTGTATAACAAGAAACTTGCCCTAAGCAAAGGAATGCAGTATTAAAGCAGCAAGGTATAATGCTGTTTTACGTATTCACCAGTAAACCACATCTGATTAAAGTTGTGTACAGACCTGAAAAGGAGAAGAAAATTTTAAAAACCCTTATGATCTGATTGTCTTTTGCTGATCTGTCCAGAAGCATCTTTCATTTATTATAGTGTACATGTTGCATTAATATATTTCTCCAATTCCCTATTTTTAACTATTGTTTCTCATTTTTTGAGTAAAACATGGCATTGAAATGTACAGCTTCCTTAATTGCCATTCTCTCTTTTGGGCTATGACTTGCTGATACTGGAGATAATTTCATTCCTCAATTCATAACCTCCATGTAACTGTTGGTAATTCACCATGTGCTTTCCTTGACTGGAATGGCTCCTAACCAGAGACTTTCTCCCTTGAAGAGTGACACAAGAATGTGCTTTATCACCTCTTCTGTTTATTTTAATCCTTGAATCTCTTGCAATAGCTATCAGAAATTCTCCAGGTATTCAGGTCATCAGCGTCTGTGCTAAAGATCATAAAGGTGATGTCCTGCTTTATCTCAGTGACACGAACCTCCATTCAGCACCCTAAAGAAGTCTTAGAGACCCCCCCAGCACTATAACTGATTTTAGTATAAATATGACCAAGTTAAAGGTGATGTCCATAGGGGCATATTCATCATAGGTTTTTTGGTTGGTTGTTTTACAAAATTCCATGCTAGCTGTGTCCCTTGAGGAATTCAAATACAGATTTCACCCAATTTAACTTATTATGCTAAATCCGCAGTCCGTTTTATTTACTTTACATCAGGTTTTAAAAACAACCTTTCTGTTATCAGTTCAAGTTTTTTCAAGTTTTTACTCTTAAGGTGGGTAAGGAGTGAGAGCCTCCCATGTGATCATGTAAACTCATTGCCCTCAGTTTCATACTTCCTCTTTACCACCCTCTCCCTGTGTTATCTCTGTCCTTCCAGTGTTGTTCTTGTGGGCAGTGCATTTGTCTTTATTTGTTTCATGATGTACCATGCACATCTATGGGGCTGTATAAGTAAAGCAGGAAGACTTGTTTCCAAATTATCTTCATCCTATTTTTCTGACAAAAGTTTCAATTTTTAACAGCTGCAACATAAAAGATGACCAGATAGGCCTTTTTCATCTTCTTTTATCCTCTATTCACAAACTCTGTAGTTTGCATACTTTATTTAGAAGCAAAGAAAAGCAGATAACTATGTTCTATAAACTTGCTTTGTTAAAGACTAAACATGCACATAGGCAGAGTGTAATGATTCACTGAACAGACTACTGAACTGAGTGCATGGTAATGCTGGTTTTACTTAATATTCTAGATAAAATCCACTGCCTTTGAAAGCATTCTTACACTTTCAGAAAAAGATCATAGAATCATAGGACTGGAAGGGACCTCGAGAGGTCATCTAGTCCAGTCCCCTGCATTCATGGCAGGACTATATTATCTAGACCATTCCTGACAGGTGTTTGTCTAACCTGCTTTTAAAAATCTCCAATGATGGAGATTCCACAGCCTCCCTAGGCCATTTATTTCAGTGCTTAACCACCCTGAAAGTTAGAAATTTTTTCCTAATGTCCAATCTAAACCTTCCGTGCTGCAATTTAAGCCCATTGCTTCTTGTCCTATCCTCAGAGGTTAAGAACTGTTTTTCTTCTGTTTCTTTGTTACAACCTTTTATGTACTTGAAAACTATTATCCTGTCCGCACTCAGTCCTGTCTTTTCCAGACTAAACAAACCCAATTTTTTCAATCTTCCCTCATAGGTCATGTTTTCTAAACCTTTAATCATTTTTGTTGCTCTTCACTGGACTTTCTCCAATTTGTCCACATCTTTACTGACATGTGGCTCCCAGAACTGGACACAGTACTCCAGTTGAGGCCTAATTAGCGCAAAGTAGAGCAGAAGAATTACTTCTCGTGTCTTACTTACAACACTCCTGCTAATACGTCCCAGAATGATGTTTCCTTTTTTTGCAACAAAGTCACACTGTTGACTCATATTTAGCTTATGGTCACTATGACCCCCAGATCCCTTTCCGAAGTACTCCTTCCTGGGCAGTCATTTCCTATTTTGTATGTGTGCAACTGATTGTTCCTTCCTAAATGGAGTACTTTGCATTTGTCCTTATTGAATTTCATCCTATTTACTTCAGACCATTTCTCCAGTTTGTCCAGATCATTTTGAATTTTAGTCCCATCCTCCAAAGCACTTGCAACCACTCCCAGCTTGGTATCGTCCCTCAAACTTTATAAGTGTACTCTCTATGCCATTATCTAAATCATTGATGAAGATATTGAACAGAACCGGACCCAGAACTGATCCCTGCGGGACCCCACTCATTATGCCCTTCCAGCATGACTGTGAACCACTGATAACTACTCTCTGGGAATGGTTTTCCAACCAGTTTTGCACTCACCTTATAGTAGCTCCATCTAGGTTGCATTTCCCCAGTTTGTTTATGAGAAGATCATGCAAGACAGTATCAAAAGCTTTACTAAAGTTAAGATATCCCACGCCTAGCACTTCCCCCCATCCACAAGGCTCGTTACCCTGTCTAAGAAAGCTGTCAGGTTGGTTTGACATGATTTGTTCTTGACAAATCCATGCTGAGTGTTACTCATCACCTTATTTTCTTCTAGATGTTTGCAAATTGATTGCTTAATCATTCGGTCCATTATTGCTCCCTTGTCTTTCCAGGTACAGAAGTTAAATTGACTAGTCTGTAATTCCCTGGGTTGTCCTTATTTCCCTTTTTATAGATTGGCACTATATTTTCCCTTTTCCAGTCATCTTGAATCTCTCCCGACTTCCATGACTTTTCAAAGATAATCGCTAATGGCTCAGATATCTCCTCAGTGAGCTCCTTGAGTATTCTAGGATGCATTTTATCAGGTCCTGGTGACTTTAAGACATCTAACTTGTCTAAGTAATTTTTAACTTGTTCTTTTGCTATTTTAGCCTCTGATCCTACCTCATTTTCACTGGCATTCACTATGTTAGACATCCACTCACCACCAACCTTCTTGATGAAAACCCAAACAAACAAGTCATTAAGCACCTCTGCCATTTCCACATTTTCTATTATTTTCCCCCCATCATTGAGGCCTACCCTGTCCTTGGTATTCCTCTTGCTTCTAATATATTTGAAGAATGTTTTCTTGTTACCCTTTATGTCTCTAGATACTACATTTACAAACATTAACCTGCTTTCATGCTTTAATCTACCTGAAGTACAGTGTTGAAGCAGTGAACAATCAGTACAAGATACATTATTTGATAGGAGATAAGCTACCATTGGACTTCAGAGTCCTGTACATTGGAATCCTGTTGCTTAAGTTTTTCTTATACTGCTTAAAAATGTCATATTTTGTAGATATTATGCATGAAATGTGGTTCTCTCATTACATCACACCTTTTTTTCTGACCTACAACGTGTGTGTGTGTCTGTGTGTCTGTATGTGTATATACAGGGACATATCCTCAGCTAGTGTAATTTGGAACAGATCTAACGATTTACACTGAGAAGCTGTCTCCTTGTTTATATAAGACACTCTGAAACTGAAACAGTTCAACATTACATGCACTGCATGTGGAAAGTGAAATGTTTGCAGTACAAATGTGGAAACAATACCGTTTTGGTTTGTGTCCTAGCAAGTGCTTAAACATCTGTTGGAGTATGTACACAGATGGTTTTATCTACAGTTCAGATAAAATATACATATTCATAAGGCTAGAAATATATGTATCATGTTTATATAGTAGGGAGAATCGAGGACCAATAATTGCTGTCTGCTTATTGAACGTATGGGCAAACGTTCTGACTCTTCCTTGCTAAAGGAATTGGCGGCTGTGATTGCAGAGCCATTGGCCATTATCTTTGAAAACTCGTGGCGAACGGGGGAAGTCCCAGATGACTGGAAAAAGGCTAATGTAGTGCCAATCTTTAAAAAAGGGAAGAAGGAGGATCCTGGGAACTACAGGCCAGTCAGCCTCACCTCAGTCCCCGGAAAAATCATGGAGCAGGTCCTCAAGGAATCAATCCTGAAGCACTTAGAGGAGAGGAAAGTGATCAGGAACAGTCAGCATGGATTCACCAAGGGAAAGTCACGCCTGACTAATCTAATCGCCTTCTATGATGAGATTACTCGTTCTGTGGATGAAGGGAAAGCAGTGGATGTATTGTTTCTTGACTTTAGCAAAGCTTTTGACACGGTCTCCCACAGTATTCTTGCCAGCAAGTTAAAGAAGTATGGGCTGGATGAATGCACTATAAGGTGGGTAGAAAGTTGGCTAGATTGTCGGGCTCAACGGGTAGTGATCAATGGCTCCATGTCTAGTTAGCAGCCGGTGTCAAGTGGAGTGCCCCAGGGGTCGGTCCTGGGGCCGGTTTTGTTCAGTATCTTCATAAATGATCTGGAGAATGGTGTGGATTGCACTCTCAGCAAATTTGCGGATGATACTAAACTGGGAGGAGTGGTAGATACGCTGGAGGGCAGGGATAGGATACAGAGGGACCTAGACAAATTGGAGGATTGGGCCAAAAGAAATCTGATGAGGTTCAATAAGGATAAGTGCAGGGTCCTGCACTTAGGACGGAAGAATCCAATGCACAGCTACAGACTAGGGACCGAATGGCTAGGCAGCAGTTCTGCGGAAAAGGACCTAGGGGTGACAGTGGACAAGAAGCTGGATATGAGTCAGCAGTGTGCCCTTGTTGCCAAGAAGGCGAATGGCATTTTGGGATGTATAAGTAGGGGCATAGCGAGCAGATGGAGGGACGTGATCGTCCCCCTCTATTCGACATTGGTGAGGCCTCATCTGGAGTACTGTGTCCAGTTTTGGGCCCCACACTACAAGAAGGATGTGGATAAATTGGAGAGAGTCCAGCGAAGGGCAACAGAAATGATTAGGGGTTTGGAATACGTGACTTATGAGGAGAGGCTGAGGGAACTGGGATTGTTTAGTCTGCAGAAGAGAAGAATGAGGGGGGATTTGATAGCTGCTTTCAACTACCTGAGAGGTGGTTCCAGAGAGGATGGTTCTAGACTATTCTCAGTGGTAGAAGAGGACAGGACAAGGAGTAATGGTCTCAAGTTGCAGTGGGGGAGGTTTAGGTTGGATATGAGGAAAAACTTTTTCACTAGGAGGGTGGTGAAACACTGGAATGTGTTACCTAGGGAGGTGGTAGAATCTCCTTCCTTAGAAGTTTTTAAGGTCAGGCTTGACAAAGTCCTGGCTGGGATGATTTAATTGGGGATTGGTCCTGCTTTGAGCAGGGGGTTGGACTAGATGACCTCCTGAGGTCCCTTCCAACCCTGATATTCTATTATTCTATGATTCCTTAGCTTGAGAGAGCTCCAAACAGATGTGATTCATCAATGTGTAGGAAGAAACTAGTCTGAATAGGTACCATTATTAAAACACATTTGCAGATGCTAGATTAGCTGTAGAAAAACAGGAAGCCTTTGAGAGGAAAAGGAAAAGCACAATCCAATGAAAAATATAGTGCCATTTATTTTAATCTTTTAGCGTTTACATTGTGAAAAGCAGCAGGAATGAACAAAGGAGAAATGAAATTTGAAGAGTTCCAGCGGCTGTATTCTGCAGTGGTGGGTGAAAGATATCAAGACTGTGATTGATAGAGCCCTGCAAATCCATTGTTATCCTCTTTATATCCGCATCTGTGGATGTGGATATTGGAGGACCATTTTTGTGGATCATGGATAGATGCAGATCCAAATTTTATATCTAAAGCCCTGCAAATCTGTGGATATCCGCTTTATATGTGTGGATATCTGTATCCACAGATCGTATTTGCAGCTCGCAGATCACGGATCGGATGCGGATACAAATTTTGTATCCGTGCAGGGCTTTAGTGATTGAGTGTATGGTGAATACTGGGTGACTACAGAGCCAGGGCCTAATTTTGTTTTTAAAGTCTGCAGGCTCACCCTGCCAGAGCCTCATGCAAAAGTGTGCACACGTTTTCAACAAGTTGGCCCTCATTCTGTTTTCTGTCTCCAAGACACAGAAACTGAACTGGCAAAAGTCCAGAGGAATAAGAGGCAGCCTTAGAAAGCTGTGTATTCTCCTCCAAGAAGGGCAGTTAAAGGGCATTGTTATTTTATAACTATGACATTAACCAGGGCACAATCTGGACTGACGGACAGCTGTGTTCCCTCAATTCACCAACCTGAGGTGCCTCTTACATTGCTTCGCTGTGAGAGCAACCACTCCTGGTCTGCTCACACACAGCCTTCGGCATGTAAATCACTCCCTGCTATTCTGTATGAGCGCTATAGACAGCCACTCATGAATTACATCTCAGGGAAACACCAGCATATTCCCAGTCTCAGATTTCCCCCCAGAAATGTGCGTCTTGTACTGCCCAGTACCCTCCTGGACAACACAAGCTCATATAAAGTCCATCACTTTGTTAATAGAAAATGATGTGCACAAATCTTGTTATCCCAAATGAAGGGTCCCAAACACTTCAATACAAACACATACTGGTTTATATACAGAAAGATAGATTTTAAGTGATTACAAGTAACGAGGCATAAAAATCGTAATTTGTTACAAGTAAATAAAAGGTAAAATATATCTTATATGTAACTTAACAAGCTAAATGAATTCAAAGCAAAGGTTTCTCTCACCACATGCTTTAGCTGTCTTACTGGCTGGAATCCTTTCAGCCAGGACCCCCTCCCCCAGTTCAGTGTTGATTGCCTTGTCCTTCAGTTGTTGTTGCTGCTGTGAGTAGAGATGAAGGGAGTGATGAGTTGGGGCATCTGTTCCCCATTTTTATATCTTTTCCTCCTCTTGAGAATCATCTCTAACTGGGGTTCAGGAGACAGAAAGTCTGTGTGACAGGAACTTCCAGCAGCTTCTTTGCCAAGATGTAAATTTCTCACTCACACCCTTTTTCCTCCCAAAGAATGGCCACTTAATCAGGTGATAGTCCATTTGGTTTTGTTGACACCTGGCTAAGACATCAGTTTGCCTTTTGTCTTTGAGGAACTGGTTTCTACCTGCTTTTCTAAACTTGGATTATGTCTCAGTAATGTTATACAGTAGAATCTTATAAGTTTACGTACAATGTTGCCACACATATTTTACCAGGACAATAATGATCAGCACATTATGAGTTTTTAAATGATACCTCACAAGCCATACTTTAAAAAGAATGAACATAGGGATACAGACTGTCACAATAATGTTACTTTATTGTCTGCTTTTTTAAACACTAGTTCTTCTTGGGGTAGTGTGCAAAAGTGAAGAATCAAAAAGAAATCAGAGTTGATCCAAACATTTCATAGGAGGGGTGTGGAAAAGCCAGGTTAGAAAACAGTTCAGTCACAGAAGGATGGCTTATCCAATTCATGTACACCAAGCTCCTTCCCTGCCCTTTTTTAGATAATTTCTAAAAACCACCTGCCCTGCAAGGCATTTCAGTTAGTATCTGCTCCATGTCATGTATTTTTTTTTGTGTGTGTGTATTATACTTGCTGTTTCCTTAGAGTGTAAACTTCAGGGCAATGTCCTGTTGTTTCAAAGATCAAAACAATACATTGAGGTCTGGACTTGCAATATTATGTCTTGGATTATTGCCAAAAAATATTATTTTTTGGAGGGACTAGTGATAGTTAAGGATCTGTGGCCTTTACTCCAGTTTTACACCAGCAGGTCTCTGTCATAACCAGTGGAGTTACTCCTGTTTTACATCAGTGTAACATAATGTTAGAAACATTAGCAAATTAGCAAAAGGATTAGAATTGTATTCTGTGTGCTTCTGGAAAGCAGTGTTTCTCATCTTCAGAGTGGAAAAAGCATTTGTTTCCAGCTGTGAAAAAGACATGAGACATCAGGTCTTAAAATCCCATACAGTTTGCTAACATTTTCCCACTTCCAGTCTGGCTGTTGACTTGAGAACTGTTAGCAAGCAGATTCACCTGGACACTCCGTTTCCTTTGCTCTGCAGCGATGACATAAAATAGCCATAATCCCATTTTAACGGGTGGTGGTAGCTGAGATATCATCATTATTAAAAATCATGTGGGACTGAAATTGTGGGTGAGATTGAAGGAAAAAGATGGTTGTGAAAATTACCTGGGTTTTAAAGCGTGAGTCACCTAATTTATTAAAATAGCTTTTCACATTTTGTAAATCCTCTCCAGTTTTGTGAAATTTGAATAAAGATAATGTTTGCTTTCCTGCTGTGCTTCCCTCTCACTGCAAATCTGAGAGTTGTTTGTGGCCTTTGCTGATTACAAGATTGTAGGTAAGTGTTAGAAAGTGTATGTAAAATTATACAGGAAGTTGCCATTTGTATTGTATTTTATCTGTTGTACTATTTGGCAAATAATGTATCGATAGAGCCATACAAAAACTGCTAAAGCTGCAGTATTAAGAACAAAGGCTGGGATATGTCAGGTTTAAGGGGCCTGAATTTCCTTGCACTTACACTGATGTAAATCAGGAGTAATGCCATTGAATCCAGTGCAGTTACACCCATGCAAAACAGGTGTAGATGAGAAGGGAAGCACGACATGCAACCTTATCTCTACTCTTGTGTGTATTATCCAGTATATATGTACTGACTTAGGATTTGTATGACAAATTCTTTTGTATTTTAATAATTTTGTAAACACCAATTTACTGTACCTTTCCTTCTTAACCATGGGTAGGGCTTTCCTTAGTTTCATAGCTTGCCCATCTAAGTTAGTTTTAAGGTTGTTAACAACCTCATCCACTGAATTACACCTAAGAAAGTCCATGCTAGGCAAATCTGTACATCTCTCTGTGACTGCAAATTGTTTGGGATTCTTTCCTTCCTTCTCTACTGACTGAATCAAAATACGTGATGGGTAAGCTGACTGATGAGATGAGCACCCATGCTCTGTAGGTCCACATTTAAAAATTTTAGCAAAAGACAAGCTACTGTACATTCCCAATATGTAATTTTCAAATGCTTGTAACTTGTTCAAGCCAGATTCCTCGGGAACAAGGCTATGCACTGCTCCTTTTTGAAGGCTGTTTCCATGCTAAGCTTCAAAATGCAATCATTTCATCTGTGCGGTTGTTCAAAAAATAGAATTCCATTATCCCCCATTCTCTTTGTGCTCAAAACTGGTGGAGCCATTTTTGCTCAGACACTCCAGATAAAAGAAAAGGAGGACTTGGGGCACCTTAGAGACTAACCAATTTATTTGAGCATGAGCTTTCGTGAGCTACAGCTCACTTCATCGGATGCTGTAGCTCACGAAAGCTTATGCTCAAATAAATTGGTTAGTCTCTAAGGTGCCACAAGTCCTCCTTTTCTTTTTGCAAATACAGACTAACACGGCTGCTACTCTCTAACTCCAGATAAAGTCACCCTTGGGCAGAGATCAGATATGGAGAATTTCAGCCCTGAAGGTGAAGTCTTAAAGTCGAGTGACTCAGATGGAAACCATTGTGCAACTTCAGAGCAGAAAATAGTCAATGCCCCACAGGAATAACTTTTAAAAAATACCTTATTTGACCACATAAGCACAAGGAGGCACCTAAAATTGAGCGCTCATTGTTCACTTTTAGAATTTCCTTCCTTTTTAAGAGCTTGGTTTTTCAATCTCCTTAATTTTGCATAAACACTGATATTTGGCAAGGAGCACCTATTAAGTAACACAATATTCAGGAGTCAAGTATTTACTCTTCCTGAGGCTGAGAGCTGGCACCCTGATATTTATATTTTTAATGTAGGTATAACTCAGAATTTGGGAATTTTGTAACAGTTGAATGAGCACTCAGAATTCTGTACTTACACTGTTTATGTGAGAGGGGAGAATATTCTGATGGCAAAGCATATCTTTTTGTGTTTCTACAACAGATGATGATAGCATCATTCTGACTATGTTCTTTCCAGTTATATTCACATACTAGATCAAACTCATCCCTGGCATAACTCCATTGTCTACAACTAGTTACACAAGGGATGAGTGTGGCCCATTCTGTCTTGTAACCTCTATCTCACGGTTACTTAGTATATTAGTCAAAACAAGGTTTATTATTGTAAGATACACAGGGATATCATCAGAAGCAAATTAGGCTATGGAGTGTCATGGGCAATAGTCACTCCACAATTTTAGACTTCTTTGTGACACCTGTAGTAAAAACGTGTGTTGATTTTCTAATGATCCAGGAGTCATGATTTCTTAAGAATGTCAAAACAATTGTACTAATAAAGAAAAGATGGTAACATGATAGAGAGGATATATTTACTTGAGAAGAATTGCATACAGTTCAGAAAATATTAAAATTAAACCAGAACTAATTTATTATATTTATATTAATAATTATAGATACTTGGTAATTGGAATATATATTTCCCTGTAAATATTCACGATGGCCCAGCTCCATGAGAGTTGGAATAAAAATTCCATTAGAATGTTGTATAAATATAGCATGTCTTCTTCAGCTTTAGTAAATTATCTATGAGATTATCACAAAGAGAAGTTTCATGAGTTTGTTTTACATTATTTTGCTATTATAATACAATACTGCCAGGAGTCCGCTATGAAATATTTTAATGGTCTGATAATGGGGCGGAGAAGTAGGTACTCCTGAATTTTAGCCTTGGCTCTGACAGCAGGTCCTCCTTGTCATTATGGACAAGACTCCAAACCTCTCTGTCTCATTTTAAAAATGGGGATAATTCCTAAACTCTATTTTGTTCTTATTAAATGAGAATATCCAAAACGATGAGCTCAGCAGAATGGGACACCATCATTAGTGGTGTAATTAGAGTCTTACAACCAGGAATTGAATTGCCTCCAAAATGTAAAATCCTCATCTTAACAAAGACCTTGGGGTGTTGGCTTGGAGAGCCTACAAATTCAGCACTTACACGAAGCACAATAAAGCTGAGTGACACTGGCTTTTCTAAAGCACTGAAACAATGCTGTGTGCTTCTGGCACTTCAAAAAATAAACAGCAAGGAGCAAAGCAGGCTGATTCATTAGTCAGCCCTTGGAACATCACAGTTTTGGCTGATTGGCATGACCTTTCTGTTTATTCATGAGAAACGGTATTAGTTTTCTCTAAGGCTTTGTTTTCAGTGCTAAAAGAGCATTTTCATCTTGGGGTAACAAGCACAGATGAGCTATCCTGAGGTACAAACACAATGAAGACACAGTAAACCGCTGGATACCCCTACCAGGGATTGACCATGACAGGTTTACTTAGTGTTAAATTTAAAGTGCCTTATCTTCATTGTGTTTTTACCTTGGGATAGCTCATGTGTGTTAGGCTTTGTCTACACTGGCAAGTGAAAGATAAAACTTTTGTCATTCAGAGGTGATAAAAAACACACACACACACACACTGAAAGACAAAAGTTTCGCTGATGACAAGCGCTGGTGTGAACAGTGCTTTGTCGGCAGGAGCGCTCTCCTGCTGACAATGGTAACACTGCTCATTATGTGGAAATTTTTTGTCCACAAGAGAGCTCTCTCCTGCTGACAAACAGTGGCTACGCTGCACGCCTTTTAGCGGCATGGCTAAAAGCTGCATAGTGTAGACATAGCCTTCGTTTCCCTGAAGCAAAAAACACACCATTTTTAGCAGTGAAGACAAATTGCAGTGTTGCAAAGCACCATCGGACTAGGGTGAGGCACTTTAGCAAAATGCCCTTAACTCTGAGATGACCTGCAGGAGGTGGGAATAGTGGTATGCATGATGTGCACAATGCAGTTCCAAAGGCTGCTGCTGCAGCTTGCTTGTTCCTAGTTCCTCACTGGATACGTGACTTTGTTCCTACTTATTTATTCAACTGTTACTCATCGTGAGGTGTTGATCTGTTCCATTACAATACTTTCCTGCTTATGGCTGTTAGAAAACATAAACAGTATAAGTTTGACCGCCATCAGCCGGATTCCTCTGGAGGAAGCAAGTCTATGAGGATTCCCCTCCCTTAATGTAATGGAGAGCTCCAATTGAGCCATGCTGTCACTGATTCCTTTGCTTCTGTGACACTCAAAGGAGAGGTTTTTCCAACATAGCATGGTCGTGGCTGTTGCGGCCTCTGGCTGTGTTCTCTTCCCCCAGTTGCCACTCTACCTGCCTGATACTGGTTGTGTAACTTCCTGTCGGCATCTTATCTGAGTAGAAATGTGTCTTGAGGAGGGATTTGAATGAGAAGGCAGTGGCCTTGCACACTAACATAGGCAGGGCCTCCCATGCTTAGAGATGGAGTGGAAGAGAGCCCAGACTTTTGTGAGAGAGGCGGACAAACAAGGAGACAGGGCTGGCATCATTCATTCTCATATAATACCAGTGATGAGGACAATGTAAGTACCTATGTAGATAGAAACAGGGCAGGATATGGGTAGTAAGAAGAGCATCAGCTTGGGGAACAGAGAGGGAATTGGGTGTTGGACGGCTGGGCTCCATGGGTCAATCCTTTCTGTTTATGGTCTGATAGTGCTAAATGATTTTACTTACCTGTTGTCACAGTTCAGGGCAACTGACCTTTGTTCCCTTTCTGTGATCCAGCAAGGGCAGGCTCCCCAGCCATTGGCTTATTTGAGTGAAGACATGCGTCTCTCTCTCTCTTCTGACCTGTTATCTCCAGGCTGCACAGCTCTCTGACTATATTGTGAAATCACCCAGCAGAACAGACTGCCAAAATGGCCAGCCTCTGCACTTTGCTTTCTCTTCAGAGACTAATAACAGAGAAATTGTCAACAGTTAAAAGTCACCGCACAGCTCTTTCTGAGCAAGTACATTGTATTTGTAAGGTAAAAGCATTACACGGAAAACATGAAAAACAATAAAAGAACCTACACATGGGCTAATAAGATTACCAGAGACGACCTCACACGAACAGTGGTTCTGGCATGTGAGCAGTCCTTAAAAACCCCACACAAGAGTTTTCTGGTGATTTCAAGTTCATAACCCATTTTTGCCTAGAACAAGAACACTCGTGAAAAGTTTAGTGTCTCCTGTATACAGTTAGGGGTTCTTTGATTTGGAGTTTCCAGGAGCAGACAATCAGTAGACAATCAGGTTCTCTCCCTAGGGCATAGCTTCAAAAGGTTGGCTTCAGAGGTGAGAATTTATTGTCCTTTTGAATGTTATGATGCTTTCCGGAGATTGCATTAATTCTCTCCTAGACAAGTTATGTACAGTTCCACAATAACACATAAACAATTACATTTTCAATATGGTGGACCCCAAAGGTATTCAACTTAAGGTCATAAGTAGGGCCCTACCAAATTCACAGTCCATTTCTGGTCAATTTTACGTTCAAGAGGATTTTAAAAATTGTAAATGTCATGATTTCAGATATTTAAATCTGAAATGTCATGGTGCTCTAACTGTAGGGGTCCTGACCCAAAAAGAGGCTGTGTGGGATTCACAGGGTTATTGTAGAGGGTCAGGGTATTACTACACTTACTTATGCGCTGCTGTTGACGGTGGTGCTGTATTCAGAGCTGGGCAGCCGGAGAGCAGCGGCTGCTAGTCAGGAGCCAGGCTCTGAAGGCAGCACATCACCAGTAGCAGCTCAGAAGTAAGGGTGGCCTGGTGTGGTATTTGCCACCCATACTTCTGTGCTGCTGCCTGCAGAGCTGGGCCCTCACTCAGCAGCCGCCACACTCTGCCCACCCAGCTCTGAAGGCAGTGCAGAAGTAAGGGTGGCAATACTGTGACACCCTACAATGACTTTGTGACAGCCCCCCTCCCCACAACCCCCTTTTGGGTTGGAACCTCAAGTTTGAGAAATGCTGGTCTCCCCTTTGAAATCTGTATAGTCAGTGGCAGATTAGTCGCTGGGCCAATGGGGTCCATGCCCAGGGATCCCTGCCAATTGGGGGGCCCAGAAAAATGGGCACCCCTGCACCCCGGCCCTCCGGAGGTGTGGGGGTGTGCTCCGCTCCACCCGCCCAGCACTCCTGCCGGGGAGTGGAGTTGGGGAGTAGAGTTGGGGTGTGGGGACTTGCCCCTCTCCACCCATCCAGTGCTCCTGCCAGGGAGTGGGTGGGCAGGGAGGGGCAAGCCTCCATGCCCCGACCCCATTTCCTCTGCAGGAGCACTGAGGCAAGCGGGGGGAACTGCAGGTGGTTGGGGTGGGGAGAGGCCCCCACTTGCTCTGACCCAGGGTCTCAGAAAACCGTAATCCACATCTGTGTATAGTATAGGGTAAAAATACACAAAAGACCAGATTTCAAGGCGGAAACCAGATTTCACGGTCCATGACACATTTTTCATGGCCGTGAATTTGCTAGGGCTCGAGTCATAAGGTTTAATTTAATTCAAAAAGTTTTATCCAGGTTATTATAGGAGATTGCCCCTTTTTGTCACACCTGTAATGCATATTCTTTCTGGAGGAGCAAATGAGAAATGGAATTCTGGATTTTTATCTGTAAATTGCTGCTTTTTTTTTTTAGAAGGTTATCATGTGTATATTACGCCAAGATTAATGGCAGAATTTATGAATGCTGTATAAAATAATACAGCTCTAGAAGAATTTAATGGGGATAATATATAAAACTAAACTGTGTGTCCAAGGTTATTAGGTTTCAGAGTAGCAGCCGTGTTAGTCTGTATTCACAAAAAGAAAAGGAGGACTTGTGGCACCTTAGAGACTAACCAATTTATTTGAGCATAAGCTTTCATGAGCTACAGCTCACTTCATCGGATGCACCAAGATTATTAGGAATAGTAATATCAGAGCAAATATATAATTCACAAACTAGACAAATCTTGAAACTAGGTCTTAGGTGAGAAATAGTGATCTAAAGAAATGATTTCCATGGGAAATGATCAGAAGACCTAAATGAAGATAGAATCAAAAGGCCCAGTGGGATCAGTCCCAAATGAGTCCCAGTATCTCTGGGTCCTGGCATTGAAACTTATTCTCAGTGGTGCATTTTTCAGTCCATAGCTCTTAAGCGGTGGCACACAGCAGTTCCTGTGTTGACAGTGAACATGCAGATATTCTGATTGTGCTGCAAGCAGCAAGTACTTTCTAAATTCTTCCTTTGGACTTCCAGTTGGACTTGGGATTTGCTTTCATGTCAAAGCCTATGTAATAAGACTTTTTTTATTGTATAGAACATTTTTTGCTGGGTACATGGCAATCCTATCCTGGTACCTCACTGCTGTTAATGACTCCTGGTGAGTTAACAGATCAGGAGCAAGTAGGGCAGGTCCACCCTGCAAGCGAAGATGAGATTGTAGCATGGGTAGGCATACCTTTAATCTAGCTAGCATAGATAACAACAGTAGTGTAAATGTGGTGGCACAGGCTTCAGCCCAAGCTAGCCGCCCAAGCACTAGCCCATAGGAAGCCTGGGTACATAATCAGGCAACTAGCCTGCATTGAAGCCTTTGCCACCATGTCCACACAATGCTATTGTTATTCATGTTCATTAGATTATTGTTAGCACAGTTATAGTCATCTGTGCTACAATCACACCCTCACTGGGAGTGTAGACATACCTTTAGAGTGCTGCTGTCACCAAGGAGCATGCAAGCATGTAAACGGCAACCTCATGTATACTATTTGCTCCCTACTTTGTGGTCTGCCAGACAGGGAGTTTTTACTCCTTTTTCTCTCCCCAGTGTCCAACAAGCACCATTTTATGGATAGCAACCTGCTGTACCAGTTCAGAATGAATTTCCGCCGGCGACGGAGGCTGATGGAGTTGCTCCCTGAGAAATCCCGTTTGATGCCAGAAAGTCACGACAGTCCCTTTTGCCTGCGCAAGCAGAACCATGACAACAGAAAGCACACCAGTTTTCAGTCAGGTGACTCCTTGGTTCTGTGCCTTTAACTTCTCCATTGTTTAACTTTTCCTTGAAGATGTGTGATTCCTAAAGCTTGGCCCCCTTCACTTTAGCATGAGGCCGATTTAGTTGAAGAGAAGTGCTCACTGCATATATCATATCCATTAAACAGGTTCTTCTACCTGGTTGGCTTTTCAGAAAATTAGCTGCCTGGGTTGTTTGTTTGCTCTTGTATAAATAAAGGATTTCAGGTTTACATTTTTCCACAGGCAGAAATCAAGCAGCTTGGATGTTTTTCTTTTTTTTAAACTTGCTAAAAAGATTTTTAAAAGCAAAAGTGTTTTGGCATAAACTGTACATTGTAGTTTGGGGGGAAAGAATACCTGAACAAGTAATATACTACAATACACATTAGGAAGCAGGATGAAAATAGGAAGAAAGCAGGGGATAACTGCAGAAAATATTCTGCTTATTAAAATGCCTATTTCACTCTATTGTATTGGCACCTAGAAATCACAGTGATGGAAGCATTACAGAGAATTAAATTAGCTAAAATGATTCATGTGGTAATCCAACATATCAGAGTAAAAATATAATCTTCATGTACAATTCAAGTATTCCTGCTAGGGTGACCAGACAGCAAATGTGAAAAATCTGGACGGGGGTGGGGGGGATAGGAAAAAAGACCCAAAAATCGGGACTGTCCCTATAAAATCGGGACATCTGATCTCCCTAATTCCTGCAGCACATAGGTGAGCGTTCTGACTAGGCAGAGTGTGATAGTATGATTACACTATTATAAATGAAAGCATGTTCTGATGTTGTTATTTTAAACAAAGCAGGGGAAATGTGCCAAAAGAATCAAGACAATTTCCCTTTCTCTCTGTATTTTCTGTCTTCTTTGCACAGTGAGTCCCACCAAGGAGATAAAGATCGTATCAGCAGTAAGAAGGAGTAGCATGAGCAGTTGTGGCAGTAGCGGTTACTTCAGCAGCAGCCCTACCCTCAGTAGCAGTCCCCCAGTATTATGCAACCCAAAATCTGGTAAGCAGATGGAATTGGTACAGATTAGAGAGCATGCAGCTCTCTCTAAAGAGAGTGAGGGTAAATGAGTGACTGTTTGTATTTCTTTATCTAAGTTTGTCTTTTGAGGCATATTTTAAAGATCGATAGATTCACAGATTTTGTGGCTAGTCAAATCTTTATGATTATTTAGTTTGGCCTCCTGCATAACATGGGCCAGAGAACCTCACCCAGTAATATCTGCATCAAACCCATAACTTTGTTTGAGCTAGAGCATATCTTTTTAGAAAGACGCCCAGCCTTATATCCACTCTTACCTCCAGATTGCCATATCAGTTGCCAAACATAAATTCTTCTCAGTTACACAGGTGTGACTTTGCTGGCATTGAACGGGTGAGAAGAAAACTTAGGCTTTGGTAACCACCCGAGTTATTGTGTAAATAACATAGGCCAGAGCAAGCGTAGCAAATGTAGCTTTGAAGATGTTAGGGACAATTTAAACCCTTAAATTAGTTTAGATTTTACACTGCTCTGTGTAAGAATTTAAAGGCAGTCAAGGTTCAAGTTTATTTTCTTTTTAAAATGATTTCCTCGGTCTGACCACAAATGGAAGGTCAGCCATTCATTCATCCACGGCTAAGTTAAAATTGTTTGCACTTGTATTTTTATGAAAGGAAAAAGTAGATCAGGAAACATATTCTTTCAGCCGCTTTCTTTGCCCCAGAGGGAGTCTTGAAGGCCAAAGGAGAATTTCTTGCTCTCCTTATTACCATTAACTTTTTCCAACTTGATATTATTATGGCCTGCGTGTTCTGGATTCAGAAGTACACATGGCTGGCTGAAAATCAAAATGTTAATGGAACTTTAGGAGATTATTATTCACTCCTTATTCATGGCCACAAAAGGCCATGGTTTCACTGAGGTAGCCCTTTAAAAGGGAGAGTAGAACATGGGGCTGCCTCCTCAGTGTGATACAGAAAGCGGTTCTGAATGGAGGGGGAGTAGGGTGTTGGAGCAGGCTGGGGAAGGGGCCAGTGGCTATGTGTAAGCATGGACTTCAGTGGGGCTATTCAGACTTGAAGTTACTGATAGAGGGCCCAAAGAGGCCAGTGGCTGCTGTTCAAATCATGGACTGTTTATTCAGGTTCTGTGCAGGAGACGGGTGAACTTTACTCAGTATACTCAGTATAAGTAGTAGAGATACAAAGAGTGGTAATTTTTTTTTTCTGGCTGTTAGAGCAGAGGTTCTCAAACTGTGGTCCGCGGACCACCAGTGGTCCGTGAGCTCCATTCAGGTAGTCCGCGTATAGTTCCCTCTAAGATGCGCACCTGGGCGGCTGAACACGAGAGAATGAAGGGCGACCCACCTAATTAGTGGAGCCGCGCAGGCGACCTGCTATTTAGGTGCCTGGACCCTGGAGAAGACGCACATGTAAGGTGAGGTGGTGGCCTGGGGGGAATAGCGGTAGGTGGGAGGAGGCAGTGGGGCGAGAAGAGGGTTGGCAGGAATTTGGGATGGGCAGGGTTGCGGCAGCCAGGGAAAGAGGCGACTTTCCCCAGCTCCAGGGCTGCGGCTGCCAGGGAGAGATGGCCCTCCTTCCCAGCCTTAGCGCTGTGGCTGCTGTGGCGGGGGAGACAGGGAGAGATCTCCCTCCTTCCCAGCCCCAGCTCGGGAGCTGCCGTGGCAGGAGAGAGAGAGAGAGAGAGACCCCGTCCTTCTCAGCCCCAACTATGTGGCTGCTGTGGCGGGGGAGAGAACCCCCTCCTTCCCAGCCCCAGCTCAGGGGCTGCCGCGTCTCGAGAGAGAGGGCACATCCGTCACATTAGAAAGGTAAGACTACTGATATTAAAATATGAGTTGTGTGCTTTTATTTGTAAAACAAAAGAAAGTTAATTATTATTAAGGGTTTTTTTATATAGCGCTTTTATCCAAGGCACTTTACAATAGTTAGCTAATGATACAAACAACATTTGGAAAACTCAGTAAGTGTTCCGCTGAGAAACCTCAGCAATTTTTAAGTGGTTCGCAAAAAAAAAGTTTGAGACCACTGCATCAGAGCATTGCACAGCCTGTCTTTTGCCTTGGCTTGGAGTTTTCAGTAAAGTCCTACATTAAAAGAACTTGGTGGGTTCAGTTTGGTCACGTGACTAGAGCCATAATTCAGTAGCGCTAGTGTTCCCCATGGAGGATGTCGTCTTTGTGAATAACATTCATTCTTGTTCATCGCACACTCAAAGTCAACTGCTGTCTACCACTCATCTCCATCTTGCTGTCTGTATGTCCCAGTTTGTGGATGCCACAATGTAATCTTTTTGAGGTGCACCTGTCGGGTATTCTCTCCAGAGATTCTTTGATGGTGAATTCTAAATGGTGAACTTTTGCTCCTGTTAAACCATTCATTCTACCCTGGAAATATTAATGTGACAAGCAGGCTGGCATTTTTGTTGTTGTTGATAAATGTATGCATTATCTTAAGTATACCCACTATTTCCATTCATTTATGGCTATGGTTATGTATGGCACGTGAGTGGTGAGAACAAGGATATCTTAAGACAGCCGATTATAAAGTCTTGGTAGAAAAAAAATATATTGACACCTTCCTTACACAGTGTTTCTGTTTAAAATGAATAATCACTTAGACGTAAATTCTACCTTCAGAACAGTTTAACAGATTTATTTTTGAGTCTCAAACAAGGATCAGAGAGCTGGGATCTACCAGCTTTTCCCATACTTCAAGTAATCATCTGCTAAACGGGAATGAGTTTTTTTAGAAAGCTTCTCAATAGCAGAACCAGAATGATCAGGTGAGAAAAACATTAATAAACTGGACCTAAACCAGTTCTTGGATGCGTTCTGCTGTATTTCATGAGAAGTGAAAACTTAAAGGAAATCTGAGGCACAGGTAGCCCAGTCACAAGGGAAAAAGAAACTATTCCTGAAGGCATAATTTAGGGGAACACTGTGAAGGACACCAGTGAAGATGATTTATCTAATTATGATCAGTTGAACCTGAATTACTGAGTAGTGACATGTTAGCCAACAGAACATGTTGAATTTTCTTGAAAAACATCTTGCAGTACAAAGGTAAGAGTTGATAACTAAAAAGGAGAAAGTTGACCTGGCTTTGATCTCAAAAAGATAGAATGATAGTACTGGCAGAGTCTGCAAAGTTTAACTCTTAAGATAATTTTGTCAATATCCTAGTGAAAGAAATTTTTTTATTAGTATATCTTCCTGAATTCTTTTTTTTCCATATATGGCATTTTAGGACACTTACAGGTATGCTAGAATGTTATCCCTGAAAAATTCCCGCTTGCTTCCATGATATAAGAAAATCAGATGTCATCAGAAATAGTTTATCGCTGAAAACAAGAAGCAAACATAATTATAATTAAAAAAACAGAGGAAGCCAAATGTAATTAATAGAGGGCCTGTGTATTCATTGCCTTGCACTTGGTGCAGTCATTTACACCTGTACAATGTGGCTGTAAAGTGCTACAGTTCTGATTTTGTAGCATTTACACACACTTTACCCAGGAGTAAATGACTGCACAAATACTAATAATATTGTTTGCTGTAGCATAGATTATCTAATCTGTCTCTCTGTCTGAGAAAGAGTTAGGATGCCTGTCACCATAGTATCTCAGTCCCTCCATGCTCCCTTCAGGTAATAAGGATTATACTATATTTGATAGTAATTATCCCCGGAAGGCATAATTTAGGGGAACACTGTGAAGGACACCAGTGAAGATGATTTATCTAATTGTGATCGGTTGAACCTGAATTACTGAGCAGTGACATGTTAGTCATCAGAACATGTTGAATTTTCCTGAAAAACATCTTGCAGTACAAAGCCATGCACTAAGGTCGCAACACATTAAGCCCTATAAATAAAGTAAGAGGGAGAAGACGTATCCCAGAACAGTTCTTTATGAAAGTTTCTTCAGAAAGGTTTGTATTTAATACTCCTTTGTATGTCTTTGCAGTATTAAAGAGACCAGTGACTTCTGATGAACTCTTGATGCCTGGAGCCCCATATGCAAGAAAAACATTCACAGTATGTCTCCAGTACATACCTTTCTTCTATACGTTGTGTAAATTGGTTCAAACAAATATTTTCTGATGGTATAATTAGATCCTAATTACATTTCCTGATACTTGTGCTCTAAAAATCGCAGCCATAAGATTCCATTAATATTAGTTTTATACATGTGGAGTCTGATTCTCCCTTCTATTATTCCATCAGTATGTCAGCCTAACACCATTGACTTTGGTAGAGTGACACTGGCAGAAATCTGGTAATATGTGTATTGCACTAATGCTTCTGAACTATTTTTATTAATACTTAAGATTATAAAGAGATTGGAAATATGTACTGTATTTACCTATCCAGAATTAAAGTTTTAAATGTGAGTTGCATCGGGCCACACTAGACTAATATAAGACTGAAATGTTGATTCATAATCAATAAGAGAGAAAAGAAAAGCCTTTTAAAAAGTAAACTTTTTGAACTTGTTAATTGGAAGCACGGCTTCTCACAGCCTTTAGTCAACATCTCTGATGTAACTTAAAAAAGAAAAGTACCGTAGAAACAAATGCAGTCATTCTGTTGGTGGCTTTCTCCATAAATAAAGATTTAATAGCCCATGCGGAGGGCACTGTAAAGTATTTCTATCCACAGAGCAGCATTAACTGTATGCTGGTGACTACAAGGTGCTGAAATCATGTCTTCAACCACTTGGACTTTACTCTGTGAGTTACATGGACACTGTTGTGTCTTTTTTTCCTTTTCAAGGTTGTCGGTGATGCTGTTGGGTGGGGCTTTGTTGTACGGGGGAGCAAGCCATGCCATATTCAGGCTGTGGATCCCAGTGGCCCTGCAGCTGCGGCAGGAATG
This sequence comes from Lepidochelys kempii, assembly GCF_965140285.1. NCBI lineage: Eukaryota > Metazoa > Chordata > Testudines > Cheloniidae > Lepidochelys > Lepidochelys kempii. Next base: position 24,823,869 of record NC_136381.1, on the reverse strand, counting down.
AAGGTAATTTTTATCAGCTGTTTAGCTAGAGGTTTTCGGTATCTCTCAGGGATGCTCTCTGGCCAGTCACTGTGAGACACCAGCCTTTTGCGTTTTGGGGTCAAATGTTGTTGTTCTCCTCCTCCTCCAGAACTTCACCCTTCCTCTTTTCTTCTCTCTGTCTTGGAGGTTCTCTGACTCTCATTTTCTTTTCTAAAAGCTCTTTAGTGTTTTCTTTCCAAAAATCATTTTCTCTATATTTGATCCTCTCTCTTAGTCTTCTAAAAGGCCTTTCACATCTTTCAAACTGTGTGTGGTTTCTACCCTCCTTCCCCAGCTCCACCTTCTCATTTATTTGGTATTTATGTATCATTTATAATGATATATTGTTAATAATTGCCATACTGCTTCTACGCTGGTCAGGTCCTATATTATACGACACAAAATTGACACTGTTTTCTTTTACTAAGACTGTTTAGCAATTGATTTTTCAAAGTAAAGTCGTTTTGGCCCAGGGCACAATTTTTGGAAAGAAAAAAACGCTAGAGAGATTTTAGATGTCTAATATGAACTGAAATGTTTTCATCCATGATTTTAAAAAAAAATTTCTGTGTGAGGTGTTTGTAGACCTGATCCCAAGTCCACTGAAATTAGTAGGAATCTTTCCATTGACTTTAATGGGCTTTGGGTCAGGCCCTGGAATACATGGACTTAATCATTCTCCTCTAGAGTGGGAAACCCAAAAGCAACTTCATTGTGCCCATATGTGTAAGAACTGGAAGGGAAAGCTGACCGCTGTCTTGCTCCAATGTCCAATCTGAGTCAAGTGCAAAGTGTAAAAAAACAGCATACCTGGTGAAAAATTAATTGTTTTTTCCAAATTCTATCACTTTGAATAATCTTCAATTATGAATAACATAGGTAAAGACTTAAAATATCTTGACAATATCACTTCAAATAGGCCATCTTAGAACGCTAATCCCGCCTAAAGTATAAAGGAGTTACACTTCCAGGACTTCAAACTTATTCCTATTCATGTTGATGGTTGGAACCCTGAACCTAGCAGTTTACTCGAGTGGTTTGTAGCAGTCTTTATTCTCTCTGCATTTTACCAATTTACGATAATGTGGTTCTACTCTGAAATGTGACTTTGTAAAAATAGCTTTGTGGGGTTTCATATTTATTGTCTAAATGACTTCAGCTCTAATTTGCTCATTTCACCAGTAAACGTAGTGGGGTTTTGTTTTAAAGTGTCATCCCTTCACTCTGGGATGATAAACTTAAGCTGGGTTCTGTCCATTTCATGCTTCATCAACTGCAATAGAGGTTTTACAGGCCAAATTATGCCTTCAGGTACACTCATGTAACTTCATTGTCTTCCATTTATGTCCTCAATGATGCACATGCAATGCAGTTGCTGTCAGTGGGAGCTTAATAAACAGTTTGACATACAGGAAGGAATAGAATGCAGCACACTCTTAATTCCACAGCACTCATAGAAGTAAACAGTAAAAACTCATTTGAGTCACTAAAATCAGCAGAAATTGCTCTGAACATACACGCACACCGCAGATCTGATAAGTTCAATGGCGCTATTTTATAGCGTCTCTTTTCAGAGTAGATTTGCACTTTAAACATTATGATCAAACTTTTTAAAAAGTAGGCACCTAATATAGGTGGCTTGATTTTCAGAAGTAGTGAGCACTTACCACTCCTAATGAAATGTGGGTGCTAGGCTCCCCTGGAATTAGGTATTTAATTTGAGTCGCCAGTTTTGAAAAGCTTGGTCTGTTTACTTAATCTGTCTATTTTTCAAAACTCTTCAAAACTTTTAAAGAAAGTATGTGACAATACATTTGAATGTATGCCCGCCGCAAAGTAAATCTTTCCCCTTTTTAGAAGCACAGAGGCAGGCCTATTTCAAATAGAACATTAGGCATAATAACTGCTGGCAGTGAAGCTCTGTTCTGGCGTAAGAAACTTTGTCTGCCAGTATTGCTCTGAGAACTGTACCATAACAGGAAAACGGTCTATGATAAAAAGGGCAAGAATTTGAAGAAAAGCCCAGACTCAGCATGTCACTTGTAGAAGAGTTCATTTTTGGAACTATGCCTTATGCAGTCTTGGCTGATAAAGCCACTTTATTTATTCAGTAGGCAACTCTCTTTAATGGTGGAACAGACGTAGCCACCAGAGTGCACGATGGGAAATACACCTAGTAGAAACTAGTGTTCAGTGCAGGTCTGCTCTTTAGGACCTGCAAATGAGATTAAAAAAAGGTACATTTTTTATTACTAATTTGCTGATTGTCCCTCTGTCCTGTTTGGGGAATTTAGCAGATAGCACTAAGTCTGGGAGGGGGACAAAGATCATTGTTAAAATATGGAGTATACATCTGATGCCCCAGAATAATAACCAGCAAATGAATATTTATAGTTTTATACTAAGAGTTTAATATTACACAATTTGATAGCAATGCCACCCAATCCTTTCCACCCCATAAAACAGGGGTTCTCAAACTGGGGGTCGGGAGTCCTCCCCGCCACCTCAATGCTGCCGAAGACCAGAGCAAGTGAGTGAGTACCGGGGGTGGTGCCTTTTCTTATCTCCACTCCCCCGGCCCGCAACTGAAGACCTGGAGCACCACCGGGTGAGTAAAAATTGAAAAGGCACCAAGGACTTAAAAAGGCACCACTTCTGCTCGGCGGGGGAGCAACTGCTCCCCCGCTCCCTCCCTAGCTACGCTACTGGTTGGGACCCCGAAAGAGGTTGCGAGGTTATTTACGTGGGGGGGTCACAAGCTGTCAGCCTCCACCCTAAACCCCGCTTTGCCTCCAGCATTTATAATGGTGGTAAATATATTAAGAAAGTGTTTTTAAAAAGGGGCTTGCTATGTGAAAGGGGTCACCAGTACAAAAGTTTGAGAACTACTGCCATAAAACATGAAAGCATACTTCAGTTCCCCCTTCCCTGACTTTCAGATGGTAGTAGTGAGATTTGGGATGTGGTATAAGCACTTATACCCCTGCTGCTTTGAGCACTGCTTGGGGATTATGATACAGGGCTCACTCAATACCATCAGGTCTGTCTCCATAGTTCTGCTTTCCGTGTGATCTTTAATGGCAGAGATAGGCAGTCAGCCTCATAAGTCTCTTCCTGCAGCAAGTTGTTTTACATTCACAGATGACTACTTGAGATCTGAGTTCTGAAATGATTCCATTGCAGAGTAAAGGCCACATCCTTAGAGCGACTGCGAAACCACGGCTTCCGTTGATTTCAGTGGCCTTTGAGGGTACATAACAACTCTTAGTATTTGGCCCTCAGACCCTGATCCTGCAAGGTGTTAAATGGCTCTTGTGAGATGACTGCAAAGGGAACTGAGCGTGTCGAAAGGATGCTCTGACTATCTTAGAGGATTGAGGCCCAAGTGACTGAATGAAAGAGACCATGGATAAATATTTATGTAGTGTAATTGCATATTGGGCTGTTGAAGCAGATGCAGTTCACTCCTAGAATTCCCATCTTATACAGAAATGTTACTGATTATATAAAAACACCAATGACATGAGCTGCCCATCTGTTTCCAATTACTACCTGAAAACACTGAAGCCTACTGATATTTTAATAGGATAGTGTGACCAGCTGGCTGCTGAATTTGATAATTACATTAGACAGAGAGTGAATTCAGAAATGCTTTTATTTAGGAAGGGTGAACAATTAAAAAAGTTGGTGACAAATGAGTTACATGGCACACTGTAGCTATGTTCTTAAACACAGGCTATGTGGAGGGGGCAGAGATAAATATATGTAATAACAGAGTGTGGTTAGTGTTATGGTTGGAATATATATGTGTCCTCAATTTTTAAACATAACAACTAAATATAAGAGGCCCAGTTTTCAGGTGCTCAGCATCTGCTGGTCTCATCTACTTCACTGGGTTTGTGGGTGCTCAGCTCTTCTGAAAGATCAGGTCTTTTTATACATAGGTGTCTAAATATGGCCTTAGGAGTCTAAATTCAGTGACCCAGGTTTGAAAGTTTTAACCATAAAACCTGTTCTACAGTAATGTCCAGTTTGGTTTTGACTTAAATTAACAAAAGGAAGAAATTTTCAAATTGAAACTGCAACTCTATCCTTCACTTATCCAACTAGGTATGGCTAGGTGTGGCAGGGATTCAGAGGATTTATAAGCTACATTCTGCAACAGAGACTCAGTTGGAAGATCAGAGAACAGAATTATATTTTAGCTTTGAATGTCCTGTGACTCATGCTGAACAAGAGCAAGTTGTAGTAGCAGGGTAAGTTTTCCTTTATTTATTTTTTCTTAGTGGAAATATATCTTTAAAAAAACAGACAAAAATTGCTTTCAGGCAGTTTGGTGTTAGTTAGCATCATGATGCTTCGAGGATAGTTTGAAGTGTTTCAAACCTCAGTGAATACCTCTGCTATGCTATAAGCAACATGTAAAATGGATTAGTGGCTATTTGCTCTCCAACACTCACTTAACAATACTCACTTAACAGTTGCCATGCCTGCCTTAAGTGGGTGTGACATCATGTTTTGACTTTCCCACTTCGTGACCCATTTCCCTACAGGTCCGCAGTCACTGCTTACTGGTAGAGTATCTTGGTGCATTGGGGGTGACGTGGCCCTAAAATTAAGTTGCAAGACCTCCTGTTCCGGGGCAAATGAAGTTGGCCTAAACAAGTACCTGTCTACCCTCTCAGGCTCTAAAAAGTTCAGGTGGTCCCACTCAAGGGTCTCTTTCTCAGGGTCAATCACCCCTTTCCCCTCAGTGCAGGGTTTTATACCCACCACTGCCATTTGGAGCTGTAGGAGGAGCACAAACCCTTCCTCCACTCTGGATTCCAGCCCAGGGTCCCTAAACCGGGACCCCCAGTCACTGTCCTTTCACTCAACACCCCTGCTTCACTTTCCCCTGGACAGCTTCCTACATGGTCTGCTTCTTCTAGGCCTTCATCCAGCCTCTTTAGCAAAGTCTCTAACAGGCTCTGCTTCTGAGTTACCATCTTGGCAACTGTGAAGGACCTCTCCCAGGTCCTGCCTCAGCTCTCTTGAGCAGAGTGCTCCTCAGCACTCCCTAGCACCTCCTAGCCCTGGTGAGTCTCTCTCTACACTGAGTGCAGGCTGCCTCTTAGTCATCCCACAACCGCCTGGCTCATTCTTGATCATATTATCTCTAACCTCCAAACCCCATGACAGAGGAGAAAACTAGGCTCAGGTGGAACTGGATCTTAAAGGGCTAGCACATCCTGTGACAGTAACCCACAAGGGATTTTTTAAAAATGAGGCTTTAACCCTTACTGAAGTATAAAGAAGGCCTGAAACGTGTTCAGGGGGCGAGTTTCATGCTTGTTTATCACTTTCGAAACATCAGTAGTGTCAGTTCTGGTCTCCCCTGATTTGCTGGAGTATTTTCTGTATTCGGAGGTTTCACAGCTTACTTGAAAGGCTGACGATGTTGAAACCTATGAAATACATAATTTCCCCAAAATGTTCATTAGTCATTGATGTTAAATAGGCATAAACAAAAAGCGTGGGGTGTTCAACCGTCTGACTAACCACTGCAGCTTTCACTCTCTGGACTCCTGTCATCCCAGTACTTCCCAAGGGCTGCTTCTTCATGAGCAAACATGGGACTCAACATTGATCACAAGTATGCAGCCGGGCAGCCTCACCGATGGTAGAACCATTGGAAGCTGCAGGGCACCGACAGTGCTCAGGCAGGTTCAGGATTTGCTGCCACCATTCTCCAACCACACAGGTAAAAAAATATGCCAGATATTTATCGACACTACAACGTCCATTGCTGTAAAGCTGGCACCGCAGTGGTACATATCAGTGGTGAGCTCCCGGCCCCATTTTTGCCGTTATAGAGACAGCTGTAGGTTTTTTTCAGCCACCGTAGAATCTTCCAGAGCAGATCTTTAAGATCTTAATTTAGAGCAGTGGTCTCCAACCTTTTTAGGCCCAAGATCACTTTTTGAATTTAAGGGCAACCCAGGATCTACCCCGCCCCTTCCCCAAGGCCCTGCCCTGCTTCCCCCTCCCCCGGTCGCTCGCTCTCCCCCACCCTCCCTCACTTTCACTGGGCTGGGGTAGGGGGTTGGGGTGTAGGAGGGAGTGTGGGGTGTAGGCTCTGGGAGGGAGTATGGGTGCAAGAGGGGGCTCTGGGCTGGGTCAGAGTGTTGGGGTGCGGGAGGGGGGAAGGGGTGCTGGCTCTAGGAGCGGGGTCAGGGCTGGGGCAGGGGGTTGGGATGCAGGAGAGGGTATGGGGTGCTGGCTCCGGGAGGGGGCTCAGGGCTGGGGGTTGGGGTGCGGGCTCCCACTGGGGGGGCACATACCTTGGGCGGCTCCTGATCGGTGGTGCAGCAGGGCTAAGGCAGGCTCCCTGCCTGCCCTGGCCCCACTCAGGCACATCGGCACCTTCTCCCCATCATGAGCCAGTCCAGCCCCTGCACCCTGTCAGCCAGTAGTGCACCACATGACCACGCCGCTCCCGGAAGGGGCCAATGCGCCCCTGAGCCTCTGGGGTTGGGGGGCATGTGACTCCACGTGCTGCCCCTCTCTGCAGGCACCACCCTCGCAGCTCCCATTGGCCACAGCTCCCTGGTCCCAGCCAATGGGAGCTGCGGGGGCAGTGCTTGCAGGCAGGAGCAGCATGCGGGTACCCCTGCTCCTCCCCACCTCCACGGGGCTGCGTTGGCCACTTCTGGGAGTGGCATGGCACTGCCACGACCGAAGATCACAATAGACTGGGAGAGTCTCCAGGATCAACTGGTCAATTGCGATCTATGGGTTGGTGACCACTGATTTAGAACAAAAAAAAACTTTTTTGAAAAAATAAAAATTTCCTGCATTTATACTGTATAAAGAAGCAAAAAGGGCTCATTTAAACCGTCTACTAATGGCAATATAGTAACTTCTGATATTTGGATTTTAAATTCCTATGCCCAATTTTTGACACAGAAATACTTCTGATGCTAATTTATGGCAGTAATGTGGTTCCTCTGCTCAAATAGGGAATTAAGCAGTGGATTGTATACCATTTAAATTATGGACATTTTGCTGTTGATTGCAACAGGAGCTGAATCAGGCACTAGATGTCTAATTTTGCTGCTATTCATTTTGGAGTCCAATCCTGCTGTGTTTTAGTAATTTCAGGAAATGTTTCTGTTGTTTGTGATTGTTAGTAAACACAATTGACTCCCTAAGAAGATCACTTTTTCATCTTCAAACAAAAAAGCAAAGAAAAATCATAGTGAAAAACAAAAATTCTCTTAATTCTCTTAATAAAGAAGTCTGTGATGGAAAATCTGACCTAGGAGTTGGGTCTACATACTATGTCACTTCCAAACCTTAGTCTGCCTGCTAAATGCAGACCAGCTTTGCCAAAGCTTTCTTTTGCCATCATTCTAGAGTACAATGAGTATAACCAGCAAGTTCCTTGGGCGGTGACCATCTATAACATTAGCAAACGATCTTTAGGTTTATTTAAATCATGCAATATTTCCTCAGCCACCCTTCTTCCTCCTAGTTATTAGCTATTCCCCTTTGGGATTCAACGCCCTTGCCAATATCTTTACCTTGCAGCTACAATTTCTCTTTCATTCTTTTGTGGCAGAATCTTTGAGGTCTGGGGTATGGTTTGAAAATGTCATATCTTTCTGAGTGGCAGGGAACTGCCTCTTTTAGGTGCATGGTAACAAGATGCAAGGTTTCATTGCTGAGTAGCTGGTTGAATCGACCCAACTTGGCACTGAGTGGAGGAGACAGCATTGTGGCTGGGTTGATAGGACATGGGATGTGGCGTTAGGAGATTGGGATTCAATTCCTGCCTTGGCCACTGATTCACTGGGTGACTTTGGGCCAGTCACTCTCCCCATAATGAAACGTAGCTCTCTGTGATCTCAAAGCTCTGTACATACAGACGATACATGCGCATAAGTCTGAAGCATTAGAACAAATTGACTCGGCCTTGTGAGATGATTAACTGATCTCTAGTTCCCTGTGGAGGGGTAACTACATCATAGCTGCACGGATTTTCATGCAAATGGGGGCAATGGAGACTGAAATACCTTGCTTGTGCTCGAGAAACGGCCCCTCCAGAACAGGGAGGAAGGATTGGCGTCCATTGTGTGGAACTTTGTACAGTGCACACTCTGATAAATGTAAACTCCTGGTTCACCGAAGTTTTCCCCCAGAGTTGTGCTACGTTCTTCAGTGCACTCTGGATTTCCTAACCCCAGAGCACAGTAAAGAGTCAGTTTTGCAGAGACTGGCTTTAAAAGGGACACATGCTAGGCAGAGCAGCAGTTGCACAGCTGCTGAATAGTCACGGGGGTTAGGTAACCGGGGTTACACTTTGGAAGCCAACTGGCCCTTGGATTAGGAGACGCAGGTGATTGAGGACAGAATCTTTGCCCTCTCCTGCACCCCTGTGAGGGAACCAGAGGGTAATAAAGCTGGACCTCAGTCTGCTAAGACTCCGGATCTCCCCTTCTCCCCATAGGCCCAGCGGCCTCCAGTAAAAGTCCCATGTCTCTTTACTTCTGGGAGCTGGCCCTTTTGGCCTTTTATCTGCACTGGACATGGGCTGCAAGTTGTGACAAACTAAACATTCATAGAAATCACTAAAGCTAATCTCCAAGTCCTGTTCCTATTGAATCTGATCGCACCTGCATGGTGCTGTGAGGAAGGTGAAAAAACCCACCAGGCCTCTGCTGATTTGACCCCAACAATAAACAATTCCCTCTTGACCCACAAAACTGGCAATCTGTCAGACCCACAGATTGCAGAAAACACAGCTCCTGTATTACAACTACAGGCAGGAAAGGTGAGGAAACTACAATGGAGCAAGAGACTCCAGACGACTAGGGCAAGGGTTTAAATTGAGGTGGGGTGAGCGAGGAGCCAAATTACTCCCATCTCCCTCTGACTGACCAATAGGAGGCAGAGATCTGATGGGGTAGAGGGCACATCCTTATGTCCCTCTGGCATGCACTCCCCGCACCCTTTCCCTCTGAGGCTGTCCACCACCTGACCACCACTTTGCAGTCCAGTCAAATTTGAACAGGGTGAGTGGCATTCTAAGCCAGCCACCATCCTCCAGTTCTGTGAGTTCTGTGAACAGATCTTTTCCCAACACTTGATTTTGGGTGAACTCCCTGGACTATCGCTGCCTGGAATGTCGCTGTTCTGTGGATACCCAGAGGCTTTCAGTTTCCAGTGCTGCAAGTCTTGTATCCTTTGCAAGCACTCAAATTCACCTTTATAATTATTTAATAAACCACTAGACATTAAGGGTGAATCCTGGCCCTGTTGAAGTCCATGACAAAATTCCCATTGACATCAATGGGGCCAGGATTTCACTCTAACTTCCTGTTTTTCTTTGTGCTTCTCTACCTTTGCTTCCTTTCTACTTTTTTGTTTCTTTAGTTGTGCTTTTGCCTATAAGGTTGTTTAAGGGTTGGTCTGTTTCAAAGATATCTTATCAGAAACCCTGTTCTTTGTTTTGAGTGTGTTTTTGATGATTACAAAATCTTCACCCAACTGCAGGCAGATGTCCTTGAGTGCATAGTCATCATGAAGAAGGTAAGAGTTGGGGGGAGAGAAAGACTGCATCTGATTTGATAGACTTTGGACTTCTCTCTGAATTATTGGATGTAAAGTTAGTTTTAAAAAATTTAGCCAGCTTTGCACGGCACTTTCTGTTTGGTCTATGGGCCTTGCTAAAGCTAGCATGGGGGCCAGGCTAAATGACAAAGAAGTACTATTCTCAGTATTCAGGATCTGAAATGTTAGCCCATAAAGTTATAAGGGTAAAATTCACCCCTGTTCAGAGGACTAAGACAGGACCCATGGAACCACAAAGTATGGCTCAAGTGGCACTTAAGTGGGACATAGTTTTTGTCTGTTTAAGATCTCCTGACTCCTAGTCCTTTGCCTGAACTACAGGAGAGATGTTTGTCATGTTGCTAAGTTCACAGTTGGAAGATATTCAGGTACTATGATAATGAGGGTAGTATAAGAATCTACAGAATAGAATGAGTTGGCCTTGTGCATAAGTCTGAATTTCACCATAATTATCATGTTTGCAATTGTACTTAAACATATGGGACCTGAATTCAGTGGAGTTGCACCTGCCTACACCAGATCTGAATCTGACCCATAAAGACTATGTAAAAGAGTACTATGTTTTTGATAACAGTGTCGTTTTTTTAAAAAGACAGTATTATAACAGAGAGCTTTATAGGTCCATAAAAGAAATCAGCCTACTTTCCTTATAAGAACTGAAATATTCCAAAAATATGAATTCTTCATGATGTGTCAGATTTGGTCCCTCAGATTTTGGACCCTCCCTTTGGTCCCCAGTCTGAGTTTACGACTGTGTAAAATGACATTAGAATTTAACCCAGTGTTTGTGTGTCTGTTTTCTAAAACATCTCTGGGAAACAATGAACGTATTATACTTGTGTCTATATGTTACCATCTTTTGATATCAGCTGCAAACACATTTCAAAAAGCTATCTGCTAGCTCTTAGTTAGGGTTGTTTTATTTTAAACCAGGTCACACTTTTAAAATAAAATGTAGGTTTAAAAAAAATTTTGCTGAATAAGGGGGGAGTTTTATGACATTATAGCTCAGATATCCACAGACCCAGGATTTGTGTATCTGCTTTTCTTAATTGTTTCTGAGCCATTACAGCTATATCCATTCAGACAGAGATAAAGCAGTCTTGGTTTCAGCTGCCGTGTAAAACAGTGCTGTGCTTGTGTTTTGATACAACTTCTAAATTCCAGGATGGTCTACAACCCATTAAATGGTGAGATTTAGTGCCAGACAGAGCAGCTGTGACCTTACACACTTGAGCTTTCTCAGGCTACTGCAGATAACTCCTAGACAACAGAGACTGCTTAAATAATGGGGCTGCATTTTAAAAATTGTCCCCTTACTGGATTTCTACAGTGTCAGGAAGGTTGAACATTAAACAAGAATATTAAGGATGGACGTTGTTTAATAAACAGTGAATTTGGGCCCAGTCCTTCAAGACGCTGAATATTTTGAACTCCCATTGCACTCAGCTCTTTGGCACCAGTTAGGATTAGCCCCTTCTAGAACAGTTTAGTTAATGTCTTGAACTCTTTAGATTTATTTTCCTCCATAATTGTGTCATTGTTAGTATTGTGTATACTGTAGTTACTTGGCTTAAATGTTTACAAAGCATATAGGGTTCTGATCAGCTTGACCTACTTAATAGAACCCTGCATCACAATTCTTACTGTGTTTTGTTGTTGTTGTTCAAGATACAAGCTGTCATCGTTTAACTATATTGATGAATAATTAGGAAAAGATGTTGGGTTAAAGCTATGGCTCTATTTAGCTAGTCATACCCAATCAGAAACAATTGCACTTTTGTTTGTGAAAACAAGGAGAGCAGCTGTTTGACTTAAAAAATGCTGAATACCACTTATGCGCATTACAGGCTCAATTCTGCTCCTGACTGCCTTTAAATCCGATCAATTTTGGAGACTTCTCTACACTTCAAAGGAGGGGCCCCCTGAGGAAAAAACCCCTATGTGCAGAATTAGAGTTTGAGCAAGGCATTCCCAGTTCTTCTTCTATTATTGATGCAGTACTTCACCCAGACTTTCATTTCTCTTTTCATTTAAATGATAAATAAAGTGTCTATGTTAGGCCTCAAAGTGCCATATACAATAAATGATAATAGTCCTTAAAGCCAAGTATACAATTAGTGAGTTTCTGAGGAAGCTTTCCCAATGCACCTGAATCTAGATCTAATTTACCTCCTGGTGTTTCGTCTTGGTACTTTTGCTGACCGTGCTGTTTCAGTCATTCTAAGTTATAAAGTGAGTTTTCATCTGCACACCGATTCCCTATTAGTCTTCCAAGGCAGTAGTCCCTATCTTTCCTTATTCCACAGATCTGGTTTTGGAAGACTCCCATTCAGGACTCTTATGCTCTGATTCTCCAAGTACTTACACATGCTTAACTTTATGCATGTGAGTAACCCTGTTGACTTCTGTGGGATTACTTATATGTATAATATTAGGTTTCAGAGTAACAGCCGTGTTAGTCTGTATACACAAAAAGAAAAGGAGTACTTGTGGCACCTTAGAGACTAACCAATTTTTTTGAGCATGAGCTTTCGTGAGCTACAGCTCACTTCATCGGATGCATACCGTGGAAACTGCAGCAGACATTAAACATGCAAAAGTATTGTAGGCTCCTGGGCTTAGTGAATATTATTACTACTTTCTAACAATGTGCTTTGAGGATTGAAGCTGGTTGTCCTCTTCTTGATGTGCAACTTTCTAAATTGCACTCCTGTTACAAAACATTTGACAAACACCAACCAATTAATTGGCACAACAACCCCTATCGGGTAGGTCAGTCCCTTTTATAGATGGTAAGAACTGGACATACAGGAGCTCAGTGACTTGCACAGGGTCACAGAAGCTGTCCGTTGCAGAGTGGAGAATAGAATTCAGATCACCTAACCCCAGGACTTTCTTTCTTCATTTTGTCTATTTTGCCCATTCTAATTATTTGATTTAAGTGACTTTATTCATGGGATTTACAGAAGTGTTGGCCTAACTCCACTCCCAGTGTAATCAATGGTCAAATTCCCATTGCCTCCACTTGGAGCCTAGGTAAGCTGATGCTCAGTGCTGTTGAATGTCCAACCTTATTTTAGTTACTTTATTATGTAGCTACTTCAGTTACTAATTTTGTCCCTCAGTCATAGAGGCCTCTGGGTTTGGTGCACCATAAAAAATAAATTACCTTTTAAAATGCACTTACTTTATTCTAAACAATCCTGCAGAAAAATGTCAACTTTCACATTTAAATGGCCTGATCCCACAGTCCTTATTACAAAAACAAAAAAACTCCCATTACTCCAAACTCCAGTGAGATTTTTGCCTGAGTAAAGACTGAAGGATAGGGTGCATAGGAATTGTAATGTGGACACATTTGTTATTCCATAAATGAAGTTATTTTTCTTTACTGGAAATTGCCCCACATTTTCTAATAAGCATTTTCTGGGAACACTGTTACAACATTAAGCAAGCTTAAAGCTTCAATAGAGATTGAAAGAGAATTGCAGTTCTCTGGAGAGCTAATCCTGTGTTTTATGCAAGAACTGGATCCTGGCCTACTTCCACACCGCCCACTCTACAGCCAATTACACATTTGCTAGGGATATTTACAGAGCAGAACACACAGCTGCAGTTGAGTCTCTTTTACTGCAGTAAACTCAGATATGTTGAAAAGGATGTTGCTCATATTTAAACCTTTGGATTATGTACAGTAGTAGTCAAAATGTGATGTTCCGGCCCTCATTGTACTTATACAACAGGGATTTCATGAAGCACGTTTGAGGGATCCAAAATGCTAAATTGCCAGGTGGTTTTTAGGACCTCTGATTTTATCTCCTTCCCTCTATCAATATGACAATGTAAAGATTAAGAGGGTGGAAGCAGGCCATCCCAGAACAGCTTGTGTTTCCCTTTATTTGGAGGGGGCAAACATACATCTTTCCTTGGGTCTTTTCTGACAGTATCTCAGTTCAGGGTGCTTGTGAATACGGTTATTTGTTCAACATAGGATGAGTTATTTCAAGAACTTTGTTATGAGTTGGACAACTGAAGGTATGAACATTTTCACTTACAAGATCATAAATTAGATTCTGTACATTATGCTTCTTACAAGGCAAAATAATAAACAAACAAACACAAAGGGTGTCGTTTATTGCTCCTCTGTGACATTTAATGATTACCTTAAATTGGATGGGGAGTATTTTTAAAAAATCTTTTAAAAAATTTTGTATTAAAACTAGATTTCCATTCTTTTCTTGGAGGACCCTGACAAGTTCTTTGGAGGGTCTTGATCTCACGGCAGGAAGCTTGCATGAGTTGAGGTTCTCTCTAGCCTCAAATAAGCAGCGAGCGGATACCAAGTTTTACATTAGAACCTCAGAGTTACAAACACCAGAGTTACGAACTCACCAGTCAACCACGCACCTCATTTGGAACTGGAAGTATACAATCAGGCAGCAGCAGAGACCAAAAAAAAAAAAAAAAGCGAATACAGCACAGTACTGTGTTAAACATAAACTACTAAAAAAAAAAAAATAAAAGGAAAGTTAAGTCAATGTTCAATTGTAAACTTTGAAAGAACAACCATAACATTTTGTTCAGAGTTGAAAACTTTTCAAAGTTGTAAACAACCTTCATTTCTGAGGTGTTCATAACTCTGAGGTTCTACTGTACATGTTTCTTTAAATTTTTTACCAGTTGAACATCCCCTTCCTCTCAGTTGAAGGCTGAGAGAACTGCAGTTCAGGTTTCATGCTCATGTGATATCACCATCCAAGTCTTCCAAATATCTTGCCTAAATCCTCCAGCAAAAAGATGAGAAGTCAGTACCTGATATTTTTAACAGAAAAGTAATCCAAAAAAAATTATATCACCATTATATATAACAAGGGACAATACAAGGTGACAACTTTTTCCATGTGCTTTGCAGTTCATCTTCAAGATTTTAACGCCTACAAATGACAAGCTGTGCTCTTGTTTAAAGTGTCTAGGATCTGGGTATAGCCTGGGCAGAAAATCCTTGCCCTATCCAAGTCAATAGGAGTTTTGCTAGTGACATCAATGGAGCCAGAATTTCACCCCTGGTGTTTTAATTTTTTTAAAGTGGTGACATATGACAGCAGAAGAAGGCCTAATTCTGAACTGGTTAGTGGTTTTTTTCACTTCGCTAACATGTAAATCTGAAAAGGTTTGACACCCATCACTGCCACATCTAATTTATTTTTTAAATGATATGTGCAGTTGTGGTACCAACCCATCCACAGCATGAATTAAACAAAAGTTGTTATTTATTATTTTTATTATCATAGTGCCTACAAGCCCAGCATCAGACCAGGAGTCCTACGGCTGTCATCCTTCTATGATTGTCCTGGAGTCTCCGGAATTAAAGGATTCATTTTTAATTAAAGATTATGTCATGTGATGAAACCTCCAGGAATATGCCCACCCAAAATTGACAACCCTAACCAGGACCCCACTGTGCTAGGTGCTGTAGAAACCCAGAACAAAAAGGCAGTCTCTGTCCCAAAGAACTTACAAAAGCATTGTTCCATTTTCTCCTTCAGCAGAAACAAGTTCAGATGGCTTGTGGTGGTTTCAGGGGATACTTCGGTCTCTAGTGTTGGGTGCTAACAATATTTGGAAGGATTTTGGAGAACTAAAAATACCTGGACTCTATCCAGCACTATATCCAGGTATTTTCAGAAATTATCTATTGATGGAAGTATCCCCTGAAACCCAACAATCCATTTGAACTTGGTTTTGCTCTGGAAGAAAACTGAATCATACTTGTGGCAACTTCATGAACTAGAAATTTGCTGTTAATTGGGTGGTACCACAACTGCACAGATAATGAGTATGGGTGAAATCCTGGCACTGTTGAAGTCAGTAATGACTTCACTGGGCCCAGGATTCAAACTGTATCATTGCATAAAAAAGGGAAGAATGAGAATCTGGGGAACTACAGACAGTCAGCCTCACCTCAGTCCCTGGAAAAATTATGGAACAGGTCCTCAAGGAATCCATTTTGAAGCACTTGTAGGAGAGGAAGGTGATCAGGATCAGTCAACATGGATTCACCAAAGGCAATTGATGGCTGACCAACCTGATTTCCTTCTATGATGAGATAACTGGCTCTGTGGATATGGGGAAAGCAGTGGATGTGATATATCTTGACTTTAGCAAAGCTTTTGATAACGGTCTCCCACATTATTCTTGCCAGCAAGTTAAAAAGGTATGGACTGGATTAATGGTCTGTAAGGTGGCTAGAAAGCTGTCTAGATTGTCGGGCTCAAAAGATAGTGATCAACGGCTCAATGTCTAGTTGACAGCAAGTATCAAGCGGAATGTCCCAGGGGTCGGTCTTGGGGCTGGATGATGAGATGGAATGCACCCTCAGCAAGTTTGCAGATGACGCTAAGCTGGGGGAGAGAGGTAGATACATTGGAGGGTAGGGATAGGGTCCAGAGTGACCTAGAGAAATTGGAGGATTGGGCTAAAAAAAATCTAATGAGGTTCAATAAAGACAAGTGCAGAGTCCTGGACTTAGGACAGAAGATTCTCATGCACCGCTACAGGCTGGGGACTGACTGGCTTAGCGGCAGTTCTGCAGAAAAGGACCTGGGGATTACAATGGACGAGAAGCTGGATATGAGTCAACAGTGTGCCCTTGTTGCCAAGAAGGCTAACGGCATATTGGGCTTCATTAGTAGGAGTATTGCCAGCAGATCGAGGAAAGTGATTATTCCCCTCTATTCTATTCAATCTATTGGGGATTGGTCCTGCTTTGAGCAGGGGGTTGGGCTAGATGACCTCCTGAGGTCCCTTCCAACCCTGAGATTCTAGGATACACAGGACATAAGTACTGTGCCTAACTTGAAGCTTAGGCTCAAATAAACCTGTAAAAAAAAAAAAAAATTGATGATTTAACTGGGAATTGGTCCTGCTTCAAGCAGGGGGTTGGACTAGATGACCTTCTGGGGTCCCTTCCAACCCTGATATTCTATGATTCTATGATTCAGCACTGGCAAGGCCACTTCTGGAGTATTGCATCCAGTTTTCGGCCCCCCACTACAGAAAGGATGTGGACAAATTGGAGAGAGTCCAGAGGACAGCAACAAAAATGATTAGGGGGCTAGGGCACATGACTTATGAGGAGAGGCTGAGGGAATTGGGCTTATTTAGTCCGCAGAAGAGAAGAGTGAGGCGGGAGGGATTTGATAGCAGCCTTCAACTACCTGAAGTGTGGAGGAGGGGTTCCAAAGAGGATGGAGCTCAGCTGTTCTCAGTGGTGGCAGATGACAGAACAAGGAACAAAGGTCTCAAGTTGCAGTGGGGGAGGTCTAGGTTGGATATTAGGAAAAACTATTTCACTAGGAGGGTGGTGAAGCATTGGCATCGGTTACCTAGGGAAGTGGTGGAATCTCCATCCTTAGAGGTTTTTAAGGCCTGGCTTGACAAAGCCCTGGCTGGGATGATTTAGTTGGGGTTGATTCTGCTTTGAGCAGGGGGTTGGACTAGGTGACCTCCTAAGATCTCTTCCAACCCTAATTTTCTATGATTCTATGATAAATGTATTTTTTAAAATAAAAAGTGATCTGCTATTTTGTATCTGTTAAAACTGCACTTTTGGTACGAAATGGTAGCAATTTGTAAAACTGCTTGGACTTCCTAAAAAAAGAAGTACAAATGGTCTCTAATTTTCTTTATCAGCACTGGTTGTTGACACGGAAGGGAAAAGAACAGAAACCAGTTCCAAGTTAGGGTCTTATTCTGCTATTTTGTGAATGTATTGCCAGGTTTTCTCGTAATATAAATGATGAGATGAAATTCACCCCTGCTTTAATGCTCTTTACTTCAGTGGCCTCACTAATATTTGCTTTCAGGCATCTATAAAATTAAGTGCTTCTTTGGGACTGTTCCAGTGAAATTCTGCAATACTCACTTATGCCAAGTGTTGCTGCAGGAATTTCTAGGAACTTCTTATCTTTCAAGACTTTCTCTCAAACTTAAAACATTGTGCATACTAAAATCAAAGAAACAATGTTAAGAACAGTTTTGTAAAGGGAAGGAAAGCTAATGTTAATTGTAAAATCAATACAAAAATGTTGTTTTAAGAACTAAATATTTGTTTGTAAATGGTCGTCATATAATATTAGTGAATTCTCAGATTATCAGTAGGCAGATGGCCAGTAGGAATGACTAGTTTTAAAAAGTTCTGGGTGAAATCCTACCCCCAGAAGCAGTCTCTGATCCAAACTACAATTTCAGCCTCTCCTTCTGAGATCTCCGTGTGGATGTCTAGCCATCAGTTCAAGCTAAACTCATGGCTAAAACTGAGCTCTCAGTCTTCCCCCCAACCCCTCCCCACTACCTCCCTTGCTGCCCCTCACACTTGGGAGGAACTCCCCATAAAAACCTTCCAAGCTACCTCATTACTACTACTAGGTTTAGGTTGGATATTAGGAAAAACTTTTTCACTAGGAGAGTGGTGAAACACTGGAATGCGTTGCCTAGGGAGGTGGTGGAATCTCCTTCCTTAGAAGTTTTTAAGGTCAGGCTTGACAAAGCCCTGGCTGGGATGATTTAATTGGGGATTGGTCCTGCTTTTGAGCAGGGGGTTGGACTAGATGACCTCCTGAGGTCCCTTCCAACCCTGATATTCTATGATTCTATGATTAACCTTCTTCAGAACCTTCCTTAAAACTTTGCCATCATGCCTACAAGGAACTGGATAATAGTTAGGTTTGCTGAGACCACTGCTTGTCATGCTGACCAATATTGTCTCACTGTTTCCTTGTGATCTTCCATCTGTCTATATCCCTCTGGTGTCTCTTGCGTTATACGTGTAACCTCTCTGGGGCAGGGTCTTTTTGTTCTGTGTACAGTGCCTAGCACAATGGGGGCCTGTTACATAACTAGCATCCCAGGCGCTGTGGTAATACTGTACTGTAATTAATAGTAACAATAGAACTCAATGACAAAACTCCCACTGACTACAATGAGGTAAGGATTTCACAGTAAAGTTTTTGACTCAGCCTGCTAATTGTGCACACAGCTATTCTGTGTAATGTATTCTGTGTTCCTGTCACTGTTACTCTCATCTCTTCCTCCCCTGCACTGGTTCCTTGTTTATGCTGTTATACTAAGGTTGCCAACCCTCCAGGATTGGCCTGGAGTCTCCAAGAATTAAAGATTAATCTTTAATTAAAGATTATTAGGGCTGTCGATTAATCACAGTTGACTCACGTGATTAAGTCAAAAATATTAATCGCAATTAAAAAAATTAATCGTGATTAATCTCACTGTTAAACAATAGACTATCAATTGAAGTTTATTAAATATTTTGGATGTTTTTCTATATTTTCAAATATATTGATTTCAGTTACAACACAGAATACAAAAAGTGTACAATGCTCACTTTATATTATTTTTTATTACAAATATTTGCACTGTAAAAATGATAAACAAAAGAAACAGTATTTTTCAATTCACCTAATACAAGTACTGTAGTGCAATCTCTTTATCATGAAAGTGCAACTTAAATATATAGGGTTTTTTTGTTACATAACTGCACTCAAAATCAAAACAATGTAAAACTTTAGAGCCTACAAGTCCACTCAGTCCTACTTCTTATTCAGCCAATCGTTAAGAAAAACAAGTTTGTTTACATTTATGAGAGATACTGCTGCCGGCTTCTTATTTACAATGTCATATGAAAGTTAGAACAGGCATTCGCATGGCACTGTTGTAGCCGGCATCACAAGATATTTAGGTGTCAGATGTGCTAAAGATTCATATGACTCTTCATGCTTCGGCCATTGTTCCATAGGACATGCTTCCATGCTGATGATGCTTGTTAAAAAAATAATGTGTTAATTATATTTGTGACTGAATTGCTTGGGGGAGAATTGTATGTCTCCTGCTCTGTTTTAGCTGCATTCTGCCATATATTTCATGTTGTTGCAGTCTCAGATGATGACCCAGCACATATTGTTCATTTTAAGAACACTTTCCCTGCAAATTTGACAAAATGCAAAAAAGGTACCAATGTGAGATTTCTAAAGATAACTAGAGTGCTCGGCTCAAGATTTAAGAATCTGAAGTGCCTTCCAAAATCTGAGTGGGACGAGGTGTGGAGCATGCTTACAGAAGTCTTAAAAGAGCAACACTCCAATGCGGAAACCACAGAACCCAAACCACCAAAAAAGGAAATCAACCTTTTGCTGGTGGCATCTGAGTCAAATGATGAAAATGAACATGCGTCGGTCCGCTCTGCTTTGGATCGTTATCGAGCAGAACCCATCATCAGCATGGACGCATGTCCTCTGGAATGGTGATTGAAGCATGAAGGGACATACGAATCTTTAGCACATCTGACACCTAAATATCTTGCGACACTGGCTACAACAGTGCCATTCGAATGCCTGTTCTCACTTTCAGGCGAAATTGTAAACAAGAAGCAGGCAGCATTATCTTCTGCAAATGTAAACAAATGTGTTTGTCTGAGCGATTGGCTGAACAAGAAGTAGGACTGATTGGACTTGTAGGCTCTAAAGTTTTACATGGTTTTATTTTTGAATGCAGGTTTTTTTGGTACCTAATTCTACATTTGTAAGTTCAACGTTCATGATAAAGAGATTGCACTAAAGTACTTGTATTAGGTGAATTGAAAAATACTATTTCTTTTGTTTTTTACAGTGCAAATATTTGTAATAAAAATAAATATAAATGAGCACTGTACACTTCGTATTCTGTGTTGTAATTGAAATCAATATATTTGAAAATGTAAAAAACATCCAAAATATTTAAATACATGGTATTCTATTATTAACAGTGCGATTACTCGTGATTAATTTTTTAAACCATGCGATTAATTGTGATTAATTTTTTAAATCTCTTGACAGCCCTAAAGATTATGTCATGTGATTAAATCTCCAGGAATACGTCCAACCAAAATTGGCAACCCTATATTACCCCGACCTGTCACATCTTGTCTCAGACACCAGTCCTGTAACCACAACACACGGGCAGACCACTGAGCTTGCATGGAGTACCACTGAAGTCCACAGGGCTTCATGCTGGCACACGTGTCTGCCAACATAGATCCAGTTGCAGGATCAGGGCCATAGGGTTATAAAATCTTTGGGACCGGGACTATCTCTTACTATGTGTTTGAATAATAGCACAGTGATGCCTCAGTTCCAATTGAGTTCTCTTGGCATTACTTAAATACATGTTATTTTTATTATGATAATGACTTTGCAATTGGATAGAAAATATTTTAATGCTTTAAAATTTTTCGTGGAGATTCTTACCTCAGCAAAGCAAATCTAAGCTGCTAACTTTGAAATAGCAGGTTACTGCAAAGCTCTGCAGTTTGTCCCTGTAACACCCCACACTTGTAAACTTAAAGAAATTTTAAATGAAGCAAGAGAGAGCATTTTCACTATTCTGTTACTTAATTTTTCACTAGTCTGTTACAGTAATTTACACTTTACTGCTTAGATATTGTAATATCTCCACTGGTTATGCATGCATGCTAGCAAAATGGTGTTTCTTTGTTCTATATCCACTCATTCCTTGAAGTTCCAGGAAGCGTGACACTGAAATCTCATCTCATATCAGGTTCCCTAAAGATCTGTATGAGGAAATGATCAATAAAAGGCCCTCTGAGGAACTTTAACTTCAGTTTATTATCCGTCATATTAATCTATGGAAACGGAGAGAATTTTGCATGTTTATGGTACAGTCATCTAACAGCTGTAGTTGCAAGCTGAAGATATGTGAGGATTATTATTTTTTGTAATATTAAATCATAGTTAGTTTGTAACCCAGGCTCCCAAAAAACTCATAAAATAAGTAGGAAGGCCCCACCTCTTTCATTTTGTAACTCCCATCGAGACAGCAATACAATATTAGCTATTTGTGTGGAGGATTAACAGTAAGTAAAACAAATGAGACCATACCACGTTTCATAAGTACATAAGTATGGCCATATTGGGTCAGACCAAAGGTCCATCTAGTCCGGTATCCTCTCTTTAGACAGTGGCCAATACCAGGTGCCCAGAGGGAATGAACAGAACAGGTAATCATCAAGTGATCCATCCCTGGTGCCCATTCCTGGCTTCTGGCAAACAGAGGCTAGGGACACCATCCCTGCCCATCTTGGCTAATAGCCACTGATGGGTCTATCCTCCATGAATTTATCTAGTTCTTTTTTGAACCCTGTTATGGTCTTGGCCTTCACAAGATCCTCAGGCAAAATGTTCCACAGATTGACTGTGCGTTGTGTGAAGAAATACTTCCTTTCATTTGTTTAAAACCTGCTGCGTATTAATTTCATTTGGTGGCTCCTGGTTCTTGTGTTATGAGAAGGAGTAAATTTCTTATTTACTTTCTCCATTTGATGCTTATTAACTTTTTCCATTCAATGTTTCATTTCCATTTGATGCACATTATCATTTTAAGACTACATTGCACAGGAAATATTTTAAAAGGAATAAACCTTACCGATAAGTTTTACTTTAGAATATACAGCAGGTAAAACAAGTGTCAGTCATTCAGCCTCCAAAGATTGCATTAAGCCACAAGAGACCATGTTTTTGCTGTAACTCTGTTTTAAATCAACAGGACTATTATACTGAAGCCAGAACTATAATCCAGTGAAACTCGATACAGTTTTGGAAAGCTGCAGAAGGCATTAGAAAATACTTTGGGGGGTTGAGAAAGAGATCACTTTTTCATCTTTAGACAGAGTCAAAATCTGTATTGTAAACATTTTAAATGATAGTTAAGAAATAGCTTTGGGTGGGCTGATGCGTTACCCTTTTCAGCCAAGTTTCTTAAACTGATAAGGACTTGTCTACATGAACTTTTAGTTTGTGGCAACTTGGGGTATGAATGTACCTCAACTAGCTTGCCATGCACTAACTGTCCTGTGAACTCTGTTGACACACACTAACACTTAGCACACTTTGATCTACCCTGATTTGAATTGGGACTAGATTAATACACACTAATGAACTGTTAGTGCATGTCATCAGGGTCTGCAGGGACAGTCAGTACTCAGCAGGCTAGTGCAAAGTAGATTGCCATAAATTAAATGTTTGTGTAGACCACTTTAACTATGTGGTTCTGTGCAGTCCTATGCTGGTATAGTCAAAGTCGCACAACTCCCTGATGTGGATGCAGTTATACCAATATAAATGTGCTTATACCAGTTGTAGCTTATTCCCATATGGGAAAGGAAATAAACTATATGAGTATAAGGCACCTTTATACTGGTATGTCTGCATGCACATTAGAGGTTGTACTGTTATTATTTTGGTTAAAATCATAATCCTAACTGCCATAGTTATACTGGTACAAGATCTTTGTGTTCACCAGGCCTAATATGGCAAGTGAGAAATCTAGCAAGCAACATGCTAGCCCGTTTGTTAAGCCCCTTGTCAGCAACTGTCATGCAATATTTCAGTCAACATTTCAGAAATTGAACAACAATATTTTTTAGAAACTGGATGACAGCAGAATAATAGCTCCCTTGTTTAAAATGGTTAGGTTCCCCCCCCCCCAGGGGCTTTCTCCCCCTCCCCTTTGTTTCTTTAATAAAAAATGAAGGCAGTGGTCTTGTCCATCTTGTGACTTCTTGACAAAGCACATACTGTCTAGGCATATTATCATCAAAACTCCAGTAGAATCATCATCCCACTTTGCTGACTGTCCAGGCTACCAGCAAGGCTGAATTCCAGGTGTCCACATCCTGGAATGCACTGGAGTTTGCGGGGGGTGAGATAGGGAGAGAGATCTAGCCTGACGTTAGAGATGTCTACTGCAGGTTCCTGTAATGGCACACAGGGTCTGAAGAGTGAAGATGAAATAGGGTGACTAGAATTCATAATGTATAGGGACAGTCCTGATTTATATAGGTTCTTATTACCCCTGTCAAGGTTTCTTCTCCACTCTGAACTCTAGGGTACAGATATGGGGACCTGTATGAAAGACCCCCTAAGCTTATTCTTACCAACTTAGGTTAAAAACTTCCTCAAGGTACAAACTTTGCCTTGTCCTTGAACCCTATGCTACCACCACCAAGCATGTTAAACAAAGAACAGGGAAAGAACCCACTTGGAGACGTCTTCCTCCCCAAATATTCCCCCAAACCCTACACCCCCTTTCCTGGGGAAGGCTTGATAAAAATCCTCACCAATTTGCATAGGTGAACACAGACCCAAACCCTTGGATCTTAAGAACAATGAAAAAGCAATCAGGATCTTAAAAGAAGAATTTTAATTATCGAAAAAGTAAAAGAATCACCTCTGTAAAATCAGGATGGTAAATACCTTACAGGGTACTCAGATTCAAAACATAGAGAATCCCCCTAGGCAAAACCTTAAGTTATAAAAAGACACAAAAACAGGAATATACATTCCATTCAGCACAGCTTATTTACCAGCCATTTAAACAAAAGGAAATCTAACACATTTCTAGCTGGATTACTTACTAACAAGTTCTAATACTCCATTCCTGTTCTGTTCCCGGCAAAAGCATCACACAGACAGACAGATCCTTTGTTCCTCCCACCTCCAGCTTTGAAAGTATCTTGTCTCCTCATTGGTCATTTTGGTCAGGTGCCAGCGAGGTTGTCTTAGCTTCTTAACCCTTTACAGGTGAAAGGGTTTTGCCTCTGGCCAGGAGGGATTTTATAGTTCTGTATACAGAAAGGTGGTTACCCTTCCCTTTATATTTATGACAACCCCCACCCCCTGTCCCGATTTTTCACACTTGCTGTCTGGTCACCCTAAGATGAAATCACAGAGGCCATACTGTTCATAAGATTTGAGAGCCACATTAATACATTAATACTGTAGCCCATGAAAGCTTATGTTCGCATAAATTTGTTCGTCTCTAAGGTTGCCACAAGTACTCCTGTTCTTTTTTATTAATACTTTGGATTTTTATAGAACCTTTCAGTAAATAATATAAAATAAAATATAAAAATACTGTACAAAACAACAGCCCCATGAGATACTCATTTTGCTGAAAGGGATATTGAGGCACAGAAGTTAAGTGACTTAGCTAAAGTCACAAAGAATCAGTGGCAGAAACAGTAATATAAATGAGGTACCCTATTTCCCAGTTCTCTGTTCTAATTATTATATCACATTGCCTCCCTAAACCACAACAGATTAGAATATAAACATCTTTCACAGTTAAAGTGGGTTTAATGTGCACTCATTATCAGTTATGAATAAGGTAAATTCACGATGAAAGTATCCTTTTCATGAGACATTCCTGTGACAATTATTTTACTTACAGTAAAAAAACAAACAAACCGTAATGCAATACCTTTAAAAAACATTGATACAAAAACTATAAACATTATGACTTTATAAAATACTTTGAGTTGACTCAGAGGTGGCTGCATTTCTCTGCAGAATGAATAACATTGTCTTTTTCTTTCAATCCACAGTTCTGGCCTTTTTAGCATGCATGAATGGCATGGCCTCCTCCTTTCTGGGTGATTCTGTCTGACTCTTTTAAGTGTTAACTACATCTGGTCAGATATTTTGCATCCGAACATTGTTTGATAGTGGCCATTTTTCATTGAAAATTTTCATTTTGTTTGATTAAAAAACCAAAAATAAATAAATTTATAACTGAAAACGTTTCACTTCCTCAAATTGGTCAGTTTTTCGATGAAAATCTGAAAAATGTTTTCAGGGAATTTAAAAAAAAAATGAGTTTTTCTAAAAATTTCCTGCAAAAAAAATAAATAACTGGCACTTTCTGACTAACGCTAGTGCTAAGTGACTTTAACTCTCATTGATAATAGGTACTTAGCATCTCACAGAATTGGTCTCTTAGAGTGAAATCTTTGCCATTGACTTCAGTGGGATTAGGATTTCACTTTTAGGCCCTGATTCTATGCCCGTAGGCAAACACGTATGCATGTGTTTAATTTGACTGCTATTAGTGCTATTGATTTCAACAGCACTAATCAGGGCTTTAGCCTGTAGACTGCTTGGGTTCAGAGTCTTATTGTCCTATAGATTTGTAAAGCACCATGTGAATCATGGTATTATATGAAAAATTGAATGATAGGAGTAGTTAAAAATTCCACATTTTTGAAAGATCCTGCCGTTTCCAGTGATATTCCTGACATCTATAATTAGAAATTAACCTTTTAGTGGTGGAATCCTTCAAAACTATAGAACTCTTATGTGTGCCAAATATAACTCTTGTCTGTTTTCATACAAAAAAAATTATTCCTATGGATAAAAAGGCCCAGGGAGGGAGAAGCATAAGCATAACAGTCTTATCATTCTGGTTTGCTTTGGCTGGTTCTGGTAAAGTTCAGTATCCAACACCATAGTGTCTAAATGCCTGAGTCTCCATAGTTATCGGAATTGAGCTGATTGCTGCTATCCTCTGTTATTTCTTCTTTGACTTTCCAGTGTAGGGCCTGATCTAATGCCCACAGAAGTCAATGGAAAGACTCAGTGAGTTTTAAATCGGGTTCTTAGGTACTTAGCATCTGGTTGAATAGTCAGTCAGGCGCCTGCCTCATTACCTATCCCTTTTCATCTTTTCAGACATAAGAAGCAAGTGAGTTAAACGGGGAATTAACTCCTTGCATATTGGTATATTTGAACTCTTTCAGTGAGGTATTATTATTATTTTATTTTTCATTTATTTACTCTTTATTTATTGGCAGGGTATCAGCAGATGTGAAAAAATGTATGAATTTTACCCACTGGAGAAATGAACCGATTGAGTAGAATACAGTGTCAATATTGTAGCATCTGCTACCACAAAGAGAAGCCTAAGTCCACCGCAATTGTAATACACCCCTTTTCTTTTCTCTGTAGGTCTGTCAGTTTGTGGTTTCTGTGAATGGACTCAATGTTCTCCATGTGGACTACAGGACAGTGAGCAATCTCATTCTGACTGGCCCTCGAACTATTGTCATGGAAGTGATGGAGGAATTAGACTCCTGAGAAGGAAATTTCCTCGCTGGAAGCTGTGAATAGAAATAGAAGAATCAGTGCAAAGCCAAACAACACAAGGGGGCGAAACCTTGCCTTGTCTAACTAGATTATTTTGTCTTTCAGGTGCTTTCCCCTTCAGTTTAACAATCGTAGCTGTGATTCATATGCTAAGAAGTGAACAGTATATACCATCATGTTATCATTTAGGACCTGATCCTGCAAACTGTTCTGCTGAAGACAAGGACCAGGTCTTTAGTTGTCAATCCAGCTGTATCTGTTGGGATGGTATCCTGCTTAAAAGGCTGCAAGTAACTTCCCTTGCCATTCAACCATGTGATCACAATACTTGAAAAGAGGAATGTTTGGTAAGGACTTTCAATATGGTTGGCATGGCATATGAATGTTAGTGTACTCCCCTCCGTGTAATACAGGTGTGTCCAAAGTGCGGCCCCAGGAGAGCAGCTGCCTGCTTCTGCTCCCTCTCTCTAATCATAGAGCAAAGAGAAAGGTGATCAACTTCAGGCGTTTATTGTCAGGGAATTCAAACAAGTAGCAGACAACATTAAAATTCGTAGATATGAAAAAAGTGTGTGCCTTTCTGTGGAATGCACTGATTTTCCAGAGCTGGGTAGCCCTATAAAAACCTGCAGCAATTGTTCTACGAAGGAAAATACAAGAACACAGAAATGTTATGGAGGTGTGCATTAATTTTTCATTTTGAAAATATGGCCTTTGAAAACCAGACCTCTTATCTAGATGTCTAAGTACAGATTTAGGAGCCCAAGTTTGAAAATTTTGGGTCTATATACCTTCTGTCTAAACTACATGTGGCTCTTAGTCTCCTGGTAACTTGTCGATGTGGTTCTTTTCACAAAGCTTGGCTATCCCTGATATCAGAAGAATGATAACATGTTAGAGAGCCGAAGTCAGAGAATCACAATGTTAGCATTAGCATTGAAATATTTAGTAGCTCGGATATGGTACAGTACACTTCAAATTGAAGCAATGCACTTGAATGTGTCTTTGATTATCAGCATTTTCAAACCATTAAATGCTTGAAAACTACAGATGCATCACATAATTTACATCTGATGCATTAATAACATGTTGTATTTAACTGACTCTTCCTCATTTTAAAACCAAGCAGGAATTTTTGTTGATGAACTTGTGAAAAAATATTTTTAAAATGTATAGCTGAATGATATACTTTACTGAATCTAAATTGCTTCTCAACTCTGTGATATCTGGCGTGCCATAGGTCTCTCAAACTGAGATTAATTGAATGTATACAGTCTTGTTCACAAAACATAAATATGTATATCTATAGATTGTAGGCATTCTGGTACTGTTCAGTTTATATACAGTAATACTTTTTAAATTAAAAAAATGAATGCTTGACCTTCAGTGCGAGAATACCCAAAAGAATTAACTACCTATTTTTGGTATTTTTCCCTACTAAGAGCGTTGACTATGTTTATATTAAGGAATTGGCCTCATCACACATTCTTCTTGCAGTATGATTTTCACTCACTCAGATATTTGCACAGGCTTGATCAAAGGAGTGGTAAGACTTTGAGATTATATGAGCTTGCAACGTCAAAAGTGAAATTGTATGTTTGCGTATTTTCTAAGCATGGCCAAAAAACTGTATTTTATGACTTACTCACAATAAAAATTCCTCATAATTCCTTCATGTTTACCAGTGCAAGAAGATCTTAAATGCAGCTGAGAATACCATCCCTGTACTAACCCTGTATAAAAGCCTTTTTTGGGGGGGAGGGGGGAATTCTTTTAATGTGTCACTTTGTATCACAGTTGCTTATCCCTTATATTAACATAGCTGAAGAATGCTTGTACACATCTAGCACCCCCAGCAGACCTCACTAATGTATTGGTAGTTCCATAATGCTAAGTGCAACTAAAATAAATAGGTTGCTGCAAAAGGGTTCAAACATACTAAAATTTCCATACTGCATAATGTTATGTGATATGGCATTAATGTAGAGAGCATTTAGGGCTTTGGTCAGCTTCAGATGAACTTGATTAAAAGGAGTAAGATAAAGTCCCAGAGAAATTGCTAGTGTGCTATAATAGCTGCGATTCAGTGTATATAGGAAGGGTAATGCTTCCCCAAATACTTCTAATTTGTTATATCCTTTACTTCTCTTTAAATCTAACTTCTAAATATTAGGATGGGTTAATTATTAAAATACAAAGGGTTCTTTTACAGACAATGACTAGCATTTTGTTAATATCAGCATGGGACTTGTATTTTATGTCTCTTGATGTAGTTAATATGTTGCTACCACTTCCCTGTATCCTCCAGGCAATTATGAAACTGGTTCAGAATTTAGTTTCATAATGAAATACAGAGAGCTCTTGAGACCTTAGCAAGAAGTGAATGCAGTGGGGAGGAAGGGGAGCTTTGTGCATATCATTATAGAATACGGCATTTTGATTCATGAGATACATTCGTTTCTGTTGCAATTTGAATGCCCTTACTTGCCTGCCATTTAATGGCAATCTCCATATTGTTTTCTTAGCTTGATTTGTGATCCAGATTTGAATAACTTCTTTCCCTCTTCTTCGTTGCTGAGATGTTTAAAATTATCTACATATTTGAGCTGTGCAATTTCTTAAAGTTATTTGTGAGATTTTTAAAATCATAACTGTGATATGTATCATCTCAGATTAGAATGTGATCTAGCTTCACACTGTGATGTGTTTCACATCGCACTCCCCGTCAGTACCTGGCCTGTGCTGGGGAAGCTAATGATCCAACCAGCAGACCAAATTCGCTGATGAATCCTGGTCACGTGCCACCTGAGACACGTTGCGCAATTGCGCATACTTTAAGAAAAAGACTTACACTGAGTGACATCCTGGCCCCATTGAAGTCAATGGCAAACTCACATTGACTTCAGTGGGGCCAGGATTTCACCCATTATATAAAACCTTTCTCCATGTGACGCATCATTGAAATTGATGGGATTATGGAACTGGCAAACATGAGTAAGACTAGCACAGTCTGGCCCACAGCAACTAACATAGAAAAGACAGAGGGGCAGATTGTCACTTGGTATAAACTGCTGTAGCTCAATTGAAGTCAATGGAAGGGAATGGAGCAGAGACAATTTATGCCAGCTGAGGATCAGCCCCATTGTATCCAGCAGTGATGCTCAATATCGTCAGTTACTAGGGAAACTTCATAAGCCTTACTGTGAAATACTGAGATATCTCATGCAAACACAAATTTGCCCAACGAGCTAAAATGAAGGTCTTATAAATCTTGTGCAATTTAGGGTATTGCTACACTACAAAGTTAGGTCAATTTTATAGAAGTTGATCTTTAGAAATCGATTTTATACAGTCAATTGTGTATGTCCCCACTAAGCGCATTAAGTTGGCGGAGTGCGTCCTCACTACCGTGGCTAGCGTCAACTTACAGAGCAGTGCACTGTGCGTAGCTATCCCACAGTTCCTGCAGTCTCCACTGCCCATTGGAATTCCGGGTTAAGCTCCCAATGCCTGATGGGGCAAAAACATTGTTGAGGGTGGTTTTGGGTACATGTCGTCAGTCATCCCTCCCTCCCTCCATGAAAGCAACGCAGACAATCGTTTCGCGCCTTTTTTTCTGGGTTACCCGTGCAGACACCATACCACAGCAAGCATGGAGCCCGCTCAGCTCACCGCTGCTGTTGTGAGCATTGTAAACACCTCGCGCATTATTCTGGAATATGTGCAGAACCGGGCTAAGAGACGCCAGCATGAGGACGATTGTGATGAAGACATGGACACAGACTTTCCTGAAAGCATGGGCTGTGGCAATTGGGACATCATGGCGGCAGTGGGGCTGGTTGATACAGTGGAATGCAGATTCTGGGCCTGGCAAACAAGCACAGACTGGTGGGACCACATAGTGTTGCAGGTATGGGATGATTCACAGCGGCTGCGAAACTTTCACATGCGTAAGGCCACTTTCCTTGAACTTTGTGAGTTGCTTTCCCCTGCCCTGAAGAGCAGGAACACAAAGATGAGAGCTGCCCTGACAGTCGAGAAGCGAGTGGCTATAGCCCTGTGGAAGCTTGCAGTGCCTAACTGCTACTGGTCAGTCGGGAATCAGTTTGGAGTGGACAGGTCTACTGTGGGGACTGCTGTGATCCAAGTAGCCAATGTAATCACTGACGTTCTGCTATCAAGGGTAGTGACTCTGGGAAATGTGCAGGTCATACTGGATGTCTTTGCTGCAATGGGGTTCCCTAACTGTGGTGGGATGATAGACGGAACACATATCCGTATCTTGGCACCGGACCACCTTGTCAACCAATATATAAATTGCAAGGGGTACTTCTCAATGGTGCTGCAAGCACTGGTGGATCACAAGGGACGTTTCACCGACATCAACGTGGGATGGCCGGGAAAGTTGCATGACACTCACATCTTTAGGAACTCGGGTCTTCAAGCAGTTACAAGAAGGGACTTGCTTCCCAGACCAGAAAATTACCGTTGCGGATGTTGAAATGCCAATAGTTATCCTTGGGGTCCCAGCCTACCCCTTGCTCCCATGGTTCATGAAGCCATACAGAGGCACCCTGGACAGTAGTAAGGAGCAGTTCAACTATAGGCTGAGCAAGTGCAGAATGGTGGTAGAATATGCCTTTGGAGGTTTAAAAGCTTGCTGGCGCTGTTTGCTGACTAGGTTAGACCTCAGCGCAACCAGCATTCCCATTGTTATAGCTGCTTGCTGTGTGCTCCATAATATCTGTAAGAGTAAGGGGGAGGTGTTTATGGCAGGGTGGGAGGTTGAGACAAATCGCCTGGCGGCCGATTTTGAGCAGCCAGACACCAGGGCCGTTAGAAGAGCACAGCTAGGCGCCCT
This sequence comes from Lepidochelys kempii, assembly GCF_965140285.1. Classification (NCBI taxonomy): domain Eukaryota; kingdom Metazoa; phylum Chordata; order Testudines; family Cheloniidae; genus Lepidochelys; species Lepidochelys kempii. The sequence continues at coordinate 24,792,381 of NC_136381.1, read as the reverse complement.
GATCATCAGAGTGGCTTTGATAACCAGTTTCATGACTGACCAGGCTACAGTGTAACAGGTGTATGGGTTTCTCCTTGCTGCAAACCTGCCCCCTTTGTTGATTTTAATTCCCTGTAAGCCAACCACCCTCCCGCCTTCGATCACAGCTGGCAAAGGAAATAAAGTAACTATTGTTTTGAAACCATGCATTATTTCTTTATTAATTAAAAAAAAAGTGAGATAACTGACAAGGTAGCCCAGGTGGGGTGGGGTGTGGGAGGAGGGAAGGACAAGGCCACATTGCTTATTGTAGCCACACTACAAATCAAAACTGAATGACAGCCTTCTGTTGCTTGGGCCATCCTCTGGAGTGGAGTGGCTGGGTGCCTGGAGCCTCCCCCCGGCACATTCTTGGGTGTCTGGGTGGGGAGGCTATGGAACATGGGAAGGAGGACAGGTGGTTATACAATGGATGCAGTGGGGGTTTATGCTCTTATTGGCTTTCCTGCAGCTCCACCAGACGCTTCATCATGTCCGTTTGCTCCCCCATTAGCCTCAGCATCGCCTCCTGCCTCTGCTGTTCGCGCTCACTTAATGCTTTCCTGGCCTCTGCCATTGAATGCCTCCATGCATTAAGCTGTGCCCTATCAGTGAGGGAGGACTGCATGAGCTCGGAAAACATGTCATCGCGACTGCGGTTTTTTTCGCCTTCTAATCTGCGATAACCTCAGGGACGGAGATGATAGGGGGAGCATAGAAACATTTGCACCTGGAGGGAGATTAAAAGGGAGAGTAAAATTTAAGTTGATTCACTTCTGGGAACAAAAGGGAGACTGTTTCACAGTGAATCAAGCAATTCACAGCACATGTGCTTTAGGTACAACGTAGCATTTTGCTTTTTATATTGAGCACCTGCCAGTATGGTGACACATCACACACAGCTGGGCAACAGAATTCGGTTTCCGGGCAGCCATGGTAAGCCTTTTGGTATGCAGGGTTGGCTTCTTCCGCCATCATAACATGTGGGAATGGTTTCAAACTGCAGCGCCATCCTTTCCCCTAGCAAGCAATGCTGGTTGGGTTTCACATTTAAAAGGAGGGGCTTCAGTTTTCAGGTGGATGCACAGCACACACCTCCCTCCACCCCACCGCATGGCTATTCTCTGGGATGATCCCTTTTAGTCAAGCACAAACAACCCAGCATGAATGAGGTCCTTTTACTGCTCGCTTACAAAAATTCCCCTATTTCAACCAGGTGGCCATGAATGATATCACTCTCCTGAGGCTAACACAGAAAGGTAAAGACCGAATGTTGCTTGAATGCGACCAGAACCATTTGCTGACATCCTTTGTGCTGCAGTGATTCCAGACTACTTGCTACTGGCTTGGCATGGTAAAGTGTCCTACCATGGAGGACGAAATAAGGCAGCCCTCCCCAGAAACCTGCAAAGGCTTTCAGAGTACCTCCAGGAAGCTTCACGGAGAGGTCCCTGGAGGATTCCCGCTCCATCCCCAGACATGTTAACAGACTTTTCCAGTAGCTGTACTGGCCACAAATGCATCCCAATTCTTCAGGGCAAATCAAACATTAAACACTGTTGCTTTTAAACCCTGTGCTGTAGTTACAAATGTGCACTCACCAGAGGTGCCTTCTCCAGCTTCAGGGTCAGGGATCCGCCTTGGGAGGGTATTGGCTCCAGGGTGATGAAAAGGTCCTGGCTGCCAGGGAGAACGGATTCACTGCTTGCCTGCTGCACATTCTCCTCCTCCTCTTCCTCATCCACAAAATCCTCTTCCCTGTTGCATGAGACTCCCCTTGCAGGTGTCCACGGACAGTGGTGAGGTAGTGGTAGGGTCCCCACCTAAAATGCCATGCAGCTGATCATAGAAGGGGCATGTATGGGGCTCTGACCCGGAGCGACCATTTGCCTCCTTTGTCTTTTGGTAGGCTTGCCTGAGCTCCTTAACTTTCACATGGCACTGCTGTGTGTCCCTGTTATAGCCTCTCTTCACCATTCCCTGTGTGATTTTGGCATATATATTAGCATTTCTTCTTTTTGATCGGAGTTTGGCCTGCACAGATTCTTCTCCCTATACAGCAATCAGATCCAGCGTCTCCTTTTCGGTCCATGCTGGAGCTTGTTTGCGATTCTGGGGGGACTGCATGGTCACCTGTGCTGCTGAGCTCGCCATGCTGACCAAACAGGAAATGAAATTCAAAATTTCCCAGGGCTTCTATTGTGTATCAGGCTAGTGCATCGGCGTTCAAAGGGCTGTCCAGAGCGGTCACATTGGAGCACTGTGGGATAGCTCCCGGAGACCAATACCGTCGAATTGCGTCTGCACTACCCCAAATTTGACCCAGCAAGGTCGATTTTAGCGATACTCCCCTCGCCGGGGAGGAGTACAGAAGTCGATTTTAAGAGCCCTTTAGGTCGACGGAACAGGGTTGGTTATGTAGACGCATTCTTTTTAAAATCCACCTAATGCGGCTAAATTCTACCTAACCCCGTAGTGCAGACCAGGGCTGAGTGTAGTAAACCTCAAAGATCTTGTGATGAACAGAAGTGTAAAATTAGTATGTACATATACATTCAGCAGGTCCTTTAGAGAAGGTCTTGATGGAATGTTAATATCTGTATAGTGTGCTAGGCAAATTATTAAAATAGTTGTTGAGCTAATTGGAGCATCAATTCAATATGCTGCCATACAGACAATGCTTCCATTCTCTCTGAGTACAATAGGTGTAATTTGTAGGTGTTACTTAAAGGGTCAGATTCTGATATGCTTACTTGTGTTGAATAACCCTTTATTGAGATCACTCATGGAGTAAAGCACTGTTCATAGAAGTGTATCTGAGTCTGACCTTAACTGTGTTAGGGCCCCATAGAAGTTAAAGGTCCAGTGCTCAGAACTGAAAAGAGTCAGCACTTGTGTAGAGCTATATCACAGGGACAACCGAGATACTAATGGGTCCATCCTATCACCTCTTTTTCCATGGAAACATATCTTCAAGGTTTCACTAGTAGAGATTCTTCCCATTCACTGGTACAGATTCCTGGACCCAAAGAAAGCAATTTGATGTTTAAGGGGAGAGTGGAATGGTGGCTGACCTCCTTCTCTATCCACATAGGAATCTGTGTATGGAGGTTCCTTTTGCCATAGATCAAGTAGGAATTATTCTAATTATAGAAATGCTGTAATAATCTTAGATAAAACCATGTGGGCGAATGTTGACATTTTAAAAGGCATCCTTGCTAAGTAAGAATTATTTTAATTTTACTTGTGGAGAAACTGAGGCAGAGAAGTTAAATGATTTGTCCGTGGCCACAGAGGGAGAAAGCTTGGGAATTCCTTCCTCCCAGTCAAATGCTTAAGACTGGACCACACCTCTTTCTCAATATGGTGATATCCTGTCTTTTTATAATAATCAGAGCCACCAAAATATCATGAATATTACTATAATTGTTTAAAAGTGGAACAATCTTTCTTCACCTAGTGTGTGACATATTTTATATTTCGTAGGATGCTTTAAAAACAGTGAAATTACAAATACAGTCCTTTTTTTTCCTGTACATGGACAATGTTCAAATAAAATGTATAATACATAAGAGAAATCTAGAATGTATTACAGAGAAATGAATTTAAATATGAAATGACTTTTATAAAAATTTTGTAAATGAAAAGAAAGCTTTATAAATTATTTTATACATTGTTTTAGGCTGAGCCACTAATGCAAAGGCATATTTAAGAGTTTCATAGCACTTAATTTACCTCAAAATCAGATTATAACACAAGACTTTTTTGTGTTAAATTTAAATAGGTAACGATTATATTTGTAATTCTTTAATAATATTTAAAGAACATTTTTAGGTTAGAAAAAAATATCCACCCCAAATTGAGTATCCTGTAAAGCATAGGTAAAGTTATCTAAGTTATATACCTAAACCCATATTGTCAATGGGAGCAGAGAGGGCTCAGCACCTCTGAAAACCAGGCTAATTTGTTATGTACCTCAATATCAATTTAGATGAGTAACTTTTGGGCAGGTACATTGGAAAATGATCACGTACTCTGTACTGTAAGCGGTAGTGTAACATTCTTATAATATCATACTTACCATGACTTCTTTATCCCCACGTCACTGTAGTTCTCGCTAATATACTGTACAATAGCTCTTCGTTGATTTATCTTTGTATTGTGAAATCACCATGGTTGTGTACACAATTTATATTTGATTGGACCCTCGTCTCTTTGTTTATTATTACAACATGCTCAAGAATGATCATCTCAGAAGGGTTCATGCAGAGGGGCTTTCCATGGTGTTGGGGACAGGGAAAGTATGCAGGGAAGCCTGTGCTCTTCTCCTTACAAAGCTTTATGGACACATTTAACAGGCTTTTCTCTCCCTTCACCCCTCTCTTTGCCTAATAGTAGAAAACTTATTTAGTCCATAATTCGTACCTTCTGGTTCCAGCCTTAAAATGAGTGCTTGAAGCTGTTAGTATTGTCTGGCTTCTCTGACATTCAGTGTTCTGGTTTTTGACTGACTCTTCATTGTGAGTAAAATTAAAGAATGGCCATTAACCTATGATTGCTACTGAAATGTCATGTAAACAGCTATCGAATGATGTGTCATATGCATAATATAAAACCTGAAACCTAGATAGGAGAATAAAATTGAACCTGTGTATTATAATATAGCAGCACATTGATCCCTGCTGTAAGAGAGTAGTGCACCCACTTAACACCTGATCTCAAAATGTCATATGAGCTGTAGGTCACACATAGGTTTTGTGTGGTCATCTGTAATGTGAGAGGTCAAAAAAGTTTGTTCCTCTTTTCCAGTCCATTAGGTGCATGGAAAAGAGCCCAAAAAACCTAGGCAACCGAAACATACATAAATTCTTAGGTCTGTTCCCTCATGTTTTGTTGCACAATATTGTTAAACCATCAGTTAAAGGTCTTGCTCTCTCTCATCCTTGCTGGAGCACAGCCTCAGCACCTGAGTTCTAACTGCAGTAAATTATGAGCCATAGGGATGCTCCAAAGCACTACAGTGCAGCATTGCTGAACCGAGTGGGGCTGCAGAAGAGTGATTGCAGAAGTTAGTCTTTAGAGTTAATTTTTTCCTCTCCCTCTTTGCTTTTGTAATACTCGCTTATAAACAAAGTAGTTTTCTCCCCCATTTCATTCTGTTCCATTTAGGAACCATGGGCATTTCCATCCTGTTTTGTACGGAGGTTGAGATTAACAGAACTCTTGTTTACTTTCCTGTTTATCCCAGCATGACTTTGAGAATAAGGGGTCTCACCCTGCTGTCTTTTCTTGGGCAAAACTCCCAATGAGTCTTCCCAGTGGAGTTTTGTCCAAGTAAAAACTGCATTATTATGCCCAGTACTAGTTCACTGCTGCTGAAAATAAACAGCAAACACAAGCCAAACCTTCTGTACAAGCTTACTGTGATTTGGCAAACTTGTTTTAAAAATTCTGTTGGGAGTTGTAAATATAAATCAACAAGAATATAGAATCCAGAGGGAAAGTTTTATGGTACAGTAGGCCAAATTTTTGTCCTATAATGCTTACTTGATAGTGTCTAGATGAGAGTATAGCAAAAGTTATACTTTGGTTCTGTGAAGCAGGGTTGTTGTTTTCTAAAATCATAGAGCTACAGACTATTCACTTTACAAAATCTCTTTCATTTATGTTATGGTATATTTAAAACTGCTTTTTCAAATCTAAAAAGTCAGAAATATTGAGCTTTTACAATGTTTTAGTATATTAGAATAAGGGCAAATCCTCACACAAATAGAGTGACTGATTCGACTCCCAGTACAGTCAACGGAGTGTTGCTGTTGATTTCAATGGAAGCTGAAGGGCCCTTCGTTATTGTTAGCCAGAACATAGCTCGGCATGATGCAGAGCAGATCCCGTGAAGAGCTGAATGGCCTCAGCTCACAAGGGGTGCTTAGCAGCTTGCAGGATCAGCCCCCAAACTAGCTGTGTTTTGTTAAATGTACCAGCATCCCTACTGCTTTACACCCAAAGTATTTCTCTAAATGGGATAAAATTGTCTGAAACCTATTTTAAACATTGCAGAATGAAACTGTTCTAGTAGGCAAATATGCAGAATAGGTTTATGGCAGTTATATCATTTTTAATGTTTTCTTCTTTGACTGGTTTGTGTCTCTAGAATCATCAGCTCACCGGCTCACCTGAATTTAAGGGTAAAGTGGTTAGGCTTTTTTTTCCTGCTCATCTACCAGATATTGTAGAAAAAATTAAAAAACAAACCAAAAACAAAGAAAAAAAATTGTACTTTTCTTCCATTTAAATCACAAAGCTTCTAATCTCTAATGTGACTAAAGTGCCATTTTTAAAATGATGCTCTTGAGTTATAATGTGTAATACCAATTTGCTAGTAAAATCTGCATTAAAAAGCTTTCACTGCTTTATTCAGCATTACTCTGTGTGCTTCCGTGGTTGTTGTATTTCATGCATGCTTCTTATGGAGCCTCTTATCAAAGAGTTGTTGTTTTGCCTGCCTTGTGGCAGCAGTCTATGGTCAGTCTCAGACTCCATGTGAATATAAAATCCAGTTGATTTCATGACCTAATTGGCTGGAGACACTATTTCTCTCTTCTGTCTTTGCTGGGATTTTTTTTTCTTTTTTTTTTTTGGGGGGGGGGGGGGGAGATGAAGGCACAGAAAATATTTTCCTTAACTCTCACTGGAAGACTTGTACGAAAAATGTGAGTGGCCCAAGCTCACAAGCTATCTTACGAAACATTACTATACAGCAATGACAATAATATATATTGTCATAAGTAAAGGCGAATTGCCCACATTTTTTGAGGCTGACTGATGTCTAATTTCTACTGGTTATCGGTGTTCTGAATAACTCTCTATGTTTTGTAAATTGTAAAGATGACCTGCTGAGTGTGACCCAATGTAGTGCCAGCTTCCTCAGTCTGCAGATAGCCTGAAACCAACATCACAGAAGGGCTAACTTCCTCCATGCATCTAATTTTAATATTAACTCAGAGACCTAATTATCCCAATTTAATTCCAGCATGGTTAAATTGTTTTGCTGCTGATAGTTTTATTGGAAACATCTAGCTAATGTGTTTATCCAATAGAATAGATGAAAAAAGACCTGTCTGGTCATCTAGTCTATCCTCCAGAAGAGCATTGCAGAATTATGCTGTACCACTCTGACCACAGCTATGTGCAGTCCATTTTTAAATATGCCAAAAAATGGGGCTGTCGTCCCTTCTTTCATGAGTTCTGTCCAGCTGTGGAACGGTCTCTTGTCAGCAGATTTTTCCTAATTTATTTTTCTTTTTTTTTAAAAGTTTGTGCATTACTACTAGTTTTACCCCTGGGCTCCCAGGGAGGTAGACAGCTGCTCCCAAGGGAGCAATAAGAGGAGCAGAGGAAAGAGAAGCAGCAGCAGCCATCACTGTCAGAGGTAGAAAGGGACAAAATGGGAGCCATCTGCAGAAGCAGGGCCAGATTAGCTTTTTGTGGGCCCACCACTAAACCTAATTGTGGGACCCCATAAGGAACAATTGTAACAGACAGGAGCTCAACACAGGAGTTGTTTTTGACACAGCACACAGCTATACAGGTTTTATTTACACTGTTTACAAGTTTAAGTTGCAGATGGAGTGGCTAAGGCAAAGAGAATACGCACGAGTGTACAAAAGATAAATTATAAAAGAAAATATACAAAATAAAACACAGTGGGTAAAAACAGCTAACAAAAGGCAAAGCTGGCCAAAACACCAGGCATGTGCTGCTCCCACACTAAAAGGGAACCTTCACATTATCTTCACATTTCTCATATGAACTACCAGGGTTTGAATTACATTTTTGTATGAAATTGGGGCGGATTTAAAACATTTTAAAAATATGAAAAATTTAATACCTTTTATTTATAGAGTCATTATTCATACTAAAAAGAAAAGGAGGACTTGTGGCACCTTAGAGACTAACAAGTCCTCCTTTTCTTTTTGCGAATACAGACTAACACGGCTGTTACTCTGAAACCTGTCATTATTCATACTAGACTTTCTAGTCAGGCAGAGAGGCAGAGACTAGGATCAGGACCAGCTGTGACCCCAAAAGACTGAGCCAACCCTCCAAATTTAACCAGACCCACATCCCTCCTCAGAACAATTCCCTCCCCCCCAAAAAACTGGACCAGACCCACATCCGTCCCTTCAACAACCCCCCAGAACTAGACCAGACCCACATCCCTCCCCAGACCAAACCCCTCAAACTGGACCTAGACCTCCTTCCAGATAAGACCCAGATCAGACTCCTCTATAAACCAACCCCTCTCGACACAATCCTCCCTACTGCTGACCAGAACAGGGCTTCTCCCGAACCTCTATTCCTGAACTGGACTTACCCAAATGCCCAACCAGATCGTTCTTGGCTACCCACTCTGGAGCCATCCCCTGCTGTTGATGCTCCTCTGTTCTCTTCCAAACTGAACCAAACTGGGCCAGGCCTCACCAGGCTGCAGTTTGGCCAGGTGCAACTCCCGATCAGGCCTGGAGCACAGGTGGGCCAGGGGAGCTCAGGGGGTTGGGGACTCAAATCTCCCCTGGGGGTGCTGGTAGGGGGATGGGGCACTGGGGCTTCAGCTAATCTGGGCCCAGGCCAACGGGCAGTACCTGGTGCAAGGAGCACCCACTGGTCAGGGTGCGTCTCCGCCAGGTGCCACCTCCTGCCCAGCTTGGTCCAGGACCCCCATGCTTCCCGCTGTCCAGCTCAGGCTCTGCATTGGAATAACAGGCCAGGGCGGGGGTGCAGGGCAGGAGAGCCTAGGGTTGCCAACTTTCTAATCGCACAAAAATGAACACCCTAGCTCCGCCCCTTCCTCGAGGCCCTGCCCCCCACTCACTACAGTCTCCCTCCCTCAGTGGGTCGCTCTCTTCCACCCTCACTCACTTTCACTGGGCTGGGTCAAGGGATTGGTGTGCGGGAGGGGGTGAGGGCTCTGTCTGGGGGTGCAGGCTCTGGGGTGGGGCTGGGAATGAAGGGTTCAGGGTGCAGGAGGTGGCTCCAGGCTGGGTGGTGAGGCAGAGATGTTCAGAATGTGGGAGGGGGCTCGGGGTTGGGGTGCAGGCTTACGTCCAGCGGCTTCCAGTCAACGGCGCAGCGGGGGGGATAAGGCAGGTTTCCTGGCTGTCGTGACTCTGCGCTGTGCCCCAGAAGCGGCCAGCAGGTCCCACTCCTGAGTCCTAGGCAGAGGCACAGCAGGCGGGTCTGCACGCAGCTTTCACCCACAGGCACCGCCCCCGCAGGTCCCATTGGCCACGGTTCCTGGCCAATGAGAGTGCGGAGCCGGTGAGTGGGGCAGAGGCAGCACATGGAGCCCCATGCCCTTCACCCCCCGCCTAGGAGCTGTACCTGCTGGCCACTTCTACGGCGCAGCACAGAGCCAGGACAGGTAGGGACTAGCCTGCCTTAGCTCTGTAGCACCACCGACCGGACTTTTAATGGCCCGGTCAGCGGTGCTGACCAGAGCCACCAGGATCCCTTTTCCACCAGGTGTTCCAGTTAAAAACTGGACACCTGGTCACCCTAGGGGAGCCGCGTGCGAGCCCCCTCCCGCCAACAGTGCCCCAGGCCAAGCAGGGGCCGCGCCATCTGTACATGGGCACCACGAGGGAGCTCAGCTGTCCACATGGCAGCCAGAAAATGCTGACTGGGGCCTGCCAAGCCACACCCCCCCACACTCCACCAAGCAGTATGAGCTGCTCGGGGAGGTGGGTCCAGATACACTGCACGGCCTCCTGCTTGCTGCAAGGCCCGGCGGGGGCCTGGAGTGGTGGAGCTGATGGGCTCCCTGAGCCCTGCAGCTGGCATGAGGCACTGGCATGCTCTGCCTTCAGCTGAAGGACAGCCAGATATCCCCTAGCTACCCCCAGCCTCTCCCCTGCTGCCCTTGCCACACATCCCACCCAACCTTCCCCTACTACCTCCCAACCCCAGGGAGAGCTGCCAGTAGTAAGGAGAAGGATTCTGGGCCTCTTCCCAAGTGTGAGCCTCGGCCACAGCTCCACCGGTGCCATTATAAACCCGGTACTGTGCAGAAGGGACATGTCAGGATGGTCATTGGTATCATTCCACCACTTTGACCCCTGATAGATACCGTGGCTTTCAGCTGTACTGAAGTATCAGTATGCATCTTAAGTATTTATATGGGCCCCCATCACCATAGTAACAGAGCACATCACAAGCTGTAACACACTGAGCCTCGGTATAAGAGAAGTGTCTATTGTCCCCATTTTGCAGATGAGGACCTGAGGCACAGAGACAAAGCAAGCTGCACAAGTCTGTGGTAGAGCAGAGAATTGAAACCAGGTCTCCCAAGACAGTGTGCTAACTTCTGGACTACCCTTCCTATCTCATTCCTCTTTCCGTTATAGACTTCAACTTCCTACACATGACAAATGAGGCCACCTCATCTACCTCTTCCCCACTTTCTGACTTTGTTGTAGAGAGCCAGCACTCATTTGCATGGTGCTGGAACACATGATTTCTGATACAGTTTGAGCCTCCTACAACCATGAAGGGGTGCCCTGTCTTGACCCTATATGTACAGTTTGGTAAAGATATCTGCTCTGTTTTCCCAGCTCCCTACCATCACTGATGAACTGGCTTCTGAGGCTGATTTCTGTGTGAATATTCTTCTCTCTCTTTCCTTCGTAAGAGCTGTTTGCGAAGTCTTGCTTTAAGCTGCAAGAGGCTCCCTCTAGAACCCACGCTGGTGCCAAATTTAATGGGACAAAGCCAAAGCTCAATGTAAATACTCCAGTTCACTGCCGTGAACTTTGGATCATGCCCGGACTCTCCAGAACAGTGTACAACTGTTAACTACAGAAGGTGGGAGGATGCTGAGGCACAACGGAATGCCGAATTGCAGAATTAGCTACATGTTGTACAGAGAACTTGGTGTTCACTTAAGCAAGTACTGAAACCACAAAACCAGCCTGCAATTCAAAGAAAATTGTACCTTCTAAATGCAGTAAATGATACATTTAGTTGAGGGCTTGATGCTAGCCGATACATCTCTTCCGAGTGCAGTAGCAAACATTAGGAAGCCAACAGGCATTTCAAAATAAAATTGTGACTAGATAATTAATTTTGTAAGCGTGTACACGCTCCTGAGTTAAATAGTCAGAACTCACAAAAGAGATAAGCTGACATACATTAAGGTCATATAGTCTACTTGGCTGTGAGAAAATAAAAGGGGAGGTTTTCTCCGTTTGAAAGGAAGTGAATTGCAAATTGCATCCACATCCAACAAAGACTTCTGCACGTGCGTAATTTTATGCAAGTGAGTAGCTCTGCTGACATCAGTAGGGCCGCTCTCATGCATAAAGCTATGGACCTGCTTGAAGCCCTACAGGACCAAGGCCTCAAATTTGTCTTAATTGATTAAGTAATATTGGTTTATTGTTTGAAATAGTCAAAAGAATAGATGACTGACAACATCCGAATAAAAAACATTTAGGGCCAGCTTCTGCTCATAGTTACACTGGTGAAAATTAGGAATAATTCCACTAGCTTCACTGGCATTATTATCTTCACTCTTGTTTAGACTAGTATAAATGAGTTCAGAATCTGGGCCTGTATTTAACAGCCTGATTGTATCAGGGACAGCAGGAGAAAATGCATATTTAGAGGGAGATTTTGTAAACCTGAGCCGGTGTCATACACAGGATGCAGCCTCATGAGTTTCTTGCCAAGTATTACTTCACAGTGAACAGTGCAGGTACTATGATTTATTCACATATCATGGCATTATAATTTACTCCCGGGAAGAATTAAAAAAAAAAAAAAAAAGAAGCGTGACAAAAATGGCAGTGGTTGCTTGTTGTAGCTACAGTGCGAATAGATTCTTGCATTAGGTCAGTTGATGTATAATATCACTGCTTAGCATAATCCAAAAACATGACTATTCTAGGAATTTCATTTAACAAAAGCTGAGATATTGGAGAGATGCCACAGACCCTGAGCCAGCACTAACAACCAACAGGTGACCCTCGGAGTCAACTGAAACTAGTCTCTACATAGGCACTGGGGTTTGCCTGTTTGTGTCTCAGTTCAGGACCAGTGCTTTTACACACAGTATTTTACACAGCATTTTACAATATGGCCTCTAATAAAGATGCCATAAAACCAAATGGTCTGAATTTATTTGCTCTTCCCTGTGGCAGTAACACTGTATATAACTGCAGCATTGTTGCCATGTATCATTTTTAAAATAGGGAAAAAATATCTGAAAGATGCCACACATTAGAGCAACATGCCTGGCTTCCATCCATTTAAGCTGGGTGTGGTTTGAGGTTTTTTGTTCAGGTGTGCCGTAGCTATCCAGTTTTACTTGATGTAAGCAACAATACTGAACTTTAAAGTGCAGTAAAGGTCAGAAAAGTGGTTGTGTAAAACCTTTGCATTCGACAGCTCTGTTCCCATTGTGTATTCTGGGTCATATCTGCAGACCTCAGTGACAAAATATGTTTTTATTGCCTTTTCCTCAATTAGCAGCGCAGAGCAGATGCAGCTATGTGGTCATGAGGTGGAGTCCATTTTGGCTCGTGCACCAACACTAATAGTTAACTAAAGCCAACCTTTTCAAAACTGGCTGCCTAAATTAGGCTGCTAAATACCAGGGCTGCCAATACAAAGCGGCTTGTAAGATTAGGGTCTAACACTGATCTTCTATAGCACCCATTAACTTCAGCAAGATTTGTGCTTGCTTGGCTCTTCTGAAATAGACTGGTCCGACCCCACTAAATCAATGAGGGCATGTCTCCCAGCCCGGGTCCACAGACTTGTGCTCGTGCTCTAAAAATAGCTGTGTAGACATTGCAGCTGGGGCTGGAGCTTAGGCTCGGATACCTGGGGGTGGGGTGTGTATGTAAGGGCTTTGAGACCACAAGCATCAGCTCAAGCTGCAACCATCTACACAGCACCATCTACACAGCTGTTTTTAGAGAGCAATTGTGAGCCCTGCTAACACAAGTCTGTGGACCTGGGCTGGAAGTCTTGCTTCCAGAGGCAATGTAGGCATGTCCTGAGAGTTTTGCTATTGATTACAATGGGAGCAGGATCAGATCCCAAATCAGGCCACTTTTATGTAGGTACCTAAACATAGATTTAGGAACCTAACTTTAGGAATGCAGGTTTGAAAATTTTAGGCCAAATTCCATTGGTAGGATCCTTACTGTTGGTGATGATGCACTGACTAGAAACAACCCAGCTTGAGTTTCAGCTCCCGGATTGAGTTTGCAGGGGTGGCTGTTAGAAAAAATAATGGGGGCGATTTTCAAAGACTCAATGTCAGGTAGGAATCTAAATCCCCATTGAAAGTCAATAGGAGTTAGATGCCTAACTGACTGAAGCGTTTTTGAAAATCCTACCTAACATCTTTTTACTTATATATTGAGGACATTTGATATGGAGTTATTGAGAAACAATAAATACAGGGCTCCACAGTGGTATCTTTGCAGAATTATTTTTCAGACTTGAACGGTATTTTAACGTCTGTGGACTTCTATACATTGCCTTTGAAATCGCTGAGTGGTTTTGCACTATCAGCTGGCAAATTATGTTTTAAACATGTGCCTATATAAAATGATAAAACAATAGCAAGACCATAGATAAAGTTGTATCAGAGGGTTCAATGTAGTGTGTGTGTGTGTGCGCATGTGTGTGTGTGTATATATATTTATAAACTAACAACAGGAACGAGGCAAGATCACATTATCTAAAAATCCAACAAACATCGTTCAGCCAGAATTTTCAAACAGCAGCACATGCCTTCATGAGAGCTGGTGACAAGCAACACACGCATCTTTCAGTTCCCATGCCCCAGCCTCTCTCTCTCAAACCATATCCAGTTGTAACCAGTGGGGGAGGGGAAGCAAATTATATGATAGGTAAGATTAGATTAGCTAAAAAGATCTGGCTCACTTAGGTGAGATATGGAGAAGAAACCTGGATCATGGCTGAGATTTGAAGGTGATTGGCATGGTATGAGAACCTGAGTAGAACAAGAAAGAATAAAATCATGGTTCATCTTGTATCAGTGAATGTGCTTTGTAATTATCTACATGCTAACCCACTCACATACTCTACAGTATTATATCCAACTAAATAACAGAGAGAAAGGGAGTATGAACATATCATTTGTCAGTAAGAGGTCCAAACATTTGCTATCGTGGCACGAACACTGAGTATTTCCAAACCATAAAATATGGCTTTCCAAGCCAAGTCATACTTTGTATTTCAAGTACCAGTGGCTGATGTCTTAAGTGTCCCTAACTTCCCCTTGGTGGACTGACCTATTATTATTAGTGTTGTGCTAGTGACTAGAGGCTGCAAGCAGGGATCAGGGCCCCATTGTTCTAGCCACAAAGGAGAGGAGAGACTGTCACAGTTTCAGGGTAACTATACCTGTATCCCCCCTCTGTTGTCCACTCCTGGAGTGCCGATTCACGTCTCAGAACTCCAGCCATCACCTGTCTCTGGGTGGGGACCCCTTGTCTGACTTCCTTCCAACTGAGGTTTTTAAGGCTGCAGAGCCCCCGGCCTTCCTTTGTGATATCCCCACCAAGCTACTCTGCATAAAGGCCAGCACCGGTGCATTGCTCGCTCTCTCTCCAAGGCTTGTAAACAGTAGATCGTGTTGCCAGCAGTTACAAGTTGCCACAGAGCTCTTTCTAAGCAAACACCTTTATTCTCAAGGTAAAAGCAGAGAAAACATAAAAACAACAAAAGTTCCTATTCCCATGCTACACATACCAGGAGACACCCATCCATCTTATGGGGGCTCGATATGCCATAGTCCTTCCAACCCTTCTGCAAGGCCCCCCACCCCTTGGACAGAAAGTCCTGTCCATTTGCTGGATCAGAAAGAAGGCTTGAGTGAGTTTAAAAGCAGCTTTTGAAAGCCAAAAACCTTTTCTTTTGTGACGCTATATGGAATTGTGAGACATTTTATATGATTATTAATACCAATATAATAAAATTGCAGTGAATCGTGCCAGATATGCAGTGTAAAGTCTCAGTGAAAATGTTACGATTTGCCAAGTATGATAATCTTGTTTATATGTTTGTATCTCATTTGTATTGTGAGTTATAGATATGTATGGTATATTTGTATTTCAAAACTTGTGCTGTGTTTCTGGGTGACATCCCCAGACAAAATGGCATCAGCACTAAGCCTGCTTGATGGTCCATCAAGGGACATCAGCTGTACAATGAACCCATAGAAAAAGCCAGGGACTACACCTTATGAGTCAGCAAGAGATGTAGGTGCATGCATGCGGACAGAACTCTCAGGCTTTTCCATGCCCGTGTGCTGAAAGTTTGTGTTTGGGACAAAGAAATACAAGCTACATGGAAAAAGATATAAAAGGCAGATCATCATCTCCATTTTGTCTTCAATCCTGCTTCTCAACTCTGGAATAACTTCTGTATAAACTGAAGCACTGAGTAAAGGACTTAATGACCCATCCATGCTTTAGAGGTGTTCCAGAAGGACTTTCAAGCCAGCAAACTCACCAATACTGTTCAGAACCTGATATATAAACTTTGAAGTCTTATGTATGTATCTGACTGCTTTTACCATTTAACAACTCATTTCTTTCCTTTTTCTTTTAGATACTAAAGGACTAGCTGGCAGTGCGATATTTTGGGTAAGATCCAAACTAATATTGGCCTTGCAATGTGGCTGGCCATTTGGGGTTTAGAAGAACATTTTGTATAGTGAACAGAAATTTTAAATAACTTCTCATGTACTGGACCTATGTGCTGATTGGAGCCAGAGAACAGGAATGCAATAAAGGGGGCTATACGATTTCTTTTTTAGGTTCTTGATAACCAGTATGGGGGATCGGGAGCACAGTTTGTGACTGGTTGGTGAGTCTAACTTCAGTGTTAACCACCAGTTTTGGGGAAAATCTGCTCTCTTTTTTACAGCCTGCCCTGTCCTTGGCATTTTCAGTGAGGAGCTACCTCAGGCACCCCGGGTCACATCTTTGTCTCCTAGTCTCTGGAAAATCCAGCTTGAACCTCTGCAAGCCTCACTAGTGCTGCTACCTCTCTAGAGTTGTTTCATCTGACTGTTGCACCTTAATCACTGCCTACAGTTTTTTGTTCCTGGAAGTGCCGTAGTAACCTTCCCCCAGGGAGTAAAACACAAGCATACATAAACAACTCGTAGATGTAATACAATGACCTCTGAAGATACTGCATGGAGTTGCAATATCTGTCACAGGGACATTTCCCTCTAAAATTTAAGGCAGAGCAGGGCAACAATGTTTGTTACCCTGCCTTCCCCCCCCACCCCCTACAGTAGTCTCCCATCAATTTTCAGCCTGTGGTGTGTGGTTTAAGGAAAACTTTATTAAAAGTGTAGCACTATGATTTTCAGTACTCAGGGGGTTCATGGTTTCGATTGCAGGCTAGAGGCTCGGCAAGGAAGCATATGAGCAGCAGTCAGTTTGCAAACAGACAGCTTGGAGTAATTTGAAGTTAGCTGTACCTGTCTGTTTTAGGGAGCAGCCTGCTTTGCCTCTCTCTGTTTTATCATTCTGAATTCTAAGAAATAAAACAGTGTCAGTTTGCAACCTTCCAGCATGAGTGTTTTATGTTTTTATCTAACATCTCTGTTTGAATGCCCAGAAACATAACATGGTGGATGGGAGGTCAGTCACAGTCCCGTATTGTTGCTTTGTACATTATTAGCAGCAGGACAAGAGGAATCAAACTCCTTTGTGGAGCCGGTTCTTCACCCCCCAATTTTGGGGGGCTCTGGCACTAGACCCAGTACACATAAATCAAACAGACTGTCCCTGCCCCAAGAAGTAATGAAGTTTCCTTTACTTAGTCATGGGAGAGAAGAAAGGGGGCCAAGGGAATAGCTCAAGGCTTCATCCTCTGCCTACAAGAAAGCCAAAAACAGGGAGATGCTGAGCAGGACCCCTGCAAAACTTTAATAATGGGCGTGGGCTGCTTGCCTGTCTGCGGGTAAAAACAGGAGGAAGCCTGGGATACCTTGCAAGGCAAGTGTTAACTTTAAACAAATTGATAGATCAACCTGCCTCAGTTCTCCTCCTGCTCTCTACCTAAGGCTGTGCTGACAGATTGCTCCAACCTCAGGGCTGAATGAACTCCTACAGGCTGCAGGACCACAAGTTGAGTAGGAGAATGAGTGTTCCCGGGAACTGAGCAGAGTGTCCTGTCGAAAGAGGATGCGGACCACTGCTGGCACACAGACAGCTGGACTCTCTCAGGGCAGCTCCAAGGCAAGATGAAGAGCTTGTGTGGGGTTGCATCTGCAGCCTTCCAGGGTTTGGATAGCTTGTGAGCAAGATTTTGGTTGTGTGGGACAATGAAAAGTATTACAGCATCAGATCATACACTTCAATGTGGCATTGTGCTTTTCAAGCTTACATTTGAAATTAAGCGGCATCTTCACAAAAGGTATGTCTAGAGTAAAGTTTGTGGTTTTGTTGTAACTTGAGTTAGCTAACACCTTTGCAAATGTTGACTAGATGCTCCACAAATGCACCACAAACTGTTATATTATAGGTGAATCACAGGGTGAACCACAGAGTCCCAGAACAAATGTTACTAGAGTGTCTAGATTAGCATTTACAAAGGTGTCAGCTAACTCAAGTAAAATATCAATCAATTAACTCAGAGTTAAAATAGGTCCACCAACTAGTCCAGCCAAACTTAAAAAATGAGAGCACTCTCTTATTACAATGCTTTATCTAATGGAGCCTCACAGGGGTCAGCCCTGGGTCCAGCACTATTCAGTATTTTAACTAATGACTTGGGTAATGGAGTGAAGATTATGCTCATAAATTTTACAGATGACATCAGGCTGGGAGGATGTCACAGGGTCGCTGGTCCCTTTGAGTAGAACTGGGCCCAGTGCCCCTGTGTCAGAGCAAGTGAGCCTAATCCAGACAATTAAATCAGGCTAGGCTACATCTGGGCTGATAAAGGACTGCCAAAGGGGAGGTGGGAGTGATTAGGACAGGTTGTGCCTAGGGAAGAGCAGGCATAGCACAGCAAACTGTGGAGCAAAGGTGTTCAGGGAAGCAGCCCTTGGGAGCTGCTGCTCCAGGAAGGGAGCAGGGCTGATGAGAACTGGGAAGCTGCCAGGAGCAGGAGCGCCAAAGACCCTGGGAGGGGTGGCCCTGAAACCTAAGAAAAAGGAGTGAGTTCAAAGACTTTTCTCTAGGTATTTTTACCTGCCTGTTTTAAGAGAATAAACCTTCTTAAAAGGAGACTGGGAACGGCAGAGACTACTTGGAAACTGGGGAGAAGTCCTGCCCCTTGTCACAGGTACTGGCTTCCTCCTTTTGCCAGGGCTGCTCAACCCTAGGTCCCACCCCAACTCCACCTCTCCCACAAGGCCTCACCTCTTCCCTCGCAGATCCACCCCCTTCCCCAAGTGCACCCTGTCCCTGCTCCTCCCCCTCCTGCCAATGCTGCCTCCACGCTACAGAACAGCTGGTTGCAGCAGGCCCTGGTGGGGAGGAGTTGATTGGCAGAAGGCACTGGGACAGAGGGAGCTGGCTGCCAGTGGGTCCTAAGCACCCACTAATTTTTTTCCATGGGTGCTCCAGCCCTGGAGCACCCACAGAGTTGGTGTCTATGCCCCTTGTGATATATGGTGGAAAATGTGGGCACCGTGATTGGTCCTGATACAAGAGTGAGGAGAATCTTTGGTACTTCATGAAGAGGAAAACTGAACTGACCCTATCTAGTTTGGGGGCTCAGGAGAAGAGGCAGGAGGTGATCTGCCTGTTTGTGACAGGGCAGCAGCAGCAGCAGATGGCTGAAATATGGGCAGCAACAAGAGTAACAGCAGCAGACTCAGGCCCTGCTCATGCAATTAATGAAGAAGCATCAGGAGGCTCAGTTTACAGCACAACAGAAATGGCAAGAGGGCCCCTTCCAACACAGAAGTGGCTATAGAAATGATTGGGCCAAGGAGCACTAGCCAATGCAGTCGGTGATGGGACCCTGGGCTGGCTGGCGCTGGGCCTACTGAATCTCAGACTGGAAGCTGGTCCTGGGGCCTTCCTCTGAATATTTCAGGGCATGGCAGAGACAGCGGACTGAGACCACATAGGCAGCCCATGTAGCACTGTTCATGGCAGGTGAGGTGCAAATGGCTTACTGAAGAGGTAGTCAATTTTTTTTGGTCAAGGTCCAAATTTCTTGGTCAAGGTATAGTCCAGGTCCAAATCCAGAGGGAAAAAAATGATAATAAGTAAATAAAAATATTTCTTGGTCCATTCAAAAGTGTCTGGATTTGGCCTGCAGTCCGCCCATTGACTACCTCTGGCTTACTGGGAGGTAAGTGATGACCAGGTGAACTCTTATCTGGTAGTGATGGAAGCTGTGTTCGGACTAATTAGGGCTGACTCTTGAGGTACATAGACACTGGATTCAGGTAGAACTATTTCCATGAGGGGCATGACCTTATGTAGTGGCTTAGAAATTATGAGATCTCATGATGCGGTGCCTCTTCCCAGAGAACAGCTCAATAGAGAACCTCCTGGGTCAGATTGTCTTGGAGCAGATCCTGAAGGTTCTGCTGGTGGGAGCACAGACTTGGGTAAGGTGCTTTCAGCTGACTCCAACTAGGAAAGTGGTGGAATAAGCTGAAGCCTTCTGTCAGGTGGATGCAGCCAGGGAGGTATGGTAAACTGAGTGGGGCTTAACACAGGGGAAGCTCTCAAGGAGGAAAGACCTTGAGCAACCAAAATTTGTGGGGTGGGGGGACACACAACCTAGAAGGGTCCTGGTTAGCTCTGAAGTCTAGCTGAAACCGTCTTGGGGGTGCACTGGGGGCCCTGTGGCATGCTTCAAGGTGTGGCCAGCCTGGGCACATTACATAGAATGCCCAATCGAGGAATATTATTACCTAGTTTGTTACTACAGTGGGATTAGGCAGTGAGGTCCACTGCAGCGGGGAGGCTTGACCACGGGTCATACCAGTTAGATTGGGAGGAACAGTGGTTAAGGGACTTATAGACTCAGGTTGTGGATGCACTCCTGTCTGGGAAGATTGGCTGAGGGTAAATCTAGATCAACATCTCCCAGTACATGTCTCATGTATCCATGTTGAGACCCACATTAATTCAATGGCAGAAACTGACCTAGAAGGTCAGGGTCAGAGAGCTGAACTGTGGGTCAGGGACAACGTGGTCAAGAGGCTGAAAGTTCTGGGGAGAGACTGGATGGGTTTCTCAGCCCTCCTACAAAAGGATACTGTAGAGACCAAACGGAGTAATAAAAAGGTACCATGGGAACCCAGACTGGACTCCCCATTAAGCATGCTAGTGTGGGGATTCAAATGGGGCTGCACCAACAAACAGAGGCCCAGATGAAGGGCGAGGGTGGAAACAGAGCCCCAGTATAGGGAAGGAAATGGTGGGTACCTGTTTTATAGCTCCTGTTCTGAGGTCTGGGGCCCTTACAGACCAATTGGAAGTAACTGAATGCAAGTTACAGAACCTCAAGCACAAGAGAGAACAACTCATGATAGATCTTCAGGTCACCAAGGAAGAAAGAGAACACTTATTCTTCATGGTCCATGACTTTGACTGAGGTAGAAACTTTGTATGTCTTAAGTATGCAGGTACTGTGAAGACCAGGATGGGGAAGATACAACTCTTCAACTACCTGAGAGATGGTTCCAAGAGGATGGTTCTAGACTATTCTCAGTGGTAGAAGAGGACAGGACAGGGAGTCTCAAGTTGCAGTGGGGGAGGTTTAGGTTGGATATTAGGAAAAACTTTTTCACTAGGAGGGTGGTGAAATACTAGAATGCGTTACCTAGGGAGGTGGTAGAATCTCCTTCCTTAGAAGTTTTTAAGGTCAGGCTTAACAAAGCCCTGGCTGGGATGATTTAATTGGGGATTGGCCCTGATTTGAGCAGGGGGTTGGACTAGATGACCTCCTGAGGTCCCTTCCAACTGTGATATTCTATGAGTCTATGTTGCTTGTGCTAGGTAAGGCTGTGGAGGTGACCCTGACCTCACTGCAAGACTCTGAGTGACTGGACTAGGGGTGTGCTTGAGGGACTGTGTTTGGGTCCCCAGGACTGGGAGAAAACTCTGGAACCTAGCAGGCTTTTTGAAATACTGCAGGGGGTGTTTGTGATATGTTAAAATAGAAGTTCCCAAACTGTGGGCTGTGGCCCAAAGGTGGGCTCTGACACAGTCCTGGGTGGTCCACTGGCAAGGGTGGAGATTGGGGGGGTATGTACGAGCATTGCACCCTCCCCCAAACTGCATCTTTCCATTCCCCTCCCAACCCTGGCCCTTCAGCCCAGCTCCAGGCCACACAACCCTGTCCACTTGGGGGGTGTGGGGGAAGAGTCTGGAAGAGAGGGATCTTTTTGAGGGGGAAGCTGGGGTCAGGGGAGCAGCAGAGGCACAGCTGGAAGGTTTCCTCCTCCCTTCCTCAGCATCTGGCTTGTGGGCAGAAGGGGGTTACTATTTTGCAGTTAGGAGTATCGCCCTTCCCCCCCCTCCCGCCCCCATGCACTGAGCTATTCCCTCCATCTCAGTTGCCAGCAGTGGGGTGAGCTGTTTTGCAGTCGGATGTTGGGAGACTCCTCTGCCCAGGGCACTACCTGTCCCCTTCCCTCTCCCATCTCCGTTTTCTGTGCTAGAAGCCAACCCCACCCCCCCATTGCAGGCTGCACACAGTGCCCTCCCCAGTCATACATCCTTCGTCAGGTGGAGCATGAAGCTGCCAGAAGGAGCATCCTCAGGCTGTCACTGGCAACTGGGCTCACTCAGCTATCTTGCAAATTGGGGCTCCCCTGCCAAACCCAGGGTTCCACTGCTCCATATCCCCAAACTTGGGGTTCCTCCACCTCATATACATCAGATCTCCCCAACATGGATGCCCCACCCCTTCCAAAACACTCTTAACTCTTCATATACCACAGTCCACCCCACCCCCTCAACCTCCCATGATCCATCTGTCATCAGTGTCCTCCATCTTGGACCAATCTAGTCTCGGTGTTGGCCTCCTCACCCGTCTGCCTCGGGGTAGGCTGGGGTTCTCTGAGTCTGAACTCCTGCTCTGACTGGGGTAACAGGTTCTGTCTGCTTTCTCTGCCCCCATCTCTTCCCAGCAGGAGGGGGCGCTCTTCCACCTGCTACAGGAGAACCAGGCCCAGCTGGGACCGTGGCAGGCCCAGCTGGGACCGTGGCAGGCCCAGCTGGGACCGTGGCAGGCCCAGGGCCAAGCAGAATGTGCTGCGCCTGCCACTGGTGATGGGAACACTAAAGGACCTCAGTCACCATCCTCCACCAGTGCCCCTGGGGGGCAGAGGCTGGGGGACATTGCTTATGGTAAGGTGGGGACATGGAGCTTTGGTTCCATGTTGGGGGTGTGATCAGAGTGTTTGCCCCTGACTGTCAGGGAAGGGATGCTGGGCATCAATGGGGTGCATTGCCTTTGGAGAGAAGGGTTGGCACCTCCCCCAGGCCATAGCATTGAAGGTCCAGGGTGTACCAGCAGGGGGCCAGTACTCACAGGGTGTGTATTAGTAATTTTCCTCAAGAAGTGTTAAGAATGGGTTGCAGTACCTATTGCAGCCTCAGAGGAAAAAAGTTTGGGAGCCCCTGTATTAAAAGACTAAGGGGAACGTATTGGTTGGTCTGGGGAAATTTTCAGGTCCAGGAGTATTATCAAAAATATCTTTGTTTTTTTCCCTCTGTTCTTTTTACAAGTTTTTTTCCTCCAGAAAAAGTCGTGGGGAGGGGAAAGGTGTGTCACACTGTAGCTGAGCCCAGTCCCTGTGTCCCAGAACAGGTGAACCTGATCCAGCCAATTAAAACAAGCCTATAAAGGGTTGCCAGAGGGCAAGAAGTGGGAGTAACTGGGACATATGCCTGGGGAAAAGAACCTATGGTGGAGTGGCGCTAACTGTTGGGGTGGGTACCTGGAGCAAGAGGACATGTGTTCAGTGAAGCAGCCCTGGGACTACTGTTCCAGGAAGGGAGTAGAACTGACTAGAAGTGGGAAGCTGCCAGGACCCGCAGTGTCAGAGACCCCTGGAAGGGGCAGCCCTGAAGCCTGAGAGAAAAGGAGTGAGTTCAAAGGACTATTTTCTCTCTACTTGCCTGTTTTAAGAGAATTGGTGTGTCTGGAAGCTGGGGAGAAGCCCTATACTGTGACAGAGGGGTTGCAGGATTTGGAGGATAGGATTAGAATCCAAAAGTACCTTGATAAATTGGAGAATTGGTCTGAAATCAACATAATAGACAACTGCACGGTACTACACTTAAGATGGGGGAGGGGGAATCATATGCCCAACTACAAAATGGGGAATAACTGCCTAAGTAGTAGTAGGTTTCAGACTGGTAGCCGTATTAGTCTGTATCGGCAAAAACAACGAGGAGTCCCTGTGGCACCTTAGAGACTAACAAATTTATTTGGGCATAAGCTTTCGTGGGCACAGAGCTGAGGTGGCTTAGGCTGAAGCTGCAGAGAGCAGTAGCCCTAGCTGAGGCACACTGATGAGGGTCTCCCTACCCAGTACCAAAGCTGTAATCCCTTCAGCTGGGGGAGGTGGTAGAGTCCTTGGAGCAGCCCAAGCAACGCTCCACTCACAGGTTGGAGACAGGCCTGTGTGAATTTTTGAACGCTGACAGCCCAGGACAATGAACTGAGTGAGGATCAGGAGAGGGGGGAAGTAGCTAATGCTAGAATGCCACTCACTAGCCAGGAAAGGAAGACTGAGGTTAAGACTTGCCAAGACTCCCTTGGGAGTAGGAGTCTTACCTAATAGATATTGTTGGTTGGTTAATTGCTAGCTTTCCCATGCTTGTTCTGCTGCCCATGCTGTAAAGAGTTCTTTGTTTTAAACCCATGGACTCAGTGCTTGTGAGTGAGGAAGTACTGTCTCTCAAGGGCACCTAGGGTAGATCATTTTCCTAGGCTTCTGGATGGATGGGGGCTTGAACTGATGGTGGTCAAGTTTCTAGAAGAATCCCTAGATAAGCAAACCTAGCTCTTTGCTGCTGCCTTGCAGAAAGGTTGTAGGGGCTACAAAGGGAAAGGAGAAAAGAGTGCCTTAATTCCTTAAGCATCTGCACAGGGGCTAGCTACTCTCTCTTGGTATTACCTTTAAACAACAAAACCCCTGCTATTTTAAGATTTTTAACTAGAATTGGCCCTATGCCATGTACTTCAGAGCTGAGCTTCCCCTAAGATTTCCTTTGCATTTGCAGTTGGTTTTGGTTCTGCCTGTTAGATGTGGGTTAGGATAGAAGATCAGAACTGGAGCCAGAGATTTCCAGGGCTCAGGGTGCTTGTTCCAAGCCAAAAATCCCAGAGCCAATCTCTTAAAGGAAGTCTCTCTTTCCTCTTCTCTTAACAGAAACTTTGCTGTGAATTGGCTTTGATGAGCAGAGCCGGTCTTCACGGCCACTGGCCATGGCAGCATTCCTTGTATTCATTCCTTGACACCGGCAATGCACAGCAAAGCACCAGGTGTATTTTTGAAATTAAAGCTTTTAAAAATCAAGGCCCTGTAGCAAATTCCATCAGTGACAGTGCTAAACCTTGACACTGAGATTCTGGAGAGATGGAAGTCTGTTTGGGCCGGGTGACCATAAAAGTGAACGTGGTGTGATGCTGCCCCCTGTTGTTACAACCTTGTGGTGGCTTTTTTCCCCCAAGTTTTTAAAATGAATATGCTTTAAGTCCCCCCCGCCCCTTTCAAAACTGTTAAGAAAAATATGGTCTGGTTGGTAGTCAAAACATTTGAAGAAATATCGAGATACATGGGTGTGTTTTGCACAGACAGGAAACTTTTTTAATAAAGTAATTATATTGCATATAAAATGCAAAAAGTCAACATTTATGCGCTTATGCAGAAACAGCCATGACATAACATAGATACCACAACACCTCTAGCTAGTTTCCAGACGAGCAAACCTAAAGTCTGGGTAAATGAGGCTATGTGGAACTGTGTAAAAGAAAGGAAACAAGCCAAAGTGCAAACATAACTCCTCACAAACACCCCCAGAAAAAGTGGCAGGAAAAATCTGTATCAAGCAAAAGACAGAGTAGTAAACAGCAGTGGGGGAAGACAAGATGTACATGGGTAACATTGCCAAAGAAGCTGGAACTTCTGCTGAAAGAGGAGATAGGACCTTGCTGAGCTGCTGAAGTGGTTTACTAACTGGCAAGTTCCAGAGGGTTTGCCAAAGATAAACAAGGAAAAACTTAAACAACAGAAAAAGAACAAAGCACAATGGGCAGAGGACTTTCAAGAGATGCTGAACAGAACTCAGTAACGTCACCACATCTTCAACAAAATATGGGAGCAGGAAAAGTCTCCGGAACATGGTATTATAGTCAAAATATGTCACTTTTATTTGGTAACTGGCAAAGTGTTACATTTTTAGAGGGGGGGGGCAAAGTTTTCTGGAGTATCCTCTTAAACATTTATATAGGAAGTGGTTGAGGTGAAGCCAAGGGAAAAGCAGGTTGGCTTTTGACCCACAAGATCTTGTCAACCAGATTTTCATCTTAAGAATAATCATCAGAGAGAACACTGATCAGCAAGAACCACGCATCTGCATTCTCTCACCTGTACTGTTTAGCATTTCTATAAGCAGGGTCTGAATGAACTCTCCCCTGACTGCTAGTTGGGGAGGGGGAGAGACTTCAGGAGCAAACTGTATTTACATGAACACACCTACTCTGCATAGGTATCCAGCAGACAGGAGCTGTGTAGCTTCAAGTGATCAACTTTGGCTAGTGTTGGGTTACAAATCACTTTAGCACTGAATACAGGGGTAGTGAAATGTTATCCATGTTTTTATTGTATGAGTAAAGGGAAGCGGAACTGTGCTGAACCTGTTCCGATTCAGGGGATCACCCTCAGTTGAAAGGGACTCACTAAGAGGTCCCAGCCAGAAGGTATGAACTCTCCCTAAGAGTCCCCAGTCTGGTTTAACCTGTTCCTTTCCACTGTTCAGAGAGAGAGAGCTAAATAAGCGCCATGAGGAGTCTTTTCTCTTTTTTGTTATGTAAAATGCTTACTAGAGCTGAAAACACTTGTGGTGGGACAGTAATGCAGGCTGGGCAGAAATGCTAAGAGCTGACAATCACTAAGAGTAGGGTGGACTCTTGAGACTGACTTGCAGAGGTCACAGCAGAGAGGCAGGTGACCAGTGAGCAGAATGGTGGCTGGTGAGGTGACAAGTAAGGTGCCTCCTTCCCCAGGTGAGAGGTAGACTTGCACAGATGCACCTCTGAACTCTGGGTCCTCACTGACCAAGGATGACCACTGTGAGTGGGGTATGGGGAGAGAGCAGAGAGGAGCACAGAAGAGGAACTTGCAGTTGTAGAACTCAAGAACATGAGGCAGAAAACTCTGCCCCACGCACTCTGGGGTGGGTGTCCTGCTCACAGTTTTATTAACCCTGCTTGTGGCGTTTTCCGCTAATTAATTTCATTAAAAGTTTCTTTTCTACCCTCAGACTCTGTGCTTGCAAATAGGGAAGTATTGCCTCTCTGAGGTGTCTAGGGCTGGTGTGTAATTGTCTCAGGTTACTGGGTGGGGGCTCGAGCCGGTTCTGTGGTATAGTATTGAAAAGGAACCCCTAGATATTGAACCCGGCCTTGGTGCTGCTGGCTCCACCTGGCAGAAGGTTTACATTCTCATTGACTTCATTATGAGAAAGTGTAGATGGCTATGACACAGGCAGTGCCTGACTCAACAACAGTACGCTCGGAGATCTAGAGCTATGCTGTCAGCAAAATCTAAGTGACAGCTTAACCAAAGTGCAATAAAGACTGAAATACTGTCCAGTATTGTAAACAAAGATGGAGCTAAGAATTTTATGAAAAAACTAGTTTGTTCTCAATTTTTAAAAATACACAATAAACAAATTCTAAGATGAACATCATTGCCAGTTAAGACGGATTATGTTTTTATCTGCCTCTCTAAGAGGTAGTGCAACCCTGAATGCCCCTGGGAAGCATCACAGGGGGCCTGGTGTAGGTGGCAGGAAATAGAGGTTATTGTTTAGCTAATATGCCAGATAATCTAGATACTGAAGGATTTACAAGTGAGACAGTTGGGAACAAGAAAAGTAAAGCTTAGGGTTTGTTTGCTGTTTGTTTATTTTGGATAAGGAAAACTGATTAAAGGAAACCACCCCCGTGAATAGACTGGAACCATACTCCAAACTGAACAAGGAGCAGTGTGTAGCTTGAGAATTAGACCCTGAAGGGAAAACCATTGAGGAACTGAGATTTTTCACTAATGGTGCAAGAGAAACATGCAGGCACAGCCCTGTGTATAGAGCTGACCAGGCTAGAGATGGTATTCTTGTTGCTTCTCTGAGTTAGCCACCTGTGGGTGGCCGTGAAAAAACAAGCAGAAGATGCAAGAGACCATGCAGCCCACTAAAGAGCACTGGAGCTAGAAGACAAAAAAGCACGAAGCCTGAGAAGCAGAGAAAGAAGCAGCATGTTCTGAGCATACTGGACTTCCAGAATGGATCCCTTAGCACATGGGTAATCCTCACCGGTCATACAGCTGGGATAAGCTGTACCTGCCATGCAGGGAGACTAATTGCATTGAAGAATATCTAACCATCTTTGAAGGAATATGCATGGTACATAAATCCTTGATGAACAGAGAAAGGCTGTCCTACTCCCCATATTGACTGGCAAAACTCTGGAAGTATTTAATGACATGGATGTAAGTGAGGCAATGAAATATGTTCAGTTCAAGGATTCTGTGTTGAAAAAGGTTTCAAATTACTACAGAGCCCTATCACCTCAAATTGTTAGATAAGACTTAATCCTGCCATGAGTGCAGGAGCCTTGGATAGATGACCTCTCAAGGTCCCTTCCAGTCCTATGATTCTGTGAAATTCAGAAATATCACAAAGGTTGATAAATGAAATCACAGGGAATATGAGCATAAAATGGATAAAGAGCAAAGGGCCAGAAATTCATGACAAGTCAGCCCAGTTAATTGCTACGGAGCAGTTCTTTGAGGTCTGCTCTGAGGAAGTGAAACCTGCTGTGTGAGAGAACTCCAGCATCAGTGGAAGCAGCTGCCTTGTATGTACATATATGCAAAACTTCAGACAATGCAAACTCCTAAAGAGGGAGGGCAGAAATCTGGCCTAAAAGAGGATTCATGGTTGGTTCCCTCCTCTTCCCCATCCCCTTTCTCCCCAGGAACAAAGTACCTGTGCCCCCAGGTCTCCTCTTAGTAACCAGCCCCCAACCCAAGAGGAAGGCCCAAGAAAGTGTTATGTAACCCTTCTGCCATGTGGAGTTGGCAGCAGTGAGAACTGGGTTCACTATCTAGGATTCCCTCCTCTTAACAACACAAAATAGAACAGGCTCAAGTCCCCACCCAGTAATCTGGCCCCTTTAAGAGGCAATACTTCTCCACTCAAGCACTGAGTCTGCATATAACAAAAATCTTGTATTGAAAGGAAACCCAGCATTATCTGGGAGAAAATACCACAACCATGGTTCAAAAGCATGTGACCATAAGTACACACCTACCCCACAGTGCATTGGCCAGTGTCCTTTGCCTCAGTTGCCCACCTTGCAGTGTGAAAATCCAAGAACCAAACATCCCTTTAACAAGACATTCCCCTTTCCTTTTGCTGCACCCCACTCTGTTGGCTGTTCTTAATCAGCAAAGACCCAGAGTTCAGAGGCGCATTCACATGTGTCCACCTTTCACGCCTGAAAAGTGTGGAGGGGGCAAGTGTTGAGTATCATAGAACCATAGAATATCAGGGTTGGAAGGGACCCCAGAAGGTCATCTAGTCCAACCCCCTGCTCAAAGCAGGACCAATCCCCAACTAATCATCCCAGCCAGGGCCTTGTCAAACCTGACCTTAAAAATATCTAAGGAAGGAGATTCCACCACCTCCCTAGGTAACGCATTCCAGTGTTTCACCACCCTCCTAGTGAAAAAGCTTTTCCTAATATCCAACCTAAACCTCCCCCACTGCAACTTGAGACCATTACTCCTTGTTCTGTCATCAGCTACCACTGAGAACAGTCTAGATCCATCCTCTTTGGAACCCCCTTTCAGGTAGTTGAAAGCAGCTATCAAATCCCGCCTCATTCTTCTCTTCCGCAGACTAAACAATCCCAGTTCCCTCAGTTTCTCCTCATAAGTCATGTGTTCCAGTCCCCTAATCATTTTTGTTGCCCTCTGCTGGGCTCTTTCCAATTTTTCCACATCCTTCTTGTAGTGTGGGGCCCAAAACTGGACACAGTACTCCAGATGAGGCCTCACCAATGTCGAATAGAGGGGAATGAGCACGTCCCTCAATCTGCTGGCAATGCCCCTACGTATACATCCCAAAATGCCACTGGACATCTTGGCAACAAGGGTACACTGTTGACTCATATCCAGCTTCTCGTCCACTGTAACCCCTAGGTCCTTTTCTGCAGAACTGCTGCCGAGCCATTCGGTCCCTAGTCTGTAGCGGTGCATGGGGTTCTTCCGTCCTAAGTGCAGGACTCTGCACTTGTCCTTGTTGAATCTCATCAGATTTCTTTTGGCCCAATCCTCTAATTTGTCTAGGGCCCTCTGTATCCTATCCCTACCCTCCAGCGTATCTACCTCTCCTCCCAGTTTAGTGTCATCTGCACCATCCTCCACATCATTTATGAAGATATTGAACAAAACCGGCCCCAGGACCGACCCTTGGGGCACTCCACTTGATACCGGCTGCCAACTAGATATGGAGCCATTGATCACTACCCGTTGAGCCCGACAATCTAGCCAGCTTTCTATCCACCTTATAGTACATTCATCCAGCCTATACTTCTTTAACTTGCTGGCAAGAATACAGTGGGAGACTGTGTCAAAAGCTTTGCTAAAGTCAAGGAACAACATGTCCACCGCTTTCCCCTCATCCATAGAGCCAGTTATCTCATCATAGAAGGCAATTAGATTTGTCAGGCATGTCTTGCCCTTGGTGAATCCATGCTGACTGTTCCTGATCACTTTCCTCTCCTCTCAGTGCTTCAGAATTGATTCCTTGAGGATCTGCTCCATGATTTTTTCCAGGGACTGAGGTGAGGCTAACTGGCCTGTAGTTTCCAGGATCCTCCTTCTTCCCTTTTTTAAAGATGGACACTACATTAGCCTTTTCCCAGTCATCCAGGACTTCCCCGGATCACCATGAGTTTTCAAAGATAATGGCCAATGGCTCTGCTATCACATCCGCCAACTCCTTTAGCACTCTTGGATGCAGCGCATCCGGCCCCATGGACTTGTGCTCGTCCAGCTTTTCTAAATAGTCCAGAACCACTTCTTTCTCCACAGAAGGCTGGTCACCTCCTCCCCATGCTGTGCTGCGCAGTGCAGCAGTCTGGGAGCTGACCTTGTTCGTGAAGACCGGGCCAAAAAAAGCATTGAGTACATTAGCTTTTTCCATATCCTCTGTCACTAGGTTGCCTCCCTCATTCAGTAAGGGGCTCACACTTTCCTGGACTTTCTTCTTGTTGTTAACATACCTGAAGAAACCCTTCTTGTTACTCTTAACATCCCTCGCTAGCTGCAACTCCAGGTGTGATTTGGCCTTCCTGGTTTCACTCCTGCATCCCCGAGTAATGGGGCTGCTTTTGCTGCCTCCTCTGCAACTGACTCTCTGCTGCTGCTGCTGGTTGCTTGATGCCACTTCTTCAATGCCATGATCTGAGGTTACCCCATGTAGCCCAGCTCTTAGTGACTTTCCTGGGTAATAGGGAACCTCTGTGCCTGTCTTTCACTGCAACACTATCTCCACACCAGATCTAAGGCTAAGCCCCTAGACCTGCTCATCAGTGATTTCCACTCTGGTAATCCCTGAATGGAAACAAGGACTCTCAGCTGTGTCCAATGAGCTCTGTCTTTAAACACCGGAGATGGGACAGTCAAATGGTGTCTAGGATGTGTTACGCAGCGTCCACACCAGCTGTAGGAACACCTGACCCCACCCCCTCATCTCCAGTGGGATCTGGTATCCTTACCACTGCTTGGCAAGTGAGGCTCAATTGAGGGTGACCCCCTCAATCAGGGCAGGCTAAGTACAGTTCTTCTGCTCTTTATTCATACAACAAGGATAACAACATGTCATTAACCTTGCCTTCCATGCTAAAGTGAGTTAGAACCCAACACCAGCCAAAATTGGTCACTTTGGCAAAGCAGGTCTGTGTAAAGCCCTGCGGGTATAAAATCTGACCCTGCAGAGCTGCCTTGTAGCTAGCCTCTTGGTGCTTCCCCCCCAACAGCAGCTGTAACCAGCTGGCACGCTACTGCCCGTGACCAGTTGTGGGCTACACACCGTGGCAAGTCCTGCCTCAAGGAGTCTGACAGGCAGCAGCCTCAGGGCTCCTGACTGGTTCCCCACCCTATATAAATCAGGAAGAGTCCAGGCAACAATATGGATTCCTGTAACTGTCATGACCATTTCTACTCCTAGCTTTGACTTCAGCTTCCTTTGGACTTAGCCTCCCGACCTGGAGCCTAGAACAGGACTTGGGGGCAATGAAGCTTGAAAAATCCATTCCCAATGTGCTGGCTAGACTGGATGTAAACTGCCATGTGGGTGTTACCCCAGGAACAAACACAATGGTGATACAGGTATATAGCCAATATTCATAACTTGAAATAGAAAAAAGGATACATGCATATAAACAGGATAATCATACTTCACAAATCATAATGTTTTCATTGATGCCTTACATGACCTGTTTTGTACAAGATGTGTTGCAATTGTCTAACAGTGGTAATATCATTGATATAAATGGTCATAGTTCAATCATACAGCATTACATCTGCCAACTCCGAGAGGAAAGAAATATGTTAGTCATGGTGGACTTTGCTCCCAGATACCCAGAGGCAGTTGCTCTAATATAGAGGCTGAAACAGTAGCTGAGGTGCTGTTCTCTATATTTAGCAGAGTAGGTTTCCCAAAACAGATCTTGTCAAATCATTGGTCAGATTTCATGTCCCAGTAATTTAGTGAGTTATGGAAGATGTGTGGGGTAAAGCAATTACAATCTACCCCATATCATCCAGAGACAAACAGTTTAGCTGAAAGGTTCAATGGGACTTTAAAATGTTTGTAAATAGAAGGGAGAGGGACTTGGATGCGATGTTACCCTGTCTGTTATTTGCTTACCAAGAAGTACCCTAAGAGTCCACAGGGTTCACCCTGTTTGATCTTTTGTATGGGAGAAAAGTCAGAGGGTCCCTGGATCTCATCAGACTCTTGGGAGGGTGGCACTGGGTCAGAGGGGGAATTGGTGGCTGAATATGTGCAAAAGTTGAGGAAATACTTAAAGGCTATGATGGAAATGGTTCAGCAAAGCCACAAAAAAAGCCAAGCGGCTCAAAGAGTGGTATGACTTCAGTACCTGCGAGTGACCACTTGATGTGGGAGATTTGGTGCTGGTGTTACTCATAAAATGCACAACTCATGGGAGGGGCCTTTTTGAGGTTGCGGAAAGGATTAATGTTACCTACAATACACAGAGACCCCTCAGCAAGATTACTCCACAGACTGTGGCTGTAAACAGGTTAAAGGAGTATCACAGTTGAGAAGTGCTTGTGAACATGGTACGCTATGCAGAGGAGGATTCTTAGGCTGCACTCCGCCATAGTGACACCTCATGAGCATTGAGGTATATGAAGAGTTTCTAGCTGAAAAGGCTAGAAAAGGGATTAGGAGTGTGGCACAGAGTCACCAGCGGGTATTTTCCAATAGACCAGGTCTGACTCCATAAGATTAATGCTGGGGGGCCACAGCCTGCCATCGACAGAGCATATCAGACCACTGGAAAAATGCAGGAGCAAATTTGTAAGCAGATAAAAGGCATTCTGGACATAGGGATAATTACAAAATCTAACAGTCCCAGAGTTTCTCCAGTTGTTATGGTTCCCAAAAAGAATGGACCCATAAGATTTTTGTGTTGATTACAGAAAGTTTAATGCTGTCACAATTCCTGATGCATACTTTATGTCCAGAACTGATGGTACATTAGACACTGTAAGCAAAGCAAAATACCTGAGCACCCTAGACTTAACAAAATACATTAGAAAATTCCATTAGATAGCAAAGCGCATAAAATAATCCTCCTTCGTTACTGATTTGTGGGGTTTTTGAGTTCAAAGTGTTACCTTTTAGATTAATAAATGCAGAAGCCACATTTAAGAGGCTCATTAATCAAGTGTTAGCTGTGTTGGAGGACTTTGCATGGGCCTACATTTATGATGATGCAATTTTCAGCAGTTGCTGATCAGATCATAAAAACTACTTGGGAATTGTGTTGAAGAGACTCAAAGATGCAGGGCTCACAGTAAAAGCATCCAAGTGTAAAATAGGGGTGGCCACAGTCCATTTTCTAGGTCATTGGATAGGCGGGGGCCAGATTTCCCCAGATCCCTTAAAGGTGGATTTCATTGTTTGGCCTGAGCCTCAGTCCAAAAAACAAGTCCACTTTTATAGGCTTGGCTAACTATTACACCAGGTGTGTGCTTTCAGCAGCATTGTGGCTGTTAGCACAGACTTGTGCAAAAGACAAAACTGAATAAAGGTAGTGTGAATGGCAGCTTGTCAGACAGGCTTTGAGGTAAAGAAAATGCTGTCGGGAAAGCCTGTTGTGGCCAGTCCAGCTTTTGACAAAATGTTTGAACTGGGCACTTATGCATTGGGCACAGGTTTAGGAGGGGTACTAATGCAAACAGGAGAAGAAATCAAGATGCCTCCCATTGCTTTCTTAAGTAAAAAGAAAAAAACAAAACTGACCAGAACTACTGTCACAGGAAAAGAATGTTATGGGATTGTATGGGCAGTCCAGTAGTTAAGGCTGGCCTTATTTAACAGGAAATTCAGAGTCCTAATCGACCATTCTTCATTGGTATGGCTACAGTGGACAAAAGGTACCACCTTCAAACTGTTATGTTGGAGTATAGCCCTCTGAAAATATGATATAGAAATTGTACATATTAAATGTAGAGGAAATGTAGTGGGAGATGCACAGTTCAGGCAAGAGGTTCTGAACTGACACCTACAGATCAGACAGTGTCATCAAGGTAAGAGAGGAGGTGTGACCCAAGAGCCTCTTGATGTCAACTGGAATAGGGTGTAGGGGTACAGTGATTCCCTGGGTTCACCAAAAGGTGTCATGTAAAGACTCTACTGAAAGCATGTGTCACAGTGGACATTACAATCATTGTGAGATGTATGTACAGAAAATATGTGAGGCATTATATACTAAAAACTATATTCTCTAGTTCTGAGAGTTAAGGCAGGTCACGAAAAGGTGATGCATATACTCCTGTCAGGCTTGGAGGAAGATGGATGCCCATTTACAGTCTGAGCAAAATGCTAATCCAATAGATTGCAAGGTCTGCAGGAAAAAACAAAACAGCAGGAGTTATCCTGTTTAGGAGTAAGACAGTGAGCTTTTGGAATTGTATCTGGAGTGCAGATGAACCCCCAATTATCCTTCAGTAAGGAGGATAAGCAATCGGCAGACTTGATGCTATGAAAGGAGGGAATCTCAGCCAAACTGATCGAAAACACTGGGAAAAGGACTTTGGGATAAGCTCTCTTAGAGGAGATAGGGGAATGCTTTGTGAGTTAGTTAAGTTTAGGCTCTAGAAAATGTTTTGTTTTCGTTTTATATGTAACCATTTGTTCCCAATATTCTTGCTTTCTGTTACTTCCCTTTCTCTTCTTTGATAAATTTATCCTTGTTTTCACTATATCTACCTAAGTGCTGTGTGTTAAGTAGGCTGGTGATCCTGAGTTGAGTCTTGGATTAGTACACACCTCTATACTTTGGGAATAGTGAATCTGGGTGTTCTGTGATCATTCAGTGGAACAGGGGCTGTTCGTGTGTGCCTATCGCTAACCTGTAGAGAGAGAGGCCTGGAAGGCAGTGCTTGTGTTGCCAGAAGCTGGTGGATTCAGGGAGCTGATTCACAAGAGGCACAGACAACGCTTCCTCACACTCAGGCCAGGTGGTGGTGAGGTGCTTCGCAACTCTGGATACCCCCCAAAAGCATCACATCCAGCAACTTGCAACTTAAGCATTACTTTAGATAGCAAAGGAATACAAACAAATGAGTCCATTTACATACCTTGGCAGTAACATACAAGCCAATGAGGCTATTCAGAAGGAAATAATGCCATGAATTGGCAAGGAAGCAGTTGCATTCACCAACTTAAACAAGATTTGCTCATCAAAAATCTACAACTTTCATGTCAAATGTTATTTCCATCGTACCATATGGATGTGAAAGTTGGAAATCCACCCAAGATACAGACAAGACAGATGCCTCAATGCTTTAAAAAGAAAATGCCTTAGAAAAATACTGGGTATTTAATGAAAGGCCTTAATAATGGCAAGACTCATCAGAGTTCCACAACTCCTGATCTCTAAAATTATCCAGAAAAGAAAATGGAAAATATGTGGAATTGTTGTGTGTGTTGATTTGTATCTGTGGGGGTTGTGCTGGGGGATTTTGTGTAGATTTGTGCAGGTGGTGGAGAGAGGTGCATGCTGCAGTGAGAGGTTGTGTGTGTTTGGGGTTGTGTGTGCTGATTGTATTGCTGTGTGGGTGGTTGTATTGATTCATTTGAGCATGTGGGTTGCATGGGGGAGTTTGTGTTGAGTTGTACAGGTGATGGATCAACCTTTGAAGAACTCTGGCAGTTGGGCCAAGTAATCCATCATCTGTGCAGTTTCCTTCATATCACTGACTCATCACAACCAAAGATAAATTGTTGCATGCAAATTAGCTGTAGAGTAAGGGTGGAGATTGGTGCCATTGATACACGTCTGTATCAACAGAACCAATTATTTATTATATGTAGAAGTGCAATAACAGTGGTTAAAGTAGATTGAAACAGATGGGGGAGCACTAACCACAGCATTCACTATGAGAACTCTGCTTACCCATGTCAGGAACAAAAGAAGCTCTCTGTCGGCCTTTAGCCTCCGATGTAATAGATGATACCATAAGATAGGCATTAGCTGGAAAGGAGTGTGTGCCTTGTTCCAGATGTGTCCCATGGGCAGCACTAGAATAACTTCTTCTGACTTATGTCATAACTCACTGTATACAGAGAATGTATTGGCATCACTCCCAGCTCCCACAAGCTTTCATTTTTAAAGGAAAAAAGTTATGGGCCTGATCTACTGAGTATAAGGCCTGATCTAAAGCTCACTTAAACCAGGGGAAAGACACCCATTGACTTCAGTGGGCTTAAGATCAGGTCTATAATAGTTACCAACCATGAGTAGTCCCTCTGAAGTCAGTAGAATTGCTAGAGGTAGTAAATAACATCACATGTAATTGTTAGTGCTTTTGGGGTCAGGCCTTCAGTCTTTGTAAAATAATAATGTGTTTTCTACAGGCCACCTCACAGAATTTGACGGATTTCTCCTAAAGGGATCACCGCCTCTAATCACAGATCCCAGGGACAGGAAGCTACTTCCTTATGGTGTAACAGCCTTTCTGTTTGGCCTCCCTCTATTCTCTAGCATCAGAGTTCCCTTAAATGCTGTAATGCAATTCACTTTTTTGCCTGAGCCTGTCCAGTAAACCCCGTGCATGTGTGGAGCAGAATCTAGTGTTCCTAGGAGCAGCATTTACTCCATTGGTCTGTGTTGCCTGTTAACCCATGCACCATTTAATGGGGATATGAAACATTCCTGGACTTCAGGGAATGAAGAGGAAAAACTTATCATGGAGGAACTGCTCCCCTCTTTCCATCCTCCTTGGCTCATCTCCACTCAGTTTTGCTCCTATCCCTTGCCTAGGCACAGGGGCAGCATCAAACACCATACATCAACAGTAACACTTGAGTTGCCACATCATCATGCTGGCTTTTATTTCTCTGTATCACTTGTCCTTACCTCATCATATGTAATAAACTCCAAATGAATAAATCCAGCAGTCCTGTCACTCACAAAGTACTGATGGTGACAAAGACATCTGAAATTCATTACGTGAAATTAAGTGATTCATCGGAGAAACATCTCAACCAATAATAGGACAGAGTTGGACTAGCCAGTCACTTTCTAGCTAAAACACTCTCACATGTAAAAAGCCACATCAGCAAAGATGACAGAAGAGAAACAGCTGTTACACAGTGAAAAGCATTAGAAAAATTCTTCCTCCAGAAAAATAATTACCCCAAAAGTAAGTCCTTTGATTATGCTTCTAAGTCCTAAAATAACTGAAAAATGCTTAGCAGCTACAGAGGAGACACTTAAATTGTATGCAAGGCCAATAGATCAAATATGGTATATCACAATTATGTTTTTTAATAGAATTTTTGCTATTGATTTGAGATGGGTTAAATTAAATCACTTATGTGCTGTAAAAATAGATTTTGAAAGCATCCTCAAGTCTCTGAGCGTACAACTTCATAAATAATGTCATTATCACAAGTGATTAAAGACTGATCTTGGCAAACCTACTTCAGAAGAGTGCTGGTGGGAACTATCATGCTTCTTAATCAGAATTTCAAATTTTTAAGGTAGATGTAATGCGCTGTAACTTAATTTCAAACGTTAGCTTTCTCTTTGTGTGTATTCTGTTCTCTTGATACAAAATTAAAATCCCAGGAATGTTAACTGGAGTCCTGCAATTAGGCCTAGTTTTGCAAACCTTAGTAAAACTCCCTGGGCAAGATTTTTAAAAGTGACTAGTGATTTTTTTGATGTGTTGACTTTTGGGGGCTCATCTTGAGATACCGTAAAAGGGGCTGTTTTTTTTTAGCAGGAGGGTGCTCAATACTTTCTAAAAATTAGGCCCTCTTTAAGGCCTCCCAAGAAAGGAGTACAAAAATCACTAGTCACTTGGCTTCTCTCACTACAGTAAAGGCCCAGTTTATTTCAAATTTCAGTTTATTTTTATTGTTTGCAATTTTTTTGAAATACAAAATAAACAAGTTCCAAAATGAACATCACGGCCAATTAACATATTATTTTTAATCTGTGGATCAGGGAGACTGAGAGAAATAAAAAAGCCCACATTTTAAAAAGGGGTGAGTCTATAATTATGCAAATCCTCTCCCCCCACCCCCGAGTTTATCTAGTAGTTGGCTTCCGTTCTGACTGGTTTCAATTGAATACTATTTCCATGTACACAATACTTGGCTCAGTTTTACAATTAGCTTTTCAGTCATGTTCATTCTTAATCAAAACCTTCCACGCTTCCATGGTTATTCCATCCTTTATGATCCTTCTACATTGGCACTTCAGGTGGGATCCATGAAGGGACTTAGGCTTTGCAACACTGAATGTCACAATGCCTAACTTTTAGAGGCCTAGAAAATCACAGGAACAACACTGCAATCCATAAAGCCTGAGCCAGGCGCCTAGGATCCCTTTACAATGAATGGGGAGAGATAGGGGCTAAGAGTGAACCACAAAAGCCAGCATCCAAGGCAGGGAGCCACCTAAAGTATCCAGTGGAAGACGATGATGAGGGGCATGTGCTAAGCCCCCACCCCTCTCCCAGAGATAGGCGCCTAATCCTGCTTAGAGATGCACAAATGGGAACCTGCTACCCAAAGTCAAGCAGGTTAGGTGGCTAAGGAGTTTCTTGTGGGACTCAGTGCCTACCTCATTCCACGTAACAGCTAGAGGAGGAAGTGGTGGTGGTGCCACCCACCTTAACTTTTAGCCCAGTGGTTAGAGCACTCAGACCCAGGGATGTGGGACACCCAGTTTCAATTTCCCCCTTCTCTGCCAGAGTGGGAGAAAGGCCACCTCTTAGGGAACATGCCGTAACTGCCGAGCTATCAGGTATTCTGACTGGGGGGCTGCCTCAATCTGTCCTGTCTAAGCTGTTCCACTGTGGACAAATAATGAAAGTCATTGGACTAGGAGGACTGCACCCGAGTGTCCTGGGTGCGTGTCATGCTGTCTGGAGTGAGTCATGACCATGATGCCAACCGCAGGGAAACTGTCAAGAAGTAGAGCACAGCCCCCCCGCCCCGAAACTAGTGATATGTTCTAAAATTAGATCTCACCAACACAGTCACAAATGTGAACTCCTAACACACTATATCAGTCTTACCCTGGAGTCACGGACAGTCCTCTTGGACATTCCAGTCTATCTTGCCACCCAGGCAGGTTGGACATAGTGATAGGTAATTGCTGTACACCAAAGATCACAAAATATTGAGGTTGCTTCCAGTCCTAAGAGACCAGTCACTTGCCCCAAGTTAATCTGTATCTTAGATCTTACATGAAAGACAACACTTGTAGCCAGTCCTATAGTAAACTTTCTAAGGTTTTATTAACTAAGAAAAGAAATTAGCATTATTACAAGGTTAACGCAGGCAAACATATACATGCTAATCAGTTACAGTCTATAGTTTTTAAAAGGTAACAGAGTTGTAGTAATCTGTCAGCTCTGAATATCTCTTAGGGCTAACGCAGGTTGACCCTGGGGATCTCTGCTTTGGGTCTGCGAGAAGCCCAAACAGCAAAAAAGATGAGAAATTTTCTTGTCAGCTATTTTAAATGCCTTCTTCCAGAATTCAAGCTGATGAGATAAGCCCTTTTGCACATAGCCTCTTCATGGGCATAAGGGAGCAATTATTAAAGTTTTTGTATGGCCCATTTAGTTTTGATAGGCCTTCTTCATCGGCAGGAGACAATCACTCCTGACTGGGCTCCCAGTTTCAGAGGAAACACTGTTTACAATTACAAAACAAAAACTTACAATTTCTTTATCACACGGGCCATTGTGGGACATCACAATATAAAAACTTTAATAATTGCTCCCTTATGCCCATGAAGAGGCTGTGTGCAAAAGGGCTTATCTCATCAGCTTGAATTCTGGAAGAAGGAATTTAAAATAGCTGACAAGAAAATTTCTCATCTTTTTTGCTGTTTGGCCTTCTCGTAGACCCAAAGCAGAGATCCCCAGGGTCAACCTGTGTTAGCCCTAAGAGATATTCAGAGCTGACAGATTATTATGACTCTGCAGGAATTTTTACTCTGAAAACTGAGGCACCACGTGAGTTTAGGTGCCTACAGGGTTCATTGGGAGTTTTATGGATTGCAGTGAAGCCAAAGCCTGGGGTTTAGGTGCTGAAGGATCTTTGTGGATCCCAACCTTTGTTCATCATGTGGACCCATTTCTAACTCTGGTTTTTAAAAACTCCCATATATTTTGTATGATCCATACTGTCCAAGCAAAGCGTGTTCAAAGAATAGCTTTGAAATAATGGGCTAGATCGTCAGCTGGTGTAAAATGGTATTGCTCTGCTCCTTTGAAATCAATGAAGCTTGGCCAATTTACATAAGCTGAAGATAAAGACCTAGGGTCCAATCCTGCTCTCATTAAAACTCCCATTGACTTCAGTGGAAGCAAGTTTGGACCTCAGTGTAAACAGGTTGTTTGCGTCAATAGTGACAGTCAATTAAGAATTTTGTTCATATGTCAACAGTGGACATGTTTACATGCATTTGCATATAGGGTAGGCACACTATGGCCCAATACTTGTTTTATTTTCAAAGGGTTTTACAAAACCTAAAATGAAGAGAAATTTTCAGTAAAAGCAGTTTTTAAATAGCGTAAATGCTCAACTAGTTCTAGAAACTCAAACAGCCAGCTCTGTTGTGACTCTGCTATTCTGTGGTGTTTCACTGACCAAGCATAGTGAAGTGTAAATAATGAACACTAATTCTAAAAAACAAATAAAAAGAGAAGGGGGGGGGGGCTTGGTTTTAATTGCACATACAGGGGTGTAAATCAGGAAGAGAGATTATTATAAATAAAGCCAATGGAAAAGGAGGACTTGTGGCACCTTAGAGACTAACCAATTTATTAGAGCATAAGCTTTCGTGAGCTACAGCTCACTTCCTCAGATCTGATGAAGTGAGCTGTAGCTCACGAAAGCTTATGCTCTAATAAATTGGTTAGTCTCTAAGGTGCCACAAGTACTCCTTTTCTTTTTGCGAATACAGACTAACACGGCTGTTACTCTAAAGCCAATGGAGTTATGCAATAAAAAACCTGTGTGAGGTCAGAAGCAGATCCATCCTTTTTAACGTGGTAGTGTTCCTTTAAAATAGATGCTTTGTACACATGGAAGGGATTTTTTATAAACTATTTCTGCTGTAGATAGGTGGCTTACAATTGTAGATTTGTTCACAGGCTGTTCCAATGTTTAGTCATTGGTATGATAGGTGACATTTGCTCTCATAGCTACTTAGTACAGGAACCTGGCTGGATGCAGCCACATGGTGGTGCTCATGCATTTAGCCTGCTACCAGATATTTTTAGTTTATTTATTTATTTATTAAAGAGAGCCAGACTTTGCTCCTTGAAGTGCCTTCAAATGAGCTCCAACTTTATTATGGACTGCACACGAAGCTGCAACCAAGCATAAACTGGGTTGATTTCTCTCACCACCTTTACAAAGGCTTCAGGGATCTATTACTAGATCGGCCCATCTCCCTTCTCCTGTATATTTTCCCCCCTGCTGCACAAGTAATTTAGTGGCTGAAGTTATGATATTCTTTGGGACAGTGACTGCAACCCAGGGCACTGTCACATTATTGCTTTAGAGGGCTCACATAATGCAGGGGGCTTTTTTCTCAAGTGGCACAAAGTGTTAGCTATTGCACGTCCCACAATGTAGCAGAATACAAAGAAATGACCATAATGGATAGAAGTCTATATGGGATATAATAGAAAGTCTAAGGGTACAACAAGAATAAAATCCCCACATTTTGGTATTTTCCCTTTGAATATTTTTAACATTTGCTATGCAATATGATTTTGAAAGGGAGTGAATTAAAGAACTCCCCTCTGAAGCAATTATAGCTCAGAGAAAATATTCCTGCCCATAAAATGACTTGTGAATGAGTCTGCAGGACCAATCCTAGGGCCATAGACAGACCATGACTAAGGTGTTCAGGAGGCCTATTTGCCAAATAGCTTGTCTAGATCTGAATTATAACATGTGCCAAGACCATTTGGATTCCAAATAGCACAGGAAACTTATTGTATTATGAATGATGTATTAGGGCACCTCAAGTCTTGATTAGGCATCTTTTAAAATTATTATTTAAATCTACAGCAGTAACTTTGGGGGAAGGAAATGTAAATTGAAAGGAAACAAAACACAAAGGAAGAGGCATCATATAATTGACACAATGA
Source organism: Lepidochelys kempii (assembly GCF_965140285.1). Lineage (NCBI taxonomy): Eukaryota > Metazoa > Chordata > Testudines > Cheloniidae > Lepidochelys > Lepidochelys kempii. The sequence goes on along the minus strand of NC_136381.1, from coordinate 24,750,134 downwards.
AAACTACAGTACTTGGGAAAAAATAGGGTTGCTTGAGCTCCACCCCCAAAATGTACTTTTAATGCCATTCCCCCAACAGCATCTAATGTTTCCTTTAAATTAAAAGGCTAAATTCCCTTCAGTTCAGATTTCCAGTATACACCTGGAATTGCACCAGTCCAAGGATTCATTCTCTGAAATCCTGAGTTAGAGCTGGCTGGGGAGGGGTTGGCTGGATATCAGTGACTCTTCAGCCCCCCCCCCCTCCTCTTTTTCCTCTTCCTTCCACCTTCTGCTTTATAATTGGCTCCCTTGTTTCTCTACCCTTTCTTCTTATCAGATCATGCTGTGAAGGAACTAGCAGCTGGAGTGTGGAAAGAAACTTTTAGAGGCAGAGTAACACCCACATTAAGGAGGGAAAGAAGGAGTGTGTATTAGCAAAGGGTGATTTCTCCCAGGCAAAGCTACGCTTCCTCGCCAAGCAACTAAACCACTCATGACTACAAAGGTCTGTTTGATTTTATTTTGTCACACTTTTTTTACATTTGCGGGGGGAGGTAGTTTAAAAGCTGATGACTCTTGTACAATACCTAGGGTAACAACCCGAGTTGTTACTGATCATGATAATTATCTGCCACCTGCAAAATTCAGACTTTTGTTGGCCATAAGCAAAGGAGAAGCAGGAAAGAGTCAAAAAGAAAAGGAGTACTTGGGGCACCTGAAAGAGTCAGTGATGGGTGGTGGATGTGATTGATTGATGGCTTGCCAGCCAGGAGAGGAAGCTGTAGGTGAGTGGCGCGGGGAAGCCTTAGGCGAAAGGGGGCTGAAATGGAAAAGAAAAATCCACAGAATCTTCTGCAAAACGTGGCATCCTGTATCGGTGTCTCTGGCTCTCCCTGGGCTTCACTTCCTCGCCGGCCGGGTGCACCAGCTCCCCAGGGCTGACCGGCACGACACAGACTTTACTGTCCTTCGTCCCCCCACGCCCGGGTTTTGTGACTTGTCCGCCTGGGCGTGCGCTCGCAGTTCCTCGCCGGGGTTCGCCTGTCATCGAGGGGTGTCTCCTCGGTCTCCGGAGGGCGGTGATAGGAGATCAGAGGCTTTGCCAGGGGTCCCCGTCCCCCCCGCCCGCTCCTTTGCCGAGCTCCGCACAGGGAGGAAACACGCGCCCGCCCTCGGTGCCGTTTTCCATCGTGCCGGAGCTCTGCAGAGAGGAGTTTGCACCCCGGGGCCACCCATTCCACGGGGATCCGCAGCCCCGCCCGGGGGCGACTGCTGCGGGACTGCCTAGCCTCCGCAGAGCCGCCCCCTCCCTGTAGGTTTGCCAAGAACACCTCCCCGGCGGGGTGACACGTGAAGCGAGTCAGCCCGCAGACACCCGGGGGCGGGCTGGGCTGGGGGGAGGCCGGAAACAGCGAACACCAAACCCATCTGAGCGCCCCGGCAGGAGCCAGGGGCAAGGGGCTTGCTCCACTCGCCGCTCCGGGGCGCAGTTACTTTCCCCGAGCCCTTGGCCTCGCCTTTCGTCGGCCCTCAGCAGTAACAAGGATCCGGCCTGTGCGCTGGGGGCAGCGTGAGCAGAGAAATCCGCGTTGTGTGTGGATTGATGCTGCGTTGCCTTATTTCCCAATAATAATCCCTGGTCTATGCAGGCTACTGAAATCACCCTTTAGCTTCCTGGTACCTGTTCATTTCGGATTGGGCCTGATCCCAACTGCCACACATTTCACAGTCCGGTTTTTAGCTAGGAGCTGGTACTTTATTATCCTCCAGTTATTTGCTGAGTGCTGACAGCATGCCCATTGCTGTCTAAATCACAGAGCAGACTGTGTCCCTGGCTTGAGGCGCTTACAGTGTAAGGGCTTGTCTGAACACAGTTCCAGTACAGCTTTAACAACCGCCTAGGTGGTGAAGCGCTGGAATGGGTTCCCTAGGGAGGTGGTGGAATCTCCCTCCTTAGAGCTTGTTAAGGCCCGGCTTGACAAAGCCCTGGCTGGGATGATTTAGTTGGTGTTGGTCCTGCTTTGGGCAGGGGATTGGACTAGATGACCTCCTGAGGTCTCTTCCAACCCTGATATTCTATGATTCTAGTGTGGACACTGCTATGCTGGCATAGAGGTGCTTATATTGGTACAGAATGGAAATTATATCCATATAGGAACCTGTATACCTGCATCCACACCCGAGGGGGTTGTACTGCTTTAACTAAGAATATAAGAACCTAAGAATGACCATACTGGGTCAGACCAAAGGTCCATCCAGCCTAGTATCCTGTCTGCTGACAGTGGCCAATGCCAGGTGTCCCAGAGGGAGTGAACCAACAGGTAATGATCAAGTGATCTCTCTCCTGCCATCCATCTCAACTCTCTGACAAACAGAGGCTAGGGACACCATTCCTTACTTAGCCTGGCTAATAGCCATTAATGAACTTAACCTCCATGAATTTATCTAGTTCTCTTTTAAACCCTGTTATAGTCCTAGCCTTCACAACCTCCTCAGGCAAGGAGTTCCACAGGTTGACTGTGCACTGTGTAAAGAAGAACGCCCTTTTATTTGTTTTAAAGCTGCTGCCCATTAATTTCATTTGGTGGCCCCTAGTTCTTATATTATGGGAACAAGTAAATAACTTTTCCTTATTCACTTTCTCCACATCACTCATGGTTTTATATATCTCTATCATATCCCCCTTTAGTCTCCTCTTTTCCAAGTTGAAAAGTCCTAGCCTCTTTAATCTCTCCTCATATGGGACCTGTTCCAACCCCCTAATCATTTTAGTTGCCCTTCTCTGAACCTTTTCTATTGTCAGTATATCTTTTTTGAGATGAGGAGACCACATCTGTACACAGTATTCAAGATGTGAGCGTACCATGGATTTATATAAGGCCTATAAGATATTCTCTGTCTTATTCTCTATCCCTTTTTAAATGATTCTTAACATCCTGTTTGCTTTTTTGACTGCCGCTGCGCACTGCATGGACGTCTTTAGAGAACTATCCACAATGACTCCAAGATCTCTTTTCTGATTAGTTGTAGCTAAATTAGCTCCCATCATATCGTATGTATAGCTGGGGTTATTTTTTCCAATGTGCATTACTTTACATTTATCCACATTAAATTTCATTTGCCATTTTGTTGCCCAGTCACTTAGTTTTGTGAGATCTTTTTGAAGTTCTTCATGGTTTGCTTTGGTCTTAAATATCTTGAGCAGTTTAGTATCATCTGCAAACTTTGCCACCTCACTGTTTACCTCTTTATCCAGATCATTTATGAATAAGTTGAATAGGATTGGTCCTAGAACTGACCCTTTGGAAACACCACTAGTTACCCCTCTCCATTCTGAAAATTTACCATTTATACCTACCCTTTGTTCCCTGTCTTTTAACCAGTTCTCAGTCCATGAAAGGATCTTCCCTCTTATCTCATGACGACTTAATTTACTTAAGAGCTTTTGGTGAGGGACCTTGTCAAAGGCTTTCTGGAAATCTAAGTACACTATGTCCACTGGATCCCCCTTGTCAACATTTTGTTGACCCCCTTCAAAGAACTCTAATAGATTAGTAAGACATGATTTCCCTTTATAGTAACCAGGTTGACTTTTGCCCAACAATTTATGTTCTTCTATGTGTCTGACAATTCCATTCTTTACTATTGTTTCAGCTAATTTGCCCAGTACTGACGTTAGACTGTATCTGTTTCTAAACCGATATAGTTAATGCAGTACAAAAACTGTCATGCTGAGCTAATGGTATGACCTTGGAAAGGCTATCAGGCATAGCGTTCACTAGCCGCAATCCCTTTTGAAGAAAGTGTTTGCAAGATTGGGATATATGAAGAGGACAAATCAAAGCTCTGAAACTTGTCTAGACTAGAGGTTTTGGTCCTAGTCTAACTAAAGTTAATTGATTACCAATGAAATAACATGGTGGTCCAAAATTAATTAGATATTTTATATAGAACAGGTTCACCAATGGCTAGTAGCCAAGATGGTTAGGGATGCAACCCCATGCTCTGGGTGTCCCTAAGTCTCCAACTGACAGAAGTTGGGACTGGATGACGGGATGGATCACTCAATAGTTGCCCTGTTCTGGTCATTCCTTTTAAAGCACCTGTCATTGGCAACTGTCAGAAGACCGGTTTCAGAGTAACAGCCGTGTTAGTCTGTATTCGCAAAAAGAAAAGGAGTACTTGTGGCACCTTAGAGACTAACCAATTTATTTGAGCATGAGCTTTCGTGAGCTACAGCTCACTTCATCGGATGCATACCGTGGAAACTGCAGCAGACTTTATATATACACAGAGAATATGAAACAATACCTCCTCCCACCCCACTGTCCTGCTGGTAATAGCTTATCTAAAGTGATCATCAGGTGGGCCATTTCCAGCACAAATCCAGGTTTTCTCACCCTCCACCCCCCCCACAAATTCACTCTCCTGCTGGTGATAGCCCGTCCAAAGTGACAACTCTTTACACAATGTGCATGACAACCAAGTTGGGCTATTTCCTGCACAAATCCATGCGGAACGCAATGCCATCCACAGCCTCAGAAACAACTCTGACATCATAATCAAAAAGGCTGACAAAGGAGGTGCTGTCGTCATCATGAATAAGTTGGAATATGAACAAGAGGCTGCTCGGCAGCTCTCCAACACAAGTTTCTACAAGCCATTACCCTATGATCCCACTGAGAGTTACCAAAAGCAACTACAGCATTTGCTCAAGAAACTTCCTGAAAAAGCACAAGATCAAATCCGCACAGACACACCCCTGGAACCCCGACCTGGGATATTCTATCTACTACCCAAGATCCATAAACCTGGAAATCCTGGGCGCCCCATCATCTCAGGCATTGGCACCCTGACAGCAGGATTGTCTGGCTATGTAGACTCCCTCCTCAGGCCCTACGCTACCAGCACTCCCAGCTACCTTCGAGACACCACTGACTTCCTGAGGAAACTTCAATCCATCGGTGATCTTCCTGATAACACCATCCTGGCCACTATGGGTGTAGAAGCCCTCTACACCAACATTCCACACAAAGATGGACTACGAGCCGTCAATACTATCCCCGATAATGTCACGGCTAACCTGGTGGCTGAACTTTGTGACTTTGTCCTTACCCATAACTATTTCACATTTGGGGACAATGTATACCTTCAGATCAGCGGCACTGCTATGGGTACCCGCATGGCCCCACAGTATGCCAACGTTTTTATGGCTGATTTAGAACAACGCTTCCTCAGCTCTCGTCCCCTAAAGCCCCTACTCTACTTGCGCTATATTGATGACATCTTCATCATCTGGACCCATGGAAAAGAAGCCCTTGAGGAATTCCACCATGATTTCAACAATTTCCATCCCACCACCAACCTCAGCGTGGTCCAGTCCACACAAGAGATCCACTTCCTGGACACTACAGTGCTAATAAACAATGGTCACATAAACACCACCCTATACCGGAAACCTACTGACCGCTATTCCTACCTGCATGCCTCCAGCTTTCACCCTGACCACACCACACGATCCATCGTCTACAGCCAAGCTCTGCGATACAACCGCATTTGCTCCAACCCCTCAGACAGAGACAAACACCTACAAGATCTCTGTCAAGCTTTCTTACAACTACAATACCCACCCGCAGAAGTAAAGAAACAGATTGATAGAGCCAGAAGAGTTCCCAGAAGTTACCTACTACAGGACAGGCCTAACAAAGAAAATAACAGAACGCCACTAGCCGTCACCTTCAGCCCCCAACAAAACCGCTCCAACGCATTATTAAGGATCTACAACCTATCCTAAAGGATGACCCAGCACTCTCACAAATCTTGGGAGACAGGCCAGTCCTTGCCTACAGACAGCCCCGCAACCTGAAGCAAATACTCACCAACAACCACATACCACACAACAGAACCACTAACCCAGGAACTTATCCTTGCAACAAAGCCCGTTGCCAACTGTGTCCACATATCTATTCAGGGGACACCATCACAGGGCCTAATAACATCAGTCACACTATCAGAGGCTCGTTCACCTGCACATCCACCAATGTGATATATGCCATCATGTGCCAGCAATGCCCCTCTGCCATGTACATTGGTCAAACTGGACAGTCTCTACGCAAAAGAATAAATGGACACAAATCAGATGTCAAAAATTATAACATTCATAAACCAGTCGGAGAACACTTCAATCTCTGTGGTCACGTAATCACAGACATGAAGGTCGCTATCTTAAAACAAAAAAAACTTCAAATCCAGACTCCAGCGAGAAACTGCTGAATTGGAATTCATTTGCAAATTGGATACTATTAATTTAGGCTTAAATAGAGACTGGGAGTGGCTAAGTCATTATGCAAGGTAGCCTGTGTCCTCTTGTTTTTTCCTACCCTCCCCCCAGATGTTCTGGTTTAACTTGGATTTAAACTTGGAGAGTGGTCAGTTTGGATGAGCTATTACCAGCAGGAGAGTGAGTTTGTGTGTGTATGGGGGTGGGGGGATGTGAGAAAACCTGGATTTGTGCAGGAAATAGCCCAACTTGATTGTCATGCACATTGTGTAAAGAGTTGTCACTTTGGATGGGCTATCACCAGCAGGAGAGTGAATTTGTGGGGGTGGGGGGTGGAGGGTGAGAAAACCTGGATTTGTGCTGGAAATGGCCCACCTGATGATCACTTTAGATAAGCTATTACCAGCAGGACAGTAGGGTGGGAGGAGATATTGTTTCATATTCTCTGTGTATATATAAAGTCTGCTGCAGTTTCCACGGTATGCATCCGATGAAGTGAGCTGTAGCTCACGAAAGCTTATGCTCAAATAAATTGGTTAGTCTCTAAGGTGCCACAAGTACTCCTTTTCTTTTTGTCAGAAGACCGACTATTGGGTTAGATAGACCATTGATCTGACCCAGGGTGGCTATTCTTATGTTCTTAGATGTTGGCAAAGGGGAGGGAGTTAGGTAATGAAGAAGAGTGGTAAAGAGTGAGATCAAAGGTAGGCCACAGTACAACTGTGAGGGTGAGGAGCTTTAATGTGAAAGGGAGTTAGCTAAGAGAGTCTAAGAGGGGAGTGACCCACTCAGTACAGGTCACCAGGAAGTTTGTGTTTGTTTGTGGGGTTTTTTTATTGGTGGTACTATGGGGAGATTGTAGAGGAGTGAGGTGGGAAGCAGAGAGGAGGAAGTTGCAAAGCAGAACATATATATCAAAGTTGTTTCTAAATCTGTGCCTTTATAAATGTTTGATAAACAATTAAATATAATCAAGAATTTGCTATTTTTTATTTATGAGAGGGGTTACAATTATTCAACAATTGTAATAGTATAAATTGTATATGGGCCAAGTTCAGATGATGAATTCATATTGTTTCTTAAGTGTATTTCAAAGCAAGTCTCTTCTAACCATGACAACGCTTTAAAATAAAAAGTGACTGTACAAAAATGGTCTATTCCCAGTGTGTATTCTGAGCCATATCTGCTTGCTTTAGTGACAAAATGATCTTTTACCCCAATTATCAGATACTTGAGTGATAAAAGTGGTATTAAAAGCTTCAGTAGAAGAGAATTGGCTCAGTGGCTTCTCCAGGGCTATGGGAGAGTGAGCTGGATTGTGACTCCTCGGCAGAATTGTTAACTAAATTGACTGTGCAATTTTTACCCCCTTACTAGAGGAGCACACGTCAGTTAAACAGTAAATGCGCTGATAAATGGGTTCCTGGCTGAGTTTGCAGGTCTGGCAATTAGGAAAATCCATCTATTTACTTTTAAACTGTGCACATTTGTGAAGCCATTATAGACCATAAACCTGTTACCCCATGATCCTATTGTTAAAGGAATCACTTTCAGAGGAGTGGATGCAAAGCAGATATTAAATTGTAATTATTACTGTATTTGTGGTCATAGAATCCTTCTTTCAGATGCCTTGATACTCTGTCTGGGCAGCATTGGTCCATATTACATGGCCTGACATTCACAGGGATGCTCAGTTAGGACACCGTTTTGTGTGTGTGTGTCTCTCTCTCTCTCACTCTCTCTTTTTTTTAAAGCTCATTTTGAAACAAGAGAGGTTTTATTTTGTCATTATAGCAGTTTCTGTTCCCAACACTCTCCCTGTCTGCTCCACAAAGGATATGAAGCAGATTTCCAAAGGGATTCAGCACCTGAAACTGGGGCACTTTTGAAAAAATTGTCCTCAGCTTTTAACTTCATAGGCTCCAACCCTTTTCCTGACAAGATTTGGAGATTGGCTGTTGCTTGTCAGAATGCAACTTTGGAGAGTGAAATAAATGCTCAAATAATTCCTCAGCCTTTCCCAAGGAAAAGTGCTTTAGTTACTAACCAGAGTTTGTGGGTGAAATCCTGGTCCCATTTGAAGTCAATGGCAAAACTCTAATTGATATGATGGAACCATGACTTGACCCTTGATTTTTCATTTAAGTGAATGTTCTAGGTTTACAGGCTTGATAAATATTTCTGTTCTGTATGTTTTCAGACTTGCTGATACTACGTGTATCCAGGATGAAGGTTTGTCGATACAAGATACACAGCTGGTTCCTCTTGGCTTTTTTGGCAGTTCATCTCATCAGTCATGTTCAGGGTCAAGGTAATTGATATATAAGACAGCAGTGCTTTTTCATTAGATCACTCTGATGTGCAGAAGTGGGTTTCCCCTTTTACATATGCAATAGTGTTTTCCCTTTGCTAAGGGGATAGTACAGCATTATTGACACCAATGGGAGTTTTGCCGTGACTTCAAAGGTAACATCATCGGGGTCTAGCTCTTCCTGACTCATTTTCACACGTTCTCTGAACTGAAGTGTCTTAGGAGGAAGCTTGCTCTTATTTATCTGTATAGTTAAAATGTCTGAAAATGGGTTATAGGAAAAAACTTCATTCTGTTTACTTAAATGTAGCTATAAAATATTGATGTTACTACTTTCTAAGCAAATGCATTTGCGGGGGAATGATCATTCTGCAGTGGGACACTGAACTTGCATGGAATACATATTGCTGCTTTGTTGGAACTGTAGCTAATACCATCATTACATTATATAGGGTGGTATGAGGCCCTGCTGCCCTGGGCTGCCAAGTGTCATGATTGTTCATGCACCCCTTTTTGTTTGCATTGTGTCTATATCTTATGTATTACTATTTAAAAATATACTGTTGGTATTGCTAAGCTTAAAAATGATCCTGTGTGGTCTTGACAGTGGTCTCAAGTCTGTCCTAGTGTGTTTTCCTTCCATACCAACCTTTGCTTTGAAAGCACGAAAGAATAGGACCAATTCTGCTCTTGGCTATGCTCATGCAACCCCCTTGACTTCAGTTGAGGTTGCACAGGCATAACAGAGTGGAATTTGGCCCTCTCTTTCCCACTGAAAGGAGTGTTGGGTTGTATGTTTATGATGAAAACAGTCAGTGGATAGGCAGAGGTGCCTAGGTTTTCTATCTCCAGAGGATAGTTACAAGCAGAAATGGCTCTGGGGTCACAGGAAGAGCATGCTTAACAGATGCATATACTGCTACTGACATTGCTCAATCTGCAAATGGTCTTTGATGCTGGCTGACTGCTTGGGGGCAGGAGCCGTGGAAGAGCCCTAAATCTGGGGGGGCTACAGGCACCCAAACCATGTCCCTGCCCTTGTGCTGCCCTTTCTCTCCAAGCCCCTGACCACGCACTGTCCCTTTTCCTCAAGCCTCGCCCCCCCCCCGCCCACTCACTCCTCTTCACCCTCTTTCCCCAGTTGCTTACGCTTACGGCCATTAAAAAGTGGGAGAGCCATGGCGCCCTAGCCCCTCCCATTCCGGTGCTTCTGCTTGGGGGGACCATGCCCCCTTCGGGCTATGGAACATCATTAGGTGCACTAACCAAACTTCCCAGAATGTGGGGAATGTTAGCTGTAGTATTTATTGTAGAGGAAGGGGGTTCACTGTGCCTTCCTACTACCTCTGTGCACCTATTCTAAACAGAAATTTAGCCTCCAAATGCTTGTGACTTAATGAGCCGAAGTGAAGCACATGATTATATATGTGTCTGTATATCTTACACTTGATACATATGTGACATTCAGCTCAGGACTCCCAGAACTGTAAGCCATTGTGTTACTCTTCTGCCTCAGCAAGTTGAGAGCTTTGCTGCTGCTAAGATGTGTGTCTGCTCCCTGACACTCCAGCCTCTCTGCATTGCCAACAAACTCCTCGGGACTCTGCCAGTCTAAACCTTGCCTGCAGGCAACCATCAGTGAACCCCAGTTCCTCCCGAGACATCTCTCTGCGGTGTCCAGTCCCTCTCACTGGGCACTCACAGAACTTATTAAGTTCACAGCCTTCCAAGAGACAGTGCACACACCAGGCTGTTAGGTTAGCTGAAGACTCACACTTCATTTTAATATAACTGCACTTGGATACCGTAGATACTTTATAGTAAAACTAAAAATAAGTTTATTAACAAAGAACAGAGATTTAAGTGATACTGAACAAGAGAAAAAGAGACCAGTTTGGTTACAAACAAAATAAAACATACTATCTAGTGACTAAAACTTAATTTTAGCTAGTTAAAATTTTTGCCTATGCAGTTTGCTTATTTACTTAAAGTTAACAGCATCTCTAGCCTTTCTGGCCAGGGGATCCAACTTTCTCAGGATCACAAGGTGCTTTTTCCCCATGTCCCCTAAGCAGTGGATAACTAAAATGTCATTTTGCTCCCCTTATGTTACCCAAAGTCTATTGTCACTGCCTCAAGAGCCAGGAAGGCTTTCTAGGGTGCAGATTCTGTCCCCAGAGCAATTGCTAAACTGTCTTCTCCCCTCACTTGTTAACTTGATGGCTTTGTTTACCAAGTATATGTATATGTACTTTTATTGTCCTCTGCCTGCAGTCAAGTCAGTCAGACAAATAAATCCACATTCTTTTGTGTAGCACATGCTGGGTTTATGCACTGCCTCCCAAACACATTTTAAGAACATATCTCCAGCACACACATGTAACTCTTTGTACACAACTCATCCATCCATCACACAATGATTTTCGGGACCAGCGTGTCACCAGTTTTTATAGGACACCATACTTGATTACACTTTTTTTTAATAGTGCGGTAATCTTCTATACAATCAGTTGATTCAATTCAAGTAACATGTCCTCAATTCAAGTCCTCATGTCCTCATGTCCTTCAATTCAAGTAACTGTTTTTATAGGACACCATACTTGATTACACTTTTTTTTAATAGTGCGGTAATCTTCTATACAATCAGTTGATTCAATTCAAGTAACATGTCCTCTGAATCTCTCCTTTTGGCCTTTGTTGACAAAGTTTTTCCTTTTTCCCTTTGCAATAAACGATTTACTTCCTCCTCCTTGTAACAGCTGGCTAACTATAAATGATATAGTATTTTTGAGTGATTAAAGAAATAACACATTGTAACAAGGTGCAGGAAAAATAGGGGTTAGTTTCATCTTGCACAAGCGCTTTGGGGAAGAACTATAAATTGATTCCTTAGGAGAAAGAGAGAATATGTTTGGGAAGGTCTAGTTTCACATTTGAGGTTTTATTCCAATCCTGTGATCCCTTTTCCACACATTAATTTATATTACTTTCTAGTTATGAATGTTATCCTTTGAGAAACAGACCCTGCTGAGTGAGATTGTTTTCTGCTGAGTCATTCCACCATCTTGCTCATGAATTATCCAATTATTATTATTTGTTGGTCACTGATAACTTAAAATGTAACTTTCAGATTTTAATGTTTTAATTCTTTTCATTTGTTGAGCTCCCAGTTTGATGTGATGCATTTACTAGCTGCCTTCCAAATCCTTTATTATCCCTCTGCTTTCACTCAATATTTTAATTACTCCCTCACATTTAGTTTGGAATTTTTTTTTCTTGCTCAACGGATAAAGTTACTTTAAAAATATTGGAGCTTCTTGTCCAGTCTATTAAAATAATGAAAAATTTACTCCCAGCAAAACAACACTGGTTAATAAACCATCACAACTAAGGAAAATATGTCTGCTCTCATTAGAGTTCCCATTTATCCGTTCAATAATTGGGGTGTTAATTTAAGAATTTGCTTTTACATATACAAGATGGTGATTGTACTTCATGTTGTGAGAATTTCCATATGCTGCTAATGTATATGCTAGATAATTTTGGTGGAATATTAATTTGTTCAATTTAATCAATTTTTTTAATTTTTATAACAATATAAAATTAGATTCTAGAAAGTGCAACTAGTATTGCCAGCTTTACACAGTTTGACAGCTATGTACTTGAGAATTTTTGTCCTCCTTTTAGAATACTGAGTATTTCAAAGCTTTGTTTTCCTGTTTGTCCTCAAGAATAATGTATCTCGAGCACTAACAAAAATAGCTAACTTCTATGTAGCTGCATAAACCAAGGCCTTGAACTTGTCTTTAGTCTCTTTTTGGGTGATTGCTTGAATGTTGCTGACAGCCATTCATTTGCTCATTCCTGTAAAACCCCTTAACAAGCTCTCACTACTGATTTTTATCAGTTAACGGATTCAGTTTGGATTCATTTTTTTTTTCTTTCTGCAAGAAGTGAAATTTTGTTCCACAGACAATAAAGGTCTTCAGAAATAAAGATTTCCTCTTCAGGTTGGTGACCACGTAGTAATTCCCATCAATATTTTGTTGTGTTTGTCCAAATATTAGATTTAACTTCCTTAGTTATATGTACTTCTCTGTGCCAGAACACTAGTCTTTGCATAACTAAGACATAGTTAAATATCTGTTTCGTGAACAACTCTTCTTTTCTCCCTGTGATTAATTACTGGCTGGAAGTGTCCTCCCCCCACGCTACCCCACATTTAGACACAAAAATGAATAAGTGGTTAGCAAAGATCAGCTAGTTATGTAAAGATTATTCTGGCACAAGTCTTGTAGTCTATCATATTGTAGCTGTATAGAAAGCACAAACACATCTGGTGATTATGTCCTTCTTTGCTTGTTATTGTCAGACATGCTCAAATAAATTTGTTAGTTTCTAAGGTGCCACAAGTCCTCCTTTTTCATTTTGGTTTTGTAGAGGCTCCAAAAGTTTACCTGATTTGATGATGGCTAATTACAAGTAGGTCAGAGCTACACTGCTTTGTTAGAAAGTGCTCTTTTAATCTTTAGGTCACACATGGGAGAAAAGGGGGCTTCAGAGCTCATTTTCCCTTGCAATGGTATAGGACACACTTGGTTGGCATTTGTATTCTTGGTGCTTAGCCACTGGATCCCTGTGAATCTTACAGCTGGTTTCCCAAAGATTATTTATGGTTGCTTTGAAAAAGTAAATAATTGGAATTACATCTTTTCGTGAACTGGTGGTACTCATGATTCATCACTCTAGGTTCATTCAGCACTGACTGATTCTATCCTTGCACTATGCGTAAATCACTATGAATCTTGAGAATGAATTAAAGACTGTAATCCGTACCTGCAACCTTTCTGGTCTTTAAAACTTCTACCACAGCTTCAGTTATTTTATTACAATTACAATATGCTGAATGTTCTTGCAGTATCTTGGCTAGCACAATACTTCATATTTGATCTTTTAATCACAAAACAGCGTGCACCAAATTTTCAAAGAACTAGTTCTATGTGTGCAATGGATACTTTTAGCTGCTCATTCTTCTGAATCTAATAATGCCTATTTTCTAAAGCCCCACTGGGGTGGACAGACAGTCCGGAGATTAGGCCTGTCCAGATCATGCCCACCATCCATGAGCGCATAGTTTGTATGCATGCTCATTGCAGAGATTTTGAAAAGTGTCTTCAGGGTGCCAGGCTGTTTTGACACTCATTGTCTCTGTGCCTCTCACTTCCCACTCTCCCTCTGACTTTTCTCTCCCTTGAATTCCAGTGTCCTGAGAGCAGCTGCGATGTGACTAAGCTGGTCTTGGCTCTTCCACATTCCCTTGCTGCCTCTGGCTCTTAAGGCTGGAGTATAACTAAGGCTGGTGTACTCTGCTAGAATAGGCCCCTCTAACTAATAAGCTGGATACAACTCAATGGCAGGAAGTAAAGCTTTACCATTAAACTTTGATTAACATTTTGATAACTTCTAACATTGCAGCATTGTTAACACTGAGAAACAATTGAACCAACAAACAAAACCAACATGAAAGAAAAGTCAGCTAGTATTTTTATCACCTCTTAGAAAAGCAACAAATAGGGGGGAAAAATACTAGATGATATGACCATGAATCACAAAAATGCTTGGCCAGATCATAGAATCATAGAATCATAGAATATCAGGGTTGGAAGGGACCCAGAAGGTCATCTAGTCCAACCCCCTGCTCAAAGCAGGACCAATTCCTAGTTAAATCATCCCAGCCAGGGCTTTGTCAAGCCTGACCTTAAAAACCTCAAAGGAAGGAGATTCTACCACCTCCCTAGGTAACGCATTCCAGTGTTTCACCACCCTCCTAGTGAAAAAGTTTTTCCTAATATCCAATCTAAACCTTCCCCACTGCAACTTGAGACCATTACTCCTCGTTCTGTCATCTGCTACCATTGAGAACAGTCTAGAGCCATCCTCTTTGGAACCCCCTTTCAGGTAGTTGAAAGCAGCTATCAAATCCCCCCTCATTCTTCTCTTCTGCAGGCTAAACAATCCCAGCTCCCTCAGCCTCTCCTCATAAGTCATGTGTTCCAGTCCCCTAATCATTTTTGTTGCCCTTCGCTGGACTCTCTCCAATTTATCCACATCCTTCTTGAAGTGTGGGGCCCAAAACTGGACACAGTACTCCAGATGAGGCCTCACCAATGTTGAATAGAGGGGAACGATCACGTCCCTCGATCTGCTCGCTATGCCCCTACTTATACATCCCAAAATGCCATTGGCCTTCTTGGCAACAAGGGCACACTGCTGACTCATATCCAGCTTCTCGTCCACTGTCACCCCTAGGTCCTTTTCCGCAGAACTGCTGCCTAGCCATTCGGTCCCTAGTCTGTAGCTGTGCATTGGGTTCTTCCGTCCCAAGTGCAGGACCCTGCACTTATCCTTATTGAACCTCATCAGATTTCTTTTGGCCCAATCCTCCAATTTGTCTAGGTCTTTCTGTATCCTATCCCTCCCCTCCAGCGTATCTACCACTCCTCCCAGTTTAGTATCATCCGCAAATTTGCTGAGAGTGCAATCCACACCATCCTCCAGATCATTTATGAAGATATTGAACAAAACCGGCCCCAGGACCGACCCTTGGGGTACTCCACTTGATACCAGCTGCCAACTAGATATGGAGCCATTGATCACTACCCGTTGAGCCCGACAATCTAGTCAGCTTTCTACCCACCGTGTAGTGCATTCATCCAGCCCATACTTCCTTAACTTGCTGACAAGAATACTGTGGGAGACCGTGTCAAAAGCTTTGCTAAAGTCAAGAAACAATACATCCACTGCTTTCCCTTCATCCACAGAACCAGTAATCTCATCATAAAAGGCAATTAGATTAGTCAGGCATGACCTTCCCTTGGTGAATCCATGCTGGCTGTTCCTGATCACTTTCCTCTCATGCAAGTGCTTCAGGATTGATTCTTTGAGGACCTGCTCCATGATTTTTCCAGGGACTGAAGTGAGGCTGACTGGCCTGTAGTTCCCAGGATCCTCCTTCTTCCCTTTTTTAAAGATTGGCACTACATTAGCCTTTTTCCAGTCATCCGGGACTTCCCCGGTTCGCCACGAGTTTTCAAAGATAATGGCCAATGGCTCTGCAATCACAGCCGCCAATTCCTTCAGCACTCTCGGATGCAACTCGTCCGGCCCCATGGACTTGTGCACGTCCAGCTTTTCTAAATAGTCCCTAACCACCTCTATCTCCACAGAGGGCTGGCCATCTCTTCCCCATTTTGTGATGCCCAGTGCAGCAGTCTGGGAGCTGACCTTGTTAGTGAAAACAGAGGCAAAAAAAGCATTGAGTACATTAGCTTTTTCCACATGCTCTGTCACTAGGTTGCCTCCCTCATTCAGTAAGGGGCCCACACATTCCTTGGCTTTCTTCTTGTTGCCAACATACCTGAAGAAACCCTTCTTGTTACTCTTGACATCTCTGGCTAGCTGCAGCTCCAGGTGCGATTTGGCCCTCCTGATAACATTCCTACATGCCCGAGCAATATTTTTATACTCTTCCCTGGTCATATGTCCAACCTTCCACTTCTTGTAAGCTTCCTCAGCTGATGTAAATTGCCAAAGCTCCATTGACTGAAATGGGAGAACTAGTGAGGCCTGAGGGAGTGTCTTGGCAGCTCTTTATCTCTATGGGCTCTGGCACTCATCACACCTGTCTGTGGATCTTAACGAGAAACAACACAGGAGAAGATAAATATTAGCTCATCGTATAAATTGGGACCAAAAACAACGTTTGGGCCAACAACAACTAAAAAAAGACTAAAACATTATTAAACTTCTTAAAAGAAAATAGAAAGAAAAGATACATGCTATCTTTAAGTCATGGTGTTTGCTGTGGTATATCCTGGGCCTTCAGGTCTAGAAACCATTTGTGCAGTGGCAGGAGGAAGCCACCCTCTGCTGCCATATCCATCTGGAATTGTGAAGACAGAGGCCCTTGGGATGTATGCTCAATTTTATGGGCAGGACAGAACCAATTGTTGGAGTAAACCATTTGGACTAGTGTAGTTTGGTAGCGGGTACCTCTGCCCTTGAGCTAGCAAAATACCCTCAGGAAGAGGAAGAGGCATGTGCACGCTAGAAAATTAAGTCGATCTAACTTATATCGATGTATGGCCACTGCAGTAATTAAATCATGTTTGCATGTCCACACTATGTTCCTTGTGTTGGTGGTGCGTGTCCTCACCAGGAGCGCTTGCACCGATTTAACTGACAGTGCGGGGCATTGTGGGAAGGCTTCTGAATGCCAGAAACAGTCAATATAAATAACGCAGTGTCTACACTGACACTGCATTGACCTAATTATATCGACCTAAGCACTATGCCTTTTGTGGAGGTGGAATTATTAAGTCGGTGTAGCAGGTGAGTTACGCTGGCGGGAGCGACATTTTAGTGTAGACGCTTACAGGGTTAGGTCAGTGTAAGCTTCCTTGCATCAAACTAACTCTGCAGTGTAGACTAGGGCTGATTCTCCTGTACTGTTACCTTGCCTAGGTGCCTGGTAGGACAATTTTCATAAATAGCACATCATTCAGGATGTACATACAGGGCTGGGCAACCACAACTCATTACAAGACCGTAGCATATGCCCGTGGTCACCAACCAGTTGATCGCAATCGAGTGGTTGATCATAGAAGATCTTCCATTCAATCGCGATCTCCCTAAGACAGGCTCCCTGTCTGCACCGGCCCCATGCCACTCCCAGAAGCAGCCAGTGTGGCTCCAGGGGCAGTAGGGCAGGGGTCTCCCTCCATGCACTGCTCCTGCCTGCAAGCACTGCCCCCACAGCTCCCATTGGCTGGGAATAGGGAGCTGCGACCAATGGGAGCTGCGAGGGCAGTGCTTGCAGAGAGGGGCAGTGCGTGGAGCTGTGTGCCACCCTCCCCCCGCAGGGGTGCGTTGCCTCCTTCTGGGAGCATGGGGCTTGGGTAGGCAAGGAGCCTGCTTTAGCAGCAGCCATGCTGTGCTGCCGACCAGGAGCCGCCGAGATAAGTGCAGCCTGGTGGGAGGCTGCACCCCAGCCCTGAGCCCCCTACTGGAGCCAGCACCCTGAACCCCCTCCTGCACCCTGAACCCCCTCCTGCACCAACACTCTCTGCCCCAGCCCTGACCCCCGTCCCAGAGCCAGCACTCCACCCCCTCCTGCACCCCAACACTCTGCCCCAGTCCAGAGCCCCCTCCTGCACCTAAACTCCCTCCCAGAGCTTGCACTCCTCACCTGCTCCTGCACCCCAACTCCCTGCCCCAGGCTCATCCCAGAGCCCCCTCCCACACTGTGAACCCAGCCCAGAGCCCGCATCTCCTTGTGCACCCCACCCCTATGCCCCAGCCCAGTGAAAGTGAGTGAGGGTGGGGGAGAGCGAGTGATGGAGAGAGGGGAGGATGGAGTGAGTGGGGTGGGGCTTTGGGGAAGGGACAGGGCCTCAGGAAAGGGGCAGGGTAGATCCTGGGTTTCCCTTAAATTCAAAAAGTGATCTTGGGCGTAAAAAGGTTGGAGACCACTGGCATATGCTAATAATATATTAGAGTCAGCTAGTGAACTGGTACGGTACCATAACTGCTGCTGCATGCCCAAAAGCACACAGTGGAAAGTATTCCAGGCATGCAACTGCCTTGCTGACTCAAGTGAAGAGCCCCTGATAGTCCTTGCCATCCTCCCTCTTTTCAGCCATCTCCGCTCCTCTGATCACCTCAGAGCACACAGGTCTGGAATTTCTGCTTGTTCCTGGGCACCTAAAATGCCACCTACCCCTTTCTCCCACAATCCCTTCATGTTTCCATCCTTTCCAACTTCTACTATGTTGAACTATAGTTGATGATCCACAAGTCAGTAGAGGCTGGCTTCACCTACAGTGCCTGGATTGCCTTTGCCTGAACCTTGGTTAGCCTGTATACGTCTAAGTTAGCCGTGGAGGGGCCCAGGACAATTCTAGTTTCTGATAAGGATGAATGTGCATTAACTACTGAGGCCATGCCCATGACCCAACCAGTTTGCATGCTCCATTTTTGCAGCTCTGCACGCACCCTTTTGAAAAATGTGCTATTTCCTGTCCCTTGCTTGCAACCTAAAATACACATACAAGAAGGACATTTGTGCCCACACAAGCCTTTGAAAACTTGGCCCTGAGTGACTTAAATGAAAAACCCATGATATTTGGCATAAGAGCTAGGAAAGGCATATTGCCAAATAAGAAGGAAGATCAATTTTAGTTCCTATACATTAACAAAGAGCATTTTGTATAACCAGCTTTGCTTGCTAAACTAGAGTCTTAACATCTAACACCATTTGTCTCTGTCTTTTGTAAAGTCAGTAGTTTTGGTTTTTTCCCCCTGTAAATTAAAGGCTATGTCTTTGGGGGAAATAAGGCACCTTGGGGATTAATATTATTTTACAAACTAATAAGCTGATTTATGTGACATTTAGAATAATTTGCATCCTTTGTGTTGTCAAACTTGTGTGCGTGTGTTTGCCTAAGTATTTTCCTTAACATTTATTTAAAAATTAATATAAATACTTTTTTTTGTATGGTACAGTAAGATCTCTTTATTTTTTCCTTACAGTGGCTCCACCAACAAGACTAAGGTATAATCTAGTCACTCATGACAGTGTACAGATTTCATGGAAAGCCCCTAAAGGGAAATTTACTGGATTTAAGCTTCTTGTCACTCCAAGTTCAGGTAAAAAAATATTTACATTTGTCTATAGACATATTTGGTTCATTTAGGTCCAGTGATTATGCTGTCATGGTGACCTGGAGGAAAGCAGCCGCCTATTGCTTTGGGGCTCACTCCACAACGCTGGGGGACTTTGAGCTGGCTCTGGACAACCCGGAGCTCTGGCTGTCCAGCAGGAGGGAGATCAATCCAACTTGCCACACTGCAGCTGGAGGCTAGTCTGAATGCAGATGTCTGGAGTGTCCAGGGGGTGGAGTCAACTGACTGATACTTTCTGTGCTTCATCATCGGTAGCGAGCTCTACCTCTGGTGCTGTCCCTGTGAGCATTCCCTCCTCTGTCCTGCTTGCCGTATACAGGGAAATAGCAAGTGCCCCAAAAGAGTCAGTAGATGAAGTTTTGTGAATGTCCATGGGAATTTTGGGCAGTCAGAACAAGGGAAGTGAGTAAAAGGCAGAGGGGCAGGTCCTTAGCTGGCATAATTTTTTATAGCTTCATTGTCAATGCAGCTAAGAGATTCTGAACTAGTGGATTCTGAACTTCTCCAGTCTGCATAATATTTTAGTCATGCTTAAGGTAGCCCTTATCCTACAGACCCCCTATCAGGAGAGGGTGAATGTTCATAAACTGTGCTGCTGAAGAAACCAGAAACAAATTTTTGCAATATATCCACACTGTTATTCCTAGTACCAAGACAACTAAACTATAGCTTAGTTATTTTAGAATAACTATCACATGTAGACTATAATGTATTCATTTGAAATTTATAAATGTGAGGTCTACAAACTGCATTTGCACTTTGTTGTTTCATTTATATATAATCTACTTTGAAGAATAAAATGTAGCTTACAGATTGGACAGTGAAAAAGAACAGCTGTAGCAATTTCTTGACGAGAAAGCGATAGTTTTCTTTTTCCTCTCCCTATTCTACTGTTGCACTGGCTTTCAACCTTAAAATGAGCAGACATGTGATATATAAAAGCAATACAAATGTGCCAAAAACCACAAACCAACAAAAGTTGCAACAGTGTGTGACATGAAGCAGTTAAGTCAGCTATTGTGCGAAAAGGTATTAAATTCCAAAGGAATGAATGGCCGCTGAGTCAGATGAGCAAAAGGAAAAAGAGTGTAAGCAGTTTCGATAGTGTGAATGTGGTGTGCTTTGGCAGTCCGCTGACGGCAGAGGGTCTCCAATAAATGTTAATCCTCAAGGTAGTTTGCAATATGGATAGTTTGTACGTTCAGTTAAAGCAGTGGTAGATTTAGTAGGGCCCAGTCTAGTAGTGGTAAGCAAAAGGATGGAGAAGGGAGGGTGGTGAGCACTGGTGGGCAGTGCTGAGTACGACGCACTGCTGGTGCCACTTCAGTGCCTCTTGCCCTACTGCCCACCACCCTGCACTCAAAGCCTGCATATGGGTTGAGGCAGGAGTAGTGAAATGCACAAAATGCAGCTGCTGAGCCCTTGTTAGTGGTTATTGGATCATGCTTGGGAAAAGTTATTAGGCCACTCCCTTCCTCTGCCTAACAACTAAAACAAACTCCTTTAATGTGTCCTTTGAGGACTATTACCTAAGTATTTTAAAAAGTTTGAAATTCACTCCCAGCTGCTTGAACCCTGCCACTGATCGTGGGAGACTCAAATCCCAGATGAGTCTTCATGGTTCAGTCATGCTGAAAATTGCTTTTTAGGCTTTGAGTTTATGGACTGCTCACTCCCTCCCTCCCTCCCCACAATTACCTGCCTAGCCGTGTCACAGCTAGTTCCCCATATGTAGCTCCTCCCACCTCATTCCTAGTGTCTCGGATCATGGGTCCGGCGCTCATTGGTTTGTATCCTTTTGCACTATGATCCATTTCTCTGCTGAGTTAACCCTGTGCAAGACTCTCTCCCCTCTTAGAGCCTTTTCTGGTTCCTATTCCTTTAAGCCAGGGCACTTGAAAACTACTGTGACTTCTTCTGCAGCTAGTTCCTATGTGTTGACTGTCTTGTTGCAGCAAAACTCTTTTAGAGCTGCTGGCCCCTTGAAGTGTGCTTGATCAGATTAACTTCTGCACTGGATTTTTCTTACCTGCAGTTCTTCAGTTCCCTGCTCTTATAAACTGCCCCTTCCTGTTTCAGTTGCTCTGCTTTGGCCTCATTAGAAGAACAGACCTATAGCTGCCACTCACTACAAATTGCTTTTTTTCCCTTCTCTCCATGTGGGTGTCAGGGATCCAGGTAGAGCAGGGTCAGTCTCCAAGCAACTCTCTGGGCACAGCTGAACCTGGCAGGCGCTGCCTGATTGACTGCACTTCCTGACTGGTGGAGGGCAGATTTAAACTCCTACTTGAGCCAGTAGCAGCCAGAACTCTATTGTTGCTCAATGCATCCCATGCCACAGCTGTGATTGATCCTGCTTCCTGTACCTGCTCCCATCCAGTCCCTGCCTGCTCCTATCCAGCCTACTCTTGTGCCCTTTCCAGTTCCTTCCCTTCTCATCCTCAGTACCCCTGGCTCTACTTCCTGACTACATCTCCAACTCCCCATTGGCTCTTTCATTTGGCTTCTGACCCGTGGCTCTGGTCTCAAATACACCCACAGAGCCCTGATTCTTGACTCCGGCTTGACTCCGCTCTAATCTGGCCACCCTCATGGTTCTGACCATTAGGCATGACTGCCCACATCCCAGATGTGATCCTGACAGTGGCTTTGAGCTGGGCTTCCTGGCTGTCTTACTGGGCCCACTGGCCTCTGCATTTCACTAGCACAGTCCTTCTGGCTTCAGCACTCTGGGACTGTCCCTGCTTGTGAATGCAGTCTCTGCTTCTCTGGAGAGATTTTTCCCACTCTCCACGGTTCATGGTGTTAGCTAGTAGCTGCTTTCCTCCCAGTAGTTCATTCCATTATCTGTGCCTCCCAGGGTCACTGCAACACTTCTCCTCAGAGCTTCTGGAATGCTGCCGATACCAGCTAGACCTCCTGGCCATCTCCTTTCACCCCTAGTCAAGGTCTACTTCATGATGTCCTATTCCTCCAGCCTCTCATTTCATGTCCACATTCCCAGTTGGGGATGAGTCTCTGGACTGCTTCCAGAACAGAGTAATGCCCACAGAGGTCTCTGCTAGTTCAGATGGCTCAATTTCCAGGGTGGCCTTCCAGTTCCTCTCCTGTGTCTCACTTTGTCCCCTCTCCAGGACCTCCATTTCCTGTAGGCCTTTCCTGTGTGTGTGTGTGTGTGTGTGTACATGCTTTCACATGTGTGCACATAGCCAGGTCTGACCTGTTATTCATGTTAGGTTTTGGAGAAAATGTACATCCCATGAAATCATCCTTTTAAGGACACAGTATGTCAGCCCACCTGGCTCCCTGCTTTTCTGGGGTGTCCTCTGTGTCATTCCAAAGGGACAAGGGTTTGGAACAGACAACCAGTGATGAGTGACTGGACTTTGGTCATTACCGTACTTAATGTAGCTTAAGTATACGTTTAAGTGGTTTAAAATGTAGTAATTTACCTTATCAGAGCATTCACTATTTACTATGCCGCTGATTTTATTTCTCCTTTTGTTTCCTTGCAGGTGGAAAAACCAATCAACTAACTCTTCAAAACAGTGCAACCAAAGCAATTATTCAAGGTCTTATTCCAGATCAAAGCTATGCAGTTCAGATTATTGCATCCAATAAAGACCAAGAGAGCAAGCCAGCACAAGGGCAGTTCAGAAGTATGTATCTGTATGCATATATCATATCTCACATATTGCACTGTCTTACCAAATACCTCTTCAATCTATATATGTGCAGTATACTCAGATACCACAGAGATGAGCATGTTATGAATACTTAGACCGATAGAGAACACAGAGCCAATTTCAGCCAGGTGTAAAAAGGTGCAAGTCTGTTGACTTCAGTGGAGTACACCTGGTAATACAAAGTCTGGCTTTATCAGACATCATGCAAGAAATCTTAGTAGCAGGGATTCTAAACTAAAAACTTTGGGCTATTAACATTTCCTTTAATTTTCTCCTTTCCCTTGTGAAAATAGCCCATGACTCATAAAAAGGGAATTGTGAGTGGGAGGAAATGAAAGGAATATCTTTTTTTATTTCTTCACTTTTTCATGGATTTCCAGTGTAATTCTTAGAATGGGGTCAGGGAAGCCACGGGTAAGTCTTAAAACTTTGAACATATGATAGGCCAGATGCTCAGCTGGTGTAAGTCAGTACAGCTCTGTTTAATGGCGCTATGTCAGTTTACATCTGTTGAGAATCTGGCCTAATATGTTCAGCACATGATCCTGCAAAACCCAAACAAATACACCGGACCCTCGCTAGAACACATGTCTATATAGCGCGAATTCGCATATAATGCGGTGGCGGCCATGGATCCCAAATTTAATTACTTTAATTGCAATTCATTTTAACGCGGTCCCCGCGTTAACGCAGTACCACGCATGGAACCCAAATCCCGCGTTCTAGCGAGGGTCCGGGGTATATACAGAAAAGGATAAATGTGTTCTGTCTGAGGGTGTGTTGATTAGTTAGGTGAGCTTTCTGCCCTGATTTACATCTCAGGCCTAATCTACATTAGGAAATTAGGTCAGTATGACTATGTCTCTGAGGGGTGTGAAAGATCCATGCCCATAAGTGACTCAGTTAAACTAAACTAACCTCCAGTGTAGATGGTGCTGGATTGATGGCAGAATTCTCCCATCTACCTAGCTATCGCCTCTCGGGGAGATGGAGTACCTAGGCCGGCAGGAGAACCCCTCCGGTGGCCTAGGTACTGTCTTCACTGAAGTGCTACAGCAGTGCAGCTGCAGCGTTTTAAGTGTAGCCAAGCCCTTCTGGAACTCAATTAAAGACTGATCAGGACAGATTTAGTCCACAGAACCAAAGACCAAATAGCCTGGGGGTAGGGAAGTAATTTTTCCTGAATCCCCTTCCTACAAAACACCGTGTGTGAACATTTTTAGTATCTGAGGTGCTGGTGCTTCAGGTTTCTAACCGTGTAATGGGGTCTGCCAATCACTGTTCTAATTGCTAGACCACCCTCCTCTCCTCTCCAGCACATGATAACAAGTGCTGATTACTTGATGTAGAGGCCATGTCAAGTCCTTCTCGGAATTCCCCAGTGCCTGTATTTATTATTTTAAATACCACTGGTTGCAAAACCCGCAAAACCACAGGTTACTTTAGCATTAAAGAAAAACCTATAGAATGGCTACTCAAGCTTCCAAAGTATGAGCTGTGGTTGTTCGTAACTGGATGTATTCCACAGGAGAAGCAGAGTTGGCAGCTTGATTTTTAGAATGCCGGGGTTACAATCTATTTAATATATTGTTTCTTTAGCTGCAACATGTTTTCATTGGCTGTAGTGAGACTTGGATGCCATTTGACCGTATAATGACTGTATGAATGAAGCCAGATACAATGTGTATGCAAGTCCTTCTTTTTTTATGTTGCATTTTCATGGCTTTTTCTTCCCCCATGACAAAGTGATGACTAATTCTTGGGACTGTGGAAGATTATACTATTCCAAGGCGCTTTTGGGGAGGGGAAAGGAGGGCCAGAGTAAAATCATGAGAGACTAGCAGGACACTGAACACATCAGCATTTTAAACTCTGAGTTCTAGTTAATGTACAAAGTTTTTTGTCTTTCTTTTTTCAAGTCTACAGAAATCTTAACAGCTTGCAGTAGTCTGTTATTCTTGGGATAATTTATATTTTCTTTTACATGATCAGGTATGCAATTCTTATGTGATAGCTTACAAATCACAGTAGAATAAAAAGGTATAAAATAAGTAAGGCCTTGTAATGGATTTTTGTCTGAAAGAGGTAGATTGAACAGATGCACTAATAGATTCAATTTCATCATCCTGCAAATATGTGAATGATTTTTTTTTTTGGCTTTTAAAGCTTTATAGAGGCAATATTTTTAACAATGTCTTCAACTCCATAGGGGTAGTCTCTGTAGAAGAATGGCCAGCTCTTTGCCAGAATTACTTTGCTTTTTTGCCTTCTAGTGAGAAGTCTCTCATGTTAGTGCTCTGTTCACCACTTGGAGACCAGTCTTGTGTGTAGACATCTTCAACAGCCACTGGAGTCAGTGGCTATGGAAGCCAAATCAGACCTTACTCAAGCAACACTTGCAATTGGCCAAATCATGAAGTCCTTTACATAAGAACATAAGAATGGCCATAATGGGTCAGTCGAAAGATCCATCAAGCCCAGTATCCTGTCCTCTGACAGTGGCCAATGCCAGGTGCCCCAAAGGGAATGAACAGACAGGCTATCATCAAGTGATCCATCCCCTGTCACCCAATCCCAGCATCTGGCAAACAGAAGCTAGGGACACCATCCCTCCCCATCCTGGCAAATAGCCATTGATGGACCCATCTTCCATAAATCTATGTAGCTCCCTTTTGAACCCCTTCTCTCCCTTTTTTTTTTTGTACTCTGGCAATATCTCCCTTTCACTTCAGTGCAAGATTTGGCTGGGTAAGATGTGAGTCCAGATGTTCTTAGGGTACATCTACACTTCAAGCTGGAGGTGTAATTTCTGGCTCGGGTAGATGGAATTGTTCAGAGTGAGCAAGTGTGCTAAAAATAGAAGCGTAGCCATGGCAGTGCAGATGGCAGTATGGGCTAGTCGCCCTGAGTACAATCCTACCTGGGACCCTAGGTACATACTGGAGTGGCTGCCTCATCCCACTGCCTGTGCCCCTGCAGCTATACTTCTATTTTTAGTGTCCTAGCTCAATCAAAGTTAGCGCACGTATGTCTACCCAACCTGGAAGTTACACCCGTAGCTCGAGGGTCGGCATAACCTAATCATGGGCTAGCTCATGAGGGTCTCAGTCTGCCCTGAGTAAAGGGTAGAGTGTGGATTCACTATTCCAAGAGCAGACAAAGGAGAGAATTGTCTCTGAATCACAGTTCTCCCGCTTTGCTCCTGGGGTAAGTAATCTGCTATTGGTATTGACATGACAAAGATAGCATCCCATCTCTGCCCCCACACAGCTGTGCTGGCCATTGTGTGCTGGGGAAGAAGTCAAGACTCCAATTATTTACCACCAGGATTCATGCACTTGCCTCCCATTTGCTCTGGGGTGAGGATGAGAGGATAGCAGGCCTGCAGAGGCTGCTCCCCTCTCCACCCACTGGAACCTGCAATGTAGGTATCAACACTGTAGAATGGAGACTTGTATCTCCCTTACTCCCTGTGCAGCACTGTAGAGATTGGAAGGATTGTTCTGGGGTTATGAACTGGATTGTGATTCAACAGATCTATGTTTAATTCCTGGCTCTGTTACAGGCAGTGTCTGGGAATTTGGGTGAATTATTTAATATCTCTGGTCTCAGTTCTGCAAAACAGGGATAATATTTCCTCTCTATCCTTCACCTGTCATGTCTATTTATCTTGTAAGCTCTTTGGGGCAGTGAGAGTCTCTCTTACTATGTGTTAATGCCTAGCACAAGGAGGCTTTTGATCTTGGCTGGGGCCTCTATGCACAGTATAATATAAATAATGATCAATGCTGGTCATAAATCAGCCCTATATAAATTAAAGGCTTTAATCTGGGTAGAATTTATTTTCTGTACTTTATAAGTACGTATGAGGGATGAGGGAAGGGTGTAAGGAGCCTTCACACCCACCCCTAACTTGTTTAGCCCATGTGAGGGCTAGGCACAATGGGAGTCTGAGCTATGGACCTGTCCTACTCCTGTGGGAGTGTGTGGTGCCCTGAAGAAGGCAGGAAGGAGGCAGCCCAAGGCATGGGCTTCATGGAGCGATATAGTAGCTGGCATGAATTCACCAGGTGCCAGAGACTGGAGAGGAATTCTGTCCTCCTGACCCATTCCCACTCTCTAGCCATCCTGGCCAATTGTCTGGGGTGGTGGAGCAGGAGGTTTGCACTCCTGTGTCTTTCCTCTGGGCAGATTTTCCATCACCAAAGGCTCTCCTAAACTTTGGGTTCTGCTAGTAGAAGCAACTTAGGTCCTGATACTGATGTTCCTGTGCTGGGACTCTCCTGAGTGAGGAGTCACTCTCACCAATACCTACCAAGAACATGACTGAGATTAGAAAACAAACAACCCAATTGCCGTTTGCTGCATAAGCAAATTGTACAAATGTTGCATGAAGATTCTGGTATGGGGGAAGAATATGATACATTTAACTAAGCTTTTCCCAGTCTGATACATTTCCTTTTATCTTTGTAGTTAAAGATCTAGAAAGAAAGAAGGAAACATCAAGTAAATCCAAGGTCAAGGGTACAGAAGGTCAAGGGTACGGGAGTAAACCATCTCCATCTACAGAAGGTCAGAATGTCAAAAATATGATTTTGTGATGTCACATTAATAGCCAGTTAAATATATAACTCTGCCATTACACTGACCATTTTCCTCATTACAGATAAGTGACTTTTTTTTCACTTGTGTTCCAAGATAATTATCTGCATTTAATTGCATTGATGGCAATTATAGCAATTAAATATAAGTAAAAGGCAATTTTATTCACCCTGGATATTTGATTAGCTACAATAGAAAGTTTTCTTTACTTTGCTGTTCTATTTTTCATCTTTAAACAGAGTTTTTTAAAACTAAACAGCATGAAAAATAATTGAAAGTATTCTTTTGAACCTGCATAAAACAGATAGTCTTGCCTGATTTCTTCACTTCCATTCATTAGTCAATATACAACATAGTATATATATAATAATGACAGAATTAAATATGACTTTCATGCTTGGAACTGATGTGAAATTGTCATATTTTATTACTTTGCCCTCTAGAATCAACCTTGCATAACTACCTGATTTTAATGTACAAATGTCTGTTTTATGCATGCATTACATGTCATTATGTGTCATTACACAAGTTTTATTTTAGATGTTTTGATTTTGAGTGCGAGAGAGAGATTCTTTACAGATTAACAAAAATAAATGTAGCAGACTTGGACGGGTAATGCGACTGGGCTAGTCATCAGAAACATTTCCAGTATATATAGCACATACAAGAAAATCCATTCTGCATTTAACACCTAACATAGCTTCCTGTTGGTTCTGAATTCTTAAAAGAAATCCTCCTTTCAGAAATAACACTGAAGGCAATTATTCCCATGAGCATTTATCTACGATATGCAGAGCAAGCAAGGGCAAGAAGAGCTTGAGATAATCTTTCTGCAATAAATAGACAGTTGCAAGGTTCTCACCTCTCCAGTGCCATTTTATTCTGTATCATGGTAGTGCAAGCACTATGTTATTGGTCCAAAGGTCACTGAAGTCAATGGGAATCTTTCCACTGATTTCAGTGGGCTTCGGATTATACCCTATATGTCTGTTCAATAATTACAAGACAAAAAGAACAGGAGGACTTGTGGCACCTTAGAGACTAACCCATTTATTTGAGCATGAGCTTTCGTGAGCTACAGCTCACTTCGTCGGATGCATAAAGTGGAAAATGCAGTGAGGATGTTTTATACACACAGACCATGAAAAAATGGGTGAAGTGAGCTGTAGTTCACGAAAGCTCATGCTCAAATAAATGGGTTAGTCTCTAAGGTGCCACAAGTACTCCTTTTCTTTTTGCGAATACAGACTAACGCGGCTGCTACTCTGAAACCTGTCACTATGCAAGGAATTACAAGACAGTATCTAAATTAATACAGTTTGGTTTTGTACAGCATTGTTCATACCAATTTGCCACTAAGTCTTCACGTTCCATACAGAATGTAAAGAAGTTTACTGGAAAGAAGTTTCTGGAAAGAAGTTCACTAGCATGTATGGTACTCTAAACTGTGCGCTGCATCTGCTGATGTAATATGGATGGAGGTGATCTGACCTAGTATTTGGGAGAATGTCAAATATTTGGGAGCTGGGGGAAATGAGATGGTTAGGGAAGGAAGATGTGATTGTTTAGAGGCTTAAGAAGTGAAAAAGGCCAGGGAGAAAAAGCTGGGCCTGTAATAACATTTGAAGAAAGTGTTGAATTGGCTGAGAGAGAGAAGGTCCCTGAGCCACATTTCAGGAGAGGATCTACTACACCCTTCAGGAAGACCAGAAGTAGAGGCAGAACTAAGTCTATCTGCAAAGTTTGGAGAAAGGAGGATGAAGCTGGCACAAGAAAGTTGTGGTCTGTTGCCTCCCCATGTCATGATTCAGTCCTTTAAAAAAATTATTAAATCTTTTAACTTCAGAACTTGCTTTAGTTCTCTGAAGGTCTTCACATTCCATGTAAATACTGATGGTTAGTACTGAATACCAAAATGGAAGTGTGCCATATGCTCAGAAGAAATGCAAAAGTTTTCTATGAAAAACTGTTGGTCTTGTCTGAAGGTTTTCTGTGAAGCTGGGGTGTGTGCTGGGGTAAAGTAAAACTTGGAAATAGCTCACTTTTTTGCCCTATTTGTAGCTATTTTTGTGGATCCTGACTTTAATTCAGTACAGCTCTGTTCCCAATCCAACCCCATTTAAGTCAACATAAAGATATCATTAGGCTGGATTCTTCACTGGCTTAAACCTTGCGCAGACTTTCACTTTGTACAGGTGCAGATTTTATTTAATGTAATGGCAGTTCAGGCCAATTGATTTTAATGGGAGTTGGACGACAGCATTAGCAAAAACCTTTTATGTAGAATACGACTGCATCTGTGGTAAAATACATAGGACAGAAGTGAACCTAGAATGGTACATTGGTGCAGGAAGAATAATGTTATCCAAATTGTATGAGTTGATAGCTAAACACTTTAGTTTATACTTCTGGATTTGAGAGAGCTCAAAAGAAATGAGGGAGGAGTTGGGGAAAGACCGATTAAAACATTGTTAAGAACAAAATAACATGGTAAAGTATAAAAAATGATGCTTAGACATTTGATATTAAACACTTTTTGAACATGACTAAATGAACTGAGACCAGCAATAAATTGCTTCATGCCAAAATTAAAAATCTGGGTATTAATATAAGCATAATTAAACCCCTCAAATATAGCAGTCGAAATAGACTCAAAGAATTTGTGTGTGTTATATAATATAAAGTGCATGCATGCAAACACACATGTTGATCAAGATCACTTTTGAAGCTATAATAATGGTATGAGAAAGGTATTCAATAGTAGAATATAGGCTTTGAAAGAGAGCATTGGGCAGACACTAGACTGACTTATAGGAGCTTCACTAGTATTGCAATTCAAGATGATTCTGACATTTTAAGACTAGAAATAATGTCCCTGATGCACTTGGGATGCATCACAAAGTAGCAATTCCAGGGAGCTGCCACAGTGTCTTTTCATCCTCTGCCATGTGGCCAGTGGAAGTTAGAGTACGCACTCTGCTGTTCTAACTTCCACCTCTAGAATACGTAGGCAGACCTTGTGTCAGTGGAGTATATCACGTGTAGTGGAGCTCCATGATACACTGCTCCTCTCATGTCCCCTTCTCCCCCTTATACCACAGATGGCGTGGGCAGCTGGCACAGGAAGGCGCTAAACAGCCTCTGACAGTTTTACACTGTCAGAGCATCCCAGAGCCTGGGCTCCAGCCCATGCCTGAATGCCTACATTGCAATGTTATAACCCCACTGGCCAAGCCCCGCAAACCCAAGTCAGCTGACACAGGCCAGCCCTCAAGTTGTTTTATTGCAGTGTAGACATACCCAGAGATTCCTCTTACAGGCTGAAGAATCCTCCAGGTCAACCCTCTGGCTGGTTTTGAACTTGGTGGAGCAGAGAATCCAACCCAACATCTTGAGGTAAAGCTGTTAATGAACAACAATAATTTGTTTAATAAAGTATGGTAGAACTGAATATTGACATTATGTGAGAGAGCAGAATATGTGGCAGCTACCTTATGCTGTTAGAACCTCTTAGAAAATGTTCTTAGCTTACCTATGGAGTTTGTAAAAAGGACAAAAGCAAGTCGATCACTGAATTTTATGGCTGAAAATACTTAACTGATAGGTTTCAGAGTAGCAGCCATGTTCGTCTGATAGGATTGCTCTAGGAGTGCACATTTAAATATAGGAAAACTCACACTGACTTCAATAGGTCCAGTGCCTCATCCATGATCCTGCATTCCCAATTTATTGAGACATCTTTTGATTTCAAGGGGTGGTGTCCCTCAGTAAGGAGTGCAGGTCTGAGCTCTTTAATGCAGGCACCCAGAAAAAACTTTCCACTCTAATTGTTCCAGAAAGAAGAACAAGAGACCCTGACTACTTCACACACACATTAATGTGTCGGGAATGCTTTCTCACTCTCCAAATAAAGTTAACAGAATCTCAACCTCTTTCAGCCCACTCATCTTCCAGCAATTGTACCTGGTCAGTTCTCCAGCCAGTTTGTGCACAAAGCTCCTTTCTGTGCAAGAAAAGGGGTTAATACATTCTATGCTTCTTCAGATGTTTTAGTTTTTTCCGACAACTCTCCACAAGTGTTTTTCTGTTTCAGTCCATACAGTGGTTCATAGATTCTCAGATGTATCCTATTCTCTTCAAAAAGCTTTTCTGAGGGCTTCAGATATTTCTTACAACCTGTTAGAAAGAAACTAAGGACTTGTCTACACTTACTGGGGGATTGACGCATGGTGATCGATGCATCAGCAGTTGATTTAGTGGGTCTAGTGAAGACCCACTAAAGTGACCATAGATTGTTCTCCCATTGACTCCTGTACTCCACCTGGATGAGAAGCACAAGGGGAGTCACATATCTGAAGTTGTATAGTTTAGATCGATCTCCCCAGGTAGTGTGGACGAGGCCTAAGACATGCAGGCCAGATTCTCCTCTCACTTACACCAGTTTATCCCCACTGCCTTCAGTTTATCCCCCCTGGAAAATGCCCCAACTCAGTAAAGCATTTAAGCATGTTCTTAAATTAATTCCTGTTCAGGAGTGCATGTAAACACTTGCTTAACTTCAGTGGAACTTAAGCATCTGCTTAAAGTCCAGGAGATGCTTTATGAGGTCCTGAATAGTGATGCTGCTCTGAATCAAGGATTTACAGTAGTGTAAGCTATAGCTGTGCAAGTAACTGACTTTTTCAGTTTGGCCATTCCAAAAAATCAAAAACCTTAATCTCAGGTCAAACAAAACATTTTGTTTTAGTTTTTTGTGCTTTTTAAAAAACATAATAGAAGTAACTTTCTAAACAAAGAGTTTTGAATCAAAAAATAAAAACATGGAAGGGGTTTTCATAATTTTTTTAGTTTACCAAAAGAATTTTGCAAAATATTTGCGAAGTGTTTTGATTGACTCAAATCTTCATTTTTGTGTGTGGGGGAAAAAATGGTTTTTGGTGAAAAATTTCTCTCAGCACTAGTGTAAGCATGAGGAAAACTCATCCCATATTTTATTCAGGAGTTGCTTATAAAATGATGAAAAGTCAACTACAAAAACATCAGCTTCATAAAATGATTTAAAAATATTTGCATATACTGCAAAGCTCTTTCTTTACCATAGACACTCAGCCACTATGTATTTCTTTCAATTTTAGTCACACTTTTTTACTGTGCACTAATCCGTTTGCCTTCTTTATGCATTGTTCTATGCTGCTACTCAGAAACTTGTTTTTCTTTATTCATAGAATCATAGAAGATTAGGGTTGGAAGAGACCTCAGGAGTCATCTAGTCAAAACCCCTGCTCAAAGCAGGACCAACCCCAACTAAATCATCCTACCCAGGGCTTTTTCAAGCCAGGCCTTAAAAACCTCTAAGGATGGAGATTCCACTACCTCCCTAGTTAACCGATTCCAGTGCTTCACCACCCTTCTAGTGAAATAGTTTTTCCTAATATCCAACCTCAATCTCCCCAACTGCAACTTGAGACCATTGCTCCTTGTTCTGTCATCTGCCACCACAGAGAACAGCCGAACTCCATCCCCTTTGGAGCCCCCCCGCTTCAGGTAGTTGAAGGCTGCTATCAAATCCCCCAAGAGGTCAAATTCTCCAGTCCTTAACTGAACAATTAATAAATTCCCACTGGCTTCAGTGGGAGTCTTACTCAGTAAAGGAATACAGAGTTTGGCCCTTTGTAGGTAGATAGGTAGGATATGAATTAGCAAATTCTCATCCTGAGTGATAAACAGGCTGGTGGATTCTTAAGGCACGAGCTGCCTTGGCTTCGCAGATTGGGTTTACCAGGTTTTCATACACAGGCTAGAAATCTCTCCAGCCTGAGACCATCACTTCCCCCCTGTTCAGTCTTTGTTCCTCAGGTGTTTCTAGGTGTTCAGTCTTTGTTCCTCAGGTGTTGTTGTAGGGAGAGTGAGGTCCCATCATAATGTCATTGTCCCCCTTTTATATCTTCTTCCCACTTGCTGGAGAGCTCTTTTGCTGTGACCTGGGTCAAACAGCTCCCATTGTATAGTGCTATCTCTGAGAGGTTTCTATTGTACACAGTTCCTGAGGTAATCCTTGTGCTTGTGTGTATTTCCTCAATAAGCCATCAACATTGTTTGTCCTTTTTACTGTTGTACCTGAAAGGCTGCTTGTGGGTGTTTTCAACCTCACAACATATTTCAGTAACACATGCATAGCCAAACTTCATAATTTCACATACGATGATCGCACATACAATCCAACAAGATATCAATGTCTCGCAGATCAAGACTTTTAGAATGATACCTCACAAGGCAGACTTTGTACAAAACATATCCTAATTACATGACAGTGGTGAACACTGGGGTGCCAGGGTGTCATACCCAGGGCTGACTCCAGGCACCAACGTTCCAAGCAGGTGCTTGGGGCGGCAGTCAGAAAGGGGCGGCAGAGTTTCCGCGGCGGCAGCAATTTGACGGCAGCTTCTCCGTTCCGCCGGCTGTGGTAGCAATTCGGCAGCAGCTTCTCTCTCTCCTGCCGTCTGCGGCCACAATTCGGTGGCGACAGTTTTTTTCACTGCTTGGGGCGGCAGAAATGGTAGAGCCAGCCCTGGTCATACCCTAGTTCTTGTGTTATGAGAAGGTGTACCATGGATTTATATAGAAGCAAAATGATATTTTTGTCTTATCTATCCCTTTCCTAGTGAGTCCCAACATTCTATTCACTTTTTTGACTGCTGCTGCACACTGAGTGGATGTTTTTAGAGAACGGTCCACAATGACTCCAAGATCTTTCTTGAGTTGTAACAGCTAATTTAAACCCCATCATTCTATATGTATAATTGGGATAATGTATTCCAATGTGCATTACTTTGCATTTATCAACATTGAATTTCATCTGCCATTTTGTTGCCCAGTCATCCAGTTTTTTGAGATCCTTTTGTAGCTCTTCATAGTCTACTTGGGACTTAACTATCTTGAGTAGTTTTGTATCATCTGCAATTTTTGCCACCTCACTGTTTACCCCTTTTTCCAGATCGTTTATGAATATGTTGAATAGGACTGGTCCCAGTACAGACTCCTGGAGGACACCACTGTTCATTCCCTCCATTCTGAAAACTGACCATTTATTCCTACCCTTTGTTTCCTATATTTTAACCAGTTACCAATCCATGAGAGGACCTTTCCTCTTCTCCCATGTATGAAGTGGTATAATAATTAATAGTAATCTTTAGCAGTTAAAGTTGTAAACTGTATATTAATTGTTCCTAGACTATATATCATCCAACAGTATTGTAAATCTTTCTGTAATATTTGGAAACAAAACTACCCTTAGAATAAATAAAATAAAAGTTGTGTGCCTCTCCACACAACTGTGCTTTTATTGTTTTGATGAATATTTTCTTTCATAATAAAATTTTTCCAGTGTGATCTCTTTGCACAATGCTGCTGTGTGAATTTCAGGATAAGTTCTTTCAAGGGATGATATAAACTGTAATTACTTGGTATACATCTCAGGTACATCCCTTTGTTTCTACACTACAGTAAGTTTTGCAGATGAGGTAACAACTCTGTAACTCAAATTATGTACTAGTACAGCCTCTAGCATACAAATACCATAAAACACAGTTGCCAGAGGAAAGGAGATTCCAGTCAACAATGCACAGTAAATTTTTTTCTCTCTCTCTCCATATATATCTATATAATTTATAATGTGAATTCTGAATTATATTCTCATTAACACTAGAATGGGTCTATACTGCAACCTGACCTCATATGTCAAAGAGCAACTTGTGAACATCATATTATAGACTGGAATGGGAAGTTAAAAGTTAAAAATTTTATGTATTCATGGTGTTTCCAGTCCTCTTGGCTTTAATCCATACTTCAATCTAGCACTATAGAAATGTCTATAAATAAATGTGTAGGATGCTGTCCATATGCACTGCTGCAGAGAGGAAGACCAGTCCAGTGGTTAGAGCACTAGTCTGTGATTTGGGAGTGCAGGATTTAAGACCCTTCATTGCCATAGCCTTCCTACGTGACCTTGGGCAAGTCACTTAGTTTGTTTCAATTCCCCATTTGTAAAATGGGGATAATAGCTTTTGCCTACCTCACAGAGGCATTGTGAGGATAAATACATTAAAGATTGTGAGCTGCTCAGATACTACAGTAATGGAGGCCACATAATCACCTTAGATAGATTTCCATATTTAGTTGCACGTTGAAGGATTGTCATGGTGGATTTGCAGGAATTAAAACTATGGTGATGGGTGCTTTATAGCTATGGATAAACCTGGTATGGCATGAATGCTGGTCCCACAGCTGGCCAACGTATCCAGGAGAGATGTTCGTTTGCTGTCAAAGGTCAAAAAGCACCTTTTTAAAAGCCAGCCTCCATCAAACAGAGTTCTGGCAGTGGTCAGAGGGACGAGAGAGCACATCTTTTGGTGGTTGTTTACTCAGTAACATGTCTGTATATCTTCATGGGATTTGCGTAATTCTGCCATGCTGCTGGGGCTGTCTAGTGCACAAGAGTTGTGACAGCTGTGCACAACTGCAAGAGGCCCATTGAACAACTGCCCATTGAAGTCTAGAACTATTGAACACAACTTTACCAGGGAGGAGGTGTGTTGCTAAGAATTGGGTGACCCTGTCTTTCCCTCATGGAGGTGGATGGATCTCCTGCCACTTAATTGCAAATATGTGGGACTAGGGGAGAGGGGCCTCTGCATTATCATCTAATTCCTGAGGGAATCTTTTTAATCCTTTCTCAATCCTGCCCCCCCAATTTTCATTTTGTTTCAGTGTTATGGGGATATTTTTGGAGCTGGCACCTCCATTAATATCCTTCACCAACTGTCAGTCAGCAAGGGGATGACCCCACCTTCACATTAGGATGTCTGGCATGAATTGTTCCATTCCATTCCTTCATGTCACTTCTTCTCTTGAGCTCAGTTGTTTTAGCTGAAGATTGAGATTCCACTACTGGAAGGGAACACTTTTGAGTTGCTGCTGGAAACCTAATTTGCTAGTTTGAAGAGTTTAATTAACTGGACTCTGAATTATATTCTCATTAATATTACTGTGATGGCTCCATACTACAAATGGATGGGCTCAATGGGCACAATCCTGCAAATGTTTACTTACAGAAATAACTTTGCTCACACAAGTAGACCCACTGAAAATAATAGAGCATATAAAGTGTCTTATATGCATAATAGTTTGGAGAATGAGGCCCTAGAGCAGCATATATCAGGAAATTTGCAAGGTTGCTGTAGGTCAGCAGCTTTAGAGGCAAATTTAACCTCAGTAGTGCCCTTGCTTCAGTTCAGTTTATTTAGCTAGTACTAGTAGAATGTGGAAAAATCACCTTTTGTTGAACACTCATGTTTGGAACTTTTGTTTTAAATTAGATGTGTGATAAATACTAGAGATGGAAGATAGGGATGGTAGTTCGGTCTGGAAGGGTAATCAACTCTTTCCTGTAAAATATCTCTCTTATCTCATCTTTTCTGCTCCCCTAAGAACTTTCCAGCTCAATATCCCAATTTAGCTCAGTACCTAGAGGGCTTACAGGTGCTGTCAAACTGTGGCAGATGTTTCTGCCTTAAGAGTTTCATAATATTCAGTGTTTCATTGTTCTCCAAAGAAGTAGTAATAAAGTGTGAGTTGCAAGCAGTAATGGTGTATCTGTCTGTTTGTGTCTACAGATAGTTATAAATCTCTTTATAACTGTCAACATATTTCAGTGAGGGCAACTCTATTTGGTTGGTTTTGTAAAAGGAAAAAACCTCAGATGTTCAGATTTTGTCTCAATCAAATACACACGATGTCAGCCTAAGAATGATGTAATCCTTCTGTCAGGTGGTGTCAGCACCACCCAAGGCTGCGTTCTATATCTAAGGGTGCCTCCTAACATTACAAACCAAAATCAGCTTAAGCGCTCACCCAGGAATCTGGGAAAACTAAACATCATCTTCCTCTCTGAGTGCCACTGTTTATTTAGGTGCCTGTGGGTTATAAAAGTACCTAGCTTTAGATCCCAAACTTGCAAATTTTGGCTTTAGTGACTCATAGAAACCACACAGGGAGCCAGCCACTGGCTGAACTAAGAATAAAGCCCAGAAGTCTAGGTGCCCAATGCATTGTGTGATGGGAATTTCCTTTCTTCTGGCAACTGTGTTCATCTGCTGGTATTCATGAAGTGTTACTATCCAGTCCGTCCCTGCATTATGCTGGAAAGTAATCATTTCTGCTAAGGGCAGATAGCAGACCACCATGTAAATTATGGTTTTACAGACTCTACATTTTTATATTTTTAAATGCCACTACAAAACCCAACTAAAGATGAGCCAAATCATGTACCAAGTCAACATAGAGATTCCTGTGGTCTCCATAGTGTTGGCTGACTTAATTCAAATGATAACATTGGTAAATTTGAACTCCTTTTTTAAGCACAAAACTAAAAACATTCCGTTTTAGGATCTGCCAGTGTCTCTGCTGTATTATAGAAGCTCCCCTTATGGAAAAGTCCTATACAATATAATAATGGTGAAATAGGATTCTATAGAAATTACTTTCTAAATCTATAGCATTTAATAGAGAATAGTGTCCTTTGTATAAAGTTTAGTTAACCATCCCACGGAATTCTCTATGAGGGTTATGATTCTCTTTTTAATTCTATAAGTGAGTTCAAAAATCATTTTGTATTAAATTCTACAGGACTTTTCCATAAGGGTCTACCCTTAAAAATCCAATTAAAATGGGCTTGGATATGAGAATTATCACTTGGGTTTTAAAGCAGTATGAAAGACCATAAGTAAAGGATAGTTATAAGAGACATCAAATTGAGGAAAGTGTCTAGTAAAGTACTTCAGGAGTTATGGTTAGGTCTGGTCTGATTTAACTTCTTCATTAATCATAGGGGGTATAATATGATGTCACACAGCTGGGCTTCCCACATGTCGTCTGCATCTGTTCAACTCACACATGTTACAAAATGGGGATGTACTAGAAACCAGAGTGAGGCTAGCGAAATAATAAGGGACTTAGTGAGATTAGAAACATGGGTAGACAATAAAATTAGACAAAACTCTGGAAAAAAAGGCGACGTAGCAATGGGAAAAATAATCTGAAACATGGCTCTTCAGTAGATTATTCGTGGCTATTATAGAGGATGAGAGAAACTTGAAAAACAGTGAACTAGAAAGAAAGGAGCACAATTAGATTTTAATCTCTCTAAGGGCAGGGAGTGTCTTCTTGTTCTGCATTTTATGGCATTTAGCATGATGGGGTTGTGGTCCATCACTAAGGCTCCTAGGTGCTACCATACAGATAATTATCTAGGGATAATGCAGGGGTGTATAATCTTGGTATTGGTATTGTTTCCTAGTCTTCTAACTACTGAATAGAGAGTGGCAAGGCAAAAGCAAGTTCCCTACAGGGGGATACATTATATATAAGGCTACAATTTAGTTGCAGAAGTCAAGGAATCCGTGACTTCCAGTGACCTCCATGATTTCGGCCTGTGGTGGTAGAAAGCTGCAGGGTCCGCAGGCGGGGTACCCTTGCTGCCTTTGGCGGCCCCTGCAGCTCCCAGCCGCCGTGGGTGGCAGAGAACTCCCAGAGCTCCTGGCCACCGCAGGCAGCTGGAGAACCCCCAGAGCTGTTGGTGGTGAGGGAACCCCTGAGCTCCTGGCCACCATGGGTGGTGGCAGGGATCTCCCAAGCTCCTGGCTGCTGGGAGCAGCGGGGGAAACCCCTGAGCTCCCGGCTGCTGTGGGCCCCTGAAGCTGCGCGTAGCGTGAGTACCCCACAGCTCCCGGCTGCCATGGGCTGCGGGGGCACCCCACAGCCCTGCACAGGCAGCAGGGGGACCCCACAGCCCCCAGCTGCTGCAGGGGGCTCCTAACCCCTGCACAGCTGCCCCCTTCAGGCCGTGTGGGGACCTGCAGATCCCCATTTTGTCCCAGATATTTTTAGTAAAAGTCATGGACAGGTCACGGCTTCCGTGAATTTTTCTTTTTTGACCGTGACCTGCCTGTGACTTTTACTAAAAATATCCATTTTAAAATCTCAGCCTTAATTATATATTAATACTTGGTGTAGGAGTAACAGGTATAAAAGAATTGATGGCAATCCTATCATGAGACACTTTGCACTGGACAGAGACCTATCAAATAAAAAGTTCAGAACAAATTTCTTGTGAGCGATGTGACAGCTAAAGCAGATAATTTGGGTATAAACACTGAATACAACAAAGTACTTTTTTTTTTAACCTGCTCAGGGCCTTATCCTGCATTTGTTGCATACTCCAAACCCCCATTGACTTCAGTGAGAGTATAGGGTGCACAAGGAATCCAGGATCAGGTTCTTTCAAGGCTCTTTTTTTCTTGTTGTGTTGTCTGTCTTTTGGAATTCTTTTTTCAGAAGTATTTTTGGCCTTTGAGACAAATATTATTCTGTTTTTGTGTTTGTTATTCAGGTGACACATTCAGGTGACCCGGTCTTCATTGGTTGTCTAAGGGCTTGTCTACATGTGTGGCATTGTGCACCCGAGGAGTGTGACTTGTAGCACGCTCTAAAGTTTTGCACTCTAACTGTCCTGTGTAGACCATGCTGACACACTAAAAGGTTGCGAGTGTGCATTAACATACTACTTACAGGACTGCAGCAACGCACAAGGTACCTTTTGGAGCACCTCAGAAGGGTCTTCACAGTACAACTAGAGCGCTAAACTTTAGACTGTTCTACGCTTTACAGCCCTCTGGTGCACATCATGTGGACAAGCCCTAAGATGTTGGGTTTTGACTAGGGCTGTCAAGCGATTAAAAAAATTAATCACAATTAATAGCGCAATTAAAAAATTAATCACACTGTTAAACAATCATAGCATGCAGGCCTGTCAATCACAGTTAACTCATGCGATTAATTCAAAAAATTAATCATGATTTAAAAAAACACAGTTTTAATTGCACTGTTAAACAATAGCATACCGATTGAAATTTTTAAACTATTTTTGGATGTTTTTCTACATTTTCAAATATATTGATTTAAATTACAACACAGAATACAAAGTGTACAGTGCTTACTGTATATTATTATTTTTATTACAAATACTTGCACTGTAAAAATTATAAACAAAAGAAATAGTATTTTTCAATTCACCTCGTACACGTACCATAATGCAATCTCTTTGTTGTGAAAGTGCAATTTACAAAGTAGATTTTTTTATTACATAACTGCACTCAAAAACAAAACAATGTAGGCACTAAAGTTTTACAAGTTCATTCAGTCCTACTTCTTGTTCAGCCAATCGCTAAGACAAACAAGTTTGTTTACATTTACAGGAGATAATGCTGCTGGCTACTTATTTACAATATCACCTGAAAGTGAGAACAGGCATTTGCATGGCACTTTTGTAGCCAGTGCCAAAAGGTATTTATGTGTCAGCTATGCTAAACATTCATATGCCCCTTCATGCTTCAGCTACCATTCCAGAGGACATGCTTCCATGCTGATGATGCTTGTTAAAAAAAACAATGCATTAATTAAATTTTGACTGAACTCCTTGGGGGAGAATAGTATGTCTCCTGCTCTGTTTTAGCTACATTTTGCCATGTATTTCATATTATAGCAGTCTTGGATTATGACCCAGCACATATTGTTTGTTTTAAGAACACTTTCACTCGTATTTGACAAAATGCAAAGAAGGTACCAATGTGAGATTTCTAAAGATAGCTACAGCACTCAACCCAAGGTTTAAGAATCTGAAGTGCCTTCCAAAATCTGAGAGGGCTGAGGTGTGGAGCATGCTTTCAGGAGTTTTAAAAGAGCAACACTCAGATGCGGAAACTACAGAACCCAAACCACCAAAAAAGAAAATCAACCTTCTGCTGGTGGCATCTGACTCAGATGACGAAAGTGAACATGCATCGGTCTGCACTGCTTTGGATTGTTATTGAGCAGAACCCATCATCAGCATGGACGCATGTCCCCTGGAATGGTGGTTGAAGATGAAGGGACATATGAATCTTTAGTGCATCTGGCACGTGAATATCTTGCAATGCCGGCTACAACAGTGCCATGCGAACATCTGTTCTCACTTTCAGGTGACACTGTAAACAAGAAGCGGGCAGCATTATCTCCTGCAAATGTAAACAAACTTGTTTGTCTGAGTGACTGGCTGAACAAGAAATAGGACTGAGTGGACTTGCAGGCTCTAAAGTTTTACCTTCTTTTATTTATGAATACAGTTATTTTTTGTACATAATTCTACATTTATAAGTTAAACTTTCATGATAAAGAGATTTCATTACAATACTTGTATGAGGTAAATTGAAAAATACTATTTCTTTTGTTTATCATTTTTGCCATGCAAATATTTGTAATAAAATAATATACACTTTGATTTCAGTTACAACACAGAATACAATATATTTGAAAATGTAGAAAAACATCT
This sequence comes from Lepidochelys kempii, assembly GCF_965140285.1. Taxonomy (NCBI): domain Eukaryota; kingdom Metazoa; phylum Chordata; order Testudines; family Cheloniidae; genus Lepidochelys; species Lepidochelys kempii. The sequence goes on along the minus strand of NC_136381.1, from coordinate 24,708,108 downwards.
AAAACATTTAATACATTTCAATTGGTATTCTATTGTTTAACAGTGCGATTAAACTGCAATTAATCGCAATTAATTTTTTTGAGTTAATCGTGTGAGTTAACTGCGATCAGTCGACAGCCCTAGTTTTGGCTTGGAACCTGCCGAATTGAGAGTCTGTATTTCTCCCCTTCTGAGATAACCATGGTTAGGCTCAGCCAGGAACCCCTGATCATGGCTAGGTAAGCGACAAATTTTGACTGTTCATAGAATCATAGAATCATAGAATCATAGAATATCAGGGTTGGAAGGGACCCCAGAAGGTCATCTAGTCCAACCCCCTGCTCGAAGCAGGACCAATTCCCAGTTAAATCATCCCAGCCAGGGCTTTGTCAAGCCTGACCTTAAAAACCTCTAAGGAAGGAGATTCTACCACCTCCCTAGGTAACGCATTCCAGTGTTTCACCACCCTCTTAGTGAAAAAGTTTTTCCTAATATCCAATCTAAACCTCCCCCACTGCAACTTGAGACCATTACTCCTCGTTCTGTCATCTGCTACCATTGAGAACAGTCTAGAGCCATCCTCTTTGGAACCCCCTTTCAGGTAGTTGAAAGCAGCTATCAAATCCCCCCTCATTCTTCTCTTCTGCAGGCTAAACAATCCCAGCTCCCTCAGCCTCTCCTCATAACTCATGTGTTCCAGACCCCTAATCATTTTTGTTGCCCTTCGCTGGACTCTCTCCAATTTATCCACATCCTTCTTGAAGTGTGGGGCCCAAAACTGCACACAGTACTCCAGATGAGGCCTCACCAATGTCGAATAGAGGGGAACGATCACGTCCCTCGATCTGCTCGCTATGCCCCTACTTATACATCCCAAAATGCCATTGGCCTTCTTGGCAACAAGGGCACACTGCTGACTCATATCCAGCTTCTCGTCCACTGTCACCCCTAGGTCCTTTTCTGCAGAACTGCTGCCTAGCCATTCGGTCCCTAGTCTGTAGCTGTGCATTGGGTTCTTCCGTCCTAAGTGCAGGACCCTGCACTTATCCTTATTGAACCTCATCAGATTCCTTTTGGCCCAATCTTCCAATTGGTCTAGGTCCTTCTGTATCCTATCCCTCCCCTCCAGCGTATCTACCACTCCTCCCAGTTTAGTATCATCCGCAAATTTGCTGAGAGTGCAATCCACACCATCCTCCAGATCATTTATGAAGATATTGAATAAAACCGGCCCCAGGACCGACCCTTGGGGCACTCCACTTGATACCGGCTGCCAACTAGACATGGAGCCATTGATCACTACCCGTTGAGCCCGACAATTTAGCCAGCTTTCTACCCACCTTATAGTGCATTCATCCAGCCCATACTTCCTTAACTTGCTGACAAGAATACTATGGGAGACCGTGTCAAAAGCTTTGCTAAAGTCAAGAAACAATACATCCACTGCTTTCCCTTCATCCACAGAACCAGTAATCTCATCATAAAAGGCGATTAGATTAGTCAGGCATGTTCCTCTTTCATAATCCCTTCCTCCCCATTTCTTCCTCCACTTAAAAAACAAAAATTAAGTCCATGTAACTAAAAAATCTGTGCTAAGACTTCGGTAGATTCCTTTGACTTGTGCATTGTATCCTTATCCCTATCCCCATCCCGTCTGCTTAGTTTGCATGTTTTTGGATTGCAACCCCTTCAGGACAAGGATTACCTCTTTTCTGTGTTTGCACAGTACTTATTACCATGAGGATCCAGTCGCAGTTGGGGCGTTTAGGAACTACTGTAATATAAATATTTAATGTAACAAGAAAAGAGAGGTAGCATATGGCAGGTGCTGTGTGACATGGATTCATAGAATCATAGAAATGTAGGATTGGAAGGGACACTGAGAAGTCATCAAGTCCAGCCCCCTGTGCTGGGGCAGGACCAAGGAAAACTAGAACATTGCTGACAGCTCTTTGTCCAACCTGTTCTTACAAACCTCGGAAAAGACGGAGATTCCACAATCGCTGTCTTTGATAATCTGGCTGGGGCGTGATTTTCTTAGGGCTAGTCTACACTGTCAGTGCTAAAGCGCTGCTGTGGCAGCAGTTTCATGTGGCTTGTGGGGTCGCGGTGGCTCTAAAAAACCCACCTCCATGAAGGGCACAGCTACCAGGGCTGGGGGCACAGCTGCCACTGTCTACACTGGCGCTTTACAGCACTGGAACTTGCTCCTCTCCGGGGGCTGTTTTTTCACACCCCGGAGCGAGAAAGTGCCGCGCTGTAAATTGCCAGTGTAGACAAGCCCTTAAACTTGGAGCACGTTATAAGACTGTAACACAATAGAATCTTATAACTGTACATACAGTGTTGCCACACACATTTCATCAGAATAATAATGTTCATCAGACTGAGGTTTTTCAAACAATACCTCACAGGGCACACCTTGTACAAAATTTATCACAGTCTTATAAAAAGGGTGAAAATCATGGTACGCACGGTCATACCTGTCTAGTATCATTCTTTGGAATTCAGTGGAAGTATAGGAGTAAAGACTGCCAGGTCAGTCTCATGGCATCTTTCAGTCAGGGTCTCAAAGTACTTTGCAAACACCAATGTGAGCCACCTAATGCCTTATTTTCAGGAGTGTTGCTGATCCAGTGCTCCCATTGACTTCAGCATCTCTACAGATCCGACGCACATAGTGAAATCCTGGCCGTATTGAAGTTAAAAACAAAACTCTCTTTGACTTCAGTGAAGCCAGCATGTCACTCAAGGTTTTGTAAGTTGGACACGCAAACCTCATAGCACCCAAAATTAATAATTCCGAAAATATGGCTGCATATATTATATATGCTCATAAATTTTGTTTAAACATGTAAATATTTTCTAGCAAATAATATACAGTAAATCATGTAATGTGATCAAGGGACTAATGATGTGCTTTACTGGTATTTAAAAAACATTTCCTTCTCATGAACCATATGCTGACATGATTCTTTCAACACAATCCTCCACTGAGTTCCATTGAAAAATTTATGGCACAATATGGCCCATGTCTCTTCCTGTGGCTTAATGACATATCAACCTTGTGAGAATGTTTTGTGTTAATATCTGGGAGTAACCATTCGAGGCAGTTTTGAGAGAACCTGACACTCAACAGTCTTGAATTATAATTGAGTGGCATGTCTAATTCCCTGAAGAGCATGATTAAGATGTGTTTCTTAAATAGTAGCATATTTGTTGTACTGAAATGATGAGTAAATGCGTCCATATAAATAAAATTTACAATCTGATTTGTTGAAAAGTTGTTTGTTAATCCTCAGAACAGCTGTTGCATTTAAAACATCAGCACACTCAAATACAGTACCAAAGAGTGAAGAGAAATAGAACTATCCCTGCAATCTGTGAAAGAGTTTCTGAAGTTTCATGCACTTCACACAGGGAATACTACATGGCCAGTAGGGCTACGATTCAACCAGGAAACACCAGTTATTTTAACCCATCTCTCAAGTAAATGTACATTCAGTAATTCTTGTTAGGATATAGGAAAGAATCCTAAATATTTTGTAAATTAAATAGATCTATTGATTGCTTTAAAAGTACATTTGGTTTGTTTTGTAATACCATTTGATTTTGAAGAAGGATGGTTAAAAAGAATTGCTGACTGTCTGCTGCAGATCTGAAGAGTAGTCACCAAATATATTTAATCAAGTTTCTGGGTTTCTGGCTATAACTTTTATTAAAAACTTCCAGTTTAGCATTATCCCTGAAATAACCTTTGTTTTTTTTCTCCCTTGTAAGGATTACTGAATTTGCTGATTGTGTGTGGTTTGGATATTAGGATGTGTCTTTGCACTTGGGAAACAAAACCAAGTGCCCACAGAATTTGTTTTTCCGCTGCTTGAACTAAAAGAATTTTCTGGGACAGACACAGATGCATGGGAAAGGGCTGGCCTTATATTCGCCTGTGGTTCAGGGATGAGCTCCTGAGCTTGCTGGGCTGATCTCACAACATGATGATGTTCCAACATTTAAGTCCTTCAAATTCAAGCAATGTTTATATTTGGTTCAATGAAAGGTCAGCCATGTTTTATGCATCTGGTTGGTCCCTGCCTTAATATATGTGGTGTATAAGACTCTGATCTCAGTGCAAAGATATTGATATCATAGTGTTGTAATAATAATTAATAGATCCTTGTCCATCATGTCTCTCTCACACACACACACACATACATACATATATTTATAAAATCATACTGTGCTGGACTGAATTCCATATTTCATCCTTGCTCTATTCTCATCTTACATTTCATTCACATCTGTCATCAAATTTCTTTCCTTTCATACTTTGTTACCCTATGAACTAAGCTATCTTGGTTTTTCCATTCATATTGTACAATCACTGCCATCTGCTTAAACTCTCCATCCCTCCTCTTCCTGATATATTATTCTACTTTCCCACTGTGACAGTGAATAAGAAAGGAAATGACATAGTGCAGCCTCAGAAAGAGTTATAACCCCAACTCCTAGCAGAAAAAGAACCATGTGTTTTGGCTCTTGAAATGCGGAGCAAAGTGCCAAGTCACAGGGAGGTAAAACATCACATGTCATTCTGCAAACTACATCTGAAACTAGGTGCAAATTAGACCACTCTTTCTGAGATTCGGCCTCTTTCCATGTGGTGTTGCTTATGTCCATGTGCAACCTCTTCCTCTCTCTCTACCCCTGTGCCCATGAAGACCCAGAAAATATCAACCTTGACACCCCCAAGTATTCAAAAGTCATGAGCCAGAGCCCCCCGCCCCCAAATCATGAGTTTGGCTTAAAAATCAGGGATTTTTATTTTTTTTGTTTAGAAAGACTAAATCTTGTGTTTTGGTTAGAGGGAAGAATAAATGTATTTGATCTCACGATCTTTCACAATAACACTGTAAGTAGGATGATGTTGAGTTTGTATTCCTGTCAAATTGTAAAGACTGCTTTTAATGTCTCACTATTGTTTATTCCATTTTAGGGAAGTTTCTACAATTTCTATTAAGTTGAACTGGAGAAAACATAAACAAATAGTGGGTGTACAGAAGTAACAAAAGCTAAATGTTTTATGCAGAAAAGATTTCCACAAGTGCATCCCAGCTATGAAGAGTGAACTATATTTTCACATTCTGTGGCATTTCAATACAATCTTGGATCAAATCACAAATGATTATTTTGATACAGCTATTTACACTGGTCTGATTATATGGAAATAAAATATTGAAAGAATGTGTTTTTTGTTTTCTTTACCTCTTTTGCTGCTGTAAATGAAATTACCTACTCCAATTAAAGGGTTGGGTTTTTGTTTGTTTGTTTTTTTTGGCAAAGTAATAACTACAGGGTTGAAAAGGCATCATTAAAAAACTTGTTCATGTGTAAGAAGTGAGAAATAGGTTGATTCTGAAACCATTAATACCCTAAGTTTTAAAAGTGGTGAAAGGGACTTTAGCCACACAAATCCTATTATCCTAATTGTGTGGTATGGATAAACCTCCGTGGATCACACTGAAAAGTCACATCTGTGCTGCAGTGTAACTACTTGGATGCAAACCCAGGGACCAGTTCTTCCATCCTCACTTGGTTTGAGTAGCATTTTACTCTGTCAATAGTCCTGTTGAAACTAATGGAGCATAATGTACTATGCAATGTAAGGATGGTAAAGCTGACCCTCATTTTAGTGACAAGGCAAGGCATGCAAATTGATCAACAGGAAACATAACTGGGCAAACATATGTATGTTTAGAGCATGCTGTGGCAGATATCAGCTGCAGTTCAGTAATGAAAAATCAAATCCTAATGCCACAGAAATCAATGGAAACTTTTCCATTGATTTCAATGTCAGAAGGATTGGGAGCTTTGTTTGAAGTTATCTTCCAGTTTATGCTCACTTTTCCAATATGCTCACATTCTTGATACTTACTTAATGTTTTTCTAGTGTTTATACACTAAAATATGTTGCCAATTCACATACTGTTGTCTTGTACTGTAAAAATCTGAGGTAAAGGCTTTGTTTTGGCACTTTCAAAAGTGGAATTTTGCCACGTGTTCATAACTCATTCTACACTGCTAACTGTATGTAGGAAAAACACCCTAATCCTTATAAAATACTTCTAGTGAATTAACGTTAACTTTATGGACTGGTTTCAGAGTAGCAGCTATGTTAGTCTGTATTCGCAAAAAGAAAAGGAGGACTTGTGGCACCTTAGTCTCTAAGGTGCCACAAGTCCTCCTTTTCTTTATGGGCTGGGTTTGCCATCCACTGTGGTTATATCAAATTTGAAAGAAAGAACTTGACTAATTCTGTCCAGTTAAAAAAGTTTGTGACTGTGGCTACTGCTCTTAGTCCTTCTGCACATCAGATTGTATTTCTATTTAAGATAATCATTCTAGTGACATTAATATTACGGTGTTAGTGTTGTTTTAAGCTGCTGACCACATGGTCTATAATCCCATTCAGTGTTGTATGAGCATTTGAGAGGGCCAATATGTGCACCCCGTCTTCTCTCACTGAGTCTCCTCTCTTATTAATCCCTCATTTTAACAACTCTATCCTTTTCTCAGCACTTGAGCAATTTGTATCCCTCTCCACTCCTATCTCTTTCTGCACTACTCATTCTGATGTTTGAATACCCTTTGTGATCTCAAGTTCACCTTGCGGCTCCTGGGGAAACAGGTGATGCAAATCAGAGCTTATTGTCTATCAAGCCAAGTGAACACTCATCTTTCTGTCTACTTAGCCTCTCTCCCAAGTGCAGAGACACAGGTTCTTTTATCAATGGCTATGTCTACACTCATGGTGGCATGTAGAGTACAGTGTGCTTGGATAGCTACACGTGTAGTATCTCTAGTGAAAAGCTCCAGCAGCATCCCCACTTCCTCCTCTGTGCTTGAGCCTTTCCCTGCTGACAGAGCCTTTCACTGCAGATTAAAACATAATCTATGGTCTGTTGCATTCTAGAAGCTGAGTGCATATATCCCCAGGAATTAAAATGTAAACATGAGCTGCCATTTGATGCTAGTCTACCAATATAGCAGTTTATGCTTTTGTCTTCCTGGAACACTGTGTTTTTAAGTAATCAATACTTTTTCTAAAATTAATTTTACACAACCAAATAAGAGTCTAGAACATATTGATAATATCTTATTAATGTATTTATTTTTAATACCTTAGCTCACCATCATTTTTATGGTCTGTAAAAGACTATATTGTCTCTTGAGTATTAAACTTAAAAGGAAAAATCCCGGAAACTTTTAATTGCTCCAGTATCGTGATTAAATTTTATTTTCCATTTTATGATTTACAGAAAGTCAGTTTACATGTAAAACTCCAGCAATTGCAGACATTGTGATCCTGATAGATGGCTCATGGAGTATTGGCAGATACAACTTCAGACTTGTCCGGCTTTTCCTGGAAAATCTGGTTGGTGCCTTCAATGTGGGTTCTGAGAAAACAAGAATAGGTAAGGTTTCTAAAGAAAATTCTGTAAATTCACAGTTGAATTAAAACAAACAAAAAAGAAAACAACAATAAACCTTTGATTTCCCAGGTAGTGATTAATGAACTTAATCCCTACATAGCTGTACAACATACATCATCCTCTTTATTTGTCATGAATAAAAATATTAGGACCTGATCCTGAAAGCACTGTACACACAGAATTTCCATTTAAATCAATGGGAGTAACATGAATGAAAAGCTTGTAAGTTTGGATCCGATCATTGTACACAAGATATTTCTCATAATGAACTGTGATATTCATAAGAACATAAAAATGGCCATGCGAGGTTAGACCAATGGTCTATGTAGCCCAGTATCCTGTCTTCTGACAGTGACCGCTGCCAGATGCTTCAGCAGGAATGAACAGAACAGCAATTTTGCATGATCCATCCCCTTTTGTCTAGTCCCAGCTTCTGGCAGTTGGAGGTTTGGGAACATCAGGAGCACAGAGTTGCATCCCTGACCATCTTGGCTAATAGCCATTGATGGACCTATCCTCAATTAACTTATCTAATTATAGTTTTGTCCTTCACAACATCCCCTGGCAACAAGTTCCACAAGCTGACTGTGCGTTTTGTGAAGAAGTACTTCCTTATGCTTGTTTTAAACCTGATGCCTATTAATGTCATTGGATGACACCCAGTGTGATCTTATGTGGAGGGGAAACAACATTTTTTTTTCTTCATACCATTCATGATTTTTACATACTTCTACCATATTTTGTCTCTTTTTCTAAATTGAGCACTCCCAGTTTCTATAATCTCTCTTCATATGGAAGTGTTCCAGACCACTAATCATTTTTATTACCCTTCTCTGTACCCTTTTCCAATTCTAATATATCTTTTTTGAGATGAGGCAACCAGAACTGTACGCAATATTCAAGATGTGGGTGTACCATGGATTTATATGTACCATGGCATTATGATATTTTCTGTCTTCTTATATATCCCATTCTGAGTATCTGTTCTTTTGATTGCTGCTGCACATTGAGTGGATGTTTTCAGAGAACTATCCATGATGATTCCAAGATCTCTTTTTTTGAGTGGTAACAGCTAATTTAGAAACCATATTTTTGTATGTATAAATGGGATTATTTTTTTCCAGTGTGCATTACTTTGCATTTACCAACATTGAGTTTCATTTGTCATCTGTAAAGACATACTAAGCGATCTCACAAAACTAGATGACTGGGGGGGACAAGTCATCTAGTTTTGTGAGATCCCTTTGTATGTCTTAGTTAAGTACAAAGCTGACTACAATTTTGAGTAATTTTGTACTTTCTGCAAATTTTGCCACCACACTGTTCCCCTCTTTTTCTAGATTATTTATGAATATGTTGAACAGCACAGGCTCTAATACAGATCCTGTGAGGACCCTGCTATTTGCCTCTCTCCACTGTGAAAACTGACCATTTATTCATACCCTCTGATTCCTATCTGCTACTGATCCAGAAGAGGACTTTCCCTATTATCCCATGACAGCTTAGTTAGCTTAAAAGCCCCTGGTGAGGAACATTGCCAAAGGCTGTTTGAAAGTCCAAGTACACTGTATTGACTGGATCACTTTTGTCCACATTTGTTGACCCCCTCATAACATTCTAATAGATTGGTGAGGCATGATTTCCCTTTACAAAAGCTGTGTTGACTTTTCCCCAACCATAGCACATTTGAATCTAATAATTCTATGCCTTACTATAGTTTCAAGCAATTTGCCTGGTACTGAAGTTAGGCTTACTGCCTTGTAATTGCCAGGATTGCCCCCTGGAGCATTTTTTAAAATTGGCATTACATTAGTTACCCTCTAGTCATTTCATTCATAGGTTGATTTAAGTAATAGGTTACATCCTGTAGTTGTTAGTTCTTCAGTTTCATATTCGAGTTCCTTCAGAACTCTCCAGAACTCTCAAGGTACATCTGGCCCTGGTGACTTAATACTGTTTATCAATTTGTTCCAAAACCTTCTCTATTGACACCTCAATCTGGGACAGTTCCTCGGATTAGTCACCTAAAAATAATGGCTTGGGTGTGGGGATCTTCCCCACATCCTCCGCAGTGAAGACCAATGCAAAGAATTCATTTAGATACTCCATAATGGCCTTGTCTTCTTTGAGTCTCCTTTAGAACCTCAAGCAGCCAGTGACCCCACTGTTAGTTTGTGAGGCTTCCTGATTCTGATGTGCTTAATTTTTTTTTGCTGTTTTAGTTTTTGTGTCTTTAGCTAGTTGCTCTTCAATTTTTTTCTTGACATACTCTATTATATTTTTACACTTGACTTGCCAGAGTTTATGTTCCTTTCTATTTTCCTCAGTAGGATTTGACTTCCAATTTTTAAAGGATGCCTTTTTGCCTGTTGCTGAAGATGGCATTTTTTTGGTCCTCTTGCTGTTTGTTTGTTTTATTTGGGGTATACATTTAATTTGAACCTCTACTATGGTGTTTGTGAATAGGCTCCTGCAGTCTGCAAGCATTTCATCTTTCCAACTGTTCCTTTTCATTTCCATTTAACTAGCTTCCTCGCTTTTGTGTAGTTCCCATTTTTGAAGTTAAATGCTACTTTTGCCCCTACAAGGATGTTAAATTTAATTACATTATGGTCATTATGACTGATTGGTTCAGCTATATTTGCCTCCTGGATGAGATCCTGTGCTCTCCTTAGGACTAAATCCAGAATTAACTCTCCCCTTCTGGGTTCCAGGACAAGCTGCTCCAAGAAGCAGTCATTTATTGTGTCTAGAAATTTTATCTCTGCATCTCTTCCTGAGATGACATATAGCCATATATTCATCTCAGGTTCTAAGCTAGTGCCTTTTGAAATCAACAGAAAGATTCATATTGATTCAATTGGCATTAGATCAGGCCCTTGCAGTGGAATTTTTAAATGAAGAAAGTGCCAACAGATGGTTTCTATCATGTTTAAAACTGATTTGAACAATATATCATATCTGTTTTGCTACTTACATTTTAGCCTGTTCAAAGAGGCATTTAATAAAATTGTTCTCTTTCATGAAATGTGTTCTTGGAATCTTACTAAAGCCTGAAAAAAAATGCACATTACCTTTTACTTAAATTCCTTAGCACTTGAAAGAAAAACCTAGAAAATACATAGTGGAGTTGGCATCCAGAACAATTTAGGGAGTAATAAATTCTTCTTTAGATTAAAGAGTTCAAAAGAGCCCTGTTATGGTAGCAAACTACTGATAGCCTAGTGTGTATATACTTGAAAAAATGAATCTCATGCAATGTATTTATTTCTGGTTCACTAGGTCTTGCTCAGTACAGTGGGGATCCCCGAATTGAATGGCATCTGAATGCCTTTAGCACAAAGGATGCTGTTTTGGATGCAGTCCGTAATCTGCCATATAAGGGAGGGAATACATTAACAGGTACAGTATGTATTTTTGCATTAGCCACATGCTCCAAAATATGCCATGCTGCATTGGCTTAGAGTATTGGGGTTTGTTCTATTTCTTAAAGGTGAATATGCTGTTTATTTTTGAAGTTTGCCTAAGAGCTTGATCTGAAGTAGCTGCAGTCAATGGGAATCTTCATGTCTTTAGTGAGCTTTGACTCAGGCCTCAATCTGCAAAATCTGAGTGTGTATGATCTATCTATGCCAAAACTAACAGCAAAGGAAGTTCACTTTTACATTCTGGAAAGAAGATAGAGCAGCAAAAGCCATTGACGCTGTTCATACACAAAACCTCATTCAGTTGGAGAAAGAAAGTGTGTTGTTTTAACATCTGACTGTTGGTGGTGGTAAATTTTCAAAGAATCACCTGGGGGTTTTAGACTCCCATTAACTTTCATGGTATTGAAACCCTGCATGGCTTTTTGGAAATTTAGTGGTGGATAGCTGTGAGATACTTGTCAATATGATAAAATATATATCCTCTGGAGAGGAATCCCATAGCATCAGTGCAACACTTAATAGTCTTGGCTCTCTTGTCTGGAGGATAATGGACTGAAAGAGTAAATTATTGCCAAACTATTTTTTCCAGAGAGGCTTAGAAGTTCTCCCTTTTCTCCTCCACCAATCGCTATTTTGGTGGAAGGAATTATTATGGTTGGACTGGGAACAGAAGGGATATACTGCGGTACCATAGCTGAACTGATGCTTGATAGAAATACCAAGAAGCAAGTAATAAATCCACTGCGATGATTATATTCTGACATTAGAGGTGGCTTTTGCCTAACCTCTTTTTATATGGCTTCCTTTTAACTTTCAAATTAGAGCCAAGTTGCCTCTCCCAAATCAGTAATAATCAGTTTTTGACGTTACATTCTCCATTAGCTTAATTTAAGCTTTTCCTCAGCTTATGAGTGTAAAAAGCTTTAAAATAAAAGATTGTACTCAGCAACTGGATTTTAATGGCCTAAGTTAAGTGGTAAATGGGTTTCTATGCAACATTTCTGCAGGGGGTAAATTTCTCCCAGAAAACTTAGCACTGTCAGCTCTCAGAGACTCCAGTGGGAACTGAGGGCAATGAAAGCTGCTCAGGATCAGTTCCGTATTCAGTGGAACTTGAAGAACCACTCCTGGGAGGGGTTTCAGGTTCAGGCCTGAAATTAGCAATCTGATTTCCTGTTTCAGTGACTTCTGCTGACAAACCAACAAAAGGCAGTTTCGTTACAGAAATATCATCTGTAATTTGACCAGCATTTCTAAAAATGTGTGTTAAACAGAATGTATATGTTACTCTTTGAAATACCAGTTCAGCAAATGACTTCAGCATGTGCTTAACTTTAAGCATGTGAATAGTCCTGATGCTTTCAATCTTGAGAAGTCAGTGTTAATGGTAAGCATGTTTTTAGTCCTTTGCTGAATTGGAACCCAAATTTACTAATAGATGAAATCCTCTAACTTCCCTTGTGGGGTAATATGCAGTGTAGTTGTAGCCATATCAGCCCCAGGATATTAGAGAGACTAGGTCGGTGAGGTAATATTGTTATTGGACCAAACTTCTCTCCAATAAAAGAAGAGCTCTGGTGGCTCGAAAACTTGTCTCTTTCACCAACAAAAATTGGTCCAGTAAAATATATTACCTCACCCACCTTGTCTCTCTGGTGAGGTAAGGTATGTGAGTAGCTCAGTAGCCCAGTTTAGTTTCAAACAAGTTTCTATTCTCTGTTGTAAATAATTTTATAGATTGGAAGGTTGCTGAGGACTGCTCCCATTTTTGCCCTGCCTTTAATTCAAGCTGCCTGCTTAGAACAGTATATTTTTAAGTAAAAGTTTGTTCTCTTTTATAAGTTATTATTCAGTAGGAGGTTTCTCAGCATTCTTTACTTTGCATAGAAAATTAAACTTCAAAAAATCAATAAAAATATCCATGTTACATAGCCAATTTTATTAGCCAAACCATTTTTTTTATTTTTTATTTTTTTTAGGTCTTTCCTTAACTTTTATTTTGGAGAACAGCTTTAAGCCTGAAGCAGGTGCAAGACCCAATGTGTCCAAAATTGGTATATTGGTCACAGATGGAAAATCCCAAGATGATGTCATCCCACCTGCTAAAAATCTGCGTGATGCTGGTGTTGAATTGTTTGCTATTGGTATGTATTCTAACATATCTATTTATTGCATTTTATTTTTTATAAGTCTCTGATCTGTTCTATCTATTGTGACAGGGTCGGGCCAGATGGCTACAGGAGAGTAATAGAAGGCAGATATATTAGCCCCAGGTTAAGTAGGTCCCTTTTCACTGGGTAAGGTAACAGGGAAGGTTACAATCAGGAACAATCAGGAACCTTCTGGAGACAATTAAGACAGACAGGCTGATTAGAACACCTGCAGCCAATCAAGAAGCTGCTAGAATCAATTAAGGCAGGCTAATCGGGGCACCTGGGTTTAAAAAGGAGCTCATTTCAGTTTGTGGTGCATGTGTAAGGAGATGGGAGCAAGAGGTGCTAGGAGCGAGAACGCATACTGTTGGAGGACTGAAGAGTACGAGCATTATCAGACACCAGGAAGAAGGTCCTATGGTGAGGATAAAGAAGATGTTGGGAAGAGGCCATGGGGAAGTAGCCCAGGGAGTTGTAGCTGTCACACAGCTGTTCCGGGAGGCACTCTAGACAGCTGCATTCCACAGGGCGCTGTAACCCAGAGTAGAGGGCGGGCCCGGGTTCCCCCCAAACCTCCCAACTCCAGGTCAGACACAGGAGGAGTTGACCTGGACTGTGGGTTCATGAAAACGGCCAAACTGAGGGCCGTTGTGAAGCTCCAAGGCAAGCAAATCCGCCAATAAGTGCAAGACCCACCAAGGTAGAGGAGGAACTTTGTCACACTATCTAGTATATTTATAAGGGTCCTATCGTGTTTCTATCTGGATTAAGCATCAAAAATACTTTGGAAAATTTTAACTTTTTTCAGTATCCTCTGACTATTAATGTAACTGGCATTTTAGGAGGATAAAAATATGCTAGTTATCATCAGAATATTGCAAAGATGTCAGTAACACTTGTAATACTGGAAATTAACCCTTGTGATTAATTATAACTACCTGTAATTAACAGCTTGACTGTAGGCCTGATCCAAAGCACACTGAAGCCAGTGAAATGGGGAAAGACTCCATAGACATCAGTAGGCTTTGGCCAGGCTGCATGGCTTAAACGTTACACCGATTTCTTTTGTTGCAAACATTTTCCTATTTTGTCTCTCCACTGTAAGGTGTGAAGAATGCAGATATAAATGAACTCAAAGAGATTGCCTCTGAACCGGACAGTACTCATGTCTACAACGTTGCTGACTTTAACTTCATGCACACTATTGTAGAAAGTCTTACGAGAACAGTGTGTTCAAGAGTGGAGGAACAGGAAAAGGAAATCAAAGGTAAATAAGAAACTTTGTTTGATCTTGATATTATACCAGCAAATCCAATTTTAGAATAGAGACAGTTTTGAACTGGTTTCTGACATTTTACTCTTTCTATGTATATTTTGCTACCAGGATACCACATTATCAGAGAAGGTATTTTTTCTGATGTGTATTTCATGCGTATGCTAATATCTTTTGCTTAGTTCCATGATAGCAGTTTGTCTTTTGTTGTTATAGTGTTAGGTACACACTAAGTGCATTCATTCTGCTGTAGCTATCACCAGTGAACAGGTAAAAAGAGGGTATTTTTCGGTGTACAGGTTTGGGGATGAATCAGAGAAGGAATAAAGCTAATTAAGGCTGTGCTCTGGTTTCCATTCTAATCCCTTGTTTTCTTAGTCTCATAACTTTGCCAGATGTTCACCTTTCAATTTGAAGTTTCCCAGGCTTGGTCTCTACATGAAGTTGAACTTTTTTATTTTTATTTTTTAATCTCTGAGCAAAAAAAAACCAACCCAGCATTTTGGAGTATGAGGAAAGGTTGTGGGGATGGAAAAATTACAAGTACAAAAAAATTCTGCTGAATCTTAGGACCTTTTGAGCAGCTGAAAATGCTAGGAATAGAATGTTGAAGTTCATCAGAGAAATAGCCCTCCTTGAGAAAGTACCTTTAGAAATGTTCCAGAGAAATTGATTTGAATTGGCTGAGCTGTGACCCTTTAAAATCGTATGCAGCAGATGCAAATGCCAGATGCATTTCCCTAAGCTTATGGAGTGCCTCACTGAGGAAGGTTACTTTGCACATGCATCTGAAGCTGTCTTCTGAAAAGATATTGCATTAGTAGGCTTCTCTTTTCCTTCTGGATCCCCTAAGAATTACACAGGTGGTAGAGGGATCTGTGACTGGCCATGGTCTGTATGTGGGGGGAAGACATGGCCATCAAAGGACTCATGAACCAGTGAAGTATCTCGAGGGGTGTGGGGGGGCAATGTCTGCTGAGTGTAGCTCCAGGATGCCTTGTCAGATACCATCCCACCTGCAGACCTTCCAAGGAGTACAGGGGATGGGCTCTCTTACTGAGTTCTTTAGCAGGTTCACAGCTATGGAGATTCCTGGCTGATTCTGGAACTTGGGGAGAGGGTGTTTGGAAGCACCTGGGGAGGGAGTGAATACATGGAAGGCCAGGGAACCAGGGAAGCTTGGGAGAACCATTGCAGTTGTAATAGCATTTGTGCTGAAACCTTTGTGTGTGCTGCATGTAAAGTTTTCCACCTAAACCAATGAGGCCTGGTCCCACTGAGAATTGTATATGTATTATTATTTTTATTATTTAGTTAGTTAATATTAAAAACTGCCTAAATAAACATGCCCTCTCCAATTAATTCAGTTTCTAATGATGAGAGATCTTTGGGAACTCAGCAATGAGAGCAAAAACAAATCATTATTTTACAGGAGTAAAAATAATTTCTTTATATTATCTCATATATAGGAACATTTGTTGCCACTCTTGGAGCTCCTACTAATTTGGTCACATCTGAGGTAACAGCCAGAGGATTCCGTGTTAGCTGGACCCATGCACCTGGCAAGGTGGAAAAATACAGAGTTGTGTACTATCCCACTAGAGGAGGCCAACCAGAGGAGGTAATGGAGGGGAAAATTTTCAGTTACATGATTGTGAAAACTTCTAGTAGACATAATAGAAAGAATTCACCAGTTGGGAATGAGAGCACTTGATCACAGGCCTGATGCTGCTTCCATTTAAGGGTACATCTACACAGTCAGTGGTAGGCCGTGACAGCAAGTCTCTGAGCCCAGGTCGACAGACTCAGACTGGTGGGACTTGCACTATTGCACTAAAAGTAGCTGTGTAGACAGAACTTTAAAATGCAACTTGGGCTGAAGCACAGGCTCTGAGGCCCGCTTCAGAGCCTGAGCTCCATTTCAAGCCACAACGTGTACACTGCTATTTTTAGCTCGGTAGCGTGAGTCCATGAACCCAAGTACATTGACTCAGGCTTGGAGGCTTGCTACCACAGGCTGTGTAAACATGCACCACAGTCTGTGATTACATTGTTCAAGGATAGGACCTAAAATCCAATAGGTAAACTGTGTTTTTATTTATACATCAGCTTTCCTTGTTGGACCAACTCTGTATGATGCTATTTCAAAGGATGCAGGACCAGAAAGGGGCAGAAGGGATAGAGTTTGAGCTTTGGAAACATAACTTATTTTAAAAAAACCCACGGATGTAGAGTTGGGAATCTGGCTAAAACTGACCAGTACGGGGGCCAGATGGATATTTATTATTTGTGTGGCACCAACAGTTCACTAAGTGCTTTGGAGGTAGTGTGAAAACAAGGACACTGCATGAAAAAGTTTACAACTTAATCAGACAACTTTCAGGACAGGATGGGAAGGGTTGGAGAGTGGAGACAGGACAACAAAAGCAATATAATGAAAGGGTGAGGTTAAATGCGTTTTATTTTTTGAAGATATTTTGTTTTATTTTGGGGGTTTTGTTGTCGTGGTGTGTGTGTGTGTGTACACAGGTATGTGCATGCAGTACTATAATGAAATTTTGAATTACATAATAAATATATCAGAAAGTGACACCTCAGAGACTAACAAATTTATTTGAGCCTAAGCTTTCATGATGCATCCGATGAGGTGAGCTGTAGCTCACGAAAGCTTATGCTCAAATAAATTGGTGAGTCTCTAAGGTACCACAAGTACTCCTTTTCTTTTTGCGAATACAGACTAACACGGCTGTTACTCTGAAATGTATCAGAAAGTGTCCATTAATTTCCATTATGTTAATTGTATTTTTAACATTTCCTTTGATCCAAAGTGCTGCTTTGTATTGCCTTAAGACTCCTCGTTATGCATATTTTTGCCATTCTGTTTCCTGGCTACTGTACTGTATACTAAGATACAAATGTCATTTTTGCCCTGTTAAACATAGATAGATTAACATTTATGTATCATGCCAAGGACTGTCTTAGAAATACGACAGATAAAACAAACTGATAAGATGGATTAAATAGTAATAAAATTAATTTATTTTATACTTATTTCATTGCATTTTTCCCCAAACAGGTAGTGGTGGATGGAAGTGTATCAACAGCAGTTCTGAAAAACCTAATGTCTCTAACTGAATATCAGATAGCTGTGTTTGCTATATATATAAGTGCTGCAAGTGAGGGCCTCCGTGGTAGTGAAACTACACGTAAGTATCCTCACTCAATTTGTTATGGACCTGACTCAGTAATACTGAACGCTGGGTGACTAGGCACTGCTCAGTGTGAGTAAGGGATGCAGAATCAAGTCTTTTTTTCTCTTCAGCTCTTTTTATTAGTAATGTCCGACATTTATTTATTAGATTTGGGCCTGAACTAAAGACTTGGGTCCAAATTTTCCCAAACTTTGAGCCAGTTACATTCTCTCTGTAATGGGCCAAACCAAGCCTCTAAATCAGTGCTACTCAAAGTGGTGGTCCGTGGACCGATGCCGGTCCGCGAGCCATCGGCTGCCAGTCTGCGTGCACATTGGAAAAAAAAATTGCCGGTCCCCCACCTCAGATAGCTTGAGAAGCACTGCTCTAAATCATAACACTCCTAGACTTTGGAGCAGTTTGGATCTGCGGCTGGATCTAAACTTTATGGCTTTGGCATACAGCCTTATTTCCACTTTTTGGCCTTAGTTCCTTAAGTGATGATGGGAGGTTCAGTGGATAGGGGACTGTTTGTGACTGGAGAGACAAGTGTTTAATTTCCTGCTCTCCCACAGACTGCCTACATTTCCTTGGGAAGTGACTCTGACTTTCTGTGCCTCAGTTTCCCATCTGTGATAATTGTACTTCCCTACCTCAGGGATGTTGTAAGGATAATTACATTTAACACTGTGAAGTATTCAATAAGTAGTTCTATAACACCTTGTTAGGAATAGGTTAATTTCTGATTCAGCGGGAAGAGTGTCACATACTGAGTCAATCGCATCATTTCCTGTTGCACCTGGTATTCCTTTGAAGTCACCTATTCAAGTTCTGACTAAGCCCAGCCCTGCTTATTTTCTGAGATCCGATCAGATCACAGCCCAAGGTGGTGTGGCTGCAAGCGTTATATAAACAAATCTTTGAGTGTCATAAGTAACAGTCTGAAATGTGTAAGTATTAATCACTGAAGGTTATAAAATATTTGCAGTTTGGAAGTATTTTTCACGATGCCAGTTGAAATCTGTGAAAAATTATACTTTACATTTTTTACCTTTTGTGACACTGACAAAATTAACCACAAATGTGAAAACTATCATATTTGTGTATATAGTACATTAAAAATGACCTTACAGTAGTATGCTGTTTAGATAAATATATTCAGTGCCATAAATGCATAAAATACAGAAAAGTAAGAGAGGAGCCTATCTTTTAATCACTTTGAAAAATGCAAAATAATTATCAAATGTATATTTATTTGAAATTCTTGAAAATTTCTTATACCTATATTTATTCTAGCTACTTTCAAATTTCCTCTTAATGTAATTTTTTTCAGTTATCAGCATTATTGGGTGTCTACCCCAGCTGCAGATTAACTTTGTCTAATATACTCTTAAAGTTTTTACATTTGCAATTAATTTTAATTTGAAAATTGTAGCAGAAGCGCTCTCTCCTTCTTCCCATCTTTTTGTCCCCCTTCTCTCTCTCTCTCCTTATTATTTATTACTTGTTTTATTGGAGCACCTAGGAAACTTAGTCATGGACCAGGACCCCATTGTGCTAGGTTCTGTACAAACCCAGAACAAAAAGATTGTCCTTACCCCAGAGAGCTTACAGATAAGTATAAAACAAGAGACAACAGACAGAAATGGACAGACAAGGTAGTACAAGGAAGCAATGAGATAATATTGGTCTTCATGATGGACAATGGTTCCAGCACACCAGTACCCTATCTGTTATCAAACTTTTTGTAGGCATCACCAGAAAGGAGAGTTTTAAGGAGGGCTTGGAAGGATAATGAGGTAGCTTTGCAGTTGTTTATGGGGACCTCCTCCCAAGCATGAGGCGCAGCATGGGGGAAAGGATGAAAGTGCTTGTTTGAAAACTTAACAAGTGGCCAATGAAGACTGGTGTCATGGGCCAATTGGAGGCAGGAGTCAATGGCTCGATAGTGATTGAGAGATGGTAGGGAGGGTGAGGATAGGGCATGAAGGGCCTTGAAAGTGAAGACAAGTAGCTTATGTTTGATACAATAGAAAAGGTAGAGCCAGTGGAGGGAGTCAAAGAAAGGGATGACATGGTCAAAGCAACAGGCTAGGAAAATGATCTTAGCAGCAGCATTTAGAATGGATATGAGCTGGGCAAGATTGTATTTGTCAAGGCCAGAGAGAAGGATGTTGCAATAGTTGAGATGTGAGCCATTGCTGGAAATGGCCAAACTTGATTATCATACACATTGTAAGGAGAGTGATCACTTTAGATAAGCTATTACCAGCAGGAGAGTGGGGTGGGGGGAGAGAAAACCTTTTGTAGTGGTAAACACCCATTTTTTCATGCTTTGTGTGTATAAAAAGATCTTCTATACTTTCCACAGCATGCATCCGATGAAGTGAGCTGTAGCTCACGAAAGCTTATGCTCAAATAAATTGGTTAGTCTCTAAGGTGCCACAAGTACTCCTTTTCTTTTTGCGAATACAGACTAACACGGCTATTACTCTGAAACCTGGCAAAATAGAGGGCTATTCTTAAAAGTTAAAGGGAACTTTTCTTTAAAAAAGAAACCCAGATTAGTTCTATGCTCCAATGGCACCGCCATAATTTAATGTGTCAACATGTTCATCCCCTTTAAGGACTTAGTTCAGCCTACTTAGTCACACATTCCTGACTGATGTGCAGGGCTAATTAAGGCAACCCAGGACCCTAGGCACAACCCCATGTTAGAACACAGTCCAGCCTTCTGTTGCTCCTCTTGACCTTGTCCCCTCACCGTGAACATGCCTCCCACACATTGCGGGGGTGAAGAGGTTATTGCCAGGCAGAATTTACCCCCTAAAAATTCAGTGCCCATGTGGCTGCCTAGTGGCTTACCCCTAATGGTGGCTCTACTCACTCTCCACCGCCAATCCTCTCCCCCATGCAGATCTAGAAGAGAGGTGGGGTGGGACCTGTGCATGGAGCAGTTTGGTCCAACTATATCTGTTAAACTGTTGAGGATTCTCCCAAGGGAAAGGGTAGAAGTCTTTGCTCTTGTAGGATTGAAAATCTGACTGGGGCAAAATACTAGAAATGTTCTGTAAGAACAACCCAACCCTGTCTGGGGACTTGGATAGATGACAAAGCCCTTTTCCCAGCTCTCTAATTCAGAGATCTTTTTATAGCTCTTTGTTATTACGTCAAACAGTGTTTCCAGTGTTTACTCTGCTGGATTTCTTTGTGTTTCCGATAGTCAAACAAAATTTTATGAAATGTTAAGCAAGTTTTTTTAGATGCAATTGAAAAACATGTACCTCTTTCTGTCACAGTTGCTTTGCCTACAGCATCAAATCTGCAATTGTATGATGTGTCACAGAGCAGCATGAGAGCAAAGTGGAATGGAGTAGTGGGTGCCACTGGTTATATGATCCTATATGCTCCCCTCACAGAGGGACTGGCAGCAGATGAAAAGGAGGTGATGTATTTAGCTTTCATTTGGATTCTAGCTATTCAAAAACATAACATTTAAAGAACAAAATGTCAGATGGTCCTTAGCTTCAAATCTTGTCTATTTCCTAGCTTTTAAAGTACCATACATGTTACTGACTTTCTATGCAAACTGCATGCCAAGTAGTTATTTTTAATTTTCAGTACTTTCAAATTTGTCCTCATTAGAACAGAAGAAATGCCACAAGTTATAGCTGAGATAAAGGGAGTCTCTTGGACTCATGAGGCAATATTTTATCATAGCATGAAGGCAAAAATGCAAACACAGGAAAAAAAGAAAGCAAAACACAAATGACTTGATCTTTCTGAAAAATGGATTTAGAAGATCATGAAGTTTTAGTCTTTTTGCTTACAGTTGGACTTTTAAAAAAGTAAATCTAACACTAATATAGTGTTAGTGCAGTCTTAGGGCTAAGATTTAAAATTGTTTTATGCTCCATTGACTGTATATGAAATTAAGAGTATTTTATATAAGGACTCACTGACAGCAGGCAAATGCATGCAACATTCTGGAAAGGGTGTAGGAAGCCACTGAGAGCTCGAATAGACTTGTGTTCTTTGCAGAATGAGTAGCTATGATCAGGTAGCCCTCTTGAAAATGGGGCCTCATTGAAAGCTAGCTGACATCAGCAAAACTGAGCCTCACCCTGTCGAAAGATCTTTCAATCAATAAATCAGCCCTGTTAATGCGGCACCTACTGAAGGAGCTCAAGGGGAAAATGGTATACACCTGAAATAGCAAAAAGCAAAACCAAGCCTCAGCCTGTAGACAGACTTCTGATTAATGAGGCAGAGTCCTTTCCCCTCATTGCAATATTCTCACTTCAGCAGTCATTTGGAGGCCATTAGTTTCCACTGAGCTGGTATAAAGATTCAACAGTCTCTTAGGCATAGATGCATATTGAAGAGAGGTTGAGGGCTGTTTGTTCTGCTGCAACAGAGGGCTATTGTGTTGTTGCTTATGTTACCTTTATATCCTCTCCACCTTCATGTTAGGCATTTCCTTGGGGTGTTTGTCTTTTAGACAATTTTAGGTATTTCATTGCTCTATGCAATAACAAAACTGTTCACTGGCCCAAGTTCTGTGTTCAGGTACAGCTGATCAATTTCTTTGAGTCAACACAGAGCAAGATTTGACTCTACCAATTTCCTGTTTAACTACAGTGCTCAGAAGCCCCTGTTGAGCAAAGCACTTGAGCACATGCCTAACTTTAAGCACATGAATAGTGCCATTGACTCTCAAAGGATTAGTTGTGTGCCGAAAGTTAAGTGCTCTGCTGAATTGGAGCCTAAATGGGCATATTGTAGCCCTTTACTTTTATTCAGTTTTATTGCATTTACCAGCTCTATAAAAATATGCTCTGTCCCTATTGAATATACTTTTCTCCTATACAAAAATGCTCCTGGCTTGTTTTTCTCCACTCATGAGCTAGTTTAGAAATAATGTGTCTATTATTCATATTACCTTTAGATGAAAATTGGAGAGGCCTTGACAGATATTGAACTGGATGGATTATTGCCTAACACAGAATATACAGTCACAGTTTATGCGATGTTTGGAGAAGAAGCTAGTGACCCCCTGACAGGACAAGAAACAACATGTAGGTCAGACACATCTGTATTCACTATACAGCAGTAATAAAACTCCAGGAGGTCTTTGTATGTATGAAAATAGATCTCAGATTTTAAAATCTGTATAGAGGAGTAACTGAGAGGAGATCATACTGTGCATTATGGTTTGGATGAGTTCAGTTTCCTGCTGCTGCTATTTAATTTAGACAGAGTACTGTATATTATAGGACCAGGTACAGTATATAATTCTCCACAAAAGAGCATGTTTTCCATAGACCAGATTCTAATACCTTTACTTATTTGGGTAGTGTCTTGTGCTATTGATTTCAGTGGAACTAATTGCACAGGAAGATACTACTCAGCATGAGTGAGGGTGGCAGAAGCTGGCCATATATTATTATTTTATTTTATTACCTAGGACTACCTTGTGGTTTTGTGGCGCTGCCCTGCCTTTTCCCTCCCTTTTTTCTCTCTCCCTTTTTAGCGTCTTGTTCCCCAGGGGGTCCAGGAATGAGTAGCACCAGCTCTTCCTCGCTCACAAGCACCACTATTGAGAGCAGTCTTTGTGCAGCTGTACAAGTGGGAAGGGAAGTGTCTTGCTTTCCCCTTGGGAAGGGTTGCTCTCAATCTGACACATGATACCAGATTTTGACTGGCCACCTTTTAAAATGAAAATTAATGATCTGATTAGACTTCGTTTGCTGTGAGGACATTATTAGTATCAGCTATTTACTTTTCTTCTTCAATTAATATACTTAGTTATTATTTACGTATTACCGTTGGGGCACATAGCTCTTCACAGACAACTGTACAATCTAGAACAGGTAGCTAACCCAGCAAATTAAGACATCAGATGGTTGGGGATGTAAGGGAATAATGCAGTGAGAAGATGGAGAAGGTAGGGAAGCCCTCTGATAAGAGAGTAAAGTTCACCTGGATCATAACAGAGGACTGCAAACCAAAGAGATCCAGAATTAATAATACTTGAGGCACCAGGAAGGGACCTGTGAGAGGCCAGGTGGCTGTTCTTGGACCACTGTTGTTTCTCCTTTGTAGGTGGGAGATTGGTTGATGGAATTAAAAAGAGCACATGTGCCCCCAGGTAACTTCCTGTAGGTCCTTCTGTTTTTTCTGTTTACAACAGATCACATTTATAACAGGTTGTTGAAATGTGGGCTTCAGGGTGCATGGTCCCATTCTGTTTTCTGACCCTATCACTTACTTTTTTCTTTCAGCCACAGGTATTGCTAGCTCTCAGTACTAGCACCAGGGTGGTCTTTGGCCAGTGCTGGTATTTAGTTGCTAATCAAGGGTCAGAACCCGCCAAAGTTCAATGGGCGGATGAGGGCTCCCCGTCACCAAGAACAGCATCTTCCAGCTGAACGCTGCTATCTCTAGGAGAGAGGGAGAGAAGGCAACAGTAGCCCTAGTGCGGGACAGAACCCCTTTTGGAAAAAGGAGCAGGAGGAGCCTCCTGCAGAACTAAGGGTTGGAGAGCACCCTCATTTATGATAGGTAGCATGTTTTTAATAGGCAGTAAATGCCAGGCAGTCCAGGTTCTGTTCTCTCCTTGCTTTACTGGATCTGCATAGATCTGTATGCCTGCTCCCTGCACAGCTTCTACCCATGGGACAGAATGGAACCCAGAAACGGGCGACAGTACCCGCGCCCTCCCCCACAGGGGAGGGGAAACCAGGAAGCAGACTGTGACTGTATATGTAGCATAGTCCCCTCTTCCACCCCTTTACACCAGCCGATCAGTATACAGCGGGAAGAAGGCCTTAACTGCTTGGCGAACACTCCATTCATATGTAATCTTGCCTACAGAGGAATCGCCTATGTAATCAGGGACAAATGTAATAAGTGTTGAACAGCTAGCAGCTCTGTCGATCTTGTCAGTTCCCTTTGCCCAAGAACTGGAGAAATCTCTGGTCAGATGTTCCATTAGACTTATGGAAGGCTAACTTTCATCTAACTTTCTTATATGCTGAAGAGAAACCATCCTGAATTCACTTAACTTCTTATCTTAGAAACCTTTTTCCCTTTGCTAAGGTCTTTAAAAAACAAACTGGTTTTTGTCAGTCCTGAAACTTCCACAATAAGTTAAGTATTCTGTGAACATATACAGTGTGCATTTACCCTTCTGCTGAACGTGGATTAGGAAAATATGAAGGTAACGTAATGGATTTGTGAATGAAGTTTGGTGTTAACTAAAGCTGAACTAATAATGGAAATGTTTTCACTAATATTCATTTGAATTTACCATGTTTGCCATCCTTTTGTTTTCACTTTCTGCAAATATTTGACTGAGCATCACTAGCATAAAAAGATGTGAAAAATGAATTTTGAGGTCAAATATTCTCCATATATGAATTGTTACGGTGTATTTGCATTTAACACTTGCAATTCCCTTTGTGGTTAGCTATAAACATCACCCAGCATTGTCTGTTTCTTGATTAGATGACTTTTGAAACTACCATATAATCATTTAAAAGGTGCCATTTCCACTAACAAACACATGGAGCACAGATACAGTTAACACAAATCAATTTACAAATCCAAACGCACAGGTGAGGAAAATGTTGTATGGTATAAATCCAACTCTGCTATCCAGCAGCAAGCAGGATCCCCACTTCCATTTCTTTCAATTTCAATATTCAACAGTGATGATGGCACTTATACTTGCTAATGCTTTAGCCTCTGATTCAGCAAAGCAGTTAACCACATACTTAACTTTAACCACAAATGCAGTCCCATTGAAATCAATGGCACTACACAGCTATTAAATTTCAAGATGTGCTTAAGTACTTTCCTGACTAGTGGTCTAAACTGAAAAGGGTATAGAAACAAAACTGTCAGTCATATTGCTTAATATTATCACTTTTAAAACAGTGTTTCATGTTCATTGTCAAGAGAGAATGTGCTTAGTGGATGAAATAAAAGACAGAACTATTTTCATGACTGTAACTATTTATTTTTCAAGTGCCTTTAAGTCCACCCAGGAACTTGAGATTTTCAGACATCGGACACAGCACTTCTAGGATAACATGGGATCCTGCTTCCGAAAACGTAAATGGTTATCGTATTATGTATGTTAAAACTGATGGGACAGAAACCAATGAGGTAAGCAGTTAATAATGTACCATAGTCTTACTTTTAAGTGTAATTTCTGTAAACAAATCAGATCTTTCAAGCTGTAACAAAAGATTTACTTGTAATTTTCAAACTCTGTGCATGGAACATTATGCTTAATACAGGGAATGTATTCAGAGTGCGTCACACCCATGTGGGATCTGATCCTGCAAAACCTTACTTGCATGAGCACTCCTTCCTTATGCTCATAGTAAAGTGAATGGAACTATTCAGGTAAGTAAGTGTTTGTAGGATCTAACCTTTGACCTAAGTCAGTGGTTCTCAAACTTTTGTACGGGTGACCCCTTTCACACAGCTAGCGTCTGAGTGCGACCCCCCACCCTTTATAAATTTAAAACACTTTTTTATGTTTAACGCTATTATAAATGCTGGAGGCAAAACGGGGTTTGAGGTGGAGGCTGACAGCTCGCGAACCCCCACGTAATAATCTCACAACCCCCTGAGGGGTCCCAACCCCCCAGTTTGAGAACCCCTGACCTAAGTGGACAGTATCCAAAATACCTACTGTGGATCAGACCAGATAATGAAGCTCCCAGACTTCTGTGAGCTCTGAGTTTAAGCTCATTTTTAAAAGAAATTTACCCAAAAACATGGCTGCCTGGGATTTTACTACGTTTTGTTAATTTTATTGCTATAGTTACATATAAGAGGAAAAACTGACTTCCAACAGAAGTAGGATTTGGCTCAGAATAGGTATGAGTGTTTTCTTTAGGCAGGATATCACTTGACTTTAACAACCTATTTCAGACTTGGACTCTCAGGGTATGTCTACACTACAGTCAGATACCCGTGGGCTGGCCCATGCCAGCTGACTCGGGTTCATGGGACATGGGCTGCAGGGCTGTTTAACTGCAGTGTAGACTTCCGGGCCCAGTCTGGAGCCCAGGCTTTAGGACCCTGTAAAGTGAGCCTGAATCAACAGGCCCAGGGGCAGCCATGGGTTTTGAATTGCAGTGTAGACATTCCCTTAGTTATAATACTTAGTTTATCAATCTGACATCTGCATTGTAACTAGAAGAACTTTCCTTATAGCTTTCACCAGCCTATGCACCATTAGCAGCCTCTCTAAATGGAATGAAACATCATAATACAAAAATCAGACAAAATATATGAAAAACGTTTAAATAAATAGTTGCAGTAAATGGAGCCAATCATATAAACAGACCATATCCTGTACAAATAAAATATGGTATAAAAGCCTCTGACATTAGCCTGTGGCTATGACTATTAAGAGTTGTCAGTTCTTTCTTACAAATGGGATAAATATCCATATTAAACTGAGACAGGTTACCCCCAAGTTTGGAAGACAATGTACCTCATGGGTGGAAAAGCTATAAGTAGTTTTTCCATGTCTTTTAACATTTGTCAATAAATTAAGCTTCACTTAATCCCATTCTGTAGTTGATTTATAATCTGGGCATCTCTGAGGTTTTTAATGTCTGTCTAAACCATCACCATGGTATGTGAACATCTCAGATACATAGTAGTGTAATATGCATACTTTATATGGTGAGAGCTTGATATGTAATGTGTTGGTGATATATATTCTTCAGTTTTCTTGCTCATAAAATAGGTCGCATATTTTTTCCAGTTTGCTTTGGTTTTGTGTCTTGTTCTTTGTGCCCTGATCTGACTTGACATTGAATGCCCTGATATACAGCTAGCTTATGCAGCTTTCTGAGGTTTATGCCTCCTTTAATGCCACATTAAATGTACTCTGGCTGAAGACCAAAGAAAACTGTCATCATTTTTTATTAGAGGGAGAAGGGGTGTGTCTGTGAGGTAACATCTTTTATAGGACCAACATCTGTTGGTGAAAGAGACAAGCTCTCACCAACAGAAATTGGTCCCATAAAAGATATTATCTCACCTACCTTTTAACTTTAATATCCTGGGACCAACATGGCTACAACAACCCTGTGAACATCTTTTTATGACAAATATTAAACATAAAATACTCATATGTCAGAAATGTCTTTATACTTGTGGCTTCTCTAATTCTCCCTTCCTCCAGTTTGCTACAATCTAGACTATCTAATTTTAATAGGTTTTGATGACCTGGATTTTACCTTCATTCATAATGTAAATGTTGCATATAATTATATAATTCGTGGCTCTTTTCATAATTGCATGGCATTCTCTGTCCATATCCATTAGTAGCCAGCCGACTTGCAGGCACTGATAACGTAAAGGGGTTTTGTTTCCTGTATTCCTAGCACATGACAGTATCTATTACAAATTATTAATTCTGCAGGTGGAAGCTGATCGTGTTTCAACATACACCCTGAAAAGGCTGACATCCCTTACAGAATATACTGTTGCCATTTTTTCCCTCTATGATGAAGGACAGTCTGAGCCGCTGACTGGCAGCTTTACTACAAGTAAGTCTAGCTTTACTACAAGTAAGTCTAAGTTTCCAAGAACACCTTTGATATTCACTTACTTTTTTGGAAAGCAAGACCAGTAACTGTGACAGTTTCCAACCATGATTACAAAATATTGGGGTGTTTTTGCTTTTTTATTCGTTTTGGGAGCACTATACCACTAAAATGTAGCAAATAGCATCTCCACTGTCAGATTACTCGGTGTTTATAAAAAGTAAAAATTTAAGGACTGGAAGGCTTAGTAAATCTAAAATTACTGAACTAAACTTTTTCTTTGCTCTTTTAGACCCTGTAAATTTCTTTGCAGAATCTGCAATGTAGTACCCGTTTTGCAATCTCTCATCTAGCAGTGTAAAGTAGTTGGAAGTTTGCACTCATTCCCTGGAAATGAGCATCTGCATTCTTCTCTCATGAGAAACTTTTTAGTCCTTCAGCTTTATTATGTCCTGACTATGGGACCAAAGCTGCAATCCTTGCTTATGTGAGTAATCCATGACGTCATTAAAATACTCAGGTGACCAAGGATGTAAAGGTTGCAGGAGCAGCGATATTTTGTATCCTTTATTTCTAGTAAAGTAGTAAAATAATTTTTTGACAGAGCTTGCCAGGTCATGCACTCACTTTTATGGCATTTCTCCATATGTCTTTGTGTAACATTATAACATTTGAATGCTACATCAGGTCAATTCCAAGATTTCAATGAATGTTCTAGGCATCAGTGGCCAGAACTCTATTGATTTTTGGGGAAAATTAGAAAACGAAAAGGAGGGAAAAGAGGAGGCATAGTCAAGCCCTGTCATCTGTTTAGCACAGTCACAGATTCAAGTGTCTCTGCAACTGTCTGTAAATCAAATAACTGGTTGATGGCACCCATTACTGTCTAGCATAACAATACCCCTCACTCACCACTGCTCCTCCTCCCAATGGAGTTTAAAATATTGACACCCTGAACTACTCATCTCCAAAGCAAAAAATAACTGAGGGGCAGGGGAAATGGTGCCTGGCATGCACATGCAACCTGTGTGTGTGTGTGTGTAAGAATGGAAGACCCTGGCATAGGGAAAAGGGACAGATGAAGAGAAATGGGTGCACACACAGCCTTTGCCATGGCAGGTGGGTAAAATGGGGAGCCTAGGTATGCGGGGAAGTGGGAGGAATGAGGGGGCACACAGAACCTCTGATACGGGGAAGATTGGAGGAGATTGCGGGGAGTCCCTGAAATAGAGGGGGATGGGAGGGTGGCACACAGTGAGCTTGTGAGGTGAAATGGAGGGATGCAAGGAGCTGCTGGTGTGTGTAATGAACTCGGCCTACACAAGTTACCCAGCATGGGCGGTGGGTATAATAGGCCAGGGGAGGCTAAGCCTTCCCTGGCACAGCCACTGCTGCCCCGCTGCTGGATGCCCAGGCTGTGGTGGCCCTGCCTTCGCTCCACCTCTTCTCATCCCTGCTCTGCCCCTTCCCCGAGGTCCCCACCGCTGCCTGGTGAGTCCCTCCTCTCCTCCAATGCCTCCCTCTCTGGAGTTGCTTACCGTGTCCCTTCTTTCCTGCGAGACCCCCTCACACCCCCACCCCCGTGGGGGAGCAGGGTGGAGGAGAGGAGGGACATGGCGGGCAGTGGGAGCCTGGCGGAGGAGGGGGGAGGCGAGAAGGGATATAGTGAACGGCAGTGGGAGGGCTGAGCGGGATGGGGCGGGGCCTGGTGCTGAGCGGGGGTGGTGTGTGGGCAGGGCCACAGGAAGAAGAGGCGGGTTAGGGAGCTAGCCTCCCCCAGGGGAAGCTTCACCTGCTGGCCAGGCTGCCAAATAGCGACACCCTTGTTAAAAATAAGATAAAGGGCCTGATCCAGCGAGGTGCTGAGCAGTTTTGGAGGGGTGCTGAACGCCCTCCATTCCTGTGCATTCATAACATGAAGGTGTTTCCATTTGCCCACAGGAAGTATGGATGTAACGAATTGCAAAAGTAAATAACCACATTTTATATTCACAAAGAACATACATACCTCACGTAATAAGCTCTCATTTGTTTTATGAGTCAAGCCTCAAATCTCAGAAGGAGGTTTAGAACCAGACTGACATTTATTAATCTATCCAGGATTTGCATTTATGACTTAAGATGTAGAAGGGTTTTACTCTTCCATCAATTTGTCTGCTCTCTCCACACGCTGTGATGCAGAAATGTGGCCCCTAAACTGTAGTACTATCAGGAATCAAGTTACAGGGCTAGAAAATCCAGTGTTGCTGGCACTGTTAACTAAGAGATGTCTACACAGCAAGAAAAAAAAAAAAGATTTACAGCAGAGAGCCTGAGTCAACTGACTCGGCTGGGGGGGACTCACACTGCGGGGTGAAAAATAGCAGTGTACATATTCCCACTTGGGCTGGGGCCTAGGCTCTGAGACCCTCACCGATGGCTGGGTTTCAAAGCTCAGGTGCCTGCCTGAGCCTGAACGTCGACATGGTTATTTTTAGCCCTCCAGCGCCAGCCTACGTCTGGCAATCCAAGCTCTGAGACTCATTCCTGTGGGGATTTTTATTTATTTATTTATTTATTTATTTATTTATTTATTTTTGCTGTGTAGATGTCGCTTAAGTACAGTTTTTCTGAGCAAAGTATTGTTTTCATAAAACAATAATACCAATAACATTTCCTTTCTCCTACCCTTTGCCTCCCTGCCTAGTTAGACTGTGAGCCATTTCGGGGAAGGAACTGTGTTGTGTTTGTATGATACTTAGCACAGTGGCATCTTGATCTTGGTTGAGGCTTAGAGACAATATCGTAATATAATTAATAACAGGGTGATAATAATGTTGCTCACTCGATGGCTAAGTAAGTATATCAGGATGAAAATACCGAGCCTCCTTGAGAATCACCAAGTGTGAATATAACCAGAGGTACCTTTGATAGCTATCCCCTATGTTCTATTTTGTGTAGGTAGCTATAGCTAAAAAAGTCACAGAAAGTTATAGAGTTTAAGGCCAGAAGGACCCAGCAGATCATCTAGTCTGACCCCCTTTATATCACAGGCCACCCCAGCACCCAGCACCTGCACACCAAACCCAACAACTGAAATGAGACCAAAGTATTACAGCCCACAAAGGGCTTGTTGAACATCACCATTTTGTGTAGTTTTAAGATTTTCACAAATTTTAACTTCTTCTTCTTCTTCTTCTTTCTTTTGCATAACATTGTTCTGCAGAAAAAGTTCCAGCCCCACAGTATGTGGAAATAGATGAAGTATCAACAGATAGTTTTAGAGTCAATTGGAAGCCCATCTCCTCTGATATTGCTCGCTACAGATTGGCATGGACCCCACTGAATGGGGGTGCATCTGAAGAGGTGAGTTTTCTTGACTCTCGTAGGTCCTGGTATGGATGCTACACAAAAGGAAGAGGAAATACATTCCACTTTGAGAGGCCCAGTGCTGTTGAAAATATATTGCCAGCTAAGCAAAGCAAAATCCCAGTAATCTGATGCATGGCAGTTTGACTTATTCAGAGAACAGCCTGGCTTACCATGAAGCCCTCCAAAATTAAACTGAACCAATGTTTCAGCGTCTCTTTGAAGATAAACCCTGAGGGAAGAGAACTCATGGAAATTAGCTACCTAATCTCTAATGCGCCAATTCCCGTAGAATCTGCCTTCCATTCTCTGTTACTCCCAATTCTTGGAATGCTCAAATTCTTCCGCTTTCCAGTGAAAAAGATGAAGGTAAACAAGATGATCACTCCAGGGGCGGGTGGGTGATGTGCCCAGCAAAGGGATGAGCATATGTTCTAGGTTTGTTTAATCAATTGGAAACAGTAAAACTTCCTATAAAACCATAGATTCAAAACATTTGACAAAGTTTACACACAATTAATAAATAAATTACAGTGGTATCCTGTGTTTGTGTTTCTCCTCTTTCCCCTTTCTCTCTCTGTGCTCTACTTTTCACTCTAGATCATCATCATGCATCTCTTTCTCTATAGCTGTGCTTGTCCTCAGGCAACATTTTTAAATGTTTCATCCTTTTAAAAGGTTTTGTTTTGTTTTGTTTTGTTCTCTAGTTCAAGATTTTTTTCTTTATTTATCCTTTCTGCTCGTATTTTTAACCTTTGCTTGTCTACCTTTCATCTCTCTTTGTCCCATTCTCTCTCCACCCCTTTTTCTCTATTCACTGTTTGCCCAGTCTCTCACCGCTTACTCTTTTCTCATTCATCCTTTGCCCTCATTTTTCTACTCAGTGATATGATCCTCTACTGTCCCACCCCACCTCGGTTCCTCTCCTCTTTCTGCTAGCGACTCCACTGTGGAAGGGGAGAGCATCTCCCTATGCACAATGCCATCTGCGGGGGTAGAGGAAGCACTGCCAGATTTGGGTTTTTGGCGGCTCCTCCTCTGTAGCAGAGAAGAAGCCGTGTGAGTAGGACTCAATCCTACTAGTGCAGTGAAGCTGGAGCTTTTCTGGAAAATAGCCTTGCCCTATTTCTGTCTTCCCACACCTGGACGGAGATGCTCGTGTGATGAGATGAATTTCAAGGGTAAGCAAGCAAAAGGAGGAATTTATAAGTGAGCTAGTTGATGGGCCTGTCACGCACTGGAGTTCCCCTGCTCATGAGATGGGTTAGGGTTCCCCTTTTCCTGGACTTACTTTTTACTACGTTTATTTCAAGTACCTACCCTGAAAATGTGGTTGCCAATGAGTCTCTTTGACTGGTGTGTATTTTGGATTGGAGCTTATTATTGTCCTTGTGGTGTTTTTGAAATCACTTTGTGTTAGTCTATATTTATAAAATTATCATGAAATATCTGCTGATATGGGGTCCCTCTCTTATCAGGGAGAATGGTTCACTCATTGGAAAATGCTGCAGAGTGCCGATATTTTTACATTTTAAAATATAAAAAATACCCTGGCTCCTTCATTGTTCTCCTCAGTTGACCTTTGTAATGTGGTCAGGCTACGGATAGCACAATACCTCCAGGCTGCTGCCTCTTTAAACTTCTTTCCCAGTTGCCTTATCAGCCATGCGGTAATACAGCGTACTCACCATCGCTCCCAAGAGCGGTTGCCATTTAACTGGGTAGAGTTAGGGAGCCAAATTCTGAGAGTGATGCGAAAGGGTTTGTAAGTGAGGCCTACTTACACCAACTCTGCCAATGTGTAGCAGAGTCTAGGCTGGTGTAACTTACCCAAAGAGCTGGAATAAGATTTTAAAATGTGCATGATCAAGGATAGCTCTTTGTGTATGTTAGCATAGGGGGTGCACATTATTATACCCTCAATTTGGTTGATTTGCTTGTTACACTCCTCTCTTATGGTCCTTTGGCTTGTTAGTTGTACCAGCATAGACTGCCTGAGGTTCTTTTAGGCTCAATGGTCCAGAGTGGGTGCGGGTGCGTGTGGGTGTGGGTGTACGGGTGGTGTAAATTACACATTGGTAAGTGATGTGAGTCATATGTAAGTTAGGTTTCAGAGGAACAGCCGTGTTAGTCTGTATTCGCAAAAAGAAAAGGAGTACTTGTGGCACCTTAGAGACTAACCAATTTATTTGAGCATGAGCTTTCGTGAGCTACAGCTCAAATAAATTGGTTAGTCTCTAAGGTGCCACAAGTACTCCTTTTCTTTTTATATGTAAGTTAGCAAGTCCTGGTGAGTCTTGGGTGTCTAAGATGGTTTGACATGCACTATGGGTGGGTGGGGGAAGCTGGAAGAAGGTGTTAGTTATACCAGCTTAGATTCCACGTAGACTCACTCAGACTTGCATCTGAATTTTGCCTAAAAATATCTATGCCAAAAAGTGTTTTGTGCAGGGTGCCAGTTCAAAGTTCTGTACCTTCAGAAGACCAGACCCGCTCCTCGCTGAATTGGGAACAGTCTCTGTATCTGCAGAGCCCAGGAGTCTGTAATGCTTTCGTGGGCCATAAGCCGCCACCACAGGAAATTTTTCCTGGATTTGCGCCTCTTTGTTTATTAAGAAACATTCACACTGCAGCATGTCTTTATGCACAGAATAAAGATATTGTGCTACTTATACTGACTGAGTGCTTCAAAGCCACTGTATACTGAACAAATAGCTTCCCACTTTGCTTGGTTCTCATTACTGGGGTGGTTTTGTTTCCCTTCAGATGATAAGATGAGTGTCCATCCCTAAAAGCCTGCCAGTGTTGCCTCAGGGAGTCATATCAATATTTGCAGTGTGGCCTAAACGCACTGTCCCAAACCCACCTGCCAACCCAGTTCACCAGAACCACTCCTCACTTCCCCTCATCCTGGGGTCAGTCTTGCACAGCCCTCTCCATCTCTGAGTCCCCCTGTATCCACTGTTAGCCGCTGAACTGCCCAATTCCATTTTTAAACATGAAGAAACAGGGAAATCCCCACAGAAAAACTTTATCATACAGTTAATGTTGCTCAAATGCATTTCCTGCCAATGCAATCACTAAAAATAAAGATCACCGCGTAAGACAATCCATGCTTTCCCAACCACACATCGTCATATCCACACAAGTGCCCATAGTCTTCAGCTCAGCAACAAAAACTACCTTTCAGTTCCCTCCTACAAAACACTCAATTCCCCAAATTCACATTCAAATATAGAATCTGAACTCTGACCTTATAATTTCTTAGATTGTAATAACACATTCTTGGTTTTTCAACTACAGGTATATGTATTGGTAAATTACCTTAATTTTGCAGAGGTTAGAGCTAAAGTTTTGTGATTAAGTGAAACATTGAGGAAATGGATGTGTGTTTCGTAGGTACTTGTACTTTGAGGTCGAAAGGGTCCAAGGCTGCTGAGTTGACTAATGTGTTTTGGTATCATGATGTTTGAGTTAGGCCTCTGGGGATCAGTTCCTTGAGTTTTAGTGATTGCTTTCAAATTAAATAAACTTGTTTAGCCTTAACTGTAAGCTAACATTATTTGTGTGGGACATAGTATAAGGTTACATGGCAGAGCAATAAAACTGGCAATAGATTAACTCTAATCTCGATCTATGAACTGAACAAATTATTAGTGAGTAGTTTGGT
This sequence comes from Lepidochelys kempii, assembly GCF_965140285.1. NCBI lineage: Eukaryota > Metazoa > Chordata > Testudines > Cheloniidae > Lepidochelys > Lepidochelys kempii. The sequence continues at coordinate 24,672,996 of NC_136381.1, read as the reverse complement.
ATATCGGACTGTATATTTTAGGTGCTGAAATCTGTCTTTCCTATAATTCAATAAAGTTTTTATAAAGTTAATCAAATACAACAGTAAAAAGTGGGGAATGGTCTCTCTAGATATTGCTCTGTTTTTTAGGTTGTCTTAGATGGAGACAAGGACACGCATGTTGTTGAGGGTTTGTTATCCGATACGGAGTATGAAGTTTCTTTGCTGGCAGTTTACAGTGATGAAAGTGAAAGTGATGTTGTTGCTGTTCTTGGAACTACACGTAAGACAAAAACTAATGGTTGTATTGTTTTAAAGAGCTTTATATACTTTAAAGTATAATGTATGAAGCTTATGTTTAAAATATAGCCTGTCCCTTGCTTCTAATACTGATTTATCATCAAGGCTTTGGAGACATATTTTGTGCTTTTATTTAATATTGTGTAGTAGAAGGCATCCAACCTGGAAAGGTTTGGCTGCCCTCCCAGCTTAAATAGCATTAGACTGTCTCTGGTTACACGTCTTTGGCTCACAGATTATTTAACATTCTTTGGTCCTAGGCATCAATATTTAGTCTGGGGGAAGGATATTTAATTAAAAGCTATATTAGATTTAGTTTTGGAATGAAAATATTTTAATGTAAACACTTTTCAAAAATATTTGACATTTACTGTGTATCTTTCTCATCCACACATTTGTCATTTAATTGAAATCAGTGGAGTTGCACTGATTTTACACCAGCTGAGGATCTGGCCCTGTATGTTTACATCAGTGCCTGTGCAACTGTCACTGAAGTCAGAAGAAAACATAGATGGCTTATAGTGGACATTGTGGCCAGTGTTTCCAGCTTGGGTGTTTAAAGTCTCTACTTCATGTAGGCATTTAAGCACATCCCTATGCAGCAAAGAAGGACATGGTTAACTTTAAGCATGTGCTTAAAGTACTTTGCTGAACTGAGATGAATTACTGAATCAAACCAGCACCTACACTAAATCCGTATTTAGGTGTACTTTTCTGTATCTTAAAAAATCTCTACTACACTCCCTTTCTGAAATGTGAAAGATGCCCTGACAGCCTCCATCTGTCTGTCTGTCCATGTCTCCATCCATTTCTTTCTTTTCTTACCTGTCTGTCTCCATCCATCTTTTCCATATTTCTTTTCTTCAGTCTGTCTTTCTTTTACCCACCCATCTTTGTGTCTAATCAGTGCTTCCCTTTCTTAACCATCTCTAAAATGGGTTTATTCTGAAAGTTTAAAACTCGACTTCTGAGGCAATCTACAAGCTATTTTTAGCCCTGCAGATTCTCTAAATTATGATGCTCATCTAACAAAGTCCCTTTTCTTTGCAGCAGACATTTCTGAACATGAAAAATAAATATTCATGGGCCTCTGTGCTTTGTTTCTAACAAACGGTCGTCTGTAGTTTTAATGGGAGGACGTGGTTCTTTTGTGCTCAATAAAGCCCTTAGGAAAGAAGAGTAAAGGAGTTTGCACAACAATTTCTTTTCTTGAATATAAAATGAATTTATTAGCGGGCAAGATTATTTAATTTTTGACCAACTGTATAAAGGTGTTAGCACTATGAATTACTACTGAAAACTAGCTTAGGATAGTCTTGCATTGCACACAGTAAGGCGTGAATTGGTGTGTATCCCTTTTGTCTATTAAGTAAGAAAATATAAAAAATCATCAGACAACATTCTTTAGAAGTTCACACACATTTTATTTTCTTTTTTGGGCAGTGACTTGGTTAAGTTGAAACTGTTTTTTCAGTTGTAAACAGGAAAATTTATTTGATTCAAATCGAGGCATACATATATATTTAGTAAACTTTGGCTTGGTCCTGTAACCCTTATTTAGGCAAGAAATCTATACCCATGCATGTAGCCCTTGCATCAGTAGTGCTGATGTTGTTATGTTTAGCTTTGTGTGGCTTGAAAGCTTGTCTGTCCCTCTAATGTCCTGGGACTGACATGGCTATGACTGTGTATAGCAACAACAATGTAATTTGTTGGCCTTGCTAACAACCTTGTTAGTTGTCTCAGCAGACACATTAAATATAAGAATGGGCATGAAACCTGGCCTACCCTCCTAACACTTGAAGGGTGATTCTAGTGGTGGTTGGAAGCTGAAGCTAGACAGATTCAGATTAGAAATAAGGTGCCAATTTTTAACAGTGAGGGTAATTAACCATTGGAACAATTTAGCAAGGGGAGAAGTCTCTAAATCATTGTCTTTCTGGATGTCTTTCTGTTGTTTAAAGAGAAGTCATGGGCATAGGCGCCGGCTTCCTCCGGGCCCAGGGGATGTTCAACCCTCTGCTCCACCCAAGGTCCTGCCCCTTTCCCCCAAGACCCCACCCCACCCCACCTTTTCTTGCCCCTGCTCCTCCCCAGGCCCTGCCCCCACACCCGTCTCTGAAGTCCCCATCCCCACCCTGCCTCTTCCCACCGCGCCCCGCCTTTTCCCACTCCCCTTCCGCCTCTTTCCCACCTCTTCCCACAGATACACATATGAATCTTTTTTGCTTCTAATTTAACTAGGATGTACATAATGCCTTCCACTGTTTCATTCTCTTCAGAATATCATCTTATACATTGAATGTAGTGCTCTTGAAAGGTGCTAAATAGACTCATTTACTTAAAATGAAGTGGGTACATGAGGGTAAGTTGGCTCAGGGTCATAGTTCTAAATAGAGGAAAATATTTCCATAGCTGGCATTAAAAGAGTACACAAATGGCTCCCAGATCTTTCTGAAATGTCACTGAATGAGTATTATTTTTCAGTTGCAAGGACCACTACAGTATCTACCAGCATTGCTACTACTAGTCCAGCAACCTCCAGACCCACAACAGCAGGTAAAAGAAATGAACGTCAATAAAATGTACTCTGAAGTGTTGTAGCCCCGTACAAAACACAGAATAAAAAAGACCTCATTGCTTTCTTGAATCAGACAATTTGCTTCTAAATATAGGTTGCCTGTCTATAATAGTGATTTCTATAGCAAACTGAGCTTTTGTACAGGTTAAAAACCCCTAGAGAGCCAAGGATAGGTGTCATATAAATAAATGAAATAATGGGGGACATTTATATAATATTTATTGCTCCTTAAGATCAGTATTCATTCATTTCTGGTAGCATTTTTGGGGCTCATTTCTGTTCCTATTGAAACCCCCATAATTACTTCCATAGAAATGGGGGTGTGGCTGTTGTTGCTTGGTGACAATGAATATGAAATATTGTTGAGTGACACACTTCCAAAGACTTGTTTTAAATCGGGTCTATGACCTATTCTTTTGAGTTACTTTTATTTTTGTTTTGAGTTTTTCGAACAGGAATCCGAAACCTTGTTATAGATGATGAAACCACATCAAGCTTGAGAGTGACATGGGATGTTTCAGACAACAACATTCACCAGTTCAGAGTGACCTACCTCATTAGTAAAGGTGATCGTGCTGAGGAAGTGGTAAGACTGGTCTGCATGATTTTTTTTTTTTTGGTACGACTTAAACAAATGTTCAGAGATCCTATTAGTATTAACAAAGGGCCCGATCCTGCACCTGCCCTACATCGAAGTCAATGGACAATCTGTGTATGGAATAGCTGCAGAATTGGACTCCAAGTCTCTAATCCTGCAATTGATGCAGTGCAGACAGACTGCTGTGTCTGTACAGAACCCTGTTCAAGTTGCTCCATGCAGGTGCAGCACTCGACCTGTGCATTGTCAAATATAGGATTAGGCCTAACTGACTAAAAATTTTGGACTTTGGGTTAAACTTCTAGGTTAATTGATGCTTAACTGCTGTTCTTCTTTGTGCTGTGGCAGGCCTCAACCTTTGTAACACAAGTATTTAAGAAAGTACTTTTCACGGCTGCATCTCTGTTCCCTGTAGAACAGGAACATCTCTGTTCCTCTGTTCCCTGTTCCTCTGTAGATACGCTGGAGAGGAGGGATAGGATACAGAAGGACCTAGACAAATTGGAGGATTGGGCCAAAAGAAATCTGATGAGGTTCAATAAGGATAAGTGCAGGGTCCTGCAGTTAGGACGGAAGAATCCAATGCACCACTACAGACTAGGGACCGAATGGCTAGGCAGCAGTTCTGCGGAAAAGGACCTAGGGGTGACAGTGGATGAGAAGCTGGATATGAGTCAGCAGTGTGCCCTTGTTGCCAAGAAGGCCAATGGCATTTTGGGATGTATATGTAGAGGCATAGCGAGCAGATCGAGGGACGTGATCGTTCCCCTCTATTCGACATTGGTGAGGCCTCATCTGGAGTACTGTGTCCAGTTTTGGGCCCCACACTACAAGAAGGATGTGGATAAATTGGAGAGAGTCCAGCGAAGGGCAACAAAAATGATTAGGGGTCTAGAACACATGACTTATGAGGAGAGGCTGAGGGAGCTGGGATTGTTTAGCCTGCAGAAGAGAAGAATGAGGGGGGATTTGATAGCTGCTTTCAACTACCTGAAAGGGGGTTCCAAAGAGGATGGCTCTAGACTGTTCTCAATGGTAGCAGATGACAGAACGAGGAGTAATGGTCTCAAGTTGCAGTGGGGGAGGTTTAGATTGGATATTAGGAAAAACTTTTTCACTAAGAGGGTGGTGAAACACTGGAATGCGTTACCCAGGGAGGTGGTAGAATCTCCTTCCTTAGAGGTTTTTAAGGTCAGGCTTGACAAAGCCCTGGCTGGGATGATTTAACTGGGAATTGGTCCTGCTTCGAGCAGGAGGTTGGACTAGATGACCTTCTGGGGTCCCTTCCAACCCTGATATTCTATGATTCTATGATTCCCTTTCTTGTCTCTCTCAGTGCAGCCCCTCAGGTCTCAGGCCTTGTTCCGTCACCTCTTCTGCAATTTTGCAATTCCCCCACTCCTTGGCTGGGACCCTGTAGTAACTGTGTTTACCTAGCAGTCCTGAGTTCAGGTACCTGTGGTTCTTCCCTTTGAGATCCTGTTGTCACACACTGACATATAGGCAGCGTAACCCAGTGGTTGGAGCAGGAGTTTGGCCTATGGTCAGAGGAGAATCAAAGGGGAGAATTGGGGGTATGGTCAGGAGGCAAGCCAATGGTCAGAGCCAGGAGCCAGAATTGAACCAAAGGGCAAAGCTGAGGTCATGGCCAAGAGAAAAGCCAGTGGTCAGAGCCAAGAGTAAGGAATCAGGAGTTCAAAGGTAGGCAGTGTCTAGTACTGGAGCAAGGGCTGGGCAGGAAGCAGGTCTGGTGCAGCTGTGGGTGTGGTGCAGCTGTATGGGTGCGGGGGGTGCTGCAGCACCCCCAGGTTTTACATGAGGCTCTGCTCCTGGCCCCTCACGAAGGGTCCCAGCTGCTGGCCCTGCTCCCAGGGCTCCCCTCCCTGCCCTGCATGCAGGCTCCCGGCCCCACGCTCAGGGCTGCTGGCCCCAGCCTTGGCCTCCTTTCCCCTGTCTGGGTGTCCTCCCACAGGGGAGACAGTCCTGTTCCCGACCCCTGGCTTTCAGCATGCCCACTGTTAGAAGTGTTCCAGCACCACTGTCCATGCTCTTTTTGCTACAGGATGTAAATGGTGATCTGTTGACCCTTCTGAGCAATCTGGGAGCACAGCACTTAGTGAGGGATTGTTGGGCCCAGCAGAGCTTATTGGGTTGCTAGGGATCCGATCCCAGAGGCAGCTGAGTATCTGACACCTGTGACTAGTATAGTGCCAAAACAGCCTTCTGAAATGCAAAGTATTGTTTAGTTTGCAGGAGGGGCAAAGCTTATAGAGAAAGAGGATTTTTAAACAACAGACATGCATGTAGACTGTCTATCATACCTAAGGTCTGCCCATCCCCTTATGGTAACCTACAGACTTAACTTCTTCAGGTATCCACAGTGGGCGTCTGTGTCTCCGTCTGGTTTCCCTGAACAACTACCTCTCTCTCTTGAGAGAGAGTCCCTTTTTTAAACCGGCCAGAGTTCTTTGGATCTCCTGTGTTCCTGGGCCTTTGTCTGCCCTGGCTTTGTCCCTTACCAACCCTCAAACATTTGCAGAAAAGTGGCTAAACTTGAGCCATTCTTTCTTTTCTGGCTTTGTTTTCCTCCAACAGTCCCCTATTAAACTAAACCAATATATCCATATAGTAAACATTTCAATAATAAGGTTGATCTACAGTATTCCTAAACTATTGCAGGAACTCCAAGTCTGTCACACTACTCATGGATTGGGATCATAGTAAGAATAACACTTCCAAATTTGAGTGCCTTAAGACAGATACATGTGAATCTCTTTCGGACACCTCAGTAAGAATGTCCTCATTTTAAGCTGTGCTTTACACCTACTGTTGTCAACTCTAAGTCGTGCAATATTTGGTATTTTTCTTAAAGCCTCATTTCCTGGAGTCATGTGAATACAACAGATTTTCATCTTTAATTTTTTAATAAAATGTAAGTTTCTAACCCTCGTGGTTGTGGGGAAAAGCTTGAAAGAGAGAACGCTAAAAGTTTAAAGACTAGAATACAGAAAGAACCCCAAATTTATTATTTTTAAAATCTCATGATTTTTGAGCCAGTTTTGTAATATTTGGGGGCCTGACTAATGCTTTTTGAACACTTGGGTTTGTCAATAATGTATACCTGAGTTTCCTATTGAAGTCAAGAATTAAAATTTCAGCCTAATGGTATACATAAAATAGAGCAAAAAGTATCATTCAGGCTTATGTCTCCAAATTATTACTTCAGAATATAAAAGCATTCTTTCATGTACAAGCTTCCTTCACTCACATTCTGTAATCGGATGGAGTTCTCATTCATGCAGCTCACTCCTATTTATGTTAACAGGAAATGTTATTGGACATACTGGATATTCTTTCATATTCCCTGCAGTCTGCTTTTTTTTTTTTTCATTTTTTCTGTTTTATTTTTCTTTGATGACTATATCAGTAAGAACGGCAAAGAAAGGAACTACTTGAATATATTTTCTCCTGAGATATGAATCATGTTATTGTTTCTTTTCAGTTTCATCCATCTTTTATGAGGCTTTGGTAGAAAATTACTTTTTAGCTATCTCGCTGATGTCAAAACAGTAATCTTAAACTGAACCTTTTTAATAGAGTGGTTTCTTTTTGGGGCAGTACAAAAAGCTTTATAGATCTACATAGCATATATGACACTACGATACAAGGCAATAGCAAAAATATACAGCCTAATAGGCAATATTCTTCTGTTTCATCTGATATAGCCAGAGGTTTCTTAAATTTTCAAATCCCAGATTAACTTTTTTCAGGTCAGTGAAAGCTTAAACCAAGCCAATTAGATAATATAGATGTGTCTCTGTTTTTAATAGTCAATAATTGGTTGTTATTTTAAAAAAATTAAAATAAAATTTTAGTAAAGTTATTAAAACTCTAGCTATTAGAAAGATTTATGCTTTTTGAGCTGGATCACATGCCCATAAATGTAAATGGTAAAGCTGCAGGACCTGGCATTTTGGTTCCGATTCAGCAAAGCACTTAAGCAAGTGCTTTAGTCCCACTGAAGTTAAACTAAAACAAGTGCTTAAGTGCTTCATGGAATAAGGAATAATCCCGAAATTACTCCTAGATGGGTCTTAGTTAACAGGTACAGTGTTGGGCAATCCCTTTCTGACCAAGAGTAAGCAAAATATACAGATTCCCCCACCCTCTATAGTGAAACCACTCTTTGAATAGTAAACATGCAGTTAATATAACTGATCTAAGGAATATTTGAAAGTTGTATTGGCTCAGAGATTTAGTACAGAGTGATAGTTCATACATGCAGAGATAGCTGTCTATCATAGGCAGGTTCTCTTAGTACATTACTATCTTAGATATGTATAGCGAACAAGTCTGCTGATTATTTAGGGAGGGCGAATATTGTCAAAATAGAGCATCACAAACATATTTAAAATGTAAACCAGCTCATAAGGAATAAATTGCTGTACGGAAGTGGGAAAGGTATATGATGGCTGAGATCATATGTGTTTATAAAAGGATTTAAGAAGCTAATAATCAACCTTGTCTGTTTCTGATGTTCTGACCATCCAGGTAATGGTACCTGGAAGACAAAACAATCTTCTTCTTCAGCAGCTGCTCTCAGATACCGTATACAAAGTTACTGTCACTCCCATCTATTCTGATGGGGAAGGAGTCGGTGTCTCAGCTCCTGGAAAAACCTGTAAGTACAAACATTTGGTTTTAGGCAGACGGAAAGGTCTGAGTAAGAGATGTTTTGTTTTGTTTTTTTCTCATACTATGCAAACATTTGAGTTCAGGTTAAAACATAGGTTCAAATTAAAAATGAAGAAATGTACGAATCAGGACTTTTATACAAATCCCACTGCACTGACTGATAAACGTGACTGTTTTTAATCAAGTTTGACTATGTCTTGTGCTGTGAACTGTCAAATATCAGAAACTCAGTGGGAGCAAGGCTGGTCAGTTTTTGATTAAATTCTAGATAAATTCATGGAGGATAGGTCCATCAGTGGCGATTAGCCAGGATGGACAGGGATGGTGTCCCTAGCCTCTGTTTGCCAGAAGTTGGGAATGAGCGACAGGACATGGATCACTTGATGATTACCTGTTCTGTTCATTCCCTCTGGGGCACCTGGCACTGGCCATTGGCAGAAGACAGGATGCTGGGCTAGATGGACCTTTGGTCTGAACTGTATGGCCGTTCTTATGGTTTGGGAGTCCACCAAGGAGTCCAAGTTCTGTAGAAAGTGATGATGATGATGATGCCATGAGTGACATTCAACTATTTTTAGTTAGTGCCAAATCAATACCCCAGCCAAAATGCTGTTGGAGAGATTTCTTTTGGACGAGATATTTTTCAAAAAGTTCCTGAACATTTGCAGTTGTTAAAGACCCTGTTGAACTTTTCAGCAGAATTGTTATATTAGTTCTAGACAACATACCAACACAAGTCACTACCTTCTCTCTAACCAAATTCAACCTGTGGATAAAATGGAAAAAGATAGACCTACTGCACTCTGCTAAACAGCTGGCATGTTCCACCTGATAAGTGGCTGTATTTCAATGGTGGCTGAAATTATCTCTGTGCATAATTTGTGTATCACTTTCAGTCCCTGATCCTACAACACTTACATGCGTACTTAACTTTAAGTACATGAATAGTCCCATTGACTTCAGTTTAGCAAATACAGAAGCATTTGCAGAATCAAGGCCCAAATTTATGATGCACCTTGGGATACTTTGAGTTGAAAGGAAATATACACATGAAAGATAATTATCACAGAATTCCCTTTTACTCCTCTATTCTTGGGGGGGGGGGGGTTTACATTAAGGCTGTGTATTAATTTGAAATTACAATACTTGTTCAATAGACACAACAGTCCAAATTAATCCTTGCTATAACCCTTTTAGAAACTCCATATTTTTTAATTCACTGGCATAATGCTGGGGATGAATTTGACTCAACAGGCCCAGATCCTCTCTCAGACACATGGCTGTGGCTCCTCTGGACTTTTGGAAGTTGTGCCTGTGTACTTGGGGGCAGAACTGGTCTCCTTATCTAGAGTTATGTGTAATCTGGGTTATTATTTATATGCATGTCTATCTTTTATACAAGTGCTTGTAAGAGATGCAGATATGGAAGCTCACAATTTGTTTTGCTTTTAGTGCCTCTTTCTGCCCCTGGAAATTTAAGGGTTTCAGATGAGTGGTACAACCGATTACGTATTAGCTGGGATGCCCCTCCATCACCAACAATGGGTTACAGGATTGTCTACAAACCTATCAAAAGTGAGTTTTCAAAATTGGTTGCTTTGGCTTCTGTTTTTGCTTTTTCAGTTTTCACATCTATTGCTAAAAGTCCCACTTAAAACAAAAAACTATAACTGATTGCAACTAAAAACCTGAGAGCCTATAGAAATACATTTTCAAAGTAGTTCAGAGAGATTTAGACCCAATTTTTCCAAGTGCCCTGTAATTTTAGATGCATTAATTTTTGGATACCGAACTCTAGCTATGTAGAATACCTAACTGTAGACTTCATTCACAGTTAGCCAAGCCACACCCACTCATTCAAATCCCTCTGAAAAACATTTCTTTCATGATGACCATAAGAACTGAGTTTACTGTTATAATGGGGAGGAAATAAAAATTAAAAAGAAAAACACACCAAGGGCTGAATTCTAAGCTATATCCTAAGCCGTAAGCAGTGATTACAGTTAAGATAGACATGGCAGTGTTTGCAGCTCTTTGTCCTGGTCCCAGTTCTACACAGTTCCTGATCCCAGACTCAGAGCTGCTTTAAATGATGCAGGTTTGCAATAGCCCTGTAGGGACTTGTTTTGTGGGTGGGGATCCCCAGATCCTGTTATGCCTCCAAGCCAAGGGAATCTTCAGCTGCCTATTTAGGGCAGTGCTGAGTCCCCTTTGTTCCCCTGGAGCAGCACAGAAGGGGCTTAGCAAGTGCCAGTGTCGAGCCTTAGATGAATGTCACTGCTGGATTCCTCAGTGTGTGCTGGTTTCCACATGTCTGTCTTAGACTGTGAGTTGCTCTGGTTATGAAGTGTCTTCAGTTCTGTGTACAGTACTGAGTGCACCACTGGGGCTAAGCAAGTAATAATAAAGCAATGTGTTTAGGAATAAACCTATTTTTGACTACAGATTATGATATTTTTTACTGCCTGATAATTCCTTTAATTACAAAGTATTCTATTCTTTTTCAGTCCCTGGACCAGCACTGGAGACCTTCGTGGGGGATGATATTAACACCATTCTCATTCTTAATCTATTCAGTGGAACTGAGTATAGCATTAAAGTATTTGCTTCATACTCAACAGGCTTCAGTGATGCCCTAGCAGGCACAGCCAAAACATGTAAGAATGATTTCATGCTGTTCAGATCTCTACGGACCATTTTCCCATTGTAACTTTAGCTTCACACAACTCCCTGAATGAATTCTCACACGAATTCTTTTCCTCTTCTAAGTATTTTGAGCTAGTTGTTTGCTGAAAGGAAAAGCCTTTTTTCATCAGACAGAATAGAGCTTTAACATGTTTCCTGCTGGAATTAACACAAGACAGGTCATAAAGCAGATATTATTTATTATCATTCAACTCTAGTAACTATACATTTGCTTAATGAAAGTCTGTTTTCCTTTTTCTGATCAGGCAATCCTTCGAAATCATTTGAGTTAGGCTTTACATCATGGAAACCTTAACCTTAAATTCAGCTTTGACAACAGTATTGTTATATCAATAACATTTTTGCTTTTAAGTGAATTATTAACACTGTTTATTGGTCCTTCTCAAATTCCAGATCTGTGGACTCAGGATGTAGATGCCTTCTTTCTGCTTCCTGTCCTTTATTAGATATTATTTTGGGGATTATTTTTTGTGCAGGCTTTTGCATTACAATTATTTCTTTAAAATTAATTAATAAAAGTGGTCACTCACTTTTTTCCTTTTTCTTCTGATTTTTGGATAATTATATTGCAGCATTTTCTTGTGTTCTGGCATTTTTACTGTAGCAGTACTATTTGTTTTTATATTCAATTGCAGTGTACTTGGGGGTGACAAATCTGGATGCATATCAAGTGCGCATGACTAGTATTTGTGCCCAGTGGCAGCTTCACAGACATGCTACTGCATACAGGATAGTTATAGAATCTCTTGTTGGTAAGTTAGCACATTGTTACATATCCACTCGGCTTAATAGTTTGTAGGAATGCTGCTTGTAGAGAACCACAGGACTGTATCTAAATGAAATTTGCAAACAAAATTTCCACTCCTAAAATTAGTAAAATTGTAAAAGTAATTGAATGACAGTGTTTAAAATAAGTGGAGGAGAGCAGAACTACACAGAAACTGGAAATGAATGAACCACAAAAGATTTGGAGTTAGAGTTCCCTTAACATAAAAGCTTGACTAGTTATCTGTGACTACACAGGCTCCAGGTCACCCCCTTACCTGATACTGCCTTGTATCTAGCGGGAGATCCAACAGCCTCCTGCTCCTTTCCCCCCTCCCACAGCATCTTCAGGGTGCAGCCGCCCATCCTTCTCCATCTCATCTCGTCAAACCCACTGGTCTCCAGCTCCCAGCTAAGTCGCCTGCTTGGGTTTGTTCAGCCTCCCACCCTGCAGCAAAAAGATCAAGAAACACTCCTCTATGTTCCTTATCTGCTGCTTCCAGCCCATTGGATTGTGTGGGAATGAACGTACAGGCTGGCTCCCAAAAGAATGGAGGATGGAAAGCAGTACTGTTGGTTACTTCATAAAGATCCAGAAGGGAGAGTGAACCTCCTGTCCATTTAGATCTGATAAATGGAGATGTCCAGGCCCATTGAGGGAAGGGAGCTATGGTGAATGCTCAGTGGGCTTTACCTTATCCAGATGAGGTTCACGGGGGCTATAACTGTATGCAAGCTCATTTGCTCATCCCCGGTAGACACTCGCTGTCTTGTTATGGTGAAAAACAATTACCTTGCATAGAATGACTCCCTTGAAAAACTTGAATAACTTGAGAAGTGCAGTTAGTAAAACCTAATCAAGTTAACCAAAGACGACATGAACAGTAGATGCTAATCTGATTGTAAAATAATGACCCTTGTATTTTACAATTGATGGATTCAGATAAGGTTTATCTGAAGGCCTGAAATACAGAGAAGCTATTTTAAAGCAACGATCTTAGTTGGCAAGAGGGAATGCAGATTTCCTTCTTACCTGGGAGTTAGCCTAAATTCTGCTTCCTCTGTGCCTATTCATTATTATGTAGGACTGCCAGACATGTGTTTAACCTAGCCTGAGAGCCTTAATTTGAGAACGAACAAAAGAGCCATTCAAATAGCTCCTTATTAACATCTGTCATGAAGAACTTTCATTGTCCAGCTTGTTCTGCATCTCACTCAACCAGTTGTCAATTATCTTCATAGTATTGCTACTCAACTTGATATGCATAAAATGGTTTTTACTTGGCAACAAATGGGACCTATTGGCACATTTAGTAAATACTATATAGAATGTGTAGTATAGTCTTTCATTTCCCTGCAACGCTCCTTACTTTTACAGATGTTTACTTCTCTTGAAAGTATTCCCATTAACTTCAATGGCATTTGGATCAGGGCTTTAATGCACAGGGGGTGAATTTGCAGAGGCACCACTTGAATCCTATGTCAGAATTATTGGGAGTGGTGAGCATTAAATGGTGCCCAGGCTTTTTGGTGGGCCTCTCTGCACACAGATGAATTTAATCCAGATTGGAGGCAGCGTGTGGCTCAAAATGGTTAATAAATAGAGAGTTCTTATAGCCACTTCATTTACTGTCATATTCCCTTCCAGTTTCAGGCCATTATATGACAAATTTTTTCAGGAAAATGGTAGGTAAAATTCTGTTCTAAATGTTCCTTTTATAATTCCTTTTATAATTCCAGATGGGAAGAAGAAAGAAGTAACCCTTGGTGGAGGGACATCTAGACATTGCTTCTTTGAGCTCATGCCTGGCACTGAGTATAAAATCAGTGTCTATGCCCAGCTTCAGGAGATAGAAGGCCCTGGTGTAAGCATCATGGAAACTACATGTAAGTGAAGTCTCTTAAAGGTCAGCCACCTCAGGCTAACCTTTGGTTGTCCCCATTGGGGCAAGAGGCTAGAACCAATGTACAGTAACCACATGGGTACTAACAGTTTTTTTTTCTCTTTCATTGGGGTTTTTTAATTGTTCTTCCTCTGATAGTGCTCAAAGGGTTGCTTCCTCCAGAGCATTCTCAAACATAGCTATGCATTTCTCCCGGGAGCTAATAACCACACACAGGAATGGGATGGCAAACGCAGCCCTCTTACAAAACAGGGGGAGGATGTTTTAGCCCAGTTCACAAAAGGTCCCTTCTGGCTGTAAAATCAATGACTCTCCAAAGAGGATTTCAAAACATGGACAGCAGAGAAAACCAAAGGGCACAAAATACAGAGAACCAGTGAAAGATTCAGATCTTTGATGCTGTCATTGGGAATAATTTTCAAAAGCACCTCAGTGGATGAAAGTCAGTGGGACTTGGGCTCATAAATCACCAGAGCACTTTTGAAAATTGTATCCATTATTATTTCTCCAGGGGCATAAAGTGAGCTAGATGCCTCACAAACATATAAGAAGATAGGTCCCAGCTCCGATGAGCTTACAATGTAGTGAGACAAAAAAAAGGATGAAGGGAAGGAAATGGAACACTTTTTTCCAGCCTCCCCTCTCTCTTTTCCCTATCTCACCTCCAACCCAGTCTTTCAGTATATTTAGTTTAACCACTCACCTAAGTGGTATGCCCTCCCCTTTCCCTTCTTTCATCTGCCTCACTCCCCCAGCAGACACTTTTATCACCTCCCCTTTCAGTTTAATCCACACCACACTTTAGGGCAAATGTGAAAAATCAGGATAGGGGGTGGGTGATATTAGGAGCCTATATAAGGAAAAGACCCGAAAATAGGGACTGTCCCTATAAAATTGGGACATCTGGTCACCCTACCACACCCAGAGTCTTCCTCCTGGCTTCTACGCAGCAAAACCCTTCCCAGATTCCATCCCTCCACCTCCTACATTGTCCAGGCCCATTTCCCATTAGAAACTCACTGAGGATAATGAACAGTCTGAGATCCTGATGCCTTTGGGAGGATTGGGAAAGGTTTGCTGTGGGCCTGGTGTCCTGGAATCTGGGTGTTTGGGAGAATCAGGAGGAATTCAGCTGGTTCCCATGCTCCCCCTGCACTACTCTGAATAGACTGTAAAATTAAACCCTTTCTCCAAAGCCAGGTTACCACACGGAAGGTTAAGCATGTCAAATAAAGAACTGAACTGCCCAAGGTCCCATTTCGTGTGTTTGTGTCTCATGGACATTAGGAGGGAGCAGCCCCTGCATTCTTCCGAGTGCAGAGACTGCAATTGTGCCTGACCCTCTTATAGATGGGAGCTCCTCCTAGCCTCCACCTTGCATTCATGCCAGGCATAATTTACCCCTTAGGTGATTCATAGACTTGGCCCTAACCTTTTCCTCTTAAAGTCAATGAAAAACCTCCCATTGATTTCAGTGGGAGATTGGGCCCACTAGATGTAACTGTGGGCACAAATCCCTTTATGTGCCAGTCTTTCTGGGAATCCTTTCTGAAGGATAGTTTTATGCAACTGTCCTCATCACCTGTAACCATAAATACGATGTGTACATTGTGGTGAATATCAAATACACAACAACCTTTAACTACATCGCATGTGGCTCCCTACCTTAATCATGTTGAGAATACTGGAAAGAATGTTGTCTGACAAGGTTTGGAACTTTTCCTCGGTCATAAATGTGGAAATCAAGCATGTACATGTTACCTCTGTGAACTCCGCATAAAACTATATTGAAATTTGCTAACAAAGCTTTATTCAATCACTGTCAGAACCACAGCAGAGCTGTTGAGTGGCTGATAATTTGTTCAGCCTCATTTCTGGGAAAGTGCCATTCAGAGACTCCTCTTAGTGTGAAGTAGAAGACAAGGAAGCCAATTTTTCAAGATTACCTGTGCATAGTAACCTTGTAACAAATCATGCGCTGCAGGCAGCGAGAGGCATAATGACTCAATATTACACAGAGAGCTACAAATCTGGTCTCCAGATTAAAAAAATACCAACCTCTACCAGTGGAGCTAAGGGAGAGTTCCTTCAGGGCCAGACTATTGTCTTTTCTGCATGCCTGCACTGGGCTGTAAGGAATTGGAAGGCCCCTCCTTATTTCCCTGTGCTGGCTGCCTGTGGTAAGTATAGCAGTATGCTGGGGAAGCCAGCCTTTGAGGAGTTGTTACTTCCCCTCCTGGGCAGGTGGGCAAGGGAGTGGTCAGAAAGGGATAGGAGAATTATACCTGGCACAGCAGAGTATGGACACTGCAAGTCTAGGGCCTGCGCAAGATATGTCCCCCCAGAGCAGGGGAAAGTGTCTGTGTCACAGTCTGCTTCCCGAGCACTTCTGGGACAGCACAATACGCTGTATCATACATAAAAAGAAAAGGAGTACTTGTGGCACCTTAGAGACTAGCAAATTTATGCATCCGATGAAGTGAGCTGTAGCTCACGAAAGCTTATGCTCAAATAAATTTGTTAGTCTCTAAGGTGCCACAAGTCCTCCTTTTTCTTTTTGCGGATACAGACTAACACGGCTGCTACTCTGAAATGTATCATACATGGGGCTTGTGGCAAAGCCACAATTTAGGCCTTAGTTGGTAGTTGCAGTAGTAGATCCAGCCAATAGCGGTAGACATCGCAAGCGTATGTACACACACACAAAACTAGCCTTTGGGTTGTATAACTAGATAGGTATGCAAACAAAACAAAAGGAGAAAATGCCTTACCTCAAATAACTAAAAATGTGTGAAGGTGTCTTCAGATAAGATTTCTTCTTGGTATTCTCTCCTTTTAATTTCTAGTACCATTTCCAACTCAACCACCGACTTCTCCTTCAACAATAGCTCCACCACCTACAATCCCTCCTGCAAAAGAAGGTAAACATGTGCTGTGTTTATGGGTTAAAATAGTCTTAACTTATGTAGATCATTTTCTGGTTTTGATCACTATTATAGATTTCTAGGGCCAGATTCCCAGTTCGTATAAATTGATGTCGCTCCATGGAAGCTAATGGGTCTGGGCTGATTTACATGCATTGAGGAACTGTCCCCAGATTGTGTTTTATTGTTTGGGGGACCTTTTTGGTGAATTTATGCAAAGCATACAATTGGTAAATAATTAACACGTTTTAAATATGTTGCAACAGAAGGAAACAGATAGGCTTTTGCATTACAATTATTTGTAATTATTTGTAAGCCTGGCAGTGGAGGATTTCTCGCCCTGCTACCTAGTACAGTGGCTCAGTATGTTCTGCCAGCTTCTCGGGTTATGTAAATGTGTGTGCTACATTATTTTAAAATTAAAATGTTTAGCAAAATATTTAATAACCTTTAAGACTTTAACCTCTGATATGTAATCACATCTGCTAGTGTAGATGCTTCATCCCGTGCAGATCCCTGTTGATTCTGCATGCACTCGGGTGTCCATGCCAGCAGATCCTATTGCTGGACTGAGACCTTAGTGAGTATTAACAAAGAAGTTACCAGTGACCAAAAAGTAACTTCCAAAATATTTGTTGTTCAACAGTTTGCAAAGCTGCCAAAGCTGACCTGGTGTTCCTAGTGGATGGGTCATGGAGTATTGGAGATGACAATTTCAATAAAATAATTGGATTCCTGTATAGCACTGTTGGAGCTTTGGACAGAATTGGTCCTGATGGAACTCAGGTAACAAACACAAAGAGAGAGAGCATAACCGAACAAGTGTATCTAGTGTCTAAAATCAAACCAATCAAAGTGTGGTTGACATTGTTTCACACTTCTTTCTATAAACTGAGTTCTGGCAGCAGTTCTTTTGCAGTATCTTATTTTATATATTTCATAGGGTGAGATTCACCAGAGAGACAGCACAATGTGTAAGAATGATTCAAGTCTCTCTTAAGCCCTCACAATGGGATTTAAGTAGTATTTAGGCCTTGTGCTGCTCCTCCACCTGGTGTTTATTTCAACCCTAGTCCTCTAGAAACAATAGTGTTTTCACTGACATTAAAAATTGTAAGCTTATTTTTCAATTTTCTTGTTTTTATAAATTCATCTGCTCTAGACTAAGCACAAATGTGATATAAAATAAAGCACAATATTTAAAATAATTACTATATTCATATTTTTAAAGTACTTGCGCAGGAAAAGATGATAAACACTGAATGTGCTCTGTAAGAGTTTTTTATAACCTTTTAAAAAATACAGCTGTGCATATCACTGTTTTAAATCACGCCATTTTAATTTTGTTGTTGTTTAATATTAAGGTTACAAAAGCACCCAAAAGGTGTTAGACACTTTCCAAACATAGAGAAACACTTAGTCCTTGCTTTCTCTTAATTTCTGATTCACATCAGAACAAATTATTTTTACAAACATAGTCCTCAATCCCACAGAAACACATGCTTAATTTAAGGCAGGGCAGGGCTCACGTAGCAACACATTTGGGAGAGAAAATAACTCAAAAATAGGTTCTCATGTTATTTCTAATACTTCCTAAGTTTCGGTCCCAATCTCACAGTTACTCACGTAAAACTATTTCTGAGCGGGAATAACTATACATATATGAGCAACTGTGTATAGGATTTTGCCCTAGGACTGAACAGGGAATGCTTTTGCCAAGGTGGGAAAACTTCCTCATCCTGTTTCTACCCAATGAAACCAGAAAGTGATAGGCAGCAACCAAAGCTGCAGAGAACAAATTTGAACTTTATGTAGTGAAATTAAAAAAAAAAAATTAAAAAAGACTTCAAGTCAAGGAGGGAGCAAAAGTCCAAACAACTCTTATTTTAAATGATCTGGTTCATGTGCCCTTGTTAAACATAGAACAGTGTTTACTAACTAGCATGTTTTCTGTATACAGGTTGCCATAGCTCAGTTCAGTGATGATCCCAGAACAGAATTTAAACTGAATGTGTACAAAACGAAAGAGACTCTTCTTGAAGCCATTCAGCACATAGCGTACAAAGGAGGAAACACCAAAACAGGTGAGAGCAGTTGCAGGCTGTGAAACAGTTTCTTATGACCATTTTCTGGACAGAGTTACCTCTCCATTTGCAAAGTGGTTTGTCAGGATAAGGCCATGTGACATCAGTGCAAGAAGAGTGGGGATGAAGATAGTCGGCAGTGGGGATGAAAGGCAAGACTCTGGAATGTCCCACATCATCATGACCAGAGAGCCCGGGTGATCTCCTGGTTGCACTACTCACATGATGCACCTCTGCACTTCTGGGTCTTAACCCAACTATAGGGCTGGGGACCAGTGAAGGGAAAAGGGTCTGTCGAAGACAAATGGCTGTGGAGGCTGGGGAAGGTGGAATGGGAAGTAATGTGGATTCATGCTGGCAGGTGGAAAAGTGAGAGACTCCATCCTGGAGAGGGAAGTTGTTCAGGGGTTTGCAGTGTGTTTCAGCAGATCAGGGGAGGAATGGGTGTGGTACTAGCTAGAATTGTGTTTAGCCCCTGAGGATAGCTTTCTGAGGAGGAGGAAATTCAGCTTGAATACTGGCAGGATTATTTGGGGCCATAGAGTTTATCGTCTCAGACTTCACAGAAATTTAATGCAACTACTTGCACTGCACTGTGACCACAATTACACATTTCCATTTTCCCCAGAAAATTCTGCACTGGCATTTTTGAACTACTTGCATCCTTGTAGGGGAGGACTTGGTGTGTGTTGACTACCATAGGACCCGCCACATCCCAACCAAGTCCATTTAGTATAGAGGATTTGGCCATATCTTTTTAAACCTAAGAAGCCAAAGGTCAAGAGATGAGAGTTTGAAAATACAAGGTCAAAATTAGGTTCCTAAATCCATATTTATTCATCTATATAAGTGGCCTGATTTTCAAAAGTGCCAAGCACACGCCAGCTCTCACTGAAGTCAGAGTTTGCTGCTGGGTGCTCAGCACTTTTCAATATCGGGCTATCTATTTAGGTGTCTAAACATGGCTTTAGAAGCTTGGCGTTAGGTAAATGCTTTCGAAAATCTTGACCTAATAATTTATATGGGGCTTTGTTCTTTTATCAGTATATAAAGCATTAACAGAAAATCTAGGATGAACCAGATTCGTTTCATAGTGAATTTCTTCTGTTTCAGGCAAAGCAATTAAGCATGCACAGGAGGCCTTGTTTACCACTGATTCAGGCATAAGGAGGGGTATCCCTAAAGTTTTGGTGGTCATTACTGATGGACGATCACAGGATGATGTGAACAAAGTCTCCAGAGAGATGCAACTAGATGGTAACACATATATTAAGAAATGTTTGCATTTTCAGTTTTTCCTGCTCCTCCATCTTCATCTTCATAATCACTGTTTAAGCCCAGACACAAGATATGGATAATTCCTGCCCCAGAAGGGTTTACAAATCTAATCCAAGTCAGACGTAAAGCAGACAGCACACACTGGGAAACTCTGAATTCCACTAGGGAATGACTAGCATTTTATATAATTTATTTGTAGTTATTAGTATTATTGGCTCAATTTTTGTGCATGTTTTTAAAATCATGCAGACTACTCACATGCTTAAGTACTTTCAGGAGAGGGCCTACAAGTCCATATTGTCATCCACAATAGATAAACTCACTTTTAGAAGCATCCGAACTATTTTGTCCTTCCAGACAAGAGCTCTTATGAAGCACCTTTGATGGACTCTTGTGCTGCTTCTAATCTGCCGCTCATCTTCCAATAACTATCTTAAAGTTTTTATACTACCTATCTCAGGGTTTTATATTGGTGCCCATCACCATGGTTTTTGAGCACGATAATTAGATTATGAACGTTATAACTATTGTTGTTTAGTATTTGTACCAAGCCCCAAAGTGTGCTTGGAACAGCACAGAACATTTACACATGGTCCCGGCCTCCAAAAGAACGAAGAGGAAGCTTGGGTTCCAGACGGGCTGGATAACAGAAATAAGTGTCTATAATGGCTGTTGG
Source organism: Lepidochelys kempii (assembly GCF_965140285.1). Classification (NCBI taxonomy): domain Eukaryota; kingdom Metazoa; phylum Chordata; order Testudines; family Cheloniidae; genus Lepidochelys; species Lepidochelys kempii. The sequence continues at coordinate 24,652,506 of NC_136381.1, read as the reverse complement.
TTCAATAAGTAGTATGCACACACTTTTTTTTTTTTTTTAAATTTGGCATGTACAGGGCTCTGACTAATCACTGGGTCTTGTAGCCCAAAACAATATGGTCTCTCCATTGAGTTGTCCACTTGCATCATTTGAATGTCAGATATTGACTCATAAGAAATGAATCATGCTATGTTTATTTTTCATGCATTTACACTGAAATCACGGCTGAGCACAGCATCTCGCTAATAAAACAAGAATTACATAATAACAGAACTAGTTTTTAAATTTAGAAGCGCAGCAACAAAAATCCCAAATCCCTAACAAAAATAAAAAGGCTCTCCAGTTAAATTGAACCAAACTATTTTGAAGAGTTGATCAACTAGATACATCGTGTATTATGCATTGGAGCTCACTAGAGCAGTGGTTCTGAACCCAGGGTATGTGTACCCCAGGGTTTAGGCAGAGGTCTTCCAGGGAGTACATCAACTCACATAGATATTTGCCTAGTTTTACAACAGGCTACATATAATGGACTAGCGAAGTCAGTACAAACTAACATTTCATACAGACAATGACTTGTTCATACTGCTCTATATACTATGCACTGAAATGTACGTACAATATTTATATTCCAATTGATTTTTATAATTGTGTGGTAAAAATGAGAAAGTCAGCAAGTTTTCAGTAACATTGTGCTGTGACATTTTTGAATTTCCATGTCTGATTTTCTAAGCAAGTTGTTTAAGTGAGGTGACACTTGGGGTACACAAGACAAATCAGACTCCTGGAAAGGATATAGTAGTCTGGAAACATTGAGAGCCACTGCACTAGAGACACAGTGTGGTCTGCTGGATAGGACACTGGAATGGGAGTCAGGAGACCCGAGCTCTGTCGCTAGCTCTGCTTTGTGACCCTGGGCAAATCACTTAATCTCTCTGTGCCTTTGTTCCCCCTGTCTGTGTTGTCTGTTTAGATTGTAAACTGGTTGGAGCACGAACTGTCTCTAACTATATGTATGGACTGTGTCTAGCACAAAGGAGCCCTGATATTGGTTTGGGCCTATTGTAATACAGATAACAAGAATTATTACAGTAAAAGTCTGGTGTATTTGTGAAAGGAACGAGTTTCAGAGGTTGAAATTCTCGGTTAGGAAAGTCCTTCTACTGGCCATGGCATTATGTACAAAAATCCCTGCATTCAAAAATAAAACAATGTAAAACTTTAGAGAATACAAGTCCAATCAGTCCTCCTACTTCTTGTTCAGTCAATCATTCAAACAAGTTTGTTTACATTTGCAGAAGATTTGCCTGCTTCCTGTTTACAATGGCACTTGAAAATGAGAACAGGCACTGTTGTAGCTGGCGTGGCAAGATATTCACATGTCAGATGAGCTAAAGATGCATATGTCTCTTGAGGCTTCAACCACCATTTCAGAGGAATGTGTCCATGCTGATGACGAGTTTTGCTAGATAACGGTCCAAAGAAGTGCAGACCAACGCATGCTCATTTTCATTATCTGAGTCAGATGCCACCAGCAGAAGGTCAATTTTCTTTTTTGGTGGTTCGGGTTCTGTAGTTTCTGCATCTGAGTGTTCCTATTTTACTCACTGAATTACTGAGTTACTCATTGAATGCATCCGATGAAGTGAGCTGTAGCTCACGAAAGCTTATGCTCAAATAAATTTGTTAATCTCTAAGGTGCCACAAGTACTCCTTTTCTTTTTACTCTTTTTAAGACTTCTGAAAGCATGCTCCACATCTTGTCTCTCTCAGATTTTGGAAGGCACTTCAGATTCTTAAATCTTGGGTCGAGTGCTGTAGCTATTTTTAGAAATTTCACATCGGTATCTTCTCTGCATTTTGTCAAATTTGTAATGAAAGTGTTCTTAAAACGAACAACATGTGCTGGGTCGTCATCCGAGACTGCTATAACATGAAATATATCGTAGAATGCGGGTAAAAAAGAGCAGGAGACATACAATTCTCCCCTAATGAGTTCAGTCACAAATTTAATGAATGCATTATTTTTTAATGAGCGTCATCAGCATGGAAGCATGTCCTCTGGAATGATGGCCGAAGAGTGAAGAGGCAAATGAATCTTTAGCGCATCTGGCACGTAAATATCTTGCGATGCCAGTTACAAAAGTGCCATGCAAACACCTGTTCTCACTTTCAGTGACGTAATTAAGAAGTGGTCAACATTATCTCCCGTAAATGTAAACAAACTGGTTTCGCTTAGCTATTGGCTGAACGAGAAGTAGGACTGAATTTTTCTACTTTTACATTTAGTCATGAAAGGAGCCAAAGGACATGGTATGTTTGTATTTGATTTCTGCTCTTCGAATGAACACATTACAAGAATATTTCCTTTTGTTTTATAGGTTTCAGCATTTTTGCTATTGGTGTGGCGGATGCAGATTATTCAGAATTAGTTAACATTGGCAGCAAGCCTAGTGAAAGACATGTCTTCTTTGTGGATGATTTTGATGCCTTCAAGAAGATTGAAGATGAGCTGATCACTTTTGTCTGTGAAACTGCATCAGCAAGTTAGCCATTTTGATTTGTATTTGTGCCTATGCAACATTCAATACCTGCTAAATAAGGAGTTTATTTATTCACTTTTCTATTCCAAAAATTCTATTTCCATTCCATTGAAACATACAGTGAGTTTTCTAATATCTCTATGGCTATCATTGCTACAATATTATTGTGGTACAAGACTAATCGGGTTCTGGTTGCAGTTATTCAGGGACCTCTGTTATACTGGTGTAAACCCAGAGTAATTCCACTGACCACAAAGAAGTTGCTCTGAATTTACAGCAGGGTAAATGAGAGCAGAATTTTGGTCTACAATTTTTAAATGACCTTTTATTTTCTACAGACCCTTAACCTATTCTGTGATTAGTGTTGACTAAACAGTCCTTATTTAAACAACATCTGTAAAATGCATTCCTCAGGGCCAAATTCTAGTATGTATATAGCACACAAATTGGAAAAGTTATAGCCCAAAGGGGAAGGGTGGAGCAGGACTTTCCTGCTATAATTCTGGCACCTCTCCAAAGTCATGGAGATGTCATTCTTCTAGACCCTCTATGACTAGAGGAAAGGAGGGACTTTCTGGGTCAGGGCCTAGTGGTCAGAGGGCATGATCCACGTTTCATACACACACACCCTCATTATGTTCCATTATATATATGCCTGGAAAATGGCATGTATGTAGCTGACATGAATATAGAGCTGCAATCTGCCAGAAGTGAATACACAAGAATGTTGCTTTCTTTGTATTCCGATGCATCCTTTTTTAAACCCTTACAATCTACTTCTTGATGGTTGCAGCTTCAACATTATGCATCATTAGTAGGGCCCTACCAATTTCATGGCCATGAAAAATGCATCATGGACCGTGAAATAAGACCTTTCCCGTGAAATCCGGTGTCCCCTTGTTCCTAGGAGCGCCCCAGAAATGTGGGGGTCCTAGCTCAGGCTGAGCTGCGGAGGGCAGGACGTATCCATCCCCTGCACAGCTGCTCTGGGGGGAGAGACCAGACCCACCTCTGGGTGCCTCCCTCTGCTGCAGGATGCTCTGGGACAGGGCAGCAGTCCCAAAGGTTCCTGCAACTGGAGGTGACTTTTGGGTTTGATCTTCCCTGTGCTGCTGGGAGCGCCCCAGCAATGGGGACTCCTAGCTCCGGCTGGGCTGGGGCGGGACGGGATTTGTCCATTCCCTGCACAGCTGCTCTGGAGGGAGGTGGGGGGAGATCAGACCCACCTCCACCTCTGGGAACCTTCTGTGGCTGCAGGAAGCTCTGCGATTGCTTCCTTCAGAGTCCAGCTCTGAAGGCAGCACAGAAGTGAGGATGTCAATCCCATGACCACCCTACAACAGGTTTGTGACCCCCCCCCTCATCTCCTCCCCTTTTGGGTCAGGGCCCCCATGACTACAACCATGAAATTTCAGATTTAAACATCTGAAAATGTGAAATTTACCAATTTTAAAATCCTGTGGCCGTGAAGTTGACCATAATAGACCATGAATTTGGTAGGGCCCTAATCATTAGACCAGAACTTTGCAAGCTCAGCAATATTATTGATTGGTCATTCAGGCCTACATTTTCAAAAGTGCCCTTTAATTTGGGGTGCTAGCCTGGAACACCTAGTGGTGCCACATGGGATGCTGTCAGGCTCTGGGCTCTAGGCTGTCATGCCTGGTGGTTGGAGTAGTGATTTGAATCCAAACAGAGTCAGGACCAGAAAGAGGGCAATGCTGAAACCAGGGTCTGGGGACAGGCTGTGGGTCAGAGTCGGGCAAAGATTCCATAGACAACCCAAATCAGGATTGTAATCTGAGTCTGGAAGCAGGCTGAAGGTCAAAGCTGAGTTGGAGTCAGTCCAAAGGTCTGGGGTTCAGAGGCAGGTGCAGGGCTGGAGCAGGTCAGGATCAGGGCTGGAGCACATTCAAATTAGGGCACAGACGAGGCTGGAACAAGGCTTGGACAAGGAACAGGGACAGGACTGAGGGTAGTCTGGAAGCCTAGAGAGTCAGTAACACCATGAGACAGCAGGAGGGTTCCTAGCCAAGTGGTGATCTTGTACAAACTTACTTGTGGTTCTGGCAGTAAAGGTGAAATATCTGTGCACTGGGGTCATCTGACTTGGGCCCTGCCCAGGGATATGCTGCTGCAGCATGCCTGAGAGTTGAGTCACTGCAGGCTCTGCTGGACGGGGATGAGTCCTAGCTGAGTGAGCAGCCATGGTCTAGCTGTGGGTTTGCCTCACAGATGCCCAGAACTAGATCTGTAGACCTCACTGTTTGCTGATTCTGCTGCAGACCTTTCCTGGGAGAGATTAGTTTAATTTTCTCTTTATAGGAAGAAATAAAACAGATATATTTTGAAGTATGTACTGCTCTTCTGAGTTTAAATATATTTTTAATTTTTTCCAGCCTGCCCATTGGTATATAAGGATGGCAACAGTTTAGCAGGTACAGTATTGTGATAATAGATTCTGCATTTATGTAATCGTTTTCATTTACTGAGATACACACCTGTAGGGAATAAATTACTTACTTTTGTTTATAACAACAGCTGTTAACTGCACGGTGATATGAAGCTCCTTTATGTAGTTCAGTTTGTCCCTTAACATAATGAATTTAAAGTGATACGTTCAGTATTTTTATGCTTTCCAGGATTTAAAATGATGGAAATGTTTGGTTTGGTTGAAAAGGAGTTTTCGACAGTAGAAGGAGTATCTATGGAGCCTGGTACTTTTAATGCTTATCCGTGTTACAGACTGCATAAAGATGCCTTGGTTTCTCAGCCTACCAAGTAAGTATTAATATATGTAAAAGGTCCTAGTGCCCCGTGCAAGACGCCACTCATTTTAGACTTAGCCTTTCCATGGCGGAAGAACATGGAGACCAACATGTTATTTCAATGTATGTTATAACGGCGAATAGCAAGAGTGTTTCATGGATACCCAAGTCCTGAACTAACTCCACTCCAATTTTTAGCTTCAGACATAAGCTACTTGCAGACAGGTGTCAATATGATGATTATCAATTTCGTGTATGCAAATTTAGGGCCAGATTGTGATAATTTACTCATGTTCAGTATTACTTAACTCTATGAATAGTCCCACTGTTTTTCAGTGGGATTTCTCATGGATAGTGCTACCCACTGGGAGGAAGAGTATCAGTCTACCCATGTGTTTAAATCCAGGATCTGCCATGCAGTTCAAGAATTAGGACTAGGTTCTGTGAAGAGGCACACAGGTGGAGGTAAAGAATCGCCCCTGGAGTACTTATTATCTTACTCCTTCAGAAGAAGGGTGATGGGAGGATCTTCTGACCTTCCCTTAATCCACGAGGACTCTGCTTCTTGTGCTATGCATGGTCCATGGCTCCTCTACATCCAGTTCCCCATACAGACACAGTGGACTAACAACACCACAGCAGAGGAAAGGAATGGATTAGCTTTTATATCTGGGTGCCAATTACTGGATTACACCCTGCAGAAATTAACTAGAAGCATTTATTGGTCTGAAATTAGTACAGAAGAACAACAGTTTTTCCACAAAGAAATAGTTTTAAACGTTTATGTTAGATACCTTCTTGGTGTTTATATGAAATTATCTTGTTTTGCCACAGTTGGGACTATACTCCTAGAAACTTTCTTATTGATGGCTTTCCCAATGTTTTGTTTGGCAGGGAGGCAGTTTGGTTGGAATCTACAGAGGTTAGCAGTTCATGCTTCTGCCCTCATTTGTTTTGCTTTATTATCTCTTCTGCTTTTCTATATGCTCTTCCCTTACCTCTCTGGCTACCTCAGCAGCACAGCTTTCCTGTTTGCTTCATTGTGTTTTCAACCCTTTGCAAGGTATTGAGATTGTCTTTCTTTGTGTTGTTAAGGACTCCTTACAGGTATGGCTCAGGGATATCTTTTTTTTTTTTTTCTCATCTCATCTGATCTCATTGTGACATTGAATATTATGGATATCTCTCCCTTCTCTGAGCACTGTATGCAAAAACTTGATGTCTTCACTGCACTCCCTCTTGGTTTCAGTTCTAGCTCTCCTTTTCCAATTTGGAATGCTGTAAGATTCTGTTTTTCTATCTATCTAGTTCTCCATATATTTTCTCCTTGGGGACCACATTCTTAGCTTCATCTTAGGTCATCACTTTTATTCTGTTCTATTGTACATCCGCCTTCCACTCAGTGTCTGAACCTTTTATTTTTCATTTACCAGCCTGTCTTGACTCTATCAACTTCCACCAATGGTGTAATTTCTTACGCTGAATACTTTGAAGACCAAAGCTGTCCTCCTGACAAAATGGTCCTTTGTCATAGAATCATAGAATATCAGGGTTGGAAGGGACCTCAGGAGGTCATCTAGTCCAACCCCCTGCTCAAAGCAGGACCAATTCCCAATTAAATCATCCCTGCAGATGATTGTCTCTGACTTTACTGTCTCTTAACTCTGACTTTACCGTCACTTTCCTGAACTCAGATTTGAATTTGCTTTCCAAGCCAGAAATCCTGAAGAGACTCTTGGCCCCCAGTGTTTTATATTCTTTATATTCTTCATCTCCAATATATGTAAATCTGCCTGGGGTTTGAGTGCTGAATACACAATAGAAAACATGTTGCTGGTAAGGGCTTCAGAGAGTGGTTCTAAGAGCAGGACTTTGCCTAAGAATTGTGCACACACATACACAGAGAGAATGTACTAATGCATCCCATATGTGAATTGTACAGGTTATAATGATTATTGAATGCAATTTTTATGCTGTTTTCTTCCAAAAATAAGCACGGTATCCAAAAGCACACAATTTCCAAAGTAGCACTGGGACCAGTGGGAAGTTGGACTTATCAGTAACTTTTCCCCCCACATAAGGCATCTATACATGTTATGCAAATCAGACTCATAATTCATATTTCCACTTTAGAGCCAGCTAGTGCATTAATCCTGGACCTCTCATTTTTCTTTTGTCCCTGCTCAAGATTGGTCAAACAGAGCTTAAATAAAAGCTTAGAGTGTAGAATAACAAACCCAAGCTTTAGGAAATGAAATAAAATAACAAACATCTCTTCTATTATGAACATCCCTGCTCTTCTGAAAAAATTCTGGGAGGCTTTCAAAAGAGCTGAGTGAATAACTGATTTTTTGGTTTGATGGCCAAACTGCAAATGGCAAAAGAAAATTCATTGTGGGTTAACCAAAACTGATTTGGGGGGGGGGAAGGGGGGGTTCTCAATTAAACTAAAAACTCAAAAAGAATAATAATTTTGCATTAAAACTCAAATGACTTTTTTTTTTTTTTTTTTACATTTTTGGGCGAGTTTTACCCTTTTTAGTTTTTTTTTTAAATCTAACTAAATTTAGAAATGAAATGTCATTTCAAAACAAGACATCAAAACATTTCCTTTCAAAAATGTCAAAATGAACTATTTCAACTTCTTTGATTTTTTTTTTTAGTCAGCTGAAACTATTTGCCAAGTTCTACCCGAATTCATGAATAGTTTTCTTCGACTGATGAATGCATTTTTTTGGCAAATAAACTACCTACCAAAAAGTATCTGCCTATTTCTAGCTATCAGTAGATTTCAATTTTATATGTAAAATCCATTTTGACTGGACTGTTTAAAATTTTGGCTTCTATATTTATAAAATACATTCTAAATATAATTATAAAAGTTCCCAAAATAGTCTCTGTCACAAGTTAGTTGCTTATCTACCAATGGTTTAAAGGACATTGAACTAGAAAGGAAAGGTCCATTATAATGGGTCTTCCAACTCATTTATGTTTTCATCACATACTAAATTTAAGGTTTCAGAGTAGCAGCCGTGTTAGTCTGTATCCGCAAAAAAACCCAAACCAGTAGTACTTGTGGCACCTTAGAGACTAACAAATTTATTAGAGCATAAGCTTTCGTGGGCTACAGCCCACTTCATTGGATGCATTGAATGGAACATATACTAAGAAGATATATATATATATACATACAGAGAAGGTGGAATTTGCCATACAAACTATAAGAGGCTAATTAATTAAGATGAGCTATTATCAGCGGGAGAAAAAAAACTTTTGTAGTGATAATCAAGATGGCCCATTTAGACAGTTGACAAGAAGGTGTGAGGATACTTAACGTGGGGAAATAGATTCAATATGTGTAATGACCCAGCCGCTCCCAGTCTCTATTCAAACCCAGGTTAATGGTATCTAGTTTGCATATGAATTCAAGCTCAGCAGTTTCTCCTTGGAGTCTGTTTTTGAAGTTTTCTGTTGCAGAATTGCCACCCTTAATTCTTTTACTGAGTGGCCAGTTTTGCATGTTATGATTCCCGATGTCAGACTTGTGTCCATTTATTTAATAGTATCAAAAATCTCACAAATGGATGCATTTAAAAAATGTAGCTTTTAATATAATTCATGGCTTGATCATAAATACCTTCAACTCCCATTGAACTCAGGATTAGGCCCTCAGTTTCTAAAATGAAACTCTTTTTTAGTTGCAGTTTTTAATCTCTGTTCTACTTTGTTATTTTAATTATCACTTCAAAAATGTAAAGCACCATCAAGTTTATAATTAAAATATTTGGAAAAATCCCCAGGTTAGCATTGTTCTAACTTATATCATGGTTGAGTAGATTCTACTAAGTGTAATGATGCCTGTCTCATATGGCTGCATGATCTTGATTTCAAAAGACAAGTCCAAAGTAATAAAGAATGCTTTTTAAATCAGCTTTACTGTGATTACTTCAGTGCACAGAATATTCTTTTTGTTACAGATACTTGCACCCAGAGGGGCTGCCTTCAGACTACACCATTACTTTTCTATTCCGTATACTCCCTGACACACCCCAGGAGCCATTTGCTCTGTGGGAGATTTTAAATGAAAAATATGAGCCACTTGTTGGAGTTATTTTGGACAGTAGGTATTTTATATCTTATGGCATGCTTTTTTGTCCCCTTGGGATGTGTGATTAAAAATAATGCTGAAACTAGGCATTGATGATGGTTTAAATAAAGAATGTATTAATAAAATAATTATCAACATATTGAAGCTGTGGGTCTCCAATGGATTTTCTATAGATAGAATCATATATTAATCTGAGCTGGAGTCAGTTGTTCAGATTTGGATTTTAGTTACTGGTGAAAATCTGGAGTAACTGTGAATTTACATGGGTGAAACTGAAATTTGAATCCTCCCAAGTTACTTTGAAAACTCACATTGATTTCAGTTGGCACTGGATCAGGGATGTAATAGAATTACTTTTTGATGTATGCCAATGAGATCAGGATATTTCTCAAGGCAGTGTTTCCTAGTGGATAGAGCACAGGACTAGGAGTCGGAAAACCATAGGACTATTCTGGCTCTGCCACTGGCCTTCTGAGTGACCTTGGGAAAGTCACGTCACATCTCTGTGTCTCAGATTCCCCATCTGTAAAACTGGGATAATGATGTAAAGTGCTTAGAGATCTACTGATGGAAAGAACGAGGCATTATTATTATTTAATTATTTATATTACTCCCATCACCAGAGTATAGGGGCACATCCCAAATATTTGAAAATGAAAATATCAGGAACATTCTTTCTTAGAAAATATAAGGCCCACATTTTTAAAGATATTTAGACATTGCTGGGCTCAGAATTGCAATGCCTAGCTGATTTAGAGCCTGTCTGATTTTCAAAGGGATTTAGGCACTTAGGACATTTAAGCTCTATAAATCACTTTTGAAAATCAGACTTAGTCCCCTAAATCAGTTAGGCAGTGCAACACTGGGCATTGCAGTGCCTAAATACCTTTAAAAATCTGGGCTCAGGTGACTTTCCCAAGATTACATAGGAAATCTGTGGTGGAGCAGGGAATTGAAGTCAGGTCTCTTAGGGGATATCTATATTGCAATTAGACACCCATGGTTGGCCTGTGCCAGCTGACTTGGGCTCATGGGGCTCAGGCTAAGGGGCTGTTTAATTACTGTGTAGATGTTTGGGTTTGGGCTGCAGCCCAAGCCCTGGGACCCTCCCACCTCTCAAGGTCCTACACCCCAGGCTCCAGCCTGAGCCTGAATGTCTACATCTCAACAGTTAAACAGACCCTTTGCCCGAGCCCCACTAGCCTAAGTCACATGGCATGGGCCAGCCGTGGGTGTCTAATTGCAGTATAGACATACCTTACAGGTCTAACCAATATGTTACCAAGTGCCACAATTGACAGTCAGATACAGCACGAATGTATGAAAGTTAGAAACCTTGTATGATGATTATGAAAGACACTGTAGCATTCCTCATTGTGTGTGCTGATCTCAGGTCCGTGATTAAGATTGTAGTCGAGAAGTAACCCAGTTCTCGCTATAAACTCTGTAAATGCTATAGCCTCTAGCTATAAACCCAACTCTAGCTATAGATACAAAACAAGAATGCTTTCATGACTTCATAGAAACACCTGGTGCCTTGTAGTAGAGGCTAGCAGAATGTGATAGGCTTTTAGTGCTTTTTGCAAATCAATTCAAAACATCTTCTTTGATAGACTAGGCTGAAATCAGTGAGGATATTGAATATCATCTGGTCACAGAGCTCTGCTTGCACCTTTCATCTGGGTTACATCTATGGGACAGTTGGAATGGGGTTTTCAAAGGACCCTAACAGAATTTCAGTGGTAGTTGGGCACCTAACTAGAGTTAACTGGAGAAACTTTGACAGAACTATATTTCATCATAATATGCAATTCCATCCAAATCCAAACTCTTGGCAAAATTAGGTCAGTTTTGTCTGAGTTTTGTTTTGGAAGAAAAGCAAGAAAAAAGTTCTGACAATATCAAAACATACTGTTTTCACGTTTTCAGAATGAAACGTTTTGATTTTTCATTTTGAAACCATATTTCTCTTTTTTGCATGATGTTATAGCATATTATAATATAATACAACATTTAAAAAATCAAAATTGAAAATTGAAAATTTTGATCAACCTGAGGCCATTTTTTTTTTTATATTTCTTTTATGGGGAATTTCAAAATTTTCAGTTTATGTTGCAATTTGGAACAAAGTCAGGTTTCAAAATCTTTTTCATAAAACAAAATTCTCATCTTCTGCACAGCTCTACACCTAACTCTTGTATGTTCTTTTGAAAATCCAAGTCTCGGAGAAGACTTATTCCAGGGGTATAATTCTGTAGCTGCTTCCAGTGAAGAATTCCAACTGACTCCAGTGGCTACATAACAGTGTAGCTGCAAATATGATGTATCAGAGGCACTATACATTGTAGCGATAAAGCATTGATTTAGAAAGTACTAATAACACAGCTTTTCCTTTCCTTAACCAGAATAAATAGCTGCATGATTTTCAGTTTGCGGAACATAAAATACAAATGATAACTCTGTAGACTGTAAGGTTTTTAGGGCAGGGACTGTCTTGAAAGTTTTGTCGTCTGTTACTAAGAACAGTGTTGGCTCTTACAAATAATGATGCACCTGTTTTTTCCTCTCACATTGAGATTTTCTCTCTCTCTCTCTCTCGTTGTACAGATGATGGTAAAACTCTGATTTTCTTTAATTATGACTACAAAGGGGATTTTCAAACTGTTACTTTTGAAGGCCCTGAAATAAAGAAAATATTCTACGGAAGTTTCCATAAGGTTAGTTATACTAACAGAAAAATGCATTTTAAGCATACAGAACAAAGGTTTTGGAGTTCCCTTTTTCACATTTTGAGGATTTCTTGTATACATTCCCCTTTTGTCAATGATTTCTTGTATTTTACAGCTTACAGGTCATCTACCAAACTCTGTTAAGAGAACAATTTGGCAATAATAGGTTCATGTATGTAAAGGATTTGTTTTATTGGTGTTGCTGGTAATATCAATCATGGTCTCATTCTTCATTATTATCTATTCACTTCTGTTTCTACCTATATTTTAAAATTGGTCAAATTCAGTGGTTTAGAATCGGTCGAAAAGTGATTTAGACAATAAATGGCTTTTCATTTGAAAACTGGAAAGTTTCACTGAAAAAGGAAAAATGCAGTTTTTAAAATTTTCTGCAAAAAATAATTGGCCGTTTTTGACCAATTCTATATGTATAATAGAGATGCACAAGGATGATCCTTTCATAGTCATTAAAGATCTCCTGGCACTTCCATAAGAATAGTGGTAGTAGCCTTGGTGTTCTGGCTAAGTTCTAATAGTTACCATGTTCCTAAAAGTCTGTAAATGAAGACACACATGACGTATTAAGATGGGGTTGTACTGCACATAGGAGTAAATAAATCCCTTTAATTATTCACTTTTATTTCTGGGGCTCAAATCTTTCATTAGGAAAAAAAGCACGTATATCTCGGCTGATTCCCCTGGCCTAGTTATGTTTGAAAGGCACAAGCGTGGGTGCCTTGCAATCATTTTGTGCCAGCTAGGCCTGAGCAAAGTGGCTACAAAGTTATTGTGTGGCTACTGCCCCTCCCTCCCAGGTGATACTCCCAGCACAGAGAGTCTTCCCCACTGCTCTGCCAGCTTTGCACACCTCTTCCCCCAAAAAGCTCCTGGCACAGATGGTGCCTCAAGGTGGGCTGTGTGTGTGGAAGGTGCAGGATGGGTTGTGACTGGAGCAATCCTGTGTGCTGGGTACTGCCCAGCTGTCTCAAGGCCCGTTAATGTTGGACGGCAAGGTGAAAGATAACGCAGCTCTCGAGGCAGTGTGGTGAGGCTTGTGCTGCTACTTCCTGTGCTTTCCTGTTCCGTGACTCACTAGGGGATTTTGATCTTGTAATGTAAAACTTTCACACTGATTTTATTTGACAATTTCATCCAAATTTAGTAAATTTTACTACTATTTTTGGTAGAGTCCATTTGTCTTTTGTAAATCTGCAAAACATTTTGGGTGAAAGACAGTCCTGTGCGACAGGCTCAGAAAAGGCCTGCGCACCACTAAGTAGCACAAAAATCAAGGGCTCAGTGGGACTTAGATGGCGAATAATCCTTGTATTGGCCCTTTGCACCGGGGTGAGAAGATGGCCACCTGCTCACAGAGATTCCATAGGCAGAAAAAGAGGCTTAATTCATTGAATGGATTATCTTCTATGCATTATTTGCTCAGCTCCACTAGCTAACATAACATCAACTCATTTTAAAAATGCTCACTGTGTCTGGTAACCCATATTCCTTAGTCTCCTCTCTGTGTATTTGAATATCTTTACTTTTGCCTAGTTACATGTTGTTATCAGCAAGACTACAGCCAAAATTATTGTTGACTGCAAGCAAGTGAGTGAGAAGACAATTAATGCAGCAGGGAATATTACTTCTGATGGGATAGAAGTGCTAGGAAGAATGGTCAGATCCCGAGGACAAAGGGACAACTCTGCACCAGTAAGTGAAACAAAGGCCATTTTTAAACCATAATAGAATTCTTAAAGTTGAGCATGCAATATCCACAAATTTGTGGTTTTAGCGGAAACAGGAAGAGCTGAGCTAGGACACAACAGAGTTACAATGTTATAGAAATTCTGTGAAAACCTGTTATAAACTTCAATCTAGGCAAAACCATTTTGATTAATGATCTCCACAACTAATTTTTCACTCACACACACATTTAGAAGTGAGTCTTCCTGTGGAAGGTATTGTGCAGGAAGGGATGGTTGTTGCCCGAAATAACCCTCATTACACAAGTTAACAATATGCATAACTTGTGGGTCCCAAATCATTTAAACATGATTATCAGTGATCATTCTGAACATCCCTGTGTGTGTAATCCCCCGTGTCCTTTAATGTTTGCCTGGCCTTAGGCTTGCTTCCTATTAATTTTATATAAATGCTTTGGTTTTACACAGACTGTCTCCATGGGCGCCTTTCCCAGCATTCCTAGCTCCTTTAAAAATAGTAAACATTCAAGTACTTAAAAATATAAATGATCTTCCAGAATCTGAAGAAGTATATTGGGTCCTTCCCTCCACTCACTTCCCCTTCTCCTTAGAATCATAGAATATCAGGGTTGGAAGGGACCTCAGGAGGTCATCTAGTCCAATCCCCTGCTCAAAGCAGGACCAATCCCCAACTAAATCATCCTTTGTGGTGCCTGCCCCCACGCAGAGCTGAGTGGCTACCAGAGCCTTCAGCAATCTCCCATTGTCTCTGCTGGTGTCCAGGGGGAAGGAATGAGTCCCTGCCGATGTCAGGTGCAAGAGTACAGGCATTCCTTTGCTCTCTGATGTCACGTAGGCAGGACTGTGAAGGTGCTTCTGGAGATTACCTGTCACAAGACCCCCTGCTCAGGGATCTTGCTTTCCCAAACACAGTAATCAATCTCCTTATCCCACAAAACAGCTCAGAGTCCAGACTGTTGACATCGTCAGGGTTTCTGATGCAGTAAAGATTCCCCCACCCAGCCACTACCACTCTGGAGTCATTGTAACCAAGGTTTGGGAAGGTGCAGTTGGAGTCTGCAGGATCTCAGGGTTGCAGGGATGGTTCTGCCCCCTGGAGGTGTTACTGCTTCATCTCTCAGCCCATGTGGCTGGGCAGGAGGGGTCCATTTGGGGCTTAGTGCTCTGAGGCGGAGTGGGTGGGTAGTTCCACTCCATGCTGGCATAAAATTGTGACATTCTCAAATCAGACACAAGTATAGAATCAAAATGTCCATCTACTAAGAACAGAACAAGTTCTACAAGGCATTTTAATCCAAAGGTAGGCAGGCCTGACTTTTAGCTAGCTTCCCGGTTCTGGACCTGATCCTCAGCTGGTGTAAATCAGCATAGCTGCCTTGACGCCAATGGAACTCCACTGATTTACGCTGGCTGAGGATCTGGCCCTCTGTATCTGATTCCCACTAGGTCTTGCTCCATGCCAACCTTAACATATATGCAGAGTCCTTGGATGTTTTCAATTAATAAGTATTGATACTAATACTGCTTCATTAAGGGTAACAGTAGGGATCCCAGAAGCTGAATGTTCTTGGTTGTTAGGTTCTCATCCCAATTTAAATTGAGCAGATGTTTACATATATTTTTAATCTGCTTTTCTCCATTGCAAATTATTTTTTTAAATGACCTGGGGAGGGAGTCATTTTTAAATAATCGATTTATATCTAAGTTTTATCCGTATCTGTCCAAATCTTCTGAAATGGACATTCCCTTTGGGTGAGGTCCTGGCCCTTTTAAATCAATATGAGTGTTACTATTGGCTTCAGTGGTGCCAGGATTTCACCATTTGTCTTCTACAGTTGGATTTAGTTGTTGGAGGGGAAAGTTTGTGGGGCATGGAAGTATATCAACTTATCAGCTGTATAATCAACTCAGTGCATTCTCTTTGAACTGTCTTGACCTTGAACCCAAGGCTTGGTTTGAATGGGACTGAGGTTCGTATTTAAAATTTATCACTTCTGATTGTATTTAAAAATTCAGTCCAGTCAAAAATATATTTACCCAAAGAATAGATTTCTGTGGGGGAAAAAAGAGTCTTTAGGCTTCAAGCTTATGGATGATGATTACTGAATATCTTGCCTCTAAAGACAATTAAACAGAACAACCTTTGTGGCCACATTCCAGTAGTAACAGACAAAGGCAAACTCAGAAAAGTTTGGAATTAAAGAGGTCTTTGTAGGGAAAGAAATGGTGGCTTTTGTTGGAATCTAGAAATCTATAAAAGATAAGTCATTCAACAAGCAACCCACTCACTGAAAAATTTAGTTGTGTTCAAATGGAAAACATGGCAACTTACAGAAGACTGTAATCATTCAGCTCAACACATAATTCCTTTTCTTATTAATATTATCTAATCGGTCCCTAATGTGTGTGTTTATATGTGTATATATGCCCCTGTAGACAACAGCAAGAAAACGTCCAATCACCAGTTTTTAAAGGTCCAGGTCTCACCCTCTTCTTCATGCTGAGTAGCAGTTATCTAAGCAGTCCTATTAAGAGAGGAAGGTTGGCCTTGTGGTTAAATGCACTGGACTGGGAC
The DNA here is from genome assembly GCF_965140285.1 of Lepidochelys kempii. Classification (NCBI taxonomy): domain Eukaryota; kingdom Metazoa; phylum Chordata; order Testudines; family Cheloniidae; genus Lepidochelys; species Lepidochelys kempii. The sequence goes on along the minus strand of NC_136381.1, from coordinate 24,636,080 downwards.
TCAGAAGACTGTGAGTTTGGGCAAGTCACTTAGATCTAGATCAAGGGTATTTAGATACCTCAGTCCCATTTTCAGTTTAAATCAATGGAAGTTAGGCATTTAAATACCTTTGAAAATCTGAGCCTTAGAGCGTGTCTTCATTGACAGTCAACATCAGGGCACTCTCTAGTCAACTCCGGTATTCCATTTCTCCGAGAAGATTAAGGTAAATTGACGGGAGAGCATATCCCGTCAACGCAGCATGGTAAAAACACCATGGTAAGTTGACCTAAGCTACATCAAATCCAGCTACGTTATTCACGTAGCTGGAGTAGCGTAACTTGTGTTGACTTACCCTGGTAGTGAAGACAAGCCCTTTGTCTCGCTCTACCTCAGTTCCTCAGTGTAAAATGGGGATAATAATACTTCCCCACATCAGAAAAGTATTGTGAGGAGAAACTCTCAAATGTTTCTATGGCAATGCATGCTAGGTAAGTGCCTCATAATGCTGAAGCCTCACCTTATGTGAAGGAACTAGGTCTTATGAATTAGAGTAGAATTCTCAGGAGTGTCAAATTGATTTAAGAGCACAAGTTCCATTGATAGCCAATTAGCTAAGTGTGTCAGCACTTTTGAAATCTCCACCCATAACAAATTAATAATACTTTTGTTTTCCTTTGCCAATAAGAGGAAAATGGTGGCACTAATTCAAGAGAATCCAGCATTAGGAAGACTAAACTGACCCTGGACGATTTTGAGCCAAATCCTAAAAAAATAGCAAAGTATTAAACACTCTGGAGCTTTGACCATTAAAATAAGCAACACATTCAAGTGTCAGCATTACTGAAATAGAGCCAAGATTAATTTACTGTATATGTTACAGGTACAGTAACAGTACAGTAACTACTGTAGTAAAACCTTGTGCATGTGTAACCCACTCACCTCCTGGGGGTGGTGCTCTGTCCCATCTAGTGGCACTGAGACCACTTAGAGAGAGAGAAAGAGATTAATGAGTCTGCTCTACAGCCTTAGCTAACAGCCAGTTGTCTTTTAGTTTATGCAGTAGAGGCTCATGCACTAAGCTTCAAAGGTCCCCAGGTTGATCCCACCTGCCAACGACGGGGGTCTGTCAGTGTTACACATGAACAATGAGAATGTCTGGTTACAGCTGTGGACTAGTTGGTTTTGCACAGGATTTAGGGATTTCAAAATTTGATTTAATTCTAAATTGGAACAAAAATTGAAAAATTTGAAATTGTCCACAAAAGAAATCTCAAAACATGTTAGTTTCAGGTTGATCAAAACATTTTGTATCAGCAAAATCTAAATGTTTTGTTCTCATTTCATCTTTTAAAAATGTATTGTATAATACACAATATAATATAAAATTTAAAAAATTCAAAACAAAAAATCAAAGCTTTCATTCTGAAAATGTCAAAACATCTTGTCAGAACTTTTCCCCCCGTTTTTTCCTTAAATAAAATTCCAGTGAAATTGACTCAATTTTTAAGCATTTTGAAATAACTGCATATTTCTACAGAATATGGTTTCATTGACGTTTCTGTGACCAGCTCTTAGAATAGTATCCTGGAGCTTTGTAAGCTGTCATATAATTGAGCCCTCCGGTGGGACTGAATGAACTGGACTGTTCATTTCGGCCCTAGCCTGTTGTTTGTTCACCTAACACCTTGCAACTGCTATATGCTATGCATTTTCTATATTTACTCTGTGTGTCAATGTATATGGATTGTAAAAAGATAATTGCAATAGGGTTATCTGATCTAAAACAACTTTAGGCTGCAATCCTTCACTGAGTTCAGCACAGGCAGACTCTTGTCTCCATGGCTCTGCTTGCAGGATCGGAGCTTTGGGAGGCTAAAATGCTATGAATGCAGAGAGCTATGAATAAATGTTTAACAGCAGCAAGGAAAGCTTTGTTAAGTAATTTAGCTTGAATCAGAAGAATCAACCCACATATGTAACATTTTAAAATCAGAATACTGACTCATTCAGTATTTAAATGAACACAATAAAGCAATTCAGATAACTGTTTCTACTTATTCCTTATTTTACAAGAAAATATTTTATCACTGTGGATTTATGGATTGTTTAATCTGGAGAAAGTGAAAGAATGTGTATGCATATGTAGAGGAGAGAGTATAATATGTGATATATAAGAAGTGGCGTGTGTATGAATCTCAAACACACACACACACACACACACAGAGTTCATTTTAGTACCCTTCGATATGATTTAGTTTTAAGTAAATCTTTCCATTCACAAAGAAATCATAGTTCGACCCAATCTCCGTACTGGCAATGAAACAATGTCAGTGAAACCTTTAAATAATGTGTCTGGTTGAAATTAATAGGTAGCAGTAGCACGAGGTTTCTGCAACATATAAAAGTATTTCAACTTTAAAACTTAGGTCCTGGTCCATCAGATGCTTACAAACACACTTACCTTTACTGAAGTGAGTACTTTTGTTGAAGTCCATGGGGCTATTCATGTGAACGTCTGCTAAGAGCCATGCACATGAGCTACCGGCCATGTGAGATTTTAGTAGGACCAATCAGGTGAGCAAAGCCACCCATATGGGCAAATGCCCACAGAACTGGGCCCTTAGGGAGTAGTGAAAGGAATACTCAATTTTAGACCATTGTATCTAGACTTGGATTGCAATTTTTATGAACAATATTATTTCTCAGTCTGTGCACTGATTCATTATTGATGACACAGTGTGACATTTCTAAACTCCATTCTTGTGCCATCGGGACCCTTTTTGTTTTCCACTACTGTATGATCACACAAGGAAAGAAAATTTAAAAAAAGAACAGGATTTGTTGGTGAGAAGAAATAGTATCATCTTCAGGAGGAACCTTTCTGAGACCTATCTTTGCATTTAACGAAGGGTTTTCATTCTGTTTCTACAGTTCATTTACTTTCTCTTATATATTTTTCCGGTATTTTCATCATTTTACACAGTCGATGACTTCTGTATTAAATCAGCATTTTCTGTACCATTTTAAAATGTATTGTGGTGTGGCGAACTTTTGTATTTAGGCTATATCCTGGTGTGCAAGCCCATTTAAGATTGCCTCTTCCCGACTTAGCTAGAGAGGTGAGGTGTTTGATTGGGCTGGCAGGGGAATGGCCACCTTCTGGGGTCCCGGTTGGAGGGCAGTGTGCTCTCTGTTACCACTTTCCCCTTCCTTTTTCCTGTCTCCCCACCCAGAACACTGTAGAGTGGGGCTTGGGCTGGGGAGAGTGGAGCAGAAGTTCCACCTCCTTTAACCCCCATTGGCCAATTCGGGGAGGTAAGGAAGCCAAATGGCCCCACCAAACCCACCCTCTCATGTGTTAAGCACTCCTGGACACACATCAGCCATTCTTGGTTCTGAAAGCAGTCCCAACCCCTTTGCCATATAGATGGGGTAGCCATTAGAGCTGGGTTTCCAGGCTTGCAGTAAGTTTAACCCAATCATTTTAGTGGGTCAGGAAGGAATTTTTCCCTCTTTGTGTGTGTTTTTGGCAAGATGTCTGGTGATGTGTTTTGTTGTTGTTGCTTTTCTCATGGTATCCTGAGCCCTGGTAGCTGGGGATAATAAGGATTGAAAAGAGTTAATTTAAAAAATAAAATAAAACTAGAAGTGGTAATAAATGTCACTAAATATTGTCACAACTTGTGGCAGGTGTGCAGTGCAAGTAAAAGGCTTCAGGGGAACAGGTTCCAGAGTAAATCTGAGCATGGGACCTGTGAGGTCAGAGGAAGTATTTAGTTTTTACAGGTTTCAGAGTAGCAGCCGTGTTAGTCTGTATTCGCAAAAAGAATGTTTGTACAAACAGAGCTCCTTCTTGATTGTAGCCTCATTCCCCCTTGAGGGGGGAGGGTGGTGGGTTGCAGCATGGGGCTGAATTGGGAATTCAGAAGCAGGAGTGGGCATGATGCCATTCAAGCCCATAGTGGTCCCAATTAAAGCCTGGTATTTTGGACAGGGTGGTCAACCACACTCCCCTCCCCCCATTTTTATATTAAAGTTGGTACAGTTGTGACCTGCTGCTTTAAATCTACTCACGTGTCTCTGTCATCAGTCTCCTGTGTGCCCTGATCAATGCCCCCCCCCCTTTGCAGTGGCTCCCCTTTTCACTGAACTTCTAACAGACACGTTGAATTTTATTCCTTTTTTTCCAAACAGTTCCAGTTACAGATGTTTGACATTGTTTGTACCACCTCCTGGGCCAATAGAGACAAATGCTGCGAACTTCCTGCCTTGGTAAGAATCCCTTTTTTTAAAACTACCATCGTACCTTTTTTTTTCTTGCATCAAGACCAAATACTTTTGCAATTTTCCTCATGAAATCAATAGGTGGGATTTTCAAAAGGACCTAATTGTCTTTGGAGCAAGAGTCCGATTGAAATTCAATGGGTCTCATGCTCCTAAATTATTTAGGAGCTTTTGAATTTTCCTTTCAATATTTGTTGTCTTGATCTATAAATTCTCAGCTGTTGAATTTATATTTTGAATACAGACTTACTATTTTGCTCTCTTCTCAGAGAGATGAGGAAAGTTGCCCATCTCTTCCTCATTCTTGCTCCTGTTCCGAATTTAGCAAAGGACCACTCGGACCTCCCGGACCACCGGTAAGCGTTTATTCATGTTTGTACTCAGATGTACCAGATACTCCACTCTTCAGTCTTATTTGCTGGGAAAAAGGGATACACTGTACTGTTTTAGTTATTACAATTAATTACAGCTGGCAGAGAGATGCATATTCACTCCACTTAGCTAGTGAAGACCTCATGCAGTAGCTTTAAAAAACTAACCCTATTAGTGAACCAAATTCTTATCGTATAATCCAACTGCAGGGCAGTAAGATTGACTGTATTTGTTCTGTTTGTACAGCAGTTAGCAGAGTGCAGTCCTGTCCATGACTAGGGCTCCTAGGTGCTACGGTAATACAAATAATAATATGTCAATTTGTAGAAACTTTGATTTCTGTCTCTAGAGTCAAGAGACATGCTATGCAAATGCCACCCATTTGCCACTTTTTTTTAAACCACCATAGTGTTATCTGAATGCTTTCTAGTACACACGTTTAAATACACCTTGGAATCTAGCTTTCTGAAACACCTGATCAGTAACAATATGCATATGAATTAAAGGCCAGATTGTGCCTGGCCCTTAGGAGGATTCAGAGAGTGTGAGGCAGGGAGTTGAAAGAAGCCTTTCCCACCTTGCATGGCCTGGATTAGAGCTAAACTCTTTTGCAGTCTCTCTGCTTGGAGGAACTTAAGGACTGTTCCTCTTGTGGTTCATCTTGTCCACAGGGACACAAAAGGGGTACATGACCCTGCCCTCCTTCCACATCATCTCAGACCAGGCTGGATGCACTTCTAAAACATGGTGCAACCTACAGTCTCCCTTGTATCAAGCAGATCAGAGAGAGAGGGTGGTTCAATGTCTCCCTAAAATCTCTGTGGTGCTCTTACTCAGGCCAGTGGCTAAATGCTACAATTCGGCCTCGGTTGGCTGATTTTTAGCAGTTTAAAAATATTAATTCTAGTTTGCAATGATGGGATTTTTTTTTCTTTACCAGTGTCCCTAACAAATTTACACAACAGTTGGATGTGCTTTTTCTTTTAAACCTGCAGTGTAAACCTGTATGATTAGCTTCATAGGACTGGCACTAAGTTTACATAGAGATTTTCATGTAAATTGAGGACCTCAGGTTTGGAATTCATGAATACATTTATGCGAACACAGAGAGATATAGATGATATATAATCACATTGTAAAGGGACAGAGAAAAAGGATAAGGGAGAAGAGCTGTTGTGATTAAGTAAAAAATGTTGACTCAGGAAGGAAAATAGTTTTCTGAAAAGCCTTGAGTGCACAAATCAGACTAGACACTGGACAGGCCCAACTTGCATTTTAGACAGATGCACCGCATATCCAAGCCGACACTTATGCTGGCAGCATCTTGGGGGTTAATCTTTTTACAAGAATGAACTGTTCTTGAACATGTTTTCTGTGTCTGAGCAGCCAGAGTTCATTTCAAGTGGATACAGGAATCCAGTCAAAATTCTAATTATTTTAAGGACAATATGATTTTTATCTTGTAGTCCTTCAGTGGTGTCAGTGGGAGTGATAAGTGTGAAAGGACTGCTAAACTAGCCCCTAAGGGCTGTAATTATCTGACACTACTGCAGGCTTTTTCAAGAAATCCTTTCACCTGATGGGATTTTTGCATTCAAGTGGAATCAATTCTAGCTAGGATTCTAGGATGAAATTAATCCCTGCCATGACTCCATGGTGGCCCCTGAACTTTACAGAAACATGCTTCTTTTCAACATTGGTAGGCATTTTTCTTTCACTGTTGTTTTTCACTCCTACAAAATGTGCCTCTTATGGTGGCTAGTGAATCAAAATTGTATTGCCACATGTATTGTTAGAGTATACCAGGCCAATGACATAATACAGAATATGTTCTGGGTAAGTCATTTCTTTCCTTTTAATAATCCAGTGCTTTAGAATAACTCTGATGTTTAGTGGTTTATCTAAAATCATCCATTTTAATTTACTCTATTTTATTGTCATTAATTTAGTCTATTTTATTTTGTACTGTGTATCCTTTTCTTTCCCATATGTCTCATGTATAATATTTTAAGATGCCTATGGTAGTGGTATCTACATTTTTAATAACCAGTAACCCAGTCATTTTGCACCTTGTGAGTGAAGTAAATTTTAGCTTGGCATTTAAAAAAGTAACTGTGTGAGTCCTCTCAATTATCACAATGGCACCAAGAAAGGAAGATCTGGAGGCAGACACTCCCTTAGAACTATAGGTAAGAGCAGAATTTTGTTGACATTCTCTTACAATAGGCTAGGTCCTAGGAGAACATCCTGATCTGTTTCTTTGAGCTATATGCTATTGAAGTTTGTTTTGAATTGATTGGTGAACTAGAAAATAGTTCATGTTAGCCTCACATACCTGGCTTATGTACTCAAAAGAAAGGAAGGATACTTGCCTTTGCTGAAATCTCTCAAGTGTGGTGTATGCCAAACCCTCCCCAAACAGCTGCATATGGATAGATATTTCAGAAATGGTGTTTCAGTGGAGGTGTGTAGTGAATACACTTGCCTTGCTCTCTCTTCTCTAGCAGAGAAATTGCATGAAAATAAAGAGATGGATAAGTAATTTTGATTAGAGATATTAAGTCCCAGTCCTGCAGCTGCTTCATGTGCAAAAGTTTATATGAAGTAAGTGGGAGGTTTGGATGTGGAAGGCTTGCAGACTCAGGCCCTAACTGGTTGTGAGGGAATGTTCTCAATCCCACTTCAAGTCTGCAAATGACTGTGTTATGAGGAAGAAAGAATAGCAGCCTTCCAGGTATGAGGGAAAGTCCCAAACCAAGTCATCAGGAGCCTTGTGCTCTGGAACGGGACCATCTGGCGCTGAGAAGCACCAGATCAAGATTTCAAAAGGGAAAACTGGAGCACACTCCGGTAATGGGACTGCTTCTTTGGCACCAAAATCCTAGCTGGTACTGCCAGATCTGGCACCCTCTACTTCAACGACCCGAGTTATGAAAATGACTCCATCAACTATGATTCACTGCTCCACTCTGGAAGACCTTCTACTGCTCCCGGAACTGGAGTCATCTCTCCACTTCAGACCACAATGCCCAGCCCCAGAACTTCAGTCGGTACTATTTTGTTATGATACTCATCCTCATCTACAAGTAGGGGTCAAGCCAGACTGTCTCTGTTACTATCAACAAGTAGAGGCAGATCAACACCATTTCCTCTGGTATTAAGGACTCCCTCTCCATGATCAACTCCTCAGAGTCAGAAAAGGACTACGATGGACACCCGGTCCTGGACTATACCCTGAGGCACTGCTTGCGGGGGTGGAGTTTCCAGCATTTCTAACTACTCCTGTGTGACGGAATATTACCCCTATTTTCATTGGTACCCTTCCTGCTGCAGCCCGGTAGTGAGGGGCTATGAGTTCTTTTAGTGGCAGTATTGGGCCTTGGAAGACCCATGTAATTACCATCCAGTATAACTGCCTTGTCGCACAAGGACCCCAGCATGCCTAGGACTCCTAGGATAGAAGAGAAGCTTCTTCAGCCTTCTGAGGAACCACAACTTCAGTAGCATGGGGAAGAATAGCAACAGGAGCAGGAGGAGTCTGTCACTTCCCTCGGCTCCCATTGGCCGGGAATGGTGAACTGCGGCTACTGGAAGCTGCGGGGAGCCATGCCTGCGGACGGTCAACGTAAACAAACTGTCTTTCGGCCCACCAGCGGATTACTCTGATGGGCCATGGGCCGAAGGTTGCCAACCCCTGGGTTCAACTGTTTCTCTGAAAGATTGCACAGCATCCTTGGCAAATATGATATTGTTATCCTCAGGGAAGATCTAAATGCACAAATTGGTGATGATGATAATATTGGATATGAACACATTATGGTATGAACACATTATGGGCAGACATGGCATCCCAGGACAGACTAACAATGGGGAGAACATTATGTTGACTTCTGCATTGGGGGTATGCTATTTCCACATAAGGAAAGACATAAACTGAAACTGAAATCAAATGATGGCTTCACCCAGAGACAGCTTGATCATTAATAAGTGCTGGAGAAGATCACTGTTCAATGCCAGGGTTTAAATGAGTGCTGCTGTTGGAAGTGACCATCTTGTTATTGGGACAATAAAAATAAAGACGCTAACACCAGGCAATGCAGAAGGTATGCATGATGCTAGAAAGTTGTTAGATCCAGCTGTGAAGGCACATTTTAAGCTGCAACTTAGTGATAGAATCTGAAGATCTAACATCACTGATGGAGAACATAGAAGAACAATGGCAGTTTTTCAAAGAAGCAAGTGTGGATGCAGCCATTACTACAGCGGGGATGAGAAGGTCTAAGAAAGAATGGCTCTAACTAAATAGATGGAGGCTTGTTGAAGAGAAGGAAGAATTAATGAAGAGAATTCAACAAGAATGAGAGCAATAAAAGAGTTATTATGCCACAAGAATATGTAGACAAAGACGAGGAAGTTAAAAGACCGCCCAGAAGAGATAAGTAAGAGAATAAATGGAAGTAAAGCAAGAGAAGCTGAAGAGACATACAAGAGAGGAAAGGAGTACTTGTGGCACCTTAGAGACTAACAAATGTATTTGAGCATAAGCTTTTGTGAGCTTCAGCTCACTTCATGCTGTAACAAGAGTTATCAGGTAAGGTGAGCTATTACCAGCAGGAGAGGAAAAAAACCTTTTGTAGTGATAATCAAGGTGGGCCATTTCCAGCAGTTGACAAGAACAGTGAGGAACAGTAGGAGGGAAAATAAACATGGGAAAATAGTTTTACTTTGTGTAATAACACATCCACTCCCAGTCTTTGAGGGGGCTATTCAGGGATCTCGGGCAAAAATGGGGGATCAGTCCTGCTTTGAGCAGGGGGTTGGACTAGATGACCTGCTGAGGTCCCTTCCAGCCCTGATATTCTATGATTCTATGATTCTTTATTCAAGCCTAATTTAATGGTGTCTAGTTTGCAAATTAATTTCAATTCAGCAGTCTCTTGCTGGAGTCTGTTTTTGAAGTTTTTTTTGTTGTAATATTGTGACTTTTAGGTCTGTAATCGAGTGACCAGAGAGATTGAAGTGTTCTCCGACTGGTTTTTGAATGTTATAATTCTTGACATCTGATTTGTGTCCATTTATTCTTTTACATAGAGACTGTCCGGTTTGACCAATGTACATGGCAGAGGGGCATTGCTGGCACATGATGGCATATATCACATGGTAGATGTACAGGTGAACGAGCTTCTGATAGTGTGGCTGGTGTGATTAGGCCCTATGATAGTGTCCCCTGAATAGATATGTGGACACAGTTGGCAACGGGCTTTGTTGCAAGGATAGGTTCCTGGGTTAGTGGTTCTGTTGTGTGGTGCGTGGTTGCTGGTGAGTATTTGCTTCAGGTTGGGGGTCTGTCTGTAAGCAAGGACTGGCCTGTCTCCCAAGATCTGTGAGAGTGATGGGTCGTCCTTCAGGATAGGTTGTAGATCCTTGATGATGTGCTGGAGAGGTTTTAGTTTGGGGCTGAAGGTGATGGCTAGTGGCGTTCTGTTATTTTCTTTGTTGGGCCTGTCCTGTGGTAGGTAACTTCTGCGTACTCTTCTGGCTCTGTCAATCTGTTTCTTCACTTCAGCAGGTGGGTATTGTAGTTCTAAGAACACTTGATAGAGATCTTGTAGGTGTTTGTCTCTGTCTGAGGGGTTGGAGCAAATGCGGTTGTATCGTAGAGCTTGGCTGTAGACAATGGATCGTGTGGTGTGGTCTGGATGAAAGCTGGAGGCATGTAGGTAAGTATAGCGGTCATTAGGTTTCTGGTATAGGGTGGTGTTTATGTGACCATTGCTTATTAGTACCGTAGTGTCCAGGAAGTGGATCTCTTGTGTGGACTGATCCAGGCTGAGGTTGGTGGTGGGATGGAAATTGTTGAAACCATGGTGGAATTCCTCAAGGGCTTCTTTTCCATGGGTCCAGATGATGAAGATGTCATCAATGTAGCACAAATAGAGTAGGGGCATTAGGGGACAAGAGCTGAGGAAGCGTTGTTTTAAGTCAGCCATAAAAATGTTGGCACACTGTGGGGCCATGCGGGTACCCATAGCAGTGCCGCTGATTTGAAGGTATACAAATCAACTTTAAGAAATGTGCACCAACTGTGTCTCAAGATCTGCCCCACCCCTCTGGTCTTTCCCCTGCCTGTGGAGGCCAACTTTCTCATTATCTGCATGCCTGGGCAGAAATCATAACTGACAGATGGGTACTAGAGGTTATTTCTTTGGGGTACACCATCCAGTTCTCTTCCTTCCCTAACCCCCTTTCCCATCTTCTTTTGGGGACCCATCTCATGAGAGCATCCTCCTGCAGGAGGTAGAATGACTCCTCGAACTGGGGGCAGTAGATCTGGTACCTCTACCTCAAGAGGAAATGAGTTCTACTCAAAGTACTTCTTCGTCCCCAAGAAGACAGGGGATAGAGACCCATTCTGGACTGCAGGGAACTGAACAAGTTCATCTGCTACCTAAAGTTCAGAATGGTAATCCTGTACTCCAATATCTCATTACTAGTTTCAGACAACTCATTCACAGTCCTCGATCTCAAAGTGGCCTGCTTTCACATAGACATTCATCTGGCACACAGGAGATTCCTGAGATTTGTGGCTGGTCAACTGCACTGCCAATATAGAGCTCTTTCCTTTGGGCTCTCAATGGCTCCAAGAGTATTTTCCAATGTACTGTCAGTGGTACCTGCTGCAAGTGGTACCCTGTCAGCAAGGAAGTTTACCCTTCCTTAGATGACTGACTTCTGAAGGGATGATCTTGCCAGGAAATGGTGGGAGGCAAGCACAATGCTTCTGTTCAAGAGTTTAGGCCTCCAGGTGAACCTGAAGAAGTCCACCCAGGAACCCTCACAATCCATAGAATTCATTAGGGCAAGGTTTTTTACAGCCTGAGGACAGCTTCCTCTCTATCACTGGACTCACTCAGTGAATACATTTGAGCCCCAGAATGTCCATATGATCCTGCCTGGTGCTGTTGAACCATATGGCCATAAATACTTATGTGACCCATTGTTGTGATACCCTCTGAGACCTTTTCCACTCGGTTTATCCGGAACACCTCACACAGTTCTGGGAGAACACTTTGTCCAGTTCTCTGGTATCCAAGAAATCAGCTGAACTCTGTACTCATCATTAATGGCATACAATCAAACTACACTTGAGTTGACTGGCAGAGAGGGTGAGTCTAGGACATACCACACATACAATGTACATAATCATGAATCAGCTTATTTACACACTTGCACTTAATACTATTGGTTAATACCTCATAGCACATGCTTTATGATTGGTCTACTAATTTTTATAGCCCATTCCCATCTAGATCATGAGCTTTTCATACGCTGCACTACGTGCTAGGCCATACCTATAAGCTATCACACATTGCTTACTATCCTGATCCATCTCTTTTCTACTAGCTACATCTTTTACATATTGAGAAGGCTACTGTAATTCATGCTTTGTTTCACGCCTTGCTTTGAATAGACCTACATTCATTTGTGAGGCTTTACCTCAAATGTGCCTGCAACCAGGCTTGTAGACTTTGGGCAAGTGCAGTCTCTACCTGCTAGTCACAGTTCCCCAAAGAAGCTTAGCCTCCCTTACTCAGTGGGGGTACCATTCAAACACCCCACTTCCAACAAAGACTGTGACCACACATGGAGAGACAGGGGAAGTGGTCCCCTCACAAGATTATGCTTCACATCAATCTGTTAGAGCTGAGAGCAGTCAGATTAGCCTGCGAGCAATTCCTCCCTTACATCTGCAACCAGTCAATTCAGGTGTTGTTAGACATCATGATGGCAGTTTATTATATTAACAAACAAGGAGGAGCACGGGCTTCATTAGCTCTGCATGGAGGTCATCACCCTCTGGTACATTCCCATGCTGATTACACTAACCAGTATCCACATGCCAGGTATCCACAACACTCTGGTGGATTCTCTGATCAGACTCTTCTTCACAGAACACGAGTGGGAGTTGCACAACCTGATTGTCTGTGAGGTGTTTGGGGTGTGGGGTCTCCCATACATGGATTTCTTTGTGTCCCATGTGAACAACAACTGCAAGGAGTTTTGCTCCAGAGGGGCTGCAGGCCAGGGTCTTTAGGTGACATGTTTCTCATACAATGTTTGGGAGCCTTGTGGTACACATCCCACCCCCATTCTCCTCTTAACTCAAGAGTTGAGGAAAAACAGACAGGACAACTAGCAAGTCATCCTTTCCTATGAGGGGCGGCATAGCTCAGTGGTTTGCGCATTGGCCTGCTAAACCCAGGGTTGTGAGTTCAATCCTTGAGGGGGCCATTTAGGGATCTGGGGCAAAAATTGGGGATTGGTCTTGCTTTGAGCAGGAGGTTGGATTAGATGACCTCCTGAGGTCCCTTCCAACCCTGATATTCTATGATTCTATGATCCTTATAGCATCAGTGTGGGCCTGACAATTCTGGTACCCAATGCTTCTGCAACTATCTACCCAATCTCGTCTCCTCCTTCCTCTGATACATCTGATACTAATCTAGGACAAAGGATGGACTTGCCATCCCAAACCAGTCACGTTTCATCTTAGATCGTGGTATTTGGATGGATGTCAGAGTTAGAGAGGGCCTGTTTGTCTGATGTCTGGGCCATCCTGAGCAGCAGTAGGAAGGATTCTGCCAGCAAATGTTATTAAGTAAAGTAGAAAAAGACTTATGTTTTGGTGTAACCAACCAGGAATTTCCCCTTTACAAGCTAAGATCCCAGACATACTGAAGTACCTCTTATCCTTAAGGGTTATCTGACAGCTTCCTCAGAGAATACCGGTTGGCAATGAGCCCATGTCATCCTCCTGCAGATGCCTACTCTGTGTTCTCCCATCCAGTTACTGCCCACTTCCTGAAGGGTTTGATTTGCGTCTTCCTTCTTGTGGCAACACTGGTATTACCCTGGGGATTGCATCTTTTTAAATCACCCTCACCAAGACCCTGCAATCCTGTTCCCTGTTACATATATCTATGAAGGGAGCATTTCTGGTTTTATCGTGTAAGCCAGAAGAGTCAGGGAGAATGGGGTGCTCCTGGCTGACTTCCTCCATAGAGTGTTCCACAAGGTTAAGGTGAATTCATCCTGAGTTTGTCCCTAAGGTGATGTCAGATTTTCACATCAACCAAACTATCCATCTCCTTCTGTTTTTCCCTAAACCCCACTTTGGCAGAAAAGAGGTGGTATGGAATTCACTGGACATGCCTAGGGCTCTTGCTTTTTACCTTCACGGAATGAAACCTTTCTAAATGTCCCCTAAACTCGTCTCGTCCACAGAACATATATGTGACAGACGTGGCAATTTCCTGCAATATCCTTGAAAAAAATGTATTGAATGAAGTTTAAGTATCTTTGGAGTTCATTGTATTAAATGCATAGTTTTTTTACTATTGTGGGCTGGGATTGTATGCAACTTCTCTATAGGGGAGAGATGTGGTGTGAACTTCAAAGGACTGAACAACTTGCCAGACAAGAATGAACTTTTAGGACAAACAGGTCCAAGTGTTTGCTTGGGTAATCTCTACGGCAGAGGTTCTCAAACTGGGGGTCGTGACTCCTGAGGGTCTCACAAGGTTATTACATGAGGGATCACGAGCTTTCAGCCTCCACCCCCAAACCCCGCTTCACCTCCAGCATTTGTAATAGTGTTAAATATAATAAAGCATTTTTAATTTATAAGGGGGGGTCACACTCAGAGGCTTGCTGTGTGAAAAGGGTCACCAATACAAAAGTTTGAGAACCACTGCTCTATGGAGAGGCAAATGCAAATTTCCCACTTCTAGTTATGCAAAACCCCAACCTTTTGAAACTCTGCTCTGAGGAGAGGAGCATTGTCCTTTGATTACCTGTTCACAGAATCTGAAGTTCGAGGGCCCAAGCTATATACAGTAATGGAAAGACTGAACTATTCATGATGGTTATGGTTCTGAATCTGAGACAATTACAAACTTGTAACCACTGGGAAGACCCAGTGGTGGGTTTTGAAGGACTGACATCTACCAGAGCCCAAAGTTGGAGTTGGGGTGACCTCTGGTAAGCTTTTTAGTCTGCATGTAGGTTCTTTTATGGTTTGTAATGTTTTCTCTGCAACATTTTCACCTTAAGGATAAATGTGCTTGCTTATAAAGAGCTGTGTGGTAACCTGTGACTGCTGGTAATTACAGATGTTTATAGCTTTCAAAGAGAAAGCAAAGCACAGAAGTTGCTGGCTTGCTGGGGATATCACAGTTAGGCAGAGAACTGTGCAGCCTGGAAAAACCCTGATCAGGAGCAGGAGAGAGATGGGTCTCTGCCCAAGAGAGGTTATGGTGGAGGAGCCAGGAGCCTAGAGTGAGTGCCCTCGGTGGACAATGGAGAAGGAAGACAAGTGCAGATACCCTGAATTGTGACAGTGTGAAAGGCGAGGCCATCTTCTCCCAGAGACAGTCAAAATGGATTCCAGGATGAATCCTACTTTGCTATGAGATGAATGATATCTCACTTGAGGATGGCATAAGAACTCATTCAACTAGAGTTCAGGCCAGGCGCAGGAAGTTATATGGGCCCATGGTGCCCAGGCTCCAGCAAATTCAGGGCCCAGGGGACCTGGCTCCACTAATGTTTGGGGCCGGGTCTCTCCCCGACCCTGCCTGCCACCCCCGTGCGCCTCCCCCAGAGTATCCCACCTGCCACCCTCGCACACCTCCCCTGAGCATCCCCGCCTGCCCTGTACAGTGGGCGGCTGCCCCCTGCAGCTCCACGCTGCACTCCTTTGCTGGCTGCTGCTGGCTACAAGAGAGCGGCACCGGGGGCAGGTTGAGGCAGCTGCTGCACCTGTGGAGGGAGGAGGGGAAGAGATGCATAGCAGCCCCCTCCCCCCGGCAGGTGACTTGGGTGGGGGGACTTATCCTGGCTGGCCTCCTGAGCAGCAGCCTGGGGGGCCTTGGGTCAGCGTCATGCTGGGGGGGGGTGGGTGGGGAGGGGTCTCCCTCTTCCCCCAGAGCTTGCTGCTGCTGGGGGGGAGAGGGCTGGGGGGAGTCCTCCTCTCTGGCTCCCCGCCCCAGCCCTGGAGCAGCCTGCCTTCTGCACCCCAATCTCCTCATCCCTGGCCCCACCCTGCACACACTCCCACACCCCAACCCCTCTCTCCCATCCCAGAGCCCACACACAACACCCAAACCCCCTTCCAGAGCCCGCACCCAGCATCCCAACCGCTCCCGCACCCCCTTCTGCGCCCCAACCCCCTGTCCCAGCCCAGAGCCCGCATCCAGCCCCCAAACTCTCTCCCAGAGCCCGCACCCCTCCTGCACCCAAACTCTCTCCCAGAGCCCGCACCCCTCCTGCACCCAAACTCTCTCCCAGAGCCTACACTCCAAACCCCCTCCTGCACCCAAACTCCTTCCCAGAGCCTGCACCCCCTCCTGCACCCCTGCCCCAGCCCAGAGCCCGCACCCCTCCCGCACCCAAACTCCCTTCCAGAGCCTTAGGCAGGTGGGTGTGGGGGGGACTTGGACCCGTTCTGGGCACCACCAAAAATTATACAAACCTGCCACCCCTGGTTCAGGCAGCTTTGGTAGCTTCCCTTAGAGACATTCCTATTGCTGCTCCACAGATGTCAGCAGCTTGGAATTCTGCTCACACTTTTGCTGAATGCGATGCACTGATGCAAGCAGCTGCTTCTGGAGCCTCTCTGGGCAGGATAGTGCTTCAATCTGTTGTATCATAGTATTCCAGCGCCCCTGCTTCCTGATAAAGACAATGTTTGTGATTCACCTGAAATGCACTATATAGAGAGACAATTGCTTGAGCAAGAAGGAGGAGGAGTTACCTGATAGTAACTTGAGTTCTGGATGTGTTGTTCCTATGTGTAGTGTACTATCCACCCTCCTTCCCTACTGTCTGGTTTCCCCTTACTGGGAACTACTGATTGAGAAGGTTGCCCCCTTTATTTCCCTCAGTGCAGAGTACAAGCAGAGTGGAAGCACATGCTTGGACCACATGGACACTGCTAGGGAAAAATCTCCAGTTGTGAGCACATAAAATACGTGCAACCTGAAGTGCCCTGTACATAGGGACAACACATCACAAAGAACACAAGTTACTACATGGTGGGTAACCCCTTTTTACATTTCTTTGTGTTTGATGGGTTCTTTATTGCTGTATTGTTGGTGATCACAGTGCTGCCCATTGTAGGTAGCATTATGTTTTCTTTGACTATTTCTGACATTTTATATCACAATACTGAAATGTGGAAAAAATGGGCACTATATAAATTAATAAAATAGAACATTGTGAAACAGCAAATTGTTGTTATACACTAAAGAGCTAAGAAAATACAAATAATAAGGTGTATAATAAAGTTTTAATGCTCTTATTGATTAAGTACATTTTCTTTTATAGTATTGAATACTTCTGTCTCCTCAGGGTGTACATAACTTTAAAAAACACACACAGCTCTTCATAGAATCATAGATGATAGGCTGGAAAAGACCTCCTGGATCATCTAATCCAAACAGTTTTGCCTGGAGTATGATTTTAATTTACTTTGTTTCTCCTGATGTATAATCTGTTTTTAAATACTTCTAGTGATCTCTCTCAATTTTTCCAGAGGCAAATTATTTATTTAATCATCTGTTGAAGTTGGGCCCCTAACCACTTCATACATAAAGAAGAAAAAATCTTAAGACATACAGGGGAAAAAAAAGACTTAAATTTAGTAAAGATCTCATTCGTGAAAGCTTTAAACCCCTCAAGTCATAGCTGTGCAGACTTGAAGAAGAGCTCTCAGGGAGCCTTTTTTTTATGTGAATATTTCACTGGAGATAACAGATCTCACTCAAACAAAAAATAAATCTGGCTGCAATGGAAAAACGATTCCATTGTCTTGTTTTAATTTAGACAGCAATCAACTGTGTTTTGAAGTTTAATTTCCTATGTATATGAATTAAATTAGTGTCCTAGAAAAAAGGCATCTGGATAATCAGGAAAGTGAAAATGCAAGTAAATCTGCTTAATTTTTATCAATTCTTTCAGTATGAAAAATGCTTCCCATGGCATCCTTTGTATAAATTTAGGTTTGATTAGAAGGGTATCTGTTGTTAATACTACATAGAAAATATATGGATATCTGGGATCACAAAAACCTAATTTTCCAATAAAATTATTTGCTCTTCTTAACCATAATAGATAATACAGTTCAGTAGCAGAGTTACTTGGTAGCTACACCCAAAATAAAGCATAAGAATAACTGCACTGGACTCATATCATTGTAGGCTTTGGCCAGTTATGAGGTAGATATATTTTTTGTCAGCCTGTCAGGTAGGATTCATGAATCTCTGGAAGAAGTTAGTGGCCTAAATAAAAAAACAACACAAAACTATTATAACCTAATTAAGAATCAGAAATTCACATGTGCTAGCTGTCTGGTTCAACATTGTTTCAGGGAAATAAAGAAGAGAAACTTCCTGTCTCATCTTGTGAATTTTTCTTTTTAAAGCCAAGGGTTTTTTTTCTTATGTGCAACTAGTTTCAAAGATCAGCTTCAAAAAAAGACCTTTAAAATTTTTTTATACTTATCCACAACCATTTATGATGAAATTTCAGGATATTTCTCATGAAAACCTTTAGAAAGTATGTAATTTATAGGCAGCACATGTAGTGATGCCTTTAATTCAGGTTACCTGACGCTTTCCATGTTTATAGTTGCTTGTAACTTTGCCAGACTAACCATTTGGACTGAAATTTTCCATGCCAGGTGAAATCTATACTGGGATACTGCATCCAGTTCTGGTGCCTACATTGTAAAAGATGTTGAAAAATTGGAGATGGTGCAGAAAAGAGCCTGAAAAATGTTTGAGGGTTGGAGCAAATGCCTTGCGATGAGAGGCTAAAGAGCTCAGTCTGTTTAGTCTATTAAAAAGAGGCTTCAGAACAGGAGCATAAATGTTTTTGGCCTCCCCGGCCCCAGGCGGCTGAGCCAAAAAAAAAAAAAAAGGCCAGCCAATCACAGCAGCAGTTCAGTGCCCCCTGGAAGTTGGTACTTAGGGTGACAGCTGTGCTCATCCGCTCTAGAACCGGCTGTGACTGAGAGATGCTTTGATTACAGTGGATAATACTTCCATGGAGAGAAAACGCTGACTACTAAAGGGATCTTTAATCTAGCAGAGAAAGGCATAACAGGTACCAACGGCCTTAACGCAGAAGCTAGACAAATTCAAATTAGAAGATAGGCAAAAAATTTTATCTGTGAGGGTGATTGTTCAAATAATCAATCTACCAAAAGATATGCTGGATTCTTCCGCTCTTGATGTCTTCTTATCAAGAGTGGATGCTTTTCTGGAAGATACGCTTTAGTCTCAAACACAAGTGCTTGGGCTCAAAACAGGGATAACTGAGTGACATTTTTATGGCCTGTGTTACATAGGAGATCAGAGTAGATCCAATGGTCCCTTCTGGCCACAAAATCTATAAATATGTGTCTGCTTCAGGCTGTTTTTGTTTTTTGTTTTTTTTAAGTTTTATCCAAAAAATGTCATCTGTTTCTCAGAATGAGACTAGGGAAAAGCATGTTGTTTTGACTATGTTTAAAAAAATTCGTACGGTTGTTTCATTGAGAGGTTCTAGCATCTCCATTCTTTAGAGCAAGGACTTGAACTTGGATAAGAGTGTTGCCCTGCTGTCAGGGATATGTCTTTTGCTGTTCCTGTGAAAATTCACCCAAATTTGACCTAATTATGAGCCTCTGAAAATCTCAGTTCACACAAGCTCTTTAGAATTTTTAGAATTTCAGTGAAATTCTCTGAAGATTTCATCTGGGCTGAGTATGCCCCATCCCCAGGCTTCAGAGGCTGACCAGGACTATCCATGCAATTGCTCCTTCTGGAAGCCACTGTGGCACTGGGTACAGGAACTGAGAGCAGAGAGACTCTCTCTCCTGTGCTTTCAGTCCCTTACCGGCTAGTGCCTAAACAGCATGGAGGAGAAGGCAGCCTGATGGAAGGGCAGGTTATGAGAAGCCAGCCTGGTTAGAGAGGGGGGCAGCAGGCAAATAGCTGGACAAGATCAGGATGAGGAGCCAGGGAGGGGGTGGAAAGGCAGTTACTGGGATGTGGACCTGATGAGGGAGTGGAACTGGGGAGACATGGAGCAAAGGAGGATGAGGGTGGGAAAATAGTATGTGATCATGTAATTAAAGATGTTTGTGGTGTATACACACAAGGAAGTGGAAGTAAAGTTGCACAGACAGCTTTAATTCTAGCATTTCTGAATTTACGAGTGCTTGATTTTGCAAGCTTAACATACCTGTAATATAATTTTGATATGTCATAATGCATATATTGACTTTGTGTGTCAAAGAACACTGATTTCTTGCCCCTCAAAGTGAACATTACTTGGCTTGGCTTGTAAGCCAATATCTTCTTAGTAGTCCCATTTGCTATATTGTTTTATTATCTATTTGATATTTTGTAGCACCTCCCCACACCCTGGGGAGGAATGATGTCTAATTGTACTAGATTCTTTACAGACACAGAGATTGGCCCGGCCCTGAAATGCTCACACTGTAAAAAGATAAACATTATCCCAAGGGTGGGGTAGAGAGAGACAATCAGTGAATATTTTATTACAAGAATATAAAAAAGTAAAAATAAATATTTCTTTAAAATCATCCAAGAGGGCAAGACACGTCTTGCATGTATATCAGAAACATATTCAAGGCAGTCATCTTTAGAAATGCACAATTCCAGTGTCCCATACGATACTGTTAACAAAAGATTTAGACTGCAATTGGTTAACAAATGATTAAAAGATTCAGGCATCTGTGAAGAAAGCAAAAAAGGAGAAATGGGGAGCGAGAAATTGAATGGCTCTGAAATTAAACCATAGCAAACACAATGGGTCTCTCGGGGGTTTTATCTGATAAAAATGTTACTAGAATCATTGGAAAGTCTGCCTTTACCAGTGTGATGATATTGGAAAGAGCAGATGTGGAGAGCATTTTAACAATAAGAAAAAAAGCTGACCTGTGTATCCAGGTGGGTCACTGCCTGCAGCAACATTTTGATCCTAGTGCATTATAGGCTAGTGCCTTATAATGCACTGGTACAGGCTTACGTACTTTCCTGAGCTCAAGTCCATCCCTACATAGGACTGCTATTAAGCGTATGCTTTAAACCCCAATGAATTTGTAGGACTTAAGCACACACCTAGGTAGTTCCCTGAGTAGGGTTGCTTTCCTGAATTGGGGCCTACAAGAATAGAATAATCAATATGATTCAGGAAGAAGAAAGAACTTGTGTTTTTTTGGTGGGATTCACTTTTCTGCTAACACTAATCGTGTGCTTTACAGGGTGGTCCGGGTGTCAGAGGCCCAAAGGGACATCATGGTGATCAAGGTCCAAAGGTAATCTGCCACCACTAAACCGTTGTAACATGCTCCCTTTTTTTGGCGTTTGTCTGTTTGTGTCTAAATCTAGAGTTTTTTCTTTTTTTTGAATGAGCTTAAATCTAGAATGGTTTCAGAGTAGCAGCCATGTTAGTCTGTATTCGCAAAAAGAAAAGGAGGACTTGTGGCACCTTAGAGACTAACCAGTTTATTTGAGCATAAGCTTTCATGGGCTACAGCTCACTTCTCTGATGTTCTTGAGGAAAGGGTGTAGCCAGATGCCATTGGTGCTTGTTGGGTGAACAGCGTCCAGGTCTCCTGGATCACACTGGCTACACATCATGTTTGTTTCTGGGTCAGGGGCAGTAAAATGCATAGTGCTGCTGCTGTCAGCATATATTTGTGGCTTTTTGCATGCCTAAAGGAATCAGGCCTTTGTAAATAGGAGCCTTATTGTCCTGTCAGCACGTTAACTCATATTTTAGGTGCTGTTGAATCTATTGGTATTTAATTCTGCACACAGACACTTCCTTCTTATGTACAGTAGGAGTTAAACTTGTGGCCTTTATGTTTTCCCTTTTGGTGTCATAGGGCCTAGATGGACCTCGTGGTGAAGTTGGTGCTCCAGGACCCCAAGGCCATCCAGGACCCCAAGGGCCAAGTGGACTTTCTATTCAAGGGCTTCCAGTAAGTCCTAAATGAACAACTGTGGTCTTACTTTTGTCACAGGAGTTTGCCAGAACCCGTACATTAGGTTGTACCAAAAGGTTAGATAAAACTAGAGCTAGGACTGAGATACAAAGTCCAGATCCAGATCTGAAATTCACCAAAATCTGAGGTGTCTGGATCATGGATTTGGGTTTAACCTGCGATTGGCATAGGAGCCAGCTCCAACAGTCAGATATGTATTGGGATCCGAAGTTCACTAAACCTTGAGACAGTTTGGACCACAGGTGTTTGGGTCAGACCCAAATCTAGATAAAAGTTTTTAAAAATGCTGCGAGCTGGAGTGTGTGGCAGGAACACTTAGAACATAGTATTTTTTTGGTTGTTTGATTTTTTGTGACTTTGTGCAGTCCCTAGTGGAGAGATGTTCACATACCAAAACCACCTCAATCACCTAAATTAACTGGCACGAACTGGTACACTTGTTGGCAGCCTCATCGGAGAGGCCAGGGAGTGAATTGATAGGCATAGAGCCAGAAATACTATTTTAGGGCTGGTTTCTCAATACCAATGTTGAGACACATCAGCAGTGCAAAAAACCTACACTTCCAATGCCCATGCTGTCTTATAAATAGGCTTGGAAGGATTAGATTTTTATCAGTAAATATCAGTAAATGCTGCTGCACACACACAAACTGATGAAAAAATGTTTCCATCCATAATAACTGAAATTTACAGGCTGACAAAGTAAGAAAAATGCTGCTGGAGAACTCATTAGAGTTTGATTTAAGGATATTTACTGCCTACATTTTGACTTGGGATGTTGGCAATTTGTGTTTTAATGGTTATAAAAGATTTAACTTTTTGAATTTCAGCATTGACTGTCATTAGATGATGATGATTGTCTGACCTCCCCATTGTCTGGCCCTCTGATAATTTCCTGCGACTATGTTAATTGATAAAAATTGAAAAAAAGCAACTTAAAACCCATAATTTTTGTGCAACTGTGAAAATGTAAATAGCAAAAAAATGCTTAAAATTAAACATCAATATTATCTGTTAAAATTATAAAAACATTGAATTCTGCACATCTACTTATAAAAATAGATAATATATAATAATGTATTAAAATATACAATAATAAATCTCGTGTGGATGGATATACACAGGCCTTAAGGACTATCAACCCAGCACCTTTTCCTTGTAGAAAAATCTAAACAAATTTAATAGAGTACAGTATTCTTTCTACAGAATTTTTTAACCAACCTATCGGATTCAAAACAGTAATATAATTAAACAGGTTTCAATAGAAATTATTCTTAACACCTTGTCATGGGCTGTACAAACCCCACACTGGAAGGGAAGGGACTACAGAATTGCTTTGGGCCCAGATGTTTCTCCCCGCTGCACCTGTAAAGCTTGCACAGGCTAGATGAGGAGCTTACAGGGGAGCAGAGTAGCTCAGTAGCTTGCAGACAGCTGAGGTGGGCTCTGATCTCCTGGGAAAGAGCACTGCAGGAGCCTGAAAGCTGGCTGTAATGACCTTGCCAAGCCAGCAAAGGAGGGATTTGTGACTCAGTGAAGATTAGAGACCCATTGGAGAGGGTCAGCCCAGGTTCCCCTACCTGCCCCTAAGGAGGGGCCAGCTCTAGAAGCCTCTCTCTGGAATGGGGAATCTAGCTGAGGGAGATCCCTGAAGATAGAAGGTCTGAACCATGAGGCCCCAAGTTAAGGGGAAGCCAATCCCTTGCCTAATCCAGAAATCTACCCTGTTATTGGACCCTCTACATATACCCTGAAAGGGTTGAACTTGAATGTGTGACCTGGCCAGAGGGCTGAGTTACTGAAGGGGCAGATCTTTGCAGAGCCAGAGTGGCCATAAAAAGGGGAGTGCCATAAAAAGAAAAAAGCCTGCCACAGCCCTGCCTGACCACTTGGTGGCATTGGGAATGAGTGTTCCCTTTCACAGACTTATATTTACTCCTGGGGGAATTCTGCACCACTGCGCGCACACATATTTCACGTGCCGCACAGTTTTGGGTTTTTTTGCAGAAAATAGCTTCTGCTGAAAAGTTGTTGCAGTTCCACCTTTAGCTCACCAGAGGGTGCTATGGTGCTAGAACAGAGCAGCTGCTCCTGGCAAACACCAGCCATGATAGGGAAAGAGAAAGAACCTGCCTTCTTCACAGCGCCTTTTGGGCCAGGTCAGGAGATAGGGGATATGGGGAGACAGACAGCGTGGGGCTGCTGGGGGATCAGATAGGGGCTCATAGGTGAAGCCAGACTGGGACAGGGGCTGAATGGGAGTGGAGGCACAGGGTCACATGGGCGGAGGGGTTGCAGAGCTATGGGGGAAGAGGGATGGCTGAGTGGGGGCACAAAGACACATGAGGCCAGAGGGCGCAGAGACACATGAAGATGAGGGGAGAGGGCTGGCTGAGAGGGTGCAGGGCCATGGGGGGTGCAGAGTGACAGGGGGAAGGGAGATGGCTGAGTGGGGGCACAGAGACACATGGGGATGGGGTGCAGGGACACATGGAGATGAAGGGTGGGGGCTGGTTGAGGGGGTACAGGAACACATGGGGATGTGGGAGGGATGTAGGGCCACATGGGGGGTGGCTGAGTGGGGGCACAGAGCCACATGAGGACAGGGGAGGGGTGCACGGACACATGGGGATGGGGGGAGTGGGTGTCTGAGTGGGGGTGCAGGGACACATGTAGATGGGGGTGCAAGGACACCTGGGGGTACAGGGACACCTGGGGACAGGAGCAGATGTGCCTGACTGAATAGGAGAGGCTAGGGGTCAGCCAAGGTCTCCATGGGGGATGCTCCCTAACAATCCCTCCCTGCCCCCCAAAATAACCTGTTCCATACTTTTCCTACCCATACCCAACAACCCTTCAAGTTCATACCCAGGCTTCTTCCCAGCAATTACTTCCCTCTCCCTCAGCTCCTCCATTATCCCTGACTCCCCCAAGCCTTTGCACTTCTTCTCAGGAGTGTGGAGTGCAGGAAATATGGTTCTGTACTGTAGTTTAAATGAATTATTGCTCAGAATTCTGTATTAATATGCCTAAGTAAGGAATCTATTTGTCAAAAAACATTTCCTGAATTTTTTTTTTTTGGTCTGTGTTGTTACAGACATACTTGCTGACTGGTATTTTGAAATAAATTACCAAAATAATTGAAACTGGTGTGATTATATTGTGTTATTTTGACAAAATATGCAGAATTTTAAAATGTTTCCAGAATTTCTAATTTTTTGGCACAGAATTCTCCCAGGAGTATTATATATCCTTGATTATTTTAGCAGAGAATATAATAAAGAATATATGGGCTGTAAGAATAATTTCCAATCCTTTCTATAGCATTTAATAGAGAATTATATTCCTGCTGTGGAATTTTATTGACTGGTTAAAAACATCCTATAGAAAGGATATTCTTTGTAATTAATCATGTATATTCTATAGAAACCTGTTTAATTTCTATAGAACTCTGTTGATTTAATCTCTATAGGACATTTCCCTGAGTGTCAAAGAGAAGCAGATTCACTCACAGGGAAAAGAATGTGTTTCCACTAGGGCTCTCGATTAATCGCAGTTAAGTCAAAAAAATTAATTGCAATTAATCACGTTTTTAGTCGCACTGTTCAAAAATAGAATACCAATTGAAATTTATTAAATATTTTTGGAAGTTTGTCTACATTTTCAAATATATTGATTTCAATTACAACACAGAATACAAAGTGTACAGTCCTCACTTTATCTTATATTTATTACAAATATTTACACTGTAAAAATGATAAAAGAAATAGTATTTTTCAATTCACCTCATACAAGTACCATAATGCAATCTCGTTATCATGATAGTGCAACTTACAAATGTAGATTTTTTTTGTTACATAACTGCATTCAAAAAACCTATGTAAAATTATCTAGCGCCTACAAGTCCAATCAGTCCTACTTCTTGTTTGGCCAATTGCTAACACAAACAAGTTTGTTTACATTTATGGGAGATAATGCTGCCAGCTTCTTATTTACAATGTCACCTGAAAGTTAGAACAGGCATTCATATGACATGTTTGTAGCCGGCATTGCAAGGTATTTACATGCCAGATATGCTAAACATTTGTATGCCCCTTCATGCTTCGGCCACCATTCCAGAGGACATGCTTCCATGCTGATGACACTCATTAAAAATATAATGCGTTAATTAAATTTTGACTAAGTTCCTTGTGGGGAGAATAGTATGTCTCCTGCTCTATTTTACCCGCATTCTGCCATATATTTCATGTTATAGTAGTCTTGAATGATGACCCAGCACATGTTGTTCATTTTAAGAACACTTTCACTGCAGATTTGACAAAATGCAAAGAAGGTACCGATGTGAGATTTCTAAAGATAGCTGCAGCACTTGACCCAAGGTTTAAGAATCTGAAGTGCCTTCCAAAATCTGAGAGGGACAAGCTGTGGAGCATGCTTTCAGAAGTCTTAAAAGAGCAATACTCTGATGTGGAAACTACAGAACCCGAACCACTAAGAAAGAAAATCAACCTTCTGTTGGTGGCATCTGACTCAGATGTTGAGTAAACATGCATTGGTCTGCACTGCTTTGGATCATTATCAAGCAGAACTCGTCATCAGCATGGACATATGTCCTCTGGAATGATGGTTGAAGCATGAAGGGACATATGAATCTTTAGCACATCCGGCATGTAAATAGCTTGTGATGCCGGCTACAACAATGCCATGCAAATGCCTGTTCTCACTTTTAGGTGACATAAACTAGAAGTGGGCAGCATTATCTCCAGCAAATGTAAACAAATTTGTTTGTCTGAGTGATTGGCTGAACAAGAAATAGTGGACTTGTAGCCTCTCAAGTTTTACATTTTTATTTTTGAATACAGTTATTTTTTGTACATAATTCTACATTTGTAAATTCAACTTTCATGATAAAGAGATTGCACTACAGTATTTGAATGAGGTGAATTGAAAAATACTATTTTTTTTTGTTTTTTTACAACACAAATATATGTAATAAAAATAAAGTGATCCCTGTACTCTTTGTGTTCTGCGTTGTAGTGGAAATCAATATATTTGAAAATGTAGAAAACATCCAAAAATATTTAAATAAATGGCATTCTATTATTGCTTAACAGTGCAATTAATCGTGCAATGAATCGTGATTAATTTTTTTAGTCACGTGATTAATCGTGATTAATTTTTTTAATGGTTTGACAGCCCTAGTTTCCATTTTGTTAAAGGTTTTGTTAAACAATAATTTGACAGTCATTTTTGAATCAGAGTTTCCTTTTCTTTATTTTCCATATCTCTAAAGATTTAATTTACATTTTTGCAAACCAGTACTACAGATACAATTTTTGGATATTCTTTAATAGGAAAAATGAATCTGTAGTTAATTTTTTTCACATTGTTTTGAAAAGAACAATTGAAAATAGGAGGCGTCCAGCAATTTATCTGTTTAACTATGTGTGATTATTGATCTCCAGGGAACACCAGGTGAAAAAGGAGAGAAGGGTGATCGTGGTCTCCCTGGCCAGCAGGTATTCCCTATATTATTGCTTTAATGTAGCATTTAGTAGACCTATCTGAATGTGGAATTGCCATCCTTGTGTTGGGCAGAGCAGATATTAAAAGATATTGAGGGGCACTGTGGTACAGCTGAATCTGCAAGGGATTTAGAATCAGTAACCTCTGAGATCTGATTGTGGCGCTGTCACTGATTGGTTGTGTGCCCGTGGGCAAATCACTTAGGGCCTGACTTTGAAGAGCCAGCCTCTCTTTTTGTACCCACAAGTAATCTGAGGTGCAATTTTATGAGAGCAACTGTGAGCAAGCTATCTGACTACCTGATTTGCAGAACTCTGGTAGGTGGATATCTACATATCCCCATGGGAACCTGTAATAGAATCATAGAAGATTAGGGTTGGAAGGGACCTCAGGAGGTCATCTAGTCCAACCCCCTGCTCAAAGCAGGACCAACCCCAACTTAATCATCCCAGCCAGGGCTTTGTCAAGCTGGGCCTTAAAAACCTTACTCCTATGCTCTTAAAGATGTATGCATCTGTACCTTCCCTGACCAGTCCATGTTGAAATTGATGGAGCATGCCCAGTGACCCATCAACACTTGCATAACCATAGAAAAAGTAGTCCTCTCTCGATGTACCCTGTTGCAAGGGGGACTGATGCCAAAATAGGAATATGCATGCTGTCTATCACCCCACCACTGTTCAGGAACCCCATTGCTGCAAATCCATCCACTCTATCCTGCACGCTGCTGACCGCCACAGTCCTGCATATTGCAGTTGTTATGATTACTAAGGGAGGCTCTTTTAATTGCCATTTACAAATCAGGCACTCAATTTTTCTCGACTTCCGTATGAGGCGAGATGAATAAGACTGGGACTTTTCAGTTTGGAAAAGAGACGACTAAAGGGGGGATATGACTGAGGTCTATAAAATCATGACCAGTGTGGAGAAAGTAAATAAGGAAGTGTTATTTACTCCTTCTCATAACACAAGAACTAGGGATCACCAAATGAAATTAATAGGCAGCAGGTTTAAAACAAACAAAAGGAAGTATTTCTTCACACAATGCACAGTAAACCTGTGGAACTCCTTGCCGGAGGATGTTGTGAAGGCCAAGACTATAACAGGGCTCAAAAAAGAGTTAGATAAATTCATGGAGGATAGGTCCATCAATGGCTATTAGCCAGGATGGGCAGGGATGGTGTCCCTAGCCTCTGTTTGCCAGAAGCTGGGAATGGATCACTTGGTGATTATCTGTTCTGTCAGTTCCCTCTAGGACATGTGGCATTGGCCACTGTCAGAAGACAGGATACCGGGCTAGATGGGCCCTTGGTCTGACCCAGTCTGGCTGTTCTTATGTTCTTATGACCATCTTGCAAAATGCTGAGGGCTGCTGAGCGCCCACAACTCTTGCTGAAGTCAGTTTTCCTGATATGTAGCCTCAATTTTTCATTTCTTAGTTTTATCATATTACTCCTGCTTATAATCTCTTGTACCAACCAACCAAGATAAATCCTTTCCCTCCTTGATGTCTACACACTTCAGATATTTGTCTGCTATTACCAGGTTCCCCAACTTCTAGTCTTGCTAGATACTTAGCTCTCATAATCTTTCCTCATAAATCAATCTCTCCAGCCTTCTGGATCGTTTTTTATGCCTGTGGTTGCAGTAATGGTCTGGGATCAATGCCAGTGCCTTTAGGCAGCCAGTGGAAGGAGTGGGAGGATTTCATCTGAACTCTGTGGAACTCTGCCAGGCATAGCTCATTTATTTGGGCTGGATGCTTGATCAAGGGTTTGCCCCTTTGCTATTACTGCACTGAGCTCAGACAATATGGTAACTCATGCCTTTACAAAAACTGAAAGAGAGAGAGATGGAAATAAAGATTTAGTTTAAGGATCTGATTTACCTCAATGGAGTCACACTGGTATAAAACTGGAGTAATACAAAGCATCTGTAGACATTATTTGCTTTTAAACAAGATATTAAAACAGAAAAGGTTAATTGCATGTGCATATTAATAAGCCCTATTTATTTCACTGAAGCTCCACCTCGCCTGAATCATAGACATGGCCCTACCATGAGTCATCCTGTTGAGTATCTGAAGCCCCATTTATCCCAGGGCTTTTGATGTCATGTCAGATAAAGGGGGTTGCACTATACAGTGTAGGGGTTGCTGCCACTCTGATCTTTTGCCCTCTTATTATTCATAGGGTGTCCCAGGAGCATCAGGACCACCGGGACGGGATGGAACTCAAGGTCAAAGGGTAAGGTGAAACAAACAGATTTCTCATTTGAAGTGTTTCCGTTCCATCAGTGATGGCACTGGGACAGGTGAGACCTGGGAAGTTTAAGGAGTGCAAACAACTATATTGAAATGTGCCAGGCAGGCACGGACTTTTGGGACAAAAAGTGTTATCTGGCTTTCCTGGGGAATGCCTGGGAAGTGATTAATGTAAATAATACGACCGAAGTTATGCAAAACCCCAGTCTTTTGATGCTGTGCCCTATGGAGAGGGTCATTGGCCGATGATTACCTGTTCCCAGAGACTGGAGATAAAAGGCCCTAGCTGGGGTCTGGTTCCTGATCTAAGAACAGAAAGGAACTTGTAACCAAAGGGGCAAACCCAGTTCTGTGGTATGAAAGACTGATTCCTACCAGAGCCCTATATTGGTCTTGTGGGTGACCTCTGATAATCTTTTAGCATGCATTTAGGGTCTTTTATAGTTTTTTATATCTTTTCTCTGAACTGCTTTTGCCCTAAGAATAAATGCAGTTTGCATTGTGAGGACTAATTGGTAACTGGTGTACACCATTATAGTCCCCGGACAAAGAGTTAACCAGAGGTGCTGGACACTGATCAGACCTGCTGGAAAATTGCAGTGAGGTGCAGAGGGACTGCAAGCCTAAACTTCTGGTCTGAAGGGAGAGAGATGTGGATCTCTGCCTCAAGAGCGGTGATGGCTAGGAATCAGATTCATAGAAATATAGAGCTGGAAGCGACCTTGCAAAGTTATCAAGTCCTGTCCCCTGCACTGAGGCCATGCCAAGTAAACCTAGACCAGCCTAGACAAGTCTTTGTCCAACCCGTTCTTAAAAGAAATGATGGAACACTTGGAAGCCTACTCCAAAACTTAACTACCTGTATAGTTGGACAAGTTTTCCTAATATCTAACCTAGATCTTCCTTGCTGCAGATTAAGCCCATTACTTCTTGTCCTACATTCAGTGGACATGAGGAACAACTGATCAGTCCTCTTTATAACAGTCCTTAATATATCTGAACACTTATCAGGTGTCCCCTCTGTCTTCTTTTCTGAGAACTGACTATGCCCAAATTTAGGTTATGCAGAGGTCTTCCAGGGGGGTGCTTCAACTCATCTAGATCAGTGTTTCTCAACCTGGGGGTTTCAGCCAGTCCAACCCCCTGCTCAGAGCAGGGCCAACCCCAACTAAATCATCCCAGCCAGGGCTCTGTCAAGCCAGGCCTCAAAAGCCTCTAAGAATGGAGATTCCACCACCTCCCTAGGTAACCCAGTCCAGTGCTTCACCACCCTCCTAGTGAAATAGGTTTTCTTAATATCTAACCTATACTTCCCCCACTGCAACTTGAGACCATTGCTCCTTGTTCTGTCATCTGCCACCACTGAGAACAGCCTAGCTCCATCCTCTTTGGAACCCCCCTTCAAGTAGTTGAAGGCTGCTATCAAATCCCCCCCCCCCCATTCTTCTCTTCTGCAGACTAAATAAGCCCAATTCCCTCAGCCTCCCCTCATAAGTCACATGTCCCAGTCCCCTAATCATTTTCGTTGCCCTCTGCTGGACTCTCTCCATGTTCATTCCATAATGTATTTATTTAATTTAAATATATCCTTCAAAATAACAAATTCTACATCTTATATTTTGGCTCACAATTTGTTTAACACTGGTGCTGTAACAGGGAAAAAAAAAGTTAACTACATCAAGCAAAGCCACAACTTTCGTATAGTGGGTTCTAATGTGTTATCAATAGGATAAAATGTAGTGTCGTAAACCTCAGCCATCCCTTTCTAGGGGCCCATTAACTGTTCTGCCCTGGGGTCCAGAATTGCTTTCGGCGGGCCTGGTAAATAATGATAATAATAATAATATGGATCTATTTATATAGTAGTTTTAGATTTATACCTGATAGTTCTTGTGCACTGGTGGGGGAATCAAAATTGTTATTAGTTTAATTTACAGCCAGTTCAGTGACACAGCAATCTAGTACATAGATGTCCATGTCACAAACAGTGCCATGATTACAACTGGCACTAACTAGCACCTTTGTTGGTTGTCTCAAGAGAGAAGCAAGGAACAGAAATGGGTTACTTTATTGCCCTCCAGAATAGGTTGAGAAATGCTGGAATAACAATAAGGAAGCCTATGCTATTTCTGATGTATTTATTTGGTACAAATAGAGGTCTTCTGTGTCCAGTACTCTTAATCTGGCAGTACGTTACTTTCTTAAAAATGAAACATGGGTAAAAGAGTAGGTGAAAAGGTGAACGCTGTTAAACTAAGAATGAACTACATAATATTAGAAAGATGTGATCAACTTTCTTCTGCTTATAGTGAGCCTGTGAGGGATATTTACATTCTGGCTAGCAACCAAGATATGGATTTTAGTATTAACTTATTTGGTTAAACCTCTAGGTACTTTCACCTGTGTCTTTGGAAACCTCTATAAGTTAGACTTATAAAGCAGCAGCTGATCAGTCTTTTGTTTCATACTGCTAGGTACACTGAATCCAGGTATTGCAAAAGAATCCCTACCTGATTATTAGTAATTCAGTACAATGTACAGGTCAAGTACGTAGTTAAATTGGACTTATAGTTTCCTTTAAACAAGATTTACATTCTCTTCTGGATATTTAGGAGCTTTTCTTGAAAATAGCTATGAAACTTTGTAACTTCAGAAGCTTGTGGAGCTTCTTTCTTCTTCATTCTTTGGACTTCTGGCATTGAGCTCAGCCCTGTTATTTCAGGATCTGTACAGTGGTACAGATCTTGGCCCCAATCCTGCAAACACTTAAGCACATTTAACTTTAAGCCCGTGCGTAGTTCCACTGAAGTCAGTGTAGTGTTTGGGGCAATAGATGGTTTCCCTGTGAAATTAAGAAAAAAAGGAGAGACTTTTTAAAGAGTGAGATTTGTGCTGAGTTATGTTCAGATCAAAACCAACATTTTGAACTAAGTTTCCAAGTATACAACTAAATTACGAATCAAACATATGAGATCACAACTATTGCTGTATTATGTTAGACAACCAGACTTCATATCACCTGCCCTCTTTTCAATCTTATTCTAAGTGTATTCCTTTTTCTGTGTTGTATACTACATACCTCTCTGTTTTTCTAATACCTCACAATCTTGTAGCTTCTCGTAGCACCTTCCCATTGGCTATGTCTGCATTGGCCTTCCCCTTCCCCCTCCCCCTACTTCTCACTGTTGTTATCACTGGTTCAGCTGCAATTTCAGTACTGGGGAGAGCACTAGTTTTTTAAGGCTTCCGTGACCATGTGTTCTTGTCACCATTTTGTCTAACCTTGCTCAGAGCAA
The DNA here is from genome assembly GCF_965140285.1 of Lepidochelys kempii. NCBI lineage: Eukaryota > Metazoa > Chordata > Testudines > Cheloniidae > Lepidochelys > Lepidochelys kempii. The sequence goes on along the minus strand of NC_136381.1, from coordinate 24,603,277 downwards.
GTCTAGGTGACATGGTGCTAAAAATGCTAGTGGCCTCCAGTGACTTGTCTGTGTAACCCACTAGTGTATGTGTTACAGGTTCTCTTCTGTGCCCAATCCCTAGAAGTATGAGGCTGCTACAGCCCCACTTAGACAGGTTTGCCATTTTCTCTCAAGCTGTAGCTGCTTATCCTTTTGGCTCCAGAAATGCCCGGTTCGATCCCTTGTGTGCCAGACAGTAGTTTTTAAACTGGTGCGACCACTTGGGAGCTGAACTGGTAGTGTGGCCACAGTGGGATATTTTTGAGAAAAAAGGATGGCATAGACAAAGGCTTTGATTAAGTCAGGGGAAAGGCAATTAACTCTTATTCTGGAGGTAGCTCCAGCGTGGTCTATAATAAGGGTGGGAAGTTAAATAAATTCTCAGTTTTAAATACTGATCATAATTCTTTCCTGTGTCTAGTTTCCCCGCTTTTGAGAAAATGAACTAGATGATTGTTCTTCAGTTCTATATTTCTCAGGAAGTTCTGAGGGTCTTATAGAATCAGGCCTATCATTGGGTGTTTGTGCTATATGCTACAGTGATTTCTATGGCAACAGACTCTGATGTTATACATACAGCATGATGGGCTTGATTCTCCACTCTGTTGTATTAGTTTATGCTGGTGTAACTCAATGGATTCCAGTGGAGTTACACTGGCATAAAAGTCCTGTGAAAGTGGCGATCCAGTCCAGTAACCTCACTGCACAGTCTGTCTGAAGGAAAGGCTAATCGGCAATGGAGTATTCTGTCACTCTGACAGATGTCACTCCAGCAACAGCAAAGGGGCACTGGAAAGTTATGAAGAAGTAAATTACTTTTTTGTACAATGTTTTCTTTGTCAAACTTCCTTCTGTAAGCCAAGCTCTGAAACTATTTTTCAGCCTATACTGTGAAACTAAAGTTATACTAGAATTGATGTTTTCCGTGTTATTCTTAGCTTGGCCATCACTTTCTTTTTAATGTTTATTATTAATTAAAATGCTTGAGGCATAATGGACCTGATTCATCAAAGCACTTGAAAAATTCCACTAGCATTAGTGGGATTTAAGCACATGACTAAGCATTTTGCTGAATCATAGCCTATATGATGTTAATTTTAAAACGTCCTTTAACTCCAAATAGATTTTTTCCCCTTCCAGTTCACGTTTATTTCCTTTCTGCTTCGTCTTACTTTCTAATACTCAGAGCTTCTAATCATTATTAAAATCTATTGATAAGGGTCTCTGATTTTGCTTCCCATTGACATTTATTTTAATTTTTTTATTCAATACTAAGTTTAAACCCCCGTCCCCTCAGGTTGTCGATTTTTTCTTTTATCCCTGGTTTATTTATCCAAGATTTTTTAAAAATTATATTTCTTTCCTTTTCGTAGCTTTCAGTAGTTTCTTTTTAAAAGAAGAAATTAGAGTATATCCTCTAATCAGGTGTATAAAATACAAACAGAAATCAATTTCATAATGGACTGCCCATGCTATGAGATGAGATTAAAATTCATTTTAAAGGTTGAAATAGAGTTAAAGATCTGTTTTCTGTTAATAAAACAAACTCTAAGCATCCATGATAGATTTTTTTTAAAACAAATCGGGTACCTGGACTAAATCTAAATTTCAGATTAATACGAAGAACCACCCCCTGGCTCATTTTAGTCCTCCTGATATAAATATAGAAATAAAGATGTTGGGAAAGGAGACATGGTTTCTGCCTGTTTGATTCTCAGTGATGTGGTCATTGCAAAAATATTCAAGGAACCTTTCCCTGCCCTTCTCTTCCCACACAATCGCCCATACTAGAGTGGTTGTACTAAAACAGGCAATGTGTGCGTTTACACTAACTCTCCTGGATGCAGCTATGTCCTGCACAAAAGGGGCAGGTTGAATTGTGCAGGACTGTGTGCTTGAATTGAGATCAAGGTGTTGATTAGCCCCCCTCACTCTTCCAAGCCACATCTGGCCCAAATATTCTCCACTTACACTCCCTTGTCCTTTCAGTTCTTCCTTTTCTGCTAGGGCTATGAAGTTAAGATTATGACTGGCCCTTGTGCAGGTGCACAGGCAGAGGAGGAAAGGTGCTTTCTTTTCCCATGTTCCCCATGGCCTACACACACGGTCCACTCATACTTACAGTCCTCATTCTCTCCTGAGAGATGCAAGCCACCCTTGTGGGGGCAGAAATAGCCAGCTGGGAAGAAAGGACCATAAAGTACCATTCTAAGGGATGGTGCGGTAGGTACATCTCTCCTGCATGCACATACTGGGGGAGAGACTGCCTCCATCACTCTGTCCTCAGATTCCTCAGCTCATTTGAATTACTCCCTACCCCAAAATGTCTGTGACTTGGTCACCTCTCATTGTTCCCTGGTGGCTTTTTCCCCCCTCCATCCCCGCCACCTCCATCTTCCCTAGGGACTCCCCCTGCACACCAGACTTCTCCTTGGCAGAGGGACAAGAACAATATGCTGGTGTTGGGGTTGCAGCCAGGAATGATTTAGCAGATAGGCAGGTAGCCTTGGAAAGAGGAAACTGCTTTTTTGCATGTGGCTCACCATGTCTCTGCTGAGCACCAGGAAGCAGAGAAGAAGAGATGTGGTGTCAGGTGACTACCTCCCCTTGAGCTGCTCCATGGGTGTGCTAGTAGCCCAGGAACAGGTGGGAGGGCTTTGACCATCTGCTGCTTTACCTTGCTTGCCAGCATTAGCCCAGCTGGAAGGTGCATTTAACTCTTCTGGTCCTTCAGAGCTTTCTCCTGGCCATGGTGACACACTTCTACCTGCTCAGCCCCATGTGTGGAATAGAAAAGGACCAGATTGGTAAGGAAGGGAATTTTATTTTCAAAACAAGATTTTTAGCAGCATAGTATAAACAATGGAGGAAAAACATTTACGTGGTTAGCAGAGTGCACCATATCGGGCCTTTTGAGTTTTAAAATGTGAAAAATAAAAGAGAAACTTCTTGTATGTCAGCTCTTAGAGGGGATGACTCAAATATATTCCTTTTAATCTGCAGTACTACAAAGGTGAGGTGGGATATTAAATGGGCATTACTGTGTTCAAATGCTGTGAAGCAGAACTAGTCTAGTTTGGCTTGTGCTGTCAACTTTCCAAACACTGTCATTACATTAAAAGGATGTGTATTCTGAGCAGTGAAAGATTCTAGAAATCACTTTACTAGTATTTTCCCGAATTAGCTTTATTTAGTCAGAACAAAACTGAGCCCTTTTGTGAACCACCTCACATCTGCAGATTGACATTACTGAAGTAGTCTGTAGTATTTTAGTGAATTAACTGGATACTTGTATGCCTGCCACCATTACTATGAATTAGCATAAGGGTAAAAACTAATGCAAAATAACTTCAAAAATCCTTTACAGTGGTGAAATGTGGGAGGGAACAACACTACTTTTTGAGCTTTTGATCTGGCAAAAACAAATATTTGAAGTCTCGAGTATACTGGCATTGGGCTTGATTCTGTTCAGACAAGCCTGGCCTGCCATTATATCCTATCCTGCAGCCTTTGCTTGGACACGCTCAGTAGTTTTCCATGAGTAAATACTGAATGATGGGGTTCACTAACTTCAGTGAGAGTTTTGCCTACATGCAGGACTCCATAGTTGGCCTTTAGAGTGAAAATCAGCCTTCTGCAGAGGGCCAAAAAAAGTCTAAGTACCATGTATGTTCAAGGTGTGAAATCTTGGCGCCTTTGAAGTCAGTGGGAAAACTCACAAGGACTTCGTTGGGGCCAGAATTTTACCCACAGTCTTAAATCAGGTTTAAGTCTCATTCTGCCCACTGCACATGGGTGAATTTAAGGTAGCATTTTACCCCAAAATACACCACTGATATTGATTTCTCGTGCATGTATTTAAGTTCAGTAGCACAATATGCCCTGAACTAAACCAGTCTTACAAAATAATGCTGGATAATTTTTGGTTGGCATTCAAATCTAAACTTCTCTATATTTGGGGGTAGTTTTGAAATCCAGGCATTGAGTGTGGATTCAGCTCTTATATGCATGTAAATCTGAAATATCTGGTTCCTAGACACAGGAGTATCTGGAGCAAATTCATGAATCCTTGACTACTAAGTTTACTGAATAAGACCACATCTGAGGTATAGTACCATATTTCCAAAAGATGACAATATTTGGGTTAAGCCATCAAAAGAGAGCTCAATAAATGAAACAATGCACAGTATCCCAATGTTTTAGTATTCTGAGTACTATTCTGTGAGCTCACACAGTCTTTACTCAACCAAAATTAGTGGCATAAGCAGCCAACAGAAACACATTTCCATTTTTTTCTACCAATTCCTCTTCCTAACCGCCACCCCATGCTACATATGTTCAGAATTAGTCTAAAACACATATCAGCTATCAAATAATCTGAAAAACCACTAACCCTCATGGTGGCATAAACAAACCACACTGTTATATATTTTTTACTTCTGGGTTAGCACAACAAACATTTACGACCATACTGCTCCTTGAGACAGACTCCTGTTTGACTTAATTTATAAACGGCAATTTTCACACCTAACAAATACAGCGGGAGACCATTTTAAATGGCCAAGAGATACAGAAACAGTGCCAAGAGAAATGCACCCCCAGGATATGCAAGGAGACATTCTCCAGCAGCCAAGAGTAAGAAGTATTGCCCTGTGGGAATAAATGAATTGTAATTAAAAACTTTACATTCAAAGAAAAACCAGTATTTCTAAGCTTACTGTTAGTTCCTGCCATTTACTGGCAGGGTGGGAAGGGAAGTATGGCAGTAGTGTGGAGACTCTTTGAGTCCAATTCAGCTCCTTGGAGGTCAGTGGAAAGACTTCCATAAAATATTCTGGATGAAATCCTGGCCCCATTGAAGTCAACAGGGACAGGTTTTCACCTACTTGTTTTTAAAAAATTAAACAGTTTGTTTAAATATCAAAGCATCAGTTTTCGTGAGAGTTAAACCAATATGAAAACAAACAGGTATTCTGCTTCACATCACTTTGTAAGGGGCTTCCATACTGCGAGTGTCACAAATGAAGACTGTCTAACATAAATTTTTCAAAACGTTCTTAAAAACAAAACACTTCTTTAGCAAAATGGCTACTACCCGCATCAAGCTCAGAAACACCGCTTGTATTTGTCAATTTTTATTTTTGATTTCATTTCACGGGTTATTCATGGATAGAGTTTGTCATACCTTTAGAATTTGCAGTTTCATGAGCTGAGCAAACTTTTCTTGATTTGCTGATTTGATTTGAAATGAACAAAATTTATTTATTTGTTTATTTATACTTTTAAAGTGGATTCAGGTACACTGGCATTTATTCATGGTAACATCACCATTCTTTTTTATTCTTTAGTTCTTATCATAATGAGGGGGCCTTATAGGGCTCTTGAAGCTTTAGGAATCATAGTGGTATACTTTGAAACAGGAAAGCATCCCTTATCCACAGTGTGGATAGTGGATATAATATGGATAAGTTATATGATATACTTATTTTGTCACCTAAACACCTTTACAGCAGAGTAGAGAATATTTTCCAGTTACACCAAAGATAAATTTTCAAACCAATGGTTTATACCATATATAAGCAGGTTAGAATCACAGTTTCCAAATGCTAAAGCATTACATCTAGTCTGGGCCGTTCCTAGGGGGGTATGGGGCTCGAGACAAATCAGCCTGCCCACTAGTCTCCTCACTGTCCGCCCAGCGCGCCCAGCCACCACTTGCCTCCTCACCCCGCCTGCCCTCCCACCACTCTCCTCCTCGCCCTTCCGCCCGCCTGCCGCTCGCCTCCTTACCCGCCTGCCCACAGCTCACATCCCTGCTAGTCTCATCACCACCCATCCAGTGCACCCGTCCATCCGCTGCTCTCCTCCTCGCCATCTGCATGCCCATCTGCCTCCTCACCTCCCTCCCTCTTGCCCTCCTGCCGCTTGCCTCCTCACCTGCCTGCCCGCTGCTCACCTCCCCGCTAGTCTCCTTGCTGTCCATCTGGTGCACACACACCGTGTCCACCCAACCGCCGCTCCTCGGCACCATCCGCCCGCCACCTGCCTCCTCACCCCGGCCCATCTGCCCTTTCGCCTCCTCACCTGAATATTGGGACAAATGGCATCCTGATCATACATCAGTCGGAATGTGGGACAAAGGACTAAATATTGGGACAGTCCTGATTTTATCAAAGCATGGGGCCCCCAAAGTGTGGGGCCTGGGGTGGTCGCCCCGATTTGCCCTACCCAAGGGACGGCTCTGCATCTAGTAGTTTGTCACCTAACCACTGCTAAAATCATCAGAATTTAAGGGGAGGAGGAAGGAGGGAAAGAAGAAAACCAGTATTATGTGATTTATTTTTTAAGGTTGCGCACAATATATTGTAACTTGTCAGGGTTGGGAGCCTTTTGGTGGACAAATATAAATGCTTTTAGAACTAGCAAACTTTTCCAAATATTGGTTCTGGATTAATGATCAGAACAATTGGTGGGGTTATGATTTAGAGTATGTTAATGGAAAAATGTGCTTCCTGATTAATATGCATAAGTATCCTTTACTCTTCTACATTTGTACACTTCCTGTCATGAGTAATTTGCTCTCTAGTATGGGGTAGTCTTTGGCTCTGGTTCAGGAAGGTTCTTAAGTGTGTAACTTCATTCATGAATATGCCCAATGAAGTCTCATTAAGCAGCTTCCTGAATCAGGGCCTCTGTGGTGTCCAATAAAGCTGTGCACTATTTCTGGGCAATGAAACTTTCCTTTCTGATAATGCCTTCATCATGAAGTCAATGGGCATAGTCACATGAGTAACAATGATCTGTGAAGAAGAGTTGGTAGGATTGGGATCCATCTCAGGTAATTTTAGTAAGAGTTTTCAGAGTGCTTAAAATTCACAAAAGAGCAATCTTCTCCTCCAACATTATAGGTGAAATTTGCCCTTTTGCAGAGCTTCAACACAAGACTTACGTACCACTTCATCCCACTTAAACATTGTTCTGAGGTCCTAAGTGGGACTTGAATGGTATGTAGGCTTCTGCTGGCCCTCTGGATGGGGTGAATTTTTTTCTTTTTCTTTCATAGAATCATAGAATACTGGGGTTGGAAGGGACTTCAGGAGGTTATCTAGTCCAACCCCCTGCTCAAAGCAGGACCAATCCTCAACTTTCTTTCTTTCTTCCTTTCTTAACAAAATCTTTTAATAACAAAATTAAAAGTAAGTTGCCTTCTAGAAGAAATTATCTGGACTTGGAAAGTATAACTCTTCTAAGAAGCTTGTTGATTAATTTCCATGTTCCTCTTCTCTAGGGTGCACCTGGCAAAGATGGACCCACAGGGCCCCAAGGTCCTCCTGGGCCAGTGGTAAGTACTGTCTGTGTGAGATTTATTACTGTATGAGTTGAGGTCTTTTCAGGATGTAGGTTGCTGTCTGTGCCAGCTGGGGCTAAATAGCCGATTGCACTGGAGATTAGAATTCAGATTAATCATGAGTTTGGCAGAGAGCTGACCGTGCTATGCCAGTTCTTTGGATTCTTACCTTGAGATACAATGACTCCCCCATGGTAAAGGGAGATTGAGTCACTCAATAAATAGGCTGCCATCTTGTGGTAAGTAAAGTAGCTGCGTTGTGTAAAGTGGACTAATAGCCCTTGGCATTGAGATGAGGCAGAGACTCTAGTCTTGCGGGAAGTTCCAATCTGGACTTGTTCTCTGACATGAGCCGCCAGAGTTCATTGCCCCAGGTCATGCAGCTGAAGCCCTGTAGAATGTATTCAAACATTTCACAAAATAATTAAGAGATCATCTAGAGGCCAGAGTCTGACCTCAGCTGGCTTCAGTGGGAGCAGTACACATTCATCTGAGGGCAGAATTTTGTTCCTTGTGTTATAAATCTGCCTCTGGCAGATACATTTTTTAGGAGTGATATATTTACTAGCAAGATTTGTAGTGGGGTTATAGAGAACCGTGGGCCAATTTGCCTGTGATGGTTTTAAATATTCTCTAATTGCCAGATTCTGCCAGTCTTACTTATGTTCTGTAGTAGGGCAGATGAAATCAGTGGGTAAGATACTACACATTATGAGCAAGCGTGGCAAAATCTGACCCTAAAGTTGTTGCTGTTAACACTGACTAGGATAGAAGATAACTTTGTGGAAGGAATACATGCACCTTAGACATTCACAATCTGTGGTTTGAATTCCTTATTTGAAGGCTTGTGACACTGAAAAATGTACAAGGGCTTTTATTTTATTACTTTATTAGAACTAGCCAGAATCAGGACACAAGACCATCTATTATTTACATGTTAGTGACAAGAAAATAAAATATTTAGAAAGTAAAAGTCCACCTGCAATCTCCTGAGTTTCCCCTTCCCCATTCCTTGGCTACTGCACTAATATCATTACTACTTTGGGGTCCTACAGGAGTGGGGGAAAAAACAGTTGAAATAATCCATGAGGACAGAGGCAATGAACCTAACCCATTTGGGAAATAAGATCTGAGGATTCATGTGGGTGCAAATCTTGCCCCCGAAGCTACAGTCACAGGAAGTTCCATGGTAGCAGAACAGCTGTGGTTACACCGTATATGGAGGGGTGAGATTGGGACTGGGTGGGCCTGGAGGAAGGCAAGGCCAAAGGATCCATTGCTGTGTAAACCCTTCAGTGATTCCAGAACATCAAGCTGCAGTAACTTCCACATGGTTGTTCCATAACTACTCAGCAATCTGGGGAGGGGTGGATTCTTTCTTTTGTTCAGCCGCTCCCTAGTTACTCAGGCCAAGTGCTGGGTTAAAATTTGCCCTACAGCCCTGGACCCTCAGACTCACTGAAGTCCATGGGAGGTTTGTCTGATTAAGGATTGTAGGATTGGGCCTTTTACTCCTTTGTGAAATTATGTAGCTACACATTGAAAAAAGAATGTGTTACTAGCTGAATAATAGTGTTATTACCCTTTATGATATTTGCATAATTATAAATAAATAAATACTGCCCAGCACCTATTTCTTTACCTGTTTTGAGCTGACATTAACTAATGCATTACATTAATGAATATTCATCACTGTGCAAAGCTCATCTAGAACAGCTATAGTTTCATTCTTAATTCACCTTCTTGTGCCTATTGCATGGGGTCTCCAAATAGTGTATAGTTTTAAATATAGTCCATGTTTCAATTTTTTGAGGAATTGAAGTGTGAGGCAATCTGCTGGTAGTTTAATTCACAATTTCTTCAAATTTGTAAATTGACCTTTTCTCTGATTTTTAATAAGGATTATTAATTCAGAATTCATTTATATTTTAATGGTAATTTAAAAAAAGAAAACAATGACAATAAACATTTCATCTCTGGCTTCTATTATTATGGACATGAAAGTGGATCCATAGGACTTGATAAAGGACTAAATTTAGCAGCAATAATCTAATGTAGTGTACTATGCATAATGTGTAGTCTTCTCACTTTTCAAATGACCAATGCATCATTGTGGAACTGCTGTAGCTAGGATGCTGACCATATATTACAAAAATTGTGTTTAAGTATTTTTGTCAATAAGAACTCATTGATGTGGATGTCACAATTAACTCTTTACTCTTTCTTTTTCCATTTAGGGAATACCTGGTGCTCCTGGTGTTCCAGGTGTTATGGGAAACACTGGGCCACAAGGTGGTGTTGGACCTCCTGTAAGTAAGCTAACATAATCCTTATATATTAGCAGTCCTGTGCTATTCGGTGTCTAACCTTTGCTGTTATCCATTACAAAAGCTACACAGGACCCAGAATTGTGGTCCATTTGCTCATAAAGCACTCACGCTGATTGCAATTAATGACTAAACGAAACATCCCATTGTTGTTTTAATTTAGGTTTTCTTTAGTTTTGTTTTGCTTTTGGTCTGACTCAAAATGTTGTGTAGAAATATATACATGAAAGCATCAAGAAAAGACATTGTCCTTAAAGGTTAAAAGCATACAGGATGGGAATTCATATTCTGAATGTAGCCGTTTAATTTTCTTTCCATTTCAAACTACGTTAAAGAAAATAAAATGTTCCTGCTTTATTAGACTTAACACTTTCCACAAAGATGGCATTTTTTCAAAGTAGCCTGATTCTGATCTTATTTATACTGGTTTTCCACCAATGTAACACTGTTGACTTCAGTGAGTGTACTCCTGATTTACATGGGTGTAAATGACATCAGAATCAGACCCACTTTTAAACTGTAATTACAGGCTTCAACTACAGAAAATTTTGCCATTGATGTCAGTGAGAGCCCTTGGGCTCTTGATTCTGTTCAGGATCTAATGCTCAATTTTTCTACCATTTAAATGTCAATGACTTGTTTTATACATGAAAGAAAACATTTTAAGTAAAAAAAAAATCTATAAAATGAGGGTATAAATTCCACACTAGTGATAGTTTTGGAGTTTTTCATTTGGCCTTTTAGGTGTAGCTATTCACCTAAATATTTTGAATTCATAAATTATGAATTTAACATTTTAACATTTGTTTCCTTATGTAGCCTGCTTAAAATATTTTTATATATCATAATGGATGTTATAATCTCATGTTCTAGAAAGTATTTGAGTCTGACATTGTCCAGCTGCACGTCTGGCTTGATTTGTAGAATACTAAATAATTTTAGATTTTTTTCAAACATCCAGTCGGCTTTGGCGATTTATACTAACAGAAGCATTTGAAATATTTGGCTAAATGGGAATATAGTGACTGATGATAAAATATAAGCGAAGATAATACACTAACACTCTCTTCATCATACTCTACCAGTATAATAATGAAATGCCCAATTAAGAGATTTGGTGAGCTATAAAACTTACCTGGAACTGGAGCATTGACAATAATATAGGCACATGCTCCAGAAATTGGTCTAAATTTTCGTAAGTGCAGATATGCCTGAAGGTCATATGAGGCCAAACTCTGAGCGTGCCTGAAGTCTTACTGGAGAGGTCAAAAATGACAGAAAATCAGGGCTGCATCCACCAAAACCTACAGAATGGCCAGGTTCAAAAGCGGGTACATTTATGCAGCAGATTTCAGTCCGCACTGCTGTTGGCCCAAGCGCCATTTTAGAGACAACCGAGGCAACAGAATACAGTGTGAAGAGAAAGGTGAATTTGGCAGCAAGGGAACAGAAGCCCCCCTGAGTTTCCAGAATATCATCCTGGCTACACTAGCTCTGAGAAAGAGACAGCACTCACAGCCATTAGGCGGGATGAGTTTTCCCAGACTCAAGGGTCAGAAATGAGGAACAGTGGAGAGACAAAAGCTGGGAAAGGTAACCGCCTGCTACTCAGTCATGGAAAGAGAAATACCTGCTAGGTGTTGACAAGGAAAGAGCATATTTAAGAGAACGTTGCTGTCCGTTCGCCAGGGTTAAATAGGGTTCTAAAACTGAGTTGTTTACCTTCCTTCTTTTCACTGTAATACTCTAATATTTGGAGATTCAAACATACAGTACTTAGAACTAGAGAAAGGTAAGAATTAACTTTGTTTAATCTTTTAACAGGGTGCTCCTGGTGCAAAGGGGGAAAGGGGTGAGCGGGTAAGTACTCTGTAGCCATATTCAATAGCCACAAATACATTTCAATCTGACCTTCTGTCCCATAAACCCCCCACCGCAGTAATTTACATTCACTCTACTCATAGCTATGGTGAGTTTAGATCTAATCTGACAAACTTTTCTTCTTCACTGATCTCCGTCCCTCTCTCTAAATTTTAATAAAATTAAAAAAGAAAGTAACAATGTGCATGTATCAGTGAGCATATCCCATGATCTTCTTTTGTGGTTACCATCCCCAGCCTTTTGTTTGTTGTCTGAAAACAGGAGTTTCTCATTTCCAACTCTGTTATCAACATCCTGGGCAAGTCCCAGAGGTTCTCTGCCTCATTTTCCCCATCTGTAACATAGGGATCATAAAGACATACCTCCCACAGGCTCTCTGAGCACATTCAAGATAAAAGTGCTATAAGAGAAATGTGTGGCTATGATGGTGTTGTTATCCAGGGTGACATTCAGTCCCAGGCAATGGTGCGTGCGGTTGCTCATCAGGTGTGTGAACAGCTCATCCAAGGTAAGTAGATCAATATCTCTTATGTTCGAATTTTAGGTGGCTGTTTCTACAACCATAGAATAGATCTGTAGCTGGTACGAAAACAAAAAGCCACCAAACAATACCTACCCTCTACTGTTTCAGAGTAGCAGCCATGTTAGTCTGTATTTGCAAAAAGAAAAGAAGTACTTGTGGCACCTTAGAGACTAACACAAGTACTCCTTTTCTTTTTACCCTCTACAGTGTATTCCCTAGGCCACCGAACAATGCCTGCCCTCTAACAGTGTATTCCCTAGGCCACCGAAGAGTACCTCCCCTCTAACAATGTATTCCCTAGGCCACCGAACAATGCCTGACCTCTAACAGTGTATTCCCTAGGCCACTGAAGAGTACCTCCCCTCTAACAATGTATTCCCTAGGCCACCGAACAATGCCTGACCTCTAACAGTGTATTCCCTAGGCCACCGAAGAGTACCTCCCCTCTAACAGTGTATTCCCTAGGCCACTGAACAATGCCTGCCCTCTAACAGTGTATTCCCTAGGCCACCGAAGAATACCTCCCCTCTAACAGTGTATTCCCTAGGGCACAGTGCCTACCCTCTAACAGCCTGTACCCACGGCCACCAAACAGTACCTACCCTCTAAGGCCACTGAAGACTACATACTTTCTAACAGAGTATTTCCTAGACAACCAAACAATACCTATCCTCTAGCAGCGTATACTGTATACCACTGAACAGTATCTACTCTCTAATAATATATACCCTATGCCACCGAACAGTGCCTACCCTCTAACAGCATATACACTTGGCCACCAAAGAGTGCCTGCCCTCTATCAGTGTATATTCTAGGCTACCTAAGAGTAGCCTATACTTCTCCACCCACAAGTACACACTTTATCATCACCACAACTAGCATATATCACAGACCACATTCTTAACTTCTCCCTCTTAGGACGAGAGCCTTCCAGCACCCCTTTCACCAACCTACTCCCTTCAAACACCCCTGAGCCAGATTATCCACTTTGTCCTGAATTTGGTGGAATCTTTCCCCCCACAGGTCACATGGCCAGATATAATTCAATTCTGAACCAGATTCCAAGTCAGTCTGTCTCAGAACGAACCATCCCAGGACCTCCTGGCGAGCCAGGTCGACCAGGATCTCCTGGGTCACAGGGAGAACAAGGAGCACCAGGAAGACCTGGATTTCCAGGCAATGGTGGCCAGCCAGGAAGACCCGGAGAAAGAGGTAGGCTGAATACTTAAAATGTATGGTAATATATATCACCATGTTGCCATAATATCATTACTTTACTTACCTGATTTAATTTTAACATGTGAACATAGTTTTCTCTCTAGTTAAGAGCTGGTCCTAAGCTGCAATGTTTGGGTAACACTGAAAGCTATGGAAACTGCCAATCACCAAGTTAATGCAACCTTTTACAGAGTGTGATTGGGTAGAATCACATTTGGGATTGATACAACCGCTGCTAAGGATTGATGATCATATGAAGATGTACATGGTGCAAGAGGTTTGCCTTTTTGCAGAATTCTGGGGTTGTGGAAGTTTACAGCTCCAAATGTGTTTCATTTTGAAATCTGGTTTTTGCCCTCCACCCTGCAAATGAAGGCACTACTGTATAGTCAAAAGAATATCAGCTTCAAAACTGGTAGGTTAGTTCTGGGGAAAAGGTAGAATTTTCTTACTAAATTTGAAATGAATTAGACTAAAGGTTCCTAAATTATAATACCATAATGACACACATTGATCAGATGGGGAAGGAGTGTACTGTTTGAGACAGGAGGGCAGGATCAGGGTCAGATGGTGAAAAGGCGAGGATAATGAAAAAGGTGGGGCAAAACAACAAAAAATTAAATGAAATTTTGCAGTTAACCAGCCACTTGCCAAATTTCCCCTTCATCCTTTTACCTATATTTATATGATGTCCCTTTGCCCCCTCCTCAGTCTGTTTTGTCTAATTAAATAGCAAACTCTGTGGGGCCTGACTTTGTTCCAAACTGTGAGACATCTGGCATGCTTTGGTGTACTTTATAAATAATAACAGTAGCCTCAAAATGGCACTGTGAGACTAAATCAGTCAGTGACTGTGAAATGCTTTGAGATCCTCACAGGGAAGGCACTACTGAAGAGCCAAGAATCATTGTTCTTATAATTACAATTACCAATAAGTGGCATTTTAAAAAATTTGGTCCAATGGCTGTTCACATCCTGGAGCTTAATAGGTCACGTGTCCTGTTTGGTAGCCAGAAAACTAATATTATATTGTTCTGAGGAGAACACTTTTGAGTGACCTTTGAACTTGCCACCCTTCCTCCCCCACAAGTCTCTAAGCCCTCAAGGCCATAATTCGAATGACCCTACTGTAAGAGGAGATGAGATTTAGAGTGCAAGCTTGTCAGCGATGGATTTCTGTGCTCAAGATGAACGATAGACATTGTTCCAAGCTATCGGGAAAGAGGGAGGAGGGGACAAGAATGGAGGGAGATGGGAAGATGAAACAAACAGGGGACTGACTGAAACTGGATGAGTGAGAGAAAACCAATGTGGGCTGCAGGAGAGCTGCCTCCATAATGTAAATCTTTGCACCATTTAAACAGTTTCTTAGAGTATGCAGAAATCGCACAGGGGTTAAGCCCATTTATATTAACAAAATGAAGGACAAATAATGCTATTGATTGTAAAAATTAATCTGCAAGAAACAGCACAGACAAGACAGCTAGTACAGAAATGATGGAGAACTTAGAAGTAATAGTTCATGATGACAAAATATTGCCCAAGAATGAGGCCCCCCCATTCATTATTGCTGTGGATGCAACAGCTGCTGCAGCAGAAGATACACTTTGGGAGGGAGCTTTTGTTAATTTGGATTTGGAAATAAAACAAGGCTCCATTAAGCATGCTGTCAACCACTGTTAGTCCTCATAGGCTTTTACTAGATATGATGAATGCCAATAGTTGATACTGTCTCAGTGTGCCCACTGGCTAAAACTAGACTGTTTTAAGGATTGGGATCAAATGATGAGCAACTGCAGATATGGTGTCCTTCTGAATGGGCAGTTCAGCAAAGCACACGCCCTCAAGGATGGTCTACCTCAAGGATCCGTGCTGGCTTCTTTACTGTTCAACATCTACATTAGGGACTTACCCAACACAATTTTGTGTAAGTTCATTTATGCTGATGACATTGCTCCTGCTGTATAAGGCAAAGCACTCTCCACCATCGGCAATGCCCTCTCCACTGACCTCAGGATAATGACAGAATATTTTCAGTACTGGAAGCTCCACCCCAACTCCTCCAAAACCTTGGTAGTAACTTTTCACCTAGACAACAAAGCTGCCAAGAACAACGTAATGTCATCTTTTTGTGGTCAATGGGTCTGAAATGAGCCCTTGGATGCAACCTCAGAAAGACGGTTGACTCTTAATCCCAATCTGGAAAAGATACATGAAAAGATAAAGGCAAGGTCTAGCCTTGTCTGAAAACTTGCAGGCACAATATAGGGTGCCGGTGCACCCACACTTCGAACAGTGACTATAGCACTGGTATACTCAGCCACTGAAGATTGTGCACCAGTCTGGGTGGGCAGCTCACATTCAAAATCTCTGGATGTGCATCTTAATTCCATGATGAGAATCATAACTAGAACATTAAAATCAACACCTGTTCAATGGTTGCCCACTCTTGCACATATACCCCTATCCAAAATCTGGAGAGACACAAGTACAGCTCATGAGTACAACGAAACTGTGGTCAACCTGAATTTACCAATTCATGAGGCCCTCCATAACCTTATGAAAACACATCTGAAATCTTGCACGCCTTTTGGGGATTGAGTTAAAGCTCTTAAAGTGTCCCCATTCAATCCTCATCCACGTTGGAGAGAAATCTGGGATAATGCTAATGTCCCAAACACACACTTGACTGCCAACCCCACAAAAGAACTTCCAGGCTTCAACCTGCCCTGGAATCAATGGTCCACATTGAACCATTTTAGAACATTGCATGGCAGATGCTGTCATCTCTCACACCTTCGGGAGATGATAGGCAAGGCACAGTGTGACTGTGAACACCAGTCAGAAACTGTAGGCCACATTTTAAATCAGTGCCCGCTTTGGTCATTCGCAGGTGGCATCTCAGACCTACATCAAGCATCTCCCAAAGCTGTCTCACTAATCTGGACATAGTCACCGGAATATCACTAATTGTCTCTCTCATGCAAGAAGAAGTACTGTCATGGGGAGAAACTACTGGATAGTAAAGGACTCTTTAATCTAACAGAGAAACAAGAACCAATGGCTGGAAGCTGAAGCCAGAAAAAATCAAACTAGAAATTAGTCACAAATTTCTAACAGTGAGGGTAACTAATCATTGGAACAAACTACCACTGGAAGTGGTGGATTTGCAATCTCTTGATATTTTTAGATTAGGTTGGGTTGCTTTTCTGGAAAATATGCTGTAGTCAAACACAAGTTATTGGGCTCAATATAGGGGCAACTGTGTGAAATTTAATGGCCTGTGCTACACAAGTTGTCATACCTGATGATCTAATTGCCCTTTTAAACTCTATGAATGTTTGGATCTAGGAATTCCACCCCCAACAGAAAATTCTGGAGAAATCTTCACAAGATGGCATTTCCCCCTCTTTTGCTCCCTCTTATGAGTTTTACAATTGGAGGAGGCTGTCTTAGCCTTAGCTTTTACTCAGGAAGGAATTTAGATCACAAGCAACCTGAAGTAGATTAATTTTCCTATGCTCTGCTGTGCTGTTTTGGGTGTTTGCCATGCAGATGACTTCAGTGAGAGTTTGCCTGAGTAAAGACTAAATAAAATCCAAGTGAAGACCTCAGAGTTTAGCCCACAGTGTACATAGTTTCTCAGTTTGAATAGTCATGTTTCAAATTTGCCATTGCTTATTGATATATTTTCACCTGGTGTATATGTGTATGTGAAGGAATAATAATTCAGTGTGGGAAGAGTTGTGGTTTGAAACCTCTTGTGGCAGTTGCTTTCTGAAGCACCATATTATTGCTGGCTTAGTGTAAGCTTAAAATGGGGCTTATACTAAATAACCACATAGATTCCAGATGTTTACTGCAGGCAAGTCTTTTACAGTTTTCATGAACAAAGCAATGCACTCGTGCAGACTTTGCCTGCTGCATGTGCCAGCATTTGCTTCCAGAACAAACACGTACTACTATTGTTTGCAGTGAGGCAAGGTGGGTGAAGTAATATCTTTCATTGCCCCGGCTTCTGTTGGTGAAAGAGACAACCTTTTGAGCTACACAGAGCTCTTCTTCAGATCCCGGAAAGGTACTCAGAGTGTCACGCTAAATACAAGGTGGAACAGATTGTTTAGGCTCTGTCTCCACTTGCAGAGTTTTTGCGCTGTCAGTTTCACCAGTGATAGGGAACTGGTAAAAGAAAAGTGCTGGTTTGTGTTCTCACTTACTTCCACAGGCGTCAGATCATGTTCACATTTGCAGGACTTCCATCGCCGATGAGAGCAGGGCACTGAGGGCAGCTATCCCACAGTGCAGCTCTCTCCATTTTGAGGAGAGGTCTTGTGGGGGGGAGGGTGATCGTGGGGCATCCTGCGTCCCTGCACAGCTTCCTCTCCCCAAACACTGATCAGCTCCAGTAGCTCAGCATTGCCTCAAGCAGGGGATCCTTTGCTCCATGGAGCAGCCATTGTCACCTGGCCAGATGATAAGTGAGCACTTGCCAAGAAAACAGGAAGGGGAGTTTCAGAGTTCCTGGGGCTTTACAGGGAGAGGGGCAGACTCTGTTTACCTGGTGTCAGAGCAGCAGAGTTGCTAAAAGCTGTGTAAACAGGAAGAACATGTCTTCACTTGCACATCACCGCAGAAGTATCACTGGTAAGAACTGAATGCCTCTCGTGGAGGTGGTGTTCTTTTTGTGGTGAAATTCTGAGTTTCACCCCAAAAAGTCATTGGCAAGTGTAGACACTTCCACAGTTTTTGCACAGAAAAGGACTTTTTGCGCTTTACATGGCAAGTGTAGACATGACCTTAGCATAAGTGATTAACATGTTTTCTAATAGACCATCCAAGCTGAAGTGGCCCGTTAACACCTCTGCAATCATAGGACAAAAAAGGGGGAGTTAGTGGGTTACAGACTGTTATAATAAGCCATAAATCCAGTGTCTTTTATTGAGATATAGTGTTATAATGTCTAGCAAAGTTATGAATTTAAGCTTCCATGCTTGTCTTTTGAAAGTGTTGTACAGGTTTCCTTTGAGGATGAGGATTGAAAGGTCAGATATGGTGATCCACAGGAGATAGGGTGTTTTTGTCTTTTATCATTTTTCTGTTTGTTCACTTGGGACTGTAGTGATTGTCTGGTTTCACTCACATAATTGTTATTGGGGCATTTAATGCACTGGATGTGATACATCACATGTTGTGATAGGCATGTGTAGGGTTCATGGATCTTGAAAGGGCCCAGGGATCTTGGGGAGGGGGGGTATTGATCATCATAGCCGTGGAGGAATGTCTGCAGGTTTTGCATCTGTTATTATGGCAGGATCTGGCGAGACTTGGAGTTGGTGAGCCCAGGGAGGAGCTTGCTGTGGGGAGCTTGCTTCTAATGATGAGCTTTGAGAGGCTGGGAGGTTGTTTGAAGGCCAGAAGTGGGGGTTCAGGAAATATTTCTTTCAGGATGTGGTCCCCATCAAGTATGGGTTGTAATTGTTTGATGACACCCTGTATGGGTTCCAGTTTGGGGTGGTAGGTGATAACTAAGCCCTGGTCTACACTAGGTGGGGGTTTCAATCTAAGTTACGCAACTTCAGCTATGTGAATAACGTAGCTGAAGTCGAGTACTTAGACCTACTCACCGTAGTGTCTTCACTACAGTGCGTCGACTGCTGCTGCTCCCCCGTTGACTCTGCCTGCACCTCTCGCGGTGGTGGAGTACAGAAATCGACGGGAGAGCGCTCGGGGGTCGATTTATCCCATCTAGACTAGACGCAATAAATCGATCCCCGCTGGATCAATCGCTGCTCGCCGTTAGTGGGTGAGGTTGGAGCAGGGGTGGGCAAACTTTTTGGGCTGAGGGCTGCATCTGGGTGGGGAAATTGTATGCAGGGCTGGGGCAGGGGGTTGGGGTGTGGAAGGGAATGTGAGGTGTGTGGGGGTGTGTGGTGTGCAGGAATGGGCTCAGGGCAAGGGATTGGGGCAGAGGAGGTGTGCGGGGTGTATGAGGGGGCTCAGGGAAGGGGGTTGGGGTGCAGGAGGGGTGCAGCATGCAGGAGGGGGCTCATGGCAGGGGTGCAGGAGGGGTGCAAGGTGCAGCAGGGGGCTTAGGGCAGGGAGTTGGGGGGCGGGGTCCAGGAGGGGTTCGGGCTCTGGCCTGGCGCCGCTTACCTAAAGCGGCTCTGGGGTGGCAGTGGCATGCACTGGGGCCAGGGCAGGCTCCTTGCCTGCCTGCCTGCCTGCCCTGGCACCATGCCGCGCCACTCCGGGAAGCAGCTGAAACCACGTCCCTGGGAGCTGCAAGGTGCGGTGCCTGGAGGCAAGGGCAACGCACGGAGCCCTCTGCCTGCCCCCACGCCCCGGGGCCTCAGGGACTTGGTGCCGGCTGCTTCTGAGAGCGGCACGGGACCTGTGGCTCCACAGGGGGCAATCCCACTGGCCGGATCCAAAGCCCTGAGGGGCCGGATCCAGCCCGCGGGCCATAGTTTGCCCACCCCTGGGTTGGAGGGTTGGTTTTTTTTTTCTGTATTGAAGCTGGTTTTCTTGAGGTATTTGTGTGGCCCATTCCATGATGCAATCTACTTCTCTAGTGGGGAGTCCTTGTTTGATAAAGGTACTTTTAAGTGTGTTAAGGCAGTGGTTCCCAACCAGGGGTCCGGAGCCCTGTAGGGGACTGGGGGCAGGTTTCAGGGGATCTGCTAAGCATGGCCAGCATTAGATTCGCTATGGCCCAGCACAGAAAGTCAATGTCCCGCTGTGCAGGCCTGCAGTCTGGGGCCCTAAGCCCCACCACCCAGGGCAAAAGCCGAAGCCTGAGCAACTTAGCTTTGCGGTGTCCACTGTGGGGAGGACCCCGGGTAATTGTCCTGCTTGCTACCTCTTAACACTGGCCCTGGCTTTTATATGCAGAAAAACAGGTGTTGTGGCACAAGTGGGCCATGGAGTTTTTATAGTAGTTAAGGTATGTATCCTGTATTTTTTCCTTGGAGCATATTCTGTGGTATCTGAGTGCCTGGCTGTAGATAACAGATTTCTTGGTGTGTTTGGGGTTGTTACTGGATCTGTAAAGGTAAACGTGGTGATCTGTGGGTTTCTTGTGCATAGTTGTCTGGAGGGTTCTATTGTTGAAGTCAATTGTGGTGTCCAGGAAGTTGATGCTGGTGCAGGAGCGTTCTAGACAGAGTTTGATAGCTGGGTGGTGGTTCTTGAAGTTGAGATGGAAATCTGAGGGATTTTAGGTCATCAGTCCAGAGAATAAAAATATCGTTGATATATCATTGGTTTCATGGTGTGTTCGTCCAGAAATTCTTCCTCAGTGTGGCCCATGATGAGGTTGGCATACTAGGGAAGCATCCAAGTACCTATGGCTGTTCTCATGTTTGGACAAAGTGTTTGTTGTTGAATGTGAAAATTATGACTGCAGAGTTAATGAGCCACTTCACCGTGAATGATCTCTGAGAAAGTATGTTAACTACCTCTGCTAAACAGTCTGTTCCACCTTGTATTTACCTGTGACACTTTCCCGGACCTGAAGAAGAGCTCTGTGTAATCTTGAAAGCTTGTCTCTCTTACCAATGGAAGTTGGTCCAATAAAAGATATTGACTCACTCACCTTGTCTCTCTCATGTACTACCGTGGCACTTTCAATGCATTTGCCTTGCTGTAGTACCCACAACAAAGCTAACAGAGTGCAATGGAGGGTTTAGTCCCCTTTTTTTGCAGCTACCATGGCACATCAACTGTCTCAGTAATACCTAGAAAATATTTTGCATTTGGAATCCAGAGCTAAAATTTGGCACAAGGAATTCATTTTTAAAAGCAGGAGGAATTCATCCCCTGATCACGTAAGTATTGTTTAGCATGCTTCTGAGGCAGGCTCCCACAGGAATTAACATGTGGGTTGTATCAATCTGGGACTACTTCCCACATATACCATACAATAAAACCATTCACACAAGGTGTCTCATAGCATTTCACAAAGAAATTGAAGGTTACATAGTAAGCAAATGCTAGATTTCAAAGAGAAGTCTTCAGCTCAGATGTATGAAAGGGATAGAACTTCAGGAGCCCTGAGACCAGCAGGCAAAATATTGCTTTGCAAAGAAGTGCAGAAGAAAGAACACTGGGGTAAAATTTTCAAAAGTGCCTGAGTGACTTAGGAGCTTAAGTCCCATTGCCTTGCAGTAGGATTGGGGATTCTAGGACCTAAGTTACTCTAAGAATGGGACTTAGGCACTTTTGAAAATTTTACCCTGGCCATTTGTGACTTTAAACAATGGGATAAATGCTAACGCCTGTTCTAAGGAGCTTAGTAAGCTGAGGGAAAAATATCAAATAAGCAAAACAGAACCCAGCTGTTGGTCATGATAAGAGCAAGACTTCAAAGATGAACATGACATCATCCTGGAAGCCAGTGTGAGGACTCTGGAGTAGGAGTTGCATGCTAAGTGGTCAGAATCCTGGCTGTTGAGTTGCTATGATAGTTTGCAGATACATTTTGGCAGGCAATTCAGGAAATGAAGAATTACAGTAATCAAGTCTAGCTGTTATAGAGGCGTGAATTCCAATCTCCAGGTCAGGGCTGCAGGGATTGGGGTGTACTCTGGTAATATTTCTCAAATGATAAAAGGAACATTTGGTAACACGTTTAACACGTTCTGACACAGGCCTTAGTCTAATGTTACCCCCAGATGTAGAAGAAACGGCACTGCATTACAGCCATCAAGTGGCGAGGCGGCCACAGGCACTGAATTTAATTGCTGCGCACAGCTAAAAAGAAGCATTTCATTTTTAATGGTAGTGAGTTTTTAAAAGATTTTGACTTCCATAAATTCATGGGTGAGACATAAAGACTTAAATCTGCAAAGGGATTTAGGCACATAATCCAAAATTTCAAACTAATCCCTGCTCAGCTGGTGCCTTACATTCCCTAGGTGCGTACATTTCTGCTGGTAAAATCCCTAAGGTGCCCAAATTTCTACTGCTGGGCACATGCACAGCTACCTTGGTCCTGATGCCCGAGTGCCTAAGCCCCAGGGGGATCCTCAAACTAGGCAGTGTCCCACCTATCAAGCATAAGGCCTTGCACAAAATGATGGTATGGGTAGTGGAAAGTTTCAACAGGAGAGATTGAGAGAGACCTTTCCCAGGGTACTCCTATAGCCCAGTGTCTTGGGTTCCAATCTCTGAGATGAGACTTGGGTTCAAATCTCTGCCCCACATCTGGTAGAGGGGGGATTTGAACTTGTGTGTGAGTGCTCCAACCACTGGGCTAACAGTTGTAAGGGGGGGGGGGGCTGCTGGATCCTCATTTATTATTTATTTTATAGAAAGGATTTTGGTGCCTAACTCCATGAGAAGCGTGTGACACTATCTCGGGGTGCTCAGGACTGAAAGACACCCTGTTACTAACCTGCTTGAGAGAGAGACTCGTTTGTGAATAACTAGTTGTGAGGTCCCTGACACCACCAGTCTGTTAGCCACCAAAACAACATCCTCAGATCTCTGCCAGCCCCTCCTTTGCCTTGCAGATAAATAAGAGGTGCGCCCCAAACCCTGACCCCCTCTGAAAGCATCCCCCTGTAGTATCCAGCCCCTGTCACTGGACACACTAATTTACCAGATTCCCTGTTCCCAAGGGAATAACCATAGCTTAATTGGTACAACTCAGGATTAGCTCTTTTAAAACACAACACGACAAAGATATATTTATAGTGAAACAACCATATGTTGTCAAAGATTAAGATTTAAGAGCTACCGAGTAAGGTTAGGTTTCAGAGTAGCAGCCGTGTTAGTCTGTATCCGCAAAAAGAAAAGGAGGACTTGTGGCACCTTAGAGACTAACAAATTTATTTGAGCATAAGCTCACGAAAGCTTATGCTCAAATAAATTTGTTAGTCTCTAAGGTGCCACAAGTCCTCCCTTTCTTTTTGCAAGTAAGGATAATAGAAACAAAAATAATGACATATAAAACAAGAGGTATAACATGCTTCTTAGAGTCTACAATTCATTTTCTTTAAACAGTCTAAAATTCTTGTCTGACATAGTTTCTCAGTAGGGTGACCACCCAAGCTAATTTTAAGGGAGGCTCCTTGACCATTTTAAACATTAAATGGCAGTTTATGGTAATTGCATTGTATACTCGAGGGGAGTAAAAACATACACTTGAGAGCAAAATACATGATATGTGAAGGGAAATGGTGTTTCCTTAAAATGTCCCTTAAAGTAAAGCACTGTCCCTTATTTTTCATGTGCTTTCCCCTATTTCCTTCCAGTAAAGGTGGTCACCCTATCTCGCCCCTAAAGCTTTCTTGCTGTGTTTCCAACCAGGACAGGTTGGGAATCCCATTTTCATTAATGTAATCACACTGCCCAATTACATCCTCAAGTGCAGGATAACAGGGTGCTGTCCCTGTCCCCCAGGTATAGCCCAATATATCTTTGAAGGCAGCGCACCCCCGAGCCCAGAGAAAGCTCTTTTCCCCCTGCTAGTCTCCTCCTGTTACATCTCACCACCTTCCATCTGACTTCAGCTCAGAAGGGTGATTGTGAATGAGCCAATACTCAATTTATATTTCAACAGACAGACCATTTCAGCTGGTCTGGCAGGAAACCAGTTTTTCATTAGGAATAATACCTTGATACAAACAGTCAGGGCATTCTGTCAGTGCATAGCTATAACTTTTTTAAACCGCAGGCTACTGAGCTAGTTGGACCATTATTTGGACCTAGTATGGCGGTTCTTAGGGTATTTTCTTATGTTGGGATAGCTACTTTATAGCAAGTGTATGAAAGGATGCTCTAGGTGTAGTTCAGGAGATATTAATGTAGGGCTTTTTCTAGCCTACTTGCTATGTGGTCTCCTGTGACATAGATCAGATACTGAGTTGATGTTTTCAGGGCAGTTCAGCCATGTTGGAAAGGGTGGGCGTGGAGGTACCTAACTCACCTGCTGTGGCAGGAGGGACATCAGAGCTGCATGGAACTGGCGACCTCAGACTGGGCCTTATTACCTGTTCTTGGGACCAGATTCTGTGCCTTCTTTCCATTGCTCTTAAAGGGGCTGCAGTGGCCCTCTGAGGATTCCTGCCAGTGCAAGGGTGGTATAGGACCAGCACAGGCCCTGCTTTAGGGGCAGGGAGTTGGTGAAGCACAAAATGGCCTGGCTGTTCTGGGCTGCAGCGCACTACAGAGACAGCTGTGGCTAGCTGGGGCTTGCTCTTAATTTATTCCAGAGGCTGCATTGGAGCAGACTGGAAGTAGCGAGGCGCAAAGCCACCTTTGCTGGCCCCCTGCTGCACCTTCTCTGCTGATCCTCCGGGGCAGTGTGGCCTATGCTTCCTCTCTTTCTACCCTGCTGGTGCCATACTGGCAGCAGGCCTAGGAAAGTTGTGACCCCCCTTTGGTAGACTGTCTGTAGCAGGAAGGAGAGCTAGGATCCCCCACTTTCAATACCAAACACCAGTCTGTGGAAAGATGACTGAGACAAGCAGCCAGTTTATAAAGACCCATGTTAAAGCTGTTGTTCTGATTCTTAATATTTCAATAGGTTTACCAGGCGAGAAAGGAGAAAGAGGCAACCCAGGTGTTGGAACACAAGGGCCCAGAGGCCCACCAGGGCCTGCAGGTAAAGTTATCGTTCTCCAGAGCTCTTAGGGTTAACACACAGCTGTAACCCATCCTAGTATTTGCAGGCCAGTTGAGATTCTCAGGGGTCTGTCTAGCACCTTGCAGGCTTAGGCAGCAGGACCCTTAGTGTCCCAAATCTACGTTGGGCACCTCAGTGTCACAATGCTTGTGTCATGACATCACAACCCAGCATAACATGATGACACTGTGTCAGTCACACACATATTCTCCCTTTGCCTACAATAAACCACTTGTCCAAAGGACATGTGCTTTTGTGGAATAAGGGATTGATGACCAGGAGTGGCTATATTTGGTTTCTTATTGAAACATTTATGACTGCTGGAAAGGTTTATACTTAGTTCACGATAAAATATACAGGGTGAAATCCTGGCCCAATAGACATCAATGGAAAAAACAGATTTGACTTCAGTAGAGCCAGGATTTCCCCCACTGAATATATTGCTAGAAAGGCAGAGTATTCCAGGTGTGACTAACCTCCCCGAATAGTTACCTGACACTTGGTGCAATCTGCTGAGCCTTGACTGCAAAAGATTTGCTTATCAGAAGTATTATAATAAACTTTCAGGATAAAAAAACTCTCTGTGGTAGGGATGACTTAGCAGTATCCAGAGAGGATGTGAGGCTTAGCAGCAGTAGGGTAATCACCCAAAACTCTTCCCAGTTTGCTGGGGGAGTTTTAAGGAGTTCCCAGGAATCCCTTCCTCTTTAGTTAAGCTGTCTTCCTGGGTATTTACAGCACTCTCGGAGCCATGGTATCCTAGCAGGTGCTTCCAGTGCTGCCAGGATGTTCTAAAGGCAGTGCTTTTACTGAGGATGATAGTTATTTGTTTCATGCATGTACTTTATGCAGGACCTTCTGGTGAAAGTCGAACTGGCAGCCCAGGGCCACCAGGATCTCCAGGCCAACGAGGCCCAGCTGGTCATACAGGTGTTCCTGGTCCACAGGGTCCTTCTGGCCCACCTGGTTACTGTGATCCTTCTTCTTGTGCTGGGTATGATGTGGGAGGTGAGTACATTTCTTCAGTGTAAATAGTCTTTATCCAGCCTTTAGGAGTCAGCTTTGTAGAAGGGGTGGGATGAGAAGGAAGTGTAGTGCCTTTACCAACAGCCAAAGTAAGATGGAGGCCTTTGATAAAACCTTGCATTAAAATGTGATACCCCTTGAAAAGCTATGGGTCTATTTCTGTTCTAATTTATGGATTTACACTAAGAGAAGAGTGTAACAGAGTAAGAAACAAGAAAATTCACATCAAATCCAGAAGGCCTATACCATGAATGAAGCGTATCAGTATTGTCATGTGTGTGTTTGTGGCACTGTCCGATTGTATGCATCCACTACCTGTCAACTGAATGTTTTATTTGTTGAGTCTCCATTTTCTAATGTTTGTGACAGTGGAGTCTTGTAGTCTTTGAAACATATTACCCAATTTCCTCATTCATGTGCTTCTATATAGCATGAAAGCATGAACTCTACTAAACAAAAACTACTGTAACCTGAAAGAAGGACGCACGTGCTCATCAATAACCAATGAAACAATCCAGAAAACAGGATCTTTTCTAAAATCCCTCCTGTAAAATTTAGGGATCCTGTATTGTAATATTTTCCATTATAATATATAGAGGCAATGGAAGGAAATTAACAGGAATTATGACACAGTCATGATACTGGACTTTAATTTTAATTTTCTGTTTTAGTAAGCTATTAGTCACTACAAATGTAATACATGAGACAGCTTAGTTTGTATGTTTTACTAATCTGTATGTTTTTGTTGTTCGTCTCTTCCCATCCTTTTCTCCTCTCTACCCCCACCCTCTATTGTTCATTTCCTATTTTAAGGCCCAATCCCTTACAATGGCTTCCACTCCAGAAGGTGAAAGGTTCATTCTGGTTGCATTTTTCCTTTCATTTGGCTGAAGGTCAGAAATGATACTGAGCTGCCCTATACTTTACATCAACAATATTGACCGCCACTAACAGACTTGGTGTTACTGCTGTATATGCACTTAGCTTCCTTGTCCTGTTAAAATTAAAATTTGCCTGACCTTTTCTGTCCATTAATGATAGATTCTAGGACATAATTGGAATCTGATAAAGCAGACAAATTGCTTTAATATATAATAAGCACAATGGTGTAATTTTTGGTGATGATTTCCAACTAACTTGGCTGTCGAGTGGTAGGTTTGTTTCCAATCTCTCCTGCTTATTGTGTTAAATGTTTTCAGTTTCTTTTTGTGAATTAAATGTATTGTATTTAAAGAGATGAAATATTCAAATTTCCTAATTATTACTTTAATTTTCTGCTCCCCTCCTTTTGTGCTAACCATATAAATACTCTCGCTGGTGGTGGGTCAAGGTGGATACGGTGATGCAACTGATCAAGACATCCCCGTAGTGCAATTGCCACATAACTCCTACCAAATCTATGACCCAGAGGAACTTTATGATGGTGAGCAACAGCAGTATATAGTTCCTGGGTCCTACCCCCAACCAGCCCAATATCCCCAGTCCTCCTATCCAGAACCTCATCTTGCTCAACCAGAGTTTACTCCTGTTCAGGAAGAGATGGAAGCCATTGAAGTGAGATCTCCTGGAATTAGTCGTTTCAGAAGGCAAATATCAAAAAGAAGTGTGAACACTCTAATACGTAAGAGGGCAATTAAAAAAAACACTTAAGGAACTGTTAAAAGGGAAAATTTATGTGCATATATATTTAGGCTTGTGTCCAGTTGCCTAAATTATCATCATGGAAAATGGTTACAGGCTCATATGTTAAAGGGAAAAAAATTGTACACAGCCACCTCAAAAGAACAAATAATGGTAATAATGTTGCATGCCAGAAACTATTAGTATTTTAGTGGGTTGGTGCTAGAAGATTAAAAGCTCATTTATAGACCTTTGAGACTCTTGTGTACTGTTTGACACATTATTCAAACTGTATCTAAAAAAAAAAAGGCATCACAATAGCTGGTTTAATTAAGACAATTCAGAAAAGTTAATTCAGTAGTATTTTGCTGTCCATGTTTCTCCATATGATTTGTTCCATTAATATTTTGATAAATTGTTTTCTTAACAGAGTAACCTTACTTAATTCACCACTGAAGACACTGCATATTCACTAGGTTTCCTTATACCTGGCTGTTACATCCCTTCACAAAGAAGTCTTATGTTAATGGAATTTTTTTCACAGTATTCAAAATACACAAAGTTATATGGGAACATGCTGATAATTTATTGTGAACCTATTTCAATTGTTTTGTATGCAAATAAAAGTTGCACACTTTTATAAGTAAACATTCCATTTTGTTGATTTTAGCTCCAAATATTTGGACTAAACTTCAGATGGCAGCGTGTAAAGGCAGAATATAGACACTTTCTCAATACAACACTTAAGGACCTATTATTTTTGCCTTCATTATAGTATCATAATGACAAAAGAAGTAGTATGGGACACTTGTTTGTTTTGCTCTACAAAATGCACACAGTTGAAATTAAATTTGTATTTATTACTTGAAAACTACTAGTGTAAGATGAAATATGAATAAGACAACAGAATGTGAAATATACAGCACGTGGACACTGGATATTGCATATGGGTACCAAACTAGTAGCAAAGGACTGGAATCTGTAACTGCAAAACAACTTGGTCAGCTAATCATGGCACAGTGCAACCACTCAAGACACAAATCAATTCACATACTACTATACTTTAATCTATAATAATGCACATAAATGTAAAAAAGGCAAATATAACTCAAATCAGAGTTCTGACCAGAGTAAGCAACAGTTATGTTAATCTTAATGATAAAACCTCTTGTAGGATTTAAAAAAGAGGAAGTTGCATACCTTATAGTAATTGGAGGTTCTTCAAGATGTGTGGTCCTTACCTGTGGGTAGTCATGTGCTCCATGTGCCCAGAGTCGGGAATTCTGAAAGCTGTGTCTGCTGGTGCCCTTTATCTCCTTGGTTGGGGGCACAAGGAGAGCAAGGGTGGGGAAGACTGACCACTCTCCACTCCTTTCTCTACCACGAAGCAGAAGATGAGCCAAAGCAGATAGGATGGAGAGCAGGGAGTGGAATGCAGAGAGGGACCACACATCTCAAAGAACCTCCAGTTAATCTTCTCCTCTTTGAGTGCTGGTCCCTATGTGTATTCCACTGTGGGTGACTGACAAGCAGTACTCAGGAGGTGAGGCAGTTGGTCCGTCCTGGCCTTTATCTACTTTTTTGAGGCATGAGGTTAGGAAGAACTCATTTGTGGACCAGTGGACACTGCTTTCAAAAATTCTCCAGCTCCGTGGGTACCCACAGTGGAATACACATAGGGACTAATGTCCAAGGCTACTTACAAACCTCTCAGAAACAAGATTTGTATTGCAGTAGTGCTTAATCATAGCCCCGGGCGCCATTGCGCTAGGCACTGTAAAAACATTCTAATTTAATAATTACTCCAATTTTTAATTCTTATCCACGACTGATCGCTTTGGAATATGTTTTGTCTGTGCTTATGCTGCTTAAATGCCTGTGTGTTGGGCTAAGAGATTGCATGGCAAAGATGAAGCAGCTGACACCATGGTTACTGTTCCCCTGAAAAAGGCCAGCGTGTGTTCATTCTCATCCAGCTAAGGACCATCAGTCTCTGCTTGTGCCCCATGGTGCGTCCTCTTTGCTCATCAATATAAAGGGAGGTGACTCATCGGCATTTAGTCCACAACAAAGTTGTATATTTTTTGCTGTAGTCTCAAAAACCTCTGGCCCCAAATTAGTCCCCAATTTACCAGAGCATTTATGCACAGGAGTAAGGACATCCCTGTTCATCTCCCAGTGCTCTTTCCAGTAAGATAACCACGTATGTTTAAATTCTGAACTTTAATTTCTGCATTGTCATTTCTTTGCCCTCTAATTCTTACCATTCTCCTGCAATTAGCTCCAGGTAAGCTATGAAGTGCGGGATTGAAGAGGGTGCACAGTAAATTTCTCACTGGAACTTCCTGCATTTTACGGAAGAATGGTGGAATAGCATAGAATAATTGACTAACTGCATTTCATGGCAGGATGTATGCACATTCATACATAGTAATTCCTTGCCAGAAAACACTCAAGTCTGCCTCACACAGACTAGCCCAAATAATTTTTTTTTCTTCCAGACAAATTAACAGGAGAAGGTATTGAATACTAACTTTCCCAACTACGCAAATAGGTACAGCATAACATTAAGATGTCAAAGGACAGTTATACCAATTTTTTTAAATGCTGGGCAATAGTGATTCCAATTCTGCAGTCCTTAATCAGGCAAAATCCCTATAGGGATTAGGTCCTAACAAACAACTTTAGAATGGGAGTACTAGTGGCACCTTAGAGACTAACCAATTTAGAATGCATACTGACCCTGAGTGCTCTAAAAATGTGTCCGAAAATGTTTGTATGTAGTTGGTAGGCTACAAAAGTATTTTCACACATTAGTACTTGTTTTAACATTTTGAAGATGGCCAGCTGCATCTTTCATTGTAACAACATGGAAAATACAAACATTCTTAATGCTAACACTTGAACATTTTCTAAGTAGTACTTAAACATTTTTAACTTCATTATGAAATCCAGAGAATCTCATTAAGTGTATTGAACTGAAGTAAGTTTGCTACTAGCATCACCAGAGGAAACAGCAGCAAAAATAAACTAATGAGAATTCTGTAGAAATATTTTGCAGGAGGATCTCTCTATTTGTATGAGATTTGGGCAGGATTTAGTGAATGCAAGAGATCTACTTAAAGCCACAGTCTCTAATATTTGAGTTAGAAAGAAATTAATGCTACTGTAACTGCAAGGGTAGGAAATTAATATACTGTTGTCTACACAAAGAGTAGTTGAGCAGTAAAATGTATAGTCAGTCAGATACAGGGCAGAGTGCTATCCATCAGCTTTAGACTTTGGATTCAATGCTGAATAAGCTCAAATCCACTCAACTGGTTTCCTTTCATGAAAGGGATTTTTTCTGGTCTGCACTGCCACTCATGTAACTAGCCAGCTCAAATGTACATGTCAGTACACAGTGTAAATCCCAGCCTACAAACTTGCCTTTCTAAAGAGCTTTCCCCACCTCTTCAAAGAACATACATTGAAAAATTCACAGGGAATTATTTACGTGTCATAGGTGCCTATCACGTTGGTATCTAAGCTCCAAAACCAGATATACAGAAACTATGACGTTGGTCTCTCTCTACCATTCACTAGAGTTCAATGATGTGTGTTGTATTTTGTTGTTGCTGAAAGGTTTATTACTTAGAAAAGTGGGTCTAAAGCCGCATACAGTATGATGTTACCGATGCTTTACAGCATATACTTTGCTTATAACAAGCCCACCATTTTTAGCTCTGCAGATGATGTAAATCAGCATAGCACCCTCGGAAGTTAAGGGAGCTACATCAGTTTGAGAATGGCCCATTAACTAAATGTACTCAAAATTACGTCCCACACTGAATCAGTAAGCTCTTTTGAGTGAGTGGCAGTAGATAATATTCTATCATTGGCTAAGGTCTACTTGGGATGATCCTAAAATAACATTGAAATGTTTTTCCTAACAGGTTAACTAGAGCGTTATGAATTAAAGATTCAGGATGTCAAAAATGCTTAGTTGTGTATATTATGTACAAGTATATTATGTACATAGACTGTGATTGTGACAGCAGTCTAGGGGTTTTAGACACATTGCCCATTAAAGTTAATAGATGTGTCTAAACCCCTTAAATCAGTTTGATAAACTCAACCATTACACACACATTATATAGAATGTATTTCAATTTCACTGCAAGGTAAACTAATCCTGTCTCCAGAGTGAAGCCCCCCTATTAATAACCCCACTATAACATTAATTCTCTTAGAATAGTAATATAGACTCAAGCCTCCCTCATAATGAGGAGACTCATCAGGACTCTTTGCTCCATGTATGTTATTAACAGCTGCAGTATATAATCACTGTGCTAGTTATATTCTTGCTCCATATTCTTCAAATACTGCCATCAGCCATCATGGAACAACTCTCCCTTCTGCCCCTCCCACACATAAATCCTTCTAATACACAAGTTAGAGGATAACTTTGAGGCAATACAATGAGAGTATTGGTAATGTTTCATATTATGAGTTAATTTACGTATTGTAGTTCACAACTTGAGCGTATATTTACAGTTTAGTCAAGCAAATATTAAAATTATGGCTTACCATAATCAAAGTACTCCATGCACACAAGTTAATATATGTGAACCTAGTGTGTCCATAGAGTGTCCTCTGATGATAAGTACATGGGAGTGCCCATCTAACAAGTCATAAAAACTATTTTATTTTGAATTTGTGCACTTGCCAAAAAAAGTAAAAGACAGATGCTCAGGCTCAACATTTCCTCCAAAATCCAGTCACTTTTATCCTGAGAGTTCCAGACTTTGCCAGATGGTCTAATAAATTAAAGTTGCTGATTGTGAAGTATTTAACACAGGATGAATGGCTGAAACCATCCAGTGCCTACCTATAAAATATATACTGTATCCTCACACACAAAAAAGAGGGCTTATTTCAAGAAGTCGGATTTTTTTTTTGTTTTAAAAAAAAAATACTCCTACGTTAATGACTGAAATTAGGTTGTGAGATCACTGGCTAAGAATGTTTCCTAAAATAAGTCCATTTGAATGCCAAAGAAATGGCTGATATGAAAAATACATTGTAAGCAAAACAAAATGTACTTTCTCTTATGCTCTGGCTTTAGAAAATGGAGCCAAAATTTCCTTGAGAGACTAAAAGAATGAAAATTGGCATACAAGCAGTCTATATCCTCAACCCCAATGGCAATACTAGAATAAGGCCTTAATTCCATCACCACCTTCACTTAGGAGCATTGTGTACACATGTAGCCCCATCGACTTCAAAGGGGTAGTTTGTAGGAATAAAGTACACTTTTGAATGAAAAGATTCGCTGTAACAGGCCCTTAAAAGTTTTGCTTAATTTGCATCACTGAACAGTTATTTTGCTCATCTTCAGTTTCATTGTTTGGGATCAGTAAGAAAGATGCTACGTTTCTGTAGTTTAAGTAAAACAACCTAATTTTCCTAAGACTGGGTTGAAGGACAGATTTTGGTTTGAAAGGAAAGAGCTCTGTGCAATCTGTTTGGTTTTCACAGTTGGTGTCCTATGCAGGATTTTTCTTGTTTCAATAGGCTCTTTGTCAACTGCAGTCAGCCCACGGTTGAGTTGCCATCCAGGCTTGCCCTTCCTCAGTTACCCAGGGGAAAATATTTTAAGATCAGGCACAGCTCAAGATGTACATTTCTATGGCTACGTGCTGATCTACGGACAAACGATTTTGCACGAAAATTGTGACTAGGTGCAGTTTTTCCTCAAATTTTTCAAAGTAGCAACGTTTATTTTAAGACAGAGATGGTCATGTGGACACCACCCCTCTGTCACAGTGTTAGTGTCCCAGGGCACCTAGGGGCCAAGATGGGGCCATTGCACTCACCCCGCCTCTGGTTTGCAGTGCCCAGGCATTCTGCTACATGGGTCTGGTTGCAGGAGGATCAGTCCCCTGGATGAGTCTCCAATAGTCCACCCTCTTCCAGGGTTGTCAACAAACTTGAAGAAATGAAAACACGACTGTTCCAAAGGTGTGATAGGGCTCTTTCTTCAGAGGGTCTCTGGTAAGCTGTGGTCCTAACGAAGCGTAGAAGCTAGTCTAAAAACATAGTCCCACAGTAATGATTCAGCGTCAGGCCTGCCCTTCCTTCAGGGAGGGAACCCACTGGTTGCCCAAGAAAATCTTGCCTTCAGCCAGCCCTTCAGGAGCTGAGGACTGGAAGCAGGCTCTCCTCTGTGGTCTGCCTCCAACTATTCGGTACTCTCCCTTTTTAAACCCTTTCCCTCTGAGTGGGACATCTCTCACAGATGTAGCGGGGCAGGATTGATTGAGCCCATAATAGTTTATTAACCCAAAGCTGCGCCATGAAGGACTTGTGGAACCCATCACACCCTCCCATTTGTAATAATATAACCTCCTGCTAGAATGAACAGTGGTAGTACTGGAAAAGTAGTATTAGGAAATATTTAGTTGTCATTTAATGCAATTTAGCAGGTAGAAATAAAGAAGAGTCAGCACCATGTCACCATCCAGCTCTTTGCGGACTACTCGAAAGTGCACAGCGGACTAACAGTGGTCTATGAATTACAATTTGGGAACTTTTAGGCTAGTACAGAGTAGTCCCCATTCTGTCTGAATGTTACAAAAATGTCTTAAAACTAAGAGAATGGCTTACAATATTGATTAACTTTTAGGTTAAACTGATGCTAATATTAATACAATATGATGGAAACTGCAGATTCACTTAGGGCCACATTCAGCAAAATCTCTCCTGACTTCCATTCAGCATGTCTTCAGAATCTGGAAAAGGTTTTCTGAAGAACTGGGCATAAAAGATTATGTCACAATACAGTTTTATGTGCACTCAGTTTAAAAATATTTAGTTATAAACGAACATGTAGAAGTGACAAATGGCTTCCTTATATACCACAAGTCATAGTTTCCTGAAGCTCCAAAAAAGGCTATGCAAGCATTAAAGAGGTTCTAAAATACTTTTCTTGATTTTTCTTAAAACTGGACTTTGTATTCTATTACATCATAAAATGTGTGAAAATAAACCATCTGCTCTGGCAGGTCAGTAAAATAGTTAATTTACAGTTACTGTACAGTTCATGGGAGTGAAATGTCCATAATTATTCACTATTATTCCTTGAGAAAAGGAGACACAAAGTTCTGCAGCATTTAGTCTGAGATAGCTTAAGTGTCAGTAAACAACATGTTTCCATTAGATGTAAATACACAGAAAGATAACTGGAGTTCTCTATAGAGAAATAAAAAAAAATCCTTTTATTAACATTCAACATCAAAGGCCAGATTCATGCAATACATTCTGGAACAGGTAACGTCAGAAATACTATATCAGTGTTTAGCTTGGTGTTTCCATTACACTAAAGATGACTGATCTTCCCCAAACAAATTTGCCTTGTACCTGAAAAAAAATCTGTCCTCTACATAGAATGGATGATTAAGATGCATGTGGGTTTCCAAGTTAATGTGATGCTGGAACTCATCCTTTCCTCTTTCAGTTCTTTTTCACATTTTTCGATAATCTTTAGGTCTAGAAAAAAAAATCATCATATTTCATCAACAAAAGCAGGCATAGAAAATACTTGTTTGACTTAAAATCTCTGTAACCACCATATGTATTGTAATTTCCTTACTTTTGGTGCCTGAAATTTCAACCTTATGGTTGGTGGGGTTTTTTTTGTTTTTCTTTTTGGTAAAAAGAAAAATGAACACATAAATCTAGCAATAAATGATCAAACCAGAGCTTTGAGAATTTACAAGCCTCAAGCTTTGTTTGCAAGTTGTTTGATACCGGGTCTAGGTTAACTGCTCCCTACCTTCACAAATGTAACAGTGCATCTTTAAATGAGTGCATTCTTTAAATAGCTAAATACTGCTATTCATTTTTCTCCAAACTTAGGTTTGTTTTTAAAATCTGAATAAGCTCTACAAAACAAGACAAGTTTGAAGTTGAGAGCTTAGGCTATACTTTTGAGTTATCAAAAACCATTAAAGCTGAAGAATTTAAAAATCTACTTTACTTTGTATCTTTTCTGATGTTTATGTTTTGCATTTCAGTCTGCTTGGACAATGAAACTAGACTGGACTATTCATAGTGTCCTGGGGTTCACTAGCAAACAAAGGGGTTACTAGAACCTGCCACTCTCAGCCAGTTAACATCCACTGGCAGTAGGAGCAGACTTTTTTCTGACTCCTGCTGGGCACAGGGTCAGGCCAGATCCCAGCCTTTTGAAGACTTCTCAGTAGTGGCATGAGATGTGGCCCTGACACCCCCAGTAGAACCTGGGGAAGAGTACAGGCTCCCCAGCCATTTTTGAAGATGTCTATTGGTAAACTGATGATATGGTAACTTGAGATGAAGAGAGTGGACACTGTGGACAGCATCATCAAACTGCTTTAAAACACAATCTGCCTTAATATAACTTATTAGAAAAAGCAACACAAAGCAACAGTTGCTTTCACCTACAAACTGCAAATGGATACAGTAACTATAGAGCTCTTTTCCAATTCTAACTAGATACAGAAAGATTTTAAAAAGTGGAGACCTCAGCGTAGAAGCCAAAATTGTGTACAAAAGGTTATTTCAGTAGACTTCATGTGAATCTCATTAGTAAAGACGATGTTTGGAATATTTCATTGTCATGTGCAATTCACAAAAGTAAACCTGACTACATTTTCAGATATGGAATTCAAATACCAGGAAGTCAGTGAAGAAGTATTGTGTACTCAGGCTAACTGCAGAAATTCACAACAGGGACCACACAAAGCATCTACCTAGATGGTTCCACAGAAACCAGGCAAAAATCTCACTATTTCTTGTTAGGTGTTAAAGCCACATGTCCAGGATTCAGCATTTTGCCATGGATTGTAAAGCTGTATAAAGGGCATATGTGAAATACTACTTTATATGAAAGCAACTGAAGTGGTGATCTAGAGTCAGATCTTAGCTACTTATCACATGTATTGCTATGCATAATTTACAGTTACAAGACATACTTTTACGAAAAAAGGGACAACTGACCTTTTATATTATGTACTACATGACTTTTTACCATTCAGTCAATTATCCCAGTTTAGTAGTGCACTGTTTGTATTAATTTCTGAACTCTGTCTTCATTCCACATGCAAAAACTGTAAACAACATGTATGGACTTACAAGGAAATATTTAAACAATTGGACAATGTTTATTCAATTATAATGTGGAATTGAAATAAGTCCAGCATTCAGTAGCTGGTAAATGAAGCAAAGCCATGTTTCGCAGAGCTTTGCAAGATGATATCTCCCCAAATCTTTGGAAATGCTCCAAACTGTGTTACTCTAAGATCACTCTCCATGCATGCTCATGTAGTTCAAAATGTTGTTGTGTCTGATGTGAATTAAAAGTGGGATTTTCAAAAGTGCTCAATATTGGCCTAACTTTGCTCCCACTGAAATCAATGGCAGTTTTACCTGACTTCAGTAACAGCAGAGTTGGCCAACACTCAGGGATTTTGAAAATCCCATGCCAGAGATACTATTGATTGCATGGCATAGTACAAGTTTCCTCTTTTGAGTATTTCATAGTCTTTGTGTGTGTACCAAATCATTCAATACACACATACAATAACGCTTCCTCTACCCTGAGCACTGAAATTTGTTTCTCTCTGAATGGCAGCTTAACATTTCAGTCCAGTCAGCTGGCAGTCTGTGCAGGTCAAGCTTATTATGTTAAACTGGTTACAGATCTTAGGGTCCCACAGAACTTTTCACTGATCTGAAAACACATTCAGGATTGTTCTGGTTTTGTTTTTCTGCATGCAGACTGCAATTTGGACTTAAATTTTGTTGTTTCAAAGTCAAAAGGAATTGAAGCCTCAGTTTCCAATTGTATGAGGTTAATGAAGCTCAAAAGCTGATTTGTCTCTGCTGAAAGTCTACCATGAACAAACATAAAAGTTCTTAAAGCCTTTTCTGAAGTCATACTAGGCTTTAACAGTTATTGGTAATTTACTTTTTGAAAGCAATAGTCTCTGCTTTACAGACTGTACTTGGCACTGGTAAAGCTAAGCCTTGAAAAGTAGTACCTTTGGTAAGGATGATATCAATGTTTTGTCACAGAAAGAACTGAAGCTTAAAAAAAACTTGTCTAACTCGGAAAGAATTAGAAGCTATTGGTGAACATCAAAGGAAAGCTCCTTGCTGATAAACCCCATACATTTGGGGGGGGGTGTGTTCCACTAGGCAGGGAAATACTTTATCACTCTCACAACAAAACACTGCAATTATGCATTTGAACAAACTGTTTTAGTGAAACCTAAGAAAGTACCTATCATTTAACTACTTCAAAAAGGAAATGAGGTCTCCTAGAAAGAACCGGTTCAAAACTTCATGCGCTGGCTGAGGAAAAAGACTGTATGCATTTTAAAACACTGAATATTCCTGTGAAGAATTTATCTGCTGCATGTTGTTAACTGCAGACTCCTGGGAGAGGGATACAACCTCTCTGCAATCAAAAAAAATGCACAAATGAAGGGAAGTAATTTTGGTTTTGCCAATAATATGTAATGTAAATCCATGCAGCTGATGTCTGCCAGCAATATGTACACCCCCCCAGGAATGTTACACTGCATATAAAAAAGCTTTGAAAACATAAATCAGTAAAATTCTAGGAAAAAAAATCCACTAATTTAAATAAGTAGCCTCTTCGAATGATAATTTCTATGAAGCTACTGTTTCTCCCTTACTAGGAAGTACTTTGGAATTATGCAAAAAAGATGTTGAGAGATGGTCGTGAGCTGCAAAATTTGGATACAGATTTTAAATCTCTTATGCCCTGTTGATACAGCAGCATTTTTTCATGCCCCCTAACTGGGAAGAGATGGGCACAGCTGACTAAAACACTGTTTTTGTCCAGAGAGCATACAGTTAATACTTGGTAAATTTTAATCTTCTGCCATCCTTGCTTGCTGCCTAGACTGGCGCACAGTTCAGTTTCTCTAACAAGTTAGGCATATGCTTATTTTGCTGTGGAGACAGAGGCATCCTTATACTGTCCCAGTGAAACTGGCAAATCTAATCCTCCCCTCTTTCCAAAACTCTGTGAGGTTAGACATGTCACAGAGAACTTTCCCATGTGATATAGGTGCCAGTCTATGTGCCTGAATTCTGAAGACTCTATCCCCCACCCTGTGAAAGCAATCCAGTAAGACTTTCCTTGATACATTACACAGAAAATGCTGGCCAATTTAAAGCTTCCAGAATTTTCTTTTGCAGGATCTATTGTTTTCAGCACATTGTCTGACTAACTTAAAATTGTGAGCTGTAGAGCAACCTCATCTATCCAGAATCCTGTGTGAGGAAGTATGGAATAGCTGCGCAGAATGCATTCAAAATAAACCCAGTTAAGTACCAGGCGTGTGGGTGGCGATGCCACAGTTGTGATGGCAGAAAAGCTTCTCTGAGGACATAAATTCAATAATGTTACTTGTAACGAGTTAAGCCAATTGTGCCTCTAAATGGCTCCAGAATCACAGGTGTAGCATGGCTGATCCGGTTGCATCTACACTAGTCTTTTCTTTCCTTAAAAAGTACCATTGGTACATCAATCAATGAAGCTACAGCAACAGTAAGAGTGCTAATGTAGAGAAGCCATTGAGGTTTCAAAAAATATTTCTTTTAACCTTGCTTAAAGGAGGTCTAGATGGCAAGAACTACTAGGAGTTGACAGCAACTTGTCTACACGAGCACTCTCACCACTGCCATCAGCAACGGTAGTAGTGGGAAGCTAAGGAAAAAAGGCTAGCGTAGACAAGACCTCTGTTTAGTCCTTAACCTGCATCAGTGTATAAAGAGTTTTGTAAATGCCTAGGTTAGACACACAAACTCCCAGACACAGACATGAAAGTTAAGATTTACAGACTCTTAAGTACATTTATTTGCAGAACTTGTTCTTAATTCAGAGACTTGTCCTTAATTCAGAGTTTATGTAATTATCTGCAAAAAGGGTGTTAAGCCAACATAATACTGTGTTACAACTTGTAACTGTATAATAAAGCATCAAACTTAATCATTGGCCTCCAGTGTTTTATACCATATGCTGAGTTTAGTATTTGTAAATATCAAGATAAAGCTTTGACTATACTTGTTTCCAGAATAAAGCAGAAAATAGAACCCATGAAAGAGTAAAAGAATGAAAAGAATTGGTAGTTTGAAAACAAGGAAGAGAAAAGAAAAACTTAAAAGGAAAATCCCTAACATTATATTTCATCATTTCCTCAAGAAGATGTCAAGGTTAGAAGGCTAGGGATCCTTTTTCAGTTTGCCTGTTTAATACCCATCTAGATAGTGTGAGTGGAATGCTAAACATGATCATACGGA
Organism: Lepidochelys kempii; assembly: GCF_965140285.1. NCBI lineage: Eukaryota > Metazoa > Chordata > Testudines > Cheloniidae > Lepidochelys > Lepidochelys kempii. Next base: position 24,563,327 of record NC_136381.1, on the reverse strand, counting down.
GTCTTTTACAGTCAGCATTACATACTTGGGTATGCTGTGAGGCTAATAAGGTCAAACTACTTTAGTGTGGTGATTGTCCCGTACAAAGTTTCTTGTGCTAGGGCCTGAACTACCAGCATTCCACGGAGCCCTTTCATGTGGTCAGCAGAATGAGATCGTTTGAAAATCCATGAGGGGGTTGGGAAATTATGGGGTGGTGGTGCTGTGATAACTGGGCTTACACAGTTACCATAATTGCGAGTTCAACTGTCAGAATTGAGTGTAAGATGTCACAATAACCTATAACAACAAATGCTGATGGGAAAAGGTAGCAAAGGGAGACAAAGGCTGATGTAGTCCAAACAAAGAGGCCTATTGGTATAATTCAAGAACAGTGTTAAGATCATGGCTGGTAAACAAGAACAGTGTAAGACCAAATATCAATAAACCAACATTGCTATATTTGATATTAGCCCTAATAAGGGGACAAAAAAATGAGAGGATGGGCTATTCCACCCATCACTCTCTTTTGGGTTCCTTAAAGAAAAAGATAATGGAGGTGGGGAGAAATTGGCTACTGGAGCGAGTTTCACCATCATGGCTACTACCCCTGCTGTCCCCAGGCCTTCGTAATCCTGATCCTGAGATGTCCTGACCGCCTCAGGAGAGAGAGGGAGGGACCCAGATGACACCCTCACTTCCACTGACTCTGGCTGAATCCCAACCACCATCTGGGATGTGAGACTCGGTCTCTCTCTTCCCTCCTCATCCCTCCATGTGTCCAGTTCCTTTTCCACCTTATTTCTTATCTTTCCTATCCCTCTCCTTTTTCCTTTTGTCAAATAAGGGTCTGGTTAACCAGTAAAGACTGTATATTTTGCAACACTGCTGTAACCCTGTGACCAGGAAGAGGCAACTGAAAACAATACCCTAAACAACTTGAAGCTGGTATGAGTTTGCCAGGTCTAGGAGTGGCTGATAAGACTATGTGCTGAGCCTGTGTTTTTCCAGCAGTGAGGCTGCAAGGAAAAGTGGACACCAGAGGCAGAAGCTGCATTCTCTATCTTTGCTATTCTTTTCTCTCCCATTTTGTGTGTGTTTGTCTTGTTTTCTCTTCTTAGGAAGCAGGATTGGACTTTAACAACAATAGCAACAACAACAGCTCCAGCCCATCCAACTAACTTCTTCTCTTTTCCTCAAAAAGGACAATTACTACTATCCTTGATACACTTAAAGAGACTGTCACACAAGGGGATTAGTCCTTCTAAAAACTCTCCCCACAGAAAGGGGACAAAGGATGGTAAAACAAACGCCTTATTTAATACTTTACATTTCAAATGCTTTACCTGTTTTTCCTTCATTTTCTGTACCTTTAATAAAATATTATAAGGACCTTTAATAGTGTGTGCGTCATGGTACTAAGTAGGCTGAGATCTCTGTATGCCAGAGCCCAGGCCTTGTTTAACACTGGACAGTGACTGGGTTATGTTAACACTGGTAGCTGATATATTCCACCTGAATTAATACAACAGTGTTGCAGGAGCTCTCTCTTTTATGCGGTGGTCCAAATAATCATTCTGGCTTAACACTTCAATGCCAGGTTGGCTTATGCCCTGAAAGAAGGGTTTATATCCCTTAAAATTTTTTCTGTCTTTCTTATTCCATGCTCATGTACATATGGATATTCACGTAATCTATACTGTTTAAATCCTAAACTCAGCCTCAATGATATCTTGTGGGAATCCAATCCACAGCCTAATTATGCATTGTGTAAGAAAGATGACAAACCCCTCTTTGTAAATATCCTTAAAGAGACAGCATCTGTGAACATCCCTCCCTCGTATAAAGTGGTGGTGGACTGAAGGGAGTTAAAAAGCAAACAAAACTAATTATGAAGACAGCTTTCAGAATAATGACCTGTAATTTTATCAAAAGGATTCTGCTGACACCATGTAGGTAGATTTCAGAGTAGCAGCTGTGTTAATCTGTATCCGCAAAAAGAAAAGGAGGACTTGTAGCACCTTAGAGAGTAACAAATTTATTTGAGCGTAAATTTTCATGAGCTACAGCTCACTCCATCGGATGACACCCTTAGTGGTTAAGAAGACCAGAGGAATCACTGAGGTCTTCCTTGCTAAGACATGAAACTTGTTCTTCTCTCTTTCTCTCTGTTGAGAATGGAGTTGCTCAGGTAGATAAATAAATAAATTATTATCGAAGAGTCAGCAGTCTGAGTGGGCTACTGTAGGCATACAAATGTTTCATATACTACTTCCTTAAAAACAAATAAAAAAACAAACAAACTGATTTTGCTTTTTTCAACCTCACATTTTGTCTCTGGTGATGCAACATTTATAGAAGTATTTCCACATGTAATTGCTTATCAAACAAAAATTGAATGCAGTGTAAGACAAGTTCACATAGACACTATGATGAATTGTGGATTAAACGTAACTATCACTTTTAGCTACTATGAGAAAAATCAGTAAAACCTAGTTGTTTTCTTCAATATGATGCAAAATATTTTTTCAAATACTTTTTTCCGGCCTCCTATGGTTATTTCAATCAAGTCTCAACAGACTTGCCATACAATTCCATCTTTATTACATTCTTGTCAGTGCATTCCAACTAAGATGGTCTTTCTGCTTAGCAATATTTTGTGAAACAAAAGCAGGTTTCTGGCAGTCTCAGAAATGAAACAAGAAGAGATGCTACTGTTTGCGAAGGCTGGATTTGAGTTTTAATCTACCTATGCCACAATAGAACCAGCAAGATTTCAGCAATCTACATCCCATAAGAAGTCCAGCATCTTATTGCTGGTTTAGGGCACTTGCTGAGGGAGAACACACATTTTTTATACCTGAGCCAAAATAAACAGTTGTAAAATAACACTGCTTACCTCACAGTAGTCTTCAGACAATAAATTAATATTTGGATTAACATACTTGGATTAAAAATGCTGTAAAACAGTGTATTATCATCGCTTATTACTTCTATACTAAATGGCCATTATTCTTTTTGACAAGATGAATTTCTCATATATCAATCTGTCAAAGAATAATTTTTCAAAACTATGTATTTAAGGACACCATTAATCACTTTTTTTTAAAACTTATATGCATCAGGATTAATTTCACAACATGATTTGCAATACTAATTTCCCTTCCCCTCTCCTCAAAGAGGGAGTTACATGTCTGCCAAGTTTTTGCACTACATGGGGCTAATAAAATGCTGCTCCTGATAAGAGGCAATTCTCTCTCCAACCCAGCTAAAAAAAAAAAAAAAAGTAATGAAGAATCATCTTTTCATCAAACAATCTCTTTTCAAAATTACAATGTTAGTTTTGACACTTAGTACATATTCTGATGTATTTCAAATAGCTGATATGAAGCCAAACTTAACTGAGTGATCTCCTGATTTCCCCTGAACAATGACACACATATTCCCGAAGTATTATCCCATCCTCACTTGTCATTATATTCAGGTCTTCTAAACAATGATTTTTAAAACTGTCTCCACTAAAGGGGGAAATATGAAGATTATCAATGCTCCTAAAGAAGTTACCTGTCAATGCCTGCTCCTGAGTCAGTAGTGCACACCTGGTTTGAAAGCTTTGAAGTATTCAAAGTGCATTTCTTTTAGCATCTGCAGGCAATCATCCTTCCTCATCAGTTGAGGAGAGTGACCAAGATACAGATGGGAAGTCCAGATATTTATTGCAATCTTACCAATGACAAGTATGAGTTTTCAAATGGGTCAATGCCTTAAAGCTAAAATATTAGAGCTGTACACCAATAACCTTGCACAAAGATTAATGTAATGGCAAAGTTGAAAAGGGCATTTATAGGTTAGAATTTGGTTTAGATTTTGTTTGCTAGTATGAGTGAGTGAGGAAACAAAAGTTTCCATACACATAAAAACCCCGTACAAATTAATAACCATTCCGTGTGAAAGGCAGCTGGTAATAGTTGTATGTGATCTATTCTACGGGTTTTTTGCAGAATAATTACAACCATTCTATAAACTTTTTTGCAGAATAATCACAACCTGTCTGCAAGCTTCCAATATGCAAGATACAGATGTCCCCTGGCACTTAGTAATTCAACACTGTAAAATTTAAACAGATAAAGTATACTATTGGAGTACTGAAATTTAAGAAATTACTGATCAGAATTCCTAGCTTTTTCCCCCTATATCTTCACAGCAGTATGAAGTGCTGCAGGAGTGAGATTCATCCTAATGGACCGTATAAGGTTCTATGGATAGCTTGCTTATGTAAGTCATGTCTAGGGATGTAAAATAGTAAATGGTTATACGGTAAGCATTAGTCTTACCACACAGCTGTTAACCCACAGCCCCTGGCCGCCAGAGCAGCCCCAGCCCTGGGTCAGCAGGAGCACCCTCAGCCTCAGCACCTCTGGCCGGCCGGCCGGCCGAACATCCGGACCAGTGGCCCTGGGTCCCACCGGCAGACTGGAGCAGCCCCATCCCCTCTCCATTTAATCAGTTAACTGGTTAAACGATATAATTTTAATAGTTTAACTGGTTAACTTTTTAAACGATATTTACATCCCTAGTCACGTCAGCCTCTTGAGTGCTAATGTATTATAGGGAAAAACCCACACAGGAGACTATTAACTAAGCTGAAGATTGTACTACAGAGAGTTTCCTGCTAATTATTTATATATTCTAATTAATTATATTGTCAGGGGCAAGGAAGATGTTTGCTCCTCTGTGGACATGGCTGGGTGGCCTGGCACTCAAAGCTTGGGAATTTCACTGGCGCTTCTGGAGACAAAGGCCATCTACACAGATGGAAACAGCTCCAGCCCCTTGGCAACAGTCCCAACAGAGTCCTTTCCTGATTACTGGCCCTTGAACTATTTGTGGGACAAGGGGTTTGACAGAATGGAAGGGGAACCAACACAAGTTAAAGATGACTTGGCCAGAATTAACTTGTGCTGGTTTGCCCCAAGGTTTTCAGGGAAGGAAAAGAATTTAGTGGAGTGCACTGTCTGTGGAACGCTCCCTGTTACTTATAATCCCCAATAATTCATCTCTGTCAAAATTCCCATTTGTACGGTCATTTACTAAAAATAAAGATGGTAGTCTGATAAGTTACAGGTGTCAAAATGGCTTAAATTTTGTAAATTGGGTTTCATGACTAGATGTTGCTGGGGCAGAGTTTTCTTCCATTGGCCCTTACTGGCTCCTTTTTATCTTCTGTACCTCCTTCCTGCACACACATGGAGAGTTCACTTTGAGAGCCGAGTAAGTCATGCTGAAAGCCAATTATTCTCTGTATGATTCTTCTGTGTAGATTTCAGATGACGAGAGGTGTAAGTTATTGAAGAGCAAAGCTTTTCAAAGCTTACATGTTCTTTTCAGGCTTCCAGACAAAGAACCCCAAGTGTAGTTTAATTGACAGCAAGATGCATTTTAAATAGATCATCTTTATCTACTGGCTCACAAACAAGTCTGTATTTCTGTTAAGCAAGTTTATAAAAAAGCTTCCTAACTGAAGACAACAGATAAATGCAACTCAATTAGTTACAAGTTCTGATGAGAAAATCAGGCCACTTCTTATCTAGCTGTCTGTCACTCTTTGCTTCAATTCTGTTAACCAATACAAACACTATATACCTGAATTAGAGTGGTGGTGTTCTGCATTTGTGAGAAAATCATAATCCCAGGAATGAGGCATTATTACTAACTGATGACAGTGTACTGCGCACAATAAAATTCATCACTTATCTTCCATGTATACTTAATAAACTACTATATTGAAATGGTTTGTTTTACCCTTTGTAGTACTGAAATGTTCTGATTCACCTGTTTTTGAATATAATTATATTCAAGATATACAGAATTAAGTTTGCACTCTTTCCAGGCATAAATTTTCCTTGAGTGTCATTTATTAATTAGCTGTGGCTGCAAATACTTCATTGCTAAATACATTAGTTACTAACAGTTCATCTTTTTAAAGGTGGACTTTCACGCTGAATCAAATGTTAATGAAAACACAACCTTTAAAAACAAAAGAACTACATCTATTTTTCAGATACTTTGCAATCTGTGCCAAAGTCAATAGCTATTACGTAATTGCACAGTAGCTAAAGGGGACTTCTCAGAACACATTTTAGCTATTTGCCTAACCACAATACTAAATAAAAGACCAAGGATTAGGACATTGTTAACATTTTCCATAATAACAAATTATGTGGTTACACACAGATATAAACTTGAGTTTGGAGTAACAGGGAGACAAGTGAATGTAATTCTACTCAAGATTTGTCCATAATTCTAGAGTAGCTGGATGTCTCTGCTAAAATACTCAGTGGAATAGTTAATATGGATATTTAAATCAACATTAGGCTTCCAAGTTACTGATAACCAAGGCCTGGTCTACAGTAGGAAATTTGCTGGTATTGTACTGTCACATGGGGTGTAAATTTAGGACAACATTTTTATAAAAGCAAAAACCCTACTGTAGAGAAGAAAGTGCTTTTGCTGGTATAAAATGGTCTACACTAGGAGGGTTTGCCAGTATAGTTATACCAGAAAGCCTTTTCCAGTGTAAATGAGAATTGAGATGAACGAGACCCTTTCATGTTTATCACAGCTAATGCTTCAAGCTGCCTGAATGCAGACCTCGTCTATATACAAACTTGCACCAGTTTAACTAAAGGTGCATTTTCAAATTAATTTGGTTAAACCAGTGTGAGTTTGGGTGTAGAAACTTATTTCGGTTTAAGAGGCTCATTTCAATTTAACATAATCTGGTAAACACCCTCTCTTTCCCTCCACCCCCTCCAAAAAACACAACAGCTTAAACTCAAAGAAACCACTCTTAGGCTCTGTCTACACTGGAAAGGATTTGCTGGTATAGCTATACCACAACAGCCATACCAGCAAACCCTTGTAGTGGAGACACAGTTTATATTAGCAAAAGAGTGCTTTTGTTGACAAATTAAATAAGCTATATAGGCAAAAGGACCTTTTGCCAGTATAACTGAGGATTTTGCCAGCATAGCTATGTTGGATAGGGGTATGTAGACAAGGCCTCAGCAAGACAGTACTGGACACATATGGAAGGGTTTCCTTTAGAACCACAGAAACTTTTTCAAAAATGATATAAATTCGGCAAAAGCTAATGGAGCCATCAGAGAAGTGCTGGAATGGAGAGCATTCTGCACTGGCTCAGTCCAACTCCTGAACTCAGAGGAGTATGTTTAAGTAAGCAGAAGGAAGACAAGAAGGGACAAGCTGTGAAGTGTTTTCCACAAGACACTGTTAATAATTACACATTTAAAAATACAGTAGGAGTGGATATTTACAAATTATAAAGAGCAAACAAGTTCTCTAGTTTTATTATGATAAGGACAAATAGCGCAGCAAAATCATCACACAGAAATTACATTCAGATTTATGGCTGACATACCTTTTTTAATTCACTCTGCTGTATCTCAACAATATTCCTGTTTCAAAATATTGCGTAAAATATTTCCATTTTTACCCTGCTTGTCTACTTCATATTAATGGGCCTCTCATTTTCTAGCACGTGTGCCATGCATATCTTAGTCTGAGGAGGATAAGAAAATTGATCTGCATAGCTGCAGTTTTAATCTGGTAAAAATAAAATGGCATTAGGCTAAATACTTACAGGAAGGTGAATTTTATGTACAACAAAGAACATGGAATTAATTTTAACCAGCAGAAAGGTTTAAAATATAGATTTGTTAACCTTTTAATCCCTCTTTAAAAAAATACAGATTAAACCACTGGTCCATCTTGTCTGGCACCCTGCCATTGTCATGGTCAAAGCCTAATGCTGCAAAGGAAACCCTTTCTCAAAAGTATGTAGCTAACTGTGCAATGCTCTATCCACGGGGAGGAAAGGGGGGAAGAATTCCATCTTAGATTCTGTGGCACAAGATTAGATTATTTTCATCTTTCAGAATGTTTTGTTAAGATAGTTTCTACACACACAAAATATATATATTTTACTTTCTTAATATCAAAAGCCACTGGAACTCTTGTTGAAAACTTCAGCAGCCCTAGAACTGAGTTGTCTCAGAAACTGAACTTCCCTTCCACCTCTAGAACAGGCCTGAGCCACACTGGCAAGGGAAGTGTGGAGTAGCTTTTTCACTCACTGGCTGTCTTGTATCTGTTCTGAGGAAAGAGGACGGACACAAAGGGAAAGAGTGCCACTGAATTAACACTAGTTCCCACAGCACCAGCGTTTTAAATACTGATCCTGCTTAGTGAGATCTGAAGAGCTCACAGCCCAAGGTGATGGTATTATTTCTTTGTATTATGGGAGAACCCCACTGCGGTAGGCACTGCACAAACACAGAACAAAGATCCCTGGTCCAAAGACCTTCAGTCTAAGTAATAGCTGCACACGGGGAAACAACTTTTAGCAGAGATAATTGATAGGCATTTTAAAAATCCGCCAAATAAACACAGTACAGTACCTTAATACATTCTCACAAAAGTATTTTTAAAGCCCATTAATCTCTAGAGGTATCTTTACAACTTTGTTTCTGAGTCTCTTCTGACAGCTAGAATAATAAGACCTATAATTTTCCATTTAATAAACATCCCTTACACCTACATTTTAGAATAAAAGGCATTTTTACATGGTTTGTTAATTGTGGGTTGTACCCCTTATAATGCAACACATCCTGGGAGATATTTAAACTACCATTTTCATACCTAACACAACACAAGGTGTGCCTTTAATATTGTTTCCTTGGAATTACTGAACACAGACTTTACTAAGACTACTGTTTAGTTTTGGGTACCTCTTCAGAACTCAGGAAATGAAAATTAAGTGTAAATCAGATAGACATGCACATGTGAGCTAAGCTGCTAGATGTGGATTTATAGGAAGGTCTTGTTTTTTTATTCCACAAAACTTCCAAAGTTCAGGAACATGTATTTTGAATAGACAGTTTATTTAAATAATTTACTAATTTTAACAAATGCAACCAAATATAAAAAGATGGACCTGTATATGTGTTCCAGTTTGGTCTGGGTAAATTCCAGAAACACAACAAGAGTCTCAATCCTGGGAAAATGCCTTTAGTTTGCTGCCTACTAACACAGTGAGTGCCTATTTTCCAGCCAGGGGTTTAGGTTCATGAAGAGTTTCCATTAAGAATCTCCATCTGCCAGATAATCCCTCTCTGGCTGTTTGAGAAAAATCTCCAAAATCCTTCTGAAACTTTAAAACTCTATGTATTGTAAACTTTCTGAAATTTGACTGAAGAAAATCAAACAACTTTTTGATGTTTATTTTTAGAGTAACTTCCCTGATTTCTGGCCCCAGCATTTACATCCTGCTTCTTGGAAGGGGTTGCTGGGGCTGTTCTAAAATCATGAATAGGTTTCAACAGAGCACTACTGGGAGCCAGCTACAGCAATATCCCACACTTCATCCACCCACCCACCCACCACTGTGGCATAGTTCTCAGCACATTCCGGACACTACCACACCAGAATCATACAACTCTGAAAGCAGAGAGCCATGTTATTCGAGGAAGGAAAAGTGAAGGGGTTGGCTCTTAACAGACAACCAAGAACCATACATATGGAGACACACGCTGCTGAACCTGTGGGTGCAGCTGCCACGCAACAATTCCTTCCCAGCCTTGTGCTTCCCCAGCCTTAATGGTACGTTCACTCCAAGCCACATTCAGCAGCTGTCAAAGTCTGCAGGTCACCTCTTTCCCCTGGCTTCTTAGTAAAAAAGGCAGATATAGGTCCTCTCAACTGAGGCTCACCCCAGCCTCAGCGCTGCTTGTCAACTATTGTCTTCAAAGCATCCACAGCAGTTGCTATCTTAAACCAGGAAATGGAGGCTAGGGTTGGAAATATGCCCTGAGGGTGAAAGTATTTGGGAACTGAAAAGTACATAGAGTTTTAATTTTGAAAGGTGCATTTAGTGGTTAGAGCTCTGTCATTCTTTAAACATATAATCTACAAATATGTAAATTCTTCACATAACAGTGCCTTTTTCCTATGATATGGCCTCGATAGGTCCTTTAATGTTCTTCATGATACAAATAATAATAATTGATAATTTTCCATAACTGAAATTCTACTTGGCATTGAGGACTGTGGCCTCTGTCATCCCCTCATCGTTATCAGCAGCATTTGTCTTCTGCAAGGCTCAAGTATCATTATCCCCATTTTCCAGACAGGGAAACTGAGGCACAGAGGTAAAATAATTTGCCCAAGGTCACCCAACAGGGCAAGGAATAGAATGCAGGTCTAGGGAGGCAGTGTTTCCTAGTGGGACTCAGGAGACCTGGGTCTAGTCCTGGTGCTGCCACTGGCCTGCAGGGTGACCTTGGACAGGTCCCTTTACCACTCTGTGCCTCAGTTTCCTCCTCTGTAAAATGGGGATAATGATACTCAGCTCCTACGTAAAGCACTTTGAGATCTACTGATAAAAAGTGCTGTAATAAGAGTAAGCTATTTGTGTCTTTTTTAACAGCAACTCTGTACAAGGTGATGGCATCAGTACTTTGTTTTCTTTCTATTTAATATCCAACCAGACTAGAACTTTGAGCACCCTGGAAATAAATCTAAACACACAATAAAGAAAAGCTATAAATCAAATTCAGTCAAAGCAGGAACCCTTCTCTTTCTCTCCCTGCCCTCCCAACACATCTCATAGTCATTAACAGTCAGTAGAGGCAATATGAATTAAAACTCCCAACCCACACTTCCACCTCTACCCCCCAAACAGAATTCCTATCCTAGTTGCCTCAGCCCTCTCCGCCAACACCTGCTCAAATAGATGGGCTCTGAAGCATGCCTTGGAGGTCTACGGGTTCAAACTGGGGGAGTGGGAAAGCACTCCTAAGGAAAAGTGCCTTCATAGAGAATTCCCTGATGACACTTCCCTCTATTTGTATCAAGCAGGATACAGCTTATAAAGCATGGGGAGAAAGGCTGTCTCTCAGGTATGTAAAATCCAAAATCCTTTTTTGGGGGTTTGTATATTGCACCGCTGGATCTATTTAAACATGCCTTTTCCATTTACAGTTACCTCAGACATCATTTTATATTTGTCTATTGTGCTTCAGTTTTCATTTACTGGCAACGATGGAAAAGACCTACAATAAACCATTACAAATCTAGATGCACTATTAGTTATATTTCCAGTGAGAGTACCATCAGCATTTAACATTCTTTACCTTCACTATCAAATTCTCATATAACACTATACACAAGAAATCTAAAAAATAACGTTTGATGTTCCCCATTAATGACTTCTTTCCAACTATGGAATTTACCAATTACAGTCATTCACTGTTATCTGGTTTTCAGCCAGTTCTCTGTCCAATGAGACAATATCTTCCCTCTTGTACCATGATCTCTTTTCTTAGCCAGTAATTTTTAATGTAAAACCTTATCAACATCCGATTATAGAACCACAATTGCATTTCCTTTGCCTATTAAACCAGTGTATCTTCAAATCCCTCCACATGCCAGTTAACCAAGGTGGTGACTCTGAAACCTTTAATTAAGACGTGCTCCCGCACTAAAGCAAACCACAGTGTTTTTTTAATGGGATCAAGTTAAAAATGGGTGTCAAGGTAAAAATCACGTTTGTAAAACACTATAGTGCAGAAGGTCCAAGCGAGGGTAGCAGGCGCAGAGGTGGGTTTACCCTATCTCTGTGCCCTCTGGATTCTGATCTGCTGGATGGGCCAAGGGGTCACTCTGATTTATGGCTCCTGTGCTGCCTACGGGCTTTGCAGCAGCCCAGAATCCACACAGCAATCGGTGCTACAGGCACAGCTCCTTCCCCCCTCTAACATCAGGGCCTGTAACAGTGAACGGAGGGGAGAGGCCAGCAACAGGTCAGTCAAGTCAGCTCTGGGCTGCTCCTGCCCTAAGGGAGTTCTCCCTGCCCCTTGCAACTCCAAAACAGAGTGACATACAACAGCCAGGGCAAAGGCTAAAATCAGTCCCCCGTGAGTATGTTATTGCAATTTAGGATGATTAAAAATGAAAGAATATCTGAAATCTAATTTTCTTTCCACTATGGCTGATCTTTGTTTACTTTTTCCGTAAGTGTCAGCTAGAACAGTGGAAACTTAACTGAAACTGGCTAGTCTAGTTTCAGAGTAGCAGCCGTGTTAGTCTGTATTCACAAAAAGAAAAGGAGTACTTGTGGCACCTTAGAGACTAACAAATTTATTTGAGCATAAGCTTTCGTGAGCTACAGCTCACTTCATCGGGTCACTTTCAAGTTCTCATGTGCCTGAACAATTCTATTAAGTTTGGACTGCAAACACTGCAGGGAAATGCTTATTTAATAAATAATTAATTAAATAAAATACTACTACCACTACTACAAGGCTGCTTTTTCCTTTGTATTTTGTAGCGTGCATGAAAACATTCTTTTTTAAATACACAGAACTCAGCCTTACATGAGTGTCTTTCTAACATTTCCTCTGCAGTATGTTGAGCTAACTAGTCCACAATTGTCTGTCATGTCCCATGGCCCATTTTTAATATGCGGGGTTACTGTCATCCTCAAGTCTCAAGAACTTGATCAGTCATTAAGGAACAACTGAAATATCATTTCAGTTTTGTAGTTTCTATGCTTATTTTCTTTGAAATTAGTACTGAAATCAGATGCTGTCTCCCTCTTGGGCTGACACCTGTGCCTCAGCATAAGAGCTCAGAAGCTGGTGAAAAACAGGGGATACTGGAGCTGGATATTTACCCTGCCTATCTCCCAGGGCCTCCCACCAAGGTGTATATAAGGGCAGCAGCCCCAACTTCCACACAATTCCTTTTGGCCAGTAAGAGCAGTAAGACGAACTGAACTGTGCCTGTTGCAGACCATGAGAGTCCTTTTAAGTGGTCTTTCTCTGTTTTGTTTTACTTAGCTAGATAGGGTAGTTTAAATCAGAGATGTTATTTTACAAGTTTGCTAAGTTTTAGTTTCAGGGCTCCACTGAGCCTCTTTCTGCTCTAACTACTGATGGAGTCCCCATCATTAGGCACCATAGCTCATTAATGTATTCTTCCTCACCCCACCACTGTGAAGTAGGGAAGTACTTTTAAAATTATTATTATTATTCCTCCCATTCTTAGAGACAGGAAACTTTACTGTGTCAAATCATCTGTTCCTGAGCAAGCTCACAGAGAAGTTAGCCAAAGGCCAACTTTGAGGTCATTTAATTGAAGATAACATCCTAAACTTGACACAATCTAGATTCAGGCCAGGACATGAAAACCGAAACCACCTTAATGGCACTGATGGGTGACAGAAGGCAGACATCCATTCCTATTCCCCTGGGCCCCTCTGCAGCACATGATATTGTCTACCCTAGGATACTGCTGGCTTGCCTTAAAGTAAATAGTCTGAGCACTTCCTGGATGGAAATAGTGATGGGAACGAGTAGGAATGGGAAACTATACGTCCACTACTAGTCCTCTCTTGCGTGAAGTCCACAATTCTCTCCCCTGTTGAGTGGTTCTGACACCTAAGAAAGGCCTAGTGCCTAGGAATTCAACACACTAAGTTCCAGTGTTAAAGGGCAGCTGCAAGCTGAGTGAACATGTGGCATGCTCATTAGGAACATCAAATAATTTTACACGGGTCACTGAACAGCAGCTATACATCCACTACCAAACTGGGATAAGATGTGAAAAAATACAAGTGAAAGACTCTGTATTCTATTACCAAACTTGTGAGCAATGCAGTTCTCACGATGTCATATTCCTAATTCCCCCCCGCCCCCCAAAAATACAGGAATGCAAATTTCTATAAAGAGGAATCATATTCTGATCTTTATAACTTATGTGCATAAGCTCCTACACAGCTCCATGTGTCTGTTTCACGGACACAGACAATCAGACAGATCTTCATTCCCTTCTACATTGTGTTCAATACTAGACAAATGGTACTGACTAATGGGATCGATTCTCCTGTTGTATGTACAATTTACAAAGGTAACTGATTACCTTTACTGGGAGTTTCATACATGCTTCAGTTGAAAACATCTCCCCATACCGGATAATTATTGGAATGTTACCAGATTATTTGCCCCACTTTGATAAAAATCCTACATATCAATGTAAAACAAAAAATAGAAATCTTTACTACTTATTAATGTGATTTCTTAATTGTACATGGCTAGGTCATTGTTATGAGTATGTAATGGGAATTGTACAGGCCTGTCCCAGTATACAGATTAATCCTTCTCACAGGTCCAGTTATATTATGTAGTCCTATTTTTCAAAGGTATGTGTAATTCTTTAAAAAAATATCAAATTATGTTTTGGAGAAGTTTCATCCTTTGTTTTGCATTTACTGTCAAGTGTGACCGATGACTATTCCCATTTACATGTGCACTATCATATAGAAAATATGCACTATTTTTTTGTGGGTGGCAAATACTGTTTGAATACATTTTAAAAAGGAGCCTAGTGACTTTTCTTTGTTTAACTTCATGTTAAAAACTGTGATTTTCTCTTACTTGTAAAAATAAAATATTTTTTTAACAGTTTGCCGTTCCTCTTCTATACGGAGAAGCTACTGATGGAACTATTTCTGTGAAGTAGAATGTTCTCTTCTCTTCATAACCCACATTTTATGACGTGCCTCCACATATTTTTGAACTTTCTCTTTTAAAATGTATTTCCTCCTTCCTTTGTTTTCAATTAATTGCTTTGTTTGAAAAGACTTTTTGCTTATTACCCACTGCTTTATCATTACTAAGTAGAAATACAATCTAAATCACGTTTACAATACAATATTAAGAATCTGCAGCAATCACCTAAACATTAAATCTAAAAGTAAGTCCATTACATACTAGTGTCAAAGTGTAAGTACGAAGGGTTTCATCCTACAAAGTAAAGAGCATGCCTGCCCTTTGCCTTCAACTCTGACTGATTTCCATAGGACCCAAGGGTGATCAGCACCTGACAGCAGCGTACAACACTTTACAGGACATAGTCCTATGCTTTCTCAAAACCAAACTGCTATACTGTTTAAGAGTGTCATCTTGCAAACTATTTATTCCCATGTGGATACTCATTCTCACCAGTAGTCCCACTGGAACCAATGAGACCAAGCGTGGGACTAATGAGAGGAGTAACTGTTTATAATATTGGGCTCTTCGCTTTTAAAGAACAGCCTGCTGCCTCTCAATATAATCTTTTTAAAATTATAGTGGTGATACAAATAAGCATCAGCAATTCCCTATCCCAGCATTCTATGCTGGCTAGTTAGAGGACCTGTAGTGCTTGCTGAGATACGGAATCACTTATATTTATTTATATATTAAACTAACAAAACCCTTGCAATTTTAAATGATTTGGAACCATCATGTCACTTGCATGGCTAGCCTATATAAATATGGTCTTCCCCATTCTTTTCTATTGTTTTTTTATTAGATTGTAACCTCTCCAAGGCAGAGACTGTCTCTTCACATTCATCTATATAGTGCCTAACATACTGGGATTTTAACCCTGACTAGGGACTCAGTCAGTAATGCGACACAAATGTGCAATATTAAGAATAGTAATAAGTAGAACTGTTATGAATGTAATAGTGATATTTACATTGGTTGGTAATTCCATGTTGTCTTTACATTGCATTTGGTAGTCTAAATATTCCCAAGAAGTTACATTTCAAACCACAGAATCTGTTCTCACTCACTGCCCTGAGACCATGCCACTTCCTAAATCACAAAGCACACTAATAAAGAAATAATTAGTGACTGCAGGATGTGCACTGCCAATATTAAAATTCACCCATTTTAAATCTGAATTAAAGAATGACATGACTTTTTTTTAAAACTACAAATACCTTGTATACACATACGTACACTTGGGTATATTTTGTCTGACTAAGTTTTGGTATATTCTACACAAACTTCTTAGTGTGTTCATGGATACATCAGGGATTAATTCTGGGATAAATTCAGTGTCTATTTGCTTTTAGGGCAGAAATTATCATAGATTATTGCTGCAAAGTAAATGTACCTTTCAGGATATTCAGATCAAGATCTGTGCAAGTTGTTACAAAGGTGGGGCAGGGAGCAAGGTGCCGAATACTTCCCCTATAACAAGGCTCCGATGGCAGGGGACCTGGGGAGTGTAAATGCTTGAGATTTTTGGGAAGCTGGAAGTTTTGCAGAAGTTATATCTCATGCTTCCCCCACCCTGGGCTTCTTTCCCCCGCCAGGCTAAAGGACAGTAGGCCATAATTTAGTTGTAGTACTTCCCGCAACACACTGTTTCCTGGTAATACTGTTTTTCCTTTGGATTTCATGCACGTTAATGACTATTTAGTAATATTTGAAAATGGAGGCTGTCATACAGTTTAATTTGATATACAATGTTTTTGCACTGTGACCAAAAAGCCTGAGGAGACAAGCAGGGCAATATGAGAGGGTTATGAAGGAAAAAGAAAGAGACAGAGAGAATAGGGGTTGGTAGGGATGATTTTCCCTGCAACATTATTAGAATTTTCTCCCCAGAATTTTAATCTAGTATCTGAAACATACTTTGACATTGACATGTAATATATGTATTACTGCAACTTTGTGGGGAAAAGAAAAAACAAAAACACATCTCCATGGAAAAGAAAGTTTTCATCAAAGTGAATGAATGACATGCTTTCTGCCAAACATTCGGTCTAAAGGTCTGTGGTTTAGTAAAATTAATTTTCCCCACATATAATATCCAGAGAGAAATCATATTTTATTTGCATATATTATTTCACCTTATAGGATAAAGAGTTAAGGCTTTTTTCAGCTATGTCTAAAGATTGTAGAATATAAAGCAATTCCGCAGTTTAAGGGAGATCTCTCTATGAATGAGAATCCACTACATTTATGAGTCATATACCAGGAATGGGCAGATACAATTTTCAGCCCAAGTTCTTTATATGAAAAACAAAGAGGGGGGAAAGTTGCCACTGAGCTCTATTTCTACGACAGACATTTCCTCCTCAAGCAGAAAATCCATGCCTAAAAAAAAGCCAAATATAACTGAACGTATAAACCGAACACAAAACTATGTATTTTATAAATATGAAAAATTGACATGCCTCAGAGGGATCTCATCTGTTTCTTTAAAGGTTGACGCATCACATCTACAGTCATAAATGTCCTTTTCAAAGGTTTTTAAGATACTTACGGAGTCCAGACCATTGGGAAGGCATCTATTTCTTCTTGTGTGTATTCATCTAACCTCTTGGGGATTCGGCGTGGCTGAGCAAGCTCCTCGACAAGATTATTACGTATGTCTTCTGGGATAACCTGAGGTAGAAGATAATAAATGATTCTCAGCTTTCTAGTTTTTAAGCAATAAATTTTCCCTGTGAGCACTGAAATTCCAAAGAGGAAACCTAAATATCTGTGTGTAGGTACACTTTTCAGAACATTGTGCTACCAGTTCAAATGGATTCAGTGCTTAATGAATCAACCCATCTAATCAACAGAATTGAGACTACTGCAAAATAATGTTAGTACCTCTAGCGAAGTTGGAATTTGAAGAAATATAATACAGACCATTTAGTATGAGAACCTAACAACATATCTCCAGAAAAACTGTATTCAGTCTTGACTGTAATTAAAAATATAAACATTGATAAGACACCAATTCAAGGTGCTGACATTTTATTTATATATCTATCTATCTATCTATATATATATAAAATATTTAAAGACAACAGTTAAACAATATAATGCAAAGAAATCCCCCAAACACAATTACAGGACCAGACAGAACCCCATTCCCAGCAGAAGCATGACTGAGTTCCTCAGAAAAAGAGCCCTGTCATCCATTCACTGGAGTTCAAATGGCAAAGCATCTCAAAGTAATTTCAGACAATAGTAACTGACTTGATGAAGTGAAAGGTTAAAGGCCAAAGGACAGAAGTAGTCTCAAAGGCAATCAGATCCAAGTCAGTTAACATTATGTACTAGATCGTACTCATCAATCCTTCAGAAATAATAAGCTTGCTCCAAGAAATGAAACTCAAGAGATTAATACTGTTACTGGTATCAATAATCTGTGACTGCTTGATTTGTAAAAAGTATGCTACCAGACACTAAAGATATATACAATATGATTTTGATTTCCTTAATATAGCTCATAGTCAAGCATACTTTTCCACACTTCTGCTACACAAAATGCCAAATAAAAAAAATAATTCTTTTTACTGCCATGCTTTCTATGGATTGTACCCCAAGAAAATAGTGCATACACGTAGCACTAAAGATCTGGGTGTTGGCATTTATTTAATAAAGCACAGAAACACGCTTCACATATTGTTGCTAGAAAGATCTATATATGCTACTGGGTTATAAGCTTAACAAAAATGAAAATATAAATCTGCGTTTTCGACAGAAACCACAGCTGACATGTTCACAATATATTTATGGGTCACTGCTTGACTTAAAATATCTCATGCGGAAAGTAATATTCTAGCTCTTTTGCTAACATGCATCTTTACTTCATTTAAGACAGAGAAAGGAAACGATGGTGTACTGAATAAACATATACATTTTTTTCTGATCACCGCTCTCATATTCTCTCTGTGAGTACACATGCTTCATTTGTTAGAATGTAATTTTTAGAAATTTCCAGTGTAAGGCTGCTGCGTGTTGGCTCCCAAGCACAATGTACAGTATTATGATTACTCTTAGTACAGGAACAACATTTTTAATTGTGATCCTAACAGCACCTGCAAGATGCTCATTGGCATTTGGTAGTGAGTTTCAGCAGGACTGACCAGTTGTTATTACCTTTATCTAGTGGGTGTGGTGTAAGATACCAACAGAAAGCTACCAACATATTGATCATTGACATTATTGTGTGGTGTATGCATGGAGGGCAAATTCAAATTACAAACATAATGAAAATTATATTATCAAAGTGTATATGCCAGGCAGGACTAAAGTTACTCCCACCCTAGACAAAGGGGAGGAGACAATCACTCAGCATCATAGCAAGGGGAAGACATTTGAGAAAACAGATCAATATGCATTTTAGCAAACACCAGAGAGGGAAGAAACCAGCATGGAACTTCCTTCATGACCAGACTCCATGTCATCTTCCCCCCAGTTTGAATGGGCTTTACTTTTGGGGTACCATTTAAAAGAATCCATTTCAAAGGTTCACTGGACTATAAAAGAAATGGGTGAAGAACCCAAAGCTATCTTTCATCTTAGATGACAAAGGAACCGAGCACTTTAGACTCTATGGGAGATCCTGACGGGCTGGTCAGCCATTTCGCTGGTAGGTAGATTGGTAAGGAAACTACCTTGAACAAAGGCTGTGGTTTGTTTTGTTAAGACATAGCCTCTAGAAAGCATTTTTCACTTTTATTTGCTTGTAATCATTCCTAACTCTATCTTTTATATGTGACTCACTTAAAATCCCATTTCCTTTTATTTTACTTGTTTTTCTTTTTATCTAAACCGACCTAGTGTTGTGTTTGATTTGAAGTGAATGTTAACACCAGTTAATGTGGCCAGCTGCTGAGTATGGTCTCTTTAAAGGAACAAATGAACTTGACTCCCTCTCTGAATGGTCGAAGAGAGGGCTGGACATTGCAGAACACACAGTTTAGGGAAAATTCAGGACTGGGGAGGGAGAGGGGGTGTTTGGATCATCTTGCCAGGTGTAACCAAAGCTGGGGGAGGCCAAAGTGTGTGCGGTGATGTTACAAGCAGGCTGCTGGAATCAGAACGCTGAACCAGGGCTGCTTAACACACACAGACACTCAGGGCATGCTTGTACACTGGCTGGAAGCGTCCAGCCAAGAGAGCTATACCAGCAGAGCATTTTGAGGCACTCAGGGTTACATGTCAGACAGTGACACAACCCTTCCCTGGTCTGGATTGCACCCCAGAATGTGACATTAATATACACACTGATTAGTGGAGTAGTCTGGTGAATGAGTACCTTCTGGTTTGGGAGAAACGGGGCTCATACTCCCTCCTATATGGAGACATTATGCTCTGTGAAGTAATTTAGCAAGTTCTGTCCCTTCTTGAGAAGCAAGCTTGGTGAATCTTCAACAGTGAAGATTCTTAATAGCTTCTGGAGGTTTTATTAGGGTTCTGGGGACTGGAAATAACTTCCAGTTATTGGGAGGCTTTTTTATTGGGAGTTATTGGGAGGCTTTTTCCCATGGTTTGTGAATTCACAGACTCATTTTTATGCATAACAACTTAGCTTCACCACTGTAGTGCTTCAGTGTAGACACTACCTACAGGGACGAGAGGGGTTCTCCCATTGGTGAAGGTAATCCACCTCCTCAAGAGTTGGTAGCTAGGTCAAATGGAAAGATTCTTCTGTCAACCTAGTGCTATCTACCCTGGGGGATAGGTTGGCTTAATTATGCCACTCAAGGATGCGGATTTTTCACACCTCCAAGTGACATAGTTAAGCTGACTTAATTTTCTACTGTAGACCAGGCCTTAAATTTTGAAAACCAGTTCACGGAACCAAAGTTTACAGATACTGTACTCTATCTTGATTTCCAGTTAGAAATAATCTTGTACAGTAAAAGGCCCTTTGTTTTGGCCAAAATACAGAACAATAAGCCTTCTAATGCATGACAATCTTCAGAGCTTTATGAAGTTATAAAGAAAAAACATTAATATTCAAACTGTCTTTAGCTATAAAAGAAACAAGCTGCTTTTCTCATGAAGGGAGATATTTCAATAACTACATCTATACTTCCTTAAAGCATGAGAAATCAGAACATAACCAAGTACAGTTACTGACTTACATCTTCTGGAAAGAGGTGCAGCCTCTGCATCATAGTTCTTCTGTGCAGGTTCTTTGGAAGCATTCTATAAATAGCCAGTTTAACAATCTGAAAGAGACATATATATTATGAAAAAAATATACATCTGGGTATGAAGCAGACATGCCAAAAGAGCAGAAACAATGAGAAAGAGGTAGGCTGAGCTTCCCCCTGCCCATTCCTCCAGATCCTGGACTTTGCTTCAACAAACCACCATCTGGAGGTGCAGCCTGACCATTCCAAGAGGCCAAGGCTCTGGCAACTGTCAGAAGAGCGGGAGAAATTGGAGGGAGCAAGGCTGAGTACCTGTTCATCCACCAGCCCTAGTAGCACAATGCCTGTGCAGACGCAGACATGTACAATGGAAGGCCCCACCACTTTCTATGATGGGGAAGAAGGGAAACAATTATGCAACCTTAACTATCACAGCCACACCAACCACCTCATAGTACAGAATCCTTTCTAAATATTATATTTTAATTGCTCAGGATTAGAGAGCACTGACAACTTTTCTTCTAAATTAACTGATATATGTGATGTGATAATTAATTAATACTGTTGACGGTCACTAAGTGCTGACAATAACATCGTATTTCCCAGTAGGAAAGCTTCCACAGTGAGCTCTATTTGCAGTTGAGGACTAGATATGTTCATAGGGAGGAAGTGGTTGTGAATCTGAAGGTTCAAGGCAATTGGAGTGAAAGTGAGCATGTATGATAGATTTCATGATTCCAAGGAAAGGAAGGAATGAGAGCAACAGAATAAGAACAATGGACTCAAAAAAAAAAAAAAAAAAAAGCACATTTTAACAAACTCGGAGAACTGGTAGACAAGATCTCACAGGAAGAAAAATTCTAAGGGATACAGGAGTTCAGGAGAGCTGACAATTTCTCAAGGAAACAATATGAAAGGCACAACCGTAAACTATCCTGATGCAAAGAAAAGATAGGAAGACTAAGAAGAGGTCAATATGGCTCCATCAGCCCCCAAGGTTTATCTCTGAGTAACAGCTTCTCCTAGAGTGGTGCAGCTTACATTCTTTCCTTGCTCAGGACCCTGGCTGAAGCCACCATCTAGCTCTAATTGCACTGATGAGAAAACACAGAAGTTTTAATTTAAAAAATTAAGCTTAACAGAATTTGAACTGGCTAATTTTCCAATATAAAAAAGGCACAATGTAAAAAGCAGCACCAACCAGAGTCATTTACAAGCTGATACTTTAGCTACAAAAGGACTCTGATATTGTTACCTGAATACAAAAGAAATATAATTGAGTTTTACAGCAAAAGAACTGAATAGAGGACTACAGAATTCCAAGAAAGCTGTTCTCTAGTTCATAGAATATGTGCATACGGATTCAATATTTCATTAAAATTAGACAATGACTTTTACTAAAACAGAGAATTTTCTTATATTTTAGCTATACATTTCCAATAAACAGAATTCCAGTTAAAATGATGTGTTTATGTGATGATGATGATCAGATTTTTAAAAAAACCTTAAACAACAACGGTCTGAATTCTACAATGAGAAACGCACAGAGCCCCATTGACTTCACTGGGGCTCCATCTCGGTAAAAGGGCCTGCCTACCTAGTTCTCTCAGCAGGACTGCGGCCAAAGTTCCAATGATGGGTACTGTTAAGCCAGCATCCACCAAGTTCAATCCTGTACAGTTGTTTATGCACTCCACCAGTTCTTTACTCGTGGTCCTAGCAACAAATAAGATTTTACATCCTATTTTAAAAAACAACACTCCTGCTGATTTACAAGACACTGTAAAATCTTGTCTTTCAATTATCTCATTCTACTTTATGTACTGAGCCCTGCCTTCAGATTTATAGCTGATGAACAGAGTCCACAGATTTACATAAGATCTTGGGTTCAAAGCATTAAGCTGATGTACACCCCTTCAAATCTGGAATTTCTTTTGATTGATACAGTTTTAGCTATTACCTCTAGACTTAAAACACCTTTGTTTAAGTTGGTCAATTAATACATTTTTGAGACGTTAGTTTAACTATTTGTAAAGCAAACCATGAATGTGCCAAAAACATTAATTTTAAATGGATTGCTCACATGTCCAATAAAAGGTCTCCAAAAAAGTTAACAAAACCAAACCTGGGATAGATATTCACTTCAAGTTTCAAAAGTTCAAATTCTGCTTCTTAAACTACAAAGAAATGAATATGGTAGTATAGCCTAGAAATGCTTATTTACACTAACGTATCTGACTTTTGTTGATTAAACAAACCATTTATGTACACAGGACTGGATTACATTTAAACCTGCTCTAGTAAACTCTCACATTGTCAGCTATGCTAGTGAAAAACTAGCATTTTATTAGTATGAAAAACCTTTTTATTAAAATAATTCTAGAGAGGATTCGTACATTAGGACTTAAAGATTTCAACTTGCGTTGGTGGTGATTGACAGAGCCTGGCTCTTATGTGTAGTTTAATACTGCCTTATATACATTTGTCACACCCAGGAGTGGAAAAGAATCACTGAATAAGTAAAACAAAATTAAAGCTGTTCACCAACAGGACAATACCACTAAGTACTAAATAAATTGACTGAGGTCCCAGGAGAAAGTATATGGAAGTGACTAAGAAGCTAAGAATCCTAGAACATTAGTAACATACCTTCACACCACATTTATCTGAATGAACTAGCCTTCACAAAGATGCAGGATATGAAAGATTCAGCTGAAAGGTATTGAAACTAAAAGAATTTCAGGATATCTGGGATTTTTTTTACTAGATTAGACAGAGCTACCGTACATACATCAAATTTACATAAATCCTCTCCATACCAACTCCTTGGTTCTCTTTCCTGCTTAGTCATAATGCTTTTCTTCTAATTATTTAGGTTCCACTGGGAGTATTTCAAGACTCAGGAGAAGCTGCATCACTCTGGCTTCGAGAGTTTGATTTCTGTTAACACTTCCCTAATATCTGAATATTTTTATTTATGTATATTAATTGTACTTCTCCCAATCCACCCCATCTCACTCCCCATTACTGCTCTGCACAACTATTTAAAACTCTAGAGTTAGAGGAGTACTTTAAATTGATATCCTTCAGCGAGCACAATCCTGAAAGGTATTGAGAGCCTTCCACACTTTGCAGGATTGGGCTCAGAATGAGGAACAGATTAAGAATAGTAAAAGCAATTTGTTTTCATCCACAACCAAACCAGAGATCAAACCACCTGTGAAGTCTTGCTGAGAGTATTTTTAACTTCTAAAATACTTGATCCTGTTCCAATATTCTCCCTAATCCATAGCATACTCACTTCTATGTCTCTACTAATCCAGGCTTCAAAGTTTTGCTCTGGTTTATTAAAAACTGTTCCCCCTCCCCATAGTTTTAAAAGAAAACTCTCTGTATTTGATGTTTTACGAATAGCCTTTTGATATGTATATTACTAGCCAAAATTAGTCCTTGTCTTCCCTGACCCAAACTATATAGTCTTTCAAAGACCAACTGTAAGGATTCTGTTCCAGGTTTTTCTTCCAAAAGGTAATCATTATGCAGATGCAATACAAGTCTATGCACGTAAGTGATTTTTAAATAACATTCAAAGGTAAGAATGTTTTAAGCGCCCTTATTTCAATTCCTGCAGCTGCATACATTGGGGCAATGACTCCACTGCAGGCTTCCTCACAGCATATTGCCAGTGTGAAATCTTGTCCTGCTTTATAATTATTCTCAGTAGGTGAAGCACACTCTGAGCAATTGTCAACCACTAATTCTTTTCCAGTGGCAACACAGCCACTAAAAAATATGGCCAACTCACATACAGTACTTCTCACTTCTTTAGAATTGTTTTATACTCACTAATTTCATGTGACTTTTTCCAAGTAACTAAATAACCAGCGTCAATTAAATTTTGCTTATATTTTCAATTAGAAAATAAAGTGAAATTTTTAAGTTAATATTTGAGGCCAAAACTTTCTAAACTGAGGTAGCTGAATTAGGCTCCTAAATCCATATCTAGCCACCAATCCAAAAGTAGCTTCATTTGCAAAACTGCCAAGCATCCATAAATTCCACTGAAGTCAATGGAAGTTGCAGGCACTCAATTGCTTTAAAGTCTAGCCACTTCCATTTTTAGGCATCTCAAAAGATGTATGGGCCAAATTTTAGGCATAAAACTTTCACAGTTCTGGTCTCAAACTTTACAGTAATTATGCAAGTGAACTAAAATGTCTGTATGCTTTATTTTTTTATAAAAACTGCCTTCGAGTTCCAAACATGTGCTTCTTGCAAATAAACAAATTGAAAGTACATAATCTCTCTGCTTTTTGCTTTCAAAAATGGGCAATATTGGCAAGATAGGGACATAGTTTGGGAAGTCCAGTGATGCTGCAAGTCAATGCATTCCCTTAGCAGCCTGCAGCAGAAATTAAAGTTGTCCCCAACATATGTCCTAAAGGAAGTTAGTGGTGGTACTACACATGACCTGATTCACTACCACAAAACCAAAGAAGAGGGAAATCATTTTGACCTATGGCAACAGGAGGTTATCGCACTGAAACTAGAAAAAAATGTATTAACAAAATACATGGATCGTCCAACAATCTGCACTTAATCTAAGGAAGTCAAGTGAAAGGTTAAAAATGAAATGGTAATTTCTTCTTCATTAAACACTTCCTGAATAATATGGGCAAGCCCAATATGAAGGAACCCCTAAAACTGCTCATGTAGAAGACACAACCCAGAACATTAGAATTATAAATACTTACTTTAAAACACAGATCTGATCATCTGGTTTTGGAGGCAAAAATTTGCCAAGACAGGCTTGATGACTCTGATAACTTCTTGAGACGATTTTGTTCTTGTTAGAGATCAGTCTTCAAGGATAAAAGGTTAAATTCAAAGGTTCACAAGTTAATAGCCACTCTGCTCTACTTGTTAGACAGAAGTATTAGCAATACTCAAATTTCACCCTATAACAATGGTACTTCATAGCTCCAGCAAGTGGAAAGTCCAGGAAAGAAGCTGTTGTATGGCAAAGATGCTGTGATCAAAACTATTCTGTTGAATAAAATGTCATCAATCCAAAGATCTGAAGAAGATGGTGACGAAGAGGTATGATTATCCATACATCTACCTGCTAATCAAAATGGCTCGTTGCTATCTTTCATTTTTGGCAGCTAAAAATTCAAGAAGATTATAGATCTGATGTGTTGGAAATAGGTTAAGACTGAAGGTATGGGATGATTGAGTTGGTGTTCATCCTGTTCCTGCTTTGAGCAGGGGATTGGACTAGATGACCTCCTGAGGTCTCTTCCAACCCTAATATTCTATGAAGGTAAAAGGGTAACACAGATCAAGATGTCTGAGATCCACTCGGGCTGTTTCAGAATATAGATTTAAAACTTGTTTGCTTCATTTGGCTTTCTCCAGTAGAATTCCTCTGAAATGTGAGAGATTTGATCTTTCTCAAGCCAACTCCAAGTTTCTCTTAAGCTTGACGGGCCAATTTAAGAGTCATTAAAACTTCTTATTCAGAGAATTAAGAGACCAATTTATTTGCTTACTCTGACCATCTATTGCAACTCCTCTAGAGCCAATTAGATCTGCCATGCATCAGAATTGTGTAAAATGAAGGCAGGCTGGTCACTTGCTGCTTTAACTTGCCATTTCTCTGTGGCTCTTACCTTCCTACAAAAAACAGAACACAGAGGCATGCACAGGAATTTAAATTTGACTGCTTTTAGAGGGGCATGTTCTGTGTCCCCAGGGCCGGAGGAATCCTGTACCCCCACCGATTACTGGGGGGGAAGGGGGATATGCCTCTGCTCCCTGCCCCCATGCATGCCCCCTGAAAAAAACATATGTATTCAGGATAGCAATAGAAGCTAGAACTCCTGTGCTGTTATCTGAGTGCCTCACTGTGAGGCTCTGGGATGTGCAGGCCTCTTTGAATATCCCTTATTCCATGTGTAACAAGGGAATTGTTAACACTGGAGGGGATACCAGGAAATTATTTGTACAACTAGGTGGATCCCCAGCCAGCTGTTATGACAGATTCTGCTCCTTCACCTTGATTTGGTCCCTGGCTTCTGACTTTGGCTTTGACCCTTGGCCTGGTTCCTGATTCCAGTTCTGACCTGTGGCTCTCTAGGGCTGAGTCTGGCACCACCCACTAGTCCTGACTGCCCACACCCCAGCTGTGACAGTTAATAATTTCAAAAGTACTGAAAAATCGCTGTTTAATACAGTTTAATATATAATACTATTCATTGTTTAATCATTTAAATTTAAATAACTTCTACCATGTTTTAAGTGAAAGCAAATAGTTTGCTAATTACAGGCAGTACACCTATTTAGCATTAAAACGTTTTAGAAGCTTTGAATTAATTTACATGTTTGGTAGCTAAAGAATACTTCTGAATACTATTTGTGCAAGTGGATAGAATATAAATAGGATTTTTCTTGTTGAACTTGCTTACCTTATTGATAGATGGTTTAATAAAACATTTTCATACTAATTCTGACGAGATCATACTATAGTTTAGTTACTTTGCAATAAGAGGTTTGTGTTCTGCACTTGTATAGACATAGCAAGGAATACAAAGTTAAGCACTGATTAGAATATGTTGTTTAAACAAGACCTTGTATTGAAGTAGCATGGAGAATGCCAATGTTGGGGGGGGTGGGGTTAGGGGGAATTAGCATAGATTTCCACTTCCAAAAATACTGTTCAAGTGAAATTTACCAGAAGCTAATCTTGATAGATTCTTAACTATAAATGAATATCACAGAACCAACTCAATATGGAGGATAATCTCATAGTATTTATAGATTTTTCCTATAATTTAGGTCCTGTCCTTGGGCCACTAGAGCACTCTGCCTTTCATCCTGCCATTTCATGTAGTTACAAAATATTGTTGTCTGTGAAATGCAAGTAAAAATTAGAATACACACCCAGGTTGTTAACAGAAACTTTCATGCACATTCAGCTACCTATATTATTTTTTGTCATGTCACTGTTTGTACAGGTTGCAGATAAACTGCTTGTTATGCCATCATGGTCCACTAAACTTATCAAGATCAGAATGATCTATAAGAATAGCTACACAGACAGAATATTTGGCATACTAAACTACCAACTACTATTCTAAACTAACAATGTGACAAAAACAGAAATCAGATCTCTTTCTGATCTCTCTAACCATCAAATTAGATTTTTTGCTTTGAACACAGAGTGAGTTAAATCCCCAGAGTTCTTTAGAGGGTTGTTACACAAGAACCCCTTTCTCGCTAAATACAATGAAGTTCTGAAATCTATCACCATTTGCTGAGTCTTTGTCAAACATGTTTTAACTATTGGCAATGCTCTGAATTTGTCTTAGATGAATTTCGCTGGGAACAGTGGGAGTTTGGCAAGAAAAACAAAACTCAGCGTGAATGCCAGAAGGGATCCAGTTCTCAGGCCCTTGCAAATAAATTAGGCTATAGTGCCTCCCAGTGTACAGCTACTAATATCTGAAGTTCAAACAAAAATGGTAAAGTAGAGAACTGATTTTGGACATGGAACAAATAATAGTTTAGGAAGTCAGTACAGATATAGCAGAGCCTCCCCTTTAAGTGCTTTTTTGTTTTACTTTAATTGAGTACAATTAGACAGCTGACTACAAGCAGCAAAGCTCTTTGGGGGCAGTGACTCTCTTTTTGGTCTGTATATGTACAGTGCCAAACACAACAAGATCCTGGTCCATAACTGTATCTCCTAGATGGTACTGCAATAAAACAACAATAATTCAACAGATGCATAATCTGGTGTGATTACAGCAAGTGTTTTAAAATTAGTTATATAAATGTCCTTGAGCCAAATCCTTTTGAAGTCAGGGGGAATTTTCTATTGGCTTTACTGGGCTTTTAAATCAGTCCCTAATGGATGTGTGTCTTAGGGTATGTCTATATAGCAGTTAGATACCTGTCGCTGGCCCATGCCAGCTGACTTTGGCTCACAGGCCTCGGGCTAAGGGGCTGTTTAACTGCAGTGCGGACACCCAGGCTTGGGCTCTCCCACATCACAGGGTCCCAGAGCCCAGGCCCTACTCTTAGCCCAAACATCTACACCACAGTTAAACAGTCCCTTAAGCCGAGCCCCATAAGCTCGAGTCAATTAGCATGAGTCAGCCGCGGGTTTTTAATTGCAGTGTAGATATACTCTCAGAGTCTAATCCTTAGAGGTGCTGCACACAAACTCTCAGTAAAAGCAAGGGAATGGATTCCAATATGTTTTTCCCAAGTCAGTATCACAAAGCTCATATCTATATATCCAGAGCAGGCAAGATTTTCAAAAATAGGAAGCAGAAGTTAAATGCCTACATCCGCAGTTAGGGTACAATTTTTTGAAAATCTTGGCAATCAATAATATTAAGCTATATTAATAATATTAAGCTGATACTAAACTGGGAGGAGTGGTAGATACGCTGGAGGGGAGGGATAGGATACAGAAGGACCTAGACCAATTGGAAGATTGGGCCAAAAGGAATCTGATGAGGTTCAATAAGGATAAGTGCAGGGTCCTGCACTTAGGACGGAAGAACCCAATGCACAGCTACAGACTAGGGACCGAATGGCTAGGCAGCAGTTCTGCGGAAAAGGACCTAGGGGTGACAGTGGACGAGAAGCTGGATATGAGTCAGCAGTGTGCCCTTGTTGCCAAGAAGGCCAATGGCATTTTGGGATGTATAAGTAGGGGCATAGCGAGCAGATCGAGGGACGTGATCGTTCCCCTCTATTCGACATTGGTGAGGCCTCATCTGGAGTACTGTGTCCAGTTTTGGGCCCCACACTTCAAGAAGGATGTGGATAAATTGGAGAGAGTCCAGCGAAGGGCAACAAAAATGATTAGGGGACTGGAACACATGAGTTATGAGGAGAGGCTGAGGGAGCTGGGATTGTTTAGCCTGCAGAAGAGAAGAATGAGGGGGGATTTGATAGCTGCTTTCAACTACCTGAAAGGGGGTTCCAAAGAGGATGGCTCTAGACTGTTCTCAATGGTAGCAGATGACAGAACGAGGAGTAATGGTCTCAAGTTGCAGTGGGGGAGGTTTAGATTGGATATTAGGAAAAACTTTTTCACTAAGAGGGTGGTGAAACACTGGAATGCGTTACCTAGGGAGGTGGTAGAATCTCCTTCCTTAGAGGTTTTTAAGGTCAGGCTTGACAAAGCCCTGGCTGGGATGATTTAACTGGGAATTGGTCCTGCTTTGAGCAGGGGGTTGGACTAGATGACCTTCTGGGGTCCCTTCCAACCCTGATATTCTATGATTCTATCAATTAATACCTATTAATCTTCTCCCTCAGCAGAAGTAGTAGTATCCCGTTTCTGCATTACACACTGAATCCAGATTTTACCCAGGGGCCCAAGTTCAACATGATCAACATTTTTCAGTTCTTGGATACATCATATGTTCAGGCTATACCACTGGAAAACAGCTAAAAATCAATCAATAGAATCCACTGTTGAATTTCACTGCAAGAGAGATGCGGGTGTACTGTCTTGCATTCTCTTTTTAAAATCAGCATTATTTCCTCCGGCTGCTTAGAAAGGACTATGATTATTAAGCGATGTACAACTTTGCTAAGACTGGCTTGGGGTGTGTGATTTATGAAAAGGGTCAAATCTTTAAAACTGAAGTCAGTCAGTCAAAAATGAACCAAGTTAAAAACCTTGATTTGCCCATTTGAATAGCATAATGTGAACCACAGTTTTAGCTACAAAGCACAGCATTATATATATTTTGTTGAAATAACTGTCCTTAAAATTATCACACTTTAGCTCCATACTGAAGGTTAATACAAAACATATTAGTTTCATAGTAGTTACCATCTCATTGTTTTTTTATTAGATTAACCTGTTTTACCCTATTGACTAGTTCCCCATATGTTATTCTAGTTTTGTGTAGTAGGCTGGAAATGGTAATCCACAGTGTAGGAGCTTTACTCCCACAGCAGGGAGTTTATCTGGTGAAGGATCTCTGGTCTGCACTCCATTTTTCATGCTGTCTAAAGTGCATGTAAGAGCAAGAAGCAGAGTACTCCCCACTCAGTCTGATACACCCACCTCAAGAAGAGCAGAGTTCTAATTCACTTTAAACAGTGAACCTTGCTGTATTAAAAAAGAATAAACAGTGCTCCTACACCAGTGGTGGGCAACCTGTGGCCCATCAGGGTAATCTGATTGCGGGCCGTGAGACATTTTGCTGACGTTGACTGTCTGCCGGCATGGCCCCCTGCAGCTCCCAGTGGCTGCAGTTCGCCATTCCCGGCCAATGGGAACTGCGGGAAGTGGTGGGCTGCAGGGAAGTGCTGGCCGCTGCTTCCCGCAGCTCCCATTGGCTGGAAACAGAGAACCACGGCCACTAGGAGCCGTGGGGGACTGTGCCGGCAGATGGTCAACGGCAGCAAAATGTCTCACAACCTGCAATCAGATTACCCTGATTGGCTGCATGTGGCCCGCAGGTTGCCCACCACAGTCCTATGCCATATGGCTGGGGAGGCCACCACAGGAGGAGTGGGGGAGAGAAAAATCAGGGAAAAGGACAAAAACCAAAGAGGAAAGAAGGAACATAGAAAGATAAGGCATGAGGAGAAACAGAGACAGTGATGCAGATTTAGGCCACCAATTCAGTAAAGTATCCCTATTTAGGAGACTATTTAAGTATGAGCTGAACTGGAGAGAGAGAGAGCGCAGAGGAGAAGGTGAAAGAGTGAATACGTGAAGAAAAAGATGGGAAGGGGAAGACAGAACTCAGAATAAAGGAGAGGACAGAGTGATACAATGGAGAAGAGAGTAGCTGGTCACTCAGGAGATCCCAACTACAAACTAAACACCAAAATTTCTATTTTCCACCTTTGTAGTAACTAGGGTTTCTTTTTTTGTTTGTTTTTTTTTAAAAGAAAGGTTTGGTGAAAAGGCAAATGGAAGAGCTTGATTCAGTTTTTTGTCCATCGGAAGAATAGCAAGTCAATATGATGAAATAGTTCCCCTAAACTAGCTAAGGAGAGCAAAAGTTAAAATGAAACAGGTTACTTACCGCTGTTGGATCTTTTAGGTGAAGTTGTGTTGCTGTCACTTGTTTTAAGCCACCTGGATAACTAAAAAACACCCAAAAAACATATTTAATAATTAAGACAGTGAAACAAAATAAAAAAGACAGTGATTTTTTTTCTAATACGTTTGATTCTGTAAACACTTTTTTTCATTATTACTCACTGTTGAATTATATTTATAACACGTTACCTGCATATTATAAATTTTACATAAATGGCTTTCATGGACACAAGCAGATCAGTACACAAGGCTGAAAGGTTTGAACTAAAAAAAATATTGCCAGCTGATCACAGCTAGGCAGGTGGCAAGTTATATCATGCACAAGCTATTATCCCAACAAACAGTTTATCATTATCATTACTTTGCCCTCTGTTCCCTAATCCCATTTACCTATATTGTAAGCTTTATGGGGGAAGATGTTGTGTTTACTGCTGTTATAAATCTTATCGGGTCCTACAAATTTGGTATTTTTTCCAACTACTGATCTGAACTTTGGATCTGGTCCAAAATCTATTGAAGTCAATGGGGGACTTTCCATTACTTCAATGGATCAGCTCCAACTTCATAAAACCTTAAGAACTGAAAATATCAGTATTGTCAGTACATGGAATACATTTAGAATATTCACTTAAAACTGCAGTTATTTGAATACTACTATAATTCCCTCCCCCTACTAACACCCTCAACTCCACTTTTATGTTTTCCATACAATTATTCAGATTTTCAGAATAGATCTATTTTAATAATTAGAGATAAACCAACTAATGTGGTCATGTTCGAAACACGGGAGCAACTGTTCCTATTTGCTTTGACTGACTGATTAGAATTCCACCCAGAAACAAATGATTCCTGCCAGTACTAAATACAGAAGCTTGGGAAATAACCACTATTGACAGCTTATATATCAATTTTGTCTCCATAGTACCTCATGTCTTAAAAGTTTTCTCAGTGATTTTTAGAGAGATTTAAATCACACAGATGTAATTCTGTAACATCAAAATGCATTCTTTATCTTTATTCAGTTAAACCTTTTGCATTGGAAAATGATCTTGATCTTGCTATTTGCCCTTTGGTATAATAACGTAACTTAAGAGGACTTCTGCACTGCTCTTAAATTGTTGTTTTTTGTTTAGTTGGCTTTTTTAGTGTTTTACAAAACAAAATCCCTTTTGCTATTTAATTAAAATGATATTCCTGTTCTTGGCTTCACCTCCATCCAGTAAGATTGTTTTGCTAGGCAAATTTAACTTATGCCTTCTTCTGATGTCTTGTATCTCAGATGATTTCCCTAGCAATAGATATTGTGCCAGGGTGGACAGAGAAATTTAACAGAACATAAGATTTATGACACACAAAAGGAATTTCCTTTGAATTCACATTTTCTAGTTAGTGAATTTACTTAAAAGCAAAATGGATTTCAGCATCAATCTCTACTACTAACTTCTTTGAGCATTTACTATCAAATCATGGACCACTTACCCTGTGTGAGAAGAATATACTTTCTGTTCCCATTTGTTACCAGAAAATGCAATGTGTCTCGTATTTATTATGACAACATGGTCTCCACAGTCACCTAGATTATAAAGGATAGAAATTTCAATAGGAGATATCACAAGGGAAATACAAAAGTCCTCACAAAATTACTCACAGAAACAGAGCAAATATCACATTACAATGTCTCAAATGAAACAATCACTGAAAAGCATCACCTTTAAAATAAAAATCTAGCCATAAATAGAGAATTTATTTACTTTTTTCATTATCACCACCACCATGTTAAATGCTGGGTGAATACATTTTTTTTTAAACCAGCGTGGGTAGTTTAAGTCAATGCAAGTTGCATGAGTAAGATCTGCATGTCTTAAGTCACTGCGTAACATTTTATTTTATTCAATACACTATATGTTTGCTCTACACTACCAAAAGTCAATGTGAACAAATTAAACACAAACTGAAGATAAATCTTTAAAGCAGAATTTAAATTAATTTCAGATTTCTAAAACAATTTTTCATATTAAACAATTTCATAATGAACAATTTTTCATAATACTGAATTTTGGACTAGAAAAATATTAATATGAAACAATCTTAGGACCTAAAGCTAAAATATATATTGGAAACTAAAAGAAAGATTTAACGTCATTAGCTTTGTGCTAGACTGAAGCATTTGTACTAAAAATCAAGTAGAGCTGAGTGTTACAATATAGAATCATAGAGCTGGAAGGGACCTCAAGAGGTCATCTAGTCCAGTCCCCTGCACTCGTGGCAGGACTAAGTATTATAACATACACAAATGGGTGCAATATGAAAATTTTCCTGCTATATAGAGAGCATCCCTCCCATCTATAGGTACCAAAATGAAAAAAACAAACAAACCTGTATTCTATTACTAAACATACTTTTCAAGCATTAGAAATTTTGACAGATCTTCCAAATTAAATAAAATGTGACTAATTTGTTTTTTTTACTAAATTCCAACATGTATAAAATAACTGTGAAACAAGTGCAAGTTTTCTAAAAAATATATATACATCCTCTTGATGAGTCATTACTATTCCATTAATTCAGATCTCTGGAAGATCATTCACCTGGAATTCATTTCCATATTGAGATTTAACCAGTTAGTCTAAGTGCCATATTAAAGTATAATAAAAATGTAATTAATATTTGAAGAAACTGATAATGCAAAACAAACATTGTTGTGGGGGAAGATCTCCCAAAGGTATAATCCTTACTACATACATCCAGAAAATCTATGTGACCTTTCATTGCTGACTGATCACTTTTACAAGTATTGTCTATCTACACAAAATATGGAAGGCAGGTGAATTCTGAGGAAATCTGGTATAATTTGTAGGTTTTTGGGAGGAAAAATGGATTTAAGGTAATTTTTAGCAATTATTCTTCAAAATTGAAAGTTTATGCACCAGCAGTTGCTGATGGAGAAAATCTTTGACATCAGCAGCTACATTTTTCTGTCAGATTTTATCCTAAAATGCTGATGGTTTCATGTGCTGTGCCTGGTGGATAAAGTTTTCTCTGTTAGCAGCTGCACTTCCACTCTCCTACAGATCCAAATACTCATGAACCTGCAGCCTTATAACCTATGAGTAAGTCTGATCTCACAAACTAAACAGGATCATTAGGCGATTCAATAATTGTCAGTCTACCATTTGAGCCAATATTGAACCAATGCTCCAGTATGTTACTGGAGGTGCCAACCTTTGGATTAGAGATTAAAAATCCAAAGAAAAAATTTATTAGAGTAGACATAATAACCCAATTTGTAATTTGTTTATTTATTTGTTTAAGGTCTTGATTATGACAGAAGTTGCTTTAAAAAACAAAGAAATCTAAAATCAGTTTAAAGCTGATTTTGTTCAGTGAAAAATCCTGTGTGAACACACAAACTGGTTTAAAACTGGCCTATATGTGTTTAGCTTACATGATAGCATAAACAGATTTAAATAGAATTAACATTGTTCACACATCACACCTTTAGTTAAACCAGTGCAACTCTGTGGAAAGACCAAGCCCATACATATCTCAGGAATCCCTTGCACTTTCAGTTGGACACAGTATTCTTTGCTTCTTGTCTTTAAATAGTATGCACTGTTCCTGTAACACTTCAGAGGTGGCCTCGTTCAACAGTGTTAAAAAGGGAAAACAGTTCTGTATGCACAATTAAGCTCAATATTTGTTCATAGCTCCTGCAGCGTAGACCCAATGAACTGTACTGGAGTAAAAATATTTTCTGGCTGTTCTCATGATATATCGATTTGTCATATTTTAAGTTTTTTTAATTAATATTTCTTAATAAACATACACACACACAGACCCCAAAGAAAAGACCAAGACCTTAATCTTCATTCATTACTTAGGTTTTTCTTCTTTATTTAATAAAGTGCCTGACATCTGCCTAGCATCACGAGTCAGTCTGCCACTTATTAGCTTACAAAACTAACAATCTACATGCCAAACTTTGTGTTCATTTTCAGATGATAAGTCTTAACTCTTTCTCCTAACCATTATAAGTACCAAATATTACAAACTGAAGGAATTCCTGAAGTTTTCACCCTAAAGGCTGATCAGCATTTTATTGCAAGGGGTGAAGAATAATTATCCACATTAAGGTAGTTGTGC
Source organism: Lepidochelys kempii (assembly GCF_965140285.1). Classification (NCBI taxonomy): domain Eukaryota; kingdom Metazoa; phylum Chordata; order Testudines; family Cheloniidae; genus Lepidochelys; species Lepidochelys kempii. Next base: position 24,527,316 of record NC_136381.1, on the reverse strand, counting down.
TGAGCTCCAACACAGTAAATTACCAAGTGCATTTTGGTTTCCTTTAATTGCTTTTGTTAGATTTATTTAATCTTCTAAGAAGTTTTAATAACAATTAAGTATCAATGTTTAACTTCAATTGAGGGAACAAAAGTACAGTGAATATGATCAATATTCTTATGATATTGAATGCTTGGTGTAATGTGTGTGGTATAATTTTATTTAAAATTTTGAAATTTGCGGAAAAAGTATACCACTGTTCACAGCTTAAATGCAAGATAAGTTTACATGAAATCAAATTTCTTCCCTCCCTCTGAGTTGGAATTCAGTTCAGTATATTTGGAAAAACAAACAAATAAATAGAAAAGTTTTACTGAACAGAAGCATTACACAGAAAATTCAGTTTTAGTCCATTTAAAATATTGAAATCTCAGAGTTCTGAGAACTATGTTAATAATTTAAAAAACAATAGTCTGCACTTCCAGCATCACGAAGCAATAAACAATGCAAAATGGAAATCCATACGGACACTGCTCTTTTACAGATTACTTATCTCTCACCCGCACTAGCCTCCAGAAACAACACAATCACATTAAAAAACTAACAGTGTTCAAGAAACTACATCAAAAGCTATTTAAATAATAAATGAATGTATTAAATACAGTATCCTGTGTGCAATACTGTATAAGTGGTGCTTTACAGATTAAAAGTACTGTTATTTTATTAAATAGATTTTAACCTGTTTCATCAGAAGCAGCAAACCAAATAAAATCCTTCTGGAAACAACCTTTCTTCCCTGCCCAGAAGTTAAAAATTGAATGAATGTGAAGTTGAATGATCTTTTGCAGTGAATGATCAAAAACATTAATTTTCAGGGAAGTTTGGTCTCAAGTGACATCTTGTGGATAAAAGATGTTTTGCAGTTTTAAAATTCACATTATTCAAATCACTTCTACAATCACATTGTAAGTTATACTTTCTGCTATGAAAAATAATAACTAATCTAAATTTTCACATGAAAATTAATTGTGAAACAATGTATACCCAGCTTCAACCAATATTAGATTTGTTATTTCAAAGACAATATCAACAAACTATAGCAATACAGATAAGGTTTTGGAACACAGGGTTTTCAACTCAAAAGATTCATATTTAATAAAAGACTCTGAACTTAGCGCGCACACAAGGCTGAAAGTGTCAGTGTTTCTTTTAGCCTTACTAAATCTTTGTGATAATTTGCACAAGGGCCATGGAAAGATTTTCCATGTCACAATCTCAGCATTGTGGACAGGGACCATCTTTTTGTACAACTACCTGGCACAATCGGGTCTCAATCCATGACTATGGCTCATAAGTGCTATAGTAACAGAAATAAACAGTAATGCCTGTATAGCAGATTAGCCAGCCTGTTTGGAAGGGAGACAAATCTTTTGGTTTAAATTAAAATAGATATTTGAAATTTATTTAAAAAAGAGATGAGAAACATTTTATTCGTATATTTTGAAAATTCTGCTTGAAAAGGAAGTAGCTTTTAATGAACAATTTTGTCATGTGTTTTACGTAAAGAGACAACCAATTTGATGTATTTTAATGTCAATTTAAAAAAAAAAGTTAAAAAGTAGTGTCAGTTACTGTACTTGCCCCTATGCTCACTTTCACATTATTTTGGTTTCACAATAATATTTTGCTATTTGTTAAAACGTTTCTCTCTCTGTTATAACTGCACAGTTATATACGTAAAACAATGATGCCAAACCACAAGCAGCCATATTGTGTTGTCAAATGCACAAACTAAAAATTAAAAAAATAAATATTTGTTGTTCTAATATCTCTTTTAGCATTGTAAGGTATAATCACAATAGATTGTAGACAAAATTTATATAAGAAGATTCCAGGAGCGTCACTGTGTGTGTTTCATTCCAAAGCCTAAAACATCTGTAGAGGCAGCATAAAGCGATGGAAACAGCTACAGCATAATTGAGGGCTCTTTTTGTCCAGAATATCACCAGGCTGAATCATCACCAAGTTTTGCTGACTGTTACCATCCAATTTTTAAGTTCTTAGCTGTTTTTACTTTTTGAATTATACCCATGAGATATAGCTACAGTAAAGCCTGGTCTATACTACAAAGGTAGGTTGACGTAAGCCACCCTATGTTGACGTAATTGTGCACAAGTCTACAATTAAATTTATCTCCCACAGATGTAAAGTGGCCCATTATGACGGCATACAACACCAGCTCCCTGAGTGGCACTGAACCATGGTCTATGTATGGAGGTTGATGTAGCACGAGTGTAGATGCTGTGTTACCTGTGCGTTACCCTAACAGTCCTCAAGCAGCTGTCCCACAATGCCCAACACGGACCACTCTGGTCACAATTGTTAACTCCTCTATCTAGGGATCATACATTTCAGAAGCCCCCTACTCTGCCTTTAAAACCCCTGCGAATTTTTGAAATGCCTTTTCCTCATTGCCCAGCTTGGTGAGCACACCTCTATCTGCTTTGTTCATGTGTGCAACGGCCCAGCTGATTATGTCGGCTACATGCTCTGGACACACACCTGCCTGGAGCAGAGAGAAGATATTGAATCTCCTGGGCCTGTAGGGAGAAGAGGATGTGCAGGCACAGCTCCGAACCAGCCATAGAAACATTAACATCTATCAGCAGATTGCTCAGGAGATGCAGTAGAAGGCGTACGACAGGGACCAGCAGTAGTGCTGCGTGAAAGCCACGGAAATGCAGCACACAAACCAGGAAGTCAGAGGCGCCAACAATCAATGTGATGCTGACCCGCAGACCATCCACTTTTACGAAGAGCTACATGCCATCCTTGGCAGAGACCCTACCACCATGCTGCAAACCACGTGGATACCTGTGAGGAGCTCCAGTCACAGGCTGCTGCTGTGAACAATGAGGAGGTTGATGAGGAATATGGGAGACAGGTGTTGGAGGGTTCAGCTGTGCTGTGCGTCAGGAACTGTTGTTGATATCACTGCAGTCCAGCCAGTCCCTGCAATCGAGCATGGGCAAGCACAGTACAGAGGAAAGAACTTTGGGTAAATGTGTAAATAAATTTCCAATTACAGTGATGGCACCCCAAAATTAGCAGGACACAGCTACTGACTTTTCATTAATTTATTCATACTACAAGAGGTAGCGGTACAACAAAGAGAGGTAAAGTTGCTATCTGCTCTTCATTCTCCTCAAGAGTAAGGTGGGGTGGGGGCCATGTGGAGCAGTTTGTTTATGAACACAGGGATGTACCTTGAATCCTCCTGAGAGATCTCGATGAAACTTCCATGGAGGTACTCAGCAATCCTTTCCCGAAGGTTTCTAGGCTTTGGCAACCTTATTTCTTCCTCTGCAATGGGCCACTTTCCCATGCCAGTCGGTGATTGTCATAAATATAAAGGGAAAGGTAAACACCTTTAAATCCCTCCTGGCCAGAGGAAAAACCCTTTCACCTGTAAAGGGTTAAGAAGCTAAGATAACCTCGCTGGCACCTGACCAAAAGGACCAATGAGGAGACAAGATGCTTTCAAAGCTGGAGGGGGGGAGAAACAAAGGTTCTCTCTGTCTGTGTGTTGCTTTTGCTGGGACCAGAGCAGGAATGCAGGTCAGAACTCCTGTAAAAGGCTAATAAGCAATCTAGTTAGATATGCGTTAGATTCTGTTTTGTTTAAATGGCTGATCAAATAAGTTGTGCTGAATGGAATGGATATTCCTGTTTTTATGTCTTTTTGTAACTTAAGGTTTTGCCTAGAGGGATTCTCTATGTTTTGAATCTGATTACCCTGTAAGGTATTTACCATCCTCATTTTACAGAGGTGATTCTTTTACTTTTTCTTCAATTAAAACTCTTCTTTGAAGAACCTGATTGCTTTTCACTGTTCTTATGATCCAAGGGTTTCGGTCTATGTTCACCTATGCAAATTGGTGAGGATTTTTATCAAGCCTTCCCCACAAAAAGGGGTGTAGGGTTTGGGAGGATTCTGGGGGGGAAGACTTTTCCAGGAGGGCTCTTTCCCTCTTATATATTTGTTAGACGCTTGGTGGTGGCAGCAATAAAGTCAAAGGGCAAAAAGTAAAATAGTTTGTACCTTGGGGAAGTTTTAACCTAAGCTGGTAAAAATAAGCTTAGGGGGTTTTTCATGCAGGTCCCCACATCTGTACCCTAGAGTTCAGAGTGGGGAAGGAACCTTGACAGTGATTACTTTGGCAGGCACCATTGCTGTAAACAGGATAGTGGCATATGGTTCCAGGTGACTTCGGGATGCTACAGCAGCTGTGCTTTCTCTGCATTTGTTACCTTAAGGAGTGAGATATCAGCTAAAAATCACCACCTCCTGTGGAAAATGGTGCCGTTATTCAGTGCCAGTGCACTATACTAAGTTTCATGCAACCGAGCAACTCCCTCCTTGTTTTCCTCACCCCTGGCAGGTCATACTCACAATGGCTTGAGCTGAGAGTGGCAGTGGGCACAAGCACTCCAAAGCAGAAGTGTCAATAAACACAAACACTTCAGGAGAGCAACAGAAAGGGGGTGGACAGGAAGTTCTGAATCTTAAATTTCGCTTTCCATTCCTACTATACTGACAATAGTACCTCTGTGTGTTTTATCTGTAGCTGAGGCTGATGCAGCCTTGACGGGTTCCCCCTGCACACCAGCGGAATGACTGACCCATATAAGGAAGAGGAAAAAAAGAGGACGCGGAAGGACATGTTCTGTGAGATCCTGCAAGCCAGTGCTGCATCAGACCTTGAACAGAGGACCTGGAGGGTGAATATTGCAGACCGAAAGGAGAAGGAAAGTGCAACAGGAGAAAGACGCAGGAAAAGGAGAGGGAGATGCACCAGGAAAGGCAGCCAACTCAGATGCTGCAGACTCTTGTGGATCTCCAGGTTCAACAATCCAGGGCTCAACGCCCTTTGCCCTCTGTGGAGAACTGAAACACAGCGCCTCCCTATACCCCCCTCAGCTTTCCTCATGGCCTGCACACCTACTCCTACCCATGTAAACCAGGGAAAGGCCTGGACAACCACAGCTTCACTTACACTGATCTGTGAGAGCCTCGGCTGATGTATGTGTAGCTACAAAGGACATCAATGTTCCTTCCTCTTCTTTACTAAGGTTCCTAAATTTTTTTAAGTTAAAGCTGAAGAACTTAAGTGTTTTTTTTTTTGAGCTGTTTTCATAAGTGAAAGTTTTGTTTTGAAAGTTATTCATCTTTATTAGTTTACAACACATGGTGTATAATGCCTCCTGGCAGTGATAGTAGTGGTCTGGTATACTCACAACCAATAGGATCAGTGACAAACAGTGTAGTCATAACTGTACAGGAAGCATCCCAGCTTGCACTGTCAAGTGATATATGCACAGATATGCAGCAAGCACGACAATTCTGAAACAAGACCCAAACTGCGACGCCAGGTTGAGCACAGTACACTACAGCACATTCCTGGGGCTCACTGCTTTTTCAAAGCCTCTCTAAGGCACACAGCTCATCTGATAGCTGTTCAAACTCAGCAGACAGCCATTCTACCTTCACACCCACAGCAAAGTTTCCCCCTTTGTTTCACAAATATTATGCAGGACACAACAGGCAGCTATAACCATTGAGATATTTTTTGCACTGAGATCCAATCTGGTGAGTAAACACCACCAGCATCCTTTCAATCTACCAAAAGCACATTCAACTGTCATTTGTGTCAGCTGAGCCTGTATTTGAATCTTTCCTTGGTTCTATCAAGATGGCTCGGGTACAGGTTCAAGAGACAGGGTAGGCAGGATCCCTATTAGCATTTCAACATCGCCAATGGTAATCCATGGTCAGAAAAGAAGGCTCCTTCTTGTAGCTTTCTGAAGAGTACTGTGTCCTTAAATATGCAAGCAGCATGCACCTTTCCTGACCAACCAGTGAAGCATCACCGGTGATCCATCAGAGCTTGCATAACCATGTAAAAATAGCCCTGTTGATGTACTCTGTAGCAAGGTGCTCTGGAGCCAAAATAAGGATGTGTGTCACATCTATTGCTCCACCTCAGCTTGGGAACCGCACAGCTGCAAAGCCATCCACTATATTCTGCACATTGCTGAGAGTCTCAGTTCTGCGTAGCAGAAGACTATTAATGGTCCTGTACACTTGCATGGTAATGGCCCCCACAGTGGATTTTCCCACTCCAAAATGAATTCCCACTGACTGGTAGTAATCTGACATAACAAATTTCCACAGTGTGATTGTCACTTGCTTCTCCACTGTTAGCGTAGGTCTCAGTTTGGGGTCCCTGTATTAGATGGCTATGGCAAGTTCAGCACACAGATCCAAGGAACGTGGCCTTATGCATCCGAAAGTTCTGCAGTCACTGCTTGTCATCCCAAACCTGCATTACGATGGGATCCCTCCGGTTAGTGCTCATTTCTCGGTCCCAGAAGTGGCACTCCACCATTTCCAGCTACTCCATAAATGCCACCAACAACCTTGAATTGGTTCTCGCTATGTCCCACAGCAAACTGATCACCAGAAAACTGTGCTCCTTGTGGTTCTTCTTGCAGCTTTGCAAATACCAGAGGATTGTGTGTATTGCGATTGAAACGCCCATGACAATAGTGCAGAGTGGTACAGGCTCCATACTTCTGTCAGAGATGTCAGACAGTGACAAGTCCCGTGCAGGTTTGTGGGAAATTGAAAATAGGTGCAAAAATTATGGGATAGATATGATATTATGGGATGGAGAACACTGCATTATGGGAAGCTGACCCCTTGCTCCCAGTCACCCTTGCATGAGTCTTTTCTCGCCAACCATGCTTTGCCAAAACTACGCAAAAGACAATGTGCTCAACAGTGGCAGGCTGCACACTGGGATACTTACCCAGGGTACATTGCACTGTGCATCAACACAAGCGCTCCTGGTAAGTACAAGCAGCGCCAATGCAAGGAGCCAAATACGTACACGCACAAGCGATATACTAACTGTGGCGGATGTCAGGGTGGTTAAGCACTGGAATAAATTGCCTAGGGAGGTTGTGGAATCTCCATCACTGGAGATTTTTAAGAGCAGGTTAGACAAACACCTGTCAGGATGGTCTAGATTATACTTAGTCCTGCCATGAATGCAGAGGACTGGACTAGATGATCTCTCAAGGTCCCTTCCAGTCCTATGATTCTATGTATGCCAATGAAACTTGCATCAGCAAAACTTTGTAGACATGGCCTAATGCATGTATCTATACTATGCCAAGAGTCCTAGACCACTGTGATGTCAAATGAGACTCAACCAATCACCACCCCATCTACAGCTAATTTGCATACAACAATTTCATTGGTTGTAAAAGGAAGACTGCACACTCCAGTATACCCTCCATTTGCCATCCATACAAATCAAGACAATCCCCAAAACACGTAGCCCATCAATGCCCTCACACCCTCGTTTGGCACCTGCAGAAATCCACACAACTCTCCCAGAACTACACACAAATCGACCCAACCAGCACACACAACAAAAACCACAAACATCACTCAGAAGCCTAGCATTTCTGTTCAGTCAGTGTGAAGCGATAGAAACAGGTATAAGCATGGTTTTTTGTTTACAATATCACCAGATTCGCAGTCTGTTACTATCCAGCTATTTTCTGCTTTTTTTACACACAACTTTACAAATCATACCCATGCAACAGCACAGGCTTGCAGCTACTAGTAAATTTATAATTAGGAATATATTTTAAACGTTCCACTGGAGTGGGATAAAAAAGTAAAACTTGATACACATCTGTTTAAAAAAAAAAGCAAAAGCAAGTAAGAACAAAAATACTGTCTACATTAGCTCTAATTCTTCAAGTTGCTCCACATGGGCAGATCCTCTCATTGCCTGTGCAATGCCTCAATGAAGGCAATGGGAACCTTCACATAGGTGTAGGTGTTTACCCACATGGGCTCTTTGCAGAATTGGATCCTCAGACTGCACAGCATCAAGGACCTGATACAAAATCCACTGAATTCAGTAAGAGTCTCTCCATAAACTTCAGGCCCTTTGTGAAAGGCAGCTGACTGGTGACTTCAGGTGTGCCAAAATAAATATAAATTAGATTTTTAATTATATTAAGAAATGTTTTTTCTGCTGGAAGATTCAGTGGTTTAAAAGTCAAAAAGCTCCAAAGAGCATTGGTGCTCTGCCTTAGCCCACCTCTCTTCAACGAATCACATACTGGCAAAGCTCCAGACTTATCCTCATGCAGAGAGGATTGTCATTGATGGAATTGGCTTAGCATGTTAGACTCCGCTCTCCTCTTCCATTCTTTCACAGCTGACTGGCATTTGCTTCCATACATGATGCACAGTGTAGGGAATATTACTATTATTATCTGTTTTACAGAAGTTGCTCAGAGGCCTCAAACCAGATTCATGACTCCATTATGCTAGATGCAGTACAAACACACAGGAAGATACAAAATCCCTACCCAGAGAAGCTTACAGTTAAACATAGTTAGGCCAGGGACCATGTGTTTATACACCATCTAGAAAAATGAGACCTATAAGTAGGGTGATCAGATGACAAGAACAAAATATTGGGACACATGGTGGGGCAGCCACAGGCTTGCCGCCCCAAGCAAAAAAAAAAAAAAGTCGGAGTGCTGCCGAAGCAAAATATCAGGACAAATGGCATCCCGACCATACATCAGTCGGGACGTGGGACAAACAACTAAATATCGGGATGTCTGGTCACTCTACCTATAAGTGCTACTGCAACGTAATTGTTCAGCATTAAATAATACACAGCCTAGCTTTATACGGAAGAATAGTTCAGTGACATAAAGCCTCAGGGAGAAAAAAAATGAAGGTGGGGACAAAATGGTGAGTCTTAAAGTTTGTAAAGAATACAGAAAACACAAAAACTTAAAAAAAATATGATTAATGAAACTGAAAGAAAAGGAAACTTACAAGCGAAGGAAATCAAGCTTTCCTCAGTTTACTACAATACTTACTTAGTGCATGATACATAGGTTTATGCTTCCCCTGAAGTCTGATTACACTCACGGCTGCAAGTTTTCCGGGTGGTTGCATCTTTCCATCTATGAGATACCAGGCTCTGGCAAAGGTAGCCCATTGCTAAAGAAGATTGACAAAGTTGTAGTTAATGTAGTAAAATAAATACACTCGGCCTAAATAACTCCACAAAACCACAATCATGTTACGTATTTACAAGAAAATATATTAGATATTTTAGAGATTAACTACCATGATTTTTAACCAATATATAAATTAATTTTTAGGAAAAAAACTTTAATCACTGTTTCTAAATACTGTACAAACATTAATGTCCGATTATATTTCCCCAAGATTTTAAGAAAGGGTGGGGGAAACTGTAAAGTGCTGTATAAATTATCTTCAATAGTGATAATGCTACGAGGAAATAGCTAGACGTCTTTTCCACTTTCTGGTATTGTTTTCAAAATCTACATGTCCTCTTATAAATTATTGCTAACTAACAAGATAATAAGAGTTATAGGCCATCATAATTCTGACTGCTTTCTTTACTTTCATCGGGGGGGGGGGGGGGACGACGGACACAATTTTAAATGGAAGAATTACAGCTCTAATCCTGCAAGCACTTCATTAGTGAAGAGCAGGATCAGCAGGAATAGTTCTGTTGACTTCCATCGGTTGACTCTACGCCTGCAAACATTTACACACTTTACTTAATCCTGCAGACACTTAGGCACCGCCTACTGCACACATTTATGCAGAAGCTTAATTTTACTACTGTCCCAAGACAGGTGCCCGATTGTTGGCAGAATCCCGGCCGAAGCGTTTGCAAGATTGAAGCCTATGTTTGTTCCTTCCTTTCTGTACCTGCCATGTTACTTGCTGCCCTACAAAATTAGCTGCCCCACGTGGGCACGGTGAGCTTTACTCCTCTCTCCAGGGAGGGGAAATACAGCAACGCGTGGAGGCTTTACCTGCAGGGAAAACTGCTAGGGAAATGCAGAGAGCCCTTCCCTTCCCTGCTCTGCAGCCCACGGCCTGCCGCCCTCCACAGGCCAGACGCATCCCCGGGAAGCGCCCCGGCCTGGAGGCCGCAGCCGGCTCTTGCGCCGTAGGGCAGGGACAACACAGCTCCTGGGGAGAGGGCCCCGCTCCCCGCCCCGCAGAGGCACCAGTCCCCGCAGAGGTGGAAAGGGAGGCACCAGGCCGAGGGCACGCAGCCAGTGAGGGGCGCAGCCCGCGCTCTCCCCTCCCCCGCTGAGAGGAGCCGCCTCAGCGGCCGGCCCGTGGGCTCCCGCGTCCCCTCACCCGGCGAGGAGCCCTGCCCGGGGCCGCGGAGGGGCCCGCTCACCTGGGCCGCCTTGGTGTAGCTAGCCATGGCGGACGAGCGGCGCGCCGGGGGAGCGGGTTCGCTGCCGGACCCGGCCCCGGCCCCGACTCCCGGCGGCGGCGGGAAGCGGAAGCGGGGGCGTTGGAGGCGGGAGCGGCCGGCGCTGGCTGCTGAGCGTCCCCCCGGGCGGAGGCGCCCGGCCGCGGCTATGGACCGGTACCTGCTGTTCGTGAGCTGGGAGGAGCGGAGAGCCCCGCGGGCCGGCGGCGCTGAGCGCGTAGCAGGTGCCGGCGAGCGGGAATCGCGGGTGGCCAGAGAGCCCCGGGGCGAGGAGCTCGCGTCCCGCGGTGTCGTGCGCCGCCCGGTGCGGCTCCTCCAGGCACAGCCAGAGGGGCGTCTCTCGCCGGGGGCGGGCGCTGGTGCGGTGGGCCCCGAGTGGGTGAGCCGGCTGGGGGCCACAGGAGTCGGGGGAGGTCTGGGTACAACCAGCTGCAAGCGTTGGGGGGCGGGCGAAGGGGTGACTAGGACCCCCTCCCCCGGCTCTGTGCGGGGCGACGCGTCCCTGAGAGGGGCCGTGGCATCACTTCCAGCGTTGTTCGCAGTTCACTGGGGTGGTCAAGACTTCGAGTCGTGGCTCGAGCGTCGTGCGTGTTTTCCCCTGCAGCGCGCATTCCTGGTGGGACGCGCCCCAGGTGTCGGGCAGGCTGAGCGTGGCGCAGTGGGCACACAAGTGCATTCATTCGCCACGCTGCCTTCCGCTCCAGGCCACCCCGGGAGCTCGCAACAGCTTGGTTTTGAGCCATCATCATTCCTTCCTAACCGGGAGAGCTTCGGAACAATCCCACCGTGCAGCCGGCCGGCAAGGGAGCGGGGCGTGTTTCCTAGAGGATAAAAGAGACCTGCAAAATTGTGGCGTGAGGTGTTTACATCGTGTGGTCATGTTTGCAGTGCACCGTCACACCGATGTATAGAGTGACAATAGAATCAATCGACAAATGAAAAAACAAAACCACAAAAAAGCTACCAAGTCACAAAGGGCCAGCTTCTGAGATGTGCCATAGCATAGAACTGTTGCCTAGAACTGTTGCGGGCACCTCTCAGAAGCTGGCCCTTTGTGACTTAGTAGCTTTTTTGTGGTTTTAAGTCACAAAGGGCCAGCTTCTGAGAGGTGCCCGCAACAGTTCTAGGCAACAGTTCTATGCTATGGCACATCTCAGAAGCTGGCCCTTTGTGACTTGGTAGCTTTTTTGTGGTTTTGTTTTTTCATTTGTAGATTAATTCATAGATTCTAAGGCCAGAAGGGAGCATTGTAATCGTCTAATCTGACCTCCTGTGTAACACAGTCCATAGAACTTCTCCAAAATAGTTTCTAGAGCAGATCTTTTAGAAAAAACATCCAGTCTTGATTTTAAAAATTGTCAGTAAGGGAGAATCTGCCCAGACCCTGGGTAAATTGTGGCAAGTTGAACTTTCTTATGGATGGGGAGGTGCAAGTTCCCATGATATTGCTCTTGTGAGTTCTCTTCCTGGCTGAATGTGTCACAACAAATTTCAGGCCTCAAAAGAGGCTCTTCTTTGCATATCCTTTAAAGGCACCCTCTGCTAAACAGACACTTGAGACTAACTGGATCTGCTGGGCTAACTAGCAAGTTTTCTGGCGTTTGCAAGAAAGGAAGGAATTGTTTTTGTATTTTCTATTAATAGAAACTTGTTTTTTGCAGGTATAACTACTGCAAATGTTTATAACCTTCTGAAAGAAAATTGTAGAACCTTTATAAATGAGGATGTAAGCACATTCCCAGGTAAATATAGTGGCAAACAGCAATATAAGGCAAATGTAATTGTGGTTATTGTTGTTTAACCATGGCTTGAAAAATTGTGTTCCCCGGGCAAATAGGAACGTTTGAATGAATGAATGTCGTCACTCTCTGCAGAATCTGTGCTTTCATTTTTTTTAAATCCACAATTAAAGTTTCTAGCCATTATATTTTTGAAGAAAATCTTCCAAATGTGAAACAAGTATAACCAATGCAGATTTAGCCAGAAAAAACTCCTGACAGCCACAGTGTCTGCTCCAGCTTGTGGCTTTCCCAAGCTACAACAGGTGTTTTCATTGCTGTTCAGAAGGAGGCAGTACTGAAACTGACAAAAATAAGAGTCACTTTCATTTTGCTGCTGCTTGGGAAATGGTGAGGTCTTCCCTTGACTCCCCTTGCGCAGGAAGTAGCCAGGTGATTGGGGGTAAAAACCTCCACCCATCTTTGCAGCCAGGAGGAGGAGTTGTTTCAGGGGTATGAGGTGGAACAGAGAGAATTCTTTTTCTCTCTTCTAGCAATTGATTTAGGGGATTTAATGTGTTTTAGAAACCTTTGGGCAGGAAGCTGAAATGAAAGCTAGGACCTTAAAACAATGTCCTGGGATAGCGCTCTGACAGGAACCCCAGCATTTTCCTCGCCTTGCCCAGCAGCTTAGTGGAGGGAAGGGGGAGCGGGATGGGCATTGCCATGGACAGTCACATTTCCTTCTCCCACCTATTTTCCATATTTTTCTCTGGCTAATAGGCTTAGTTCTCTAGATATTAGGCGTCTGTAGAATTTCCAGGCCTTATGGATGAGTGTGGGCAGGAGAAAGAGGTGGAAGGACTGATGGGATAAGTTGAAAAGGAGAAGTAAAGTACATAGTGAGATTTTTGTTGTGAGACACTATGTAGGGAAAATGAGAGAGAGGCAGACACAAAAGGTGGGTGGATGGAGAAAAGGGGAAATGGATACAGAGGACAACTCAAGAAAAGATCATGATTTATCATAGGAAAGAAAGAAGAAAGCAACTGGAATGAAGCTAGGAAGGGAAAGAGGGCATAACACATGCAAGAGAGTTGTAATAATTTCCAAAGAGCTTGTCAAACTGTCCACTGTCAGTATTTTCACTAACTAGTATTTGAGCAAATTCCAGTGAAACATGTTGAATAATATAGTCAAATTATTTTTCTGCTTTTTCAGTAAAACCAAGTTGTAAGCTACATCATAAAAAAGTATTAAATAGAACACTGACAATATTATAGTTAAATACAGTACATACTATCTGTTCTATTCCTTCACTTGAAAAGGTAAAGCTTGTCTGTGTGTGAAACAGTACTTTCTTGGGAGTCAGAGACTGTGGAAACAACTTTCACCTGAAATAAGGACCATTGCAAACTTCACACCTTCTGCTCTAAGGCAAGGCTCATCTCTTTGATTTTGTTGTCTTTAACATAAATATATAGACACGTACACTTAAAAAATAGCAAGCCCTACCACAAGGCATTCCACTACTCACACTTCTCTCAAGGGGAAATGATGAGAGAAGAAACAAAATGTGACAGATTTTATTCACATTTCTTAATCTACTACTGGAAGGTGCTCAAATACTATATGGATGAGCGTGGTATAAGAATCTGTATAGAATACAAGGTATGTGGCTTTGGGCAGTAGGAAATGTGGCCTCTCAGGTTTTTTTTATTTTGACTAGTAAGTGTCAGGTAAGCAAATGTTGTCCAAAAACTATATTAATCTACATGTTGTGTCTTGTTCCTAGCAGCCAGGGCACTGTGGTTTAGTGGCAGTAAAGTCAAATGGCAAGAATAGCAGACTGAGTTTTCTTCAGGTCTGCACTCGCTCATGGCAACTCCTTGTTCAGGTCATACCCATTGTGCCTTGGCTACGGACTGACTCTGTGAGGTGATGAGCTCCTTATCTCCCATGATCAGGCCCTTCATAATTATACTTGTGGTCCCAGGTTTTTTATTAATAATCATGTTCTTTGTGCCTTGGTTCATTTTAATGGATGTAAAACGTGTAAAGCTTGCAGAGGCATTCAGAGCCTCAAGTAATGAACATTTGTAAAGTGCTTTGAGATCCTCTGATGAACTTGTACAAATTTCTAAGGTGCCTGTTCTGGTATTTTTTGACAATACCTGAAATTCACTATTTAATTTGAGTATTATATTACTGATTTACTTAATAATCAACCTGTTAATCTCTGATAGCTGATGCATTTATGTGTGACTTACATAGCACAATTGTGACCTTACTGAGTACCATGGCTATAGCTTTATGCGTAGGTCAGGAATGACTGGATTTCAAAACAACTAAACAAAGTAATTTGTTAATTTTTAGGCAAAAGGGTGAATTAATTACTTTACAAAATATAATTAACTGATCTGGATATGTTCTGTTTGTTTACGGCCAGCCCATTACCTCCAGTGGACAGCTGATTATGAGCCATGAGGAGGGACCCCGCTTTTAAGTTAAGCAGTTTGAGAGAGTTATCAGACTACTGAGCTGGCAATGTTATTTTCAGTTTTAGGGAAGTCACTGCAATGCTTGCTGATTTAGGGAAAACATTACTCTCTCATTCTATCAACCATCTGAGCCATGCTGATGAGTGTTGTGATTCAGCTGAAGTATGTGCATAAATTGTGGGAGGGGATAATTGTGAAGAATCAAACTGAGAAATTCTCTTACATTATCCTTGGTACAATTAGAGGCTCACACATGATTCAGTGCCTGTGGCTTTAGTTGTGATACCAAAAGAAGACTAATGCGTAAGCAACAGTGGCATATTAAAAAGTACATGTTAAGCACGTTTTGCTACAAAACTAAGATGCAAATATGACCTTCCAATACTGGTAACTTTTACCATCTACAGATTCACCACCATTCAGTTTAGTGTGGCACGATTTGCAATTTTTATGCATGTCTTACCTATGCTACAATACAGCCACGTTGGGGGAACTGATTACAAGGCAGTTGCCCCCATTATTAATTGGTTTCAACCAGTCTGGAATGGAATCAATTTGTAGTGCAGGCTGGATCTTCAACATATCTGTAGGCTAAAGCCCCAATATTCTGCACATACTACAAATTAGGACATTTGTTAGCACATTGGGGGTAACTATGTTATAACCAGGTTACCTGACATGGTTGTATTTGTAACATAGGTCCTCAGATGACCAAAATAGAGCCTGCCCAGGACAGAGGGCAAATTATAGCCAAAAGAAAGCATCTTCGTTTAAAAAAAAAAATGGCTGTAGTTACCTGAAAAGTTATATATGACTGGGTTAGAAATTTAAGTAACTCAAGCAGTAAAGTAAGGTCACAAGTAAAAATCTTAATTCAAAATCTTTGTAAGAAGAAAATGAAATTGAAATAGGAAGAATGGACGTGTATGGATTGCTTTTGATGTTTAAAAATTTGTTTTATTCCTCTTTAGCATGTTCCGTGGCCGGCGTTCCAGGTATGAGGAAATGGTATTTTGCAAATCAAGTTATATATGATTTTTATCAGGTAAGAAGAAACACAGTTCTGTAACTCTTTAGCTGACTGTGCAAATTTTGATTAACATAAATCAGCACTTGGACTAATATGTTCCTTTTGCTTCATTAGTTTTGTAGTTCTGACTGGGAGGAGATCAATTTCGATGTGAAAAAAGATGAAAGTGAAAACTCTCTTCAAACCAGTATAGAAGAATGCCTGAGTGCTATTCAGAGTTTTGAGGAGGAAGATAGCAGCAGCAGAGAGTCACTGTCATTGATTGAGTATGTTTATTAAATTTTTATTGAAACATGTAGTGATTCAGATACGATACAGAACAAGGGAACCAAGTGAACTAATTAGTTCTTTTGATGATAGTTTGTGTCCATTTTAATTAATCAGTAATCCCTGAAAACCTTTAAATCCAAAATTCAGTGTGGTTTTTACATGACTCTTTACTTTAAAATATCTTAGTTATTTTGTTATTCCATAAAAGTTATCTTACTAACCACTGAAATTTTTGTACGAAAAGAAATATTCTACTACGAAAATGCAGGATATAATAAAGTTTACATGGAAACCTTGACTTGGTTTGGAAACAGCATGCATATTTTCTAGCCAGAGGCAGACCCTACTTTTTGGTGCTTAATTAACTGGCAGCCCAATATTGTGAGTGGTGCTCTTAAGTTTTATCTTGCTTCCTGTGAATACCCAGTGAATGAATTCTTTTTCATTAGTTCTAACTGCTGGCTTAATTAAGATGCTGAGACAGGCATGAAACATATCCCCTTTTTGTTCTACATCAAGATGTTTGAATCAGTCAGTTAAACATAAATATAGGGGATTGATTTTTGTTCTCTGTTTTTTAAGAACTTTGACATCATTTCAAAGTATCACAAGATGTTTGTTTGCTAATCTGTCATTTTACTTCTAGCTGTTCAGTGACTAGAATACCTAATACTCTGCCTGTCTTGAATGATGTGTGTATGCACAGTTAAAATTTATATTATATTCTTATATTTTATTTCCTCAAAAAGGTCCATTGTAGTGACATGTTCCAGGATTTTCAAAGGAGCCTGAGGCAGTTAGGTGCTCAAATCTCACTGAAATGCTGTAGGAGTTGGGTGTCTAATATAACTGGTCAAAAAAAATTTTGAAACGTTTTCCACTGGAGAATGCAGATTGGTCCGAATCAAAACCATTTCATGGGAATGTGCTGATTTTGACAATTTTGTTTGTTTTGACTTTATTGATTTGATTAATTTAATTTTGGTTTTTATAATAATTATAAAATATTACATTTAATACTAGATATTGGTTTGATGTTATTGAATTATTTTGTTGTTACCAAATTGAAATATTTGGAATTTTTGTTCCAAGGGAAATCTTGAATTTTGCCTTTTTGTTCCAAATGTGAACAAAAACAAATTTTGAAATGTCAGCATTTCTGACAGAACAGAAATTTCTGCTTCCAGTTAGTGCTCATGTATAACTACCTTAGGTCCTTTTGATAATCTCAGGTATAGCATATAATCTGTTAGAATTATGTTTAGTCTAAATCTCTTTTCATTTTATCATTTCAAGATAAAGTAAGTTTATGGAGAGAAAGGAGAGCAAACAAATGAGTAAAACAAGTTTAAATGCATGTTGAAAACTGAAAAACCTATAAAATCAGCCATACTGGGTCAGACCAAAGGTCCATCTAGCTCAGCATCCTGTCTTCTGACAGTGGTCAATGCCAGGTGCCCCAGAGGGAATGAACAGAACAGGTAATTATGAAGTGATCCATCTACTGTCGCCCATTCCCAGCTTCTGGCAAACAGAGGCTAGGGACACCATCCCTGTCCATCCTGGCCAATAGCCATTGATGAATTTATCTAGTTCTTTTTTGAACCCTGTTATAATCTTGGCCTCTACAGCACCCTCTGGCAAGGAGTTCCACAGGTTTACTGTGCATTGTGTGAAAAAATACTACTTTTTGTTTGTTTTAAACCTGCTGCCTATTCATTTCATTTGATGGTCCCTATTTCTTGTGTTATGAGAAGGAGTAAATAACCCCTCCTTATTTAATTTCTCTACACCAGTCGTGATTTTATAGACCTCTATCATATCTCCCATTAGTCATCTCTTTTCCAAGATGAAAAGTCCCAGTCTTATTAATCTCTCCTCAAACGGCAGCCGTTTCTTGTCCCTGATTATTTTTGTTGCCTTTATCTGAACATTTTCCAATTCCAATATATCTTTTTTGAGATGGGGCGACCACATCTGCATGCAGTATTCAAAGTGTGGGCGTACCATGGATTTATATAGAAGCAATATGATATTTTCTGTCTTATTATCTATCCCAGTGGTTCTCAAAGCCGGTACGCCGCTTGTTCAGGGAAAGCCCCTGGCGGGCCGGACCGCTTTGTTTATCTGCCACATCCGTAGGTTCGGCCGATTGCGGCTCCCACTGGCCGAACCTGTGGACGAGCAGGTAAACAAACCGGTCGGCCCGCCAGCGGCTTTCCCTGAACAAGCAGCAGCCTGGCTTTGAGAACCACTGATCTATCCCTTTCTTAATGATTCCCAACATTCTGTTCGCTTTTTTGACTGCTGCTGCACATTGAGTGGATGTTTTCAGAGAACTATCCACAGTGACTCCAAGATCTCTTTCTTGAGTGGTAACAGCTAATTTAGAACCCATCATTTTATATGTATAGTTGGGATTATGTTTTCCCATGTGCATTACTTTGCATTTATCAACATTGAATTTCATCTGCCATTTTGTTGCCCAGTCACCCAGTTTTGAGAGATCCTTTTGTAACTCTTCGCAGTCTGCCTAGGACTTACCTGTTTTGAGTATTGTATTATCCTCAAATTTTGCCACCTCACTGTTTACCCCTTTTTCCAGACCATTTATGAATATGTATAGTAGGACTGGTCCCAGAACAGACCCTTGGGGAACACCACCATTTACCTCTCTCCATTCTGAAAACTGACCATTTATTCCTACCCTTTGTTTCCTATCTTTTAACCAGTTACCAATCCAGGAGAGGACCTTCCCTCTTGTGCCATGACTGCTTACTTTGTTTAAGAGCCTTTGGTGATGGAGCTTGTCAAAGGCTTTTTGAAAATCTAAATACAGTATATCCACTAGATTCCCCCTTGTCCACATGCTTGTTGACCCCCTCAGAGAATTCTAGTAGATTGGTGAGGCATGATTTTCCTTTACAGAAACCATGTTGACTATTCCCCAACAAATTATGTTCATCTATGTGTCTGACAGTTTTTTGTTCTTTACTATAGTTTCAACCAGTTTGCCTGGTACTGAAGTCAGGTTTACCAGCCTGGAATTGCTGGGGTCACCGCTGGAGCCCTTTTTAAAAATTGGTGTCACATCAGCTATTCTCCAGTCATTTGGCACAGAAGCTGATTTAAATGTTAGGTACAGTTAGTAGTCCTTCAATTTCACATTTGAGTTCCTTCAGAACTTTTGAGTGAATACCATCTGGTCCTGGTGACTTATTACTGTTTAGTTTATCAATTTGTTCCAAAACCTCCTCGAATGGCACCTCGACCCGGGACAGTGCCTCAGATTTGTCACCTAAAAAGAATGCCTCTGGTTTGGGAATCTCCCTCACATCCTCAACCATAAAGACTGATGCCAAGAATTCATTTAGTTTCTCTGCAATGGCCTTATCGTCCTTGAGTGCTCCTTTAGCATCTTGATCGTCCAGTGGCCCCACTGGTTGTTTAGCAGGCTTCCTGCTTATCATGTACTTAAAAAACATTTTGCTCTTACTTTTTGAGTCTTTGGCTAGCTGTTCTTCAAATTCTTTTTTGGCCTTCTTAATTATATTTTTACACTTCATTTGCCAGAGTTTATGCTCCTTTCTATTTTCCTCACTAGGATTTAACTTCTCCTTTTTAAAGTATGCCTTTTTGTCTCACTGCTTCTTTTACTTTGTTGTTTAGCCATGGTGGCTCTTTTTTGATTCTCTTACTATGTTTTTTAATTTGGGATATGCATTTAAGTTGAGCCTCTATTATGGCGTCTTTAAAAAGTTTCCATGCAGCTTGCAGGGATTTTACTTTTGGTGCTGTGCATTTTAATTTCTGTTTAACTAACCTCCTCATTTTTGTGTAGTTCCCCTTTCTGAAATTAAATGCTACCGTGTTGGGCTGCTGCGGTGTTTTCCCTGCCACAGGGATGTTAAATTTAATTATATTATGGTCATTATCACCAAGTGATCCAGCTATATTCACCTCTTGGACCTGATCCTGCGCTCCACTTAGGACACATCAAGAATTGCCTCTCCTCTTGTGGGTTCCAGGACTAGCTGCTCCAAGAAGCTGTCATTTAAGATGTCAAGATACTTTATCTCTGCATCCTGTCCTGAGGTGATATGTACCCAGTCAATATGAGGATAGTTGAAATCCCCCATTATTATTGAGTTATTTACTTTAATAGCCTCTCTAATCTCCTTGACCATTTCACAGTCACTATCGCCATTCTGGTCAGGTGGTCAGTAATATATCTCTACTTCTATCTTCTTATTATTCGAGCATGGAATTGCTATCCATAGAAATTCTATGGTACAGTTTGGTTCATTTAAGATTTTTACTTCATTTGACTCTGTGCTTTCTTTCACATGTAGTGCCACTCTCCCATCAGCACGACCTGTTCTGTCCTTCTGATATATATTGTACCCTGTTATTACTCTGTCCCATTGATTATCCTCATTCCATCAAGTTTCTGTGATGCCTATTATTATCAATAATCCTCATTTAATACGAGGCACTCTAGTTCACCCATCTTATTATTTATTTAGACTTCTAGCATTGGTATATAAGCACTTTAAAAACTTGTTACTTTTTAGCTGTCTCCCATTACATGATGTAATTGAATGAGACTTTTTTTCATTTGACTGTTTCTCATCAAATCATACCTGTATTTTATCTTCCATACTCTCCTGCTTACTAAGACATAGGGAATCTCCATTAGTAGATCCTTCCCTAAGGGATGTCTCTGTCCGAACCACATGCTTCTCTGTACCTGTTGGCTTTCCCTCAGCCCTTAGTTTAAAAACTATAAAATGTGCTAATGCATCATGGGGAGAAATTGCCACTAGAAGAGCCAGTCAGTTATTCTCTGAAACATAGCATCTTTATAAAATAGATAGCAGTGTGTCTTCAAATATACTTTTAAAATCAGGCTTTTAGTTTTTGTATACTCACTTTTGTTATTCTGATGATAATCTACAAAAAATATTTCCAAGTAACACCAGTTTTAGGATCTTCTCTACAGCATTTTTGACTTTGCCAAAATGCTCTAATGTAGACCATTCTACCGCAGATGTAGCCACCAAGCACTTGGGTAGGTGCCATGTGTCTACACTCACAACTTCTTCCAAGTGTGCACTGACATTCATACCACTGTTATTTCACTTACTCTGAGCAAAGATAAACACAGTTGCATCCTCCACTGTGTCCCTCTGCACCACTGTAATGCCAGAATTGCCAGAACATGCCAGTTGCAATAGTGCTACCCAGTGCTACTCCACAGTGTTCTTGCCCACAGTTCAGTGACATCTCTGATAGGTCTCTGTCACTTATCTACTCACACTCCATCCCCTCTATGTAGGCCAGAGAACAGATGAGGCAGTACTCATCTGGTCTTGGCTCTGCTTTTCACTTGCCTTTGCCATTTTCTCCTCCTCCTTGCTTTTAAAGGCACAGAGTCCTAATACAGAGTCCTAATACAAGCAAAACTGAATGTTAGGTTTTTCCCTTTGGCTTTTTAACAATGTATAATCTGCATAATAAAGCCTTTGTATAATTGAAACATGTTAGAACTCCAACAATAAACTTTTCAAAGGGGAAGTGGTTATGCCTCATGGGGAGCCTAGCGGGATCTCTTCCATCACAGCAAGGCTTACACTGCTCCCCTCACAACATCTTAGTGGAGATACAAAAGAGAAGGAGATGGTTAACCCAACAATAATAACTAGGGCCCTACCAAATGCACGGTACATTTTGGTCAATTTCATGGTGATTTCATGATTTCAGCTATTTAAATCTGAAATTTCATGGTGTTGTAATTGTAGGAGCCCAGCTCTAAAGGCAGAGCTGCCGCCAGCTGTAGCGCAGAAGTGGTATGGTACTGTCACCCTTACTTCTGTGCTGCTGCCGGCAGAGCTGGGCCCTCAGTCAGCAGCTGCCACTCTCCGGCCACCCAGCTCTGAAGGAAGCAGCTCAGAAGTAAGGATGTCATGGTACGGTATTGCCATCCTTACTTCCGGGGTGCTGCTGGCAGGGTGCTGCCTTCAGAGCTGGGCATCTGGCCAACAGCCACTGCTCTCTGAAGGCAGCACAGAAATAAGGGTGGCAATACCCCGAGCCCCCTAAAATAACCTTGTGATCCCCCTGCAACTCCCTTTTGTGTCAGGACCGCCAGTTTGAGAAACGCTTGTGTCCCCCGTGAAATCTGTGTAGTATAGAGTAAAAGTACACAAAAGACCCCAGATTTAACAGTTTGTGATGCGTTTTTCATGGCCATGAATTTGGTAGGGCCCTAATAATAACTAAAAATCCAAAAAGCAAAACAGCTATGTCACAAAACGTGAACTCATGAAAGTAATCACAAAAAAACCCAGTAATAGGAACACAAGCTTCTTGCCTCCTCAAGTGTAACCACTCCAAAAAGGGGATGGCTCACTCTTGCAGAAATCAGCACGCTAGGTCTAAAGTTGATTCATTGTAACACAGCATTTGCTCAGGTGACTTGAATTCAGGGAAGAGCTTAAGAAAAAATCCCCAAAACTTCGGTTCTAAAGAACAAATTACAAATCTTGATAGTGAGGAAATGGCAGCATAGAGCACAGGTTGTTAACATATAGAGTAGTTGGCATTCTAGAGATATTGGGGTGGTTTTTTTTAATCTTAGAGGGAACCAATTGACTACACTTTTCTTCTGGCTGTTTAAAATCTTAGATACTTAAATTCCTACCGTTTTTAAGTTTAAAATCTAGGCTTTTATGTAGTGTATATGGTGTATGTTCTTATGCTGTCACTTGTACCAAGATAAGGCATGCCTTGCACGTCTCTTCTGGAAAATAAGATTACACATGTAAATGTAGTAGATTCTGTTGCAATAGGTAAATGTGTAGCACTGAGAATGAAACTACTCATATTAAATGTAAGTAGTAAAATACATAGGATGGATAGTTATCCATTATTGTTAATATGTTGATAGCTATAGTACTACAGAGCAGAAGATTGTAAAGAGCTGTAAATGAAGCTGAAGATTTTACCTTTGGTTACTCGCTTTGAGAGGCAGCATAGACTAGTGGACAGAGCACAGAGCTGGGAGCCAAATACTCTTGAATTCTAAACCCAGTTCTACCACTGACTCTATGGCCTTAGGTTAAGTGATTTCTCCATCTGCCTTTGTGTCCCTGTGAGTAAAGTGGAAATGTCAGTGATTCCTTGCAGGGTTTATATGGTAATTGCTTCGTGCTTTAAAGACGTAATATACTTTCATGAAGTGCTAAATATCATTACAGGTAATTTAGTTCTGGATAATTTTGTATATAAACTTTTTCAGTCTGGTAATCCTTTTTAATTTCAGTGTCTATGAAGAATCTGCAGAGAGTCTACATCAGTTATCGGACAAGCTCCCTGCTCCTGGTAATTTCACAGAAAGGCTAGTGTTTATCGTGAAGGTCCCTGTTCTGAGGAGCTTGCAGGCTAAGGACAGACAGACAGAAGTTAAGGGAATGGGAGCAACAAATGGGGAATTTTTAAATGTCAGCTAGTTTCACTCTAGGTGGCATTGCAGAAGTGGATACTTTAGTGACTTAAACATGGACTGGATATTTGCCTTGTGAATAAGCTCAGGGAGGTTGGACCATGCATGTGGTGGGGGCTGTGTGGAAGAAGTGATGGAGGTAACTGATTGTGAGAAGGCAGATGGAGGTTGAGAACATTGGCAGAGAGGGGGTGGAGGGTAGGTAACATGAAGCCCAATGTGCAAGTGTGAATAGGGAGGGGGAATTAGAGAGTTTTGAAGCTTACATTTGATTCACTAGCTGATGGGTGGCGGAAGTGGGTGTGGAGTGTTAGTGGAGAGATCCAAAGGAGAGTGATGATCAAATCAACAGGCAAGGAAAATGACTGGACTGAAGTGAGCGATGTGTGATTTTTTTTGGGAGGTCAGAGTGGAGGATGTTGCAGTGATCAAGGCAGGATATAGAGGGTCTGAATGGCGGATTTCACTGTGAGGGATGGAAAGAAAAGTACACACCTTGAAGAGGTTGAGGAGGATGAAACCAGACACAGCCTGGCAAGGGAGAAGGGGGAGTCAAAAATAATCTGTGTATCATTGACTCGAGTCACAGGGCTGGAGTTGCTGATGGTGATAGAGAAGGGAGGGAAGTAGAGAATGTTTGGGAGAGAAGATAATGCGTTTTGGTTTTCCTGTGGAGCATAAGCTGGTGACAAGACATCCAAGAGGAGATGCTAAAGAGACAGGCTGAAATTCCAATAGCAGTGTTTCAAATCTTGTTCCTACATTTCTTGATTCTGCCCCTTTAAACATATCTGATCTCCATCAGCAGTAAAACCTATCTTCTATAGAATGTTTTATAAATTTGGCTTACTCTTTAAAATGAGATGAATGCAATTAATGCACACCATGTGTGTTTTATTTACAGGAAGAGCCATGGTTGATGTAATACTACAGTCTTCTGAAAGAGATGCCCCCAAGTTAAAAGACTGCTTACCTGCTATTGGTGCCCTGAAACATCTGAGAGAATGGCATTCTGCAAAAATCACTATAGCAACAAATGACTATAAAGGGTACGATTTTTTTAGTTGTTCAAGCAGGTTCGTTATTTGTTTTGTGTCAACATGCACTACTGCTTTTAATAAAGCTCATGCAATGTCTTCGTTCTTGACAGGTATTCTTTAGGAAAGTACAGATTTCTCTCTTCTCGTTATTTAAGAGGAGGAGCTATCCAGACAATTCTGTTGCTGTAAATACATGCTTTCAGCAAAGGGGCCGACAGAAATGCAAGCATTTAAAAAGCTTCCTTAATATCTAGGGCAGTGGTCTCCAAAGTGGGGTGTGCGAGAGCCCCCATGGGGGTGCGCGGCAAGAGGAGTCCCCCCAAAGCAGCGCTGACCCTTCGGCGGCACACTGGTGGCAGCTTTTTCTTTTTTTTGCTTCCCCAGAGCTGGCCCTGGGGGTGCGCGATCCAAAAAGTTTGGATACCCCTGGTCTAGGGCACATTATATAAATATATTTTATCTCATTTTACTCAACTTTCCCTCATATATCTAGTTTTCCCTGATATCCTGGCTTCATTTTACATAACCTATTGTATAAAGTTAATATGTTACAACACGCAATTATTATTGATTAACTTTGAATCTGGGTTTGTAATTTTTATAAAATGGGAATTGTCAAGGTTCCTTCCCCACTCTGAATTCTAGGGTACAGATGTGGGGACCTGCATGAAAGACCCCCTAAGCTTATTCTTACCAGCTTAGGTTAAAAGCTTCCCCAAGGTACAAACTGTTTTACCTTTTGTCTTTGAACCTTTATGCTGCCACCACCAAAGTAAGTGCCCACTTGGAAACGTCTCTCCCCCCCCCCCCCCCAAATATCCTCCCAAGCACTACACCCCCTTTCCTGGGGAAGGCTTGATAAAAATCCTCACCAATTTGCATAGGTGAACACAGACTCAAACTCTTGGATCTTAAGAACAATGAAAAGCAATCAGGTTCTTAAAAGAAGAATTTTAATTGAAGAAAAAAGAATCACCTCTGTAAAATGAGGATGGTAAATACCTTACAGGGTAATCAGATTCAAAACATAGAGAATCCCTCTAGGCAAAACCTTAAGTTACAAAAAGACATAAAAACAGGAATATCCATTCCATTCAGCACAACTTATTTGATCAGCCATTTAAACAAAACAGAATCTAACGCATATCTAACTAGATTGATTGCTAACTCTTTACAGGAGTTCTGACTTGCATTCCTGCTCTTGTCTTGGCAAAAGCATCGCACACACAGACAGACCCTTTGTTCTCCCCCCCTCCAGCTTTGAAAGTATCTTATCTCCTCATTGGTCATTCTGGTCAGGTGCCAGTGAGGTTATCTTAGCTTCTTAACCCTTTATAGGTGAAAGGGTTTTTCCTCTGGCCAGGAGGGATTTAAAGGTGTTTACCCTTCCCTTTATATTTACAACAGGAATCAAGTTGCTATTTTTGCCTTTTGAAGTTAAGACTATTGACTTGAATATTTTTAATTACACCCAAGTTTGTTGATTGCCTATTACCCTCCCACCTAGTCAGCTCAGTGTAAAATATAGAATGCCTTTGATATGTTTTATTTTTAACCACAAGTCACTTCAGCTGCTTTTTTCCCAATGAAGAGAATTGGGAACTAGAGTAGGGGTGCCTAAGCTTTGGGTCCAATAGGTAGGCTCAGTCATCCATAGTCTTGCTGTCATTTGCCATAACCATGTACTTTCTTTCAAATCCAAGTCTGGCATTTGGGACAGAGGGTTAATCCCATAATATGTTACCTTGCTTGAGACCTGGTCAATAGAATTGTGATAAAACAAGGAAACTAAATGCGTAGTCCTGAAATAAACACCTATAGCTAGAGAAAATATTTACTTGTCGTAAGACACCTGCTAATACACAAAGAGGGAGATGAAAAACTATCATGATCAATTTATCACAATGGAAAATTCCTTCCTAGTTTCAAGTATGGTAGTCAACACTTCCCTGTGCAACCTGCTTTGGATCAAGTAGGCTTAGCTCCGTGCTGTGCTGAATATCCCTTATCCATAATGAGGCAACCTGGTCCTGCTCTTTCAACATGTAAACCCACACAAACAATGAACAAGGGTAGGGAGATCTTCTAGTTGGCAAGAGAAGCCAATGTCTTCCCTTTCCATACATGCCTCCTTATTCCCCTTTGTACACAGAGATGGCCAATAGTAGGACGTGCAGACCACAAGACTGGTAATTACAGGCCGACTTATTTTGCCAAGCCAGTCATTGCTTGATACAGGCCAGTGCATCCTACTGTCATCTTGGTGGAGCACGGAAACACCTTCCCCTACAGAAGGGGGAGCCAGCATTTCTGTAAAAGTTTGTACTTTTCAGAGTACAAAGTTATACATATTTCTCTGTGTTCACATATTTTCAGAAGTCTGTGTTTAGTGCTAACATTTAGTAGATACATTGGATTAAACCACATAGCATGTTAATCTGTAAAACTAGATGAAATATGAGATTCATTCTTTTTTCTTTACATTTACAGTGGCTGGCAAAAAATTGCAGACTACCTATCAGCAGATGTTGTGGCTTCAGATAATCTAATAAATATTATTGATTCAAAAGAGCTGTGGAGAGGAGAGATTCAGATATGGGAAAGAAAGGTAAATTAATTTTTTCTAGTTTTGGTTAACTTTGTTTTGGTTCACTGTGTACACATGCTGTATGAAATTGTTATGGGATATATACTGTATTATAAATGCTTAAACTTCCTGCTTTCATCTGAATTTTTTAACAATCTAATTATATAGAAACAAGTTTTAATCATTAAGACTTTTTTTCTAAACGGAGACAGTACAAGCTGACTTTTTTTTTTTTTTTTGTAATTCAGTATATCTAAACTGTGGAGTTTCATGATTTAGGGGCCTAACTTTAGGTACCATTCTTTTTACCCTCTTTACCTTAGGTTTGTGTGTGTGTGTGTGTTTCTAAGCCAAATCTTTTGTTGTTCATGACAAGCCATTATCCTCTTTCTGTGCTATTTTGTAGTACTCAGATGAAAACCCACATCTAGCACAAAAGCAGCAACCATTCAACTGTAGAAGACTCTGCTTGTGTTTGCAATGTCTTAATCTTGAGTACATTGCCTGGTGATCCAACCCTAATATTATTTGTACTTAGTTGTTTGTTGAAATCTGTTGGGCCATATCCTTTTAAAGTAATTGTGTATTTAATTGACTGAAGAAAAATGGGTTTATTAAAATAATGCTTTGCTTTATGTAAACTTTATTTAATTCTTCATCCGCTAGTTGCACCAAATGCTTGATATGCAAGAACATGAACATTTTTCTAACCTAATTCATCCCATTAATGTCAGGCTTTGTATCTGCCTTTTTAAAATATTCTATCTATTTTCTTTAGTTTGGATTTGAAGTTAGGTTTCCAAAATTTTGCATAAAGGGTGTCTCGGCCAAACCATTCAGCACATCACATTTAAATACTTGCTTTGCTGCCAAGAAAACAGCACAGTCAAAGACTACTAATATTTTGCCAGAGGTAAGGCCTGTGTTTGATCTTTCTTTGAACTACAGTAGTTCACTTTTTTTACCTTCCTGAGGAAATTAATAATGAGGGAAGCGATAGTCAGGATTCAAAAACAAATATAAAAGTACTGACTCTATAATGTACAGCTCTTAAGGCTTATCTTGTTCATATTTTTGTCTGGATAGTATCTGTAATATTTGATCTAATTACATGTCTAAAATGTGACACTACGTTCCCAAAGTAGAAACGAAAAATGGTTCTGATTTCTTAGCTTTCAAAAAATTTAATGTTAAATACTACTGTAGCATGTTGGAAGCATATATTCATTTATTTACTTGTACAAATACACTTTATTAAACACTTTTTTCTGAAAATTGCTTGTACCATTTTTACCCAGTGGAAATTGGTCGTCTTTTTTAAAGTTTAAAAATCTAAATCCATTTATTGGTGGAAACTACTTAATATGAAACCCCTTTAATGTAACCACATATATGAATTTTAATAGTTTTTTACAGTTAAAGCTTCTAAATATATTTTGTCCTTAATTGTATGGTCTTGGATGATTTGTATTTGTAGTATCTGAGGGAAGATGGGCTCAGAAGCAGCCCTGCACATATTATTTCATATGTATATTCTAAGGAATCTATTGGAAGAATTGTTTTAGGCACATTTCATAAGTTTGCCCTTTTAAGATGTTTAATTATATTTTAATTTGGCTATATTGCAAAACCTTCCTCTATTTCTCACTCCCACCTCCCTGCTTCAGATGTGTTTCTAAATAAGGACCCAGTTCAGCAAAGCACTTAAAGCAAATGATTAAGTCCCACTGAAATAATATCTAAAATATAAAAGTTACAAATTCTGAATTTAATTTCTTTTCAGGTTTTTCATTATTATGGTCCTGTGTTAGAATTCATGCGGCTGGTGGTGCTCTCAGATCTGCCATCCTATTTTGTATCAGATCTTGAATTTGAGCTGTATCCTTTTGTTTCAAAGCTCCTCTTTCCCCCCCGGTGTTTGCAAAGTGGGGGAAGAGGACGGGGGCTGTGGTGGGCTACCTTAATTTGCTATACTTATGATGTATATTTAGTTATGCCAAAGGTGCCTAGGCACCTTTTAGCGCTTCTATAAAACGAAATAAAATAAAGATGCATATTAATATTATAAAACTATTTTTCTGATTATATTACCAATTACATCAAGTACTGTGTAGTATGTGATGTGAGACTATGGTAATGTTTACCTTTCTATAGCACAATAATACTTCTCTTGTTATAGAAATCTGTGATTTAAAAAAAAAACTTTCAAAAAAAATATCTCTGGGTGCATGAAAGTTTTAACATATTTGCAATTTCCTGAGGATGTTTAATAAGATCTAATTATAAATAGGTGATATTAGAACTGGAATGTCTAATGAAAAGTTTTCTCCATATGGAGGATTTCAGATAAAATAAACTATATTCAAGTGATTCAGTAAATTCAGAGTTAAAATTAAAGCTAAAGCAGATGCAGAATATCTTCATATCTGAAACACTTTCCTTAAAGACAAAACTTTCAGCTAGTTTAACACATTTTTTTTACAAACAGCATAAAATATGTATAAACTTTTCCTGATCAAATCTATATTTTAGAGCATGAGTTTGAACTACTTATTGAACCTTGGAGCCCTCGTGGTGTGTACCTAATATTTGTAATTCAATAACTAGAGGGGGAAAGGAATCTTAAGTACTAAATGCATTCTCATGTGCTAACAAGAATAAGGAAAACAAGGACTAAATTATTATAGTTGTAAAGAGAGGGCTTAAAATAACACCAGGGTAGTCAGAGGTTAAATGTATACATCTTTGGAAGTGTTTTACTTATTTTTAAGACACTATTGATGCAATATATTTAATGCAATGACTAGATGAGGCATGTAAACCAATATATTCTCCATCTTATTCTGCACAGTATTTAAATTCACCTTTTATTGGCAGCTGGTCATTTAAGGGGAGGCCCTTCAGGGTAAAAGAGCTTCTTGTCCTGCTTCATTTTATTTTTGCAAGAGTCAAACCATTTATTGTCCAATGTCTCTATTCTTTCTTAAATTTAATTTCTGATCGCTTTAAAAGAAAATGCTCTGGTGTTCAATTTAATATACTGAATTCCTCTTATCTTTCATTCTAAATCTGGACCATTTTTCTTAAACCATCTTCTAAAAATAAGCGTGTTTCTTGGCTAATTGCAAGAGGGACTTCATTACACATATTAAAGTTATATGGCCAATCAGAAAAAAAAATGGCACTGATGTATGAATCTAGTTTCCCCCATCAGCAAGACCTGAATAGTGCTAATTAGTCTGAGCACTTGTGACCCTTTTTTTAAACTGAGTTCTCCAAAGCTAGGTAATTATCTCTGTTTAATATTGTCTCAGGATGTTTTAATACACCGTCAATTAAAGTACTCCTCAGTGCATTAGTGATCATACCAGTCTATTGAAGTAGTCCCATATCCATTTAGACTGTACTATACATAAAAAAGAGTGAGAAATTCCTCCCACTCCCAGACTTTTCGGAATACAGAATAACAAGTATATTAATTGAAAGAGATTTGTCTGTTACATTGGAACTGACATCTGTGGCAGTTCTGCTGTGAACTGGAGGCAGTATTGTAGCTCTAAGGGTATGTCTGCACTGCAAAAAAACAAAATAAAACCCCAAACAAAAAGTAACTATGGCAATGAGCAGACTTGGGTTTGTGCTGTGGGGCTAAAAATATCAGCGTAGGTGTTTGGACTCAGGCTGGAACCTGGTGAGAGGGAGTGGATCCTAGAATCTGCGCTCTAGTCCAAGTCCGAACATCTGTTTTTGGCTCTGTAGCACGATCCCGAATCAGTTGATCCAGCTCTGAGACTTACTGCCACGGGTCTTTTCTTGCAGTGTAGGCATACCCTTTAATGTTCTGGGTTAATAGACCATAATACTCTATATACATCGTGCGTAGGAATATTTACATGATTTAAAAGACATTTACCTAATAGAGAAGCCTCCATCCATAGTAGTAATTATCCCTACATATAATAAAAGGAAAAAGATCATGGATTAGTTTGTGATATGCAAATAGCTTGATCAGAGGTAGGCAAAAAGCCAAGTCTTTACAGCCTGCTAAAATGAAGTAGGCTCACAGCCATATGAAGTTTGTCATGCTTAGTTTTGTAAGTGGAGGTATAAAGTGCACTAGAAGTAACACACTCGCTTTGATCTAATGCCATGATAAAATTAAACAAATAATCTTAGCTTGCGTAGTTTACCTAACAGGTTGAAACAAAGAGGGCCATGCTGCTTTTTGTAGGATGAAGAGGAGAAGGGGATATTTTGCTATGCGCTCCTATTTTGTTATAGTGACACTCCACTAATGTTGAGCTTTCTGTGTGAAGAAAAGCCTTAAGTGGTTTTAATGTATATAGCTTATTCCAGTGTGTAGAGACACATTTACACAAAACTGGTATAAATTAAAGGGAATGGATAGCTAAGGAGCCCTTTGTCTTCTAGCACAGAAGTTAAAATATCCAGACCAGCACTTTCTGCAGTTGATACTGTCAGTCTGTTTCTAAAGCTGCCAATCAAATGCCTTTCAGAACTAAGAGGTGATGTTTTTATCCTACAGAAGGATATTCCATGTACCGTGAAATCACTAAACTTAAAAACAGAGAAATTGAGGAAGAGGAAGAGAATGCAAGAAGAAATATAATTGGGCCTCTCATTAAAGCCCCCAAGAAAGTACAAATATGACTGTAGTCAGAACACAAATACCCATCTTAAACTGAACCCATTCGTTATAATGAACAGCTTTCTCTGAAGGACCCACCAGGAACCATTCACTCACGTATGTTGAGCACACCAGAGAGGAAGAACATAAAAATACAAATCTAATCTCTTATCGAGGTCTGCGGGATATATTATTATACAGTTTAACCACTTTTCTTTAAGACCCCAGGAGTAAAGGTCTGTCAGCACCTCAAAGGATTGGATCCTAAATGATTATCTCAAAACTATCACCTGCTATTTTGGTGGTTGAGTGCAGAGTGAAAGATGGATCTCAGATTTTGTTCGACAGAACAACAACAAAAAATTAAAGAAAGAAACAGAAGAAGGCAACTCACCATCCAGGTGATATGAGTGCTGCTGGGGCCTGGAGTGCCTCAGTTATGACAATATATCTGTTGCTCTGTAGAAGTTACCAGAAATTCAGGCTTCAGCAGTAACATTTGATACGAGCTGATTAAAATCTTGATATATATAAAAACAATTAACTATCATAATGGTTAGAGATTCAATAAAGTATATAAAAAAATTGCTCCTACACGGTTACTTGGCAGCTTTCAATAAATATGCTGTATATCATAACATATATTTACAAAATGCCTGAGTTAGTATATTACCCCATCTGATAAAGAGAATTTATTCATTCTAATGCTTTGACAATAATGAGGACGGTGGTGGTTTAGTTTGTATTTAGGTGGATTAATATGTTTCTTCGCGTAGAATATGATAATAAAATGATTTATAAAACAGCAACCAGTAAAACCATTTGAAGATATGGCTCCTTAAACTTTTCTATACAGGAACTTGGCCAGAAACAGTATCAATGAAAAGTCTACACTGCTTTTGGACCAGATTTCTTCTCTCTGTGAAAAGGTATATTTTTTTATCAACTTTGCAGCAATTTTTTTTCAAAATTATTTTTGCATAATCTGTTTCTGTGTACTTTTAATTTAACACCTGATCTCCAAGGAGCCTCCTCCAAAATTTTCTTCTAGGGCCAAAATCTGCCTTTTTTTTTTTTTTTTAGATGTCTGTGCTTTATAGTTTCCAAGAACAGAACTCCGATGCCCATTAAATTGTGAACTTCAGCTAAGTTTTGACCTCATAGCACATCTTGATACTCACTCTGAATCCCACTCATCCTCACTCCCATAGCTGTCTTGTCTGCTCATTTTCATAATTCAGTTTAACCCTTTAACAAAAATTACTGACCCCACCCTCTTTGGTTATTTTCTGTTCCCACAAACCTTTTTTAAGCCCCTTTACAACAAGAGCCCCCCCTTCCTTTCCCCTGCCGACCTTCATAAACACAAACAGCAGAGTACTCTGAGTAATTTTTTATGTTCTGCAGGGCAGTACGTTGCATAGATGCTATACTGTTGGGCCAGCCATATCTTCAGTGTATTTGCCATATTCATAGGTTTTAAGGCCACAAGGGACCATTAGTTCACCTATTCTGACCTCCTTTACGTCACAGGCCATTACATTTCACTAGTTACCTATATGTGGAGCACAGTTCATACAAGCTGATGTAGCGCTTCTAGTGTAGACCTGCCCAAAGTCACTGATTTCCTCGCAGTGTTGGACATTCTTGCCTCCTAGAGGAATAGGAATAAAAACTGGTGATAGCCTTATCCCTCCATTTCTCATGTTGAATGTTGGTGGTTAGAAATTTCCTCAACAGTGCATTCTAAATGCTGTTGAACAAGCCACTGTATTATCTTACCTCTTATTTCTCTAATGCAGAAAACAAGAAGGCATAGTGCATCATTTATTTTGCAGTCCTAGGCTGATGGAGACATTTTTATATTTTGCAGATCGTGATGGCAAGAAAAGCCGATATATTTTGAGAAACTGAGAACATTCTATAGTTTTCGTAGGACAGTGCTTTTTAACTCTTTGTTCAGATACAATAGTTCTTGCTTATTCTTGGTACCATACCTATGAATAATTATGCAGTAATGTTCATTTGAAAATGCTGTTTGCCTGAATTTTTAAGGCAATGTAGGTATGTTTACACAGTGTTTCTGATGTTTTTAAAAGTAATCTACAGTAATCAGAACATTGGCTGCAGTGGGCAAATTGATATAATTATAGCAAGTTACTCATGTTACAGTGTGGAGTTGTGGTTCCATTATAAAGCCATATTTTTAAGTGTGTACAGTGTAGGTGTTGAAAACTGGCTCTGGTGTTCAGCTTGATATTTAGGATTTCTGCTAAGGAATGTATTTTCCTCAAACCCCTTCTTCATTTTCTATGACTAAACAGCTTAGTTGTTTTAAAAGTATACCTGTTCCAAAAAACAAACAAACCACAAGGTTTTTGGGCATTGGTATAACTCAGATAATTAGGATGTGTAAAAATGGTATTTAGCAGACATGTCAATTATGTTTAGTAACTTTAGTTTTTCTTCATAATTTAAAAAAGCTTTTAGAACATTTTATGCATACTTATTATGATAAACTAGAGATGCTCTGAAAATTGTGTGTAATTATCTGTACTAATAGATTGAAAATGTTCTAAAAGTTTTATATGCAGTCTATTAAATACAGTACAATGCATATTTTAAAGAAGTACATCAGAAACTTGCTGAAAAATGTATTTTTCCTGATTCCACAGCCTGAATGCTCAAGTAAATAAACATAGTTACTTCTGTCGTTCTCCTTATTACTAACATTTATTGTCCTGAGAGAGAAATATTGGCAGAAGCAACATCCAATATCTGAATTTATTGGAAAACAGAAAATATAAAAAAGATACGTCCTCTCTTGAGAATGGAGAGTAGCCCACTGTGGCTATTTATTGGAGTACACAATTAATTTCAGATTTTATTATTATATGGAGATATTGTTAGCCTTACCGGATTTAGGTTGAGTTGAGATTTGCAATTATAATGTGAATTAAATCTCTGTATCAGGTATGAAACAGAAAATACAGTATATGTGAATCCAGCAATACTCCATTTCTTAACTTTCCCTTGATTTTAAAAAGCTAACTTTTCACAGTTGGGAATGCTGCTTCTGCTTAACTCAACTCAGCATGATACCAATAGAGACAAGCCCTGTTTGACAGTGAACAAAAGAAGGAAGGAGTGTCTTTAATAGAAATGTACTTTAATGAGCCTCTAACCAATAGCTAAAGAAGAGGAAACCTTGAGCAGGTATACTCTAATCAGCTCATGCTACACGGTTTCAGCCAGTCACCAGCATGGATTAGGAGGGAATCCATCCCCTTCCACTCTTCCCCGTGTATTTTGGGACAGTTTTTTAAATCTCCTATCTCTGAAGCATCAGGGATGATCACAGCTGGAGATGGTACACTGGACAAGATGGGCCAGGGCTTTGAGGTGTTGCTGAACATTTGAGCATTCCCCCTCTCAGGTGCTTGGCTGGCCAGTTCTTGCTCTCTTGCTCAGGGTCTAACTGATTGCCAGAGCTGGAGTTGGGAAGGAATTTTCCCCCGGGTCAGATTGGCCGTGACCTTGGGGTTTTTTTGCCTTCCTCTGTAGCATGTGGGTGCGAGTCACTTGCCAGGTTTATCTAGGTATATCTCACATAATCATATCCCTGCCATTTTGGGGGCATCAAGATTGATTTACCTCAGTGCCCTCTATTCTCTGCCTGTGGGTCTCATTTACTTTGGTCTCATTTCCATTGTTGGGCTTAATGTGTGCGGGGTGGTGGCGGCCTGTGATGTTCAAAGAGGTCAGCCTAGATATTCTAGAGGTCCTTCCTGGCTTTGAACTCTATGACTATAGGAGTCATATTGAGAGCACTGTATTTGCTCTTTCTACAGGTAGGAGCCTTATTTGTTTTGCCTTGCAATGTAAGCAACATGTTGATTCCATCTCCTAGCCAGCTGAGTACAAAAAAATGGAAGGAATATATGGCCAAAAAACCAAAGGACATAACCAGTAAGTAATATATGTGTAGGGGTGTTGTGTTTATGTGTGCATCAGGAGTATATAATATAAGTAGGCTTGGCAGAATTTGATTTTTATTTTGTTATTATTTCAACAGATAATATCAATGTTTGTTTTTAAGCATTTTTTTCTGTTTTTTGTTGATTTAAATTTTCATAGTTCCAGGAAATTGCTGAGGAGGTCAGACAATAATTCTTAATGACAGTAGATATTGAGATTCAAAAAATTATAGCTTTTTAACCATTAAAACACAAATTGTCAACATTGCATATCAAAATATACAAAGTAAATATTCTTAAATTAAACTCCAAGTTCTCAAGCAGCATTTTTCTTTCTTTGCCTATCTGTAAATTTTGATTGTTATTGATTGAAATAGTTTTTTGTGTGTGTGGTAAAAATGGCATTTACCAATAAAAATCTAATCCTTTCAAGCCTAAGTATAAAGTTTTTATTAGCATGAATATAGAATAGTTGCATTACTTCGAAATGGAGCTGCACTGGGGCTAGCAACAGTGACAGAATCTCCATAACATACAAAAGGCCTTAGCTATTATAAATTCAGAGCAGAGAAAAATTAAAAATAACCTGTGCAAGTTTTGTGGTGGGTCCAGCCAGCCCTGGGATCAGGGGAATGTAAATGTGGCTTAAAGGTACCGTTGTGTGCTAGTCTTTAAGAGCTGGATCCTCAGCTGAATCTGATGTCTCTCCTTTCCTTTTTATTTTAAAAAGATGAAAGCCTCATTTTACAAACTAATTCAAGGCCATTGGTTTATGTTAACAGTGATATGATACACTCTAGTTAGCCAACAATGATGATAGCTGCAGAAGTTGTCAGGGATCATTGGTCAGTATAACTGAACAAGTTACTTATGCCCCAAGATTTTGACCATACTCTGTACAAATTTATAATTAGATTATCATGGGCTCTTTCCAGTCCACTCTCTCCATTGTGCTATACATTGTAAACATGGTCTCTTTCCTGAAGAGTTTATAGCCTAAGACGACAAGTGACATAGGTTTATGGGAAGAGGCATATAATCAGATAATTCAGTACGCATATGCAGTTGTAGTCCTCAAAATATATGATAAATGAAGTGTCAACTATGCTCATCTGGCCTCTGCCTGTTATGTCAGAGGTGTATCTTGAGGAAGAGATTGAAGGAGGAAAGGCTAGTGGCGTTACAAATCTGTTAACGGAAGACATCCATCTATGTGGGGCAAGCATGGAATAGGCAAGGTGACATTTGCATGAGAAGCAGCCACATCTGCCCTTTTGTTGTCATTGGCAAAGAGGAGGATATATGGGGATAAATGACAGGGAGAGAGGAGCAGGATTGTGAAGGGCCTTGAAAGCGAGGGCAGGAAGCTTAATGCTGTGAAACGTGGGCTGGGCTGGGTGGGGAGGGGAGGAAGGGCAGATGTGATGTGATTATAGAGAAGATTAGCCATTGGATTTTCATTGATTGAAGTGACAGCACAGGTGAAACCACATGAGCACAGAAGAACATTCTCATATTGAAGGCTAGTATTCCTAATCTCCCAGCTCAAGTAGAAGTACACTGTATACCACTTTCTCCAAAGCCTGTGGCTAGCCTGTTTTGAGTAAATTGAATAGGTGCTGGTCCACAATCTCTTAATTATGTGAGAGAGGTACAATGCTTCATCAAGATTAAAATATAAAAGAAGACGTGAAAACACCTTTTCTTGACATCTCAAAATGAGAATAAGTGTCTGAGATGAAGAGAATACTGCGAGGTGGACATAAAGAGAATACATGGATGAATGGATGTCTTGAATGTAATGCTTGTGCAGCTATAGATACCAATTTGATTTCTCTCCCTAATTTAAATTAAAACTGTTCTAGAAAACATTAGAATATTTTATACAATATTAATACAGATTTGTTGAACTTTCACTGCTAAAATATTATTTTTTGAGACAGTGTTATAAATGCCTCAATACAAGAGGGATGACAAAGCTTGAAGGTGGTATTAAGTGATTTGATCTTTGAAGCTTAATACAGTATTCTGAAGTGCTCAATCTCTGAGCTTCTTGTGTTAGCAGACATCTGTCAATTTAATAGTTTGTATAAAACCTGAAAAAATAGTTTCTTCAAAGTTATTACTGTCAAGTTCACAGTGATAGACTTTATTCTAGTACAATCCATATGATCCATGCTTTTGTTAAGAAATAGAATGGAGTATTTTTCATATGCTTCACAGCAGACGTTTCTTGCTATCCTTATAT
Organism: Lepidochelys kempii; assembly: GCF_965140285.1. Classification (NCBI taxonomy): domain Eukaryota; kingdom Metazoa; phylum Chordata; order Testudines; family Cheloniidae; genus Lepidochelys; species Lepidochelys kempii. The sequence goes on along the minus strand of NC_136381.1, from coordinate 24,489,441 downwards.
GTTTAATAAAGAGTTTAAATTTTTTAATTTATTAGGATAAATACCTGCTTTGTGAGTAGTATCTGCCTCATAATAAAAAGCATTTACAGAAATGTACATAGTTAATGAATAATCCTATTTTCTGACTTTTTGGGGGGGTGAGGGAGGAGGAGTAGTGAGGTGCCTAACACTTCACAACACATTTCTAAAAAATTAGGATTGTTTCAATCCAAATGTTCAAAGAAGGGTTTCCCACTAGCAAAGATTCCATCCACCACCACCATCTTTACAAATGTAGCAGACTAAGCATACAGTTTTGCTCCTGTTTTAGGATAGAACTAACTTTTCTGACTCATAACAAGGTAAGATTTAAGGTATTTATCTTCTCATTTAATAATAACTGAAATTTTATGGAGCACCTCTCATCCAAAGATCTCAAATGTACTTTACAAAGTTAATTATCAACTACATGCAGACATTGCCTCGTACATGGTGGCAGCAGCATTTAAATAACACACAACTATGTTATCCAGTAGTTCAAGACAGAAAGTAAAAAAACCAAACCCACCCTTATCCTGTTGAAATTAAAGTGATGTGTCAGGCACAATATGATAACCCAATTAGATGTTGTCAAGGATACCAGAATTAACCTTGCTAATATTGTAAAAAGTGCCTAGGATTTTTAATGACCACAAGTGGTCAATACCTCATATTTATCTCTTGTCCATAGGCATCATACTAGGATACAGGTTGAAAATTAATGTGAAAGAATCAGTGGCACATTTGGGTTTGGTATTTGCACCTGATGCATTTAGAATATTTTAGAAGTCTCCCATCAAAATACTGAGCACATTTGATTCTGCTGGCTAATGTGATCTGATTCAATCTCAGCTGACAAGGCTAGAGGCCATGCAAGTGACACCATGTTAGAGTCTAGAAAATATTATGCTTATTTTAAAGACTTTTTTTTCTCAGAATGGTTCATGATTATCTGTTGGTATTTGCTTAGTTCCAGAAATTGAGCTAAAAGGAGAGTCCTGCCAATATTATTTCTTGGTACAAAGCAATGCCTTTGGAGGGTGTAAAGCAACTTTGATTCATTCAGCCAATCAGATCAATGGCACAGCCACTCTTGCTTTAATAAATGGAAAGCTACAGACAAGCACAGAAGAAACACAGTCAAGTAAGACTTAAACTCTGTTTTTTAAGGGTTTCTGGGGGGTTGGTGGAGGTGACTGACAATATATGCCGTTTATTTACAGTAATAAGGTGGGGAAAACTAAGGGGAATAGTTACATTTGATAACATATTTTTGTTTCAGCAATATACTTGTAAAAATTATTTAACATTGATGGAAAAGGTCAGAAGAACTAATAACTTTAAACTAAATCTTTAAGTTCAAGTTAAAATGTATGTGATTTCAATATATTCTATGAGAGATGCATAGCCCATCATTTGTGATACTTTCATTGCCACATGGAGCAAAGAGAGTGCTTTATTGTACAACTCCAGTTAAAATGAATACTTAAATCAGACTTGCAAAATTGTCATGAAAATTGACCAACCCAGCTGAAATTCTAGTTGCTTACCCTTGAGATGAAATTTTTTTATTTTCCCTAGGCAAATGGACAAGTCCAATTTTGCAAGGCTGACTTAGATGACATTCAGATAGAGGAAGTCTGTTCCCTTGTAATTGGAGGAAATGGAAACGGAATAGAATTGACTGCCTGATCGTAATAGTTTATCTTAGTCAGATGAAAAAGGTGGTGGGGGAAAACCCTAAAGTCCTTCCCAATATGTTATAGAAATTGGAAACAATGGGTTATGTTCAAACATCAAATGCAGTAGTCTGTTTACCTCCTATACATGTTAATTATATTAACTGCAATAACATATCAAGATTCAAAGTCTGACTTTAATGCATAACAGCATGGAAATTCAAAGCTAAGGATTAGGCAGATATTTCATCCAAACCGTGCTTATTTATTATAGCGTGTAATATGGAAAAAGATTGCCAAGCATGTGGAGACCTCCTTGGTAGTTGTGCACAATAAGGTGACTTCTGGGTGGATTTTCAGCCTTCGCTTTTAATTTCCTTGCTTTAAAGGATTCAGCCAAATACTAAATTCTAGCTGTGGCTTTCTTAATATGAAATATATAGTAATGCATGTGTACTTGCGTCATACACAAGGATAGCTCCTTTAAGAAATAAACATGAGCTGGTGATTTCCTAAGTCATATGAGACATACCTAAGAATGGCTTTCTCATAATCCATACAGGCTTTTGTACTGCTGACTTCATCAGTTCTCTTCCACATTTCTATGGAGAGCAGATACTACAGAGAGAAAAGAAACTGGCTTATGTCCAAGCATTGGCCTTGAAGGAATGTCTCGGTAAGTAATGGAGAGAATATCGGATTAAATCACCACTGGATCTCAAATCGGTATTCAACAAATATATCTTCATTTTGAATTTTTAATGTGACTGTTTAATATATAAAGTCCCGGGAAGATAGTCTATGAAGAAGGAATAGAAACATTTAATATTGTTTGCAGTTAGGAAACAATTAATAATACATCTGTGATGACTTGTTGCTATGTTTTTTTTAAACCATAGAGATGAAAGAGCGCTGATTTTTATTTTGGTGTTTGAGTCTATGTTTCATAAATATGTTGTGGAGAGCAACCAGGTTTTATTGCTGAAAAGATGATTTCAGAAAGAGACTATTGTGGGGATTCAGTACTCCGCTACTTTGTAGTTCTTTCTGTTAATCTCCAGTAGTGTTTCTTTCTCTCTCCCTCTCTCTCTTTTATTTTTTAATGGTGGAGGTTGAACGTCTATTAGAGATTCATGTTTATTGTAAGTGGGTGTATCATTGTAAACCGGACTGAAAGGTTTTTCTCTTTAAGTGCCTCAACTTTGGGTGAGTAAGGAACATTTTGTTTGTCCCTTGATATTTAATCTAGTTTCATTGATCGAGCAGATTTAATTAAATGAAAACGTACTTTGGAGAGACTGCAGTTTTAATAGCCCGATCATAATGTAAATGGTTTGCAGTTAACAGGATGTCAATAGACTGAAGGTAACTTTAGTCATAAAAAGCACTTGTGAAAATGATCTCTGAACTTCAGCCTTCCCAATGTTCCACATGTGCTAATGGAATAAACTAGTAACATGTCCCTAAAGTATACAGTATTGCATGTCTTGTCAACTAAATTCTCTCCCAACCAGGGTCCAATCTTTCCTAATTGCTTAGCAGCTTGAACAGTAATTTTTTCCCCTTTTTCTTATTGTTTTGCAGAGAGGCGGGAATCAGGCAAGCAACCTTCAACAGTTTCTGCTGATGAGCTCAAAACCCTGTTAACACTTACTAGGGAACGTTTTTTAGAGTTGTATGACACCAGCCTTCCAAAAACTATTCTGCACAAAGCAATCAACAAAACTAGCCCCTACACAATGACTAGTGGTAGGCATCTGTATTAGAAAATTCACCACTATTTTATTGCGTTTGTTTTGTTTTTTGGAAAAGTATGTGCAAACAAGACTTCTTATTCACATATTGCAGTTACATTAAAATGAATGTTAAAGGAATTAATCCAGAAAGAGAGGAAAGTGGGAAATCCATAATATTTATTGTACATTCATATAACAATTATTCTCACCACTGGACTATTTACATCTTTTTGGGTATTGCTGACAATGATACTATGATTTCTGTATGATATTGAAAGCTCTTTATTGAATGAATGTGCATCTTATCATGTTCTTAAGATGTTTTTGTCCATCTTCACTACAAAACTGTTCATGTGTGAGAAGTAGTACAGTTTTTTTTTATATCACCTTTGTTTTTGTTTTTTTTCACACTTTCATTGAAGAACTATGGTGGTATTCTATCCAAGTAGCCTTTTTTATATTTTTACCCCATTAATTCATCTGTTTAATTCACATGGAAGAATAAGTGCATACATCTGGGATTAGTGGGCATAGTACTAGAATAGCAAGATTATTCTACAGAAGACCCAGCACTTACCATATCGTATCACAACTTTAATAAAAAGCCTTTCCAGGTTCACAGCTGCTATTTATCTGTGGCATACCAAACACATATCTCTTCAGTCAGAAAATTGTTTGCAAGCAGCAATGATTTAGGCCCACAGCAGTAATATGCTGAATACAGTACATCATCTTCTTGAGTGATGATTTTAACACATGCAGATAGGGACTGTGAAATTTTTTTGTATGTGTGGAGACTTCTCTAGAAGCAACCACTAAACACACCACACACAAATGTGCAGGATTTCCTAGTCAGTATAAAACTGAACAAGATGTTCCCTTTTTGAATTATTTATCGAGTAGTGTTGCCAGCATCATATATTTAGGTAATATCTTCTTTGTAGACATTACAAAATTGTTCTGTCTTTGCTCCACATGAATTTTAATATGATATAATTCAGTGGAGTCACAGATAACTCCAGTGTGATTGTCATGTGCTATCCGAACACTGTATTACCATGTCTGCACCATAACCTTTCCTCGTTACAACTCAATGTGTATTGCTACAACATGATGATGAAAATATCAGTCTCAGGTTTGAGTCCCCAGGATTATTTGGGGACTCAATTTATTACTGTGTGCTCTCTCTTTCTTCCTTTCTTGACCACTAGGAAGAATCTTCATGACCTGGTACATTTCCTCAGTACTCTTCATGCTGCCCTAGATGTGCCTGGCAATGTGGAGTGTGCTACTGTGAATGGCTCTGTATTTCCCTCCACAAAGCAGAGCATATGGATGTTCAGTTAGAGCCATGTATTCTATGACAGCCTCTCTTGGTGCCTTAAAGACTTGCCAAGAGGCTCTAGAGCCACAGTTTGAGTATCCTCCTGTTAGTACTAATAAACCCGGCTCTTTTGATTGAAGATAAATGGCATCCGATTTATTAAGTGTCAGCTGACAGTAATAGCTTTGGTATTAATCTAACTCTGTTTTTTTTCTCTCAGAATCTGAATTAATAGGGCCCAATCCTTTGGAGTGGCCAGAAAGAAATGTTCTTCAGAACTTGGAAAATTTTGAAAAAATTAAACAAAAAATGAGGTAATGGTAAATACTGTGTATTTTTTAAACAGATGACATTAAAGATCATTCTACAAGATCTGTGAATGCTGACAGAGGTTTTGTAAATCTCATAAAATATGTTTAAGGGTCCTGCAGAACTGAGGAGAGGAGGGAAATTTATGTAAGTTTGAAACTGGGTCCCTGATCCACTGCCATTTTGAAAAGGTATTGCAGAGGTGTTTCAGTATTTATGAGTGGGTGTTGTTATGTAGCCTTTTGATAGAGCACAGTTCTAAGTTTGTGAAGTTCCACTAGGCACCATTGGGTGGGTAAAAGATAAAGGTCATATCCACTCTAGGAACTGGTGCATAATGGCGTCAAATTTGCGCACCCAGTGGCACAAGTTGTAATGTAAACACAGTGGAGCAGTTTTTGCCACTATATCCCAATATAGATGCACCATTAATCTTTTTGTGTTGCTTCATTTAGAGCCAGGGTCATAACATTTTAAAAGCATAAGAGAATTAATGGAGGTTTGAAAAATGTTCATTATTTAGACTTGGGTTCAAATGCTGCTCCTTTGGGTCTTTTACGGCCTCATGTAATTAGGTATTTAACTCATTCTTATAATTTGTTTCATTTCACCCTAACTCCCAATTGCTTTTTCTAGGTCTTTGTTCTATTGTGGATCTTTAACATTTTACTGGATAAGCGTACAATCAATTTGAATTATCATGGGTTGCTTTTTTCTTTCAATTTACAAAGTCCCAGGGTGGCCTGGCCTACATCAGGGTGTTGGGAGGAATGTCTCACTTGCAGCCTCGGCTTAGATCTATGCTTTCCTGTGCCTTTTTCAAAATGCTGTCCTTGCCTCTCAAAACAGATAAGATTATCTTTCTGCTAATCATAGCTTTTGACAGGTATCTCAAGGACCTTTCCATCTCTTAGATTCAGTGAATGTCGCTCAAGTCCTAGATGAAATACATTTATTTTATCCTATTTCCCATTGGTGAATTTTACTTTTCCTAAAGTAGTATGGCAAAGGTTCTCAGTATTAGAAGAGGAGACAGTTTGCTGTCCTTGAATTAGGTGCATTGAAAGAATTACGAGGGGCAGGTTGTACAATACTTTCCCTTTAGTTCTTACCTTTAACTATGCTATAAATCTCTCTTTCATGAGAATTAAATTAATCTTCAAATATATAAAATTTGCTCACAGGCTGGAGAATCTGAATGTCTGCTTTCCATCCCAGTGTTAAATTTCTCAACTAAACTGTAAAATCTTGATGATAATTTATATTGGGAAGACTGGTAGAGCCTTGGCATTGAAACCATTTTATTATGAGGTTTTCAATAAATATTTTGAAATGCTAATTCCAGTAGTGTTACACTGGAGATAAACCATTTTTAATTGCTCCAAATTAACAGTGCCTCTTGGCAGGACAGATTTACTTTATTGTTTGGTTTTTTTTTCTCCAGAGTTTCTATGTTGGCGCATTCCTCTGAGCAATTACTGGGCCATAAAGATGGTCAGAGGGAATCTCTGACATTGCTGGATGCTAAAGAGCTACTGAAATATTTCACTCCAGAGGGGTTACCTATTGGGGATCTTCAGCCATTACAAATTCAAAAGAGGTAAGCTCTCAGAATGCACAAAACCTCAGGGCCAAATTCAGAACTGATGTAAGCAGGCACTACTGACGATTCCATTGCTGGGAATGAATTTGGCCCTCAGAATCTCCTGCTCACAGTTGTGTAAATGATCATTTATATTGTGCGTGATGATGGAGAGTAGGCTTTGACTATGTCAGAGCTGTCCCAAATAAACACCAATGATTAACCTAAGTAGCTTTTCCATTGCAGTTGAAAATATGAGGGGTTTTAAATCTTATCCCTTGCAGATGGGTCAGAGCCACATGTTTCCTAGCATCTGACAGAGAGCACTTGGTGGATAGGAACAGGGAGACTGTAGCATTTGTAGGGGACAGCATCATAGTGTCGGTGGAGGCGAGAAAGGGGTAAGCAAGGTGAAAAACTTGTGAGGACTATAATGATGGGAGCCATACAAGATAATACTTAGCTCATATGTAGCACTCTTCTTGCATAGACTCCAAAGCACTTTACAAAGGAAAAGGGAAAAATCCTGCCCAGTTTACAGATGGGGAAGCAAAGGCACAGAGAGGTGAAGTGACCTGCCTACGGTCACACAGCAGGCCAGTGGCAGAGTCGGGATTAGAAACCAAATCTTCTGAGTCCTAGGCAGCCTCTGATCACTGGAGACAGCTGCCTCATGGACAGTGATGGGGCAGAAGGCACATGAAGGGGGCACATGAGAGCAAAGATATCAGTAGGGGCAATATTATAAAGGGTCTTGTATGGGAGGATCATCAAATCTAATGCAGAACAAATTACAAGACAAGGGTGGGAGGCAACTGGGTATTGGTGAAGAAGAGCCAAAGTGGTGATTGGAAACCACAGTGTTTGGTAAAAATCAAGTCAAGAGTGACTGAGACAATGAGTGGAGAGGTCAGATCAATATTGGAGCTTGATAATTAAACCTGTTTTCTCCATGGAATGTGGTGTTGTACATTCAATTGAGTTACTCTGGGTTCCCGCCCCTCACTCCCTTTTAAACACAATTCAGTTCACAAAAGGATACTGATACTCGGCGCTTGCATCATTATCACTGCAGAATTGTTATAAGAATATACCAGCTCAAGTACAAAAATCTACGTGTCCGCTCTGTACCATAATGATTGGTAAAGAAAAAAATATTTACTCCAAACAAATTACTTTCCCCAAAAGAATGGGCAAGTAGAATTTTGCAAGACTGATTTAAATGGCACTTCACTTATTTCAAGTGCATTGCAAACATTAATTCTCTCTGAGGTAGTTCCACAGATCCTCAGTGTGAGTTGTCATCTGCCTGTATTTAGGGGGCAGAATCAGATCTGACTGGAGGGCTGATGAGGGAGTAGCCCCCACCTTCGGAAGACCCCATCAGTTTTATTCTGCCTCCTGTAGCTACTGGCAGAGCGGTAAAATCCAGCATCTAATGTGTGAGAGAGAACTTTTGTTAATAAGTCATTTGGATAGCATTTGGTCTAATTTGGACATATTGGATTCCCTAAAAAAAGGGTGGGGGGGCTTGAAGAGGCACTTTGTCTCCTCTTTGGAGTTATGACAGCAACTTCCCCCTTCCTGCCCCCAGTGCTCAGGTAATAGGCTAGGAGGATGGCGGAGAAGGGCCCAAAGAAGAGTGGATTAAGGCAGTGTTCCTCTTGCTACGTACCCCTTCCAGAGCATGTAAAAGTAGAGGTTTGTGCTTTGTGCACTCCATCCTTCTCATTGGCTGGGACCAGGAGGGGTTCGCTTTGACTCCCTTCTCTGACCTAAGAGCCTGTTCTGTAGGAGTTCTCCACCAGCAGCCTGGCCACAGCTGCATTGAAGGATAGAGGAAAATGAAAAGAGCCATAGGACCACCGGAGGTGGTTGCATCAAAGGACAGCAGCCCGGCTTGGGGAAACCATAATCAGAGCAGCCAGGTCTCGATCTCTTAGCCCAAAGGGAGAAAAAGTGAATCTGCCCCTAAGGAAGACATCCCCTCTTGGGCTAAGGAGCTCCTTAATTTGTTGCATCTTCCCATCAGAGGCCACCATCTTGTGAGCCTCAGGCAGCAGCTACCATGTTCCCTGACAGATATTCTGTCTGCTCTCAAAAGGGCAGGATTAAAAAGATGCCTGTTAGTAGAGAAGTTTGCAAGACCCCTTATCTGACTCAGGTTCCCAATCCCCACATCCCCTCTGTTGGCTGCAGGATGACTTTCCCAGACGACCTGCTCAGAGCAAGAAGAAAATAAAACAGAATAACCAAAAAGGATTCTATGCACTACTGTACTGTTATTTAGTCTTGGGGAAGCTCTATAGCAGAAAATCCCTTCTGATCCAAGGTTGCCAGCTACAGCAGCTTCCAGTGTAACATATTTGGGGAGGCCTCTGTGATGGAACACTTCTCTATTCCTCTGATTGCCTATGAAGTTGGAAAGGGTGCAAAAATGTCTGGGCTAACCAGACCCTTCTTATGCTGCAGTTGGCCATGACACGCCTGCCAGGCAAAATGGAACCCAGATCAGTGCTTTTGATCATGCCTCGTACAACTTGTTGAGAAGGAGAGCAGCCCAGACATGCAGAAATAAATAGGTGTGAAGGGGCCACTTGGCCAACCACTTATTTCTGACTAATTTATTCTGCCTGCTTTAACAGGTGTGAGTCAGCCCTTAAGGAAATCTGCTTGCTCACCTTTGGATTCAGTGAGACAACATGTCTATGTCATGTGGCTTTTCTGTAGCACTGCTTGCCTCATTAAGGAATCCCTTTGAGGAAAAAGGGCTGTGCCATCTGGCAATTATTTTAGCACTGCTTGGCTGACTAAGGGATCCAATGACAGGCCAAATCATGTTAGTGGCTTCTAAATATTTCAGGTCAATTATTTGGGCAGCCATTTGATCAAGTGGTGGTGAAGTCCTCAGATAAAGCAAATCAGTCCTTACAGAACATTTCTAATTCCAAATCTGGGAAAAGGAATAGCTGGCTGCCTTACAGGCCTAAGTATCCTTTTCTGGCTACAGCAAAAGCAGATGGAACAAGTCTAAATCCAGAAAGTGAAGAGACCAGTCTTCCCACAATGCAAATTTCAACACTAGAAACAATGCCTGACTGCAATGAGGAGAGGTCTGATGATCAGATCAGTGACTGCTCTTGAGGATATCCGTAAGCACTTTGAGTGTTCTAGGGATGATTGTGTCCTGCATAGGAATAATGCCTTGGGCAAGAATGCACATGAGGATTTTCCAGGGCTTCCTGCTGCCCCTTCCCTGCCATTTTCTGATTTCTCCCCCCCCCCCCCCCCATCCTGGAAAGTGAACATTCCATCACTTGAAATCCATGAATTGGTGGATGAGTGTGGAGAGGTTGCAGGTAGGGATTGACATGGCAGAGAGAGATATGTCATAACAACAGACATGGATTTGGGAGCATTCTTCAAGAAGTCAGTGACTCAACGGACATGATGTTTCTTGCAGCAAAAGAAAAAGCATTAACATTTTGAGTATTGAGGGCAATAAAGCATGCTCTTCAACAGCTGGGCCTCGCATTGCTGAAAGATCATAACCTTATAGTGAGGGACAGTAAATCAGTGGTGGCATACGTAAACCATCAGGGGGTTTGAGATGAAGGGATCTACAGAAGGAAGCAGCGTTATTGATACAGTGAGCGGACTCTCCGCTATTATCAGGGTCCGCTATTATCAGGGCATTAGCAATACAAAGACGATTGGCTGAATGGAAGGACTGTCAGGCAGGAAGAATGGAGTCTTCACAGTGAAGTCTTCTGATTGATTACTGACATTTTCCAAATTCTGATTCTGGATCTTTTTGTATCCAAGGCAAACTAAAAAGCTCTCCAGTACTTTTCAAGGAGGAGAAAGCCAGAAGCCCTAAGCATAGATACCCGGCTGCTCAAATGCTAAAAGGGATTACTTTATGCTTTTCCCCCAGTGCCCATCATCACCACAGCAATACAGAAAATCAGGAAGGAGGAAGCAGAAGTGATCTTAGTGGCTCCCTATTGGCCCAGGCGGCCTTCGTTTCCCAACCTGATGAACATGTCAGTGTAGCCACCATTTTTCCTGAATCTGGGGCCAGGTGTGTTATCCCAGGGACCAGTTCTTCATCAAGATCCAAGTAAATTACATCTAGTGGTCTGGCATTTGAAAATAAATTTTTGAAACAAAGGGGTTACTTTTCTGTCTTGTCTGAATTGTGTTGGCAAAGGATTTGGTCTAAGTTCAAAGCTTGGTGCAGAGTGAGACATATTCAGCATCATGTAGCCAAAGTGTCTTATGCTGTGGAATTTTTACAAGATGGTTCTGATCTCAGGTTGCGGGCTAATATCTTGAAAGTGCACGTTTCTGCACTGTCAGCAATTTTGAGTGTATCGAGAAAGTCTTCCTGTTCCTATCATACAGACATTTTGTCACTTAATTGGAGCAGTTCAGCTATTGCATCCTCTAAGGTGCATACAGCTCTGAGTTGGGATTTGAAAATTGTGCTCAATGCCTTACCATAGGTGTTTTTTGAACCTATGAAATTGGTTTCACTGTATCTATCAAAACAACCGTTTGGGTCACTATCACTTCGGCAACAAGGGTGTCCGAGTTGGGAGCTTTTTCAAGTGATCCATTCTGTTGCATCTTCCACAGTGATAAAATAGTTTTGGAAAACTGTACTCCACAAGTGAATGTGATTATTCGTTGAGCACAAGAGATCATCTTCCTTTTTGTCCACCTCCTCCTTGCCCAAAGGAGAAAGTATTGCATTTGTTGGATGTAAGGTGAGCTTTAAAGATTTATCTGAAGAGAGTTGAGAGCTTAAGAAAAACAGGTTTGCTGATCTTGTTTCATCTAAGGAAAAGAGCTGCTAAGACCTACACATCATCAGTCTCATGGTGGATATAGTGGTGCATTGCTGAGGAATATAGAGCAAAAAGACGCAATCCTCCAGTGAGTACAAGAACTCTCACAGTACAAACAGTGTGGCATCACAATGTGAGAAGGGACAGGCCATTTATGTGGAAATCTGTTGGCTATCCCTGCGTACATTTACGAAGTTTTACAAGATAAATACTTGGTCTTCAGCCAATTTAGCCTTTGGCAATTGGGTACTGCATGCTGTGGTGATTCCTTAGAGTATGGGAATCCTTTTTCTCAGTGATGGTATTTTGTTGCCTCCTTATGAATTTTGTCACTGCTGAGAAAATCCTGCCCTGAGAATCTGTGGACCTCGCCTTGAGAGAGACGGGGAGACCTGTGGCTGCTTATCTGAAAATTTTCCTTTTTTTGGCTGGATAGTCCACAGATCCAGCCCTCCCTGAAAATTCATTAAGCAAGATCTGCTATCTTTATGGTTAATTTTAACTACTGCAGAGAACTTTTTCTTGTTTTGTGTCTTGTCGTGTGTGTGTGTGTGTGTATACACATTTAAAAAGTGTATATTTTTTATATATAGGTGGTGATATAAGATGAGGAATTTGTTCTTTGTTTGATAGCCCCTTTTGACTCTGGACTAACTTTGCAAGCATCTAGAAACTGAGAGGGTCTTCAGAAGCTGTCCAGTGAGCTTTAATTCTTTCCCTTACAGCTACAGACAAGTGATGACCCACACTGAGGGTTATCAGATACATAGAAGAACTCAATATGAGGGGGAAGAGTCACCACAGCTTTTGTGAAGGGCAGTCATGCTTCACCGATCTATTAGAACTCTGACAGTGTGGTCAAGTATGGAAAAGGGTGATTCACTTGATACAGTGTACTGGGACTTTCAGAAAACTTTTCACAAGATCCCTTACCAAAGGCTCTTAAGTAAAGTAAGCAATCATGGGATAAGAGGGAAGGTTCTCTCATAGATCAGTAACTGGTTAAAAGACAGGAAACAAAGAGTAGGGATAAATTGTCAATTTTCACAATGGATGGGTCCCCCAAGGATCTGTACTGGGACCTGTGTTATTCAATATATTCATAAATGAACTAGAAAAAGTGATGAACAGTAGGGTAGCAAAATTTACAGATGATACAAAATTACTCAAGATAGTTAAGTCCACTGCTGACTGTGAAGAGCTACAAAGGGTTCTCACTAAACTGGGCGACTGGATGACAAGATTGCAGATGAAATTCGATGCTGACAAGTGCAAAGTAATGCACATTGGAAAAAAGAATCCCAACTATACATACAGAATGGTGGGGTCTAAATTAGCTGTTACCATTCAGGAAAGATCTTGGAGTCATCATGGATTGTTCTCTGAAAACTTCTGCTCAATGTGCAGCAATAGTCAAGAAAGCTAACAGTATGTTAGGAATCATTAGGAAAGCGATAGATAATGAGACAGAAAATATCATAATGCCACTATATAAATGCATGATATGCTCACACCTTGAATACTGCGTGCAGTTCTGCTCTCCCGATCACAAAAAAGATATATTAGAATTGGAAAAGGTGCAAAGATGGCAACGAAAATGATTAGGGGTATGGAACAGCTTCCATATGAGAAGATATTAAAAAGACTGGGACTGTTCAGTTTAGAAAAGGGATGACGAAGGGATGGGGGGATATGATGGAGGTCTATAAAATCATGAATGGTGTGGAGAAAGTGAATATGGAAGTGTTATTTAGCCCTTCATGTAACGCAAGAACTAGGGGTCACTCAATGAAATTAATAGTCTTTTCCTTTATATAGCTTGGGCCTTTGATCTTGTCCTCATGTAACAGGTGACCAGCAGACAATGGCTCACTCCTCATGGCATAGCTTCCAAAGGCTGGGTTTTTGCATAATCGGAGGTAGGGAATTTGCATTCACTTCCCACTAGATATTTCTCAGGAAGACCACTTAACACATTTTTGTTCCAGTAGTCCATTCTTGTCTTGCACATTGTTCAATATAGTCTTTTGAATCCCCATCTGTCGCATTTTCTCCCCCCCTCCCCCACCCCTCCCGGCCCCTATTCCTTGAGAGGTTACATACAATCCTGGCCCATAATAATACATACACCATTTATTTAACAAATGGGAGGGGGGGGGGGGGTCAGTAAGGTCTCCCAAGGATATGGCAGGAAATTGTCATAGCTGTCGCCATGTATAACATTATAAAATTGTTTATGAAAGCAGAGTGTTCTGTGGCATTGGGGTAAACTGCTGGAAAAGCAGTTTTAGAACTGCTGTATTCAGGAAACTAATTTAAAGATGTGCTGATTGCACACAAGTGGTAGACAATTTAAAACAAAGACTAGCCATAACAATGAGAGACTTTTACAAAATTTTTAGTTAATCAATGCAGATGTCTCCAGGATCTTGGCTAAATTACAAATAAAACTGCGTCATTCCAATTAAGTGTGTGTGAGAGAGAAGTGAATAATTTGTTCATTACAAGAGTTCTTTTAATCACCAATTTTGAGAAACCTCCAGAGTTGCTTTATAGCCATGGAGTATTTTGATTCGCTTGAATGGCTTGCTTTGAATCACACTTCAATAAACCCTGAATTTGAAGGGATTTTTCTCCAGCTCACTCGTAGTAATAAGTTGTAGAATCCAAAGGGTTGTGATCAAACTTTGTCTTGAAGTGCTTTTACCGTAACTAGAAAATCTTAGAGCATTACAAGAGAATTTGGGTAACTGTGGGAAGTGCAAAACAAATGCAAGAGGTCTAAGATACTAGAGCAGGACTGGGTAAGCTTCTTGGCCAGAGGGATGAAAGATCTGATAATGGCATATACTGAATATCCCCATCCCATTCAGTCCCAAAGAGAGAGAGAGAGTGGAGGCACAGCAGTGGAGATTTTCCAAAACACCCTCTCCCGCCACCCTCAATTTGGTTAAAATGTGAAACATGCAAGATTGACTGAGAACCTCTGTCTACACCAAGCTTTCCTGTATCATCATGCCAGTGTGCTTGAGTCTTGATCTGGTGAGCAGTGACACGGGCTTTTCTGCTGAGATGGTCAACAAAGGTGGCATTTGTAAATGTTGTTTGAAGTTTTGGACACTGGGGGCTGACCTGATCCACTGAAGTGAATAGAAGTCTGGTGACTCTGAGGAGTTGGATCAGGCTATTGCCTGCTAAGAGCTGCACTGAATGGCTTTGTTTCACATTCACTGATGACCAGCCATCCGATCGTAATGAGCTTTTGCCACCACCAATAAGGATTGAATTTGACTAGCTGACCAGGCAGTTCTGTGCTCTTGCTTAACCAAAACTATAAAGTCTCCACCATGCAGCACATTCTAGCTTTAAAAAAACAGAAACAAAACTAATAGGTTAATAAGTACATATTTAACATTTTAGCTTAGATTTTTCTTGCTCTTTAGTTTTCTCGTGTCGTCTTTTTCTCTTGTTTCCCCCTTTCCCCCCTCCTTTTCTTTCTCCTCTATTATGTCATCAATTCCTCATCTGTAAAATGGAGATAATGGAACAACAAACAAAACTTTTCATTTTGAAAATGGCAAACTTTTGAGTCGTGACAACCATCACAACTGACCCTTTCTGTAAACTCTTTTGGTTTTGACAAATTGGTATTTTTCCAACAAAAGAACAGTTAATTGGAAAATTACTGACCAGTTCTAGCTCTAATCACTAAACTTTTCTCTCTCTTGGAGCACAGTGCAGCAAAACCTTATGCAGGAAATCATAGAATCATAGAATATCAGGGTTGGAAGGGACCTCAGGAGGTCATCTAGTCCAACCCCCTGCTCAAAAGCAGGACCAATCCCCAATTAAATCATCCCAGCCAGGGCTTTGTCAAGCCTGACCTTAAAAACTTCTAAGGAAGGAGATTCCACCACCTCCCTAGGCAATGCATTCCAGTGTTTCACCACCCTCCTAGTGAAAAAGTTTTTCCTAATATCCAACCTAAACCTCCCCCACTGCAACTTGAAATGCAAGTGGCAGGAATGGTTTGAAGTGTACCCAGTCCTCCTGTGATAGCTAGTACTTACAAAATGCTGCTCATCTATAGGTCTGAGTGCATGCAAAGTAGGTAAGTGTCATCTCAGATGATGAACTGATTTAGGGAGAGGTTGTGAGTTGCTCACGGTCACAGAGAGCAAAGTTAGTGGATGAGCCAAGAATAGAACCCATATTTCCTGTCTTCCTGTCCTGTGCCCTGTCCACAGGGCCCCACTGCCTCCATGAACTTCTCCAATATTTACATTCTTTCCTGTATTAGAAGAAAATGAGACAGATGGGAGATATGGAGTGGATCGGTGTGGGCAACCATGGGTGTGCAAATAATAGACCTCAAAAAAACGAATGTAACTGGAATTTACTTATTGATCCTTTTATTTATTTATTTATGTATAAACAAAATCTTTTCCCATCTAGATTTAAATTAAAAAATTTTGTGTGTTTCTTATTGAATTGCATTGCAGTATACACAGCATCAATCATGAAAGGCTTTTTTTCCCACCTATATGTATTTTGTGTGTGTATAGGGCTTGCTGACTTTCCAACTGAGGAAACCTTTTCCTCCTCAGATGCCCTCTGGCTTTGGGACTCTGTGCCACGCAGATGAACTGGCTCGAAGGTGGATTTACAGTTGTGTATGGCTCAGAAAATTGCAAAGTAGTTCCCATCTTTTAAGCTTTGCTTCATCTCAAGATGCCTGCTTGATTATTGCACTGGGATGTCCTTCAGGATATGAATATAGAATTCTGATGCCAGTTTGCAGTGAAAACTTAATGTGTATACACAGGTTGTGTGTCCTTGTTGGATATTTTATTCCTGCTATGTGGCTAGATGATGAAGTTCAGGGCATAATTTAATACTGAAAGAATTTCTATTTACAAGCTTAAAAAAAACCCCAAACCTTGAAAGTTTAATACGTAGGAAAGTAATGATAAACAACATATGCTTCTGTACAAATGTGCTGGAAAGACTGTAGGGGCTACTGAGAGACAAGACAATGAAACTCAATGAGAGATGAAGTTGGTATTACTAAGTACTTAATAGGATCTTCAGTAAAATGTCACAGATTGGGGAGGAAGCAACTTCTTGCCTCTGGGATAAGTAACTTATGTAGTTTAGTGGAAGGCCATCTATAAACTAAATAGAACTCTCAAGTTGAGAACATAAAAACTTAAAGCTCAGGAAAATACTTGGGTGATACTGAATACAATCCGTGGAGATAACCCAACTGCTATGAAGTGTATATGTTGAGATGAGAGGTAAAAATCGTCAGACATTTGGACATAAGTTAAAAATTTAAGACCCCATTTGAAATATTTTATTCAACGCTAATCACCTAATTACTGGAAGAACTTTGCTCAGATTGAAAGTAACCATGAAGAAGTGATAGCGAGTTCATAGAGGCATGGGAGATACTGAAAAGAAGAGAAACTTATAGGAGCGTTTACACTGACAAAGGAGAATATCAGGAAAAAATTATTTATGTATAATGGCTAATTACCTTTCCCGTTTTAAAAAAGTGTAGGTTCCCCACATATGAAAGTAGGTGAGAGAACTACAGTATGGCCAGGGCAGCCTTTTCTTTCCAGTGCATAACTTTCTTTTCTTTTAAGATACTGCGGGGATGAATCTTTGTCATAGCTGTCTGTTTCTTATTACAGACAAACTATGATCATTCTGAAACATTACTGATTTCTATAGTGCGTTTGCAGTAGAGGTGATAAATTAACATATAAACGCAGCTTTCAAAAAAATCACTAGCCCAGTGGCCCCCAACCTATCTGTGGGAATAGCATATTCCTATTCCCAGAAGTCTGTGGCGGGCGCCAGACACCCTGCCGTTGAGACGTGGCAGCGGGAAGAAGCGTCGCTGCCGAACTGCCGCCGAGAAAGAAGCTCAGCTCTCATTTAGGTACCTGGCTGAAGTTGCCAAATTTTCAAAATTGGCCCAAAGACTTCCCATATTTGCTTTTAAATGTAAACAATTGCTCTATTCTTTTCCAGTTTAAATTTGGGTTAATCTTGCTGTATGTATTGAAGAAGAATAAGAATGCAAGAACAGGAATGATGCGCATATTTTACATTTTCGTTAGGCAGCATATAACTCTTTGCCTTTTTTATATGAATCATAATTGTCCTGAACAAGAGCACTCTCAACCTCCATTGAATTCAATGGGAGTCATGCCCCCATAAGGACAGCAGGAGCATACTTTTTATTTATGTTTGGCACTCTTCAGCCTGCACATTTCCCCCACTGCTATTAAAATACAATTTAATTGGTTTGCTTTTGTTAATTAAAAAAAGGGGGGAGGAGGGAGTAGCAGCCTTAACTGTGTTGGTGCATCACTAGTCCTCACTAAACATTATCATGGCACAGGAGCTCCAGCAGTCCATGCTACTAGTACATAGAGACAGTACCCCATGGAGCTGTTGCTGATTAAACTCTCATGAAACACAAAGAAGCAGCAGAGGTCCTCTGTGGTAAACAGAGTATTTATTTTAACTACATTAGCATAAAAGAGCACTTTGAAACTCCCTTTAAAAATAAATAGGATTCCTGTTCTTTTAGGTTTTGCTTGCTCTTTTAAAAACTGATAGGTTTCCAATAACCAGTAAAAACCACAAGCTACTTCATTAAAATTTAACAGAGATGTTTTCCTATAAACTTGAATCATTCTATCATACTTTTTATTTTAAACTCCCTACTTTTGAATGTAAAGTGTAGCACTGTTCCCCTCTAGAAGATATGGAACAGCATAGAGATGAAGGGTACATGCACAGAACAGCACCGTAATAGCAGCATACAAAAGTAATGTCATACAGAAATGTTGCCTCTACATCTGGTCTTCTACTGGTCCATGGCTGCATCCTACTCTCTTCCTGTTCACTAGCCTGCTTTGTTTCTCCCAGTCACCTCTCCGGTATACCTCTTCCCCTTGTTCCCTGATGGTCTTCCCCTCCTAATTATCTTTGCTATCTTAGCATATTACAGGAGAGT
Organism: Lepidochelys kempii; assembly: GCF_965140285.1. Classification (NCBI taxonomy): domain Eukaryota; kingdom Metazoa; phylum Chordata; order Testudines; family Cheloniidae; genus Lepidochelys; species Lepidochelys kempii. The sequence continues at coordinate 24,470,904 of NC_136381.1, read as the reverse complement.
ACTCTTAATGCATAGAGTTGGCTCTGTGATACCGGGGGCATTGTGATTCTAGTTACTTGCTGTTAGAATATACAAATAGTTTAGATCTAATCATCTACTGAAACTCTCATATTAATGTAGATTTATGTACCTCTCTTAAGAGGAATAAACATTTTTTCAGTCCATTGAATTTTATAACTACATCCCTCTATATTGTGTGAATAAAACTATAAATAGTTATAGAAAATTGTGTTGCCCGTAAAGCAGCTCTTAAGATTAAAAGTAATGAATCTCACAAGGCGCGTGGAGGTTTCATGTCGTCTAGAAAGCTCTCTTCACTGTGATGACTTGGTGATCTGTATCCTGATTATATATACAGAATCAGGTGTAGGCTTACCAATATTTCTACAATGTTTAACCCCCTCACTGTTGTTTTAATATTTATTTTACCATAGCACTCAGAGGATCCAATTAGGAATGGGATCATTGTGCTGAACAGTGTACAGATACATAGGAACAAGTGGGTTGTGCCTTAAAGATCTTACAATCTAAAATTTCCATGCAGTGTTGTTATATTAAGTTGTCAAACAGTTTATGTAGAGGTTAGCTATAATATTCTCTGAAATATTTTTCTTCTAAAAAAATTAATTACTAAGCTGTCTTGGATATAAACTTGGAATCTTAGCATTAATCTACATTCCTGTTTATTTGATAATGACCTCTGTTGTTATAGTAGCATGCTCTACTTGGAATACTAATTTACTGAAACATATTACAAATGTTTGTCATATAGCATTATAACTGACTGCATAGAAAACGATTGTACTATAGTAAACATACACGAATTGGGTATCTAATTATGTTCTCATGTACACAAGTATCAGATACTAGAATGTTCATAGGTTTGATAGTTTGATGTACCATGAACTAAATATGTGTTCTGCTGTGCAAAACAGATACATAAAAAGCTAGACAGTGCTTCTTGGAAAGTGATTTAAAATTTCACATTGATTAATGTTATCAGACTTTCTTCCAGTCTGCCTCAGCTTGCAATGATTTAATTTTAATGTTTTGAGAGATGGGCTATCCCACTAAAAGAAAAAGAGTACTTGTGGCACCTTAGAGACTAGCCAATTTATTTGAGCATAAGCTTTCGTGAGCTACAGCTCACTTCATCGGATGCATACTGTGGAAACTGCAGAAGACATTATGTACACAGAGACCATGAAACAATACCTCCTCCCACCCCACTCTCCTGCTGGTAATAGCTTATCTAAAGTGATCACTCTCCTTACAACGTGTATGATAATCAAGTTGGGCCATTTCCAGCACAAATCCAGGTTTTCTCACCCCCCCCCCCCTTTTTTTTTTTCCAAAAACCACACACACAAACTCACTCTCCTGCTGGTAATAGCAGGGCTATCCCACTGTAGTCTTGCATACTAGAGGAGAGGGGTTTAAACACACCAGAGTAGAGTGGAGTAAATATTAGAGGGACCCATATTTTAAGTATCACATCTATTCCCTCCAGTATAAGCTCCCTTTCCCCTATCCATTATCCTGCCCACACCAAGTTTATGCTCTTTTATTGTCCTCACAACCCCATTTCTTCTCTGGTTTGGGGGAAATCCTTGGGGGTGTATGGGGAGTAAATGCCAAGTCTCACAGACAGAAGACTAGCCAGACAGAAGACTATCTCCTAAATGGGAGCCACAGGGCAAAGAACTCACTGTAACACGGTCACTTCTCTCAATGCTAACCATATTCAGCTGTGCTAGGGAGAAAGAGATGGAACCATGTCTCTGGTTTGCATTCCACCTCATTCTTACCTTCTGCCTTCGCCCACCAGGTGTCTGACCTCTTGATAAGGACTTCTAGCAGCTGTCTTTTCAGCTGCTCACACAACCTAAAAGGTTTTGTATCTGGTCTCCAGAACAATCAATAACTTTTTGTGCTGCCTTCGGAAATGTTCCAGGTATGTCAGTCGTGGCATCTCTGATGTACACTGTGGTTTCTTTGTTGTGCCTTTTTAGCTCATGGATTCTTTCAGCTTGAGCTTCCAGCTGATGCCCTAATTCAGCTTCATTTGTTCTTCTCATTGTTCCTTTGGCATGGAAGAGGGACTTAAGCACAGGTCCTGTGGGAGACTAAGAACAGTTGCCATTGAAACATCATCTCTGAATCTTGCTAAGGATAGCGCTCTGTGGAAAACAGTTTCTGGACTGATAGCTGTGATTGTCCCTCCCTTGCTAAATTTATATTTTTGGCCATGTCAGCAAATGTTTTGATTCCAGTTTTCTTGACTGGGCTGAAGAAGTTACATGTCCCATCAGAATCATTTGCGTTGCTCAGAAATCACTCTGCTTGTTCTTCACCAACATCTACTATTTTCAGTAGAGACTCTTGTACATCTGATGTTACATGCAGTCCCGTAGATACGTTGATAAGCCCCTCTGGATGTGATTCAGAATCAAATGGGTTTTTCATGTTGTTGATGACATGATTGGTAAGAACTGTAACATTCATCCCTCTTCATTGCAGAGGCAAGGATTGGCTTGTGGATTTTGTCTTCAGTACTTCTTGCTAGTCCACTTCTTTCTTTCATAGCTTTGGATATTCAGTCAGGAGATGGCTTATGAGGGTCCTCTGACAGGGGTAATCTGAAGAAGGAACTTAAGTCATCCATATGATTTGTGGATGTTGCTCTGGTGACTGAGCCTGATGAACATGTGGTTTTGTATAATGCCACTTCAGTCCTTCGGTCAGAAATAGCCACAGTGAAATCCTCAGAATATTATCCAAAGCCCGGTGATTGTAGTATACAGAGGTCAGCTACTTTTGTGGTCCAGTTGGTACACGAATTTGTCCTTTGGTTGACAAGTACAGAGAAATATAATTCAGCCAGCAATAGTGTCATCCTTCAGAAGACATTCAAAGAAGGTGCCTCTCAATTGCAGAGTGCGTAATATTTAACAGTTCCAAAATTATCACACCGTTGCACATAAGCCTTGCTGCAGAGCTGCACCATGAGTTTGGGGCTCACAGTTCAGTTGATATAGTACACTATCATGGATTCTGCATCAGTTATGATGAGCTGCAACATGACTCTGACTAGTTTTTACCGTTTAAGTTAATTTCAGCACCTTAATATGGTGGTGATTGGTCAAAGCTACAAAATGACAACATATTAAAAGATATTTGTATTGGTTTTGCGTGGTCAAACATATTTTTCAGAAATGCTGAAGCTATTTAGTCTGAGGCAAAAATGGCAAATATCAACATTTTGCAATATACTAATGTGAAATGTTTTCACATTGCATATTCTTAATGAGGAAGTATCTCACAAGTCATTATAATAGTTTCCTGTATTTTCAATTGATATTTGCATACCAGCAGATGAGTTTCATACTTGAAGGTTGTGCATTGGTAGCAGTAGGTTGCCTGTCCATAGTTTGTACTGCATTAGAAGGTAGATATAAATGTACATGAATTCCTAACGTAATTCTTTTCCATTTGTAAGCTTTTGTATGTACAGTGTAGCATCTAGTCTGCCCAGAAGAAGGTTTTAATTTGTAGTTGCCTGTGCTTTCAGTACTAACTTTTGAAATAGCTTTTTAATTTAGTGACTCTTGCGCACAGGTCAGTTACAGTGAGATCGCAATACACAGCTTTGTATTGGGCTTCAATCAAAGTGCTCACTAAACCAAATGGCAATTTAGATACTAACGTATAGATCTAATTTAAAATACATGCTCTTTTCTTTTAGTGAAAATGCTTTTCTTCTGACACCAGAGCTTACTCCACTGAAGCTGGGAGGTCTGTCTTTTGAAAAAGCAGCTGGGTGCCATTATCATGGGCTTGAGTAAGTTTCCTTGCACTGCTTGATGTGATTGTTTTCTCAACACTGTCATCTAGCATAAAACCCAAGTTATAGGTGGGACCCACTTTATGCAACCTGGATACTATTTATAGAGAAGTAGATTTACAAATATGTTTCAGACATTTACTAAATGGTTTTAGTCCTGAACATTACATGTTTTTGGTTCCCTCCACACCCCACCCCAAAAAAACCAGAAACCCACAACCTCTTCTGTTTTCTTTACCCTCACTTTCTGGACTGGTATCAAGTGCTATACTCCTGTCTCCTTGATGATCATGAAGAATGTGACTTTGGCATTGTCTATACACACACAAGTTGTACTGCTTTAACTTTACTGCATCTATATTCAGGCCTGTAGCTTCTGAGAGAGATGCTTCATTTGCATAGTTAAATGTCTAAATTAAAATATGGTTTTACTTCAGATCAAATCATAGATATTTTCAGCTGAATAGTCATGAGATATGTTTATAACAATATTTTTAATGTAAATGAAATTTGTGGTAAAGATTGCTGTATGTATCTATATAATATTCCAGGAATGTCAGTGTGTGTGTCACTCTGAAGTTTAGCATGTCTGTTGAATCAGTATGAAACGACAGAAACAGCTGCAAGCATGGTTGAAAGCTCTTCTTGTTCAGAACATTACCAGGTTGAATCATCACAGTCTGTTACTGTCCAATTTTAAATTCTCAGCCATGTTGACTTCACAGATTACACCTGTGTGGTGTACAGCTACAGTAAGGATCTGTGCCATGCCAAGTGTTCTTGGCAATTTAGTTGAATTAGCTATGAGAACACATCACCCTTCCTCTACAGATTATTTGCATGCAAAAATTTCACACACAAGTCAACACAACCACCCACACAACAAAACAAACTGCACACACAATGACTCCAAACACACACAGCCCTGCATCTCAGCACAAAACCCCATTTTTTGTTTTTTTTTTTTTTTTTTTTGTTTTTTTACACATCTCTTAGGAAGAATAAACATCCTAAAATACAGGAAAGGGCTGAACAATAAACCATCAGTTTTGCATCCTAATCTGATGACAAATTTCAGTGATTTAGCACTATAGATTTATGTGGTATAATTTTATCACTCGTATTGGCACTTTATGGATGTCTTCAAGAAGAGCACTTGAGGTGTGGGTGAGAGGAGGAGAAAGAATAACATGGACCTAGTTAACAGAGTGATGGGCTCCCTAGAAATTCCTGAGATAGAGTAGATAGAAATAGACTTTCATAAAACTCTGAAAGCTCACTTAAAATACTGTAATTTTGGAGGAGGTGAGTAAAAAGGGTTCGAGGAAAGGAACTGAAGTATACTGCTCAGGTTGTGTTGCCAATTTTGCTTGAACATGATTTTTCTTGCCCCTAATCTTAATCCTTGCACTCTGAAAAAGAGTACCTGATGTGGGTGAAGATGGTTTCTCTATGAGATCTATACTATATAGATTCTAATACAATCCTTCTTGTATCTGAAAGTCACGTAGCTTAATGCATTACTAGAATGCAAATGTCTGTCACATGGCAGGAAGCTTTCAATAAAATATAAAGCAAAGGGATTGATAACTTTAAATATTTAACAAGAGCCTGATTATATTTATAAGAGAAACACGCTCTATTGTCAACATCCCAGTATGTGCTAAAGGGAGAAACAAGACTTCCATAATGCCAAATCCTGCATTCAATAATTCAAGTAAACTTTCTGTTGACTTGAACGGAAATTTTACCTTAGAGAGAACCGAGTAAGGATAGTGGGATTTGGCCCCTATTAAATATGTAACCCAACTTCATCTTGTTGACTTGAATGTAGCAGAATCCATGAGAGTGTCTCTCATGTAAGCTAGTTTGTTAGGTCATTCAACGCAGTTGTCAAGGGCAACCTAGCAGTTCAAGTAAAGAGGCACTGCAGACATTTCCATAGTTAAACTTAAGCATGGTTATTCAGTTTTTCTAATGGGAAAAAATTCCCCAGCTCTGTTACAATGGTCACTGGTTTTGTGTTTTTGTTTTTTTTTCCTATTTCAATTTTAGATACTGTCTAGATAACAGAAAAGCTTTAGAGAGAGATGTGAAATTTGCTGAACTTCAGACTCGTCTAATTCGCTATGAAACGCAGACTACGTGTACTAAAGAGTGCTGTCCTGTACCATGTGTCTTGAGCCCTCTTCCATCTCCTGCAGTTTTGTCAGAGCCTGGAAGTGTCCCAGATGGGGAATCTTTACAAAGTGAACTCAGAACAGAAGCATCAAGGCTAAAACGCAGATCAAAAGACTTTGATTGCTTTCATTCCAACAAGAGGTAATGCACTAAGTAAAATTTAAAAAATTAAGATTTCTTTTAAAGCATCTATCTATTTAAATGTTTAATCCCTCTTCTATCAATTTGCTATTTCTCAAGTGTGACCTCCCATTGACTATATTAGATGCATTAAAACCATAAACCTAAGGCATTTTAATTTAAGAAATTGAGGGCTGCATCCTGCAAGGTGCTGAGTGCCTCTTGAGAGGTGCCAAAATGCGCTTAGTAGCCACTGAAATTGTTATTTGTTTTGAAATGGCACTGAGAGTCCTCAGCACATTGTGCTGGTGACTGTACAAACCTGGAATAATACAGACCACGGCCAATAGAGTTCACAGTTTAAGTAGAGAAGACCCACTGAAGTTCCAGTTCACCCAGCCCTGACCCTCTCCTCATTCAAATCCTTTAAAAACCCAGTTTTTTAGAATGCCCCACAAGAAGCATTTTTATATCATTTGCATCAATGTAAAATCGTCAGCGAGTGCATATGCCGCAGCTGAACAATTGTGTGATCTTATTACTATAATTCTTCCCATCCTGTCCTCCCAATTGTTAGTTACACTCTTGTTGTCGCACACCTGCTCTTCAAGCAGGGATTGTGTCCAGTGGGGATTTTAATATACTTCCTCAGCAAAGATGCTGCCAGATTCTGGTGTTCTGTATAAATAGTAAGAAGTGGAATTGTGGTTGTTCTCCATTTCACTGGATTGAGCCCTTATCTTAGGAGTTTCAAGCATTCTCTTCTTGACCCTGTCTTGGTCTAGATTCATGAGAAGAATAAAACACTGGACTTGGTGACTTGGCAGGCCTATTCGTCTTCATTTTTACTGGCTTAACAGGGAGAGGCTCCACATGGGAGAATGTGTCAAACAAGGATGTTTTTTCAATTGGGATGGGGGCAGAGGGAAGGAATTCCTGCAGTTTTTGTGTCCACCTTTAATTTGCATGCGTCTCCTCTGTCCCTCTGTCCTCCTCTGTGATTTGTTCCAAACTCTGGTTTTTCTGTAGCATCTGCTATACAAAAGACTCCTTCACTCTGTTCTGGTTTAACTGTTGGAGAACAAATCATTAGTAGGTAAGGGAAGAGAGTCTTCCTCACTTAGTAGGGGAAAGAAATTCTGTTAATAGTTTGTCACTGCTCACCATTTTCAGCCTCCATTTGTTTGAATGTACTGCATATCTTTAATATTTTAAGCAGTTATAGTAGCCATTTATAGTTGAGACAAAACCAGCAAGACGATAAACACTTACCTGATTTTTTAAATTTTTTTCCTCCAGACTAATAAAAACTGAAAGCACAGATTCTCTCCTGTCTCAGGCAAGTGGAAGTAGTGTGGGTCACCATTCAATAGGTGTCATAAGACAACAGCCAGGCAGATCATTGTCTCTAAAATCTGCGTCTGTTAAGCAGCCTAGTGGTCAGACCAACAAAGTGACTGCAGAGGCTGGCCCAGCAAGTCAGAGATGTGTGCAAGAGTCAGAAACTTCTAAGCCAGTTAAGGAATCAAGATCTCAGAAACATATACGGGTAAATATATCTATATATTTATATTTGTCTCACCCCGCCCACCTGATACCTGCCCCTTCCCAAAAGATAAGATTCCCCATTTTTAGCCTCTTTCAAAACATGGGACCAGTCCCCAAATCTTTATTATTTAGTTCTGCTCAAGGGAAATTTGTAGAAATCAAGAGAAGTTTTGCATAAGTAAGGCTTGCAGGACTGTCAGAAAAGAACTTAGTACACACAGTAGAGTGCCCAAGAAACAAAGAAAGAGAAAGAGACAAACAGCAATAGATAACAGATGTGAAAAAGGGGAAATAGAAATGAATATAAATTAGAAGTTATGAAATATAGAAACTTGATAAGGGAAGCCAGATATCAGGGAAGGGTCCATGGTTGGCAGAGTTAAGAACAATAACAAGATTTTGGGGTGGGGAATATCAGGAACAAAAATCCTAGCAATGATAGAGGCCAGTTACTAGAAGGAGATGGTGTTACTGTTAAAGATGGAGAAAAGGAAGAAGTGTTCAGTAAATATTTCTCTTCTGTATTTGGAAAGAAGCAGGATGATGTGCTTGTATCTAGAGCCATCTGGAAATGGAAAGCTGTTCCTGTGAAAAAATTTTACTCTGGAAAAAAAATTTTTTTTCATCCCAAATGGCAATGAAAAGTTAAAAACATGGAATTTTTCATAGAAAGGGATTTCCAGGAAAATTCCATCTTGGAAGAACCAAAATGTAGCCTTTTGGCTTTCTGCCTGCAGAAAATGAAATTGACAAGCCTTCCCAGCTGACTGCTGAAGGGTGAGCACCCCATTTTTCCATCGCTTCCCCTACCTCTTAGTTGCCAGAGAGATAACTAGGCTGCCAAGGATGTGGGGCAGGAAGAGAGCTGGGGCGCTCAGCCTCCTTGCCTCCCTCAAATCTGTTTGCCAGAAGGGAAGCTGGGCAGGCAAAGTACTGAGGTGCTGAAAGAGTGCTAATGTACCAGTATTCAAAATCAGCAATGGATGACCTGGATAACTATAGGCTGGTTAGCTTGAAGTCAATCCAAGGCAAGTAAATGGAAAACCTGGTATGGAATTCAATACATAAAAAATAAAGGATGGGGGTATTATTAAGGCCAGTCAGCATGGTTTTAGGGAAAATAGGTCTTAATGGACAAACCAGATTTCATTCTTTGATGAAATTGCAAGGTTAGTTGATGAAGGTAATAACAGTGTAATATACTTGGACTTCTGTAAGGTGTTTCACTTACTACCACTCAACATTCTAATTTAAAAATGAACACTATACAATATGAATAGAGCCCACATTAAATGCATTAAGAACAAGCTAACTGAAGGAGCTCACAGTAGTCATTAGTGGGGAATCCTCATCAAATGGGGGTGTCTGTCTCCAGTGGGTTTCACAGGGATTAGTCTAAGTCTCAACATTACTCAGCTTTTGCATTAATGACTTGAAACTATATATAAAATCAATGCTGTTAAAATTTGCTTAGTAAACTGGGCCCATTCAATCAAAATGTGTTTTAATACAACCAAATGCAAAGTTCTGCATCTACAAACAAGGAGTGCAGGCCTATGGAATAGGGGACCATATCCTATACATCAGTGACTCCAAAAAGGATCTGAGTGTCATAGTGGACAGGCTTATGCTCAAATAAATGTTAGTCTCTTAAGGTGCCACAAGTACTCCTGTTCTTTTTGCAGATACAGACTAACACGGCTGCTACTCTGAAACCTGAACTCCCAGTGTGATGTTGTGTCAAAAGAGCTAATGCTGTCCTTGGATGTATGAACAGGGGAGTAGCAAATAGGAGTAGGAAGGTGATTTTACCTTGGGATTGGTGAGATAGATACTAGAATACTGTGTACAGGTCTGGTGTCCCCGTTTTAAGAAACGTGTTGAAAAAGTGGGGAAGAGGCCAAAAAGAGCCAAGAAAATTATTTGAGAGCTGGAGAAAATGACATACATTGAGAAACTTAAAGAGGTCAATATGTCTAGCTTGTCAAAAAGCAGACTGAAAGACCTGATTACAGCACGTAAGTATTGTCATGGAGAGAAAATATTGGCTACTAAAGGGCTTTTTAATCTGGCAGAGAAAGGCAAGAACCAGTGGATGGAAACTGAAGCCAGTCCGATTCAAATTAGAAATAAGACACAGATGTTCAACAGTGAGGGTGGTCAGTTATTGGAACAAACTAATGGGAAGTGGTGGATTCTTCATATCTTGTTGTCAAGACTGGATGCCTTTCTGAAACACAAGTTGTTGGGCTCCACACAGGGGTAACTGTGTGAAACTTAATGGCCTGTGATGTACAGGGGGTGAGACTAGAAGATTTAATAGTCCCTTCTGGCCTTAAACCCTATGAATCTGTGAAAAATATGAAAATGAGGATTTTCCATTACCCTCATGGATATGTGAAGCAGGAAAATACAATATATATCACTTTATTTTAAATAATGCCTAGCAGCTATACATAGTGTTCCATCTTCAAAGCACTATGTAAATGTTAATTAATCCTCAGCACTCAGGTGAAGTAGGTATTCTCTTCATTTTCCAGATGAAGGAAATGGAAACTGTTAAATAAATTTGCCCTAAGCTGCAAAATGAACTAGTGGCAGAGTCAAGGCTAGAACTGAAGATTTCCAGTCTCCCCGTCCCATACTCAGTTCAAGTCACCAAGCTGCCTCCCTAAAATTAATCTTTGGGGCAGAAGGGCAAGAAGTTATGTATGGGTTTATTCTTTAAAAGTGGGCTATTGGAAAGCTTGTCATGGTGATAATTGATCCTAATTCCTAAGTGTGCCTGTGTTGTCTCCAAGATGCTGACAGAAGTGGTTGCTAAAACACTTAAGAAACACGGCATTGCAGAGAACCACAAATGCTTTGCATCATGCAGCCAGCGTCTGTTTGAGATATCCAAGTTCTATTTAAAGGTACTTTTTTTTTTCCCCCTCTTGCTCCCACAATTGTACATAGTTACTCCACCAAAACTATATCCAGGATTAACACGTTTAAAGGGATATGATGATTGAGATCGACAGCTCCAAATATTATACTTTTTGAAAAATATATTTTTAGCTCTATTTGCATCCTGTTTGCTGAAAACTTGTAAAAGGGAAATTGCTCTACACGACCATGTGATGGAGGATCCAGAGCTAAGTTTGTCTGTTGTTGGACACATGAATGCATGTTTTGTGCTTCCAAGATGCAGGGCAAGCAAAATTATAAAACTGAACAAGAATCCGATCACCCTGCATGTAACTGGTAAATCTGATTCTCTGAGGTCCAGACTTCACAGTATCCCTATTTCCTAGTGACGGTGTTGAGAAAATAAAATGTTAGCTGTCAACAAGTGTAAATCAACAGAGCTGGAGCTACTGTTGTAAATCACAGCCACTGGTTGTAAATCACAATCACCCATGACCATCTGTTGTTTCTATTCTACACAAGAAAGGTTAGCAAGGCTTGCTCTTCGTAATTCATCTGCCCTCTCCAACAAGACAAGTGAACTGGGCCAAATATTGACCTGTTCTAAGATATGGAAATTTCAGTGATGTAAATTAGGCCCATTTTCCTAGTGTGTAATTGGGTGCCTGTGGTAAAGTAGAGTAACTTGTACTGAGTTAATGTTGTGTAGGAGTAACATATCTTGAGGAGACAGAACAATGAGATAGAGCAAGAAAAACAACCAAGAAGATGATGTAGGACCCCTTCTGTCACCTCTGTATATACATTGCACATGTTTTGCACACCTGTTTGGGCATTTAATGGATGCAGATTACCCTACCAACTTACATCAATCTGATGTGTAAATGCACTGCTATTTATACCTGTTGAACATGCCCTTACCTTCAAAAGTAGTCTTATCAATGCCTTATATTGTGCTGCAGTTATTTTGTACTTTATATTTGGATTCCCTCAATAGATAACAGGGCCGATCATCAGTCTGGAGACAAGTAAAGATGCTGTTTTATCATCAGAAGCCCTCTCTTGACTTGACTTGCAGTAATAATCAGTCTGTCTCTAGCACTTTATGTATTTTTCTTTCCTTTTTTAGAATCTAATCTAAACACTGATTGCAGAGGTTTCAAAAACTTGCCCTCACTTATACAAAGCTTTAGGAGACCATTATGTTTCACTTGTGACAATGAAGAGCACATTCATTGTTCTGGACAAAGCCCATTGATTACAAGGTGAAGAGGGAGATGTCAATAAACTTCATGCTGAGTCTGTAATCTTCACTTCTTGCTGTAATGTCCTTCCTTTCTCAACCGTTCCAAAGCTATTGGCTGAAAAGGAAGAGAATTTGTGCGAGTAGCTGGAACTGTAGATTCCATGGCATTGCTCAGCAAAGTGCCTGTGAACTTTCTGTAGAACTCCACGGCAATCCAACACTTTTCACCAGGCAGCCTTCTGTTTTCAGTTACCCTCAGTTTTCAGAAGTAATTGGGGTAAAATTTTCAAAAGTGCCTAAGTGACTTTCAAAGTCAGTGTGGTTTAGGCTCCTAGATTACATAGGCACTTTTGAAAATGTTACCCTAGAGGTTTAGGGAACAGAGTAGTAAGGGCAAATTCTATCCTTAACCAACAGCCTGGATGACTGTTGGACTATGGACTGTTGGACTATAGACTATGGAGAGGTGGCGGGCTGTAGACTGTGGAGAGGTGATGGATGGGGTATAGGGTCCTTTCCTTTCCACACAGGACACTGAAGGGAGGAGTAGCTGCTGGACCTATGTAATTGTAAATCTGATGGCCTTACCCCTTAAAAAGCCCATTTGAATGCAGAGAGTTATGTTTCACTTGTGAAACGTGCTTGGGTCCGCTCAAATGTGCTTGGGTCCGCTGAATTCTTCCCCTCATCTGCAGTAGAGCCACACGAGTGCTGTGGCATTGTGTGTTTGCCACTGGGGGTGAGGCCATATTCTCCCCTTAAAGGGTGTAGGAAATGTACAAGTGTAGTTCTCTTTTCCCCTTTCTACTACATTCCTACCTGCTTGCTACATGCCACCTGGGAGGGGTCAGACTCCAAAATAGAAAAGGTGGTGGTTTTCCTTTTCGGGACTGATCTCTCTCACAATTTCACCTCCTCTGGTCACATTTATTTTGGAGCTCTGCCCTTTGTTACAAGAGTGCAGTAAAAGTGCCTCGTTATAGTTAAATGTTCAGTCAGGGCCTATAAGAATTTTGAACAGCATATAGAGCATCTCTGTAGCTTTGAAAGCGTTCAGGGGACAGGCTAAATCCCAAAACTTGAGTGACAAATTTAGATGGCCTTTGGTAACTGCAGAGTGAGGCACAACCCATTGTTAATGGATTAGGAGAGAGGGTAGTCTCAGAAAAGAAATACGTAATCAAGTTTTCCAATTAGGGAGCCCTAGGAGATCCTCAATCAGGGAAAGTCCCTACAGGTAACTTTAATGTTAGCATCAGCTCCAGCGGAGGTATATGTATGTTCAAGTCTGTCTGGCAGCAATTCTATCAAATGATGTGTTCTCTGTTTAGGATCTGAAAACTTCCAGGGGACTGTTTGATGAAATGAAGAAAACAGCAAACAGTAATGCTAAACAGGTAACCCTATTCCTGTATGTTCTGGAAATGTGTTCCTCAAACGCTGCTGTGGGAAATCTACTGCCGTTGCGTCTTGGAATGTGGGTTGGTACATGGCTTTAATGGGTGAACAGAGGAGACCATCTGTTGTGTTCTCTATGTTCTCTAGTTTGTATTGTGAGAGTTCTTTTGAGGTTAGTTCCCTCAGTGCAAAATTCCAGTTGAAGATGTTGACTTGCTATGAAAATTGTTTTAATAAGGGTGGCCACTGTCAAAGAGAGAAATTTGAAATAAGGGAAAAGACTCAAAACTCTCTTTCACATTAGTGAGAAAAATGTGTACATGAGCTTCTGTTTCTCAGAGGACTCTCTGCACTAATGGATTATTAGGGGGACCATTACGTTATAAAAGGAAATACAGTTGTTCTAAAGGAAGAATTATAGAAATGGTAAATCCAAGCTCTGGGAATAATTATAAATAGAAATCTGAGAGAATGGTGACTGTGCTCATTTGGGTGTCAGGAATTTGTTCGTCTTTAAGGTGCCACAAGTAGTCCTCGTTCTTTTTAGGAAGATTCATGTGAATTTTAAGATGGGGAAAGTACTTGGAGAAAAAATACTCCTATCCAGAAATGTATCAGTGCATTGAGTCATATCCTGGATACCTCATTAAATAAACTTTGTAATGATGATCAGCACTGTGGAATTTTGCCATTTTTGCTCTCTATACTGTAAAATAAAATGTAAGGATTTGGTTGGTTCATTCCCATAGCAAAACCCGTGCTGAAGGAGGGGCTAACTGAGTGGAAAACTGCAAGATCTCACCATGGAGTTTCTCCATGATTATTCTATGAGCGCAGTGTTTGCCCCACCCTATCGTCCTCTAGGATAAATCCACCCCCAAGCACACAGATTGTAAAGGATAGGTGGTAAGCCAGGGATACTCATGCATAGTACCCCTGCACCTCCATACCAGCTCTGACTTCTAGCAGTAGTCTACACGCTAATGCTCCTAAACTCATCTGTGAGGAAAAGGGGAGGTATTCTCTCCATTTTCCCAGACTGGGAAATAGATCTCATTGTAAGTCAATGATGGAACCAGGCATTAGAATTCAGGATTTTCTGTCTGCTAGACCATGCTGTCTTTCCTGCTCTGCAACAACAATTTACAGGGCCTTTTAGTGGGCCAGAATCTCTCTAATAGACCAGTATGGACTTATGCTCAGCCACCCAGTTTGAGGAATAGCAACTGCTACAGATGCAGGTCCAGCAATGAAACAAAACATTTGTTCTTCAGTTTATAAAGCAGGAAATTATTCAAAAGGATAACACTGGATATTTAGAATTGAGGGTGTACTTTGTTACCAGTGCACGGAGAGATTGGAGTATAGTATGTCAACTTTTGAGCCTAAAAAAGTGACCTTTTTAAATGCAAGAAATTATTTAGGAGTGAAAAATTCAAACAGTTGTATGTTAATGACTGTATCTGTTTCATATACTGAACACATTGACTTCTTTTTGGTGAAAACATTGCCTATTAAAACTTCTGTCACAGTAAACTTTTTGGTTATTCTTGCTCAATCTCTAATATTGCAGAAGTTTGGTTTTTGTTCTTGAAATTAAACCAACTTTGAAAATCTGATTTCTCCTTTATTTGTATAGGTGATTGAATGGGTTTTGGAAAAGGCTAACAAGTGATGATGATGAATCATTACATATGAATGGAGTTTACACCCTCTTCTCCAACTTCATAGAGAAAGCACAGTGCATTACAACAAAAGTATAAAGCCAGGTAATGGGAACAAAGAAAGAAGAACTTAAAACTTGGTTCATAGACTTAATTCCCAAATCCAATACTGTATTGTGGCCTTTAGATATTTTATATTGAGTTTTTATTAAAAAAAAATCTGTAATGAACATTGCATTTTATACGATATGCCTATTTAATTATCTAAAGGACTATGACTTAGATTTTCAGAAACAGTTTTATATGTGTTGTACAGATTTTATTTTAGATGTAATAAAAAAATCCAAATTTGATTGTAGTAACAAGACTATTTTCTTTTTTCTTTTTTCACAGTCTTTAAGAAAAGACAATTGTTCCATATATGACTACTTTTTTGTTCTTCATATAAGTTAACTGGAAAGGTTTACAATGCAATAAAACTCCTTTCACATTTTATAATTTAACTAGCTATAATTCCTTATTGTTCTACAGATTAATATAATTATGGTTAGGGTTGAGGGCACAGTAACCTCTCCACTCTTAAGGTAAAACATAAAGGATGTTGGTTTTGAATGAACCCAAAACCAAACATGCCATTTACAGCAGTTTTTTTATGGTTTTTATTTTTATTTTATTTTATTTTTTGAAAGCAGACACAGCTTTCCATAGAATTTGCCCTGCAAAGCAATAATAAAAAAAAGGAATCTTTAGTAAAATGGCTTGTAAAATCTTAGTACAAGCACCCTTAATCTGGATTATGTCTTTTAATCTCATGGGTTTCCAGTATCAGTTCTCATTTCATATGGTTCTCTTGTAACAATTTGATATTTTAAACCTATTCCTAGAATCCCTTTGATGAGATGCATTTTCACACTGTAAAAAAACGAGTCCTAAAGTACCATTGATCTAAAGAGAGCTGTGAAATTGAGAGCAGTGGCTTCCTAAATAGAACAAGAACCATTTTATCTGAAAATGGAGGAGACTGACCAGGGCTGCTTTAAAGTGGCACTGTCTGATTTACAAATAAAAGAAAAGAAAATCCTGACCTATGTTACAAACACCTTTAAATTAAAAGTTCCTTACACCAGTATAGTTATTCGTGTAGGGAAGGGAAATGGGTGCTATCAGTCCTAGGTATCTTTACACTGATAAAACTGAATCCACAGTAGGGGATGTGGCACTTGTAACTATTTTGGAATTCAGATCACTCCCCTAATGGGAATAGTTGTATTGGTACAAAACCTGTAGAGCAGGCTTTCCAGCAAAAAGCTACACTGGTCTGGGTACATCCATACTATATAGAGTGTACCCACTGTAGAGTCTTTGTACTGCCTTAACTATACGGTAGAAAAGCAGTACAATTTCTCTGTGTAGACAAGATCTAAGGAGTTGGTATCCAATTGGCATTGAGGTGTTTAATTCCCGTAGGCTCCTTTTGAAAACCCAGGCCTAAATCATTTAAAGTAGATGGCAAACTCTGAGCTGAAGAAGGGAGCGGGGGGGGGGGGTGTTGTTTGTACAGTGCCTGCTACCATGGGTCTTTAGGTGCTACCATGATGTACGCAGTAATAATGGGTTTCAGAGTAGCAGCCGTGTTAGTCTGTATCCGCAAAAAGAAAAGGAGGACTTGTGGCACCTTAGAGACTAACCAATTTATTTGAGCATAAGCTTTCGTGAGCTACATCCGATGAAGTGAGCTGTAGCTCACGAAAGCTTATGCTCAAATAAATTGGTTAGTCTCTGAGGTCCCACAAGTCCTGTTCTTTTTACAGTAAAAATGGTAATGCTACTTTTCAGTATAGACAACAGAAATAAACTAGTCAATTTCACCTTTGTTACATCTTCGGGTTAATTTCACTGTCAGGTTCTGATGTGTTAACACAACGCTACAATGTTGAGTTTCAAACGCTGTTTAAACATTTTTCATTTTTTTCTTTTAAACATTACATGGAAATATTTCTACTGTTTCCAACTTTCATAAAATTTCTATTCTATGAGCTGAAACTAAATCGTAGGCCAAATTTAACCTGACATTCTCTCCTCAAATACCCAATAAGTTTTTTAGCAAAAATCTTGATGGGAACAGGATGTTAACCTCCCATAAGAAGGTAGGTCTTCACTTACACTCGTAGGGTTATAATGAAATAAAACTATAAACATAACATTTGGGTTAGTGGCCTGAAAGGTTTTAGTGATTCTTATTCTGAACTGGGAATGCTAAAGTCTTAAAATGTATCACTGTGTCTGTTCATTTAAATTAAAAAATGCATGTACAGAACTGCTGAGTTATATTTGTGACCATATGGCTTATTTATTCTACTACCCTATTCACATTTTACTTTTCTGTTTTTACCCTGTTACGATGTCGGCTATAAAACAGAAATAAAGTTTCTAGGTATACTTTAATGAGACTTGCTTAAATTAACAGTCCAATTTTAAGAGTATAAGTACTTTGTGCTACTGTGATCTATCAAGTTAGTTATTTCTTTATACGCTAAAGAATCCTTGAATGCAGATGTGCATGTTTTTTTAATGTTTGATGAATGTATAAAGATTTTGCATCTGGAAGTTTCATTATGTTTAAATTTAAATTAGCAATCTGAATTTGAAAACTAACACTGCACTTACTCTTGAACAAACCTTAATTTTATAATGTAGCTTTTGGAAGCTGCATTTCCTACTTAATACTAGAAGTTTTCTTGCTGATACTGTTTATAGCTGAAAATGTAAACTCATTTTGTACATAGCAAATTAGAAAATTGATTATGCAGGAGTTAACCTGCAGATAGTGGGGCCAAATTTCTACACTTTGTAAAATGGCTGAGGCTTGCTACAATGAGCAAGCACAACCTTATTAATGAAACTGATTCCTAACCTTATACTGCATGAAACGAATGCAGTACTTAGTTGCAGGAGGGCTTGTATAAATTAGGTGTAATAGTCACTCTTCTCTCTGCATGAGATGTGTCCGTAGTCAGTACTGGAACTGGCTACTCACTTATAACTCTCAGCAAGTGAAACTCATTGGTTAGAGACACACTGTGCTAATAACCACCACGGTATCCAAGCAGTCTGAAATGGGGGGGTGGTGTGCCAGAGTGTATACTCGTCCCATTTAGCTCCACCATTAAACTAACTCAGGCTGTAACAACATTATGCATTTATATAGAGTAGTGCCTTCCATACTTTATAAACTTGCATTAATATGGCCTCAAAATGACTCTGTGGAACAAATTATGATATCCCCAGTTTTTGAATTTGGAAGCTAAGACTGCTAGATCATCCTTTTTCTAAACAGAGCTGATCCTGTCCCATTTAAGTCAGTGGGAGGAGTGGGTCATATGTGACTAGTTTTGTGCCTACCTTGAAGCAGTGTGTTTATAACTTTAGTTGCTTGCTTCCCTACTTGTGCAAGTCAGGATGTGGTACAAGTCTTATTCTACCAATGTGCAGTTCCTTCCCACTCTCTCTCTTCATGCTGCGCGGGGGGGGAGCAATGGTGTGAGTGCACAGAGGGAAGAGTTTACTTCCTACAGTGCTTGAGTACCTGGAACACAGTTTTCCCACTTAAATATGTTTTAACCCTGTGCAAAAATTGCCTCAGAGGCAGGAACTATTCAGTTCTGGTCTGGCAGTTGTTTTTCAGTTACCTTACCTATATTTATTGTACATAAACACAGGATTTGTAACTGGACTAAAATACAGTTATGGCTTTTCAGTTTTGACGTGTAAAAACTCGTCCACTTTGAGGAAATGGTGTAATCCTTGTTATTTTATAAGTATCTAACATGCTGCACGGTTCAATTTCGTTATCTTAAGATTTTGCACTGGGTAATCAGCTGGTGCACTCTAAAAAGTCAATCTTGCGGATATTTTTTAGCAGTTAACTTAGACATTATCATGGATAATGCTGTTGATCATAAATTTCCCTTTGAATTCAAGAACTTCCATACTGAATACAATTTTCAGGTTACCTTTTATGTGATTGTTTTTCCCCTGCTGGCGAAATACTGCCTCAGGGCTGTTTCATCACTCTGGCATTTATATGAAAGCACAGCTTATCTGTTCATTATTTTTCTGACTTCTAAGCAAAAAGATGGTAATATTGTGGCGGCATGTACATCTTTAGGGGTTGATTCTGCTTTCGGTGAAGTCAATGGCAAAGTTTCAATTGATTTTCTCTTTTTTTTTAAAAAGGGAGCAAGATTGAGCCATTGAAATGCCATCAGAATGGATATCATTTTAAAGTATAGTACAAGGGGCCTGATCCTGTCGTCCAAATCAGGCAACTAGGCCCAGAAAAATGACAAGTCGTGAAAACAAACATAACTCCATGTCCTCCGAGAAATAGGAATATTTGCTTTCATGTGGAGAGAGCAAGCCGTAGTTTCATTTGTTGACTAATGTTGTGTGGCAGTGGTTTACTTGGCAATCCATAAAAATGCTTTTCATGATTTAACAGCGGCCACTTAAAAAAAATACTAGTTACTTTTAAGTACAAAGCATCCATCTACATTCAAAAGACCTTTTGAAGTGAGCAGCTCCTGCCAATTCATCCTCCTACAGTAAAATTGACTTTTATTTCTTTCTGTGGGATTGCAAGGAGAGAACTATTAGATATTTGCATAATCTTGACATTCTTCCTTCGTGTACATACTGCGTTTTCCAAGGAGCAGAAGGTCTCATAAAAGAATCAGTATGTTTCCCTAACAGATCAGATCAGTTTTATTTTCTGTGATATACAATGTAGATGGTAGTACTTTTCTGATAACATCTTCTGTATAGATGTTCTATTCTTGCTAATATTAGTGATATTTCTATACAGGTTTTACAATTTCAAGAATGTTCTATTTAGAGTTAAAGTTAATTATTCACAAATAATATTTTAATAAAAGTCCCCTCCTTCTCTTTATGGGAAGCCTGTTCTAAACTAGACTGAACACTTTCTCTCTGAAACCACAATCTAGTTAGTTAAATGAGCAGGCTTTATAGACAAGATACATTGGTTTTTTTTTTATTTAAGGCATTATTTATGAATTTGAATAGTGAGAGGAAACCAAATCTTCTTTCCCCAGCCACTTTTTTGATGAAAAATGAAGTGTTCAAGGGCAGTGATTTGTCTACTCTCACTACACTACTGCTACCACCAGGCAGACACACGCTTCAGGAACTGTGTTGGGGAAAACAAAGTGAATTTAGTGCTTGGAAAAGGTGCTGGAAAGATACCTCATAGACACGGCAGGTTTCCCCACTCAGCTGCATACATGCCTTCAGTGACCCCCAGGTAGTAGAGTTGCCTTTTCCTTTCTGTCCTTGGTGATCAGAGAGACTGCCAACAGAGATGCATATTAGGATGTGGTTATTTGTCCACTAGGAACTGGACTGAGACCCTCAGCTCACTTCACAGGCCACCAGACGCACTGCTGACACCATTAATAATGGTGTATTTTCTCTCCCATTTAAAATCATGTCTAAAGAACATTGTCCTCACTATAACTATAATGCACTTTTAAGCCAGCGAAGAAGTGTTTTTCCACCTACTTACATTTTATGAATTAAGTGTAATGTTCCCTGAGACCAGAAATGGTGTAAATACTGAATTCTCAATAGCCTATTGTACAAATTAAGCTCACCTCACAAAAATCAAATAAATGACTTTTATTAAATATATTTTCCCTCTAAAATATAAACTATACTCATATAAATGTGGAGTAGGCCCATATTTTGTCAACCCCATCTAAATTGAATCACTCCAAAATCTGTAAATGATGAAGAAATAACACTTGTAATTACCATAATTTTTAATTTGTCTATAAATATATAATATGAACTTTCTTTGCAAACTATTTAGTTATTCACTTATACTTCATATAGTACTGAGCACCTCAGATTACATACTGTGTAATTTAATTGATACTAATATGAATTCTGATTATTTACAATGAACATACATGTTTATATAACATTCCAGTGACTTTAAGTGTTAAAGAAATAAAGACATAGTGCAGTATAATTTACATATGTATTGACTCTTATCCATAGTACACAAGCTGCTGCTTGAATCTCTCAAATTTCTATAGGAACAGGGGTCCAAATACATAAACATTTTGTACTTGGACAAAAAACACTTTGCATTGCGTGAGCTAGAAGGTTTCAGGGGAGATGCCTCCTGTGTTAAATTCACAAACCTTGGCATTTACTTTTTGATACATTTTGCATAGGCTTTTACTGAAATATGATTCTATGATCAAAGGCCCAACCCTATACTTGCCCCCCTGAAAGTCTATGCAGTCTAAAATCATGCATACCTAAACCAGAAGAAATCAAAGATCTACCAGAGATAACTGCATGAATGGAAAATAATAGCAAATTATTTAACTTTTGTTTTTTTTGGTGGGGGGGAATAAAATAAGTTTTAATTCCCTATTGTAAGTGGAATTAAGTGCCATTAAGGTAGAAATGAAAGTTACTAGATAGGCAAATTACTTTGAAGATAACTATATTTATGTACTGTTCCAAAATTACCTCTTTCTCGGGTATAACGTTTTGCAAGTACAGTGCAGTGTTTGTGAATTCAGCCCAGCACCTCTTTAAAAATTTAAAATGAGTATTTTTCTATTACTAATTAACACATGTATATGTATATGGAAACCACCATAAATCAAGCCTTTATGTATGTGGAAACAGATCTGACTTATTTACTGGGCTCAAGACCTCAACTGAAAACAATTAAAATGGAATCACTGTTTTATTATTTATTATATTAATGTGATTTGTTTTCTTTGCCAATTGAGTGACATCTAAATTAAAACGTAGCTTACTTGTAAAGTTTAAAAAGCAATACAAATCATTGCAATGCTACAGCTGAATTTCTGCAAGCAATCACATTCATGACTTCTGCTTCTTTCTAAAAGCCTGGCTTTCAAAATGTGGCTTTAGCGTCAACACATTACGAATATCTATTTCAAAGAGTTAATTCTGTTTGCAGCTTAAATGTGGTATAAATTCTACGTGATCAACAGTTTTTCATTCCACTCCTACTAAATTCTCAGGCCACTTTCTGTATCTCAAATGCATTTTTAAACGAATTATTACAGAGCTACACATGTCTCTTAATGAAATCTATTTCCATTTAACTGATTTAGTAGCAGGGCATACTACTAGGTCACAATGTTAAGTGAGGCACCATAACTTGCCTTGTGGGTAAAATTTACAAAGCTCTTCAGTCCGATTTTGAAGAGTGACTGGGTGCCCCTGACCTTCAGTGGGACTTAGGTTAGTTCTTTTAAAAAGTTTACCCTGTTTGCTCATAAGTTAAGGACACTTGAACAGGCCCCTTTGCGCTCTCTTGTGGTTACCCGACTATACAACAAAAGTCCTATGATTACTGCTGCTTTGGTGCCCCTTACAGGAATGTGCACATATGTTCATTACACAAGGACCATTAGAAAATGCCCCGGATGCTCTGAACTGGGTGCTGGGCTGTTCACTAAGGAGCTCTTGGTTGCTTTAGAGCAGAGGTTCTCAACTGGGGGTACGCCAAAATAAACCAGAGAGCAGGGCTGGTGTCAGACTCAGTGGAGCCCAGGGCAAAAAAGTGAACCCGAGCAACTTAGCTTCATGGGACCCCTTGTGGCGTGGGGCACCAGGCAATTGCCCTGCTTGCTACCCTCTAATGCTGGCCCTGGCTTTTAATCTAGTGCATATGAGAAAAACAGTTTTGGGGGCACAGGTGGGCTGGGGAGTTGTTACAGCATGTTGTAGGGGGGAAGGGGGCAGCCTCAGACAGAAAAAGATTGAGAACTCCTGCTTTAGAGTACCCTACTGGAGTACATGCACACACAAAACATACCTGCCGGGGCATTAAAGCAGCTGCCTCTCATGACTCCTTCTTATGGAACAGCAAGATATTTAAATAGCACATCAACTGGGATTAAAGTAATATTTTACTGATTTTTTTTTAATCTTCGTAAAGCCACCACTTCACGTAGTATCAAAAAAGAGAAACAAATATCAAGCCTTATTCTGAATCACGACTGATAAGGGCCCAGTCTTGCATCTGCTTAGCCCTTACTTACTCTATATAAACAAATACTTTGAAATAGGCACGATTTATGATTTTGAAATGCTTACACATACAGTACTATACTCATTTCCACTGTACAGTATGTGGTTTTAAATTACTAACATTGTAAAATTCCATTTTTGCCATTGTTTACAATGAGCTATGTTATTGTCTCCTGCAACTGACAGTGACTGAAACGACTGTTCGGAGTCTAAAATCTGTTGGTTTTTTTCGGTGTGTGCCTCCTTTGTAGTTGATCAAAATGAAGGCTGGGCCTTGGAGAATCACCAGAGCTGAAGTCCTTGCATTGAACTCCAATCTTTTGTACATTGCTAGCAGCTACAGGTGTCTTCTATTGATTGTACTTCAGATTAGCATGACAGTTTCATTTTTCTTTTAGGAAACCGATGTAATTTATGCCACCAAACCAAGTCTTGTAATCTTAGCTGAAAGGAAGGAATGAATGATGAACACAATTGGCTTTGGACAAGAATGAAGGTCCAGTTGCTGAAATTAGAAAAGAGATGGAGTTAGTGGTGGTTCAGGTCACAAAGTACTGACAAAACTAGCCGTCATTTGCCGATTATTTACTTGATCTATTATCTGCTAATAGTTTTAAAGCAATCAGATAAAAACCAGCACTTTATCACGTACATCACACTGCATCTTATTTTTCTACAGTTTGTCTTGTTACAAATACTCGGGTCATTAAGAGTAATCAATGACCCTGCCACTGTCCAAAAAATCCTAGAGTTTGCTTTCTGATGAGTCTCGAAACTGAACACGGTAGGTTCCTGTAGGGCTGGCTTAGCTGATGTGAGCAGGCCCAACTTAAGATAAGACGTGTCTGAACAAGTAACTGCTGAACAAGCCGAGACAAGTAATTGCTGAAACTACTAACTACTGTGAATACATTTTTGTAAATAAGAGAAGCAAAAACTAACTAAACTAACTATTGTGGATCTGTTTAGAATAGATAAAGTATACAGAAAATCCCTGAACTGATAAGCTTGCTTTAGAGAGACAAGATGGGTGAGGTAATATCTTTTACTGGACCAACTTCTGTTGGTGATAGAGACAAGTTTTCCAGCTTACACAGAGTTCTTCTTCAGGTTCTGGGAAACACCTGAAGAGGAGCTCTGTGTAAATCTGAAAGCTTGTCTCTCTCACCAACAGAAGTTGGTCCAGTAAAAGGTATTACCTCACCCACCTTGTCTCTCTAATAACCTGGGGCCAACACTGCATCCAAGCTTGCCTTACGCAATCTGCAAAGCAATTGGTCTTTAATGCAAGAAGTATAGATGTTAGGGGCTAGGGAAGATGTATACAAACTTTATGGTGTACAACATGAATTGGAATTGTGGTTGCCCCCTGTAAATAAATCACCGGTTCTCGGGCCAGCCCGGGCAAAGAGCTGTTGCATGTCTAACACAATAATCTGAGTGACAGGCTGGAGTCGAACTGAGTTTTTTGGATCCCAGAGAAGTGGATGAAGTGTCCTCCCAGAACTGGATGAGTGGTTCTGGATAAACCCAGCAGAAAGGTCTCACAGGGAATCCTAACACTTCTGTTTAGAGGGTGGAATTAGTTTAACCCCTGAAGTTTTCCAACAGGTTCAAGTTCCAGCTGTTAAAGGGAGCCTCACACAGGAGAGGGGAAGGTTAGGGGGCACAGTTTGGATTGTGAAAGAGAGGCTGAGTGCCTGAGGTTTGCAGGCTGGAGCAATTCAAGCAGTCAGTCTGTGTTCACTAACTGAGAACACTGTCTGAGACTGGTTAATGCATTGAACCATGGCCTCAAGACTCAGTCTGAGATAGCGGTTTGAAATGGCATACTTTTACACAGCTTTAGCAAACTGAGTGAAATTGACTCCCCACAGCACATCCAAAAATGCCTTTCAACATTAAGGCAGCAAATAACCTGAATTTTTCTTTTTTTTGAAAAACTGCCTTAATTCTACTTTCTTTTGTTTAATGTGTTCTGCTTTGCAAGTGCAAAAAATAAAATCGGCACACGTCTGAGCCTGATGGCAGAGCAACAGTAGAAACGGTGCAACGTGTTTACAGGCTTTTCTGAGAGAAGTATCTGACTAGATTTGCAGAACATTTCAACTATCTCCCCCATGCTTCTGTTTGAACTTCCTGATGTAGGCGTGCACACAAAACCGATTCTGAGTGATAGAGCAATAAAAAATTCTGGACTGAGTTTAGAAGCCGTAAGAATGGTGGGATCGAGTGAATAATTCAGCTCAAGAGATTAGGATGTATCAGCATCTCAGTGAAAATAAAACAAGAAGGTGCCTGTCGTAGACAAACTGTCTTAAGAACAATTTGCAAATATTCAGTGTACAATTTGACTTCAGCTTTATACGAACACCAACATGCTCTAGGCAGCTGCCTTTTCAGGTCCACAAGTAGGTGCCTACAATGGATTTCACTATATATAGAATATAATTTCTAAATGTCACATGCATCTAAAAGAGGCATCGATAGATAGACAGATAGGTATGTCACTTTCCATTAAGGGTTTGTTCTTACTCTTTTTGACACTATTAGCAGAACTCAACTCCAGTATGAGTAGTCTGGGTCTCTGAAATACTTGTTCACTGCACATGTTGTCATTGTGCATTTATATCACAGACCTTCTTATCCTAGCAGCTATAGATGGACCAGTCCAGATGCACCATCTTTTAACTAGCCAATGGGGTAAAGATGGCAACTGGCTGTTCTAGAGGGCCAGTGCCTCAACAACTGCCAGTCAAGCCAGTTTCCAGAAGGAAAATAGATTCTTCACCTCGCCTCCTGCAACAGCAGAGGGAATGTTTTGTATCCCATTGATCGCACTATAGCAACTATGGCTGTTCTGTTTTCGATGCTAGACCTCATTCTACATAGAATAAACATATAAACTAATGAACAGTACAGTACAAGGTGTCATCACCGGGTAGTAGGCAAGAGCACGACAGTCAAATCTTCTATTATAGAATCCCACCGTTAATACAGGGCTAGCTCCACACAAGGATTTAGGCACCTAACTGCCACTTCAGGAACTGAAGTCAAAATTTAGATCCTCAAAACCCTCACGTAGCTGCTCATTAACCCTGTAGGTGCCTAAACTCTCTAGACACCTACATTTCCACCAATAAAGTCTTCTAAGCCCCCAAATATTTGCCACTGGGCATGTACACAATCACCTCAGTCCTGATGCCCCGGCACCTAACTCATGCCTATACCCTGTCAGGATCCTCAGATGAGGTCTTCCCCCAGCTAACTCACTGTGGGATCTGCTAAGGTCGGCATGCTCAGAGGCTAACTAACCAATCAGCCCCCACACAAAGCAATGGTGGTAGGATTACCGCTGTCTATATGAAACCTTTAGGCCGGTGGTTAGGCTGCTCCCCCAGGAGCCCTGGGGTCATTTGTTCCCTCTGTCTGATTTGGAGCAAGAATGTGAACTTGGGTCTCCCAGCTCTCAGCAGAGTGCCCTAACCACTGGGCTATGGGGTATTTGGGGTAGGACTGTCTCAGTCTCTCCTTTTGAAACTATCCCAATTTGTATAGGGAACAGGGATTGGAACTTGGATCTTCCACATCCTGGCAATTGTGCTAACAGCTGGGCTCCTGGCAGGGGTGGGGACAGAAGGGGGGGTTCTCTTGTTTTTTTTGTGAGAAAGAGCTGACCTGGCTTAGGTTCCCAACACCAGGAGAGAGTTCATGGCTGTGAACCTTGAATGAAGAACCGTGAACCCTGCCTAAGCCCTACCCCTCTCTTCAGTATTTCCTGTTAGCTAGCTGAGGCAGCTCCCTGCTCAGCCTGCTGGCTTTTGTGAATCCCATTCCTGGGCAGCTAACTCTCCATATGTCTTACATACAGAGCCTGGGCACCTAACTCAGGGCTGTGGATTCCACTAGGTGGAAGGGTATCTAAGGGTTAGGTGCTACAGTGCTGAGCCAAAGTCCTTTTTGTGGATCTAGCCCACAGTCTCTACCCTTGAAATGAGACTATGTTTTGTTCTGCACTTTCTTGAAGCTGATATGGTTCTTTGCGTCTGATGTAAGGATTTCATAAAGCCAGGAATAGTGGCACTATATTTTAATGGCCATTTATTTCCACTCTTTGTTCTACATTCAAATAATGGGAACAGTGTGTTTCTACAGAAAATGACTTTCTAAACCATTCTCTCCCACTGCTGCAGGTCAATGGCATTAAAGTGCAACATTATAGCCTGATCCTTTTAGGTACTCAGCACCTTCAATTTACAGTAACTTAACTAGGAGTAGCAAGCACCTAGCAAGACTGGAGACATAGGACAGAATTTTCAAAAGAACTTAGCACCCACAGTTGTGGCCAGATCTTCATAAGTGCTTAAAGTCCATTTAGGCACCAAAATAAGTGGCCAGGTTTTCAAAAGTGCACAACAGATTGGTGGCTGAGGTGTTTTTGAAAATCTGGCCATAAGTGTCACTGTGGGTGCTGAGCATGTTTGAAAATCAGTCCTTTAGTTAACAAGTGTTTGCATTTTTCATAAGTGTTTACAGATTGATGCATACAAATGCAAAAACTCTGGAGTGTCTGACCACCATGGAACCCAATTTGTCCCTAAATACAGGAAATCATTCTTCCCTCCTTGCATGGTTTTACCATTTTATCCCTACCCCATTTTTATTTTATTGACTCTTTCTAAGGACAGGTCCATGTAATCATGATAAAGCCAATTTCCTTATAAATTTTAATAGGTATCAGTCATTATTACTTTAGGAGTTCAACAGTGCATGGAACAATTTACGTTTTGATTACCAGAAATCATGGCACCCATACGTGTATATTTAACCTATGTTAGCTGGCTTGTAAGTGCCTGCCCCAAACCACGAACTCAAGGACAGGCAGCTCCATTGAGCATACTGTCATGCTAATCATGCAAAGAATAATTGCTTGTAATAGTTGCATGCACAAATGGTCACCTCCATTCCCATAGCTAAATGCAGTACTTACAAATTCTCCATCTTTGCCTCCGAAGTCTAAATAAAGCATCCTAATGCCATCATCTGAAGACATTTTTAGTTTTTCATAGGGACACTGTGCAATTGTTTTGGACAAGGCACCATCTTGTGGTTCAACTGTGAGAGAGAATCCATGTTCATAATGGATGGTCAAACGGCACTCCTGGTTTTTGTAGGTGCAAGCTGAATATGAAAAACAAAATTGAGATTATGAAACCCCTGCCCTTAAGAAGCTTATATTTGTAAAATACCATTCACATCTATGGTGACTTATTATCCACTCTACTTACAACATTAACAAGGAAACTACCTTTTAAAGGAAACAGAGTCACCCTGTCTACGTCCACATTTTGACCTGCTTTAAACCTCTTCCAAATTCTATTTAACTAAAAAGAAACCAACATTCTTTTATAGACAGAAACTCAAGCCACTTTTCTGAAACAGAGTTAAAGTAGTGTGGGTATGAGATTGGTGATTGGAGATGAGTAGCTAAAGAACTAGATGGTGTGGATTTGAATGTCGGATTTTATGTGTTTTTATTCTGTATTCCAGAGGCACTATTCCTTAATTGGCTTTCACTGAGTTTCCTTTAACATATATAGTTGTGTGTGTTTTATACTTAATAGACACACACACACATAGTACCAATTCCCATGGAAATTCTAGTAGGTTTCACTAGAGTCCTTTCACAGGATTCTCTTGGTTTCTGCTGGTCTGTGATGTCTACAAAAGGATGAGCTGCCCTGGCTCTGTTCCAAAATTTGATTGCCAACTGGAACCAGTTAACTTTCAACTGAATTTCCATCAGGCATATGTAAAACCCTTCCTCATCCTTTGCTCTTGCTCAGGGATAGAGAGTGGGTGAAATTAGTTGTTCCTTCTGATCTGTTTACTGCTGTTCTTGTGCTCAGCAGGGCAAGGCTATTGGTTACCTCCACAATGCCACTCATTGACTGTTTATAGGTATACTTACCTGAATGATTGACTCCTTGCTCAAGAGGAGTGGAGTCTTTACCTTCATCTGCCTGGAGTTCTACCTGGAAATAAGCCCCTCATGTACCTGTAGGGTACTATGCCTTCCCCTGACCTCCAATATGAGATCAGTTGCTCCATACTCTGTTCCTAACTATTCAAAGATAGCTACATGTTCTAGTTTGAAGTTCTCTCTGCAATCCTCTCCATAAGTGTTTCAAATGGGTTTGTTTTATGCAGTACAGACAGAACCCCAAATTGTGTCTGAGTCAGGGGTGCCGGAACGGGGGGGCTGGCCCTCCCACTTTTTACCAGCTATCAGGGCAAGGGACGGGTGTGTGGGGAGAGGAGCGAGTGAGGACTGGAATCTTGGCAGGAAGAGCCGGCGTGGGGTGGGGACTAGGGAGAAGGGGCAGGGTGGGGGCTTGGTGGGAAGGGGTGGTGTGGCCATGGTTTGGGCGCTGGTGGCCCCACCCACACACTTGTAGGAAGCTTTTGCTACTCCTGGTCTGAGTAACTACTCTGGTTGGTCCTCCTTTCTCCCAAGAGGCTGCCTCTCTGCACCAGGACACTTCCAAATGCATTGCCCCGTGAGCAGCTGATCTGGCTTCATGGGCACCTCCTCAGGACACTACTCCTTACAGAGGCACAGTGGATCAACTGACATGAATGTCTTTGTCAGGACGGAGCTAGGCAGATAAGTGTCGGGTGCAGACGGAAGAAAGGCAGGTGAGTGGATGATGTAAACTGAGCTGTGTTACTTGTAAGCAGTTAAGATAACTGCCTGTCATTGGCCACAAAATCAGAGCTGTGCAGACATGCCCTAAAATTAGAACAGTTTATACCACTTAGCACTAAAACAAAGTGTTATTTTTAAAGGCTGGACTGAAGAGCTGTGGAGAAGGACTATGAAAAGCAGAACTCTGAGAACTGACTGATACCTGGTGAAACTTCACATTTGGTATAGACCTACAGTAAATTAATCACGACCTTGTTCTACGCCTCCAGCCTGTGAAAGACTACTGAAATTCATTCTGCTTTACAACACTCAAATATATATAGTTAAATTAATTTGTTGGGTGTTGTAGGGAGTAAATAAAAAAGGTCATTCCCCTGGACCTAATTTGTCTCACCCTTCATGTTTGTGTGCATCTCTGAATGCCAAGATCCAAAAGAAAATCTCATTAACCTTAAGATTCAGGTAGCACCCCTGCTTCCAAAGCAGACATTCAGAGAGTCAGCCTCTCTTTTCAAGCACCAAATGAGCATCGAAAGTTAAAAGCTGCAAAGGGAATCACTGAAGAATTTCAACAAAGATGAAGACACTTTTGAGTACTAATTAGTTTCCTTGTAATTGAAAAAAGACCCTGATAATTGTAACCACCTATTGCAGCAGGAATTCTGCAGCATGGCTGATTTAACCTTTAGGTTAGCTCGGGGACTGAGTGCCAGATGAGTCTTAGACCTTCAAGTAAAATTGATGGAGTACCCAATTTTACGAGCATTGATGAAAGGAAAGAGTGGGTGACAAAGAGATCACAAAACAAGGATTTTACAGGTTTTGGGGATGGGTCTTGAACAGCGAGAACTGCACCCCTTTGAACAAGTAAGAAGGCAAACCAACAAATAGGAACGGCAGGGTGAAGGGGGCTCAGCCAGGCATTTAAGTTCAGTTGACCAAAATATGGGCTTGTCCGCAAGGGAAGTTCATCTGAAAAAAGGTGAGGTGTGAATTTGAAGCCCTATTGCTATTCTGGAATAACTCTGCTTGTGGACACTTTTATTCCAGAATGAGAGCATCCAGACAGGGAGATAATCCAGAATAGCTATGCCATTTTCCCCATGTAGACAAGCCCTAAGAAGAGAGACTGCTGTGCTCAGTCACTCAATCTTGACTGCATCTTAGAAGGAAGGTAGGTTGTCTTAAAGGGGAGGTGGTTTGCACCCATTGTTATTAGACTCCCCCCCACTTTTTATTTTAAAAAAAGCAGGTCAAGGTGGGTAAATGGCCAATATCTATTTGTGAATTTTGGACATTTATGGCTCCTACCTTACCCACTCTTCTTTTCAGACAGGTGCCCCAACCAGATCACCAGTAATCTTTACTCCCTCCCCCCAATATCTCCTCTTACTCCACGAGGTTGTTCCTTCCAGGGGTCACAGAGCTGTGGGCCTTTGAAACAGAAGCATAGCAGCAGCAGGAGCCCTTCCTTTCTCATCATGACAATCACTTCCCAAAGGCATGAGGTCCCCATCTCTGACTCTAGCACTTCATGCATTATTGGCTGCTAGACTCGTATCAGAATGAGGACGAAAAGAGCAAAATGGAAGTCAGAATGACACCATAGGGGGCCTGAAAACACACAATTTGCCACGGTTACTATAGAAGTTAAGAGCTGGCTGCAAAAGCAGCAATAAACTTTTCACAGTAACATTTCATCTACATTCTGAAGTTTCAATCAGCTCCAGTGGAAATAACTTGGAGAAACCAACAAACTTCTCGAAGCATTGATCCCGGACTAACGATCACAGATCCAGCATTTTGATTCTCGCACTGAGAAACAGGCTACGGACAAATGCCAAAGTGACTCAACGTAAAGAAGAACTTCCAAGTGTTACTCACAGGTTGTGATTTCCGTGATCAGCTCAGCTGAATTGTGGCAGCCCTGCACTATGTTCCTTGTCCACAGTGAGAGGTCTCTGCTAGTCTCTGTCCTGAAGAGATGGGTTTCAATCCCTTGCCTTGTACCGGTGCGCGTTGCAAAAGATAAATCCACCCCAAATTGTGGGGATCCCTTACCAGGACCTGAATGGACCAACCTGAAATTGGATTTAAAAACAAAATAAAATGCTTGCATTGCTTGACGCTGCTCAGACTGCTCGGAGTTTCATGTCGCACAGCTGTACGCAATGGAGTGAATTTAGTGCTGGCGAAAGGTTCGAGAGTAATAGCCTTGGAGACTGAAGGCTTCTGTTTATCCACACAACAGGTACAGAATGGGCAGAAGCAGGGCAAGAGGCCTTAACATGGACCTGCATATGGGAGAAAGAGTAACTCAGTTTCCAAGCCCACTCAGAGCTTGACGTCCCTGCTGAGGCTGCCAACAAGAGTGGCAAATAGTATTAGTTGTGGGGGATGGCTTTTGTGATGTGGACACATCTTCCAGGAACTGGACACAACACAACCAAGCAGCGCCAAAATCCTGGGTTTGGGGTTGTATATTATCCTAGTTCTCTCTCATTTGGACTAGAAATGATACTTGCTGAGCCCGATTTTCAAAACATTGAAAGCACAGGGCAGCAAGCACAAAGTCTGCCTCACAATTAAAGCAACTTCACATACAAAGGAGCAACACGATGTTTAAACGGTTGACAGGGTGTCTAAATATTCATCTGGGTGTACAAAACATTTAATTTGCATCAGGGATTGTGGCAATTGTGCATAAAAATTAGCTACACAATTATGCACCTGATTCTGGCCCTAATGCTTAAGCCCTAAACTGTATGCTTTGCTTCAGAGATATGAGTGCTAATTCAGATAACATTATATAGAGAGAAACCTCTTCCTTCCAGTGGCAAAATGTATCCCTGATAAAAACCTAAAAATCTGCAGCCTACCTTCACAATAAATGATGTTAGATAACAAGGTAACAGGCTCCTATAAAACATCAACTAAGGGCAGACACCTAGTACCATCTTGTATATATTTTTCCTTCAACAACTAAAGCGCAAATAATTTCAAATGCACCAGCTAACTGTAACCTTGAACTTTTCTCTTATATTTGTAGAACATAAAGAAAAATTGAAGCTACCTTTACTCCAGGACAACCAGCTGATATTCAGAGTGGCAAAGAGTCATCTAGCCCAAAAGCTAAATTTCAGAAAAAGCTATTTTAAGATAAAATTGACATCCAAATATCTCTTTTCTCCTTGAGATTATCCATATTTTTAAGGGGTCTGTGTAGAATCATAGAATATCAGGGTTGGAAGGGACCCCAGAAGGTCATCTAGTCCAACCCCCTGCTCAAAGCAGGACCAATTCCCAGTTAAATCATCCCAGCCAGGGCTTTGTCAAGCCTGACCTTAAAAACCTCTAAGGAAGGAGATTCTACCACCTCCCTAGGTAACGCATTCCAGTGTTTCACCACCCTCTTAGTGAAAAAGTTTTTCCTAATATCCAATCTAAACCTCCCCCACTGCAACTTGAGACCATTACTCCTCGTTCTGTCATCTGCTACCATTGAGAACAGTCTAGAGCCATCCTCTTTGGAACCCCCTTTCAGGTAGTTGAAAGCAGCTATCAAATCCCCCCTCATTCTTCTCTTCTGCAGGCTAAACAATCCCAGCTCCCTCAGCCTCTCCTCATAAGTCATGTGTTCCAGTCCCCTAATCATTTTTGTTGCCCTTCGCTGGACTCTCTCCAATTTATCCACATCCTTCTTGAAGTGTGGGGCCCAAAACTGGACACAGTACTCCAGATGAGGCCTCACCAATGTCGAATAGAGGGGAACGATCACGTCCCTCGATCTGCTCGCTATGCCCCTACTTATACATCCCAAAATGCCATTGGCCTTCTTGGCAACAAGGGCACACTGCTGACTCATATCCAGCTTCTCGTCCACTGTCACCCCTAGGTCCTTTTCCGCAGAACTGCTGCCTAGCCATTCGGTCCCTAGTCTGTAGCTGTGCATTGGGTTCTTCCGTCCTAAGTGCAGGACCCTGCACTTATCCTTATTGAACCTCATCAGATTCCTTTTGGCCCAATCTTCCAATTGGTCTAGGTCCTTCTGTATCCTATCCCTCCCCTCCAGCGTATCTACCACTCCTCCCAGTTTAGTATCATCCGCAAATTTGCTGAGAGTGCAATCCACACCATCCTCCAGATCATTTATGAAGATATTGAATAAAACCGGCCCCAGGACCGACCCTTGGGGCACTCCACTTGATACCGGCTGCCAACTAGACATGGAGCCATTGATCACTACCAACTAGACAAGTTAGAGAAGTAATTCAAGGACATTGCAACAGTTCAATTGTAATGATGAATGCAGAGAAACATTTTACCATTTAAGGGTTAAACAATAAATCTCGGAGAGACTGATAAACTGAAACCAGGAAGATTCTTATAAAACTGACACCTGAAGAAAACAGGAATATAAATGTGTCTTTTTTTTATCTCACCATATGTTAATGATAAATGTTATACACAGAGACAATATATAACAAAAGGCCACTGCTCCAATACCTGCAATGTAAGATAATCCCTACATTTAAATATTAATTCCCAGCTAACGATTTATTTTGCACACCTTAAAAAAAGATTCCTTGTGCCTGACATCACAGAATGGTACTGTTTAATGAAGACAGTGTTTTATAAAATAAAAAGGAAGTGAAGCAACAGGACTTTGGCATTGGAGAATCAGATGCCTCCATTCTGAAACACTGCCCCTTAGAGAGTACTGTACACAAAAGCTCATCTGAATAGATAAAATCACAAAGGCAAAGACATTATGCCTAGAGCAGGGAGATTTTTGAAAGACATAATGGGCCAGATCCTCAGCTGGTATAAACAACAGAGGTAGGCCAATTTATACGAGCTGAGGATCTGGCCCACTCCTCCAGAAGTGCAATTTCTTTCCTGCCGGGATATAAAGTTTTCTAGGTTTGTCCATCTTTGACTTGATAGAAACTGTCCATGTATTTGTAGCTTCTGATCAATTTCCTTGATTTAAAAAAGACAAACCATGCGAAATTAAAGCAGGGCCAGGTTACTGTGTGCAGATCTGCCTCTGACCATGTGGCTGGGGAAATGTGCCTCTTCCACAGAGCTGTATGTGATCACAGTACCCCACTTCCATCCTGCAAGGCAGGCATGGCTTGAGGCATTAACTGCCACAGCCCCTTTCCGAGCTTTGGCACCCTCCCATCTTTTGCGGGAGATTCTGAGGACAACTGATAGCACACCTCCCTGGCAGCCATGTGACCCGATGGAGGAAGAGGAAGAATCAGAGCTTGTGTGGAGGCCTCCTGAGTCCCCAGTTTGTTCTGCAGGGCTCTCACCCCCTCTCCCAGTAGGACAATACGGTGAAAACTCTGCAAGGGCCATCGGGCCTTTGACTATCAGAGTGGAGGACTGGAGTCAGTACTCCTGGGTATACTCCTGGTTCTGCTTCTAACTTCCTTGGGGAAATGACAGCATGCGTGGGTGACAAGATGGGTGAGACAATATCTTTTGTTGGACCAACTTCTGTTGGTGAGAGATAAGCTTTCGAGCTTATACAGAGCTCTTCACAACAACACTTCATACAGCATGTCTGGGCCTCAGTTCCCCAATACACACAATGGGTATAGTAATCACTTTCACACTGCCCCAGTGACAAGCCATTTTTAGTAAGGAGGTTTGAGAGCCATAGATAGAGGATGTTTTACAATATCAACCTGTTGTTATAAAACAGTAAGTCACAAAGTACAGACTTAACATTATTGCCCATGAGAAATTGTACACTAGGAAACTATTTCAAAGTCCTCTGTCACATCCTTTCTGCTGTGGACAGAGTTCATTAACTGCTCTGCTAAGTATTTCCCAGCACTTGTCACACGCTATGCCACTCAATTTGGAAACCACATACTCCGAGATAGTAAGTGCCTAAAACTAGTTCACTTCTACAGGAAAATAGCATCACATAGAATCATAGAATATCAGGGTTGGAAGGGACCCCAGAAGGTCATCTAGTCCAACCCCCTGCTCAAAGCAGGACCAATTCCCAGTTAAATCATCCCAGCCAGGGCTTTGTCAAGCCTGACCTTAAAAACCTCTAAGGAAGGAGATTCTACCACCTCCCTAGGTAACGCATTCCAGTGTTTCACCACCCTCTTAGTGAAAAAGTTTTTCCTAATATCCAATCTAAACCTCCCCCACTGCAACTTGTTATCGATAACATCAGTAATACAGCAGGGCTAACATTACTGGTCCTACAATATGTTGACAGACACGAGCAGCATGTTGGACCTACCTAGTACCATAGTGTCACATCCAGTATGAACCATATTTATTCCCTACTTCCTTATCCACACCACTACCTTCTTACTTACTCTTACTTCTTACTTACTAGAACTTTAGCTACATTATTTAAAATTCTGCTCATCATGGATGGCATCAATTGTACATCCAGTTAGAGATCAGGCTTTTCAAAGTCCAGCAGTAAGACATGAACTAGACAGGTATTCAGCAGGGAGTTAATATTATGGGATATCATTACTTAGGTCTTTAAGTCTGAGACAAAGGACTCCCAAGTCTCCTTTTGGCCAATACTATTGCTGTTCATATGAAATATTGGCAACATCAGGCTACTGAAAAACCTGACAGCCATTAAAGAAAGCCAGCTAAACCAGTTCTTTTTGCGAAACCGAAGAGCATGTTATTTAGCTGCTCAAACTGGCTGATTGACGTAAAAATCAGTTCTTCATTTGAGGAGATATGCAAAACCACTTTGAGAGCTTGCCAACAGTCCTAATAACATTACGGAATGTCAGAATATTTACTAGCATGCACATCTTTCGCTATTCATATTAAAAAGAGGTCAGCTGATGGTTATTCAATGGTGGACACTACAAAGAACTCCAGAGATAGCCTGGAAGCTAGTTATTAGCATAACCTTCAACTTTCAGCCAGTGCAGTCACCTGAAGGTTACTCAACAGGACAGACTTTCCAAGATATAAGATCCACCCAGTGGTTCTCAACCAGGGGTCCAAGGCCCCCTGGGGGGCCATGAGCAGGTTTCAGGGGGTCCGCCAAGCAGGGCAGCATTAGACTCGCTGGGGCCCAGGGCAGAAAGCCAAAGCCTCACTGCATGGGGCTGAAGCCCAGAGCCCTGCCACCCGGGGCTTGAAGTTGAATCCTGAGCAATGTAGCTTTGGGGGGGGTCCTGTGGCGTGGGGCCTGGGCAACTGTCCTGCTTGCTACGCATTAATGCCGGCCCTGGCTTTTATATGCAGAAAAACAGTTATTGTGGCTCTGGTGAGCCGTGGAGTTTTTATGGCATGCTGGGGGGGGGGGGGGGCAAAAAGGAAAAGGTTGAGAACCCCTGAGATATAGTATATGTCTAAGAAGCACTGAGAGCTTCTAGAGTTTTTTCACCAGAACTCAGAGCAGCCGCCAGAGGGCATAAGAATGTTAGTAATTATAAACCAGTCTGCTCAGGAATAAGTTGATATAGGGTGTATTAGGAATAGACAGTTACTGTAAAATGCCCCTCTTTACATTCTGCAGAGAGCTGTAAACACAGATTAGTTTTTCAGTTTATCTGATTGCTCCCTCTTCTATTTGTATTCTGTCTACCTTCTCCATTTTTCAGTTCTTTACGTATGCACAGTAGCACGAGATGAGGAATACAAACCAAGGTGTTGGTGCTGGGTGGGACTCTGTGGTCTGCATTTTACTTTAATGATATGAAAAGAATCTCAGGCATTTGTTGCAGCACAGAAAAATCTTCACAAATGACAGTGAAATTCTCATTGACACCCTGGGGAGTATTTTCAAAGCAGGTATTCAACTGCTCAGCTTAGGTTTATGTCAGTAGGCATTGATTTAAGTTCTTCATCAAGTGCAGTCATCAAGCAGCTCAGTCTAGCAGAAAGCTTTGAAAAAACTAATCATGTAACATTACTTCTTTTCTCCACAGGACAATCCCCAGTTTGACTTCCCCCATGAGACCTGCTCTTGAACAGCTATGCCCTTTGGAAATCTGTCCCTCCCTGCTCACTCATCCTAGTTTTGTCCCTAATGTAACATCACTGGAAGACTCAAGACAAGATAATACTAAGCTTTCCGACCCTCCTAAAGGAAGAAAGCAATAAAAGTTTGAAAGAGCTCTCCACATTTTGGGTTGGTTGAAGGTTTTTCTAGTCATGTTGCAGAAATAGTGTTTGTGGAACTGGGGAGTACTCAAAACAGCTTGGCGCTCAGATAACAGTGTGGGGAACGTTAGAAATACCTAGATAAATTAAACATAACACACAGTAATTGTGATCATCAAATGTCTAAGCTGGGGCAGGGATAGCTCAGTGGTTTCAGCATTGGCCTGCTAAACCCAGGATTCTGAGTTCAATCCTTGAGGGGGTCATTTAGGGATCTGGGGCAAAAATTGGGGATTGGTCCTACTTCAAGCAGGAGGTAGGACTAGATCAGTGGTTCTCAAAGCCGGTCTGCCGCTTATTCAAGGAAAGCCCCTGGCACGCCAGACCAGTTTGTTTACCTGCCGTGTCCGCAGGTTCAGCCGATTGCGGCTCCCACTGGCCACGGTTCGCCGCTCCAGGGGCTTTCCCTGAACAAGCGGCGGACCAGCTTTGAGAACCACTGGACTAGATGACCTCCTGAGGTCCCTTCCAACCCTGATATTCTATGATTCTATGATTAATTAACAACAAAAGCTATTTGATGATTTGTGTTCCAAAGCATCAAGAATGTTTCCAGACAAACGCATTAACTACTAACCAAGTTAATACAATTTAGGACCCAGGATGTAGCTTTGCATTAGTTTTTTGGCATCATAATGTGTAGATGGGACTGAATCTGGGACTTAGCATTTTGTTCATGTCTACTATGATATGTAATGCAGTTTTATTGTAGGGTGGTTGTTTCCTTTAACTTCTACAGCACTTTACACACATTTAACATCGAATTTTTTAAGCTGCACACACTCCTGTGCTATGGGTAAGTATTGTTATCCCTGTTGGACAAATGAGAGCAAACTGAAACACACATATTATGGCAAAAATGTCTCAGACTCAGCACCAAAATGCAGGAGCCCTAACTCCCAATCTCCTCTTGTAGTCCCAGAGTACAATGCCTCCCAAGTGTATCATTTAAACTTATCTCTATTATATATAAGCCATATTCCACACAAAGCTGGAAGTACAGACTGATGTTGTTCTTTAGGACTTATATGGATGCCTAACATTTATATGTTGAAATATTGAAAAAAAAAATCAAATGTTAAATAAGAAAAAGAAAAAAAAGACAGATCCATGTAAACCTACTGGTGGCAAACTGACAAGCAAACAAGGACAGGCTGCAATTCTGCTACTACAGTGCAGTAGAAATACTGTACCCCTTATCCTACCTCCAACTTCCTCTGCTCATTGCCTAAGGTAGATTGAACAGGACTCTGTACAACAGTATCTTCTACTGAACTTTTTCAGTGTTCAGCAGCATTTCAAATCTGCTTTAGCTTAGCAAAAACGTTTTCCCAAGGACTCATAAAAAAGCAGAAAGATGGGAACAGCCAAGATTACAACATGCTGTCTGCAAACTTTCCAGGTGAAAAGTTATAAATTGCATCAGTCAATTCACAGAAGGGTATTAGAGAATGTGCCAGTGGGCAGGCTAATCACTAACAAATGTCTGAAAGTAGTAGTCAACATCAGTAGTAAACTGCATGCTTTAAAAAAAAACACCAAGCCCCCTTCCCCTCCCCCCCCCCCCCCTGCACACACGCTGTATGGCAGATAATCAAATTAGGAGTCCCACTGGGCTTTGAACAAAATACAAAAGTAACAGGATGTTTAAAAAAAAGACACCACAGTCAGTAGTAGACAGGGTTAATTGGTTCAAAAATACATAGGACGTCCAAACTGTGAAAACCCGCCTACCCACAAACAGATCAGCAAAAATGTGTGCTTCCAGGCATAATATGCTCACATTCAGGGCTTCAGAAAGTGAAATCACATGGGTTCTGAAGGATTTTTTTTTGCCCAGTTTCACTGTGTCATTGCACAAGTGTCTAGGTGCATTGTGTCATTGATTTTTCCTGTCTTCATTTTCTTAAGCATCAGGAATAGGACACTACTGTAGGCAGGATACTGAAGATGATCTACAATGGTCTCACCAGGAACATCAGGCCCTGTATTCCTCTTTAAATACCCATTTGCACCTCCTTACTACCAGCTAAAGGTTTCTCATAAGCCTAGAAGCCGCTGCTTCTGTCATGAATAATGTAGCTGGAATCGATGTAACTTAGATCAATTTACTGTGGTGTCTACACCGCACTGGGTCGACAGGAAATGCTCTCTCATCGACTTACTTACTCCTCTCATTCTCGGTGGAGTACCAGAGTCGACAGGAGAGCGCTCTGCCATAGATTTAGGAGGTCTTCACTAGACCCACTAATTCGACCCCCGATGCATCAATCGCAGCAGCATTGGGATCCACGGTAAGTGTAGACATAGCCTATGTCCCAGCACAGTCACAAGTCACTTTCATTTGTCCCTGACACACAGGCAATACTGTATCCATTGTAAATGGGGAGAGGGATAGAATTACAATGCACACACACACTTTAAAAGATCTGAGCTAACATTTTCCAAAGTACCCAAGTGACTTAGGGCCCTAAATCCCATTTTCAATAGAGACTTAAGTGCATGTCTACACATACGGCAGTACGTCTGCTGTGCATCTGGTGAAGACGCTCTATGCCAACAGGACAGAGCTCTTCCATCGGCATAACAAAACCACCCCTGCAAGCGGTGGTAGCTATGTAGGCTGGAGAAGCTGTACACACCAGCGCTTATGTTGGTGTAACTTATGTGATGTACGTTATACCGACATAGGCTGTAGTGTAGACATAGCCAGAGGCATCCAGGCTACCTCTCCCATTAAAATAAGTGGGATTTAGGTGCCTAAATACTTTGAAGATCTGGGCCCTTGGAGCCTATGGGTTTGTCTACTTTAACTGCAGCAAAGTGGGGTGGGAATCTAACCCGCACCAGCCGTCTCTGGTCTGCGTGCATCCTGCTAATGTCCTTTAATGGCTCTTTACAGTAGCCTGATTTAGTCTTCTTTGAAATGGCACTAGCTCAAAGTGAGTTAATGAACTGTTAACATGTGTCAGAATGCACAGAAACTGTTAACCACAGCAGACTAGGGCGGGGTAGATTCACACCCCAACTTGCTGCAGTCTAATAGTACAGGTTAACAAGCCCTAAGTCTCAGTGAAAGTGTATGGAACCAAAGCTCCTATGTGCCTACGTCAATACTGAAAATGGGACTTTGGTTCATTTGAAATTTTTACCCAGTCCGAGTTCTTTAAAACATTATTCCAAGTGCACTTATTGTCAAGCATTTAGGGCAGGGGTTCTCAAACTGGGGGGTCAGAACCCCTCAGGGGATCGCGAGCTTATTACATGGGGGGGGTCACGAGCTGTCAGCTTTCACCCCAAGCCCCGCTTTGCCTCCAGCATTTATAGTGGTGTTCAATATATAAAAAAGTGTTTTTAATTTAAAAAGGGGGTCACACTCAGAGGCTTGCTGTGCGGAAGTGGTCACCAGTACAAAAGTTTGAGAACCACTGATTTAGGGTCCAATCCAACTCCCCACTTAAATCAGTAGAAAGATTCCCATTGACTTCACTGGGGGATGGATGTGGCCACTGAAGAGCTTTAGTTTGTTTGTTTGTTTTGGGGCCAAAGAGGGTGCAAAAAAGGCCAACTTCTCCCTCAAAAGCCTGAAGGTTAGAAGAAAAATAAGAGATGCATGGGGAAGTACTAAAGAAATATGGCAAATACTATCTTGCCATTTAATCTGTCTTTAGGGGTGAAATCAGTGTTGTGTGCGAGGTACTGAATTGAGAGTCCAAGAGACTAATGTGTTTCTTTTATTCCCTCTGCAGGCATGGCATGGGCAGCAGCAGCGAATGTATCCCTTCACTGTCCTGCCAACACGCCTCCAGGCGCCTGTGGTTAATCTTACTCCCTAGCTAGGTGGACTGTTCTGGCTGCCCTTCTTGATTTAGCTGAACAGTGTGGTCTGTGAAGCTCACAGCACATAACATCGCAAAGCAGCAACACTTATACAACCGTGTCTCCGGTCTCTGCTCCCAGGGCAAGGATTTCGCACTCTGTGTATCCTGCACAACACGCTACTGTAACACCTACTTGTTGGTACAATATGTATCCCCCAGACAAAGAAGAGAGAGAGAGAGAGACTCTCTAACCAGTATGTGTCTTGTATTGCTTGAGTTTTTTAAAACCCCATCTGCAGTACAAGTCATTATTAGTGTTATTTCATTTAATGCAAGCTCCTTTATCCCTCATTGTGTATGTTTTCAGAAAGTTCTATCAAGAAACATGGGTACAGATTAATTTCTTCTTCCGCCCCCATTTAAAGCTTCCTCGGGTTAGCATTTGCCCATTCCAGGACTCATCCCCCACTGGGTCACAACATTCTGCCACCTCCTCAGCACAGAAAGATGTTGCAATGGGACGAGATGATCCATCATCCTGGCATGGGCCCAGCTACCCTGATACAATGTTACAGCCTCGGGATGCACTACCAGTCGCGGAGTATACATGGTATCAGAGTCTGGTGATGGAATGTCAGCACGTCCCGCAGTTCTGACACACCCTTCTGCTGCAACATCCTACCTAGCTTTAAATAGGGATTCTTGAACGTGAGCTGTTGTCCTCTTATTGGATTTGCTGGAGGCACACAATAAGCTTGTCAGTATGTTGTAAAGCACAGTGTGGTCACCTTACTTTACAACAACACTGTGTGAACAGGAATGAATAAGTTACTTCTCTTTGACTATGTTTGAAAGTTCCCAAGGGTCTAGATACTTTGGGGTGAAATAACTTCTAGTATCCTTGGCCTTTTGATTAAATTTTGATTTATTTTTCAGTGAATTATTCAACAACAAAATCTTAGATCGTTAGGCAACAAAACTCAGTTGAGTAAAGCAAACGAGTGAGAGCCAAAAGGAACCAGTGAGCTTGCCGTGAGTGATACCACTTGTGGCTACTTGGCACCAGTCCCACTGAATGGAATGGCACTGGGAAATAATCTGACTTGGAGTCAGACCAGGGAAATGAGAACAGCAACTCCTTCTCAAGCCCTGAGACTGTTCTAGCAGACAAATACGATTAGAATTAGCATCAAAAGCCATAGATGACTCTCAGTGTAAGGAACAAATGTGGGCAGATCTTTCCATAGCACAGGATCCCTCACACATGCTCGTAAATAAAAATGAAGTCAGTGTGTCTGACAGCTGTATGTCTGACGGTGTCAACTCAGGATTTAATTGCACTATACTGACCCAAGCCAGTATTTCTCTCTGGGGTCTACTGGGAGTCAGATCCATGAGAGAAGCAGGAAGTCCATAACACAGTTGGAAAATACTTTAACTGGACTCTGTAGGAAAAACATGAGGGTATGATGCGTGCACTTCCTGTGCTCTACACGTTTGCTTGGCAATGATTTCGCATATGATGCCTATGAGTGAAAATATTTTTGGGGCGGCACTGCACTTTAGTTTTTGTCTAAAGTAAATATACTGTAGATCATTACAAGGACACTAGTTTAGTTAAGAAATATGCTGTAGTCTTTGCTTTTCTGTTGCGTTTCTTTCTCCACGTTATGGACACAGACACACAGAGGATGGTAAGGAGACCACACGCCTCTCCAGGTCTAAGCGTCAGTTTCTCCAGGCAAAACAGACCTACTCACATTATTTTGGATCTGTCAGGTGGGTTATTTGATTCATTATTAAAAAGAATGGAAAATGGTACTACAGCATTATTTGCAAAGCATTTTCACTCACACAGGTGAGTCTGGGAACATTTCAATACCTTCCAATGGATTATCTTGATGTACATACTCCTGGGACAAAAAATTTGTGATTTTGGGTGACTCAGTAATTGGGGATCCAACTTGACACATATCAAATGGGCCTGATTTTCAGAGGGCAGATGCTCAGCAGTTTCAGAAAATCAGATCCTGTTAAATTGCATCACATTGGGCACCCAAAATCACTAGTCACTATTGATAAGTCTTGCCCAGTTTGTCTATCTCAATAATGGCCACATAAAAGCATTTTGTTAAATCAATATTTAAGCATGGAGTCCAACCAGTGTTATTCATTTGTTTGACTTGATTAGTTATGGGGAGCATTCTGGCACTCCAACACACTCCACCAGTTAAAGCATTTCAGTACCTACCCATCTCTTTTGGACAGAGCTTGGGTATTACTAGAGATGGGCAGGTATGGTATCTGGTGTTGAAATACTATGGTGATGGGAACCCTAGACATACCTTAGATAGAAAGATAGATAGATTAGATTATGAGAACAAAGAGTTCACTGAATTAGGAAAAGCTGTAAATAAGCCACTTAGAACAGAAACGCTAACAATGCTGAAAGTAAAACATTCCAAAAAT
This sequence comes from Lepidochelys kempii, assembly GCF_965140285.1. NCBI lineage: Eukaryota > Metazoa > Chordata > Testudines > Cheloniidae > Lepidochelys > Lepidochelys kempii. The sequence continues at coordinate 24,426,710 of NC_136381.1, read as the reverse complement.
GTGCATGACTCCTGGTGATAGGTGAGCTTCCAAAAAGCTCAGCTGTAGAAACACTACTGGGTGTCATGGTTCCAACCCTGATAGTAGTAATGTACTACATTGACTTCCTGGTAGGTTTAGCATGGATAAGCATTCAGAAGCGCAGATGCTTATTTCAAGCCCTTGGGTCTGCAAATTTGATTGGAAATCTCATGGAAACAGGCTCTGCCATGAGATTTCCAGAATTTCTGTTTCAATTCTTGGCTCACAGTATAGCAGAAATAATCTTTCTTGTGATATTTTGGCATTTCCAGTCTTGGACAGAATTTGGAAGTGGGGGAGAGAAGGACACATAAACTGAGTATTTCAAGACCTTAACAAAAAGTTTGGTTCTAAAAACATGACATTTTATGTGTGATGTACGTGAGTATCTCTTTTCTTACCAGGTTTACCCACTCCAAATAACGACTGAAGTGCCTGCAATAAAATATAAAACTACCTGGTGGCTAGCAGAGGGTAAGTATGTAGAGGGCTGAACCAAGCTTCTTTCATTCGTGGCATGCTGTCATATATTAAAAGGTCCTTCTCCGTCAGTACAACCAGTGCTGGCTTCCAGTGCTTCTCATTCTCTCCTGGCACCTGGAAAAGAACACAGTTTCAATGAAATAATGAGTGAGGAAGAGAAGGGGGACAGGCTAGCAGCCTGCAACTACAGAGCCTGTCAATGTGAGCAAGCAGGATTTGGACTGAAAAAATTAATGAAGAAACAAGTTTTACTACTACAGGTCTCTGGAACGATTCTGCCTCCTGAATAATATCCTAAATTTATGACTAGAAGCAGCAAAAATGGATTAAAGCACAAGCAGATTGATGAACATCTGTCATTGTCATTAGTACTAAAACTTCCAAACCTGCTGTATCCTTTGCTCACTATGGGCTGTTACATACGTGAAATAAGCAGGAGAAAACTGAGACAGAGCCAGCTCTGTTATTTATATTTGATCTTTAAGAACCTATGAGGTCCGTTGTCCTTGAATAAGCAACGAGAATCAATGCAAAGCATACACCCAGGCCGCTACCCAGAAACAACTCTAAAATAGTGACATGGGGTGGTGGGGGAGAGGGAAAACCTGATGATCTCTCTCTAATTTCTATGATTAATGATTCTTGGTATGATCCTGCACTCAACTTACCACTGGGCTGAAATCCTGGCTCTACTGAAATCAATGGCAAAAAAGTCCATTGACTTCGATGGAGCTAGAATTTCATCTCTGGTGTTGTACTTACTATCATGCACTCATTGTAGTAGTAGGTTACTTCTCAGGTTATACTCCTGGGAGAATTCTGTGCCGCTGGAATGGGTTACCTAGGGAGGCTGCAGAATCAGCATCATCGGAGGTTTTTAAGAACAGGTTAGACAAACACCTGTCATGGATGGTCTAGGTTTACTTCATCCTGCTTCAGTGCAGGGGTCAGGACTAGATGACCTCTTAAAGGTCCCTTCAAACCCTACATGTCTATCATTCTTCCTGAAACAACATGAACAAAAACATGTTTTGGTTTTACATTGAGAAAAAAATATCTCAAAAACAGTGAATTTGATTTCATGTTTTGTTCAAATTGGACAAAAAGAGTGACTATTACTAAGGCTGCGAGTTTGTCATGGAAGTCACGGATTCTGTGGTTTTCCATGACCTCAGTCACTTCTGCAGTGGCCGGTGCACCTGGCCTGGGAGCAGATCAGGCAGCCCCTGCACCAGTCGCACCAGCTGCTGCTGGGGCAGTCTTGGGCCACTAGCCACGCCTCTGCCTAGGAGCTGAGCGAGGGGGATGTCACCACTCCCGGGGAGGTGCGGAGCCACTGGGGGTCCTGGGCTGCCCGCTGCTGCCCACCCCCCACCCTCCCAGCAGTAGAAGGGGTCCTGGCCCACGCGCTCCAGGCCACTGCTCTCCCACCCACCCACCCCCTGCCCCCAGCAACTGCAGTGCTCCCACCTGAGCACCTGCGGTGCCCCTGGGCCACGCTTCCTCCCAGGATTTGGTCTGGGGTGTATAGTAGAAGTCATGGACAGGTCACAGACCGTGAACTTTTGTTTACTGACCGTGACCTGTCCATGACTTTTACTAAAAATACCTGTGACTAAAACAAAGCCTTAACTATTACCCACCCCAAAGTGGCAGTAAATTCACCTCCTTCTTCCTCCAACTTTCCATTTAATAATTTTCCTCTTTTCTGCTGCCAACAGCATGGACAGTTATGGCATAGCTACCTGTTACCACCTACCCAAACACACACCTACGTGAACATAGATTCTACATGAAAATATTTTTAAAATAATTCCCTTTGGAGAAGAACAGTTCATCATTTTGTGTGTTGCAATTTTAGAGGCAATTCTCTTCAAAACACAGCTACATGTCTTAAAAGATCTCCCCCTGAAATTCACAGCCTGTAATGTAGGGTCATGTACGTGTACTTCTCCTTGGTGGTGTCTGATCTGATGTTGGTAATTATTATCCCTTGTGGTTCCCACTCCCCCCCAAAAAGCACCTAAAAAGAAACAATATTAGTATTGCTAATAGAACTTCTCCTTTAGTCCAAGTGGTAGTGATCTGTGATTCTGGAGCACGTTTTGCATTTTACTTCAGCAGCCAATGCGTTCTGTGTCCTCTGAGGACTGTTCTCTCTCTATTTGTGCAGTCCTGGCTTCAAAACATTTTCACAATCATCAGTTTAAACAAACAGAATCAGAACCAGATATGGGCTTGAACCAGAACATTGATCCGAACTGCCTCCAAGTGAGAGGAAGTTCGGATGCAGTTCTAAAGTTTGTATACGATGGATATGAATTGAAACATCAGAAACCAAAACCACTTGAATGGTAGAAAAATCTGAAACCAAATTTTGAAACTTGGGAACATCTCTGTAGCTTGATTAAAGAACCATGTACTAGGTTACATAATTAAATCTACTAGGGTTAAAATATGGGGCCTGAGTCTCATTCCTATTATTATTATTTGTATTACCATAGTGCATAGGACTTGTAGTCATGGACCAGTATCCCACTGTGCCAGGTACTGTACAAACACATGGGCTGTAACAATGGAGAGGACATGCAACGAGCAGCTGTGTTCGTGTCCTCACAGCATGGGAAGGGGAATCAGATTCAGAACTAAGTTTAAACCTGAGTATCTTTATAGACTAAACAGGACCCAATTAAACATCCTCAAGTTTTAGGGAAGTTCAAGTCATAGAATCATAGACTTTAAGGTCAGAAGAGACCATTATGATCGTCTAGTCTGACCTCCTGCACAACGCAGACTACAGAATCTCACCCACTCACTCCTGTAACAAACCCCTGACCTATGTCTGAGTTACTGAAGTCCTCAAATCATGGTTTAAAGATTTCAAGGTGCAGAGAATCCTCCAGCAAGTGACCCACGCCCCACGCTGCAGAGGAAGGTGGAAAACCCCCAGGGCCTCTGCTAATCTGCCCTGGAGGAAAATTCCTTCCTGACCCCAAATATGGCGATCAGCTCAACCCTGAGCATGTGGGCAAGACTCACCAGCCAGACACCCAGGAAAGAATTTGCTGTAGTAACTCAGAACCCACCCCATCTAACATATCATCATAGGCCATTGGGCATACTTACAGCTAATAGTCAAAGATCAATTAATTGCCAAAATTAGGCTATCCCATCATACCATCCCCTCCATAAACTTATCAAGCTTAGTCTTGAAGCCAGATGTCTTTTGCCCCCACTGCTTCCCTTGGAAGGCTGTTCCAGAACTTCACTCCTCTGATGGTTAGAAACCTTTGTCTAATTTCAAGTCTAAACTTCCTGATAGCCAGTTTATATCCATTTGTTCTTGTGTCCCCATTGGTACTGAGCTTAAATAAGTCTTCTCCCTCCATGGTATTTATCCCTCTGATATATTTATAGATTTCAATCATATCTCCTCTCAGCCTTCTTTTGGTTAGGCTAAACAAGCCAAGCTCTTTGAGTCTCCTTTCATAAGACAGGTTTTCTAAGTCTACTTCTAAGATGGCTCCAAACCAGAACACCAGGCCCCAAATCTCTCGAACTCTGCATAAGTTTGCATTTCAAACTCAAGTGTTGCTTAGACCCACTCTAAAATACCAGAGGTATTTCCCATGTGAATTAAGTCTTTCAATAATCACACTCCTTTGTAAGTAGGTAGATGGTTTCTCCATGGTTATTAATGCCTCTGTTTTAATTACAAGGAAAAAAACAGCCTAAACCGATTAAAGGTTCATCAGTTTGTTTTGATGAACATCCATATATTTATTTACAATTTTTCTTGCTGCAACATCTCATTTTCATGTGGTTCCCAGGGGAGAGCAGCCACACAATTAATCCATCAAACAGTCAAGCAAGCAGACAAAACCCAAAGTATTAATAGACAAGTGCTAATCACAAATATGCCAGTCACCAAAAACATATCAAGCAACTAACAACACAGATACCACAGTTATCAAGGAAAAATTAAGGGGGAACCTTAATTCTGTCATTTCCTAACTTCTGAGTGCTGGACTTTGCATGGGAGTGTTCCTTAAATGTATCAGAGGGGTAGCCGTGTTAGTCTGTATCCACAAAAACAATGAGGAGTCTGGTGGCACCTTAAAAACTAGCAGATTTATTTGGGAAAAAGCAGTGGGTTTTTTTACCCACGAAAGCTTATGCTCAAATAAATCTATTAGTCTTTAAGGTGCCACCGGACTCCTCGTTGTTTCCTTAAATGCAGTTTTTTTTAATTTTCTAGGTTTAAAAAAAGAAAACTAGAAAATATAAATTCCATCATGTGGTCATCAGCAGTTTGAAGGTAGGTCCTTCAGATCCATAGCACAGATTGCTACTACTTGAGTTAAAGGAGTAACCAAGAGCAGTAATAGTCTGTTATTTTTTGTATGGACCAGCCACTAGAGCAGGACATGATACACTTGACAGCAATGAAATGTTGGGAGTAAGGATTCCTGGCTGGGAATGGGTCTTGTGGTTAGAAACAATACAGTCACACACACAGATCTGGCATATTCATTCTAACAGGCAATTTGGCTATGGAGGAGATGTGGCTCGACCACAATGGAGAAACGGTTGTATTTTCCCAGCTCTGCCCAAAGTGAATTTGTGCAGCCTCTCACCTACCCAATCAGTAAAATGGGGGATTATACTTGCCAGGCCTCTGAGTTGAAGCCTTGATCATTAAGAAGGATAGTGAAGTGCACGTAAGTATTTAAGACCTGAGTCTAGAACTTGTAGTCTCTTCCTGCCTCCCAGCTCAGCACTTCTCTCCATACACCAAAGTGGTAGCTTCTGATGCTTTTCTCTTCCTGGAGCTCAAGTTCTGTGGGGCCAGGAAGCATGTTAAGTGAAGATGGAATCTTCAGAGATTTTAGCAGCAAGCTTCTGAAAAGCTATCAGTATTTGCAAATGGCAACTTTTAGCCAAATTTGGATGGATTTTTATGGGGTTAGCAAAAGATGCTTTCTAATTCCAAAGTGACCCTTGCCCCCACCTTGCCAAATGTCAAATTTCTGCTCCAAACCATGGAAGTGCTAGAATTCCTAAAAAACAAAAGAATGTTGGGAAAGATTTTTAATATTGACAAAGTCACCTATTCTCTCCTAGCCTTACTCCTGGAAATGGCTGAGTTGTTTTTACTGCAATTTAAAAACACAAAGAACAGGACAAGCATGGAAAATTTCAGCTCAAATGGTTAAAGTTTGGCAAAGTTGGGGCTTAAAATGGTAAGTGTTCCGCAACTTTAACTGCAGGCTTTGCTACCAAGTCCATCTACAATTATTATTTGTTAGATATTAATATGTAAACACCAAAGAACAATTAAATCTAAAAAAAGAAATTGACTTCTTGAGTTGGCAAAATAATAGGCAGCAATATAGTGAGTTGTAGTGTACTGTCTCCATTTTACAGATGATGAAACGGAGACACGGAAAGGTTATGCAACTTGCCCGTGGTCACATAGGAAGCCAATGACAGAGACAGGAATAGCACCAATGTCTCCTGACTCTCAGTCCCCATTGAACCAGCTGGTCAGAAAATGGGAAAAGGGAGAAAAAAAGAATAAGCTGTACAAATGTTGTCAGTTTTTGCAAATTTCTTTCCCTTCATCAAAATACTGACAAACTAGTTCACTGAGAAAAAATCAAACCTTTAAAAATTTCAACCAGCTCTATTGCCTCATTGGTGCAGAATGCTGGCATGTTTGCTGATATGTTCCTATACTATTCAAATTACTTTCAGTCGAAAAAGTTTAACTCGAAGTTGTTTCAATGAAAGATACTGCCTCACTCACCTTTCTTTCTAATATGCTGGGACCAACATGGCTAGAACAACACTGCAAACAATGACAGGTTGACAATTTATATGTGCATATACTGATGCATGTTTTTGTTATTACTATTGTTAGGTATTGTACTTTGTACAGTCCAGCCTCCCCTAAACTATAGGACATAATAATGATTCTGCCTGTAAACAGAGAACAGGATGTGGAGTTTTCCCAGGGGAGTGACCTCCAAAACCAGAAACATGTGGATAGGACTTGGGCCGGCTTGGTCCAGGTTAATTTCCCATATCCAATTGCTCAAAATGTGCCCTTCAGCCCGGTGTTGTCTGTTAGCTTCGTAAACAATGTGATCAAATTCAAACTTACTGTAAATATCTGACGTGTCTTAAAGATAGCATTAAAGACGCTTCCAAGTATAAATTTCAGTATTATTTTAGATATGTAAAGTGATGTTTTGTGATAATATTTTGGGTGCTGGTTCTTAGTCAGTGGCCTTTTAAAAATTCAGGCACTCACAGTGTAATCCCTTCACTCCCATTACTATTAACAAGCATCATATTCACATATCATTCAAAGTGCCGTTATTCATCTTTCAGACATGTAAAATCACCATCCGATCAAGCACTTCAGCCGGAGACCTTCTTCAAAGCCAAAACATTGGATTAGTTTAAAGCTGAATGTATCCAGATAAAAGCTATATAAATACTTTTCAAATTACATTTGGGTTCAGAAATCTTCATCCCATGTCAGTAATATGGAGTGCAACTCTTACAAACCAGTTAACATGGTTGCCTTCTGCATGTGGCTATTAAAGTAGCACCCAAAAGCAAATTAGTACCTAGTTGCTCATCCCAAAGCCGCCTAGCCAAATTCAACGCTTGCATAAGCAGCTAGAATTCCACTGAAGTCAATGGAGTTGCACCTGTTTGTACCTGTAGTAAATATGAATTTACTGAAATTAGAAAGAATCTGAGGTGGTCTACCAAGTAAAGGGTCTTTGACCACTGTAGACAATCTGCACCATTTATAGGTTTAATGTACAAGCAAACTTGAAAAAGAAGAGAATACTCTAACAAGAAGAAATGCCCAGAACAAGTATTCTTTGTGCTGTTAGCAACCCAGTTTATTGACCTACCTCATCCAGCAGTGCAGTTAAAATCCTGGTTTTACAGAGACTGCCTGTAAACGCTTTTCAGTTTTGTCTTTACAAAACTAGGTAACAATACTGTGGTACGTGGAGCACTTTTTAATTTTCCTGTGTTTAGTACAGGGAATTCCTCGGCCCAGGACTGGAACACAGGAAATCTGTGTTCAAATCTCACTCTGCCACAAACTTCCTGGGTAAACTTGCGTAATCCCTTTGTGCCTCATTTCCTCATCTGTAAAACAGGGATAACACGATTTCTTCCCCCCCCCCCCACACACACCTTTTCTTTGGCGTGTCAATTTAGACTGTAAACTCTTTGGGGCAGGGACTGTCACTTACTCTGTGTGTATACACTGCCTAGTACAATGGCTCCCTGATCTCACTTGGGGCCCCTAGGTGCTGCTGTTTTACAAATAATGTTGCATTTAGTTACGGCAGCTGAAATATTTCTAAAGATAACCACTGTGCATTGTCAACAATCTACAGCCCATCCATGATTACAGTGTCATCGAGTTAGCATTCTGACTTCATCTGGGGGAGGCACTTGGAGAGGAAATGTGAGGTGGACATGGCAGAAAACCCGTGTTTAAATTTAGAGAGCATCCTATTAATTTATCGAGAATAACACATGAAAATAAAATGGATTTAGGATATAGCAGAATAAGTTTGAGCCTTCCCTACCCTTAGATGCATTTGCAATGGCTGGCCACAATATCAGTTCTTCTACCACCTTGAGCAGCAGGACATCGCCTGGCCAGCACCATTGCCAGTGCTAGTCTCCTCAGAGAGGTACAGAGGCATGGGCCACCCGCCATCACCTCACATCATCTAGCAGAATTGGCTCCATGCTGCAAGAAGAGCAAGTGCCTGCTATTGTGATGCCTCCACATCATCCCTCCCCTTTTTGAGGGCTGTGGCTTAATGCCATGCCTTAGCCCTAAGGACCTGACCCTGAAACACTTAAGCACATGTGCAATTTTATTGATATTAATAGTCCAATTGTCTTCCCAAAGGCTACTCACATGCATAGGCACCATTTTTTGCAAGATCAGGGCCTAAAAGTGCAATCCCTCTGATACACGACAAACATAAACCCATACATATTTCAAAGGAAAGCAGGGTCTTTTTTCCCCCAGCTTGGAAAAAAAAACCTCCCTTGAAAGACATCCCAGTTTTATGACACCTTTCATATTTTTACTTATATACTTTGAGCCTTAGAGTCAGCTGGTATAAATGGATGTAGCTCCACTGAGTTCTAGGGCTGACCCATTTATTCCAGCTAAGGACCTGGCCCCTGATTCTTTCATCTGCCTTAGGTTTCTTTTTTATACGTTTTTATTTTAAACTTCAGTTCTTTGTCCATTTCAGACTTTCAGGAATGGATGAAAGAGTACTTTCAATTTGTGAGTCCCACAGATAATTAAATTAGAGTCCTTGGTTTATTTTGGAGAGCGAGTTTATATTTTCATTAACTCAAAAGAGCCATTTCAATGACATTCCCTGTTTAGTAAACAAATTATCTATTACTAGCAGACTTCATTTCAGGAAGTATCCAAATATGGCCTTTAAGAAAACTGCTCTGTTATGGTGGTTTATGCTTCAAAAAAAGTGGTTTAAAAACCTCAGATATTGTGGTGTTGCATTATCAGGAACGCGAAGTACAACAACAACAAAAGACCCTTTGAAAACTTCATTCTTACTATGTTCCCCACCCTTTAAATGCTCTTCTGTGTTAAAGAAAAAATAAATAGCTTTGACACATGCTGGGATATGTTTGCCTGTGTATTTCTCCCCTTTGTCTTTGATGAATTGGGTATGTCCACATTCATAGTACATTTGATTCACTTACAGAAAGCTGCTTGTTAATTTCTGAAAACAATGACTCTACCTGAACAGTATTTCACTGGCGGAAGCAAAACAGTCTCAACACAAAAATATACCAAGCAAGGTTGATGATGTCAAATGATGTTCGTATTCATAGGTGCTCATTTGATTCAAGGTAATTTTCAGTGCAAGGGTGGGTGTAACATACAGCCACAGGCAAGGGATGTCAACACCTCCCACGCAACATGAAGATGCAGTGTGTTTTACTTCTGAACTTTGCAGTTTTAAACAGGAAATAATATGAAGATTGCTTAAAGAGAAAACGTGTCTATTTTCACTCTTCTTTCTCTCTCTGATCCCAGTGAACAACATAATAAAGGCTTGCACCTTTATCAGATTTGGATTTTAGTCACCGTACACAAAATTTCCCAAAGGACAAAATATTTCATCCTGCAACTATCTAACAATAACAAGTAGGGCTGTCAATTAGTTAATTCATGCAGTTAACTAAAAAAATTAATTGCGATTAATCGCCATTTTAATTACACTGTTAAACAATAGAATACCAATTGAAGTGTATTAAATATTTTGGATATTTTTCTACCTTTTCATATACACCTCTACCCCGATATAACGTGACCCGATATAACACAAATTCAGATATAACGCAGTAAAGAAGCGCTCCAGGGGGGCGGGGTTGCGCGCTCTGGTGGGTCAAAGCAAGTTCAATATAACATGGTTTCACCTATAACGTGGAAAGATTTTTTGGCTCCTGAGGACAGCGTTATATCGGGGTAGAGGTGTATATTGTATTCTGTGTTGTAATTGAAATAAAAATGTATATTATTTTTATTACAAATATTTGCACTGCAAAAATGATAAAAAAACAGTATTTTTAAATTCACCTCATACAAGTACTGTAGTGAAATCTCTTTGTCGTGAAAGTGCAATTTACAAATGTAGATTTTTTTGTTACAAAACTGCACTCAAAAACAAAACAATATAAAACTTGAGAGCCTACAAGTCCACTCAGTCCTACTTCTTGTTCAGCTAATTGCTAAGACAAACAAGTTTGTTTCCATTTACAGGAGATAATGCTGCCTGCTTCTTATTTACAATGTCCAAGAAAACATCCAAAAATTTTTAAATAAATGGTATTCTATTATTGTTTAACAGTGCGATTAATCACATGATTAATCACAATTAATTTTTTATCGCATGATTAATCGTGATTAATTTTTTAATCACTTGACAGCCCTAGATCAAATATGTTGAAATTAAATGTTTTGACTGTTCTGAATCATAATTTTTTGAACTTTCCATCTCACAAAAAATATTGACATTAACAAATTTTGGTGTATTGTGATTTTCCATGGGGCAGAAATTCTAATATTTGAACAGGTCTAGGAATTAAACACAAAACAGGAACTGATGATAGATCTTCACACATATGCCGTCCTTCTCTTCAAGCAATCTTTCCTCTGTTCCAGTGAGTCACACAATAAATATTGCACTCTGGATTTTATTGTCAAAAAGTGATGTAAAAAAAAGATGACTACATATGCTCAGCTGTGGTGCTGAGAGTGTGAACTGTGAGATGAAGACAGCAGGGATGGGCATCTATGCAAATGTTCCAGGTGTTACAAATATCAGCAGTGTTTGCACCCAGGCAGATACCTCAGATTTGGTTCCTTATAAGTGGGCCTGGAGTACGTGCAGGGCTGGAGCACAGGAAAAGTGGTAGGAAGTTGCCACAGCGACTATAGATGGGACCGGGTATCATAGGTGGCGAGTTATATGGGCCCGTGGTGCCTGTGCTCCATCAGTATTTAGGAATGTGGGCCTGGCTCTACCAATGTTTGGACTTAGGAGGACACAGAGTCCAGGGCAGCCTGGCAGGCTAGCGGGGGGCCTGGTGCCAGCAGCAGCGAGCGACCCAGACCCAGCCTGCCCCGCTCTGCCCTGCAGGCTCCCGGCTTCACTCAGGGGAGGGGGCGGAAGCCAGAAAGAGGCGGAGCGGAGGCTTGGCGGAAGGGGTAGAATGGGGATGAGGAGGGGCCGGAGCAGGGGCAGAAAAGGGGTGGGAAGAAGCGGGGGGGACATTTGCCATCCACAAGAGCTATTACCTCTACTGCCGCTGTTCCTCAAACCTGGGGCTGGCTGTGGATTAGTTCCGCTCTCAGTTCAATTTACTGCAGGATGCTTAAATCAGTGGTGCAAAAACTTTTCCAGTCACGCCCCCCTTACCATTCACAGGATTTGTCGCCCCCCTCCCCGCCATTACTTGTAATTTGAAACTTGGGGTTTTTTGGCATTACTTGTAATCTGAAACTGTTTTTTATGCCGGAAGGTGGAGGGGAAACACAGATATGAGACTATTCATTCGGATTAGTGTTAGTGCATCTGACTCACTCAAGAGGTCCTGAGCTCTCAACTATTATTATACATATTGCCGGTTTATGTCTTTTACTATACATTATTAATCATTAAAATTCATGAGAATCAAAATTAATTTTAAAGGGATAGTAGGTGTGCTATGGTTATGAAACTTACTAAATCGTTGAAAATAAGCCAGGCTGTCCTTTTATTTATATGTTTGTTTTTAAAATGGGTGAAAGGCTGACGTTTCTTCACACCTGCCCAGAGAACTTCTTGCAACCCCCATCACCACCACCACTACCACCTCCGAGGGAGTGCATGCCCAGTTTACACACCACTGGTCTAAATTGCCCCTGGCTGCCCATGCCGCCTCAGGGGACCATTTCAGCAGCTGGAGAGGTATTCCAGCCACAACCCCTATCCTAGTGGCCAGGAAAGGGGTAGTGCAGAGCTGCTATGTGGCCAGCCCTATGCAACTCAGGGATTCCTACTATGCTAAGGAAATCATCAGGAGCACCAATAAGCTGGCTTTATAGTCCCTTTGTGCCAGCCACAGCAGCATAAAGAGGCTGTAGCTGGGCGGAGGCTCTTTAATGTACAATAAGGAAGTCTCTGATGCTTTCTGGTTAACAAGATCTCTTTCTTTAATGCAGCTTTTCCAAGCCACAAGACTAATAATATCTGAAGTTTAAAAGTGGTAAGATTACAAGGTTCTGTAAATAGTTATAGTCCAACCTCAAACTAATGCCCCGCTGTGCTGGATATCTTCTGCAGGGCATGCTGGAGTGCTTCTGCTTTGCGTTCTCTCTCTTCCTTAGAAATTGGGGGGAAAAGAAAACCCCAACCATCAACAGCAGTGGCAGAGGGGAGTGGCCTGACTATTAAAGTACAAAAGAAGAGACAAAGGGTGAGAAAGGGGCTCACTCACAAAGGCCAGACGAAGACCAGCCAACCCTGGAAACAAAAGGCTGATCCAGAGACAGTGAAAAGGCCAGTTGTATTTTAACTCTGACCTTCAAGGCCAGTGTGTCTGTGAACAATTCTGTGCTGGCAGGGGGCACAAACTGCAGTACTGTTTACATTTCTAATATAATATATTCACTCATTAACATCAGGCTTTTTCAGGCTAGCAAAATTTGCACTCAATCTGTTACACTGGTGCAACCTTCTAAGGCACATTCAGAGCTCTGGTGCAAGACCAGGGTCTATCACACCAGTGGAAGCCCTTTCTCACAGTTGTGCAATACATCACCATTGGGATTTGTACCAGTGTAGCTACATTGGTGCAAAAGAATCCCAGTATAAACAGGGCCTTACAGTATGTCTACACTGCAGCTGAAGCTGCGACTGCAGCTCACAGAGGCTGCTGCATCTTCACTGCTATTTTTAATCAGACTAGTTAGATTAAAGCTACCGTTAACTGTGCCTATCCAAGCTCCAATCACATCTCCGACTGATGTAGACCTACTCTCAGAGCTGCTTAGCTGCATAGTCCATCATCATCTACATTCCACTCTGTCACCTCCCCTCCTCAACTTCAACCACCTCTCTTCCCAAAAATTCCAACACACAGAGCTGGGGTATCTCCACCCTCATCTTGCACATCAGGGCCCTTGACCATGTTTATCCATTGCATGTTCATGGGTTTTGATGATTACTACAGGGTTGGGATGGATTTTGTAAATGACATCGTATAAAGTTCTGTATGGACGTTTCATCTGTGTAAGTGAGCAAGTTATGGTATCAGATTGCACATGATGCCTGCAAGATATGGTTTTCTGCAATGTTTAGGAAAACTCACGTGAATAGGTGACATATTGTTAGGAATTATTGTAAATTTGCTATTCATTTTTATGGAGCTATTAGAGAATTAAAATCTGCAATGGTATACTGCTTTTATGGCACATTTAAGGCTGAATGTTGGTTACTCATCAGAAAGCTAGATTCATTTAGGCTCCATCTCTCTCCCCCAGTCCCACCACCATACCCTACACTATTTAGTCTATCTCCTTGGATCACCAGGTGTATGTGCAGGGTACAGCTCGTAAATCCAGGAATGCACTCCAGCATACTAAACGCTATCCTCTGAAGTTTTATTGTGCCAAATTTGGAGACTTAAATGCAATCACAAAATGTGAAACAAGGGGATTTGAGATCTGCTTTAACTGCAAATCTCAATGCAATTTGGACCTAAGGAGTTGTTTCCTAAACCTGCAGAATTACAGCAATTGCTATAGCTCATGCTGTGCTTTTTATTCAACCAAGATCTCAAAGTGCCTTTGAAAGAAAGGCAAGTATCATTAGCCCCATTTTACAGATAGAGATACCAAGGCATATAGAAGTCCACATAGCAAGTCAGTGACAAGCGAGCAAGAGAATTCAAATTTCCTGACTTCCAGTCCAGTGGCTTATTACTTGCACCACATTGCCCCAGTAGTGCTCAAAATCTGCTAGTTCTAGGCATAATTACAGGAAGGCAGAGTGTCTTCTCCTGAACCACTTACAAATTGACCCAGTTTAACTTTTTTTTACCTAGAATTAGTATGGTGCTGTGACATACGTTTATAGTGTAAAAGCAAAGAGCCAAATATCCCTCAGGAAAAACTGATTTTCTTTACAGTGAGAATGGCCAAACTGTCTCCAGTAATAAGTGAAAGTTTTATTCCAAGTATGACATTTTTCACAAAGCCATAACTGATCATTTTTTTAAAGAGAAATTTCTTTGTGTAAAAGAAAAGCCATATTTGGGCACACGGAAACAATCGTTTTGACACACATACTTTTCATGAGATTTTGCCAAAGGTCATCTGTATAAATAGCACACTGAAGTCTTTACTGTAAAGGATGATTGAAGAACACAGCATACGACACAAATACATATGCCTATGGAATAGGTGATAAGTTTGAAAGGCATACATCAATGGGTTCACACCACAAAAAGCAAGAACCCTCACCTTTGTCTAATTAAACACTGCAAAAAGAACATGCACTACTTTTTAAAAAAGATATTGTTTTGTTATTTTGTTTGAGTAAATGTTAACGGTTGTGAAAGGTGCTGGGGTGACAGCCCTCGAAATGGAAGCTTTTTATTTACTACCAAAAAAAACCCAACACCCACCTTTGTTAACTTATATCTAAGGTTTCTCTAGTGATTAATACAACTCTTATACAACTACACAACAGCAAATTCCAATTAAAAGCCTTAAACAGTAAAAAGTACAGAAATGACAGTTAAGGTACTTTATGAAACACTGCTTTACCCTTAGAGTTCATACATTTAGTTAATCTATCAATTTTAAGGGGTTTTATTGCCACCCATCACTGCAGTATCTGAGCACCTTCCATGTACAATAATATCAATTGTGAAGTCCCTAGTGGACTTTATGTAGTCTGCCACTTCTGCCTTTTTGAAGTCAATACTCTTCTTGGGGTAGGGTTTTTCTTTATGTTTTTTTTGTTTTAGATTGTATTAATGTATGTGTTTTTTTGTTTAGGTTGATTTGTTTGGTGGTAATTTTTTTTTCTTAAGGTAGGTTGAGAATTTGGGGTAGAAAGAGTTGTGCATGTTGTGAGTATCATGCCTATGGTAGAAAGGTCTTTTAGAAGAGGAAGATTTTGCAGCATTTCCCAAAGATGGTCAGACTCTGGATTTGTCTTCTGAAAGTTCATTCCATAGCCTGATCTCCTCAACCACAAATGTTTTGTCCCTAACTCTCAAGTGCCTCCTCTTGGGCTCTGTGATCTGCATTGTTCACTCTGTTGCAGTGGTTCATAGATTGAATTTTGATCTTTATGTAGCTGGGGCTTAATCCTTTAATTGTTCAAACATTATGATCAAAGCCTTAAACTGGCACTGGAAGTTGGCTGGGAGCTGGTGGCGGGACTTGAGAACAGGAGGTCTAAGCTATGGAGTAGGTCGGCAGCCACTGTCTGTATAAACTGGAGCCTGTGCATCATCCTCACATTCAGCTTCAGATACAATGAGTTACAATAATCCAGCCTGGAGGTGACAAGCATATGGATCAGTGTGGGCAGGTCCTAATACGAGAGAAAGGCATCACGTTTTCTAGCCAGCCGTTGGTGAAAGAAGGCAGTTTTAGATTCTGATGCTACCTGGTCTTCCTAGCCAACAGCCACAGGCTAGAGAACAGGAGGGACCAAGGTGCACCAATGCCTGAGAATCTTGCCACAATCGGAAACGGAGTAAGTGAAATATACCCAGGTGATCCTAGCAAGTGATCCCACACCGCATACTACAGAGGAAGACAAAACCAAAGGTCACTGCCAATATGACCTGAAGAAAAATTCCTTCTCGACCCCACATATGGCAATCAGTTGGACACTAAGTATGAAAGCAAGAGCCACCAGCCCCACACCCGAGAAAGAGAATGCTTAATAGCATCTCAGAACTCCGTCCCATCCTGTCCTTCTCCCATTTCCAGTTATGGCCCTTATGGCCCTCTCTGATGCTTCAGAGGAAGGAGACAAAAAAGAATATGTTGAGGAGAAAAATCCCCTTCCTGGCCTCTACAGGAGGTTCTCCATTTCCCCTTTCCAACCAGCATCATGTCAGTCTTGCCATAGTTCTGTGTAAACCAGTGCTCTTCACCCAGGAGCTAATATCCTCTAGGAATTCTGGTGTTTTAGTAGTGGTGGTGGTTGCCTCAGCGGAGAATGAGATATATAGTGCGGATATGTAAAATTTCACCTTACTCATTTCATTAACAACCTTAACTCTGACCTACAACACACAAACTCTTTCAGTATATACATAGTTCATTGTACACAATGGATGCCATATGTTATTAGTAAGTGCGTGTTGCAGGTCAGAGTTAAGGCCGTTGCTGATAAAAGTAAGAGGCAGACAGGAGCCACAGTAACCCTAAGGGGAGTTGAAGGAGGGATTGTGCCTCAAACTCTCCAGTGTGTAAGGGGGCTGCAGACACTGGTTGCTTCCTCTCACTGTGCACAGCCTTTTCTGTGGCATGGTGTAGTGGAATGGATGGTGGGGTCATGGCCTTGGGGACACATGGAATGACCAGGGATTGCAATCATCTGTGGCTCTTATGCAGGGAGTACAAAGGGTGGGGATGGAGGGAGGGCTCTGTCCTCATTAAACTCCATGTTAAAATTCCCAGTGACTGCAATGGGAACAGAATTAGGCCAACACAGGGCACACTGGAAAATCCCACCCTATCTTGCTCATAGTGAGATACACAAGGCTGTGCCCTACAGGCACAATCTACGGGGTAGCTGAACTGCTGCATAGCCCCCAGTAAAAATCGGGGGGGGGGTATGCTACCCCGAAGCCCCTCACTTTCATATACCTACTCAAGAGTGAGGACTAAAATAATGGTAATTACATAGGAATAGGATCTAAGTCAAGACAGACCAAGATTTCAAATCCATCCTACCTAAGAGCCACTTACCGAGATTTCAATGTAAACTCAACTGATAAAGCGGGTTCTGGATTAAGACTGAAGCCAATATCTATTCCCCAAAATAGAAGTCAGATTCTCTTTTCAGAGTAGCAGCCGTGTTAGTCTGTATCTGCAAAAAGAAAAGGAGTACTTGTGCTACCTTAGAGACTAACAAATTTATTAGAGCATAAGCTTTCGTGAACTACAGCTCACTTCATCGGATGCATGCGGTGGAAAATACAGTGGGGAGATTTTATATACACAGAGAACATGAAACAATGGGTGTTACCATACAGACTGTAACAAGAGTGATCAGGAAAGGGGAGCTATTACCAGGAGGGCACGGAGGGGGTGGGGGGACACCTTTTGTAGTGATAATCAAGGTGGGCCATTTCCAGCACATTACAAGAACAGTAGGAGGGGAAATAAACAAGGGGAAATAGTTTTACCTTGTGCAATGACACATCCACTCCCAGTCTTTATTCAAGCCTAAGTTAATTGTATCCAGTTTGCAAATTAATTCCAATTCAGCCGTCTCTCGTTAGAGTCTGTTTTTGAAGTTTTTTTGTTGAAGAATTGCCACTTTTAGGTCTGTAATCGAGTGACCAAAGAGATTGAAGTGTTCTCCGACTGGCTTTTGAATGTTATAATTCTTGACATCTGATTTGTGTCCATTTATTCTTTTACATAGAGACTGTCCTGTTTGGTCAATGTACATGGCAGAGGGGCATTGCTGGCACATGATGGCATATATCACATTGGTAGATGTGCAGGTGAACAAGCCTCTGATAGTGTGGCTGGTGTGATCAGACCCGAGGATGGTGTCCTCTGAATAGATATGTGGAGACAGTTGGCAATGGGCTTTGTTGCAAGGATAGGTTCCTGGGTTAGTGGTTCTGTTGTGTGGTTGCTGGTGAGTATTTGCTTCAGGTTGGGGAACTGTTTGTAAGCAAGGACTGGCCTGTCTCCCAAGATCTGTGAGAGTGATGGGTCATCCTTCAGGATAGGTTGTAGATCCTTGATGATGTGCTGGAGAGGTTTTAGTTGGGGGCTGAAGGTGATGGCTATTGGCGTTCTGTTATTTTCTTTGTTGGGCCTGTCCTGTGGTAGGTAACTTCTGGGTACTTCTGGCTCTGTCAATCTGTTTCTTCACTTCCGCAGGTGGGTATTGCTTGATAGAGATCTTGTAGGTGTTTGTCTCTGTCTGAGGGGTTGGAGCAAATGTGGTGGTATCGTAGAGCTTGGCTGTAGACAATGGATCATGTGGTGTGGTCTGGATAAGGTAGGTAGGTAAGTATAGCGGTCATTAGGTTTCCGGTATAGGGTGGTGTTTATGTGACCATCGCTTATTAGCACTGTAGTGTCCAGGAAGTGGATCTCTTGTGTGGACTGATCTAGGCTGAGGTTGATGGTGGGATGGAAATTGTTGAAATCATGGTGGAATTCCTCAAGGGCTTCTTTTCCATGGGTCCAGATGATGAAGATGTCATCAATGTAGCGCAAGTAGAGTAGGGGCATTAGGAGAGCTGAGGAAGCGTTGTTCTAAGTCAGCCATAAAAATGTTGGCATACTGTGGGGCCATGCGGGTACCCAAGCAGTGCTGCTGATTTGAAGGTATACATTGTCCCCAAATGTGAAATAGTTATGGGTGAGGACAAAGTCACAAAGTTCAGCCACCAGGTTTGCCATGACATTATCGGGGATACTTTTCCTGACAGCTTGTAGTCCATCTTTGTGTGGAATGTTGGTGTAGCGGGCTTCTACATCCATAGTGGCGAGGATGGTGTTTTCAGGAAGATCACCGATGGATTGTAGTTACCTCAGGAAGTCAGTGGTGTCTCGAACATAGCTGGGAGTGCAGGTAACCTAGGGCCTGAGGAGGGAGTCTACATAGCCAGACAGTCCTGCTGTCAGGGTGCCAATGCTTGAGATGATGAGGCGTCCAGGATTTCCAGGTTTATGGATCTTGGGTAGCAGATAGAATACCCTGGTTTTCTAGGGGTGTGTCTGTGCGGATTTGTTCTTGTGCTTTTTCAGGGATTTTCTTGAGCAGATAGCGTAGTTTCTTTGGTAACCCTCAGTGGGATCAGGGGGTAATGGCTTGTAGAAAGTGGTATTGGAGAGCCACCTAGCAGCCTCTTGTTCATATTCCGACCTATTCATGATGACAACAGCACCTCCTTTGTCAGCCTTTTCAATTATAATGTCAGAGTTGTTTCTGAGGCTGTGGATGACATTGTGTTCTGCACAGCTGAGGTTGTGGGGCAAGTGATGCTGCTTTTCCACAATTTCAGCCCATGCATGTCGGCGGAAGCACTCTATGTAGAAGTCCAGTCTGTTGTTTTGACCTTCAGGAGGAGTCCACCCAGAATCCTTCTTTTTGTAGCATTGGTAGGAAGGTCTCTGTGGGTTACTATGTTGTTGAGAGGTGTGTTGGAAATATTCCTTGAGTCAGAGACGTCGAAAATAGGATTCTAGGTCACCACAGAAGACACAGTAAATCGACCGCCAAGCACTCTCCCATCAACTCCGGTACTCCACCAGAGTGAGAAGCATAGGTGGAGTCAATGGGGGAACATCAGCAGTCGGCCTACTGCAGTGAAGACACCACGGTAAGTAGATCTAAGTACATCGACTTCAGCTATGTTATTCACATAGCTGAAGTTGCGTAACTTAGATTGACTCTTCCCCCCTCCCCAGTGTAGACCAGACCTTAGTGGCTGAAATTTGTCTCAGGAACTGCATGTGTCTTTCTGTTTCATAATGGCTTTTCTAATAGTCAGTCTCAGAAAGGACAGCCCATCACAACTTGCTCCTCTTCAGACCAAGAGATTTGACTGTTATACTCTAGAGCCACAACCGCTGGAATGAAACACAGTAGGAATGAGTTGTTTCTTTGTCTTTGTTACTACAATGTCTCAAGGACTACAGTCTGGAACACACTGATTTGAGTAGGTTTCAGAGTAGCAGCCGTGTTAGTCTGTATTCGCAAAAAGAAAAGGAGTACTTGTGGCACCTTAGAGACTAGCCAATTTATTTGAGCATAAAGCTCACGAAAGCTTATGCTCAAATAAATTGGTTAGTCTCTAAGGTGCCACAAGTACTCCTTTTCTTTTTACTGATTTGAGTAGTTTCAGCTTAGCATCCAATGGACTGTAATCCAGTTAAAAGCACCAAACAACCCACAGTGAATTCACTATAATTCTGGTGTACACAAATTAATTACTGCCAGAATGCTAAAAAAATCTTTGCACCTGCGATTGGACATATCAGGGCTTTGTGGCCACTGCTACAGGCCCCATTGCTCTGCTACACTCCACCCCAGGAAGCGGCAAGATGGGAGAACAAGAGAAGCAAAGGTAGGTCCTCCAGTCCAGCACAGAGAGGCCTCACTAAAGCAGCCACCTTGGAAGCTCAAGAGACCCAGTTGTCAAGGGTTAGAAGGGCTTGTCACAGCCAAGAGAGCCCAGCGGGCTCAGATGGAAAGGAGCTGCAGGACCAAAGAGTTCAGTTTCTGGCTGGGACCAGAGGGGCTAGGAAGGGTTTGCCTCTCTGGCCAAAGGAACTTGAGGGAGAGTTGGAGTTTATTTTCTGACTGCATTTTGCTAAGCTGGGTTTGCACTGAGGGAGAGGACCTAAGAACCATAACCCTGAGATAAAGGTGAAACTAAAGGGGCCAGGTAAGAATAGGCCCAGGGAAGAAACAGCAACGTATTGAATTGAGCAGTATGTGGCTGACATTTAAAGAGTCTGTAGGTTGGAACCCTGAGTCGTGGATGGCCTTGGGCTCCCTACCAGCCACAGGAAAAGTGGCATACACCGGAAAAGGGAATATACCTTATTTGGGAGCCCAAGAAAGGACTGAATTTAAAGGACACAGAGCTGAAGACCCTAGGCAAGGGCAAATAGACGGTTGAGTTATTGGACTCTTTAAAACCCCGGAAGGGGTTCATTTGGCCTTTCTGACTTGGCTGGATGCAAAAAACAACTTAAAACCTGCCCAGGTCAGTCAGCAGCTTGCAGGGGGCAACAGGGGTGAGAAAAGGACTATGGTATCACCCCCAGCTGTTTGGAGGCACTCAAGAGGTGAGTCCCCCTTACAATACCATACTACACCAATTGGTCTTTTGAGCAGGACACATACTTTACAGAAACATAGACACATTTTAGAGCTAAGATTTTTTTTTTAAAAAGAGGAGTCTAAAGTTATACTCCTAAATAAGTGGCCTAATTCTGAATAATCCTGAGCACCCAACAATTCCCATCAACTTCAGTGAAAGCTGTTAGGTGCCCAGCACACTGGAAACTAAAACCATTTATTTTGATGGCCACATCTAGAATTTAGGATTTAGAAGCTTAACTTTAGTCTCCTAGTCTCACATCACGGTTACGTGTATAGAGTCCTTGGTTTCCTGGTTGAGATCTTCTAAGCCATCTAGGGATTTAAACATATCTTCCATTAAAATTAACATCCCCAACAATCATAGGCCAACTCCATGGGTGCTCCAGGACTGCTTAGCACCCACCGGAAGCCAAGCTCCCCTCTCTCCCCCGACTCCCACCTGCCGGTGGCCCCTGTCGATCAACTCCTCCCCCTCACTTCCTCCCTCCCTCCCTCCTAGCACCTCTTGCAAGCCACAGAATAGCGGAGGTTTCTATCGCAACCCTACCTGCTTTCCTGCCAACTCACCAGCCTAGTTCCTCAGCAGCCTGCCTGAGGTGGCTGATGTGGAACAGGGAGCCTGGGAGTCCCAGCTCCCAAGCTCTTGCCTCTTTCACAGCCCAGACTTCCATGATCTCTAGCCCCAGGACACACAGGCAGAGAACCGCGGAGCTAGGCAGAGAATGGTAATTCCCTTTGGCAGAGAATTTCAAGACTTTTGGTTTACATCCTGAATTAGAATGAAACCAGATTTTGAAATCTTGAATGGAAAATAAAACTACCATTCTCCACCCAGCTCCCATTTTTTGTTCTGCATGCATGATTGCAATTAATAAGCTCTTCTCCACATAATTAAACTGGCAAAGCTAAGTCCCTAAAGGACTTCATAGAGACTCCTGTGTCTTTCCCTTCGCTGGTGATGGGAGCTCTCGTTGGGATAGGTTTTATTTTGATGGTTTTTTTCCTGGAGGGACAGAGGTGAGGAAGGCCTTTTGGGGCTAGAAATAAGTGTGTCTGTCCTACTGGAAAGCTGGCATTCTCCTCTTTCCTGTGGTATAAAACTCCCATTTCTAGCTATGCAGGGTCATACAATATCAGATCTTAAACCTGTCAGTTGTTCAGAACTGAGAACTGCCAATGCTGGGCCTTGGGCCATTGTAATTTTGGGGAGCTGCGAGGGTGGGGATTCCACATTTGATGAGAAAGAAGGAAACATCCTTGTAACAAGATAATTTTTTAAAAAGATGCAGCTGTTATAAGCAGCTCAGAGTTTTCGAATGTCAGAAGAACTATGTACCACAGGGAAACGGGTTAGGGGGTAGAGTGCAGAAGGTGCATGATAAATGCCTGTTATCACTGAATTCTGTAATTTATTATGTGGATATCATCACCATATATATTGTATATACACACACAACCATCCTCCTAGAGGATCTTTAATGACTAATCAGTACTGCCAACCTTAAGCAGTCAGAAATCACAAGCCAGTCCCAAAAACCCATGAGACTGGCTATGAATGTATGACTTTTCTGAAAAAAAAAACCACCCCAAAAATATTAGGGTTCTTTTTTGTTAGTCTTCTGAGCCTTTAGGTTGCATTTGCTTTACATTTTCAACCTTTTTTTCTGCAAACACAAAAGCAAGAATCTTACCTTATTTTTCCCTCTTTTTTTTTTTTAAATGAAAGCAGAGATTTTCACGCACTCTTGATTTCCAGAACAGTGGCAATTAGAAGTACACTTGTGATAAACTCATGAGAGTTGGCAAAACTGGACTATAAATCAGGGTCTCCGTTTTCACACCTCATTCAAATGAGATAATATATCTAACATCATTGTTGGGCACCTGTTGAGTACGCATTCAGTTAGACGTATACCATCTACTGAATTAACACTGCTCCTTTCTGGAGCACCTTGGTTCTTTGTGGGGTATCACTGACCAGGCCTGATGCTGCTCAGCTGATGAGATATGACAAGATCACAGCCGACAGTGCTGTGGCACCAATCTTTTAACTAATCAGTTATCTGTGATAAAACATCCACCCCCAAAAGCTTGCTACATTTAACAGGAACTATGAATATTCAACATAGGTGAATTAGCAGTATGATTATAATGAATCTTCTACTTGGTAGTTATCTATGCTGAGTTTTAAATTAGCCACATATGGTACTAATGGATTTAGTGCAATGCTATGTTATTTCATAAAGATTATTAAATTATAGACCATGAGGGCTGTCAATCTTCAGACTTAAGTTCTATGAATATCAACAAATTACATGGTATGAGCAATGCAATTTTGAAAGTTGATGCTTTTAAGCTATATTTTTAACACTTTCACTATGTGACCATAGCATTTAATTTCCAGAAAGGACATTCCTACTCAGCACCGATCATCTCTCTGGTAGAAATGTTTTAGAGGAATAAAATAAAGAAGCAGATGTCATGGGGCTAAGCTTTCACACTTACTTTTAAGAGTATATAATTTAGTAACCGTAACAGTTTCCTGGTAATGATATAATCTCTTCTGTTTCTCTTTGCAAATTCACCACATCTCTAACCAAAAATGTGTGAGATGCATATCTTTTAATCAAGCTGGTTTAATCAATAAAGGAAACTTTCCTATTGTGAGTTAATAAATCATAGTACATAGCAAATGCCAGGTACATTCAGAAAGGGAATCCCGTGAATACTGAAGCTGATTCTAACAGTTAAAACAAATGTAGCTCAAAGGTCACCATTCAAGCCACATAAAAGTGAAAGACAACATAGAGCTATATGTAGAGAGTTATCATAAATTCTGCATTCTTTATTCAGATAAAGCTCCTATTGAAGTCAAAGGAAATTCAGAGTAAAGACTGCAGGATTTGGTCCAGAGATAATAAAACCATAAAAGGCCATTTGTGCTATCCAGTGTGATCATCCCTATCCAATACAGTCCATGGTCCCGGAAAATGTAGTTCCAATGATGTCTTATTTAGCCTGTTCTTAGCTATTTATTGTGATGGTGCCACAACCACCTCTCTTGATTAGTTTGTGTCACTGTTTTCAATTGCTCAGATCTTTCTCCTAATACATAAACTTTCTTTCCTTCCCTTAGAACCATTGCTCTATAGCCTCCTATCTTCCGAGACTAAGAATTATTCCTTTCCTCCGATTATACTCTTACTATGAAGGTAAATATGAGTTCTCTCTTTTACAGACTTTATGGGCCTGAGTCTCTTCTCACATACAATGGTGTAAATCAGGAATAACTCCACCGAATTATACCAGCATAAAACTATGTGAAAAGAGAATCAGAAACAACACATACCACTTCCTCATATACCTTGTTCTCCAATTATTGTGTTAATTTGTTGCCCTCTGTGTAGTGTCCAGTTTTTTTATATAGTCCTTTTTAAACTATTAGGGAACAGGACTGCATGCCACATTGCCTGTGTAGTCACAAAGCAGTTTTTTAAATGTGATTTCTCCTATTGGCCTTTATACTTTCCGTATGGTTAGGGAAACTATTAAGTATTTGACAAAAGAAGAAGCTATCAGTGTTCTTTTTGCAATTAATTAACATAATTCTATTACTAATTGTGTGAATGAGCTGAAAATCAGGTTCCCAGTCTGGCATGCCTGTATTCAAAACTAAACATAACTACAGATAAGTTGCCCGAGACGAGTGACCGAGGAAAAAGAACTGCTGTGTAGTACTTTATAAGCACAGTACAACCTCTGAGTTACAAACACCTCAGGAATGGAGGTTGTTTGTAACTCTGAACAAAATGTTATGGTTACTGTTTCAAAAGTTTGCAACTGAACATTGACTTAATACAGCTTTGAAACTTCACTGTGCAGAAGAAAAATGCTGCTTTTATCCATCTTAATTTAAATGAAACAAGCACAGAAACAGTTTCCTTCCCTTGTCAATTTTTTTAAACTTTCCTTTTATTTTTTTAGTAATTTACATTTAACACAGTACTGTACTATATTTGCTTTTTTAACCATCTCTGCTGCTGCCTGATTGTGTACTTCTGGTTCCAAATGAGGTGTGTGGTTGACTGATCAGTTCGTAACGCTGGTGTTTGTAACTCTGAAGTACTACTGTAGTAGCAGCCAATGGAAAGATGGATGGTCCACAGGACTGGAGGGGCTTCACCCTCTCATCTCGCCAGCAGACCTTATCAGCTGATCTTTGATTAAACTTGGGTGGAAGTGGATTTAACCCTAACTCAAAGGTCTGTATCGAGGGGAGTCAGAAATGGGAGTGAGGGGAAGAATCAAAGTATATAGCGTTTTACACTGATCAGCAGAAATGTCACAAAGGAAGATCAGCTTGGAGACGGAAGGGACATATGCAGCTGGAGGGATGAAGTGGGAAATCTTCTGAGAGGACTGCTTCTCTTGAGATAGTGGGCCTTTCTGGTTACATGAGGGGGGGCAAGAGAAGCTGCATGAATATATAGATATCCTGCTCTGTGTTCTCACTTCACTTCACCCACATAATATATATATTTACATAAATAAGTGCACAAGCTTTTCCTTCCATAAGCTTTCTTCTCAACATTCCTTTTTTTAATTAGATTTTTTCCCCACAAATGTCATTGATGTTGCTAATATAAACCGAACAAGAAGCTATATCAAAAATGTACATCCGCATTCTAAAATGTACAATTATTTTTAGTAAGAGATCAGTAAACAGACACTTGCATAGTACAACTTGTTCAGCAGGAACCTATAAATAAGGGAAAAAACCCACAACACACAATATGTTCACACAGCTTCAGGAATGTTCAAGTGTGGCCAAAGTGCATAGCTGTTGGAGCCTGGTGATTAAAAAACAGGTGTTTCCTGCCAGTAGCCTAGGTTACCATATGAGAACCCAAGATACACAGTCGTCTAAATAGCATCTGAGAAAAGATTTGGAAATGTCTATTTGCTTTTAGAGGTAATGCCATAGACTTAATGCAAGGAACGTTTAAAAAAGTGTATGCACACATATGCATATTTATTCATCCTCCTATTAAAAACTTCTTGTTCTCTGGCTGTACATACTTAATTGTGAGGTCAAAGAATACACAACGCTTTCCTGACCAAATTCTCAAAAGCAAAATGTAAATTTGTGTTGCATGCAGAAGTTCACACCTTGGGTTCACTAAGGACTGAAGCCTTCAAAGTGCTAGCCGCTCCACTGAGATCAGTGCTCTGAGAAGGCACTAAGTGCCCTCAGGTTTCAGAGTAGCAGCCGTGTTAGTCTGTATTCACAAAAAGAAAAGGAGGACTTGTGGCACCTTAGAGACTAACCAATTTATTTGAGCATAAGCTTTCGTGAGCTTCAGCTCACTTCATCGGATGCATTCAGTGGAAAATACAGTGAGGAGATTTATAAATTTATATTTATATAAATCTCCTCACTGTATTTTCCACTGAATGCATCCGATGAAGTGAGCTGTAGCTCACGAAAGCTTATGCTCAAATAAATTGGTTAGTCTCTAAGGTGCCACAAGTCCTCCTTTTCTTTAAGTGCCCTCAGCTCACCAATGACTGGAAGTTGTGTGTGCTCGGCATCTAGCAGGATCAAGCCCCAGGTGCAAGTTCTACAACGATCTTTCATGCACAAGGCACTTAATTTTCTATGCACAGGTGAGGTTTCAAAACCCAAAACTGTAAACCCCCAAGCTTAGGGTGTACAAATATCAGTTTGAGACAGCTTGGAAGTTTGGCCCTATTAGTTTTTGTGCATTATTTTAATAATTAAGGGAACGTGACAATTAAAGGAGCACTGTGAAGGCTCATACCACCCTCCTCACAGAGGGGAGGAAAATAAAGTCATGTTTTAACAGTTGCCCTTAAAGCGAAAAAGCCTCCAAAACAAGGTCCACAACGGTCTTGAAGTTAGAGGGCCTTATTCTCAGATGATATAAATGGGTGTAGCTCTAATGAAGTCAACAAAACTATCCTGCCAAATTATACCTGCTCTAGATCTGGCCAGGGCTCTTGTGGCAGAACACTGCACACTACCATCCCCGCATCCGCCCCCCAAAGCACTTAATTTCTGGTGCTTTTGTTTCCTCTGTTTGGTTTAAAACAGAACATGACTAAAATCTAGAAGAAGAGAAAAATATTCAGAGTCACCCTAAGTATACGAATAGCGATTAGTGTATGTGATCTGTTCTAAGATAGAACTGCATGTCTCAATATATTTTCTCTGGGGGCCCATTCTGTGCTCACTTATGCAGAATGTGTATAAGATTTTAGCTGTTATATATTCTGCATTATTGATGTTGCATTAGTGGCAAAAAGGCCCTAGTTAAGATTGAGGCTTCATTGTACCAGGATTGGGGTGGAATGTGTAGAAAAGTGACCTAGATCCACCTTTAACCAACTCTCAGGTCTTGTATCATGTTCAGCTCATGCTTTGGTCCCCAGCTATCTTGTTTTATTTATTTTAAACACAACTATTTCCCCAGCTAT